>NW_027526295.1:3573799-5048033 GCF_048455015.1 Haemaphysalis longicornis
TATTGGTGATAGATGGTTTTTTTCTAGTACGGACCCTTGCTGCTAATGACACAAAATTTCGGTGAAGCATTTTTTTTTTCGCTGCTATGGGTGCCTACCGATGGCACATTATACGGTTGATCGCCGCTTAAACAATCATTTACGGCGTCGTTTATTCGTGTAAGTTTCGGTTTCGACAAAACGAACGCTGACAGGAGGTCGCCCGTGACATCACCATTCTTGTCGCACCGCTGCCATTCTGGAGGCACGCGCGCGCCCGGACCGGCCGAGGCCTTTGCCACCCCCAAGCGCCCAAGGAGGCACAATGTCAGTCCCACGATGTGGCTGCCACCGCATCGGCCACGTCACGGGAGCCCCTACGAGGGCAGTTCGGGGCAAGGAGCAGATGTCATGCTGCCCCGCTCTGGGCTTTCTCGCGCGGGCAAAGATCAAAATTGACTTATATTGCGTTTACTGAACGGTTACTTTTGAAACTTTCTGGGAGATATGTCCTGATAAAAAGGAGGCACATTTCATAGTTATCTCAGCTTTGAAATTTTGTGTCACTTCTCCTTTAAGTCCGTGGGTCACGAAGTAGCAAGTGCCATAACAGGCGACTCCCCCTTCACACGACTCTCCCCGCCTTACATCCGACGCTGCCAACTACGTTCGGGGCTGCCGTGACTGCCAGCGCGGGAAATACTCGCGAACATTGTAGAGGAAAACGAAAATATTGGGCATGTTTCACAGATTGCTAAACGTTAATGCACAACTGATACTTCCAGTGTTTTGTTTTTAAAAATAATTTTGTGCTCGCGATTCACAGTTGGAAACTAAACAGACGCATTGAACGCAATATTCTGACCCCAAAATACCAACAAGTTCGCGCGAGCCTGGACCTCATGGCAGTGTGCCAATTTCAACGGTAACAAAATGTTCCATTAGATGGTGCATGCAGCGTTACGCGGTAAAATTCAATTTACCGAAAGAAACCTGTGTGTTTATTGTGGCAGATGTGGGCTGGAGAGGGAAGGAGACATTTGCGGAGCAAATGCCGTAGAACGCGATCGCATTCGACGACGCTTCAAGCGAAAGGAGCGCATGCGCGGTGATTTTTTTCTTTTGACGAATTGTCTTAACTTTTCCTGGGAATGTTAAATCGAAGGACAGATGACACACGGACAGACCAAAATGTTTTCGTTAAGTTGCACCAGGCAGACTGGTTTTTTAAAAGGACGTATTCACACAGAAAGGGGGCAATCAGTTGACCTTCCCCGATGTATTTGCTAGATGTGAGGTCCCTTCAAGGTATTGTCTTCCTCAAAGTTGGTGATTCCCTTCTACTTGGACGCATCGGCGCTGATGCATTCATTATACTAGTTGTATCCGCCCGTTTCTACAGTGCAACGGTGCAAGGCATCGCGTAAGGACGTTCGCCCCACCTATGATGCTAACACTGGCTACCCCTCGCTCCCCAGACAGACGGGCTAGTTGGTTCACGATCACGGCGAAAAACAGCGCAACGAAACACGCCTATTTTAGTCTTTTTCTTGTCTTCCGTTCTGTGTCAGTGCACAGTTTCTCGCCATGCGCACAGGATGGTTAACCCACATTGAAATTCGCTTGCGTGCAGCGGGCAGTGGACTTTGTTTTGACAAATTCAACCGCCCCTATCCCGGTTCAAGTCGCACTGGGGATTGGACTCCTGAACAACACTCATGCTGGTAGACTGTTGCCATCCGCCAAGGACGCCATAAGGTAAGTGACTCCCCTTCACCCCACTCTGTTGCCTTGGATCGGGGGTACAACACAAGGGGTGGGCGATACAGAAAAGTTACAAAATACCGGTCTTGAATGTGAACGAGCTCTGTGACGCCCGATGGCTGAAAGGTCGTAGGTAATGCCTTCCCTTCCATTCGTTCACGAGGAAAAATGAGCATCAAGCCTACGAGAATGGGGGCGGGAACACTGATACGGATGGGTAGTCTGCTGGTAATATATGCACTTGGGGGTCGGTGGAGGGGCAATCCCGCTGAAAATATCAAGCAGGGCTACATAAATGATGCGAAGAATTTGCTAATAATTCCTGCTGTTTTTCCACGTACCCTCCGGTGTTCCTTGTGATGGCGTGAAACACCGCCGAATCAAATCAAGACAACTTTTTATTTTACATAAATGCGTTCTGGAGTAGTCTGTAGCTAAAAGCTGGGAAACAGATTGAGAAAGCCCAGGGGATCGTTCCGTAACAGAACAGCTAGCGGAACAAGAGCGTTCTACGAAACTGAACGATGCCGGCAGCCAAGCAAAGAGAAGGGAAGCACGGAACAACGGGGGATCATTTGTTACACGCAAAAACAATGAGACAGTATGCGCTGGAAGGTAAAAAAGGAGAGTGTCATGTGGTAAGAAGAGCCCATACCCGAAGGGGGATTCACCCGAGAAGAAGATGACGGAAGAAAAGACAAAGAGAAAGAAGAATCGGAGCACGGGATGGCAAGAAGGATTTGGAAGAAACCAATGAAGAACATACACAGAGTGATTAGGAGGAGGAGGAGGAGGAGGAGGTTGGCTGGACCAGCAATTAGGAGCCTCACGTGATAGAATGCGAGGTGAAGAGGAGGACGACGAAGTTGGAGTGGAGAGAGTGGAACGAGGTCCTGGGAGGAGTGAGTGAAAGAACTTTATTGAGGGTCCGGCGATGACGCGAGCTCGTCGCGCACCCGGCTAGTCCCACGTCGGGATCGGCAGGTCTAGCCCACCGGTCCGGTCGCGGGCACGCTGGACTGCCAGGATTTGCTTGTCTAGAGCGGGGCTACGCAGAAGAGAGTCCCACTCCTCCTTGCTGAACTTGGGGTGTGCGGACCCGCACTCCCAGAGCATGTGAGCTAGAGTAGAGGTCTGTCCGCAGGACGGGCAGGCGTCGTCGCGATATACGTCGGGGTAAACTTCGTGTAGAACTGCCAAACACGGATATGTGCAGGTCTGTAATAGTCGAAGGGAAACGGCTTGCGCCCTATTCAACTTGGGGTGAGGGGGTGGAAAGACCCTTCTAGACATGCAGAAAAATTTCGTGACCTCGTTATAAGTAGCGGGAGCATCCCTGTGGCCGTAAGGGGGAGGCGAGTCAGCTCTCCTTACAGAGGAAGCGCGGTCAGTGAGGTCGCGCGCAGCCTCGTTAGCAGACTCATTGAGGTTCGGGGGAGCACCCGCGAGAGATCCTACATGAGCGGGGAACCAGTGAATTGAATGATGCGTGACAGCATCTGTACGCCAAACGCTAAGAAGGCGAGCAGCTTGCTCAGCTATGCGGCCACGGTGACAAGTTCGGGCCGTGCCCCACAACGCACCAGCAGCATCGCACCGTTTGGCAGCGGGCAGCTTGGATTCACCTATTACCAGCGGCTTCGCTCTGCTGGCCTCCTGCTGACGGGCGGCATCGCACCGCCGGCGACCCGTCGAGCCGTGCCCCCCGACGCACCAACGGCATCGCACCGTCTGGCAGCGGGCAGCTCGGGACCACCAATGACCAGCAGCTTCGCACTGCTGGCCGCCTGCTGAGCCGCGCTGCTCAGCGAAGCCGTGGCATCGCACCACGGTCATCCGGACCATTGACGACCAGCACGGGCCATCACGACGTGCTGCGACGCTCGGCAACGCGGAAACGTACCCACCGGGACACGTCATCGGAATAGCAGCGGCTTCGACGGGCTACAGGGTGGGACTTGTTTTACTCTGCAACAGACAGTCAATGCATAATAGTGACTTTTTGAGTTGGTTTTTGATAGTGTGAGGTTGTGCTTCTTTCTTGTGTATAGTGTGATATGCGTGTGATTTTGTTATGATCGAACTGTTTGAGGTTTTGGTGTTGTAAACATATTTTGTGGAAATCGAATGTTTCAAACCGAGCCTCATTTCTCGGCCGCGTGAGGCGCGTGACAGAGAGAGAGGTAAAAAGAAACGAAGAATATCTGTGCACTTGTAATGGTAGTTCTAATAATACACAGTGCGTATCCCTGTCACATAATAGTTTTATACAATGCTACAGAAAGTACGAAACAAGAGGTAAACCACAGAACTATATAACAAAAGACGGTAATTGTAAAATAATAATAATAATGTTTATTCATATTTCAAAATACAAAACAATACAATACAATGGATATGTGGTAAAACGCGTGTATCCTTTTTTCTTGTGCATTTTTGGTAATGTTCTGACTTCTTAGGGAAGATAGTGATTTTATGCAAGTGCTGACAGCAGGTGGCTCAAAGTACATATATTGACTAAAATTTTGCACTCATGGATGTGGGCAACGTTAAAGACTGCAGATGCCTTCTTTGTACTGCACATGCGCCCAGATTCGAAATAGTACGAAGAAATTTTTGTTTTGTAAGCATTCTGTTCATATTGGTTTTGGTTGTTGCTGCAACAAGTTGCTGCAGCAACTTACTAAGCTGTAGAAAAGTTTAACATACTTGAAGTTTAATAGCTGCAGGTATTAATGAGCGACAACGGGATCAAAGGGCCGTGAGTGCAGATAGATTTTTAAGAGTGCAGTAACATGGGCCATCGAATCCAAATTCTCAGACAATTTGGATTCGATATTTCATAATATATAATATATTATGTCATAATATATGTCATTATATATGACATATTTCATAGTATATGTTCCGGTTCTATTTCTACTATCTGCTGTTTAAAGTGTAATGTGCCGAGGATGCTGTGGAGCCATTTTTTGTGGATCAAAATACACTGACTTTCTTTTATTTGAATTTACTCCAGCAGCACATGGATAACTGAGCCAGAACTTTATTACATTGAAATATTACAGTATTTGTAAGAAAACCGCGCCACGGCTTTTAGTGGCGCCGAAGAAAAGAGGCGCAAAATCCGGCATCCAAAAGACAAAGCATACGGCACTGCACGCGCTGCGTGCCGCATGCACATTTCTTCCTTATCGTGCTCTTCCTTGCGGGGCTCATTCGAATCATGTGACAGCGAACATCTTTTCCAGATGCAAGAATGGTGATTTCATCAGCATATATACAGTGTTTTCGCGAACCTTTTAAAAAATTCTTAAAAATAGGCTCTTCGAGAAAAAAAGAAACCCTCTTCAGAAGGAGACTGCTATAGCTGCGGCGGACGCCAGGTAGTATCAAGGGCGGGCACATTAGTTAGGTGGGTAATTAAACTGTATTAATGAACTTCTTAATTATGGAAGTTGGGTGGTTATTGTCGATTGTGATTTTGTAGCCCCGGATAAGAAGATTTCATATCAGTTTCTAAAACAACGAAAAAGTCGGTGTGTAAAGCCCTGTAGCGCGAGGAAACCTGCCGTTGTTTTTCGCTCAAAAACGAAACTCTGTGCTCGAGGAGCGCTGAAAGTCTTGAACAAACGCAACGTCCACTGGTGAGGTGTTTAAATAATTTTGGCGGCCAATTTGAAATGGAAGTGCAATTTTCCCTTGCTAGGAAGCCTCGACGCGAGACATAGGCAGCAGTGCATCCAGCGGTATCTGTTGCTTGCTCACTGGGCGGAAGGCAGAGGCTGGTCATCGCCAACTACGTAGCTGCCGATTTTGAAATGCTGTTAGCAGCCAAGCTGGCGCTCCGCCAGTGCACTTACCTCCGGAAGCGGGCTTTAATTTTCATTTACAATACACTAGCTTTGTTCAAAGAATAAAGGTACGTTTTTGTGACAGTGCAAAGCTTGTTTTGCGACGCCGGTATTGTGGAATGCAACACACAAGTTATTTTTACGTGGTATAGGCTTGACACCTAAAACCGTAGCTGACAACTTTTTGGAATGGTAGCGCGACGTTGCTTTGTACCAGCTTCCTTTCCATTTGTTGTAAGAAGTGCTGGCATATAGGATTAGGAAATATTGACTTAATACTATGTTTAGCTATTTTGAGTCATGTAACAAATATCAATGAACAAAAATGGTTTATTTCATTGTTTCATTTGGTTCTAGGCCTATTTGTGCACTCCCCTAAAGTAATAATTTTGACGACAGCGCAGAATATTTTACGTGATTTGCTCAAATTATTTTCCATCAATTGCAATGCACAGACAAAGGCGCTCTTTCATGGAGTTGTTGCCTTGGAATGTTGTCGAGGGATAGACCCTCACACGTTGCTTTGTATCCCCGAGGTTGGCCGGCTCAGTCTTGAAAACCTCATTTTTAACATATCCCCAGAGGAAGAAGTCTAAGGGTGAAAAATCGGGTGACCTAGGCTGCCATCGTGTGGTTCCACCACGCCCAATCCACTGGTTGGGAAGGGACTCGTCGATGAATTTACGAGCCAGTGAAGAAAAATGCGGCGGGGCTCCGTCATGCTGGAACAACATTTTTTTGCAGCGCAGCCAGGGGCAACTCTGAGGCAAACTCGGCGACGACGCCCTTTAAGGCGCACTCTGTGTACTTCCTTCCGGTAAGGCTTCCGTCGATGAAGTAAGGACCAACAATACGGCCGTTATAATTGCCACACCATACGTTTGCTGACCACCTTACCTGGTGCTTACGGTGCCACGGTGCATACGGTGCTCACGGTGCCAGTGGGGGTTCTGATTACACCAATAATGTGCGTTGTGCAAATTGACATTCGAATTCCTACAAAATTGATCCTCGTCAGTCCAAAGCACCATATTGAGAAATTCCGGATCTTCGTCGCATTGAATAAGGCACCAGTTGCCAAAATCAAGCCGTTTTTGAAAGTCGCTTGGTTTCAGCTCTTCGTTAAGACACACATGATATGGGTGGTAGCTGTGTCTTGAAAGTGACCTCCAAACTGAAGCTGGGCTCGACCAATATGCGCTGGCAGTTTCCCTGACGCTCGCTTCCGGCCTGACAGCGACGTATGCCAGCACATCGATGTTAAAAACATCGGTTGCACTGGCTGGTCGCTTCCTTTCCTGAGCATGGACTGATCCAGTGGTCCACAACCGATTACCGTAATTACCCGATTCTAACGCGCACTTTTTTTCCGGAAAAATAGGCCGAAAAATCGCATGCGCGTTACAATCGGATACGAAACCGAAACTGCCAAAACAGCGGAAATTTCGTCCCACCCATCGCCATCGCCATCTCAAGATGGCGCCAAAGCTTCTAGAAACAAGCGATTTTTCTGAAGCCGGAAGCATAGGCGCCGAGGCTTTTCTGTCGGCGATCTCACAAATAGTCAAATCGTTCCACTTGCGCGCTTTATAGCAGCAATGGCAGCAGCGGCTCTCACGCGTTCGAAACGAGCGGTCGGCTGAAGCGTGCACCTCTGTAGAAACTCGCGGGATGGGCGTGCGAGGTTTGGGCCATGATCCCATCTACCATGGCTGAACAATTAACGTTCGTTCAGAAGTGGCATCGCGAACGCGCTTGACGGCCCAGAGGACGAGGTGTTGTGGTCAGAGGAGAGCGACAAGGAGTGAGATGAGTGAGATTACTTCGGGAAATAAATCGCCCGTTTCTCTCGCATTCGTTTTTGTTGCTCAAGTTCCGTCCGCGTTACAATCGGAGGTGCAAGTTTTTTCGGTTTTTTAGACAGGAAAATCGGGTGCGCGTAAGAATCGGGGGCGCGTTAGAATCGGGTAAGTACGGTAAATACGAATGTGGGGCGAGCAGGCGCACGACGGCCACGATGTCGGGCAGCATACAGCATCGTTGCCAGCTGCGCGTCCTTTTGCACGCTCACATAAGCGAGTACAATGTCCACTTTTCCGGCAACGGAGTACTGGACTTGAACTGGCGCGGCCGTTTTCACAATAATAACGCGGCGGCATTTAAACCTTCATCCTCAAATGGACGAGGTGACCCCATTGATAGGGTCTGCGCTATGTCGTACGCACACCGCGTAAAGAAGCATTTTAAAGGGAAAAGACGCAAGAACTACCTATTACAGCATGCAACCACAGCCGCGAAAGCCCTCCTCGCCCAGCAAACAAAACGTTTCCTTTGTTTTATGCGCTCTCTAACACTCAGCGATTATGAACGAACAGCAGACAAACCTAACGAAATAGAAAATGAACGGATGGTGACGTTTCACATCTTGCACGTCTGGTAGTGGCCAGATGTGGTAGAGGGAAATAAAAAAAAGAAAACCAAAACTGTCGCCAATGCCCACTAGGGCTCCCAAAACGGGCAACCATACAGTGGGCGATGGCTAGCCTCTTTCTTGTGCCGACCAACCAAAGAAAAGATTACGCTAGCCGTAGTATAAGGTGAGCGTTGTTCATTTAAAAAATACAGGAGGCGATGGCGTGGATATCAGCTGATTCCCCAGCGTCGGGAATCACCAGATCCTTCTTGAATTGGGCGACACATTCACTGCAACACGTCATCAGCGGATGTTGCGTTTGCACTAGACTGCAGGCGCACCATGTGCGCTGCATTTCGGTTCCATGCGGGAAAAATACTCGCTTTTTCCGGCTGGAGGGCTCTACAGAGTGTCTTTTTCTTTGCTTTAAAAACTGATTGGGCTCTACAGAGTGTCTTTTTCTTTGCTTTAAAAACTGATCGGGCTCTACAGAGTGTCCTTTTCTTTGCTTTAAATACTGATCGTCGTCTCCGTGGCTACAAACTCGCCATTGGCAATAACCGCCAAACTTCGCAAATTAAAAGGTTCTTTAGACAATTTTAGTTAACTATGTACATCGCATGTTTCTCATAACTGCTGACGTCCGCCGAACCTGATAGCTTGTTCCTTAAGAGCTTGTTCCGTCGTGTTCCTTGTTGCTTTTCTTTGAAAAGCCTACCTTCAGGAATTTTTAAGTGTTCACTGAAACACCCCGTATAATAATGTTTACAACAGAGCCTTTGTTTACCATGTCGTTTACGCATGTATGGAACAGAAGCGGCCCTAGGATACTTCGCTGTTGTACCCCGGATGTAACTGGGAAATAGATGGACGTTATGCTATTTATGTTATCATTCGGTGTGCAGTCATTCGGGATTTCGGAAAGTGTGTCCAGAATAACACCAAGGGAGTTTCGCGAATGCCACAGCACTGTTAACAGTACCTGCAGTGTTCTTACTTCTCAAAAATTCTCGTGAAAAAATTCTGCACAAATTCACAGAATGATCTACTAATTCTTAGCATTACTATGCCGTCTGTCTTGAGTGTGAGTTTTTTGAAGCCAGATTTTTTGTTTTTTTCTAAATCCTGCTCGACCATGTATCTCCAATCACTCTAATATAACGATTACACGGGAAACTTTCGCGGCACGTTTATTATTGGGGAAATGCATGGCGTTAAACCATTCGCCATTTTCCCTAAATATTTTATAGTTTACCTATTTTTCTAGCTCTTCAAATATTTGTTGCACCAATTATCTCCATTTACGCTATTGCAAACATTACACGTGGAAATTCTGCGTAATTTGCATTATTGTGGAAATGTAATGCGAAGTACGTTTTGCCATTGCCCGTTTTTAATACCTTTTTTTATTTTTTAGTCTTTCAAATTTTTATCCGATTACATTTATCCGATTACAACGATTACATTTCAATCTTTTCCGAAACCCGCATTATTGTGGAAATGCAAGGCGGTACACGGTTCGCAATTTTCCGTAAATATTTTATATTTTTCGCATTCAAAATTTTTGTCGATCAATTATCTCCATGTACGCTATTACGATTACAGGTGGAACTTGCACAAATTCTGCATTATTGTGGAAATGCCATGCGGTATACGTTGTGACATTCTCCGTCATGTATAAATATTTTTGTTATTTTCATGCTTTTCGAAATTTCGTCCAAGCAATTATCTCCATTTACGTCACTATAAGATCACATTTGGAACTTTCACGAAATCTTCATTATTGTGGAAATACAGGGCATTACCCTGTTCGCCATTTTCCGTAATTATTTTATATTTTCTTTTTTTTAGCTTTTCAAAATTTCATGGGACCAGTTTACGCCATTTACGCCAATATAGCGATTGCAGGTGGAACTTCTGCGATATCTGCATCGTTCTGGAACTGCAAGGCGTTCACGGTCCTGGCTGTGGGGTACTCGGCAAAGAAGGGTTAGGCATTAAAATCAGTAAAAAGTCGAACGGCAAAGATATTTTTATTGGTATTCTGCACCATGTGTTCTTTGAGCGCTCAGGCGATCGGCCAGACAAACACCAGATAGCGAAGTTGTTATTACGCTATTTTTTTTTTCAAAGGCGTTGTTATTGTGGTAGATAAGTTTAAGACACTTTGAAAACACGGACGACTGCCAGCCCAGAATTGGCTCTTCAAATGGCGGAAAGTTTCTATCACCGCCTTTAAAAATCGACTAGTTCTATACTCCGCATCCCCCATAGGGTGGAATGCTGCCAACGCTGGGGAGCGTGACAGGGAGCTCCTTTCGATGCGAAGCGAAGCGTACAAGGGTGCTCAAAACAATAACATTACGAATACTGGGAACTCGGTCATTACAATTGGGATTTCGTTATTCTTTTCCGAAGAGAATACTTTTAGATACCTTGACTGCTGCGATACTTGATAGTATTTTGATTTCAGTATTTGTTGAAGAACCACGTTGTACACATGACGTCGTGTACTCAAACAGGACATTGATATACGCACGACGCGACCGTCGTGCCACCTGCTAACCACGTCCGCTACTATTGCGCCCTTCATTTCCGTTCTACCACTCGCTCACCCCCGATGACCGCGGGTAACGCCGCCTTGCGCGTTGTCTCTGGGTAAAATATTGTTACGGGGAAGTACGTGTTGCCCAACATCCCCAGCGTAATATGTATACCATATGTTTCATGTAAAGCATTTGCCAACTTAATATTACAGCGCAACAAGGAGTAAAGCACAGCGCTCATCCCGGGTGTCTTAGCTTTAGTTCTTGTTTTTTTATTACCAACTCGCCCAACACTGCGCTGTACTTTGAACATAACTTCTAAAGATCGTTGACGCCTGAAGGCACACACAGCCTCGCCACCCAGGCTTGCATCACGGGCCCTTCACTCTGGTTCCAGGTTTACGAGTCGCCAGTGCAAAGTTTTTTGTTTTTTTTTTCGTGTCTTCCGTACGTGATATGCTTTTGAAACGACATTACTACTGTTGTAACTGTTTAAAACTGTTCAAGATTTCGGTTCGAAGCACAGCTATGCTTGGGGTGCAGGGATACGTTTAAGTTGCGGTTGTTCAAAAAGGCACCTCGCAGGCGTCGTGAAATCACCCCTCCTTACTCAAGATACCCTTGTTAGCGTTAGCAAGCAACCTACCGCGCAATGCGCCACACAGCCACCGTACTCGTGAGTCCGACTGCCACCGCTGCGTGCCGTACTCTTGAAGCTCGTCTCGTGACCCCAACTCTCACTCCTTCCCACGCGGTTCTAAGTTCCATCCTGGCACCGTTTCCTGCCCTTGCATATTATGTTCTCCCCCTACGCTTTGTAAATTCTCATCTGTTTAAATACTCCTCCAGGCTCCTGCGTCATCATCTCTTGTCAACTTTTCTCCCAGTACAACTCGCGCTAATCAAGCACTCTGCCAGCATCTGGTCTGCGCGTACGCTGTCGGTGCAGGTTGGCGAGCGAGTATGGCAATTTCACGGCGCCTGATTTTTTCTAGACGAGCTTGACAAGTACGGCAAGCATATCACGACGCCCGAATTCGGACGGTCCGTACTGCAGGGAGGGGGTGAGAAGGTGATTTCACGGCGCCTCGTAGGCGCCGTGAAATCTTGGGCAGGGGGATATTTAACGTAATTTTCGCCGCCCCATTTTTGCGCTGCTCAGGACGTAAATTTCAAGTTGACAAAAGCCCCAGCTTTAGCCCCTGCTCGTTTTCCCTCGCAAACGCGGCGCATCACTTGCGTGTAAAAGCATATGAGGCAATTCTGTTCAATCACCTAGGCATCAGATGACCTGAAAACCTTATTTATATAGCGTTCAAGATAACCACACCGTCATAACAGTTTGCTTGCTCAGTGCATGAATTTGCAAGTTTTAGGCAACTGTCAAAGCCAGAACCACATATCACCGTGAACCGAAATGCGACAACAGATTTGTGCCACGTTCTGTCATCAGTAAAATTTCCAAGGTGAAAATGCACAACACGTATTTATTACAAAATGTCAAATTCACACAGAGCTCCATCTTTCAAAGACCATAGATTTGTGAAAGAAGACACCAAGAAATTTGTGTGATGTAACGCGATCAATATGTTGTCCCTCAAAGCTAATAATCTTTTCGCTGCTATATGTCTTATTACGGGGCCTAAACACCATATACTCAGTTTTTTTGGCGATTAAATTTAATCTGTTTGCGCTTAGCCAACTGGATAGATTATTTAGCCACTGATTGGCCTGCGAGTCGATATCTGGTCCAGAGAAAAATACATTGGTGCCGTCTGCATACAAATAAATGTCTGGTGCTAGAGGTATGTTTACTATGTCATTAATGTATATAATGAAGAGTAGAGGGCCTAGAATTACCCTTGCGGAACTCCACATCCGCTTTCACTGAAATGAGATATCGCATTGCCAATTTTAGTGTATTGTATTGGTTTTGTGAATAAATTTTGACGATGTCTAAGGCAAGTCCTCTAACACGGTATCTGGAGAGTTGGGTCAGTAAATATCATTCTTAAGAGTCAAAGGCTTTTTTGAAGTCGAGATATAACCCAACAGCAAATAGCCTATTTTCTATGTTGTCAATTATTTTATCTTTAATTGTCAGTAACGCCATTTCTGTGGATTTTTTCTTTTGAAAGCCAAATTGATTTTTTTACAATAATGTTCTTCTGCTGAAAGAAGTAAGTCGCGAGTTTATTGTTTCTTCAATAACCTTAGAAAACAGGGGTAAAACAGAGATTGGCCTGTAATTACCAATATCGCTTTTATCTCCTCCTTTGAAAATGACAGTTACACTTGCAATTTTAAGTTGGTTGGGGAACGTTCATGAGCTCAGAATAAGATTGTATATGTGCAACAAATGTGAACAGATAACATGAGCGACTGCTTTAAGAGGTGCTGTCTTTATTTCGTCTACACCACAAGCCCTACCATTCTTTCGCTTATTTAACACGCCGTACATCTCTTGCGCTGTAGTAGGCAACATAAAAATTGGTGAGTCCGAACAATTATTATAGGATGTACAGCTAACACTATTAGTCAATGAAAAGGCGCAAAAACCTGCCCTTAGGGAATAATCATTGAACTTGTTCGCCATGAAAGTGTCCGAATATGCTACGCCCTTAAAGGGACACTGAAGTGATATGTAAACATTGCGGGATTACTAGCGCAAATTGTAGTCGGGAGTCCCCAGGCCACGTTTCGACCACTCTAGGCGCGTTTACGCGATTTTATTTAGTAGAAAAACTAATTCGAAAATGCTGTCCTCCTCTCTTTACGCTCGCCCATTTTCTGTGGCGTTTTCGTGTGACGTCAGGAGGGGATGAGCTGGCAATTGGCTGCGCCACGGCTGCGCTACTGCACGGCTCCCCGGCCGACAGAGTCAGTCGGCCCAGCGTTTCGTCCGCCGGCCGCCGGCGGGTCGTCGCAATCAAGGAGGTTAAAAAAAAAATTGCTTGGTCGCAATTCGTTCGCTTAGTTGAAACGAAGCCAGGACACGTCTGTGAATGGAAGAATGTGCCTTTCTTTACTTGGTTTGTTTGTACACTGTATCTAGCTCCAAGTCAATGTCGCTTCACACAAGCGCTGCACAAGCGCACATGCGACGCGTCGCTGACTGGTACGCCAGTAGGAAAATATAAGGCCTCTTGAAGGCGGGAGAAGAGTCAGCGAAGTCAATATAGGTACTAAGGAAATAAAATCAACTAATATTTTTACCGTACAGCGTAAAACTAGGGCGCGGGAAGCACTTTTTTGCGCTGGGAGAACACGCACAGCGGTCAGCAGCACGACTACGCATCTGCGAACGCTTTTACGTCTACGAAATGCAATTGCTAGACGTGAGCTACTGTGGAAACTCGGGCGACGCTTACTGCACGATCGCAGTACAACAAATAGTCACCTAAGCTGCTTGAAATGCCAAAACTAAATAAAAGTGTAAACCGGTTGTACAATATATACCCTATATTAGAAAGGCCTTCGCGTCCCGCTTCGTGGCTCAGTGGTCTGGGGCGCCGGTTATGTCACCGCAAATGTTTTGCAAGTCACGAGTTCTAATCCCCGCGGGTACGTACTTTTTTTTTTTGTAAGTTAACTTTTTTGTTTTCCGCCGATGTTTTCTATATTGAGTTCACCTTTTTTGGGGCCGCAACGTTCATGGCTACACGAACTAGTTCACAAAACGCGCGCAGGCTGGCACTGGCGCGCTAGCGAGTTCTCGTTGGAGCGCTGTTGCCATAAGCACCGACTGCTTGCAGGCAGTGGGCACAGGCCAGAATGAACAGACCCTTGGCCTGGTGGGAACACGCTTTTTACGATACAGGCATGAGGGAGGCAAGCTCCAAATATGGGGGAAAAGCGCATGACATTTGGGCGTCTGCGGGTACGCGGAGGGCGTTCATACACTGCGTAGGTCTCGGCTAGTGAATGCTACGACTACAAGCCGTCCTGGGAGGCTTATCTTATGCATTTTACAGCCGACAACATGGCAGAAGCGCGGTACGATGATTACTGAGATATTGAGAATGCCCATCCAACAACGCCATTGGTTATGTTTTACAGAACCGAAACCAAAACTGATACTTGTGTGATTGCTAACCTTGGGCATCGTCCAATCACGGCGCCCCTCCTCCCAACGTCACAGCCTTAGTTGGTGCGGCCGCCGCAAACCGCGCATGGTAGTTTTTCTTCTTTCCCGCTTTGTAAAATAATTACCGATTTGTCAACCGGATAAACGATGAAAAGTGTGCTAATTTGAGCCAGTCTACGTAGTGCAAGCAAAAACGGGAGCTTGACAAATTCACTTCAGTGTCCCTTTAATCACTATTTCAGATATTGCTTCTCTCTCGTTCTTGTTCACTTGTGCATTTACGCAAATCTATACTTTTCTAGAATCGTTAGAGGTTCTGACAAACTTATTCTCATAATACAAGTTACGTGCGTGTTTAATATCATATGTCAACCTCTATTTTTTTTGTACTCAGCTAATTGATCGAGGTTCTTTGTTCGAACCCAGGATGCGAATATCCTGTCTTATCTTTTTATTCTCTTTAGTAAAGAGGCATCAATCCACGGTTTTCTAGATTTTTGTGCTTTTTATTTGTTCTCGAGGAAGCGCACTATCATATAGTTTTTAAATATATTTTAAAAAATATCATAAGGAAAGAGTGCGATCTATTGGTCTGCATTATTGAGTCTCAGCAGGCTTCCGCAAATAAATGCTCAAAAAATTGATCTTTTCAGCACATAATCTTCTAATTAGAATAGGTGCGTGGTCTGTATGTTTGTTATGCTGGGTTATGTATGGTGAAAAAAAGAGAAAAAACGGCATGTGATCACTTATGTCAGATATCAACACTCCAGTATCGGGTTGGTCAATTTTAGCATTCGTAAAACATGCGTCTAGCAACGTTTCGGGCGTACTTGTTATCCTCGTTGGTATGTCTACAATACTTCGACAGCCAAAACAAAGAAAAACATCATGTAGCTTTCGAATAAAGGACACTGCCGAGAGCCAATTAATATTAAAATCACCCGTTACGATGGTAGGTCTACCAACGCATGCATAGTACTCTAGAGTACGCTGAAGAAATCCTACAGATATGGTTGTAGAACCATTTGGAGGCGCGTAAAGTACTACCAACATTGTATTCAAACACTTTACTAGCGTGCATTCGTAGTGAGCATTTATGAATAAGTATTCTTGAACCACTTGACAACTGAAGGTGTTTTTTACATATATAGCAACACCACCTTCCCTTTTGCTAGTTCGCGCCACTGAAATGCAGTTGTAGCTCGAAAAATCTACAAAGGGGCATTTCTTAGAAAACCAATTTTGAGTGAATGTTAGGACGTTAAATTGATTACCTAAGGCATCTAAAAAAAGTTGACTGAATTATGCTAGTTCCTTAAACTCCACACGTTGCAAAGAAGTAAATAAAATAGTTTGGTGCCATTTAAGGCCCTCAGATGTCTAAACGAAGCAGCGTCGTGATAAGTGCATGTTTTATCGCCTGTAGGCATGTGCCTTTATGGCGTAATAAAATTAGTGAAGTGCTGTTGCTATCTTATTTGATCGAGGCCACTGGCTGCATTAATCCTTAGTATTCTGTCGTGTTGACTCCCCCAACAAAGCATTCGCCGTCCTTGACGCACGCGAACTGGTATTCCATTTCCCTTGCCTTGTTTTCATCTGCCAGAACAAGCGCTTGTTCCGAGCAGTCAAATTTTCGTTGATGAAAACCTTCCATTTCTTTCTTCTTAGTACAATTTGTTTTGCAAGCCAAGCGTCACCGGTATAGCGGGCTAAAAAGCGCGCTATAATAGGCGTTGGCTTTCCTGTCCCGTCTGCGCCTGACCTTGAACGCAGCCTGTGGGTGGCTTCAATATCTTTTTCAGATAGTCTAGGAAGTTCCAGTTCATCTGCCAGAAGATTCAGTTTTTATATCAGATTTTCATTAGTTTGTCTGTCCATTACATTGATTTCTAGGTTCAGACGTCTACTGTATTGATCAAGGTTATTAACTTCTTGCATAAGCATTTCGACTTCTAGTTCGTTTGTCTGTGCTTCGGGGTTTTCTGCCCGCCTTCCTAAACTGCTCATTTCATCATTTTGACGCTTCATTTCGGCAAGCGTATCATCATACTTGCTTGACATTTCCTGAACTCACCTTTCAATGGCATGCACAGTGGCAGCAACGCTTTCCAGAGCGTCAACTTTTGATTTCACTGTGAGTAGTAAAGACAGTTTTCTGTGAATTTCACCTATTTCCTTCGTAAGGTTCATTCCGTTTTCCGCTTCTTCGGGTTCAGTGCTCTGACTGCTTAGAGTTTTTGCCGTTTTACATGTTGCGCAGTTCCATGTATTCTTCGCTGTTGCAGGTTACTTATTGTAGGCTACTTCTCTAACTCATGAGCATGCACCTGTATCATAGCTGTATTTGCAATCTAAGCACAACAAAAGGGCTGTGTCCCTCACAGATTCGTGACAGGAAATATAAGTGCCAACCATGTTATTTATTCAGCAACAGTTGCAACCGTATATTCAGATGCCACACGCTAGCTTTTACATACAGATAAGCACTAACCTGGGAAAAGGAAGACAAATATTTAGGAGCCAGTCGATGAACCACACGGTGCCACTGCTGCTGAATATGTGTGTGCCAGGATACACGATGTCTTCTCGTTTTATACGTTCTTGGCGATGACGTCCGCTTTGTTATCCGTCGTGGGCGCCACTGGTGGTCGCGTGCGTGGATGATAGCAACAAGCTTGTAGATACGCGTCCATTCCTGCGAAATGGAAGACGAAAATTTAGGAGAGAGTCTATGAACCACATGGCGCCACTGTTGCTGAACACGTGTGTAACCCGAGGACTCTCCTTCCCTTGCCCTGACATCAGTTCGCGCTGCTTTTGGGGTGACGAGAGGGTGAAAGCTGCCTACCAAGCCTCCATAGAGGTTGAAAATGTAATGTTTGAGTTGATCTCCCTTGAGCACATGGCAAGGTTGTGTGGATGGGGTGGATGTTTCGCCGATTTCAGCAGAGTTTTAGGTTAATACCTGATGTTCCTACCAAACATCTTAGCCCAAAAAGATTTTTATATAGTTGTGTTGGTTTATACTTCAAGGAGTTTGCGATTTTTTGGCATTAAGACCCCCTTGAAGAAAAGAGAAAGACGTTCTTGGTGTTTTTCTTGAAGGGGATTGCGGTAGTTGTGGTCGCAAGGAGCATAGTGTGTGGGTTCGCGTGCATCTTTGTCAGTGTGTCGTTCTCTTCCAGGCCGTTGTGTGCGGGTGTACAGGCGAGGTTGATTTGCTGAATTGTGGAAGGGAGTATTTTACCGAAGCATTTAGGTTATTTCGCATGCAGGAAATACTCCAACGCCCTTTGAGAGTCTGTGATCATGTTTAAGCTTTCGCTTGTCGGATCGCCAAGAAGGTGTCTCCAACTTCCATTTTCTTCTGTCTGTACGCAGAAGGGCTAGTACGTAGAAGGCCTAAGAAGTTTACTAGGACAATTGCTGCAGCGTAGTACTTACGTAGATACCGGAGTCGGTATATATTGTGGACTCATGGAACTTTCCTCACACGAACTTAATGCTGCCATATCGCCTGTTGTTGCGCAGGTTTTGATCCTTGTTTTTGATAGAGGACAGTTACTATTCGGAGCCGCCGTGACAAGTCTATCATGGCGCAGAGTCGTTTCTTTTCAAAGGGGTAGTCTGTCGTGCATACGATTGTTCGTGGCGATTTGTTTTCCTAGCCCCTCTCTTCGTGCTAGAATGTTAGTTTCTCGGACTTTTTCAAAAGGGTTTTGAAGACAACATTTGTGGGCCTATTCATGATCATCATCATCAACATCCTATTAAGGTCCACTTCAGGACGAAGGCTTCTCCCATGGACCTTCACCGCTCTTGTCCTGCGCTGCCCAAGTCCACTCTTTGTCTGCGAATGTTATTTCATCCCTCCATCCAGTTTATGGACTTCCCCTTCTTCTAGATTCGTTTCCTGGTGTCAATTTTGTTTCCCGCATAGTGAATCTGTGGTCAGTTCGTCTCACGGTGAAAATTCCGAGGTTGAGGACGGTCCTTGAATGGTCGTGCGCCGATAATTGGAACACTTAAAAAAATTTTCCTGAGCGAACCACCGCTCAGGTCGACTTCACAGGAAGGTCGAATTTTGTGGTTTATTTTGTTTGACACCGAGAAAAACGATGGTACTTACCTGTTTAGTCTAAAATAAATAAAAACGATTTTCGCCGGTTGCAAAATGGCGGCTGATTTGGACGTGCTAGCCAGCGCAATTTGATCTTGGAACGACTGCGCCACCTGGTATATGCAGAGCGGAAGGCTTGTTTTGGATTCACGGCAGAAAGGAGCCAAAGCAAAGAAAATGCACCTAGGAAGGAGCCAAACGAACTACCAGACGATCAGAAAATCCGCTTTCACATTTTCTGATCGTCTGCTACACCGTTTGGCTCCATCCTACCGTGAATCCCAAACGTGCGTTTCGCTCTGCATACCCCAGGTGGCGCAGTCGTTCCAAGATCACATCAAATCAAATGAAATCATCTTTAGTTTTCCAAAGAACATTTGGAAGGAGGCCCGAACAATAAGTGGAGACTGGTCCACTTGACAAGGGTTCGGGGCCCCCTTTACAAGGAAACATATTTAACATGTTACACATGTTAAATCATGTTACGTACATAAAAAAAATTCCCCCGCATTTCCCCGAGGGGGAGAATGTGAAAGTGCGAATGCACGGTTGTCGGCCCGCTTGCGGCGCTTGCGCTCGGCCCCCGCAGCCCACCGCCTCGCCGCCTTCTCTTCCATCTCTTCCATCGGGTTTGTAGTATCACGTGTACACCACGCAGTTATCAAGCCGCTATAACGCCGCTGAGTCGCCAACGCACGCCGCTGACGACGTAGTTTGAATGCGTTAAAGATATAAAGCGCGTCACTAACACTGATATCACCGTCGCGTCCGTGGCTTGGTCGGTAGAGCGTCGCGCTGTGGCCGCAAAGTCCTCGGATCGAAACCTGGCGCCGGATGCTGTTTCTTTTTAAATATAGAGGAGCACTGCGGACGCCGACGCCGCCGCCGACGCCGGCGGTGGATGGTTTGGGGTCGCTTATAAAGTGCATTCGCACTTAAAAATCAACAAGAAAACATACAGCAGAATCAAGTGCACAGAGAAAGACAGCAGGCACAACAGCGGAATCCATTTCACAGAGCAGAATGATAACTTATTCACGATAACACCGCCATACAAATGAGGAGAAACATTTCATCAACATATGAATAAATTAAAAATTTCAATAAAGATATCTCTCAGCATGTACAAAAAATGTGCGCAATTTTGCTGTACTAGTATTTTCTGTTATTATCGTCTGTTTGTGCAGGTAATTTATGAGCGTAGGGAGAGAACAGCGAAGCATTTGTTCCCCATAGGAAGTTCTCGAAAAAGGTATTACGCACGGTTCAGTGTTACGGGTTTTGTATATGGGCATCCGGTTTTGTCAGATCTGCAAGGCACACTAATAAATTTTCAGGGTTATTAATGCTTTGCTTGTATCTCATCGCTAGATGATATGAGTAAAGATTACGAGTAGAAACTAAATTAAAACGATGTAAAAGCGTTTAGTGTGCGCGTGGTAATCTACATTGGCTATATGTCGAAGAGCTTTCTTTTCGAGTGCGAGTAGGCGATTTAAGTTCGTTATCGTGGTTTTCCCCCAAACAAGGACACAGTAATTAATATGACAGAGGAAAAGGGCATTGTAAATTTTTAGTTTGATCTGATGCGGTAAAAAGTTTACCCGAGCGATATAATCGCTTTTTCTTATTGTTAAGACGCTTAAGATATATGCTAAAACAAGGTGAAGACGCCCGTTCCGTAATTGTAATTGTGGGTATAAACCTATTGATCAAATCATGGATTTCGCACTTGAACAAAGGCCAGTTAGTTTCAAGGGGGCGTTGGAAAAAGTCGTTTAAATATCAGTCGCAAAATGTAGATAGTTTGTTGTTAATGGCGGGATAGTTTCCCTTATCGTAAAGTGTGAGCGTTTTCTTGGAATGTCTTGGGTCTCGTAGTTGATTAGAAAACGAAGCGTGAAGTCCAGCGTGATCACTTATCTTGGGGAGAGGAACTAGCGATGTAAGATGGCCGGGGGGTGACGTAAAAATGAGGTCATGAACATTTGAAGAGTGCGCAGTAACTCGCGTTTGGAAAGAAACAAGTTGAGATAAACTAAATGTTAGACACGTGCTAACAAAGTCGCTTTCCATAGTGTGTTTAGATACCGTGAGCGCGAGGTTAGACCAGATTATTTCTGGGAAGTTAAAATCACCCAATTAAACAACTGGTATGTCAGGATGAGAGGAATTCAGTGAGTTACGAGCACTCTGGAAATTAGCGACAAATGAAGCATCTGCCTCAGGTGGGCGGCAACAGACGCCAATGATAACCGGAGGATATGAATTTCTGCAGCACACAAACTTTAATTCAAGACTCGAAGGGATGACCACTGGGGAGCAATTTAATTGACTGTGAGCAGCTATAAGATTGCCACCACCACGCTTACCATCATGATCTCACCGAAAAATTGTAAAGCCAGAAAAACATGGTGCTATTTCGGAATCGCATATTGAAGGGTTTAGCCACATTTCAGTTAAGAGAATAAAGTTGCATTCTGTCTGCAGATCAGATTAAACAGCGAGTCGCGTTTAATCTGTTAGTGCGTACAATTCTAATGTTAGTGCGTACAATTGACAAAAGTTCAGGGTTTCATTTAGGATTCGCTGGGGTGGGAGGTGGTCGCTATGGGCGGAGGAAGATTACTTTTTCAGAAGAGCGATCAAAAACGTAAGTAGTGTCATCAATGGTTAGTTAGTCGTACCGAAGTTTATACGTCTTGCGAGATGCTTTATCACATTCAATCAGGTGCATACGGGCCGTGCGTGTGTTGGGGGAAAGATCTTCGCTAATGGTGTAATTGGTGTCCTTTAGTTTTTTGGCGTTGGACCGCACCAGATCTCAGTCCTTGAAATGACAGGGCCGGAGAATGATTGGCCCTTTTTTTCTTGGTTGAAAATGCCCTATTCGGTGAGCACGTTCAATGTCTCATGGTTGGACTGAGACTTCAAGTTTTCTAAGACATAGATCGATGACGCGCTTCTCAGACTGTACCCAGGTCTCGTCCCTGGAATCTTCAAAACATTAAAATACAACGTTGGATCGTCGCTGTATGTTATCAGACCCATCCATCCTGGTGACAAGTCTAATGATATCACCGCAGTATTGCTCAGGTAGTGTCTGTAAGCCGTCAACTTCTTCTTTTACCGTGGCTATTACAGAGCAGTTGTCTTCAATTTAGAGAATCTTTTAGTAATTTCTTCACATTTTTTCTCGTGTTGCAGCAGCGTAGAATGTATGGATTTCATTTCAATAATGATGGCTGCCTGCCCGGATTGGATATCGCTGAGGACAGACATAACGTCGTCAGGGGTTTCAGTATTAGCGGACCGATTTGTAGGGCCAGGGTTTATATCGATGTCGCCACGTAATAGCAGCAGCTAATGTCTTTGCGAGACTGAACGCGTTTGATTTTCGCTAAGCGCGCGCGCGAGAGAGAGATAGCGAGCGAGAGAAGAGCCCTGTTGGTAGACAGGTCAACGGTGGAACCTGAAGTTTCAGGCACCAGATGCAGCAGCTTATTCACATGACCTCACAATTATCTCCCGATGGTGTTTAGGTAACGAGCTCGTAAAAGATGCCTCACATGTCCCGATAGAAGTGGAATATGTAAAGTTCGAGTTCGTCTCTACTGAGCATATCTTCCACATGCCGGGGTTGCGTGAGAGGGGGTGTACGTTTTTGCGCATTTATAACAGTTTTCACTAACGTCTCATGTTCCCACTGCAGATCATCGCCCCCATAAATTCGTAGATACTTGTGTTGGTTTATCCTCAACATATTTCACGACTCTTAAAAATTGTGACCCCTTCTGGTACGGCGAAGGATAGGGTTTCTACGCGCAGGGTTACGAGCCACTCGGAAAGTTTTTCGGGATGGGTATCCATGCGGTACTCAAGCCGCTCATTTGACGCAGGGAGAGTACTTTCTCTTATTTCTTCAAAGGCGTTACGAAGACCAAATTTGAGGATCTTTTCGTCATCAGTAGCAGCAACCTACTAAGGTCCACTGCAGAACGAAGGCCTCTCCTGTCCGGTGCTAACCGAGCCCGTTCTTTGCCTCCACATTTTCTTACTTATATCTTCCGTCGAGCCTTCCCCATCTTAACCATCTCTGGGTATTTGGTTTGTTACACTACGGGTCCACCGGTTGTCGGTTCGTCGTACGGTAGAAATTGAGAGGGCGAGGGCTCCCTGATGTGCTGTCCTCATTATGGTGTTTATGTGGCTGTCTTCTGTGCTGGTTAGTTCTTGTTACTCGGCTCATGATCATCGGCTGCATGCGTCATCGTTTCTTCTTCTCTTTTCCCTGCTCTTCTCTTGGTTAGGCGTTTTACAATCTAGCCAATTGGTTATTTCTCTATCTTGGAGAATGTGAGATTAGCTCTGCCGCTTGACTGTAGAGCCATTGCGAGCATTTTTGCGTGATACATCTCAAGTTCTGTATTAATGTGTCGATGCGAGCTAGTTGGTACTTCATCATGGGAACAGGTTAAGCGCCAGGCACAACTGGAGGAAGCTTTTGCACCAGTGAGCTACCGGCAGCCATGTGCAGGGCACGCTTCCTAGCGTTCTCCATCAAGCAAGCACAAGTTCCAACCGGACGTAGCACTCTCCGTCGGACCGTTCCCTCTTTCACAGGCACATGGTATGCGGTTAACCAGTATTCTTCGCGACGAAGCTTGGAGGCAGGTGAGGTTGCTCAAGGATGCCCTGTTTGTGGCCTGCGCTCGGGCTACACCACCTGGACACCACCATCGCTATTTCCGCGAAGGTCTGCGGCAGGCGTCGCTATCAGCTTTTACCTGAAATAGCCTGATGGTGAGGCTCCCAAGAAGGAAGCTCTCAGAACCGCCGAATCAAGGTGTGACGGTGCTTGGTGTGCCCCCGCCTAGCCTTCCTCAGGGTGTAACGGACGTCTTGCAGCTGGGGCCGAAGTTCTGCGCGGCACCAACCACCGAGAAGGTTTAAGTGCTGGCCATGTTTAGGACCGCAGCTTCCAGGGCAAGTCCTGAAGACGCGGAGAGGTGTGTACGCGAGACTGTCGAGGGACTACCCAAGACTCCTGTGGCGAAGCCTGAAGTAAGAACTCAGAAGATGGTGGAAAAAAAGCGCCCCTTTCCTGTCTGTTTTACTTCCTCCAGTTGTGCCTGGCGCTTAACCTGTTCCCATGATAAAGTTCTGAGGCGCCATCTGTCGTTTGCCAAACAGAGCTTGCGCGGAAGACGGAATAGTGAGATTGTCGATAAGTAGTGTGAAAATTTGTGTTAACGCTATATACTGCGATTTATTTTAGGTAGTTTTGGCTCATAATATATGCTCTTGTAGAGAAAGGCCACTGCAGTGTGCTGGCCAATCCGCCGAACCAGTGGTGTAGCGCTTGACGAAGACAACGGGCCAGCAGGAAAAAATTCCCCGCATTTCCCCGAGGGGAAGAATGTGAAAGTGCGAATGCGGGAGTTAAATTTGCGCGGTTCGGTAATGTTCGCGAAAGAGAGATCACACACACACACACACAACTACAAAGAAAGAAAGATGCATTTATTCACAGACACCTATTTGTGTTGTCGTTGTACTTGATTGCTGGAGCGGATCTCAGCTTTGAAATTTCGTGTCAGTACTTCTTTAAGCGGGTGCATTAGCCCTTCTCACGCCCGATTCCTGGCCAATCCCCCACGTCGGTATGTGCCATGTCAGCGGCCAGGCAGCGCGCGCCCATCTCCCCCCGTTGCCAAGGAAGACGAGGAGATTCCTGGCCAATTCCCCACGTGGGTATGTGCCATGTCAGCGGCCAGGTAGCGCGCGCCCATCTCACCCCGTTGCCAAGGAAGACGTGGAGCGCGCGCACCCGCAGCTGTTGCTATGCGGACGGCGGCGGAATGCGGACGGCGGCGGACGCTTCAGGCTCGCTTAAGAAGTGCATTCGCACTTAAAAAAGGAGAAGGAAGCAGCAGTTCGGAAGCGGTCGGCCAGGACGACAGGAGGACGGCGCCCTCGCGGTGTAGGCCCGAGGTCCGTCGCCGGCGCTGCCTTCTAAGCTATCATCCGTCGCGGCGTAGGCCCGACGACAACCCTGGACGCCGCCGGGAGAAGCCGGTGTCCGGCCCACGAGTGAGCGGTGTGCCGGTGACGCGGAGGCCTCATTGCGGGCCAGAGCTATCTCTTCTCGCCGCTAGCCATCGGCACCGTCTTTGCTGTGGGACCATAACGCCGGTGTGGAGCTCCTCGGCGCGCAGAGCTCAGCAGCCTCGCGGGCACCACCACCTAGCATCGACTCGCCCAAGCCACCGCCCCCGTCTTTCCGTCTCCGCTCCATCCACCGCGCCAGCCACAGCGGACTGAAGTTGGCCAGTTCTTCCTTAGTTTCCTTGGAGTCTTGTAAATGTTGTTCTCCCGCTTTCCGTACCTGCCGGTTTGGATTGTCTTTTGAAGAGAAGGCGTGTGTTTGTTTAGACAGTAGCCCGGCTCGTAGCTCTACGCGCGATCATGCCCATTCCTTCATCACAAAAAGTGGCAAGCCTGCCAGGATCAGAAGATTCCAGGATTTGCGTGTTACCCCTAGAGAGGAGTACGGTTGCTGTTAACCTTACAACCACGCTAATATAAGAACACGTATCTAGCGGGTCTGGAACGAAGAATGAAAGCTGGACAAGACTTGCGACTGACAGGTACAGCACTTCGCAATTACTTCGACACGGAGAAAGTGAAGTTGAAAGAGGAGCTATTCTTGAGTAGGGAGGTGAGGCGACTTGGTGTTCATGTCGCTCTCTTCAGAGACGCTGGTGAGCACAAATGCGATCCTGAAACAATGGCAGCAAAGGAAACAGGAAGAGGAAAGGGAGGCACTCAGAGAGCATGAGGAAAGGAAGGACGCGGATGAACGAAGGATAGCCGCCCTCAACAGGGAAATCGCCGTTCTCGAATCGCGCATATGCCTCGCTCATCCTACCCCCTATGTCGTACCCCCGTACATTTGTGAGGCTCCAAACCTATCCACAAAGCTTGTAGCTCAGTTCCTGTTCAAAGAGAGCTTCACTTACAGGCACCTGACATCAATAACGGTAACCCAGAAGGTCCCGAGGCAGATGAGCAACAGGGTTCACTTAGTCTCTAAGCGTGTTCAAATAACGTCCCCGAAGTCAGTATCCAAAAAGAACGTCAAGGTGTCAGTGAGATGTTTTCGCGCTCACAAAGGCTACCGCGGAAACGAAAGAGCCGCAAAAAGACTGCGATGCATTCCGTCTCAAAAACATCGAAAACATCCGTCTGTACTCTGCCTAGCCGCGTATCCCAAAAGCAAAATCGTCAAGGGCGCTTTAACCATTGGGAGACTCGATGTTTGCCTAAGTTGAGTCGCAAAAGAAAATGCCATGTGATGCGCCAGGCTAAGAGATTTTCAATGGGCTCAGTAATTTGTAGGAGTGTAAGGATGTGCAACCGTTACGCAGGACCAACCACCGCTATCCCGATCCCCATGCTTAGACGTACGCAGGGTAAAACAACTCCGCACAAGCATTTGCGGAAACTGGTTAAACGCAGACGCGAACAGAGGAGAAAACCCCAAAGGCACAAGTAAATGTCAGGTTCGATGTTGTTCCTTGAAGATGATGATGATCTGCGTTGGTGCCTGATGGTGACGGCACTGATGACACGACGACGATGGTTGATGGAGGGTTTTTCAAAACTGTATATTCACACAGAGATATATACAGAATATTGACAAACTGAAGATAGAGTTAACAAAGTAAGAAATAAAATGGGGTTCTAGGTCAGCTAAGTCTTTGTGCACGCGGCACCCCCGTCAGCGACGGACCCTGACCTTAAAACTACCCAAGTGGTGAAATCCTCCCTAGCCTGACCTGGCTAGCCCGGCAATACGCCGGCCGTGCATAGCACATTAAAACCTTGAGGATTCGACCCCGAGACCTCGTGTCTCGTGGTTTTAATGGGTTACTTAGGCCCCACCCCCGATACACAGGCCAATCGGTATCTCCTGGGCACCTGATAGGATGGACTAGTAAATCCGGGCCTAAACCACGGTGGGCAACGCCCCCCGCAACCCTCAAACGCTGGTCACTCTCTCCCACCAGAAAACAAGGAAGAGATCAAAAGTAAACCAAACAAATACTACAAACACTCAAACGTCCGAGGAAACACGTGCAAGCGCCCGGGGCAAGCTTCCACGAACGCTGGTCTGCATCGCCTGTTCCCACGCATCTCGTCCGAGACCGGACAGCTACTCAAGCCAGCTGAAACCCATAAACATCCGTCTTAACGGCCCGGCGCGTCCCAAAGATTCTCCGCCGTTGACAGGTGATGCCCCGTTAATTGGACCGTGGGCCAGAAACAGCGCGTAGGGACAAAAGAACACGGCGGCCGGCTCAGGCGTCGCCTCTGCCGCGCCCATCCCGGGCCGCGACGCGCGCACTGGCCAATAAAAGGAAAGCTATCGCCGTGAATCGGCCACTGTCTAACCACAGTTGACAGCTCCACGCTCCCCGTCTCCAGCCGCTCGACGGACCAAATGGTGTTACAACGTGCTAATGGAAAAACGCGCGCGCAGGCGGCCCCCGAGGCATCCGACCCACGCTTTCCCACGCTCGTACTGCGCCCTGCGACACACTTATCAAAACAATGTCGCAGCCCGGCTGAGGCTCAAGACAATTCGTCTCCGCGCAGTCGGCATGATCCAAAGCCCGTTCGCTCTTAGCAAGCTGGCTGCTATAAAGCCCTTCAGGGAATCGCCGCTTCCCACGCTTTCGACTTTGCAGCGTCGCTGGCGCCTGCAACCCTTACAGCGCAGACAACGTGATATGTTTCCAAGAGTTCAAAACAGCCCGTCTCCTACTGGATTGTCTGAACATGAACACCCACCTAAGAAACGCAGGAAAGGAAATCAGAGTGTCTTTCGGAGAAGAGGGACATGCTGCCCGACGTGGAAGAGACGCCGAGTTTTATAGGCAAACATAGGATTTTCTGGCTTACACGCTTGCATGGACTTGGACGTTTTACTCCACCGTGAGCTGGCCTACTTGGAATCTATCCATGGTACCGATTGCGCAAAAAACAAGGAGAAGAAGGAAACGACAAGAACGAGCGTGCAGGACAAGGACGAGGGTGCAATGGATAGATTCCAACTAGGCTGGCTCATGGTGTTGCTTCATTTAGTGCGCTCATCCTTGTCGTTTCCTTCTTCATCCTTGTTTTTTGCGCAATCGGTGCCATGGAAGTTTGACTGTCAATAACGATTTCTGGCTGTCCACAGCTTCGTACGCATTATGTTCCTGTAGTGCACTTAGGCATAGATTCTTCTGTTAGCTTAGAACAGTTTATAGCTAACACGTGGGAGGACTTGTGAAGCAGCTTGACAGGACTGTTTGAACTGTTTTTATGCCTTACGAACTGCTTATAGGGATTTGCTTGGATTTTAGTGTGTAAACTTTTATGTTCTACAAGCGCGCACATAGGGACTGCGCTGTGTGACGTTTCGAGGTGTATGGGTGCTTAGACCCTCTCGGCGGCACTGATTCCATCACCGGCATCTCTAGAATAGCTCTTCCTAAGAACTTTCTGAAGAGGGGGGTAGTGTTAATACTGGCGTTAATCTTTTGCCCCCTGATCCCTCTGGTCCCCCATATTGGTGCCGGCAGCAGTTCCGGTTGTAAACATACCGCAGTTGCTTAGTGGGTAAGGCGTGGCGCTGTTCAGCACAAGGACGTGAATGGAATTCTCGTCAGCGGCGGAAGTTTTTTTTATGGAAGCAGAAACCAAAAACACCCAGGTGCCGAGATTTCGGCGCCGGTTATGGGCTAGAAATTAGTCCGGAGCCCTTAAAATTGACGCACCTCTCATCCCTGGCAGTGGTGATATCATTCACGTACATGAGAAAAAGAATGGGTACCAAGACGCTCCCCTAAAGCACGCCAGATCTAACAGGCAAATACTTGAACAAGTGCCCGCCGATATCCACAAACTAAATGCGGTAGGACAAGTGCTCTTTTATCCAATTAATCATAAAAGCTAGAAGGCCAAACCTGTGAAGTTGGTTTAGACGTTTTCTATGAGGTACATGAACAACAGCTACCAAATCACAGCCAAGAACACAGATACTCTCCACTCGCCCGACTATTCCCCCTGCTCATTGGTCCCGCCTAAGTCACGCCACCTCTACTGCCCACAGCCCCTCAGGGCACACGAAAGACTTTTTCACGGAAGGGGAAAAGTCAAAGCCCTGACCAACACTGAAGGTTACCACGCAGCCGTTGCTGGAGCCTTGGTGACTCAGGAAATTAAGTATTCCTTGAAAAGGCCAGCTCTTCAAATTTGCCGCCACAAACCCTTGCTGCGTCCGCTGCCAAACGGCGTCATCATTAGATCTACACAAAAACACCTCAGCCGCTAACGACGGAAGCACTCCGCGTCGTCGCCTTTTGGTAACTGATCTCGCCGCCCCGCGTCCTGGCACTGCAAGGCGTCGGTCACAGCAATAGACAGAAAAGCAGCAAAGCGTCGCCGCTGCCGCCAGATTTATGCGCCGGACACAAACCCGTAGAAATTTTTCTCAAGCCGCCTCCAACCGTATGAAAGTGCTGCTGCTGCTGGTGATGATGGTGGTGGTGGTGGTGGTGGGGGGGTAGCGGAACTCCATTTGTATCGGGACGTCGGTTGTCACCAACCGACTTGCCTGGGTTCTTCGACTTATTTGCCGTAGCTTGACTAACCTAGAAGGTTCCCCCCCCCTCCGATTTAAATTCCCATCGCTTCCCCCTCTTCCTGCCCTTGCCTATCTGTTCACCCCCCCCCCGCCAACCTTCTATTTTAAATTCGAATTTCGTATATTACTCTTCCTATGCTCCACTCTCTTCGAGCGGGATACGACCAATTCCCTCTTCCGTCGCATTGCACAGTGGTTTTAAAACCACTTTGCTCTCGCGCCACTTTTATTGTGTAGGTCTCTGCCGTGTCTGTGCTTGTGGAGTGCAGATATGAGATCGTTCACTGAAGAACAGACTACCGTTTCGTTTGGAGTGCACAATCTCATACGGCAAGCCAAAAGTACAGAATAATAAAAGTAAAGCCAGCACAAACCAACAAACGTGAACAAAGAATGGTGATCCTGATTTCAGAAAGCTGAGTAATTTGGCATAGCATGCTACGGACAATCCAAAAGATGAAAAAAATCAACGTATGCAACGTATGTGCATCGATGAACCATTGGAGTATTTTATTGCGATGAATAAGAACTCTTATGTACATTTTTCACATCATCGCAATCTAGTGCCGGAAATGGTTGCATGATCATCTCCGATCACAATTGGTTCCTTCCTGCGGTGAACCGCCACCACCCGTTTCGTTTTCCATACCGCAGGTGGCGCCGCCATTCCAAGCTTAGCACGAACGTCTAAATTCGCCGCCATATTGCACAGGCGAGAATGCTTGGTTTTCTGTATAGGCGTGTAACTCGTTGCCATTCCCGTTGTCAAAAAAACACACCACAAAATGTGGCCTCCGTATTAATTTTGAGCGCGAACACAGCCGTGGTTTGCTCTTGAAAAGTGTTAACGAATCTCCTTTGTTGACTTAACACCCTGCAGAAAAAATTAGGAGCGATATTTAATTAGTGTTAAGTAATTGGTTACTGTGTTCAAAAACGTTCATGGGAACGTTACGGCGCTGAATGTGTTCTGAAGGCAGTCCTGTACGGAACAAAAATTCAGACGAAAAAATTCCCCCGCATTTCCCCGAGGGGGAGAATGTGAAAGTGCGAATGCACGGTTGTCGGCCCGCTTGCGGCGCTTGCGCTCGGCCCCCGCAGCCCACCGCCTCGCCGCCTTCTCTTCCATCTCTTCCATCGGGTTTGTAGTATCACGTGTACACCACGCAGTTATCAAGCCGCTATAACGCCGCTGAGTCGCCAACGCACGCCGCTGACGACGTAGTTTGAATGCGTTAAAGATATAAGGCGCGTCACTAACACTGATATCAGCGTCGCGTCCGTGGCTTGGTCGGTAGAGCGTCGCGCTGCGGCCGCAAAGTCCTCGGATCGAAACCTGGCGCCGGATGCTGTTTCTTTTTTAAATATAGAGGAGCACTGCGGACGTCGCCGCCGCCGCCGGCGGTGGATGGTTTGGGGTCGCTTATAAAGTGCATTCGCACTTAAAAAGTGCCGCAGCTTGTACTAGTGGAGCAAGTCTGGAAAAACAGCAGAGTTTGGGGTCTACCTATCTAATTCACGCACTGACGGCGGATCCCAGGAGAGGGGGCAGCTGGATCCGAGCAGCGCAAAGCCGTTTTGGACGGCACTGTAAAGCAGGCGCCATTGTAGTATTTACAGTGTTTTATTCAGTAGCAATCATCGTCGTCCCCTTCGTCGCCGCCGTCATCTGACGGCACAGCCGCGTTTGGCAAGTCCTCTTGTACCTCGGTAGACGTCCACTTTGTAAGTTTATCCGGTGCCCGTCTTCACGTGTGGAGTGTGAAGGGATGGCTAGACAGATTTGTCGCAATCGTCTTCCGTGCGGTGGACCCGTGGCACACCGGTCGCTACACGATGACAACAACGAAGGCGGGAGCTCTTCATGTGGTGTAAGCCAATGCGCAAGCCTGGACGACGCCGGACGTCACCGTGAGGCACGCGCTCACCTGCCCTCAGGGTTTTCTGTCGAACGGAATTTTTGTCGGCCTAAATAGCTCTGCTGTTAAATCATTGGCGCGTCTGGCACCAGCGTGAGAAAGAGCAGAGCTGGTGGCCTCTCTCCCTTCGTCGCAGACCCGGCTGTGGTGCCTCACATTTATTAAAGCGAAGCTTTGTGGTGCTCACTGATGCCGCTGTACGCCGATACGCTCTGCAAAAAAAGCCAACTTTCTCTGAAGATGGTAATAAATGTTCGTGAGGGAAGTGAAAGAAACAAGCGCTACCCGTGACACAAGCAGGAAGGCTTCCTGTTGCATACGGGACCGGACGCCATCCGACGGGAGGTCTTCCAGCACGTACCCAACTTCCTGGTTTGGACAGGACTAGCGCTGCCTTTGTAGCCGTCGAGTCATGCGCAAAACGAACGCGACATAGACGGTCCCCCACCGCTCTTCTATTCCCCCCTCTCTCTTCCTTTCCTTTGAAACCCCACTGCCCTTCCTTGGACTCAGTTGTATGAGGGTGAACTCCCCGTTGAGTCCAACAAAACACCCGGTTCTTCTCTATTCCCTCCTCTGTTAAGTAATCACCACCACCCCACCCGTGGCCGGAATCGGACCTGGGCCCCTCGCGTTATGAAATCGGCGTCTGTTGGATTGCTCAATTTTGACACCTTCGAAGCATTTGGGAAACTCGGACGACAACCAAAGAATCCGCCACGAGAATAACGGCGTTCCTCTCCGTGCCATTAGTTAGCCGCAAGACGTTAGGCCTAACTTCCTATTTTTCCGAACTTGCCACTGAAAGTTCTCCTTGACTGGCAGGCCCAGATCGTTTGGTCCGCAAGTTTTTAAATCTCTCCAAAAGGGGACCGCGATAGCACGCACTAGAATTCCCGGCCAAGTCCAAAGCAAAAGCCGCCGCTACGAACCCAAACGAAATTGTGCGCGCCCGGAATGCAATGATAGCTCAATCGGATCGCTGCTAGTTTCATAACGCGAGGGACCCACGTACGATTCCCACCACAAGAAGTGTTGAAAAGCGAAGCTTTCAGCCTCGCACTGCTGATGCGTGTAAGCGAAACTGCACTGCAAGAAAGCCAACTTTCTCTGACGACGATAATTATCATAGCTATAGTTTAAAAAACTAAAACACTTCCCTGAAAACCTTAGCGGCAGCTCCGTTAGGCGCCCTTCGCTAAAGGATCGCGTGCAGCAGAGAGAGAAGAAGACGCAAGCGTGCGAAGGCGCGGCGTATCTAGACCTAACGCCATGTTCTGATGTGAACGTCTTCAGCCGTTACTCAAAGCGAGACGTCAGTTAGAAATGACATTGTTGTGTATGCCGTAAGGTTGCTAGCCCCAGGACGCTATGCCTCACTTGGCATTACGAGGTATAGGGCGTTAGACCTGACGTCACATTTGGAGATTTAACACTTTCAAGCGGTAGCCACCCGAAAAAGTACTCAATATACGCCAAGCAGAGAATACCCATTCAGACCGTTGGTCTCAAACCAAAGGCTATGCCTCGGTAATGCATACCCGAAAATGTCTGCGGTTATTCTAAAAAAAAAGCTGTGCATACCTCCAGAGTAGCACATACTCGCTGTGGTGGGATTGGGCAATCGAAGAATCCATCAGGAGAAAGTTTCTCTTTCAACCATCGTCTTTTTTAGAGGCAGGGGTGCATAATTTCTTTCTTTCCAATTGGATACGCATGTTCCCCGCAACTGACAACCCCATATCCCTCCGGCCCAGTGGTTTGGTTGCCGCTTTCACGGCGTAAATGTGGCGGATTTGATTCCCGGGACCTCCCTACCCAGGCTATTTCTTTAGAGGCTTCGAGGTTTTTTAGCGCGACAACTAGACAAAGCTTGGCTTAAAGGGCTTTCTGTTAAGGAGTGATGGTGCACGTCGAACTTATTTCGGGTAACCGGTGCTACGGGGGATGGATGCCGAAGGGAGAATGTATGGTTGCTTGCCGAGTGAGCTGTAAAAGAACTTGTAAAAAAAGTAGACTATCAATGTGACGACGCAATGTAAGCAATGAGAAGCCGGAGTCTGTTTTGAGTGTCGATATGCTGACGTCGTCGGAGTACTTAAAATGAATACCAAATATAGCTCGATTTTGAAGCGATTTGCACGCGTTGTGCACCTCGCGAATAAATATTTTTTTGAAGTTTTGAAGTTTACAACATAGATATCCATACACCCCATTTTACACGGACGCCTCCAAATATTATTCCGATGTGTCCTGTGCTGCACATGGGCCAGACTTTGCCAGCAAGAGGACATTGAACAAAAATAGTGGTATCTTTACAGCAAAAACCTATGGTATTCTGATCACAGTGGAACGCAAAACACAGAACAAAATACAAGAACCCGTCATCTACACAGACTCCCTAAGTGTTGTTACAGCATTGGATTCCTTTAAATCCAGAAAAAAGTGTCCTAAATTGTTTTTATAAAGCTCTTATGACGGCCTACAGGTCAAAGCTAAGTATACTTGTTTGCTGGATCCCTGGACACAGTGTCATTTTGCGAAATTAAATTTCCGACGAGAATGCCACTGTGTCAGCCATTCTTTACATTCCAAAGGTCCCTTATGTCGATTTCGAATCGATGATCCTAAGAGAAATACGCTACTCCTGGCAGCACACATGGGACACACACACAGAAAACAAACTCCACTCAATAAAACCGCGCCTTGGAAGATGCACAACCGAAAAACAAAACCGGTTCGTTGAAGTCGAAAACGGCAGTAGCAGTCACGGCGGTAGTTGGTCGTGGGGGTTTATTCAAGGCGTAGCGTAAGGCAATGAGCCGAGCGCAGGTCCAGCCGGTACGAGCTCATGGGCATGAACGTCGAGTTGGGCCTTCGTCGACTTCACGATAATTATCGGGGCATACCCGATTGACCAAATGGCGCTTCGGCATCTGTATTGTTGTGCCGCGTTAACTCTTCTTGTTACAATTTCCCCCGGTGCAAAAGGGGCCATCCTGGCTACTCAAGGACACGACGAAACTAGAGGGTCGTAGTAGGCCTTCAACCGATCCACGTGAAAATTTTCACGCCCTGGGTGGAGATGAGCTGAAGTTCGTGCAACTGGTTGCAAAAGTTAATTGACGGATGAAGTCCGGTCAATGACTCTGTACGGGCCCTGGTATTTAGTGGTCAGATTTGGGGAGAGACCGGGTGTTGAGCAGGGCACCCAAAGCCACAGTAGTGAGCCGGGATCAAAACTGCGGTCTTTGACGCATTCGTCGTGACGGTGCTTCTGGCGCTGCTGATCGGTCTATGTAAACGAATGGGCCAGTGGATGGCATTCCTCGGCTCGACGAGAAAGGTCTGAAAACGGCGTAAATTCGGTTGCGTCGGGTTTGTAGAGGAGTATCGTGTCGATTGTGCAGGACGGCTCTCCCCATAGAACAATAAAAACGGCGAGAATACCGTGGTCGTCTGCGTTGCCGTATTGTAAGCAAATGTTACAAACGTATGTGCGAGGTCCCACTTCGATTGGTTGGCAGACACGGACATGGAGAGCATGTCACCAAGGGTGCGATTGAAGCGTTCCGTGATCCCGTTTGTTTGTAGGTGGTATGATGTGGTAGTCCGATGAACGACGTGGCACTTCGACGAACAGGGCTTCAATAACCTCAGACAAGAAAACCCGTCTTTGGTCGCCTAGAAGCTCATGGAGTGCCCCAAGTCGAAGACCAAAGCGGCGAAGCAGGAAGGAGGCTACATCGAGAGCTGTGGCGGCCGGAAGAGCATCGGTTTCGGCGTACCGAGTAAGGTGATCCACGGCGACAATGATCCATCGGCTTCCGGCTGCAGTTGACGGGAGTGGGCCGTACAGGTCGATGCCTACACGTTCGAAAGGCTTTGCTGGGCAAGGTAGTGGCTGCAAAGGACCGGAAAGGCGGGGCGGCGGTGACTTTCGGCGTTGCTATTCAGGGCAAGAGATCACGTACTTGCGCATGAAGGTATACATGCCGCGCCAGTAGTATTGTAGGCGAACACGCTCATAGGTCTTCAGTACGCCAGCATGACCGCAACTTGGATTAGTGTGAAAGGAGGTGCATATGTCGCTGCGAAAGCAGCCACTTTCGGTCGTCGCAGCAGTAGTTGCGGCGGTAGAGTAGCTCGTCACGGAGCGCAATGTGAGATACCTGGCGGCGTAGGAACTGAGATCCCCCGGCTGGCGATGTACAAGAGAGCATCCCAATAAGAGAAGCAATCCACGGGTCCTTGCGTTGCTCGGCTTACATGTTGCTGACTGCAAGAGCCGAAAAAACGTAAGTCACTATCACTTGAGGCAAGGCAGTGCAAACTTCAGGGCAGCAAGGCAGCACGCAACGCAAGGCAAACTTCAGCAGGCACTGGTGAGCGTGAAAGGGCATCAGCGCCAGAGTGCTTGCGGCGTGAACGGTAAATGACCCGGATGTCGTATTCTTGCAGTCAGAGAGCCCACCGACCAAGACGACCTGATGGATCCTTGAGGGAGGAGAGCAAACAGAGTGCATGATGATCGGTGACGACATCGAATGGGCGACCATACAAGTACGGGCGGAACTTTCCCAGTGCCCAAATTATCGCCAAGCACTCCGTTCTCTTTTGTTACAGGGTAGTTCGACTGGGCTTTCGTCAGCGTGCGGCTGGCGTATGATACGACGTACTCGTCAGAACCGGGCTTTCGTTGGGCGAGCACAGCACCGAGACCGATCCCACTAGCATCAGTGTGGACCTCGGTTTGGGCGGACGGGCGAAGTGCCGCAGTATCGGAGGGGTGTAAGAAGACGCCGTAGCGTCATAAATGCTTCGTCGCAGGAGGGTGACCACGCAGATGCTGGCACTGCCGAGGAGCTGCGTTAAAGGCCAAATTATGCTGGCGAAGTTGCGTAGGGAGCGTCTAAAATAGGAGCAAAGACGGATAAAGCTCTGAAGCGCCTTCGTAGTGGTCGGCTTCGGAAATGCGGCTACGGCTCTCAGCTTCATATCATCTAGGAGAATCCCGTCCTTCGACGTGGCCCAGGATCGTTAGTTTGCGCGCAGCAAAACGACACTTTTTGAGATTCAGCTGCAGCCCTTGCAAGGCAGGTCAAAACTTACTGCAGGTGGGCGAGGTGCGTTTTCAAGTCCGAAGAGAAAACAACGATGTCATCCAGATAGCAAAGACACGTCTTCCACTTTAGTCCGGTCAAAATACACTCCATCATTCGTTCGAATGTGGCAGGAGCGTTGCAAAGCCCAAACGGCAATACATTAACTTCATAAGGACTGTCAGGGGTAACAAAAGCAGTTTTCCCTCGATCAGCTTCCGCCATCGGGACCTGCCAGTAGCCGGATCGAAGGTCTAGTGACGAGAAGGATTCTGCTCCCTGCAAACAGTCGAGGGCGTCGTCAATGCGGGCGAGGGGATGCACGTCCTTGCGGGATATGGTGTTCAAACGGCGGTAATCGACGGAAACCGAATGGACCCATCCTTCTTATTCACAAGAACCACGGGTGACGCCCAGGGACTCTTGGAGGGACTTTTAATGTGACGCTGAAGCATGTCATTCACGCGGTCTTCAATGGTGCGTCGCTCTGCCTTTGATACACGATACGGTCGTTGTCGAAGCGCGGCATGCGAGCCAGTGTCGATGGCGTGGCTCACAACGGACGTGCGGCCAAGAGAACTTTGCCCACTATCGAAAGACAAAGAAAACTGGCTCAGAAGTGTAGCAAGCTGCGCTCGTTAGGTGGCGTACAAATTTTCGTCGATTGAGCGGAAGAAAATATCGGGCCATATTTCGTCCCGTATGCATGGCGTAGTACTGCTGAGCTCGTCGACTTGGAGATGGGGCGCATCATCAAGAAGCTCCGTAACAAGACGGCGATCGACCGGCTCTACAAAGCCAATTGTTTCTCCGTGTAAAAGGGCGCACGAAGTCGTCGACTGGTTCATAATCATCATTGCACTCGCGCCATTGCGAATTGTGAAAAGGGCGAGGAGTAGCGGAAGACATCTGTGGCGGAAGAAAATGTCGGATGGCGTAAAAAGCACTGTGGCCTCAGAGCAAGACGGCAATACAAGTTCAACGGTGTACAGAGTATTCTGAATAACGACACGCGCCGTGCAGGCTGCTACGGGGTTAATCTGTTGTGCACTGGCAGTGCGCAATGATAGCCCGGAAAGTGGCGTCAGATCCTTTCGCATTTAAAGGCCAACGTCGGCGTAAACGACAGAAACAGCAGCTCCAGTATCGATTAGGGCAGTAGGTAGGGATACCTTCAACAAACACATCAATAACATTTCCGGGCGGGACGTGGGGACTTTTAGCTTTCGAGGCCGACGCAGCTCTTGCCTCGGGAACTGCGGCTGTTAGTTTTCCTCCCCAGTGCTGGCAGAGCGGCGCCGCATAGGCGACTGCGAGCGACGACGTGGAGAAGGGGAGCGGCGGTTGCTGGACGTAGTAGAGCGGTCAGACGGCACCGACGTTATCGGCGCATCCGAGGCGACTGGGTACATTGGCTGCGGAACAATATACGGCTGGGCGGAAGCAGGGTCGTAGTACGCAGCCTGCTGGAAGGTGTTCGCAGGCGGCATGGGACGGCGGCAGTAGCGAGCCACATGCCCGGCAATTGTGCATACAAAGCATACAGGGCGATTGTCCTGTGTACGCCACGTGCGCGTAAGTGGAGGACTACCCACAGCCGTTGGAAAACGGCTCCCCGGCACGACATTCGTGATCAGATTGGTCTGCAACGGACGCCAGGCCAGGCCAGGCTGGACTGGTGGAACAGGCGGGTGCATCACTTGAGGGTGGAATGAAGGAGCAGGCTGCAGAGGCGACCTCCCTGCCGCTTCGGCGTACGCTATGGGTGCTGCGACCGGTGCCTCGTACTGGGCAGTTAGTTGGTAGTGCCTCAGCGACCTCTTCTTGTATCATGTGCAGGAGCTAGAGCGGACGACGGTTCCGCGGTGCACAGAAAAAGAGACACCTGCCGAGCCACTTCTTCCCGAATAAAATCTTTTATCCGGGTGAACTGCGTCGGGTCGTCTGTATAGGTCGCAGCCAAACTCAACAGGGGCTCCGCCTGAGTTCAAGCTTGCCGAGTTAGGGCCCGCTGCTTTCGAAGAACGTCGAAGCTCTGACGCAAACCCACGACGTCGGCTATCGTTTGAGGATCCTTGGACAGTGGAATCTGGAACACGTCATCGTCCACTCCTGGAAGGATGTGCCTGACCTTGTCCGTTTCCGTCATCTACGGGTCGACGCGCTTGCACAATTCTACCACGTCCTCGATGTAGCTGGTGTAGATAGCCGAACGGGCCGGCTTGTTGGCCGCGTACACGCAACAGCTGCTCGGCATGAAGCTTGAGTACAGCTGGGCTGCCGAATGTTGCCACAAAGCTGGTGCGGAAGGCAGACCACGTAGTAATGTCAGATTCATTATTAGCGTACGACCGCCGGGCGAGCTTGTCAAGGGTGTGAAACACGCTATGCAGATTAGTTGGATCATCCGATTTCTTGTATGCACTCACACACTCATAGGACGATAGCCATTCTTCGACATCAGTGTCATCCTCGCCAGTGGACATGGCCGCTGTCATGTGCCGCTGACGCGTCGCGCAAGAGCAGATCACGGGTGCGCCCGACGGCGCAGCTTGCTGGCTGGTCTCTCGGTGGTTCATCTCGGGCAGTGTCCGACTGTGAAGCTCCAGTGTGGAACCGATACCCTTGACCTCCACCACTTGAAAAGGGGAATCGCCACCACGACGGTGGTTGATCGTTGGAGTTTATTCAAGGCGTAGCGTAAGGCAGCAGGCCGAGCGCAGGTCCAACCGGTACGAGCTCGCGGGCATGAACGTCCGAGTTGGACCTTCGTCGTCTTCACGATTTCTCGGGGCATACCCGAATGGGCGAATGGCACTTCGGCATCTACTATTGCTGTGCCGCGTTAACTCTTCTTGTTACAAAGTATTAATTCGCAGACTGCGCATAGGCCACACTTACGCTACACACGCATATCTTTTAACTGACACACTGCAAACCCTTTTGTGACAAGCGTGGGGAACGGCTCTCTGTCCTCCGTGTATTATTTGAGTGCACATCCTGCAATGAGGGTAGAAAAAGCACATTCCTAGAATCTATAAACCTTTTCACTCGTTAATCTTTCAGAAGATCAGGACATGTTCTGGGTTGTGTTGCGCACGCGCAGTTGCATCTTGCTGTCGGCTGCGCCAATTATAGGGCCGCAAGCACAGCCCATTTATAAAATGGCAGCTCCCAGGACTAAGAAGTTAAAAAGGTCTATAGCTACAAATTCCGCCACAATCATCACTGTTTTTACAAGATCAACCCATGTTCACAAACACATGTCTTTTAGATTATCTTGCAGACATCAAGTTTTTGAAGCTCATCTTATACAGTGCGTTACCTTAAAGACTCCCTTCGATCGCTCAGGGACGCCCGCTCACGTAGCAGGCTCCTCGGCTCGAGCAATTTTCATAACCCCCTTCATCAGCCACTATGAACATCTACGGGCACCCGTATACCCAATATTCTAAGCTATATCACACTCATTTCATAAATATTTTATCATCAAACCTGACAATTGAAGGACCACCTAACATGGGTTTGGTGCTCTTTGGTATTGATACCCTTGCGCCAATGAACACAAACTACATACATACATACATACATACATACATACATACATACATACATACATACATACATACATACATACATACATACATACATACATACATACATACATACATACATACATACATACATACATACATACATACATACATACATTGATGCGATATACTTAATGCGGGTTTCAAAGGGGGGATGCGTATTCTAATTAAGTCCTCACGATAGACTGATAGGATAGTCATTTTACATTTTATGGACACGACTCAAAGGGCGTTTTAAAAACCGAAGTGTTTTGTTAGCAGATGAAATGATATTCTGAATGTGCTTTTCCCAGGTTACATCACACAAAGGGTAACTCCGAGATATTTGTAGGAGGGAACAAGTTCAAGGTTACTTCCAGCAATATCTCACAAGAAAGCAAGCGGATTTGCACGGCGCTGGAAGGAGGCGGTCTTACATTTGTTAGGGTTTAGTTCCATTAGCCAAAGGTTACACCAGACTTGCACACTTCTCAGGTCGTTTCGAAGAGACCTGTTCTCAGAAACTATTGTACCTTACGATGGATTACTCAGTCGTCTGGAAGCATAGAGATGTTCGAAAAGAAATGAATTGGTATGTGTTTATTGTAATCAGAAACAGAAGTGTACCAAGAATCGACTATTGAGAAGTACATCAGTTTAGTGGGTGGAGTTAGATATGTGATTATTGACTAATCCATGCTTAGATTTAGGTTTAACGCAGCAAGTTTGAGTAGTATACGCTGATAAGTAACATAGTCAAAAAATTTTGCGAAATCGTTGAAGATGGCGTAATTCTCAGAGTTAGAGTCAAGATTTGCATGCAGGTCGTGAACAAACATAGCTAGCTGCGCTTCGCACAAAAAAAACCGTTCCTCAATCCGTGCTGCGCAGGGTGGAGGAGGAGAGAAACGTTTATTAGAGCGGAAAGCGCTATTGTGGGTGGCCTTCCTAGTCCGGATAGCCGCGAGTCGTGGCAGCTGCTCTTGCCGAGAGACGAGGTTAACCTGCGTCTCGAGCAGACAGCTGGTCAGCTCGCACTCCCACTGCTCCAGGGAGGGGGAAGGGATGGGATTTGGGTGGTAGGGGCAAGCCCAGCCAAGGTGGTATGTGGTGTTGGGGGTTTTACAGGATGAACATTCGTAGGGATACATGGTTGGTGATATGTTGTGTAGAATTGTTGTGTTGTAGTATGTCTGGGTTTGTAGTCGTCGCCAAAGGCGTGCGTCATTGGTGTTGAGAGATGGGTAAGGAGGAGGGTAGACGAGGCGATATCGACGGTAGTGGTACAAGACGTCTGTGTAACCACTCGGGACTGGGGGGTGATTGAGGGATTCCGGTGGGTCTTCTCTGCCTTCAGGGAACTCCCGGGTAGTTAATTCGCGGGAGCGGCATGCGCCGCATCATTCCCTGGAAGGTTGGCGTGGCCGGGTGTCCACACGACATAGATGGAGGGCAGCTTGTGTATGCGTCGTAGTACGTTGAGGGCTTGAGGCGAGATACATCCTTTTTGATAGTGGAGGCATGCTTCCTGGGAGTCTGTGATGATGACAATGTAATCTGTCGTGGCTGTGGTTGCAGCTAGAGATATGGCAGTTTCTTCTGCTGTCGTGGAGGTGGTAGTGGATAGCGTGGCGGACGTCATGAGGGTTTCCTGGGTGTTGAGGGCTACAAGGGCGTGAGCTTGGCGGTTATGATATGCAGCTGCGTTGGTGTATCTTGTGTCGGGGTCCTTCGAATAGCGTCTCTGGAGATAGCGGACTCGCGCTGCTCGTCGGCCTTTGTTGTAAAAAGGATGCATATGGCGTGGAATGGGGGCTTCTTTGAGAGAGAGAGAGAGAGAAAATGACTTTATTGTGAAATAAATATCCTGCGGAGGTGGGTTCAAGTGCGACGCAGGGCACCCCCACCCCGACTATACTGTCGTCCTCGCGACGATGCCTCGGCCCGGGCTTCCGCGCGGGCGGCGCCACAAAGGTCTCTGGGGGTCACCCCCCGTTCCCCTCGCCTGCGCCTCCCTGCGCTTCTGCCGGCCGAGAGCCGCCTCGAGCCGCTGGATTGTCCTTCGCTGTGTTTCGTACTCGTGAGAGTTGATCGAGTCCGTGGCTTCCTGGGGCAGACTCTCGTCATACCCCCGCGCACTGTGTTCCGCACAACCCCACAGCAAGTGGGCCACCGTCGCATTCGCACACGCACACTCACTACACTTTGCGTCCACGTATACCTCGGGGCACACGTATCGCGCCAACACCGGAGTCAGTACCGAGTCGGTCTGCAATTGTCTATACAGGACGGCTTCGGCTCGGGTGAGCCTCGGGTGCGGCGGCGGCCGCTCCCTCCTGCCGAGCCTGTACCACTGCAGGATTTCTCCACCGTTGAGTAGAGGTTCTTGCTCCGTTGCCTCTTCACCCTCCGTGCGTGAGACGCGGGGTGGCGCCGCGCGACCGGAAAGTTCACGCGCGACGGCGTCCGCAGTCTCGTTGCGGTTCGGGTACGCTCCCGTCGCGGTCCCCGAGTGCGCCGGGAACCACCGGACGTAAGTGACCTGCTCGCACGTGCCCCCCGCACGGGCACCACCAGCTATCTTCGCGGCCTGCGCGCACACCGCGTTCTTCGCATATCCCGATATGGCTGTCCTAGAGTCACTCAAGATCGTGGTACATTCCGGATCCGCCAGCGCCAGCGCGATCGCGACCTCTTCCGCCTGCGCGGCGGTCGAGACCCTCACGCTGCAGGCGCTGCGCGTCTCTCCGGTCCTGGCCGACACCGCTACGATCACGTACGTGTTCGGGCGGTCCGGGCACCTCGCCGCGTCCACGTAAGTGGCCCCGGCGTCGTCGTTGTAGATCTCGGCCAGCGCCTTGGCCCTGGCCGCCCGCCGTTCTCGGTTGCTGTCGGGGTGTACGTTCCGCGGCAGCGGCAGCACCCGCACTCTTTTCCGCACCTCCTCCGGCAGGCCGTTCTTCTCCTGTAGTCTTCTGCTCTGACCCAGGCCCAAGCTTTTCAGGATATTTCTTCCGGTCCGCGTGGTCTGCAGTCTTTCCAGCTGAGACGCTCGCTGGGACTCCCCGATCTCCTCTAGCGTGTTGTGGACGCCCAGCTCCAGCAGCTTCTGCGTGCTGGCGCTGTTCAGGAGCCCCAGCGCCGCCTTGTACGTCTTGCGGATCGCCGCGTTGATGCGGTCCCTCTCGTTGCGCTTCCACGGGTGAAAGGCGCCCACGTAGGCAACGTGGCTCGTGGCGAAGGACCGCACCAACCGCAACATGCTCTCCTCCTTCATGTCGTTGTATCTGTTGGCCACCCGCTTGATCAGTTTGGTGGCCATTCCCATCTTTGTGATTACTCTCTCCACCGTGGCTCCGTTGCCGCCGTTCGCCTCCAGCAGCATCCCGAGCACTCGCAGCTTGCTGACTCTGGGGATCTCCGTCCCATCGCACGTGAACAACTTGATCTTACTCGCCTCTTCCTCGGCTCTCTTGCGGTACCTGCCCGGCGGTGGAATCACCAGCAACTCGGACTTTTGCGGGGAGCACTTTAGTCCGGTGCCCGCCAGCTGCTGTTCGATCGCCGCTATCGCCTCCTGCAGCGAACTCTCGATGTGGCCGTCGCTCCCCCCGGGGACCCACAGCGTAATGTCGTCTGCATATATCGTGTGTCGAACCTGCGGGATCTCCGAGAGGCGTTTGGCCACCCCGATCATCACCAGGTTGAACAGCACCGGCGAGATCACCGCTCCCTGGGGGGTACCCACGCTGCCCAGCTCTCTCTCCGGCAGCTCCAGGTCCCCCGCTTGTAGTTCCACCGTCCGGTGCGACAGAAAGTCGCGGATGTAGTCGTGGGACCTCTTGCCCAGACCCAGTTCCGAAACCTGCGCCAATATGGCCGAGTGCCTGACTTTATCGAAAGCACTCTGCAGGTCCAGGCCCAGCACGGCTCTGTTGTCCTGCGACGTTGTCGGACGCTCTAGTATCTCGTGCTGCAGTTGTATCATTGCGTCCTGCGTGCTGAGCCTCTCTCGGAACCCTAGCATCGAGTCCGGGTAGAGGCCCTTCTCTTCCAGATACCGCTGCCATCTGTTGTTCAACACGTGCTCCAGGACTTTCCCGACGCACGACGTGAGGGAAATCGGCCGCATGTTCTCGATACCGGGCGGCTTACCCGGCTTGGGTATCAGTATTGTCTTGGCCGCCTTCCACTGCCTCGGCAGTCTTCCCTCGCGCCAGCATCGGTTGAAATACCCCGTCAGCGCTTCTGTCGGTCCGTCGCCCAGGTTTCGCAGGGCTTTATTGGTGATTCCGTCGGGGCCCGCCGCGGACTTGCAGTTGAGGTTCTGCAGCGCCGCGCGGACCTCCCACTCCTCAATGTCGCGGTCCAGGTCCGGGTTGCTCGGGCCTCTGTAGTCGCCGTGGCTCTCGCTGGGAGTGGTAGGGAGATATTTATCGTTGAGCCGTTTACACGTCTCTTCCTTCCCCAACTTCTTCGTCGCGCAGTGCATGATCTGGGCGAGTCGGTGCTGCTGGTAACTCTTGCTGTTGGTATCGTCCAGCAAGTGCCTCAGTAGTTTCCATGTGCGGCTCTGGTGGAGCTGCCCGTCCGCCTCTCTGCAGATGGCGTGCCACTGCTGGGCTTCTTTGATGTTGGCACGGATATCGGGAGGGATACGGCTGGGTGCTTCTGCCGGAGTTATGACGTGGCGGCCAAGTGTCGCGAGAAGGGTGCGGCCTGTAGGTGTTAGAGACAATCGCGTGAGTTGGTTGGCTTGTTGGGCTTCCAGTGTTTCTGACAGTGTATTATGCAGGCCGAGTTTAAGGAGGTTCTCAGTCGGCGTGAAGGACGGAATTCCGAGGGCTATTTTATATGACTTACGTATCAGGGCGTCAAGTTTTGAATGCTCTTTTGGTTTCAACTGAACATAAAGTGTCCCGTATACTATGCGGCTTGTCAGCAGTGCTTGGACGATACAGCACATGTCTTGTTCTTTTAGGCAATGGCGCTGTGTACAAATGCGTCGAATTAAATTAGTCGGTTAAATGAGTCGGTAATTGTGGTAAAAGTGCCACCCCCGATCCATCTGTGTGAAAGGGGACTCCTAGAATTCGGAGGGTTTGGACTTGTGGTACGGGAGCAGCGGAGATGGTCACGGTTGGGTCCGGCGCAGGTTTTGGGGGTCGACCGCGTGTTCTGGCCCGGAGCACGAGAAGGGCGGATTTGTTAGGGGCGCAGGTGAGTCCTCGTTTCTTCAAGTATTCGAGCGGGTCGTTGATAGCTTGTTGGAGGTTGTCTTGGTGTTGTCCAGAGGAGCCGGTTGTCATCCACATCGTTAGGTCATCGGCGTACAAGGCATGGTGCAGGTCAGGAATGTTGGAGTGCTTGGCTGGCAGTGAAGAGAAAAGGACAAGCCGCCGAGACCCCTCCTGATGATTGCTTTAATTTTGTGAACTGATGATGATGATTATGGGGCACGAGAGAGGCAGATCTACTTCTTTTACAACATCCTCGCCCCGCGCGGCAATGAATCAGCAGAGACCACAGCCAAAACTTGTTTAGTCCATGGAGAGTTCCTTTTAAGCCCGTGTAAGCCAAAAGAGTCCGACACCTCGCGCCTTCCATCTCCACCGGTGGTACCGATGTCTTAGCGTTAGTGGACCCACGAACCGAGCACCTGCGGCCACTAGAGGCAGTCTTGTGAGGGGACTAGCTGAACTTTTGTCCTTCTTGGCAGCAAGTATTACTTGCTGTTTCCGCCTCATACGATTTTTCCTAGTGGCAGCCGGGTACATGTGGGAAATATTCGAAGAAGGCTTCTCTGTCCAGGAGTTTATGCGCGTTGAAATCCTGGGGGCTAATTCAGCTCTGTGCCTTGACATGCGGCGCAGTCTACTCTTTTTCGCTGAATACTGCCCGTGCCCATGGGTATTTTTCCCATCCGCAACCTTTAGCTTGCGGCGCCCATACTTTGGCAGTGGGGTTGAGTTGAGATTTAAAGCAGCGTCCTGCTCCTCCGTCTTCGTGCGTTTCCTCTGGGGAGTTTTTGCTTTTCTAGACTTGCGCACCTTTTTCTTTGGAACCATACATGTTAACTCTGGAGGACAATGAAGGTCGGGCCATAACAAACATTTCTTTCCGTCTTTGACCGGCGAATTGTTCGAAATCACCTTGGGGTCTCTACTCTTGTACATTTCTTCTGTGGTCACTTGAGGTGCTGGAAGACTATAATGCTCCTTGGGTGTTGCATGTGATGGCAGGTTGTCTGTGGTCCAGTCGTTGCTTCTGTCATTCGCTTGAGCTTGTCCAACCGTGGAAGAAATCAGTGCCCCTTGATCTGGTACCTTATTGCCAGCGGCAACCTCATTGGATTTAGTCTCTCCGCCATTAGGCACGCAATGGGCGGTTGTCAGTGTTGCTGCACCTTGCCAATTCACGTTTGTTTTTGTCGTAACTTCTGCCTTGCAATTCACTGCTCCATTACTGTGATTCATGTCTGAGGTATCGCTCTTTCTAAAGTATTCTTCCGTATTTTGTCGGACGTCCTTCAGTAATTCGTAGGTTCGACCTCTGTAGGAAGCAATTAGGTTTTGTCGGGCTCTCTGTGCGTCGAACATTTTAAACTCAGCCCTTGCCTTTGCCATACAAACAAATCCTTCGAATTTTTGAGGATCTTCAATCTCGGCCTCTAATTCATCGATGTCCACGGTGTCTTGAACTTCTCGGTTAATCACTTTCAGTTTGTCACGATATTTTGTCACCAAATTAAGAAGTTCCTTCAACTCACTTATTGATGGTCTTTCGATTGGGAGAAGGTCTTCAATCTTGCCGATTATGTACGTGATACCTTGACGGACGATGCGCCGCCTTTCAAGTAGGGCCTCCACAGTCCGGTCCAGCGTCGCAAATTCCGCAAGGGCTGGCGACCGGGCTCAGAGGGCCCTAGTCGGCATCGTCTCCGCGTCAGTATCGGCCCGCATAGGATCATCATGTCTTGCATCGTGCAGATATCTCCTAAGGCTGGGCTTGTTCCATCTTCTTCTTTGAGGCTGCTCCAATGTTCTTCGAATCGGCGTCTTCCATCTGCGGCTTCATTCTGGCTCCCGAGAGGTGAGAGGGCGGCCGAAGAGAAGCAAAATCTTCTCAGTGTGGCTCACCTCCCGAGGTCCCTTGTCGCGGGTTTCGGCACCAAAAATATGAAGAGAAAGGGACGAGCCGCGAGACCCCTAACGATGATTGCTTTAATTCTGTGAACTGATGATGATGATTATGGGGCACGAGAGACCCAGATCTACTTCTTTTACAATAGGCAGTTCAAAAAAGGCGATAATAAATAGCAGAGGGGAGATTACAGATTCTTGTGGTGTTCCTTTTGCGGGAGTGGGAAATAAGTCAGAATGGATTGGTCCGAGGCGGATGGTGGCTGTCCGGTTTGTCAGAAAAGCGCGAACATAGTTGTAAATTGCCTGTCCACAGTTGGTTGCTTGAAGCCCCTGAAGAATAGCTCTATATGTAACGTTGTCAAAGGCGCCTTGCACATCAGGGGTAAGTATGCAGCTGGGCTGTGTTTTGCTGAGGTTATCAATTACTTGCTCTTTTATTTGGAGAAGGACATCTTGAGTAGATAGGTGGTTGCGGAAACCAAACATGGTGTGGGGATACAGGTCGTTGTCCTCCAGATACGCTGTCAGGCGGTAGTGTGCCATGTGCTCTAAAAGCTTAACGACGCACGACGTCAACGAAATAGGGCGGAGGTTGTCAGGAGTTGTCGGTTTGTGTGGCTTGGGTATAAGAGTTATTTCTGAATGCTTCCACTGGGGCGGAAGAGTTTCTGCTTCCCAGTGCTTGTTGTAGAGTGCGAGGAGAGAGGTGAGGGCCTGATTGTCGAGGTTGCGCAGGATCTTGTTTGTAATCTTGTCTTTGCCAGGCGTTGTGTTTCTCGTCAGACGGGCGAGCGCTTGTTCCAGTTCCTGAATTGTGAAGGCGGCGTCAAAGTTCGGATTTGGAAGCCCCAGGTATGTGGGGGGTGCAGGGGTACGAGACTGGGTAGATGGACCAAAAAGTTTTTCGCGGACTTCCTCTAAGAGCTGTTGCGCTGAATGCTTGTAGTTGTGGATAAGCCGTCGAAGTTGCTGCTGCGTAGCTGTTTGGGTCGGTTTGGAGCCCAAGAGAGTGCGAAGTATGTGCCAGGTGGGCTTCGTGGTTAGCGTGCCTCCTAGTTGGTCACAGAATGAGTGCCAGTTCTGTGTTTGAAGTGTTCTGGCGTAGGTGGCTGCTTGTTGTGTGATTTTGCCGATTCGTCGTCTGAGGGAACGATTATGTTTACGTGTCTTCCATCTGTTGACTAAGCCGCGTCTTGCAGCCCACAGGTGGTCTAGGTGAGGGTCAACGGATGGGCTTTCCGGTGTAAGAGCTATGGTCTTGCTGTGTTTTTGTACTAGGGCTACGAGCTCCGTGGTCCATTGGTCTAGATCTCAGTCAGCTGGGGTGAGCGAGGTAGGGTCTTCGCGAAAGGAAGGCCAATCGATGAGTGTTGATTGTCCAACTTGGCGGCGAAGAGGGAGTTGAGTTAGAGTAATGGCAAGGATGTAGTGGTCACTTCCAAGTGTGTCTGGGAGGCGTGCCCATTGTAAGTGTGGTGCTTGTCGCGCGAACGTGAGGTCCGGGATTGTGTCTCTTTTAACGCTTGTTCTCTGTCTTGTCGGCATCGACAAGTCGTTGCACAGAGTATATAGATTATGCCGTGTCGCATGAAGCAGTGCTGTGCCTTTTTTGGAGGCCATGGGATATCCCCAGGAATGATGCGGGGCGTTGAAGTCTCCAAGCAGAATGAGTGGATTGGCGCCAGCGATCTTGATGGATTCACACAGAAGGGGGTCAATTTCACGGAGAGCGTGCTGTGGAGGGCTGTATACGTTCAATATGAACAGGCTGGGCTGTCCAGGTTTTCGTGGGATCACTTCGACGAATGTATGGTCTATGGGTGATGAGATGTGATACTGTTGAGCGGTGAGCGTTCGTGCTGTTAGAATTGCAGTCCTGTGTGTAGAGTCTTGGGTGTAGGTATCGTATCCTCGTAGTTCGGGCTTCGGTGTATCGGTTTCTTGCAAGGCGATAATATCGGGAGGCGAGGTGGAGATGTAGTGCCACAGTTGGGCTTTTTTGCTTTTAAAGGACCGGCAATTCCACTGGTAGATAGTGACGGTGGAATGGTCAACAGCCATCGATGGGTATGTGGTCATCGGTCGGTGATGCTTTGTGTTTCTTTGGCTCGGGGGACACGTCGTGCTCTTTGTTTGCTCAAGGGCGGCTATGCGACACGTGAGTGCCTCGGTGAATTGTAGCAGCTTTTCGGTGGTGGCTGAGATCATGTTATGGAGCATCTCGGTGGTGGTCTTAATTTGATGGTCGATTTGGGGAGGATTTTGGCCGTAATTGTGTTGATGAGAAATTCCGCGTGTTCGGCTGTTAACGGGGTCGTAGGCGCTGTGGTTGATGCAAAGGGTAGGGACGCAGTGGCGGGTGGTGGGGGAGCTCTGTTGGCTCTCTCGAGGGCTTCTATTCTGGCGAGTATGGTAGCGTTTTGTTCCTTGATTTCTATAAGATGTTCTAATGCGGTGGTTGGGAAGGGAGCTTCTGTAATGGGCGGGAAGTGGGAGTCGCATGCAGGTAAAAGGGGGGGTGTTGGAGCAGTAGGAGCGGTCTGGGCTATTGCCGACCAGCTTACCTGTAATGGGTACTTGAAGCTTGTAGATTGCGGGCCTGGAAGTGGTCCAGTTTCGCTTTTGGGGATCGTTGGTATGAGTCTTTTTGGGCAGTCCTTTCCTGCAGTGGCATGAGGAAGTGCGCACAGTTTGCACGTGGGAGTGCAGTGGTGGTCCTGTGGAGGGTCTTTCAGTCCGCATCCGAGGCATTTTGGGTGGTCGGGGTTGGGGCACACGTCCTGGCGGTGTGCGACTTCGCCGCACAGGTGGCACACCTGCACAGAGCGTCTGAATGGGTGGCATCGGTAGAGTAGGCTACCAACCTTCACATCAAACGGCACGTGGGATCCTTGAAAGGTAAGCAGGGCCGACGTGGTACGGCCCATCATGCGCGCATGTAGAAGTTGCGGCCTGTTAGCGTGCAGTAGTACTTGCACTGCTTCGAAGGTTGTTTCCGGGTCAAGTCCATGAATGACCCCTCGGCTCGTGTCCGGTGGTGGCTACATGTAGGGCGTCAGTTCTTGTTCGGTGGTGCCTAGGCGGATGGCTTGAATCGTGCTGAGCGTTATTGCGTATTCCGCTTGTGCGGTGCTGGCGACGATAAGATTCTGGGCAGTTTGTACTTGGACGACGACGTGATCATAGAATTCTTGTTGAGGTATTTCACTGGCTATTGCGATGCCTTCGGCCAGCGCTATCGGTGACCAGTTGGCTAGGTTGAGGCCTGAGCGTGGGCGGTACACAATTGTATAGTGATCGCTTGGTAGACGCGGCGAGGGCTTACGGGGGAGTTCTTGTTTCAATGTAGGGGACTGTTTATTCGGAGTTTGCAGAGGAGTACTGATGGCTTGCTTTGGCGTCGTCGGTGCAGGGGTCTTGGGGCGAAATCGGATGATTGTGACCCAGAGATTCCCGGCAGGAACGGTGCGCCCACATTGGGGGCAGAATTCCATTGTGCTAGTAGTGCTAGTAGGCGTCAGCATGGGCATTCTGGCTGGCTCACTCGTTGTGGCGGCGAGGAATCCCGACGTGGCGGCTGTTCTGCATCTGCTAGGCCTACAAAGTATGCCTAGCGTCGGCGCGGCGGGGTGAGATCTTTGAAGGCCAGTTTTTCGTTGTTCTCTGGGTCCTAATGGCTCACCTGGGTGTCGGGTGTTGCCGCGTGAGGGTAGGAGCATTCTGGTTGTACAGGTTTGGCGCTTCTTGAGGTAGATCCGCTGATTTTTAGTCATGAAGCGGGAGCCGATACGAGGTGCACACGGCTGTATCAGCCCCCTAGCGGATGGAAAAAATTAGAATCAAGGAAATCCATGATATGTGTGTAGATGATACGTTAAGGATTTGGCAGCGTACGCTGGTTAATGAAATTCTGCGATAATTTAATGGGCAGTGTTTGTTACCCGATTTATGATGTGGAACGCCCTTTCCGTGGTTCCAATCTAGAGGCAGTACGCCTGTTGAGACCGACTGTGAAAGTATTAGATATAGATATGCTGCGCAAATATGTTTCGTGTTTGTACAAGTTTTATTTTCTTCCAGATCAGCTGACGATGCCTCCTAGGGATGAAATTCCGAATAGAAAAAATGTAACTGGTACTTTCAAAGATAGCACAGGGAATAGAAAATAACAGTTCAGTTTCTTGAGTAAAAACGTATGCAAAGGCGGTGTTAAACCCGTAACAACATTCAATGTTGGTCTGGAGATTACCGGACTCAATCGACAAGGTCCTGTGGGTTCAGGACCTCCCATTATTTTTGGAGTTGCTTGGCACACCAGAATGAAAGAATGAGTGTTGGCTCGGTCGTATGGCTTCAGATAAGCATTTTCGGAGGTTTTGCACTTATTTTACGCATCAGAGCTGTTACGGCACTAACTCGTGCGGTAGAGACTTTCTTTTGCTTTTTTAATCGCTTCAGGGCGTCACTGAACCACCGTTCAGCTGACCTGAAATGAATGGTAATGTGGGCAATGTGTTTTGCGACCAGTTCAGTTTCTCTATAAATAAGCAAATTTTAGCCAACAATATCATAAAGAAGGGGGTGAAAGTGCATTAAGCTATGATTAATTCCTTCTTAATTTTCTTGTCATGCAAGCCAACAGTTTTTTTTAGTCGGAATCAAAGCTGGCTTAATTACGAAGTCCACGTGAAAGAATTTATGGTCAACTAAGGCGGTGAGTTGGGCGAGTTGGTCACTAACTAAGGAAATCATCGTACTAGCGAACACTAAACAGAGACAGAGGTAAAAGAGGCGACGAAACACGCACTAGAGCAGAGCTAGAGCTCTGCAGCTGTGTAGCTGTGTAGAGCTCTAGCTGTGTAGAGCTAGAAACAGAGTCAGTGTTGAAGTTCTAGCGTGTGTTTCGTCGCTTCTTTTACCTTTGTCTCTGTGTAGTGTCCGCTATTACGATGATTTCCTTAATTTATGGTCACTGATTTCGGGAAGGTACGCCATGGATGGCACGCTGCCGGATTACTTGTTTTGTACAAGGTCTGGAATATTTTCGCAGTTACCGGTGCCACGGGTTGGTGCTGCGAGCATATGAAATAAATTAGTGCTCAGGCACAGCTGAAGGTACTTGTTTCATTCCCATTATGCAGCCTCTGGTGCAGGCTGCGTTGACCAATCTATGTTAGGAAAATCATCGTCCAAATATAATCACATGTTAAAATGTTTGGTGGTTATTTCACTTGGATTCACCTTGGAATAAAAGTCTGGAGTAAGCGCCTAGTAAAACTGAAAAAGCGGCGGGATGGAATCTATAGACAAGATGTGGTCCTATGTAGATCTAGATGATATATTGTGGCAGTCGTGCCCTTGCGATCGTCTTTCCGAAATAATCGGACGTTTGGCACTTGAGTGAGCACTGCCTTGACCGTTACGTCAGCTGTAAGCCATGTTTTTGTTGGTATTAGAAGGTTACTGTCAGATGACGAAATAAGATTACAAATAATGTCACATTTTGTGGTGAAAGCGCGTACGTTAGTTTTTTTGTTGTTGTTCTTTTTGCTTGTGCAGTATGCCCTAATTTCAGATTTTCTAGGGGCACGTTTGAGGCCATTTTCTGGTGCGAGTTCTGTTACCAAATTTAATGGGCTATAAAGGTCCTCTGTTTATCTCTAACGTGAGCCCGTGTCATCCCTATTGTGGTACCATCAGCACAGATGACGTGTCATATGCATGGGTGCTTCGCAGAGTGGCATGCGATTCCGCTCTAGGCTCCTCGATTGTTTCGTGGCGTGCTCTAAGCTGCTTGTCCGATTCTTCGCGCCGCACAAGGAGCATTTCTTGAATAGCACGCGCTCCATTAAACCTAATGATCGCCATTAAAAAGCCCTTGGCACGGAGTGCCTCCTTCACGAAGGGCGCGGACGTGCTGATCTGAAGGGCAGCGTCCGCTCACTGGGAGCACGACGCCCGCGTTCATTGCGCGCGAGGCCCTGGTGAAGAAATGGGTCTGTTTAATATCCACTGTGCCAACCCTGAGAAGGGTGCTCACGCTGGTAAGGACGTGCAAAGACGCTGGCCTCGCATTTGGTCTGCCCCCCTAACGAACGGACGTACCCAAACACTGCCAGAAATTCAGATGTACGCCGAGTGAAGCGACTTGGTGAGTGTCAATCGCGGTTGCAAAACTGCGCTACTTGTAACGTGCACTCAAGAGGTGCGCCCTTCTTCAGGTGCAGTTACAATTGGGGTTGTTTTGACACCAAAAAACCTGAAGGAGCGAGTGTCTGAAGAGGCGAGCACGAAGTGACATTTTAAGAAAAGAGCTTCGTTCGTCGCTATCCCGCGCCACGACCTCCGCCCCGGAGGGGGGCTGTGGAAGGGTGAGCTCCAGTGGGCGCCCATCGAAGGGGCTTCACGAATCCCATCTCTCACGGGGGTGTTTCTCCGCCACGCGTACCTTATCCCGCGAGCAAACCGCCGCAGAAAAGAAAAGGTAGTGAGGCCGCTCCCCTCCTGTAACTAGCGCTTATGGTTCGTGTCGAGGAATCTCCTCAGCATGTGAAAAAAGGTTACAAAAAATTACTCGCGCAGTCCGCGGTGAGTCCCGGACTGCAAGTCCGAGTGTTGTGTCGCAGCAAATCCATGAACTGCTTCCCACTGAAATTTGTTTTTCATCATCAGGCGGGTTCCGGGCATCACTCAGATCATTATAAATGTCCATGTCAACAAGATCACCAATCTAGGACAAGCTTACCCCTGTGGACCCAACCCTGACATGAGGATCCGGCAAACGTACAATATAATGACTCTGGTAAGTACAACTGCTTAATGAACAGCTAGGCCCAATTGTGCATTAATTAAAAAGTCGACTCCCGCCTGTCTTATTGTTGCTGTTCAGTGCAGCACGATGACGCACTATCCCCTCCACAGCTGAATTTGCGCCGTTTCACAGAGAGAAGCACGGCTAGAGAGCGCATGCGCGAGCGCGGTCACGTCAGGATTGCGCGCTACGTTTTAAAGAGTCGCGGATTAACTTTTATTAGCATTTGCAAATGTTGGCGCAGAACTGCAGAGCGCAGTAGTGGAACAGACAGCCTTTTAAGACCACACAATATGTTTTGACGTCCCCTACGCTGTCAGTAACAAACATTCTCCATTGTGCTATGCTGATGTCAACATACTGTGTCGGCGCTGTGCAAGGATTTGATGAAAACGCGAGTTACGGGGGCTGGAGGAGTGGGTGAAATAGCATTTATTTCATTTTGACATTGGCGGAGCCGCCGATCTCGGTTTTAAATAAAAATATCATGACGCCCAATCTTCGTATAAAATTTAAGCGCAACAAGCCAGCTGTTAGGAGAAAGGGAATTTCAGACTGCATTGCAATACATATACAAAATAAAGTGTTTTTAATAGCACAGCTGCTGTAGAAGCCGTAAGACCGCCATTGCGGGGAAAAGTTATCGGGTGCCTCCCGGCGCCTTCCGAGCGTTCCGGGCACGCGTAGTGGCTTAGCAAAAAAAAAAAAAGAACTGGCAAAAACCACGAGGAGCGACAAAATGCCGAGCGCTCGTGCGCGACCGCGGAGTTCCAGGCTCTCGCCGTGGCTTTCTCAAAAAAATCTCCAGCGGTGTCGCCAACCGTTACCGCGGATGTAATGCTTGGCATGAGGAACACGGCGATATCGATGCATATGGCGATGACTACTACACATGACTACAAGCGCAGTGCAAAGCAATGACGGGACATGTAAATAAACAATTTCATACTTGTACAAATTGGTGTCGTGCCGTTCACTGCTCACGTACAAATAAATCCTGCAGCTTCGCTGTGGTTCAGGCCTTGCGCGACTTACTGCAAACCTTCGCCAGTTGCGCTGGTGGAAGTCTACAATGCTGATGACCACTTTGCATCCACTACTCGCCGCGATGAATACGACGACCTTTTCGATGCAGATGACGACGATTACTAGCACCGCAACTATACAAAAAGCAATGATACTGAAAGTTCACTATATGCCCGGCAAGGGTCACCTTGAACAGCTTCGCCATTCGTCTTGCGTGTGAGTGCACGCTTCTGTGATTTTTTTTTCAACCATTTTCGTGAATTTTTAACGGTTTGCATCAAGACCGAAACGGATGTTTCCTTCCCTTCTTCCCGTCTCTGCTGTCGACCTTTATTGCCGTCGATGTGTTCTGTAAAATCGAATTTGTGTATACGTCAGGGCCGAGTAAATGTCAAAATAATACAGAATGTCTAAGACGGTTAAGCTACGGGCATACTAGGGGCGAGTGGCCATCCCGACGCGCCGTGCGTGAAGTCCACACCAACCGGCCGCCACGGCGGCCATGCGGTTCACCCGTCCTGCGCGCACAGTTGCGAGTGGGATCACGCTTTTCTGGGAGCTCCGAGGTGAAGTCCTTTGTAGCCGAAAAGGCGCGCACTAGCGGAAGAGGCGGTGGCGAAGCGAGAATAGGTAGGCGTCACACGTCACCACCGCGTCATCACACCCTCCATCCCACATTGGCCGCTGCGTTCTACGGCGCGGTAGAAATCAGTTGCGGAGCCATTAGCTCTTCGACAAAGAAGACGCGCGGCACGACACGGCGCTGCCAGTGTGCACGTGCTTTAACCGTATCCTGTAACTGCTACGCAGCGGAAGCAGCGATTTCTGACGAACCCTTTACGGTCTTCCTTTATGGGTTTCTTTTACTAAAAAGTTTACTAAAAACGGAAACTAAGACGTTTTGTCGAACCCCTCCACGCTCCTTGGCTTTGACAAGAGCGGACGCTAGATAAAAGCAGCGGCAGGATTTTTTTTCATGGGCTACCTAAGTCTACCACTCGACTCAGCTGCCAGGGCTGACTACTTTACTGGGCCGCTACTCGAACTTCTGCTGTTTAGTGCACGTTATAGAGTTCGCAAAGCTTTCTTACGCCTCCAGAATCATTCTGTAAACAATAATGTAGATTCCTTCGTAATTCTTTCATATCAGAATATTTAGCGTAGGCTTAATTTCTAGTTAATCTTATTTGAATCCATCTCTCCTCCATAGTAACACCGAAAGTTGGGCGAGTTACTAAATCATCTTGAAAGAAACACACACAGCGCGCAAAACAACGGGACGAAAAACGGAGGGATGGACAACACAGGCGCTGACTCTCAACTAGTTTTTATTAGAAACCCAAAGAATATATACGCACAAGTGTGCACATGCGCAGAGGAACCACATACGATTAAAGCGACACATCACACCGTAATACGCTAAAAGATTAAACAACAAGCACACACTCCAACTTAAAAGACGCACGTGCCGAGTGTTGCACATCCCTCCGTCTTTCGTCCCGTTGTTTTGCGCGCTGTGTGTGTTTCTCCTCCATAGATCGCGCCACAGACCTAATGTTTCCGTTTTGGAGGCTCTGCAGGAGATGTCGGCAACATCCTCAAAAGAAATACTTCATTGTCAAGGCTAGCAAGTGTCAAGTTTCGATGCATTTTATTGCGGAAGCGAGTCAGAGTCCGGCCGCGGCTGCCGCTAAAATATGGCGTCAGAACAAGCAGCCCTCTCTCACGCCAGGGAAGTGCGCGCGTGCACCCCGGTCTATAAGAGGACGTGAATGCCTAGCAAGGCAAATAGCCCAGTATGTAGCACTCTTCCCCCCCCTCCCCCGTGAATTGCCGGACAACGTCTATTCCTCGGTGGATTTGTGCACCGTTTCAATGCTGGCGGAGGACATGCTGTTGCGCCTTATTCCTCGTCGGGAACCGCAGTGGGCGCTGGCTTCTCCCCGGAAGTGCGGTCTTTATCGTCAAGTCTCGTTCCTGGCTCCTTCGTTCGCGTTGACAACCGCATTGGGCGCTATAGCTTTTCTCCGGAAGCGTAACCAGCGGATGTGCTGTCTTCATCATCAAGTCTGTCCGTTAGGGTTAGCTCCGGACCCGATGTGTCCTGGTGTAACGGGATCGAGAAAAATGACGGCGGCCCTGGGTACTCCGTGCGCCCTACACGTAACTGGCTGAGATGTCTGCGAACCTGTCCAGTAGATGTCTCGACTAACCACGAGCGAAGGCATTTCCTCAGGATGAGCACGCCAGGAATCTGTGGAGAAACATTGCCGAAGTGTATAGTTGCAGAATGTTGCAGCTGTCAACCCTTTCTGAAAGTGTCAGATTGTTTTGGATCAAGGTTCGGCCTAGTCGGCACTATCAACTGAGATTTGTCAGGAATTCTTGACCTGATTATCGGAGGTTCAAGCTATTTCTGACGAAAACAAATGGCTGCGAGTAACAAAGTTTTGCGTCGCTCGTATTGTGATCGGTACGCCACATGTCGCTGCTCGCACGTGCACGGATACCGGCATGCAGGAAAGAAAAGCTTGGGAGACGTTTGACGCCGGCGACTGCATTTCCGTAGGCGGCCCTGTTTTCCTTGTATTTTGGACGCGGGCTTGAATGTCGTCCGCTTCGTCTCTTCCTGCCGACCATTGGCTGGGCGACGCAGTGACGTGGGGCCACGGTGTGCAGGCGTTCGGCGCCGTTGTTACGACACCGTTGCCAGCGGCCAACGATGGAGGCGAAAAACTACGTTACTTCTACGTTACGTCAGAAGCGAACCTCATGCAAAAAAATCGCGAGGGGAGCATCAGTTAACTGTCATTATCACCTTTTAGGAATGAATTTCGTTTTTTAGACATCAAGCGGTACGCCGGCTCTGAGTATTGGGGTGTTATCGATTTTACTATCTGTTTTTATGTTTTCATGTCATGTAGAAGCCTATTTAAGGCACCTCTTTTCCCTGCAAATAAAAAGTTGTGAGTCACGCATTTTCTGTCTTGCTTCATCTGTTTGTCCATTTAGCGCAATTTTCGTCATTCATGATGCACCAACTGGCCAAACAGCGCATTTTGCTTCTTCCACACTTCTCCTAATGCGCCGGTTACCAGTCGAGCCTCTCCTAAGCTTTATTTCCTACATGGCAACCACTAAGCCAGAAGACGTACACCGTAAGCAATCTGCTGAAACGTGTCCTGTCGTTTTCAGCGGTAAACAAACTTGGGCTCCCGGTGACACGGTGAACGGTAAAGTAACCACGGTAATGATGTACTAAAACTCCCTATGATTCCTAAAACTATCTATGGCTTATCTTGACTGCACAGAATACCCGTGTGTCCAGAACGGGGCCCACATGCGCACATTAGACAGTGCAGAGACAAATTAAAAGTTGGCGTACCCTTTAACGAGTACTGATGCTTTCTGACCCTCACATCTATCTACCCGTCTGGTCCATGTAAGCATATTCAAGCTTCCACAGCGCCTTCATGGCCCGTACTTTTAGACAGGCTAAACCAGTTTTAACAGCAGAGCTATTTAAGCTTTTCTTTCGCCGTCGAGTGTTAGCATGTTCCTGGTGAGGAGCACCCGGCGTCGGGCAGCGCATGTGCCACGGGAGGAGTTCGCAAAAAAATACGGAAAACTACCAAGCGCACGTGCGCGACCACCTCGTCAGGTGTCGGCCAGCTCGACCTTCGAGAACTCGCCAACCGTTTGTGGCGTGATCGCTGGCGTGCTGTTGTGTTCCAGTTCGCGTGCGTTCGCGCCTGAACTGAGAGGCACAGACGCAGAGTTCGCGCTACAGACGCCGTCTTCGCCGTGGGTCCAAGTGCTTGCTAGCGTGGCCCACTCCGGGAGAGAAGTGAAAGCCTGCGCACAAAACGATCCGGGCCTGCCAGTCATGGAGGACTTTCAGCGGCAAGTTCAAATCTATGGGTGCGTTCCAATTTACCGTTTAGACAGCTTCGTTGCCGTCTTCGCGGACAGTACACCATTTTAATCCCCGTTCCAATTCGAACGACGCAGTCAACGAAGACTGCTTCGAGGAGACAGCATCGAAGTCAGCAACGATGCAGGCAACCTTCCTGTCTAAACTGAAAAACGACGCCAGCGCCACCTTTTTGCGTGTTTAAGTTGAAACAAAAGCACTTGTTCCTTTATTTAAATATTTACTATAATTTACTAGTAATGAAGATGAATTTGCCTAATTTTTAAACTACCTAACGTTTCTAATAACAACGGTAATATTAGTTACGAAACGTGCCGCTTGCTCAACTCAACATGTCTGCTACGACGCTGTCCTACGCTGTCGTCTGCGCTGGTGTTGCGTTTGCGACCGCGGCGCCGTTCCAATTTTATTCCTTTAGACGTGTAGTTAGACTGCTTCGTAGACTGCCTACCAAGCTGTCCGCGAATTGGAACGCAGCATATGTTAAGTGCAACAGTTGGGTTTTCGACGAAGGGAGAGCAGCTCTTCTCTTTCTCCAGCCTTGCTCCACTAGTGCTAGCTGCGCCATTTTTTTATCAGCAGGCTGTTTAAGCTCGAGCTTGGTCCGTTGGCGTTCCCGAAAATACCAAGAAAAGGAACTCCCTCAGTGTGAGGCGCCCGGCGAGACTTTGGCGCAGCGGCTCAGAAAAACAATCTGCAGAAATTCGCCACTAATGCGTAGCATCCTTATGCCACTTGTCTCGAGTATAAGTTCGTTACAGTGAAGTTTTTTTTGTTTTTTCTCAATTCTTTCCGACCAGTTACCTCCATTTACGCTAACGATTACAGGTGTAACTATCGCAAAATCTGCATTATTGCAGGGAGTTCACAGTTCGTAATTTCCAGCAATTTTTTATAGTTATCTTATTTTTTCAGGTTTTCAATATTTCGTTCGACCAACTACATCCGTTTACGCCATTGTAACGGCTACAAGTGGAACTGCGCGAAATCTGCATTATTGTGGAAATGCAGGGCATTACACGTTTTTCCATGTTCCATAATTTTTTTATTTGACAGTATTTTAGTTTTGTAAAACTTTGTTCGATCAAGAACGTCCATGAAGGCTATTATAACTATTACAGGTGTATTTACCTTACTTTGGATGCGGACATTACGGAGGCGGAGGTGCGGGAAACCTTGCATGAACTTCGTACAACCTCAGCCCCGGGGAAGACAGGGTTACCAATAAAATTTTACGAAGTTTAGATGACGCCTGCGTAGCCTGCTTAGTTGGGGTATTCAATTACCATTGGAAGGAGGGCACGCTCCCTAAAGAGTTTCGCCATGCGAACGTTACATTTATACCAAATCCGGGCAAGCCACTATATCTGGAAAATTTAAGACCCATCTCGCTAACATCATGTATTGGCAAATTACTAGAACGGGTAATTCTAGCTAGGTTAAATCGTTTCATCGAAAACACGCAATCTCTGTCCCCCAATATGTACGGCTTTCGAGCAGGGCTTTAAACAAATGATATACACTTGAGGCTGCATCATGATATTCTGGAAAGCCCACCCATAGCGGATGCCACAGCTGTTTTAGCCCTGGATTAAACCAAATCATTTGACAGAGTTACTCACGATGCTATCCTGAGAGGTTTGGAACACATAGGACCAGGAGCTCTAGTATATAACTACGTGCGCGCGTTCCTCACCCAAAAGACGGCAGCACTCCGATTGGGCAATCTCACAGTGCAGCTCCCTCGGGGATTCCGGATTTCCCCGTTGCTTTTTGACCAGCAGTGATTCATACACCAATCACCTTAGAACAGATGCCGAAATTGCATTACACCCTTTAGGCGGACGACATCACGCTCTGGGTAAAGGGAGGTAGTGATGCTCAACTTGAAGCCACACACTAAACTTTTTTACACCCTTTTAGCCAAAAAGGGCGTAGCATAGGTGGAAAAAGGGTGTTGGGAGGCCTTTACACCCTTTTTCTTGAGTCTCAACACCCTTTTTCTAGCTCTACGCCCTTTTTGTTTGAAAATAAGGGTGTTGATCAACTTCAACACCCTTGGTTTTTCTTAGGGTGTTGAAAGGGTGTGGAAAAGGTGTTCAGCTGTTCATTGAATAAGGCCATGTTCGGATGCATAATAGCACTGTAAAGAAGAAGACATCCCCTAATATACTCCTCTACTCGCAAGAAATTTCCAAACGCAAAAAAAAATAATTGCTCTTATGCAATGATCGCTCGTTTCCTTATTGGGTGCACCTCATGCCCCAAGTTTAGCTTTGGCACGTGAAACACCAATTCGAACCTTCTAAATTAAGAAGACTGTAGTCGTGTGGCGAAAAGGATGTTTACGAGCTGCAACACGCTTGGCTTTCTGTAGGTTGTTGAAACGGTGTGAAATAGGTGTTCAGTTGCAAAAAAAGAACAGCGGAGCTGCGGGTCGACCTAGTTTCTTCCGGTGTTGCCAGGTTTTGTTATGTTTGCTAAGGTTTACAATGTTCTTGCTAAGCCAGGATGACCGCTCAAGGATGAGGCCAAATTTAACCGGATTTTACAAGGCTGTTCCAGTGTGCCCGCCTTCTCCCCCCCCCCTCCCCATTTCCAGGAGATCCAAGAGGGAAACAAGGTAGGTCGGCCCCCAGCGTTGCTGTTTCTCCAGCCTTGCACCACTATTGCAAGCTGCCCGATTTTTTTTACCTTTTAGAATCCAAAAAAGACTAGTACCTTTGAATTGGTTCAGTAAGAGGTGCGGATACGCATACGCCCCTTGTGCTCACACTCTAACAAGCTCGAAAGCCGACTTCACTGTCATAATACCCTATCTGCGGTGGTGCACCCTTTACAGGCGCCCCAGTTTTTTCTTTGTATTTTTTTGCTAATGCTGCCGAAACTACCTCCTGGAGCTTAAAGAGCTTCACTGGTAATAAATTATGCCAATTCATATTGCTGTAAACATCGTGAGGCACAACCCCCCCCCCCGCCCGCTTGTAGAGAATGTTCAGTCCACCCGTGTAAACAGGTACAAAATGCCTCCAAAATTGGAGGTCTCTCCACCTTTTTTCTTCGTTGGCGGTCTTTTCTTACACCCTTTATTTCTTTACGCCCTGTTTCTTAGTTTCAAACACCCTAATTTGTAGCTTTAAACCATTCTGAGAAAATGGGTGTTGAAATAATGAACACCCTTTTTGAAGGGTGTTGAGGTGGCAGGGAAGATTTGTATGGTATTTAATAAAATTCTTTAAGTTACGGATCAGAAAAACTGCCGCGTAATTAAAAAGTTTTTGCAAATCCACGTGTTGATTTGTATATTCTCGTAGTAAAATCCATACTTCCAAAATTAGCGCTAAAAATATCAGTTTTTTGCGACAAGCCCATCGACTCCATCTGGGGGCTTTCCTCTGCTGGGTATAAAAGCAAGAACAGCACATGTATTGCTAAGTAAGTATGCACTCCCTGTACCGCTTGCATCCCGTGTTTCAACTGTAACGTGTACGTATTGGCTGTTTATGTTGAATGCTGCGCGCTCCGCCGTTTGACATTGCCTCTGCACATGCCATCACCTCAAAAAAAGGGTGTGAGACTCAACACCTTTTTTTAGGGTGTTGAGCATCCTCAACACCCTTTTTTAAAGGTGTTGAGCTCATCACCCTTTTTTCATCCATACACCCTTTTTTGCAAAAACATTTTTTAAGGGTGTTAGCCATGGGACAAGATTTTTACACCCTTTTCGGCCCAAAAGAGTGTAAAAAAGTTTAGTGTGCACCCTACAGGCTGGAGCAACAGCCGTAGAAGAAGGCACGGCCTTGGCTGACCTTCACTGTTCACCAGCCAAATCCGAACTATTCTTTCTAGATGCATTTCCACCCAAGACATCTAGAGCACCACGAGACCCCTCAATCGCGATACAGCTGCGGGGTACACCCGTACCACGGGTAATGCAAATAAACATAGTTGGATGGCCTCTACAACACCACCGGCGAAACACAGCGTACATCAGGAAATTATCGGCTCATGTAGCACAAATAATCTGGCTTCTTAGACGAATTGTAGCACGACGACATGGCCTCAAAAAAAAGATAGGCTAAAAGTAATACAAGCATTCCTAATAAGTAGGATTACATATGCGGTCCCGTATCTTAGCCTCACAAAAACGGAAATTCGAAAAGTGGTTTGCCTAATTCGGAAGGCTTATCGAGCCGCTCTACAAATACCGCCAGGAGCTGCCACTGCCAGACTGGCGAGCACAGGCGTGTACAATACGGCCACAGAGCTTATCGAAGGACATCGCACGGGGCAGCTTGGCCGCTTGAAGCGCAGTGCAGCCGGTAGAGCCCTCCTAGACAGCCTGCGCATTGGCTACCTACAAGAGCCCGAAATAAAATCACTCATCGAATCTGTGACTAGAGAAAACATTATTATTCGGCCCCTTCGTCGAAACGTGCACCCCCGATATCATTCCCAAAGAAGGCGAAACGAGCACGTGCATCAGCAGCAGCAAATACCCCATTGAACAGCAAATACCCCATTGACCCAGGCACACTGTATGTTGATGCGGCCGTAGCACTTGCACTCACACATAGGCCAACACCTCGATTCATATTCTCAGATTCGAAAACGGCCGTTCTAAACTATGTCAGAGGCGAGATCTCGCCTCAGGCCCACCAAATTCTTAATCAAAAACCACCTACTGATCCTGTAGAATTGGTCTGGTTCCCTTCCCACACGGGTATTGGAGGAAATGAAGTGGCACACACCGCAGCCCGAGCTCTCGTCTCCCGGGCCTGTGATGCCAGCACTACCTCTCATGGAGTCAGATCAACCCGTGATAGTTTACTCACGTACAGAGAAATCACGGAACATTACTGCCTCTCCCGCCGCAAATACCCTCCCGCCCACCCATCCCTATCAGTGGAAGAGGAACGCCTTTGGCGTCAGATTCAAACTGAATCCCTCCCCTGTTTAGCCGTACTTCATCACATTCACCCCTCACTGTACCCCACAACACTCTGCCAGCACTGCGGAGAACGGGCCACATTACATCACCATATGTGGGCCTGCAAGTCCGATCCCTTCCCTCTCATCACCTCCCTCGACCGGTGGGAAGCAGCGCTGGGATGCTCAAGCCTGGATCTCCAGAAGTCACTCACGGGTCGGGCAGCCACAGTCGCCGAAGCTCTACGATCTTCGGCCACCAATACGATGAGGCGCGCCGTAGTGGAGGGTTCCGGATTAATTTTGACCACCTGGGGATCTTTATCGTGCGCCGAAATCTCGTACACACGGGCGTTTTTGCTTTTCGCCTCCATCAGAAAAGCGGCCGCCGCGGCCGGGAATCGAACCCGCGACCTCGGTTAAATAAAGTGTTATCCCTCGCTCCTTCTCTCCGCAATATGTGCATTATTAAAATTCGTGGTTCCCCATTTTCCGTAATTTTTTATTTTGGTATCATTTTTAGTTTTTCAACTTATTCTTGGACCAAGAAGCTCCATTTACGCTTTTATAACGATTACAGGTAGACCTTTTTCGAAATATGCATTAATGTGGAGATGCTGATATGGGCAATACACGGCTCACCTTTTTTCGTATATTTTACATTTTCCTAATACGACTTTTCAAAATATCGGCGGACTAATTATGTCCAATAACGTCTTTATAACGACTACAGGTGGAACGTCCCCCTTATCGGCACTTTTGAGGGCGTCACACGGTTCTAGCTGTGGGAATACTTCGCAAGTAATATTACGCATTAAAATACCCAGACCACGTGCCAGGCGTCGTCCAGGCACGCGCGTGTTCTTATCGCCACATGAGTAGCTCAGTCGTCGTCGTCGTGCACCGACCGGCCCGCCGCCGCGACGGAGACGACGCCGACTGAACTCTCAAACACCGCACCAGCCAACGAACAACCGGAGGTCGACCGGAGCGAGGGAGGGAGGAGATCTTTTACTGCTCGCTCACTGCGCACTTTCCAGAAGAGCTCTGCTGACATCTTGAGCCGCTGCCTCACGTACGCCTTTGGTCTTCGTTTTTGCTTATCGTGGTCAGCCATCCTTTGTGGGGTGTCATTGTAGTGCTGTATGTTGCGCGAACCATACTTTGGACTCGCTTATTTATGTTCCGCTTTTTGGATTTGTTTATTTGTTTTTGCTTTTACCGCCCGGCGGCGCTAGGCTATGATTATCTCTGTCCCGAGTGGAGCGCACGTTCCGTTCTTTCTTTCTTATTGCGCGTGGCTTATGTCGTTTGATAGGGATAATGTTTCGCCCTAAGACCATAGAGAAAAAAATATTTATAAGAGAGGACACTCCGGCAGATCGCGGCGCAATGTGGCCGCGTAAGCTCCTTTTTATCTTTCCGGCACTACGCGCGTGTGGTAAAAAAGTTTGTTTAAAATTAGGTTAACACACAATATTATACTTTTACGATTTTGTTGGTTAATCGATTACACACTTTTATTTATGGAAAAAGCTGAATAGTTGTGACTAAACATTTTTTTGGCTTCTTTATGCACGATATGGAGGCAAGCCTGGCCAAGCCGCAAGCCCAAGCCGCCATTTGGCTCTTTCGGCAGCGTTTACTCGTAGGTTTCTGCAGCCTCGTGCTAACTTCTCTTGTGGAGAAAGAAACGCCTAGTGCTTTCTTTGCGACATCGGTTTTGCATCCTACACGAAAGGTGAGACTTTTTAAAGTGCTGGTGCGGCGTATCATATTTACGTTTCCTTGTACTTCAAACGCTGCGACCACTGTGTAGCCTCAGTGAAATCAGACATAGCTAGTTCTGCGTCTTTAAGATAACAGCTTAAGAAACGCCCTGGAAACACGTAATAGACCATTTTTTTAGCCGGACGTAATGATATTTTAGGCAGGTAGTGCCGCTTGCTCAGGCGCTGAGGGATGTCAACGGTACGCGCCCGTCGTCGCACGTAGCGTAGCGTTCAGGTGCCGCCAACGACGGCGGTGAATAGCGGAAGTGGCCGGCCGGCGTGCGGTCCGTAGGCGAAGCAGGCGTTCTGCGCTGTGGCTGCACTGAAGTTACGGGAGCAACACGCTGCGTTTTGTTGTACTAGCTAGCAATTGTTACTGCTATTATTTATTATGCCCGCGATGCACTGCAAAGCCATTCGTGCGAACGGACGCGACGAAGTAGCCGTATCTGCATTGTTTGGCTTATCTGTGCATACAGAGCATCCGTACACTCATCGCAAAGTTTTACACGTGCATGCAGACTAAGCCGCCAGCGTACCAAGCGAACCAACGTTGAGCGAACCCATTCGCCGACGCCAAAGACGCGCGCGCCTCGCTTCGCTTTGGCGCGTCAGGTGCGGTGAAAACACGTTTAGTCGGCAGAAAACAGCTTTGCTCGAGGCGGCATGAGTATGCAGTGAATTGAAATCTTCAAATTTGTCTTCGCTCTACATTGCATATCAAATCTGGTATCGCAGGCTTTGCATAGAACTGTTCCAAACTTGCCGTTTTTTTAAGCGTTTGCTCTTTTTCCTCTAGTCATATTTTGGATAGTTTCATAAAACACTCATTGCGCGTATTGCACCTATTCACTCCGAGCGGTGTGTCTTTGTCATGTTTTTCACTCCATAGCCTGTGGGGGTCATCAGTACGGCACTCACTGCTGCTTTCCATGGTGCACACACAGCGGCCGAATATACCTTCGCCACATTCCCGCTCTCGGGATGCGTTTCTTTCGCGGACCCGTGGAGCAACAGGTGTTTTTGGGCTTTGTATTACGTTCATTTCACTCTCGCTGTTCGTCCTGATTTTACAAAAAAGACAAAGGGATTCATGCTATGTGAGCAGTATAATCATTTTTGTTATACCAAACAATAGCTGAATTGCATTAGGGATGTGCCTAAGCAGTGCGCAATTGCAAAGACGCATATTTTTAGTGTTTCTAATACCACGATCGCACGATTGCTGAATAGATCAAGAGAACTTCATATGTTGTAAATAGGTGGCATGCCCTGGAGGCAATACTTGAGTACTCGTTGCAGTGAAATTTACAGACTGTTCGCAGCTCATCTGTCATTTCAAACAGTGTGTGTACTATTTCCCCTATCACCTGTGCAGGTCTACAGCATACGTAGCCTACACTGCACGAGGTGCCGTCAAGACAAAGCCAACCAGCCAGCTGCATTCGTCATAACAGACATGCTGTAAGCACTTCATGACACAGGACTTCATGGATCCTGCCCTCACACGACTCACAAAAATGACCGTGCCAACTGCGCTCCTAGAGTTATTCAGTTGTATAATGACTCCCTGCAGTGGTTCTTACTCCCTTCTTACTCCCTGTTCGGTACGGCAAATATATTCCATCTTTTGAACCTCGCCATATTTCGTATTTAAAACCCGGAAATCGAACGCATTTCTCGGCAATCAATAAGGCGTGATAACTGAAAAGCCTGTCGTTGACACAAGGAATAAACTTTTTTATCTCTGACGTGCCTCATCTTATTAAAACCACTCACAACAGCGTCCCGTCTCCAAACTCCACTCGCAAATAATTGTTGCTGCTAGCACTAATATTGTGAAACAGTACATCCACGAAAACCCTCTAACAATACCCAGCACCTCTACCAAAGATGTCACGTGACAACGCGGAGATGGGTAGTCAGGAAGGAGGTGTATTTACAAAGGACACCGTAGCCACCGGGCGAAAAGACCGGTTGATGGCGCAAACCCAGCGGGAGCTCGGGCTTCGTCTACTTCCTCTTCATTCCGTTGGACATCGCCCAGCGTCTTTCCACTGGAGCACATACCCCGATAGGGAGAGATTGCCCCGTGTACGTTTCTCGGGAATCTGTCCGAAGTCTGTGACAATATGAAGAAAGCCAGGGTAAAAGATCATGCTAAGTGTCGTTGTTTCTCACCGTGTTGTTGGAGGCCTAGATGGAAGAGAACCATGTTGGGACCTACGTTGTCAAATGCTCTCATAATGTCCTCACCAAGGATGGCTCTCTTCCTGCGCCTTAGAAGTTTCTCGGTACTTAGTGTAACGCCTCCACCGGGAAAAATATTCTCGGGTGTTTTTTTCTGGCGAATTGTGTACTCCCAGTGTGGTAAATAGATTGCCCTGTCATAAGTTCGGTGTACACCGACTGTGTAGTGTGGTGGTCCTCTTCGGACTCTGTTTTCAGGTGAATCACAGCTTGCAAATAGACACAGTGCTCTAGAAGGACTTCTTGTTGGGCGAGTTGGTGCATTTTCTCAAATGGGGTAAACTGCGCTGAGGAAGGAAGGAAGGAAGGAAGGAAGGAAGGAAGGAAGGAAGGAAGGAAGGAAGGAAGGAAGGAAGGAAGGAAGGAAGGAAGGAAGGAAGGAAGGAAGGAAGGGAGAAAGGAAGGGAGAGAGGAAGGAAGGAAGGAAGGAAGGAAGGGTGTAGAAGGAAGGCAGGAAAGTTAGCCTGGCTAGAGCCTAGTTTGCTATCCTGTACGTGGGAAAAGGAAAATAGGCAAAAAAGCCAAAAGAAAGAATAAAGAGAATTTGGAGTAGACACGTATGCCCAGCGCAGAAGCACTGACATTGACTGACACTGGAGGCGTTCAGTCTATAGTATGGTGTTTAAGTTCGTCGCCCGTAGAAAGCGTAAAAGTTCTTTAGTCGCCTTCTGAGCGGATGACAGAGAGGGCCAGTAGCGCAGAATCTTCTCCTCCGAACACGGCCGTCGAGAGTCCAGGTTTCTCGGTGCTGACGACAGCTTTTTTTCTTTCAGGCGAGTAGCGTAGGCACTCGCATAAAACGTACCGTATCGTCTCCGGCGTGCCACACGGTTCGCCCTCCTCACTTGCTGCCATTCCTATTGTGTATGAATAATCATTTGTGAAAGCCACCCCCAGCCAAAGATGGCAAAGAAGAGTTGCGTCAGACCGCGGGAGGCTTAGTGGAAGGGGACGCTGCAGGTGCGGGTCAAGAGCACCAATGCGTGCACATGTGAATTCTTCTGGATGCCATTGAGAAATTGCTGTTTCCCGGGCAAGTATGCGGAGGACCCTAACTGCGTCCTTCCTAGACAGTGGAATAAGCACAGTCGCCGCTGTTTGATGTGCCAGCTGGGCGGCAGCGTCCGCACTTTCGTTGCCGACAATACCGCAGTGGCTGGGCAGCCACTGCAGGGTTACATCATGACCTGCCTGGGTAGCACGGTCGTACATCATTATTATTTCTGTCAGGAGCTGTTCGTGAGGTCCCCGGCACAGGGCTGACTGGAGTGACGGAAGTGCAGCCTTCGAATCACAAAAGATATCCCATCTGCGGCACGAACTTTCCTCGATGTTACGAAGAGCGCAACGGATGGCCGTACGTTCTGTAGCCGTGGAGGTTGTAGGATTGGCTATCTTGAATTGGCTGGACAGTGACATTTGTGGAATAATAACCGCGCCGGCAGAACCCGATGATGTCACCGAGCCATCAGGGTATACAGGGGTTCGGTCATTGTATGTCTCGTGCAGGTATGTCAAAGTTAGCTGCTGCAGGGACGGTATGGGAAGACGCCACACAGAGAGAGGGACACAAAGACAGGCGCAGATATTCCGCAGTTTACCCCTTTCGAGAATATACGCAGTGCTCCCATCATGTGCCTCGTAAATAAAATTGCACTGTGATTCTAAATCATGCACATAAAATGTATAACTACATGTTGAATGCGCATACGCGGTGTAATCCGCGAACATATAGGCGGCACAGGTATTTTTAACCTCCGTCATAGCACATGGTGGATTGAGAAACATGCCTGATCTAAAGTGCACTCTAGTAGCATTCCTCACTGCCTGGTTGTGAGATGCAAAGCATAGCAATGTCAAGTGCAGTTGTGCGTTTGTGCGTGGCATTGCTCAAATTTTGCTCGACTGCGTGTTCGAAATGGAAAAAAATGTGGCACGTTGTCTAAATGTTGCCGCGTTACCTTATCTGACTCTGTAATGTGTCGCCATTGTTTCATACACAAGGAGCATAAACTGCTTCCCTGTTTTTAATATTTGACTGTTTGTATTGACAGTGAAGACGTGAATTTGTGTGCCTTGACCGAGCCTGGAACCTGTCGTTTGACTGTGTACACGTACCTGAAATCTCCTCGGCTGGCCCTTTGCCTTTATTCGGAAGGCAACGCTTCGGGAAGCTAACTAGGCTTCTTGGGAAATTGCACATTTGGAAGGAACCAATAGGAAGTTGATTTTTTCCCCTAAACGTTTTCGCGTGTGCATGTCCACACAAATGTGATTTGTGTTCAATTACTGCTACTGATTTGAAGTTGCCCAGAGGCAATAGACCTCACTGGAGTTCATTAAATAAACAAGGCTGTAAAAGCATTTGGTAAGCGGGGCGCAAGTGTTTCCATTCTTTCATATAATAACTGGAGAAATTGCCACAGTGAAAAAATATTCTGCAGAGATTGCCGTCGTAAACACTTGCAAGTATGCCAGTGTCTTGGTTTTGGTATGGTTGATATTTGTGTATGACATCACCAGCGCACAGTCTGAGGGGGGCGTAGATACAAGTAAAAAAGTGGATGGCAGATTCTTCGTGGTTCTCTGCGTTTTCAATTACCATGCGGATAAATCCTTTGTGTTGTTGTGTTACCTTTACTTGTGCATTTTTTTTTTCATTCATGGAAACGTGTTTTCCTCTCACTACTGTGCGTGTTGTCTCTGTTGTGGTGTATTACCCACTGTTCATTTTTATGCGTATTGCAAAGAATGATGACAATTTGAACTTCTTGTTGCGTTTAGTGCCAAGCAATAAATATTTCTTGATTTATGACGTGTCTCTTTTTATGTGACTTCGCAGGATGTGAACACACAACAGAATTCGTAACCATCTGTAAACAATAGTGTAAATTGCAATCTCACGTTTCAAAAAAATACTTTTTCTCTTACAAGCATGCGAGCACCAAGCCTGGCAATGATATATTCAAATAAACGCTAACCAATACATGAAAGCGTCCTAATACCGTACCGATGCCCGTCGCCGTGAGCAGGGCTTTCCAGCCATTCAAACTACCGCTAAGATCGCTGTCCACGAAACCGAAAGTGAACAGTTGTTTGTCTACCCGCGTGGGGCGCTACTCAATTCGGCCCCGGGGCTCTATGGGAGTGTCCTCTCTTACTACTATTTCTTTTTCCGTGCTAACACCACTAGCCTAGAATAGTCTTTCTTATCTACAGTGTTCTCTATGTAATTGAACAGTTCGAGAAAAAAACGTGCCGAAAGATAAATGCCCGCAGGGCACACTCCACGGCATTCTAATCGCGGACGCTCGCCTGCGCACGTCACTGTTTAATGCTGCTCCGCCACCTGTGTATTTTTTGAGTTGTTAGGGGAGCACAAGTCCGCTCCAATAAACTTGTTTTTTTCCTTCAAGTCAACTGTGTCATCTTTGGCTTCGTGACATCTGGTGAGGTGATGCACCCTAAACCATCTGCAAGTCGCCAAGCAAGCCCCACTCATACCAGCCGCCGAAAGCAAAGCTTCCCACCCGAGTTCGGTCTACTACCGGAGAAATTGAAGAATGAAGACGTCGCGACCAGCACCATGGTCCCCCAATTCAATCCTCCCGTCGTTCTGCAGCAACTTCAGGAGCCCCATTCATTCCGAGGATCCTCTGTTGAAGACCCCGGACGAGGGATTGGAGATGCTGGAGCGCGTGCGAAGTTTCAACCGATGGGATGATGAAGAAGCTCTCAGGCAAGTGTTTTTCTACGTCGGAGACACGGCTCGAGCCTAGTTTAAAAATTACGAGAGCACGCTAACATCATGCAGCAGCTTCGAAACGGAATTTTTCAAAACGCTCACAACTGCCGTGCGTAAAGAACGAGCTTAGCAGACCCGAATACAACATCCAAACAAGGGTGTTGTAGCGATCGTTGAGGAGATGAAGATGCTGTTCCGACGAGCTGACCCCGAAATGGCAGAAGAGAATGAGGTGCGCCTTCTGTGTGAGGTGCTAAACAAGAGTTCTTCGCCAGACTCATTCGCAACCCACTAAAAATCTTTGCTGAGTTCGTGACCGAGGCTTCCACGATCGAGAGGACCCTGGACATGCGTTTATGGTAGTACGATCGACCACTCAACGCGCTTTTGGCGAACTCGCTCAATGCCCCTGGCTTTGCGACGGAAGTCTTACGGGGAACAATCCGCGCCGTCGTTCGCTAAAAACTGAGGAAGCGTTTCCCAACAAAGCCACCACCCCAAGTCGCCTCCCTGACCGATGTGATCCCAGAAGTGCAACACGCTCTGGGAATTTCTTATAGCCACAAGCTATAAGCAACGCCGAAGCTGTTCGCCGACCCTGCACTACTTCAACCCGTCCCGTCGTCAAGAGGCCCGGCCGTACCGCCGCCCACTGTCGCCTCCCCGACTTTGTGGTCCAAAACAAGACGCCGAGGAGCACGGACGTGTGGCGAACCCCCGATAGTCGTCCTTTGTGCTACCACTGCGGAGAGGCCGACCACATCTATCGTCGCTACCCATATAAGTGACTCGGACTGCGTGGTTTCTTCGTCTACGCACCTAGCCCTCTCCATGGCCAACGACCACGTGAGATCGACGACAACCTATCTCAAAACCAGCCGTGGCACAGCACGTTTCAACCGTTCGCCGTCGCCCTACCTATACCACTAGCCGAGCCGCCATAGCAATGCTGACGTCGCACGTGAAAGGTCCCCCAGCCCGCGCGGGGAAATAAAGCAGCAATTTCTGGAGATGCAGTTGCACAACAGCAGCAAAACGTAAACCCCCCAACAAACCACGCATGCACTGAACACTGTGATCCACAACATGCCATAAGCCCGACGAATCGATCTTACCTTTGCGTGACTCCCGAACACGACGTCAGCCACACGACGCAACGCGTACCCGAAATGACAGAGCCAGCGGCTGAGAAGACGATGAAAATGACGACGCACATTGCCCGACCGTTAACACGCACAAGCCAAGATGCGACGCCCCGACGCACCCGAAACTCGAGGAAGGCCGAGTCCGACGTCCGGTTGTCCATCGACGGCTACTTAGCCGTCGATGGACTACTTAGTAGTTAGCGGATCATTCGCGTCTAAGCTGAAGAAGTTATTACCAGATGGGACGGTCCACATTTACGCACAGCAGGTGGCCATTCGAACGACAAGTGGAACGCGCACAATGGGCGTCACCATAGACGTCACGACGTACCCTACTGCGTTCGTCATTTTGTTTAACTACTCCCGCTACGTAATACTTGGAATGGAATTCTTGACAGACAACGGTGCAATAATTGATCTACAGACCAAGTCGATAACTTTTTCCTCCGATCACTCCATGACGCTGGAACCGAACCCTGAACACCGTCGTGCTGTAAGGATCGCCGATTATCATGTCACCCTGCCACCCCGCGCAAGCTTGATGAACACCATCTGCTGTGACGATGCTGCTCCTGACGTCGACGCTATCGTAGAGAGTGACCAAATATTGCATCGCGACCGCAGTGTCACTTTCCCTAGGGGCTTTTCATGCTTTCAGCAGCGCCAATCCCACGGTTTGGTAACAAATTTTATCGAGGAGTGCCATACTAAAGCTTCACTTCGGGCTAGTTAGGTACACATGACACGTTTGGAAACAGCGCGAGAATCTTGGACCGAGAGAGCGCAAACGGACACGAGCGCTGACGAGCAAGCGTTGAAATGTTATACGAGTTGGCACCAGCCAACACGAGGTTATTTGAGGAGTACCAGCATTCAAACAAGGGCGCTGCTATTGCGTTCCTCGAAGAAATGCAAGAAGCGAAAGATGTGATCGCTGTCGCCGACTTTGAACGTGCACCCGAAGATACCTTCAAGCTTCCGCATCCCCTCGACGTAAATCCGGCGCCACCTCAAGAAGAAGGGAACATTTTATTGGCTCTGCTGCGTCTCTACAACAAGTGTTTTTCGTCGGACTCAAAATTACTGCAGACACCTGTCGTGAAAGAAGCAGCTGTGCCGCTCACATGCACAGACAATCATCATCCTGAGATCATCGGGAGGGGCCTCGAGGGTTCGTCAGTTCGTCAACATATGTTTAGTGCCGAAACCCGGGAGAAGGGACCTCCAGAGGCGAGCTCAACGAGCGGATTTTGCTATAATTCGACCGCCTATCTCACCTCAGGGGATCGTGAACGAGCGACAAATGGGAAGAGCCGATTCGGAGAACCGCGGGGCAGCCTACGAAGAAGAAGATGGAACAAGCCAAGCCTTAGGAGATATCTGAACGATGAAATGCGTGACGATCCAATGTGTTGCCGGTACTGACGTGGAGACGACGCCGACTTTTGCCCTCTTTTAGCCCCAATGAGATTTGCAACGCTGGACCGGACTAGCGAGGCCCTACTCGAGAGGCGGCGCGTCGTCCGACAATGTATAACGTTCATCATCAGCATGGTTGAAGACCTCCTCTCAGTCGAAAGTCCAGAAATAAGTGGCAATAACAAATAAGAAAGAGCTTGTTCTTCACAAGGATGGCTTGGTGGGCTAGTTGGTGCGGCATCATAAGCGGGTTAACAGCTCACAAAGACGACGACACACAAAGAAGAGAAGAAAGCACAAGCGCCGAACTACATTATTCTCTAAGGAAACGGCGCGCGCCGCTTGCCCGTCGTTTTGAAACGGCGACCTTGAGGGCGCACGTGATTGGCCGTGTGCAAAATGTCGTCACGCCTTGCGTCATCCGGAAAAGTACCGCGGAGCAGTCGCTCATAGCCCGTGACCTACTTACTACGCCGTTTTATATGGTTTGAAAGACAAAAGGCCGTAATTGATTACGTCACCTGTCAATCAACCGCACGCCGAAAGGCGGCCAGAAACGATGCGGGGGGAAGTGCGTCGTTTCAAACGGCGCTCCCTTCACGGCGAAAGCTTGCGAGGCTCCTGCGCGGTGCAGAGGCGGTTGCGTTCGCGCCTTGTCGTCTGCTAATTGTTTTACCCCTGTTTTTTGTAAAACTCGAAGCTCGTTCGCGCCAAATCGTTCGGCGACGTAGCTTAGCGTGATTTCAACGAACATTTTCACGCTGTCGCCGATGGATGTACCCGTCTGTCAACTCTGACGCCCCAATAATAACAGCGCGGGCGCACGGAACAAACATATGCCGCACATTTTTCCGCCAGGCGCACTTAAGCTGCCCCAGCGCCCGTACACGGTAAATAGAACGCTGCCGTAAACCGCGCCTAAAATGATGTATCTCGACATGGCGGGGCTTCACTCGTTAGTGGCACAGCAATCTCCGCAAGCTCCGAGACGACAAATGCGATGGCCAAGGCGACAACACAGGCCGCGCGACGCGTTCGCCCTGAGCGACGAGGAGTTTGCGCGCAAATTTCGCCTTTCCAAGGTCGCGGCGCGCACCCTCTGTGGCGAGTTGCGGCTCCGTCTCGAACCTCAACGGGCAACGTTCCCTAGAAGTCTCAAAAGGGACAACGCTAGGGAACGTAGCTTGCTCTTTGATTGGCTAGTTCCTCTCCTCCGTTCTCCCCGACACCTTGGAAGGCCGGGGTCTTGCTCCAATTTTACGTCAAAATGACGTCACACGCGAAACGACGGCGCCGTTTTGGAGAATCGGGCCCAACTGATTTTTTTATTCCACCATGAAAGACATATAAAGCAAGACACATCCAATAATAAGGTTCAACAAAGATGACTTATCTCGCGCCCTGCCTTCTAGGCTCGTTGCTCCAAATACTGTTTTTCTTTTTCTGAGAGCGCAACAGATGCCATGCCGACGCAGTTTTCATCAAGACGGCCAATCTTGAGTGCCTCGATAACCTCTCGCGTATGCCTCTCCTTTCCTCTGGCAATCACTGAGCACTCCCCGAACAGAGGAACGCAGGTACAATCGTTCCGGTGAGCAGCTCGATGGCCCCCAACAACTGTGTTTCCTGCGAGGTTTTTATGCTCCCTCAGCCTATCGTTAAGGCATTTAACCGTCTGGCGATATTTAGGTATTATTTATTTATTTATTTATTTATATATTTATTTATTTGTAGATACTGCTATCTCGTAACGAGACCTTAGCAGGGTGGGTTACATTTTTGTAACGAGTACATAACATGACACAAAGTTATACAGAAACATAGTCGATGGCAGGTAATAGAAACAAAAGATGACAACAACAATCAAAGCAAATGCGACAAGAATAAAGATAATGAACTTAGTGAAACAACATCATTTGCCAGGTCATTCCAACCTACAATGGTCCTTGTGAAAAAAGAACAGAGGTCGGCGAACTCACTCATGAGTCCACTCACTCAGACTCATTTGGACTCAAACTCACGCGTGAGTTTGAGTTTGAGTGAGCGCGAGGCTAGTGTGGCATGGTGAGTTTGAGCTTGAGTGAGTTTGAGCCGAGTGATCCCGACTGAGTTTGAGTCCGATTGAGTTTGAGTACGCCTGAGACCTAGTGAATTCTGAGTCCATTTTGAGTTCTGAGTACATTTTGAGTTTGAGTCCATTTTGAGTTCTGAGTACATTTTGAGTTTGAGTCCTATTTGAGTTCTGAGTACATTTTGAGTTTGAGTCCATTTTGAGTTTGAGTCCCTTTTGAGTTTGAGTCCATTTTGAGTTCTGAGTACAGTCGGTAAAACGCTTGTCTATAACAGCGATTTCATCTTCAACCAGCCACATCCGAAAACTGCCGAAACATACTCGTTCCAAACATGTCGGAGGCAAAAGCGAAGGGTTTAGACTTCATAATTCCGCAGTTGTTTTATTCAACTCCCGCACCGGCGGGGCAGGATAGGGCTGAGAGTACGAAAGCTGTGTTATAGACAAGCCTTTTACAGGCTGTACATTTTGAGTTTGAGTCCATTCTGAGTTCTGAGTACACTTTGAGTTTGAGTACATTTTGAGTTTGATTACATATTGACTTTTGTGTACATTTTGAGTTCTGAGTAGTTCGGAGTACATAGGAGTTTTGAGTCCGTTTTGAGTTTGAGTACATATGAGTAGCCTAGCAGGCAACTATGGTTGGCTGTTACGTTTCATGCGTCACTGCGGGCTCGGAATTCAGGTTCCCTGCGGGTACGGCACCAATCGCGATCTGCATGATCGGTTGGGAGGGAGGGGGTGTCTATTTTTTTTAGTTTCTTGTTGAATTTTCATGGCCATAAGCACTTGCTGTATACCTAATTTTCGCGGCTGGGCGCGTGAGTGATAATGACTGGTGAGGTCATAAAAAAGGGTTGTCTTAACTTGTCCTCCTGACGGATCCACTAAGAGCGTGGGAAAGGGTGGTGGGAAAGCACACGGCGGCGCTGGCGTGCTGGTTGTTCGCCTGCTACTGTTAACGGCTTGATATACTAGGGGTCACAAAGGAAGAGGTGAGACCCGGGGGGAAATGGGGGCGGGGGCTGTCCTTTCTGCTGTTTCAAATGAATTAGCTGGAATGACTGGGCATTAAGACAGAATAATGACCACATTAGATTGGGTGAAAAGTGAAACTGATGAGGCTAAGGCATCTACGGTATCAAATGAAAGGTCCGGATTAACGGAATCAAGCGGAGTAAATAAAAAAATGCTTCCTGATCGTAGTCATCAGGCAGTCATAAGGAGTCATAGATTGGGTTAAAATTCAAAATGACGCTGCGAGGGCATGTGGGGAATCAAATTATAGGTCTCGATGTGGGGAATCATTCGGGACGAAAATGAGTTATGGATATATCATGACGTAGTCATGGTAAGTCATAGATTCGGTTAGAATTCAAGTTCATGACGCTAGGGCATGTGGCGTATCAAATTAAATGTCTCGATGAGGGTAATCACATGCTTCCTAATTATTATCATGACATAGTCAAAACGGGTTATAAATTAGGTTAAAATTCACAATGATGCCACTGGGTGTCCGGGGCATCAAATTGAAGGTTCCGATAAGGGAAATCACGTGGGACAAAAATGTGGTGGGGCTATATCATGAGATAGTCATGGTTAGTCATTGATTGGTTTAATTTCAAGATGATTCCTCAAGGATGTTATTAATTAATGTGATCAAATTAATGGTCTTGATGAGCGGAATCACGTGGGAGAAATACAAAAATGCTTCCTGGTTATAACCATTAGATTGTCATGGCGAGTCTTATATTGGGGTAAAATTCGAAGTGACCCCGCTAGGGCGTGTAGGGTATCAAATTTACGATCTTGACAAGGGGAATCACGTGGTACAAATAAAACAAGGCTTCGTGTTCGAATCATGAGATAGTCATTATGAGTCATAGATTGGGTTAAATTCAAGGTGAGGCCACTGAAGCATGTGGGGCGTCAAATTGAAGGTTCCAGTTAGGGGACACGGAGAACAAGCGCTAAATAAAAACACGGAACGAGGAGTAGACGGGACAAGCGCTGACTTGTTTTCCTTGTTTTCCATGTGACGATGAACCAACACGCCCAAACCTTTTCCCTTCCAGTTAGGGGAATCATGTCGGACACCTAAATAATGCGTCGTGGTTACAGTCATGAGAGTCATGGTTCTTTTGACTGGTATGAATTCCATATGACCCTGCTAGGGTGTGTGGGGTATCAAATTAAAGGTCTCGTCGAGGGGGATCACGTGGGACAAATATAAAAATGCTTTCTGGTTATAATTATGAGGATATCGAAAAGGTATACAGCAAAAGGTACACACTCACACTCACACGTTCACTCACTGACTCACTCACACTCACTCACTCACTCACTCACTCACTCACTCACTCACACTCACACTCTCACTCACACTCACACTCTCACATCCACACTCACACTCTCACACTCACTCTCACACTCACACACTAACTCACACTCACACTTTCACTCTCACTCACGCTATCAATCTCACTCTCACTCTCACACTCTCACTCTGACTCTCACTCTCACTCACACTCAACCCTCACTCTTACTCACACTCTCACTCTCACTCTTACTCTCACTCTCACTCACACTCAACCCTCACTCTTACTCTCACTCTCACTATCACCCTCTCACTCTCACCCATACTCTCACTCTCACTCACACTCTCACTCTTACTCTCGCTCTCACTCACACTCAACCCTCACTCTTACTCACACTCTCACTCACACTCTCACTCACGCTCTCACTCTCACACTCACACTCTCACTCACACTCTCACTCACGCTCTCACTCTCACTCATGCTCTCACTCTCACACTCTCACTCTCGCTCTCACTCACTCTCACACTCTCACTCACACTCTCACTCACACTCTAACTCTCACGCTCACACTCTCACTCACTCTCGCCCTCATTCAAACTCACACTCTCACTCTAACTCACACTCACACCCTCACTCTCACACTCTCACTCTCACTCACACTCACACTCACACTCTCACTCACACTCACACTCTCACTCACACTCACACTCTCACTCTCACTCTCACTCACGCTATCACTAACTCTCACACTCACACTCTCACTCTCACTCTAACTCTTACTCTTACTCTCACTCACACTCTCACTCACACTCACTCTCACTCACACTCACACTCTCACACACTCACACACTCACACTCACACTCTCACTCACACTCACATTCTCATTCCACTCACACTCTCACTCTCACTCACACTCAGTTCACACTCACACTCTCACTCTCACTCTCACACTCTCACTCGCACTCACACTCTCACTCTCACTCGCACTCTCACTCACGCTATCACTCTCACTCTCACACTATCACTCTCACTCTTACTCTCACTCTCACTCTTAATCTTACTCTCACTCTCACTCACACTCAGCCCTCACTCTTACTCACAGTCTTACTCACTCACTCACACTCTCACTCTGACTCTTACTCTCACTCTCACTCACACTCAACCATCACTCTTACTCACACTCTCACTCACTCTCACTCTCACTCTCACTCTCACATTCTCAGTCTCACTCTCATTCTCACTCACACTCACTCTCACTCACGATATCACTCTCACTCTTACTCTCACTCTTGCTCTCACTCTCACTCACACTCAACCCTCACTCTTACTCACACTCTCACTCACACTCTCGCTCACGCTCTCACTCTCACTCACGCTCTCACTCACGCTCTCACTCTCACACTCACTCACGCTCTCACTCTCACTCACACTCTCACACTCTTACTCTCACTCTCACTATCACTCACTCTCACACTCACACTCACACTCTCACTCACACTCTCACTCACACTCACACTCTCACTCTCACGCTCACACTCTCACTCTCACTCACACTCACTCACCCTCACTCACACTCTCACTCTAACTCACACTCACACTCTCACACTCTCACTCTCACTCTCACTCACACTCACACTCTCACTCACACTCACACTCTCACTCACACTCTCACTCTCACTCACACTATCACTCACACTCTCACTCTCACACTCTCACTCTCACTCTTACTCTCACTTTTACTCTTACTCTCACTCACACTCTCACTCTCACTCACACTCACACTCTCACACACTCACACTCTCACTCACACTCACATTCTCACTCCACTCACACTCTCACTCTCACTCACACTCAACTGACACTCACACTCACACTCAACTGACACTCACACCGAGACGCCGAGTACCGCCCAAGGGATCGTTTCTGGGTTTGAACTCCCATAGGGCAATATGAAGTCAGTGAGCAGCTTCTGCGACGGTATTTCGGAGACTACCGGATTCTACGTTTTGGCCAACGTAGCTATGAGGTGATTGATCCCCGGAACATCCCGACGACGCACGCGGCCCGACGTTGTCCACGGGGTTCGCCTATACCTTACTAAGCAAGATGGACTGTATTTCTTGTTTGATGGAAGTGTCGTGTTATTTTAGCATCGGGCTATACACTGTTAATGGGGGGTCAATGTCGTGAACCATGCATTGGATTTGTTTGTTTTCGTCTTTACGGCCCCGCTTCGCTGGGCTGTTTTCTGTGTCCCGAGTGAAACGCATGTTCCATTCTTTCTTATGCCGGGCGGATTATCTCATTTGATAGGCCGAATGTTTCAGCCTAACGTCACTAGCCTAGAATAGTCTTCTTTATTCTAGTGTTCTCTGTGTAATTCGACTATTAGAGAAACACACGCGCCGAAAAATAAAAGCCCGCTGAGCAGAGGCCATGGCAGTCTATTCACCGACACTCGCCTGCGCACGTCACTTTGTTGACTTCTGCTCTCCCGCCTGTGTATTTTTTTGAGTTTTTAGGGGAGCACAAGTTCGCTCCAATGAACTTGTTTTTTCTTCAATCCAACTGCGTCATCTTGGGCTTCATGACAATATGCGTGTGCAGTTCCAGAGGATGGGATCTTGGTGTAGAGTGACGTTACATGTGGATCAAGTGGGGGGTATTGTATCAGGATCCCCGATATCTTGTGTAGTCTAGCCAGTTTGATGCGTGTGTATTAAGCTGGCTTGGTGTATTGTGAGCGTATCAGGTGGTTTTGGGACTTCCTTCCTTCCCGTCGAGCAGTTCTTCAAGTTAGGGGCTGTCGGAAATGACAGCAGTTTGTTTGGTTCAAGTTTGGCAGTAGCCTGGGCTGCAGCTTATCTGGCTAGCTGGTTATCTTTTTTATTAACTGCCTTTCTTTCGTGCGCGGGTATCCAGTCCACTGTTACAGAAACCAGTAATGCTGTTTTTATTGGCAGTTGCTATGGGTTGTGGTAGTTCCAGCCTTAAGTTATGTCACCACCTTTTTCAAAAAATATTTAAATTTCTACCGGGCAATTGTTATTTTATATGTACCTTATAAAGGACCATCTTTTATGATATTTAAAATTTAAAACGAGTGAAAATAACAAAACTAATGCCTGTTATTGACAAAAAGTACCTGCAACTCGGGCTTTACGCTAACATTCATAGCTATTGATTGGATTGCGGAAATTCTAAAATGTTTGGTACAGAGGTAGCGAAGTAACAGTCCTGTGCATCTAAGTAGGATCTTTGCCTACCCCTAAAATAGAATAAATTTCTAGTGGAAAAACCAAAGAAAACCGAAAAATGTGTCAGTTTTGTCTGGCTTCTTTAAAATGAGTCACGATTCATCAAAACTTACCATCCTTTCGTAAAAATCCTAGCTCCTTACACAGAATAGTAATTAAGAGAAAATCCGGCGAAGCCTCGTTGAAACAAAAGTGTTCATTTTGAAGTTTAAACTGTTGGTGTACGAAGAAAGTGCCAAAAATTAAGTTTTCAGAAAACCAACAATACAATTTTTCTATCCATATTTAAACGATATAAGCTTGTCCGGGAACAATAAAATTGACCAGGTTCATATATCAGACTCCCCTCAGCCACCACGATTTCTTTTTCGGCTTTTGTTTCTGTCCGTAATTTCTTGCGGGGGTATTGTCTTTCACCCATTGATTGGAACTTACCCCGCTTCACTCGATCCGGGTCACCGGTGCAATTTCCTACAGGAGTGTAATGGCCAGGTTCGATGCCCGCTTCTCTGAAAATATCTTCTCTACTCCTTTTGCCATCAGTGTCCCACAGCTCCCTACATACCAAAAGCTAGAATGGGCAGGCCACGTAGTTGTCTGAGGTAACCTAAGTCAGTTGCGCAAAAACGGATTATAGGGTCCGCACACCTGTAATCTCTTTACCTTGCAGTGAAGGTTCTCGCAGCGGCACCTCACAATTGTTCTCATACTTCCCAAGCTTTCTAGCACTAACCGATACATCCACATGCGCATGGTCTTCAATTGGACCATTCACTGCGTACCGATTGTCACGAAACTTTGCCTTTTATCCTCGACATCACTACGCCTTTTATTAAAACGTTCAGCTTATGTTATTACTGTTTGTGGTAAGAATAATACGTATCAAAATGACGAGCGTGGTAGCATTCACAGCGGGCGCATAAAGCGCACGCAAAATAAACAAGAAAGACACTTCTGGGGTACCGCATTCCCCTTACAGAAATTCAGAACATTGTTTAGGAAAATAGAACACTCAGAAATTGTCTTTCAATAATCTTTTACGTATAAGACTGAAAGATACCCGAAAACTCTTGATCTACGCTGCTCGTGTTACTACACCACTTTAGTCTCGGATTCAGAATTATCGACCACCTGTTAAACATTGGCCATGACGTTTGAATTAACTAATATAAGAACATGGTTCCTTATGCAGAACATTCTAGAATGTTTGAGGGTTTCCAAAATGCAGGAAAAAATTGGGATTTTTAATTAAAAAACGTATTTTCAAAGGAGGTGACATACCTTAAAAAAGCAGACAAACGATTCTTGTCGACCAAACCTTCTTGATTTTAAATGAAGGAACATCACTTAAAGCACCTTAACCCGAAACTGTTTTACTGATAGCGCCCTGGAACTTTTGTAATCGTAATTTCTAAATCTGCGAGCCGCACGTGTCCCGCCGAAAGGAATGCTGGCTACCATACCAGCAAGCCGCCCGGCAACATACGTTTTACGGCACGTGTGATAAAAAGAGACTATTAGAAACTTCTCCTGGCTGAAACAGCAAAATCGTGCAACCTTTCCTGTTCCTTTATGCGTTTTTATTCACGCGGAGTTGTTCGGACACTTCTGGTAGTGTGTCGTTTAGGCACTAAGCGTTCCACATTTCAGTCTTCGGAATTTTAGTGCGAAATTAGAAATATTTCCGCCTGTTTAAAAATTCTTTGCATGAACCCCACGGTATAAAGCTCTGGCTTTCATATGATCTAGACGACATGCACTCTACAACAATGCTATGTGGGGCAGATGCTGGGCAATGGCAGGGGTGATGGCTGTGGGTTCTGGCCAAATGCGTTTCATAGGAGTATCGATGCGAGGACGCGTTACCATAGGCGTTGCCCAACGCGGTTGTGCTATCGGACGACGACGACGTGGAAGACGACGATTGCTACTCAATGAAACAATTCACCTACTTTAATGGTCATTTTTCTGCTGTCTAAAGTGTCTTTTTGCTGCTCCATCTCTCCTTGGATCGGCTGTCCATGTGGGGAGAACCAAGGTCGAATCCCAGCTCTCCGGTTTCCCCAGCCTTGCACCAGTAGGGCAAACTGTGCCGACTTTTTTTAGCATGTCAATAGGTGCGCAGGTGCAAGAGGTAAACGTGGAAGCGGTGGCGATTCTTACGGACCAAACAAATCGCCGCCCCTCCTCCGCTTTACCGCTTAAAACCTGCGTCCCCAATACCTGTTGTGGCCTAGTGCCACCAAGTGTAAGAAATGTTTCCCACAATTCTTTGTTTTATCCATTGATTGGCTTGACGCGGAAACGAGCAGACATTGTTGACTCTGTTTTTCTCCCTTCGATAAAGCTCTTATAAGACTGATAATAATGTGAAAGAATAGGAAAAGTGCTCATCCTGGTTACACCGCATAGTTACGACGCAATGCATTTCCGCGCATATTAACTAGCTTTACTATTTCTCTCACTGCTTACATTCGCGGATCCTCCCAGTCCCCGCTCTGCGTGCACAGCAGTGAAGAACTAGGTGAGACAATCTTGTCCGGCCCATCTTCCGGCCCAGAAGTGTCCTCGGGAGATGGCCAGCAGCGTTGACACAAACCATTATGTATCGAGAGTTAACAGACAAAATCAGCTAGTGTTATTTAGGAGTACGGTTATCTGGGCTAGTCGGCACTGGTTCATTCTACTCGCTGTGTAGCGCCTTCTCCTGAGTATTTCGCGCAGTATTAGAATGAGGTGTTATTTTCTAGCAGAGTGATTTTACTCTTCCCGCCATTGCGAATACATTCCCGTAGCTCTTACAGCGCCCCAGTTACGCTAAATACTACGCTCCTGCTCGAGCCTCCACTTGCTAAACTTGTAGCATGCGCGCATGTATTCACGTTTTTTCCCGTCTCTTCTCCGCGCGTACCAAGGCAGAAATCGAGCACGACGTAAAGGACGCGATGGAGCAGCTTGCGAGCGCAACACGCATCCCTCTGCTGTCCTTCGGAATGTACGCCCGGGCCTTCCGCATGCCGGATACGTGGAATGCGCCGGCGGTTCGAAATTTACAAGCAAAGGGGGTCATTATGGCCGACTACGCACGGGTGAGTAGACAGCTTCGTGAAAATGTTGCTCATTTAGCCCCCCAAACAAGAAAAATTCCAGTGTTTTAGCTTTGGTTAAGGTTAGTTGATCGCGAAAGCTACAGTGCTCTGGCTAGGCCCGTTGTCGATGTGTGGTCAAGGTGTAATTTAGCAATGGTGTACAAATATGAATACACTACTAATTCGTCATCTTTTTTCGCCTCACTGCGTTTTGTAAGCCTCGCCGCTGTACAAGCGACAATAGCTGGATGTTCGTCTTCCTCCATTGCACACGGCTATGCCCCGCACGGGGCCTCCTGGCCTTCCTTTGTGGCGCGCGCTTATCGCTGCGGCGGCGGCCTCCTCGCCTTCCTCCTCCAGGTGGCGACACGGGTTCCACGCACGTCTCCGTTCCCTGCTCGCCTACCTCTCCCCCGCCACCAATCTCTCTCTGCCATTGGGCTGCTGCTCCGTGCCGGGCGATCCGCCAGGTGGCGACACGGATCCCGCACACGTCTCGATTCCCTCGTTGCCTATCTCTGACCGCACGCTGAGCTAGTTGAAAAAACATTCTTGCATAAAACCAGCGCGAAGTTAGACAAAGTGGAACACAAGTTGTATCAACGTGCGTTTGAGAGAGCATGAAGTGTCATTAGAGGGCCCCCATCACCTTCTTTTGCTTCAGATTGCACTAAGTGCAGCGGATATAAACGTTATTTTCCTGCCACTCACATTTTATTTAGGCCCCGCAAAAAATGGAGAAGTTTCACAGAGCAGAAAAAGGAGACAACTGTGTCAGCCAAGCAAGCGTGTGTCTTCATACCAAAGAGATTGCGTAGCTGCGTGGGCCTTGACTGTAGCCGGTGTGTATGCAGTTGCCTTCTTTCGCGCATGCGCAGTTTTTTATTGTTTTGTTTATATTCACGCTTCTTAATATTAAACTTCAGTTCTTAGACCAGCGGCTGTACTTCTCTTCAACTTCTGTTGTCTTTGTTTATGTTCGGGCTGGTTTCATGCAAGAATAAGCCTATCTCTCCCCTGCCGCCTGTCTCTCCCCGCCATGGGGCCGCTGCTCCGTGCCCGGCGCTTTCGGAAGGGGAGTCGTCTGGCCTCTAGCTCTCAAGGTCAAAAGTGGTCACGCCGCAAACAGCTCCCGAGGTAGCGCAGTGTAGCTTTCGCTGCAAAGAGGCATGCCTGCTGATATTTACAATGATCATTAAACAACGACCTTGCATGCATGGTTGTTTGGGGCCGCACTGCAGAAATCTCCGGCGTGCTCCGATAGCGGCAGAGTTCACCGGGTCACCTCAGACCAAGCTCACAGTTCCATGACATGACATGACGGCCGCCGCCTATCTCTTCCCACCTGGCACGTGCGCCCTAAACTGTCGAACAAACGCAAGTGTTTTTTTATCATGCAAAGTAGCGTTTGTTTCAATCATAGAACCATGTGTCTGGTGCGCAGCAACGTGCATATAGCCGAAGTTTCGTTATCACCGTCGTCGATACCCTCACCCCATAGTTAATTTTGCATCTCACCGTCCACAGCGTGGCCGTAGTCGCGATCTCGTTCATTACATTCATGGCTTTGGGTGTCCGCCTCGCGCAGAGTAATCTTTGGCCCAGGAAGGAGTCCAGCATATTAAAAGGATGTTACCGGGATGAGTACTTGGTGGCGAATTCGCGTACACTCTTGGCCGGCAACCGAATCCTTGAATTTAGCAGACAATAATTAGGAATTTCCGAGTGAAACACTGTCTCTCGCGCGTTATTTCTACACTCTGAATTTTCACCCAAACCCTAGCGTATAATGTTTCCAGTACAGTGGAGTAGCATCCAGCAACTTCTCGTTAATGACACTTAAGTAGTTAATTGTAATAATTATCTAACTCCAGCAGTACTGTTCAAATCATTAAAGTGTTAATACGGCCCTGGCAGGTACCCACAAGAAACATCTTATTGCGGTATTCTCAGCGTAGAACTAATTGCATACTCATTTTTCCGACTAAAATAGAAATCCCACGAAGCATGAAAAATGCTACGTGACGTCACTCCCTCCTGCATCATAAAGCAGCGCCCTCTAACAGGCTGCTTCTCAGTTAGCCGGAACAAAATAACCGAAATAAAGAAAGAAGGAGGAAAAGCAATCGCTGCAAAGCCCCGAAACATGCTGTTGCTGCCCCTTCCACGCCCTATCAATGCGATGCGCTGTGCGACAGACTAAGCAGTTGCTTTCAATCAGCTTGTTTGAAAGCACAGCTTTATGACGCGGGTGGGAGCGCTGACACGTGGTACTTTTGATATTTCGTGGGGTTTCTTTATCAGACAGGAAAAAGTAGTGCGCAATTAGTACGTCACTGACAATACCGCCGTTAAATGGCCCTCGCTGGTACTTCGACACGGTACAAAAGCGCAAAAGACCGGGACAGAAGAAGAGAGTGACACGGGAGGAGCACATCATAGCTGGAACAGCCCGTAATGGCATGGACAGCTCGAAATTGCGCCCGCGCAGGCCGGGTCGTGGCCGCATCAATTGCAATTGTTTGACACCGCACGGCCAATTGCAACTCCACGAGATGCTTAGGAATGTTTCTCAGTGAATGTCGCAAGCAAGGGTGCCTGCGTAGTCAGCTCGCACTCAGCCCCGGCGCAAGACATTCTTGACGCCCCTTTCCCGTTTGCCACTTTAAGGGACCTTGACAGCGAAATGCAAACGGCAAAAGCTCCAATCGCGCACGTGCACTGCTCACGTGTCTAGTGCTACTGCAGGTACGCGTGTATGAGATGTGAGGTGTATGGGCCAAATCAAAGCCTTTTCGTGAGACAAAGATAGTTACAACGCGAAGCTATCTCGCGCGCAACGTTACTCAAAGTCAAAGTCCAAAACCAAAACTGCTTCGACCTTGTGAGAATGGCGCAATCGAAAAGACGTTGGCTTCATAACGCGCGGAAGCCCCGTTTTCCGACCACAAAAAGCGTTTTTTTTTTTCCTGAAGCGCTTGATGTGCTCTTGTGAAAACCCACTGTGTAAGTCTGCTTTTCTGCAGTGCATTTTGGGACTAAAGATTTGGGTTTTGAATTTTAACTTTGCAAGTTCGCAGGCGTTGGCTTTTCACTACAAAAAAACTTCGCCTTTCAACCACCGGTCACTTCACTATAGTGCGAGACCATGCAGTGCGCTCTGGTGGTAACGTTCGCCATCAACGAAGGAAAGCAAGCTTCGCCTTACCCGCCGCGGTGGCTCAGTGGCCAAGGCGTTGTGCTGGTGAGCACGAGGTAGCGGGTTCGTTCCCCGACCGCCGCGGCCGCTTTTCTGATGGAGGCGAAAAGCGAAAACGCCCGTGTGCACGAGAGTTTGGCGCACGTTAAAGGTTTACGGATTAAAAAAACCCGCCCGCATCTTCCCACGGGAGGAACTCGAGTAAATGCGTCGCAGAGTGGTGGGGGTGTCGCGTGAATGCTGCGTAATTGGGTCTGGTTTGGGAATGCTTAATTGTTATTTCCTCTTTATTATTGTTATTTATTGAATGAAGGAGAAGCGAAGGCAAGGAGTGTAAAGTTAAAGTCTGTCTTTATTGCTTGGTGCCGTCAAGCAAAGCGTCAAGTCAAGCGAAAGCCAAGCAAAGACGCCCTTGACTGAATTCCGAACGCGCGCTCCGCCGCTTATATACACACCGCCCGCGTTCGAGGGAGAGGAGAACTGGGGAGATACGCGCATGCGCACACTTCCGTACACAAGCGCGCGAATTTCCACACACCCACCACGCCGTTATCAGGTGTACACGCCCTGCCGCCGTTACTGTTGAGCGCGACGCAGCGCACGGGTAGCTACTACGCATCCGCGCACAGACGCGCTCCCCCCGCACCGCCGCAGCTGTTGTTGAGAGCGACGGAGCGCACGGGGGAGAGACGCGCACCTGCGCCTCGACGCGACGCGCATGCGCAGTGAGCGTGTGGACGGCGCCGACATCGACGAGTGACATCGCGAGCCTAAGAAATGCTCCGCATTTAAAACCAGCAAAGAAGACGGAGGCACAAGGAAAGAAACAGACAGGACGATGCTGGTCTAACAACTGAATTTTATGAAGAAAAACAAGAACCTCCCCCAACCACAAGCTGCGCACGGGCAGAACTCATCAAGTGGTATTTATCCCTTTCTTTTATGACTAAAGATAAAGTTCCCGACAATGCATAAAAACGAACAACACGCAAACAAGAAAGTATCACAGATTACCCGCCAAGAAAAGAAAATTCCTTGTCAAAAACGCTCAAAGATGCAACGCCTATGCAGCACTGCTGTCCCGCAGTCCTAATATAGAAAGCCTCTAAAATCTCACGCTCAAACTTTATCCGGCCAAGTCCTAAGATTGCAATTTTTTCAAACATGGGTGTGCAGCGACTATCGCGACAATCGCGACAATGGGTTGCCAAATGGGCGCCGTCTGAAGAGTTCAGAGAAGCACAGTGCTCCCTAGTCGTGTCGTTTATACATCGCCCTGCTTGGCCGATGTATACTTTGCCGCACGTCAAGGGAATCTGATAAACAACGCCCGTGGTGCACGGAACATACTTGGTGGCGTGCCTGGTTGTGCACTGGGCTTTCCGTTTATCTCCCTGCTCTACTCGAGAACACAAACCAGAGAGCTTGCGAGGGGCTGAAAACACAATGTTTACGCCATGCCTTTTCGCTACCTTTTTCACGTTGTGCGACACTTTGTGCATGTACGGCATCACTTCTGATTTCTTCCTATCTATCTCTAGTTTCGAAGATGCGTCAGAATTGCCCGAACGTAGCTTTTTAAATATTTTCTCGGCAACCGCACTCAGGACCACGCTTGGGTAGCCTGCTTCCTTCAAACGATTTTTTTGTCGACGAAAACTGCGCTGAATAGAAGCAGCTTTTTCTTAAGGCATTAGACAGCCAAGTGACACGATCCCTCTCTTCACTAGCTTAGAATGTGAAGAAGAGTACGGAAGGAGTACTTTTTTTATACGCGGAGAGTACATCCAGTAGGCGTGGCCATCGGCACAGAATGACAACTGCAAATCCAAAAACCGAATACTATCCTCGCAAGGAACTTCGTGCGTAAAACGCAAAGCAGCCGATCATTCATTAAAAAACCCAAAATTGACGTAGCAACAGAATCAAGGTTGTCATCATATTAAAGGTTTGAAAGCACTAGAAAGTCATCTACGTATCTAAAAATTTTTACTACCCTGTCGTCATTAAGAGACTGCTTCAACAAACGGTCAAACGTGGCTAAGAATATGTGACACAAAACAGGAGCGACTGAGGAGCCAATGCAAACCCCCTCCCTCTGGACATACAATTCGTCATCGAATTTCACAAACGTGGGGGAGAGATAAAATGACAGCAATTCAAGGAAAGCATACCTGTTCAAGCCGCATTGGTTCTGGAAGCCAACGGTGCCAGATTCCTCTATGAGTTCACGAACAGTAGAACAGAGCTCATTTTGAGGTACTGAATAATAAAGGTCCTCTATGTCAACCGAAAAGATTGATTGATTGATTGTAGGGTTCAACGCGCCGACGCAACGCAGGCGATGAGGCGCGCCGTAGTGGAGGGCTCCGGATTAATTTTGACCACCAGGGGATCTTTAACGTGCGCCGAAATCTCGTACACACGGGCGTTTTTGCTTCTCGCCTCCATCAGAAAAGCGGCCGCCGCGGCCGGGAATCGAACCCGCGACCTCGTGCTCAGCAGCGCAACGCCTTAGCCACTGAGCCACCGCGGCGGGTATGTCAACCGAAAAACCTGCGATCACATGTGGCAGCCCTTTCATCAAAGCATCGGTAACATGCGTGGAGCTCTGGACGGAAAACGGGTCCTCAGGCACAAGAACACGAAGATTCTGCTGTAGGAAATTTCCCAACAGTTTCTGCCAGATCCCGTCTTCTGTGACGATCAAGTTCTGCCCATGCGCAGCTTGTGGTTGGGGGAGGTTCTTGTTTTTCTTCATAAAATTCAGTTAGTCCAGCATCATCCTGCCTGTTCCTTTCCTTGTGTCTACGCCTTCTTGGCTTGTTTTTAATCCCTAAATCATGAACCAACAGGCCCAGTTTTCCATGTTACGTTAAAGATCCCCATGTAGTCAAAATTAATCTGGAGCCCTCCATTACCGCGCGCATCATCGCCTGTGGTGCGTCGGCGCATTAAACCCTACAATCAATCAATCAAGCTTCGCGTAATTAATTGATACCTCTAACGAATATTTCTAGCAATAAAGTCACGCCTTGCATAATGTCCAGCGGGGGAAAAAAGGCACATGACGTTCATCTTAAGTGCACAATAAACACGGACACAGAAGACAAGGACCAGCGCTGGTCCTTGTCTTCTGTGTCCATGTTTTTTGTGCGCTTAAGATGAACGTAATGGAATACCAACTACCCGCCGCGGTGGCTCAGTGGCTAAGGCGTTGCGCTGCTGAGCACGAAGTCGCGGGTTCGATTCCCGGCCGCGGCGGCCGCTTTTCTGATGGAGGCAAAAAACAAAAACGCCCGTGTGTGCGAGATTTCGGCGCACGTTAAAGATCCCCAGGCGGTCAAAATTAATCCGGAGCCCTCCACTACGGCGCGCCTCATCGCCTGTGTAGCGTCGGCGCGTTAAACCCCACAATCAATCAAATCAATGGAATACCAACTACCCCGAACGCAAGCCCTTCTTCCTGAAAAAAGGCGTTTATTTATAACGCGGACTTGTGTATGGCAGGTAGCGAAAAGAGCGCTTCCGCTGCGTCTTGCTATTATTCTATGCGGCTTTTCCGCCTTCGTCCTCTTCGCCCAGTGTCACGTACACATGTAGCAGCAGGAGCAGCAGCAGCATCGACTTCAACTTCAATCATCGTCATGACCTGCACTCTACTATCATCATTATCCAGTGCTCCAGCCCAAGAAGAAGCTGAGGTACGCGCAGAGGAAGCCGTGTGGCGCTACCATCCGTGTCTTGGTAGCGTTGTCCTGTAACCTATGGCAAAATATAAACATGAGGCCTCTAGGCAGCTTAACAAATTAGTGCCCTTTCACTCTGTGCAAACGGATGACGTGCAAAGCTACACGCCCTACACGGAGTGGATAAAACTAAGCACATCTGCTTGTAAAATTTACGACTGAGCGCACTGCCTAGCCAATTACCTGGATGAAATTTGAAAGGATCCGATGTTTATCATAGCTGAGAAACGTAGAGCTGTCTCTTTGCCTCCCGCGTCGCAGGAATCCTATTGTTTGTGTAGCACACCAACTTAATTTACACTACCACTGAATACACCGACCTATCGCGTGGAGCTGTTTTATGGGCGCGTTTAAACTTCATGCCGACACAACGAACATGTCATCAATAAGGGTATGAAACCTTGATCTGGGAGTACCCCTCCCTTCCCTGCACTCCCAACCTGTGTACGCATAAACCGGTGCACGGTGTTACGAATAAGCCCGCCGCTGGGCTTTGTTTCAATACTCCTCGACTGTGCGGCGAGGCCTCCAATACGTGCGCCTTTCAAGCAGGCCCCCTTTGTCGGTGACTCACGCTTGCAGCAAGCTCCAACCTGCCTGGATCTCTGGCGCCTATCTATCGGCGCGATCAACCTTCGGTGGCGCGCCGACGCAACAGGCCTAGACTTGCGCCAACGACGCAGAAGTCCCCCGTCCTCTCTCCCCTGTCTCGGACTCAGCGTGCGCCGCTACTACCGACTGCTCACGAACTCTGGAAAGCGTGTTTTGTGTGTTTGTGCCGTTCGTAACATGTACACAACCTAGAGGGAACGCTTGTTTAGACCGTTAGTCCTTTGGGTATAAATAAGACACCTCCAAGCGCTGTAGTTCATTCCTGTTTGAGCAGTGAATCAATGATGTCACTCTGCTCAGGTCGTCTACTGTCACCTCGCCCGTCGGGGCATTGTTCCTTGGCTTCGGCTCATCTCTCGCTATGAAGTAAACAAGTTACGTTTTGCCTACGGCTTCTGAACTTCCTCGCAGCTACAACATTGGCTGGCCGCTCGCTTCAAACCACGCTACCACACGTATGTCGGAGGCGACGGAGCTCGGCTCGGGTCTGCCTTCCCGTACCCAAGAACTGGTGGCAGCGGTGGGATGACAACGTCGCAGCAACTGGTTGGCAGCGGTTGGATGGCAACTTCGTAACACCTGCAGCCAGCGGTGCAAGATCCAACACCACGGACGTCAAGGCGGCTTCGGACTTCGCAGAATTCACGGCGGTCAATGGTGAATGCGGGACTTTTATCCACTGAGTTTTGGCAGGCTTCTGAGGACAGATGGTAGGGCATGTGTTTTTGTCGCGTGGGTTATTCGCGCAAAACATTTCGGAGCAGTGGGAAAGCAGTACCCTAGACTGGCCATGAATTTGAAGGCGTTGAAAAAACCACAGTTGTGGAGCGTGCAAAAGAGTTGCGCTTGGATGTTACGGACGTGCTGAGAAAGCCAGAGCTGATACAGGCTATACTCGCTGTTGGGGCTGACGACGACGAGCTGTCGGAATGCATTTAGCGGATCAATGGCAAGGAGACCGTGAAACATCAGTCTGCAGAGGCAGAGGCAAAGAACAGCGAGAACAGGAACACGAGGATAGAAAGAGAGAAGGGTAGCCCCAGTGGCAGAAACGAGAACGCGAACTCAAGGAAAGAATGCGCGATCTGGAACTCAAACACGAGGAAAAGATGCGAGACTACGACCTCGAGCTCGAGCGCCTAGAACGGGAAAGTAAAGAGATCTAGGATGAGAGACTCCAACGGGAGAACAAGAAAATAGAGCATGACATTCAACTCAGCGAAAATAAATGAAGCCTGAGTTGTAATTGTTGCTCGAGAGAGACCTCGTTTTTGAGGAAAGCTCCGTGCCAGCGCTGTCAGTAGCACAAGCTCGGGAGCCCCATTCGTAAGCGACGGTTGCGGACCAGCAGCGCGGCGAGTTGGCTGAGAGAGATAGCGGAGATAGCGCATTTCCGGAGGCTCATGACAGAAGGCAACGTAAGTCCACTCAGAGCGGAAATGTGTCTGTGTTGGTTTCGGAGATTTAGATGGTTCAAATTCGCGGGAGGCCTTGAAAACGGCTACCGGTCAGAACATGAACATTTCGCGAGATAGCCAGGTTTCGCTAGAATGCGTAAACCATCAGGCTACCGAAAGGCAACACGAGTCCGCTGAAACGGAGGTCGTTTCTTCGGGCGGCAGTTCAGAAAATACCGACGTTGTGGCAAAGCCTCCAGTCAAGGCAGTGAACGGTTTCCACGGTTCAGTTCGGAGTAATGACGACCTCGCCACTAAGCAAGCCGATTCCGTTCTGCCTCCAGCTCAGGTAACCAACTTTGAGCAACGGCCAGCCGAGCTCGAAGTGATTCAGGTGTCGTGGGTGGCTGAGCCGTCTTTTGAGACAGGGCAGCTAGGACATAGTGTAGCCTTGACAGTCGCAAACAAAACGAAAATACCCTTCGGTGTTCGCTAACTGACGGAGTTGCGGAAAAGGCACGGGACGCCGAGATAGGGTCTGCTGGAAGCTACGAGGTGTCCAATGAGCACGTCGTGCCCTTATCACTCCCAGCTGGTGCTCCCGATGATAGGTCAACATCGGCCGAGCTAGTTGAGATTCCGGTGTCGCCTGTGGCTGAGCCGAAGTCGGGAACAGACCAGCCTAGGGGAAAGAAGGAAAACTTCGAAAACGCGTTCCGATGTTCGCTTGCCGGACACGTTCGTGAAAAGGCGAGCAACGAGGAGAGGGAAAAAACTTCCGCGCGTACTTGTGGCGCTTGTTTCAGTGCGGGCACGCCAAGGGGCAAACCGGTAGGTTCGCATCACGCCAAGAGAACGCCGCCTCCAAGACGGAGTGCGCCCCTCCCGTTCGAACGCTGGAAAATTTCGCTCACTGCTCCGCGCGCCCGGCCTTTGTCGAAAGATTAACCGATGTCCTCTCGACCGGTCGCTGTAGCTTTCAGAGAGCGGGCGCACCTAAGGTGCGATTCAAAATGGGGAAAGCTCAGCGCAATGACGAGAGCTCAAATCGCAGCTCTCTGCGCGAGAAGTGCCCTGTAAACGCCTGACTTTCTCAATTTCAGTGTTTTTCCTGAAGCACGTTCCGCCCTTTACGATTACGTTTCTTTTGGTGTGGGACATTTCCAATCATGCCAAATGTCACCTTACAGGTTTGTGTGATAGGGTAAAGTACTGCTGGGCTAAAATATAACTAGTGTAGTTAGTTATTAGCGTATTTTATCGCAACTAAAAGCCTGGTAGAGCTTCAGTGTGGATTTGTCTTCGCACTTGCCGGCGATGCGGTTGTGTCTTCCTGTGTTGTTCGGTTGCTTGCCTGACCAAGCCAGAGACGTTCTTGGCGGGCCACTATTCGTCCCGTGACCGCCCCCGGTGAAGCTCCAGCACGTTGTCGTACAGCCCAGGCCTGGAGTCGAGCATCTGGCGAGCACTTTTTCCCGGAAGCATCCCTCCGGACAACGGTTGAAGACCCTTATCCATCGGGATCTCGGACCCCCGACAAGAAGCTGTTATGAATGAGCCCGCCGCTGGGCTTTGTTTCAATACTCCTCGGCTGTGCGGCGAAGCCTCCACAACGTGCGCCTTTCAAGCAGTCCCCATTTGTCGGTGACTCACGCTTGCAGCAAGCTCCGACCTGCCTGGATCTCTGGCGCCTATCTATCGGCGCGATCAACCTTCGGTGGCGTGCCGACGCAACAGGCCGAGACTTGCCCCAAGGACGCAGAAGCCCCGAGTTCGCGGAGGAGACCTTCTCTCTCCCCTCTCTCGGACTCAGCGTGCGCCGCTACTACCGGCCGCTCACGACCTTTGCAAAGAGTGTTGAGTGTGTTTGTGCTGTGCGTGTCAGGTGCACAATCTAGAGGGAACGCTTGTTTCGAACGTTAGCGCTTTGGGTATAAATAAGGCCCCTCCAAGCGCTGTAGTTCATTCCTGTTTGAGCAGTGAATCAATGCTGTCACTCTGCTCGAGTCCTGTACTGCAACCTAGTCCGCCAGGGCATTGTTCTTTGGCTTCGGTTCATCTCTCGCTATGAAGCAAACAAGATGCGTTTTGTCTACGGCTTCTGGACTTCCTCACGGCTGCAACATTGGCTGGCCGCTCGCTTCAAACCACACTACCACACGTACGTCGGAGGCGACGGAGCTCGGCTCGGATCGGCCTTCTTGTACGCAAAAACAGGTTGTCAGCGGTGGGATGACAACTTTGCAACAACGGGTACTTAGGAGTGAGACACTGTCGAAGATGTCACTCTCATAGCCATTGAAGCTAAACAAGTGATTTTGGCCCAAGTTGGCTTTTAAAGCGGCCCAGTTGCTGTTCGTCCTGGAGCGATTCGCAGCTACTCGACCAGCTGGAACTTGAGGCGGCAACAGCGGCTATACGTTGTTTTTGCGCCCATTCACACTTCTGTTTGGGTTGATGCGTTTTCAGTTTCCGCTGTTCTTCCTCCAAACGAATGACATGCATCCGTTCCTTACCGAAGGCCTCTACCTTTATCTCGCAGGACACACACGTGGGTGTCCCTTTCGTTGCCCAGTCGTAGGCATCTTATTCTCTGCGCAAGACACCAACCCAAAGCATACAATTGCGGAGGACAACTGACAGGGCGCATTGAGCAATGAAACTGCCTATTTTATATCTCCCACCACCACAACAGGAAGGCCATCGGCAGTGGAATTACGCCTTCTTGTGCGTGCATGCCCCTCCCTCCACGCCCATACCGTGAGCACCTAAATTGGCAACCGGGGATTACACCAGCGCAGATTACACCATTACACCAGCGCAGAGAGAAAGACTGTATGCGACCAGGCTAACGTCTGTGATTATTCTTACGCCAGATGAGCAATGAAGAGCTGGTGGTCAACCAGGGCCGCCGACGCGTTAGTGCCACTGGGAATGCTTTTCAAGCTAAAGAATTAACTGCTCACGCTGCAGTTCCAACGGTGCAAGTTGTCTTCAACCGACAGGGTACCGCAGCTAGTGGGCGAGGCGGAATTCGCGGCGGTAACTATATAGAGTTCTTAGTAAGTATACTAGGGTGGAAACTGCACCTGGGATTCCATTCCGCCGTTGGGATAACGGGAAAAACATAGCTTCTGGCTTGGGCTTGGCATAGCAATTATATTCTCAAGCGGTTTCTTGGATTTGCTTTCTTCACATTTCTTCACATTAAAGGGGCCCTAAATAGGCTTCTGAAGCTCGCCATTTCAATCGCGCAATAGCTAGAGTACCCTTTCACGACAATCTATACCAAATATTACACCTCTGCGTAAAGCAGGGGCCGCAAAAACACGCTACATAGATGCTTTCTTTCTTCCTTGCTCGCCTACCGCTTCCTTGCCGCCACACCGCCGCACTCTGACGTGCGACAGACAACTTGTGACGCACCAGTGTGACGCCCAAAGCTCTCAACAGTACGGCTGCGCTATGTGTGGGCCCCGTTAAATGCTGTAGCCAATCAGCGTTCCCAGCTCTGGCGGAAACGCGGTTGTGGACAGCGCTCCTGCACCGGCGGCACGGACGAATGTTGATCGTCGCCATTCGTTACACGAGCTTAGCTGAGTTTGTAGATATAGCACGTCGTTTACAATGTGTGAATAACGCTGAAAAATACGGAGCATCTCTGCGGGCACAAACACCCACTGCACGCGCGACCGCGGCAAGCATCTGCCTGCACGGTCGACAAGCAGCCCACTGTGCTGTGTAGTGTGTACGCGCGATACGGCCTACACCGCAGCAGTTAAAACTTGTCACCGCCCGCCCGAGCGGGACTATTGCTGAAAATGAGTTTGCAAATACGTGAAAGGGAGTGATAGTGCAGTGAAAGATTGCGCGGGGGATCATTATCGTCGCGTCATCGCAAAGCAGTGTCTGGAGAACTGCTGCGATGCTAAGCCTTTTTCCAGACCTCGGTGAGACGAGTTCACCGCGACAGCGCCCCATGCCGAAACGCTAGCGAGCCGCTATAGTCGTCGTTGGCAATCTTGAAATATTGTCGTTAGCGAGCATGTTACGCTCGTTTCCGTCGACGCGGGCACCGCCGGCGCGAGGAGCCGTCCGATGCGGGCTGGCCACCGACCGACCCCGCTGAGCGGTAGCGGATGTAGTAGGCGCAGCTTGGCCGTCGTCTGCTAAAAAAGAAGCATGACGTACTGCCGAGCGGAGGCAATGGCTGCGCGCTTCTCGAACCGACCCTGTTTCTCTAGGTGGTCTTGCGCCTGGTCGGTGACGTTTCCACGTCCACAGTGCTTTGGAGGCGCGGTGAAAGAGGGAATGCGCCAGGCCTTGTTGCGGGACCTTTTTAATGAACGATAACTCGGCTAATACTGAACGCTTTAAACCATTTTTGCGGCAGGACATTCTTTGGATAGTACTCCAACGATTGCGCACGTAAAATTGCAATCTTTGGGGCCCTGTTTAGGGCCTCTTTAACACGTCTATTAGGTACGAAGTCACTGAAATGCTCCCTGTTCTTTGGTAGCCGTGAGCTGTGGCAACTCCGTGCTTTGCGAGAGAGCAGGCTGTTGGTAATCGTACCTAAAGTTGGTCATGCGGGAGTAGAAGGCACGTATGACTGAGCGGGTAATATGCCGCCGTGAAAGTTATAGCTGACGAAAAAAAAAATTCTGACCTTCCACTTTGGGAAAACGGACGACCTGCAAAGCACGTCTGTTTGTAATTTACGACTGAGCCTACTTCCAACCCAATTACATGAACGAAATTTGGAAAGATCCGATCTTTGTGCTAGCTGACAAACGTAGAGATGTCTCTTTCCCTCCAACGTCGTAGGCATGTTATAATCCACCCTACCACTCAGGAGACCGGACCGATCGCATTGGGCTGTTTGGTGGCCTGTTTAAACCTCACGCGGAAACAATGAACATGTCATCAATAAAGTTATAAACCTTTAGTTGCCCGTGCGCCCTCCTTCCACTCCCAACCTTGCACGCATAAACCGGCATGAGCGTGTGCTCAAAATTGGAAGACACTGTCGAACATGTTGCTCTCAGAGCTCTTTAAGTTGAACAAGTGATTCGGCCAACGTGGCCGTTCTAAGCGGGCCACTTGTTGCTCGTCCGCTAGGGATTCCCAGCTACTCGACCAGCTGTAGCTTGAGGCGGCCACGGCGGCGGCACCTCTACCTTCATTCGGGAGGACACTCACCTGGGTGTCCCTTCCGCTGCCAGTCAATCGTAGGCATCTTATTGTATGTGCAACACACCAACCTAGACCCAAACCATTAAATTGTGGACGACAGCTGACAGGCATTGAGCCATGAGATACCAACCTTCATATCTCCCACCACCACAACGGGAAGGTCGTCGGTAGCGGCCCCGCTATGCGTGCACGCCCTCTTCCAACCCGTGCACGCCTAAACCGGCAACCGGGGATGAGCCCATAGTTGGGCCTGAATTACACCGGCGCAGGGAGAAAGAAAGATTATATATGCGGCTAGACTAAGATCTATTGTTCTTCTTCCGCCAGAAGAACTATGACGAGCTGATCAACGAGGGCCGCCAACGCGTCAATGTTGCTCGAAACGACTGTTAAGCTAAATAAGAAATAAGCGCTCACGCTGGCGTTTCAACGGGCAAGTTGTCTTCGACCGGCAGGGTACCGCCGCTAGTTTGCGTGGGGGAAGTAGCGGCGGCAACCACAGATTTTTATTAAGTATACTAGAGAGTAAACTGCAGCTGAGAATCCGCGTCGTCTGGGGCGTTAAGGGAAGACCCCAGCTTCTGACTTGGGCTTGACATGACAATTGGATTCTTAGGCGGTTTCTCGGATTAGCTTTCTTCACTATACATTAACACGTCTACCAGGTACGAGGTAGCTGAAATGCTCCATGTTCTTTTGATAGCCGTGAGCTGCGGCAACTGCGTGCTTTGTGAAAGAGCAGGCAGTGTGTACTCGTACCTAACGTTGGCCATGCCGGAGTCCAAGGAAGGTATGAACGAGCGGGCCACTGCGAAAGTTCTAGCTGACGAAAAAAAGAAACCAATCGTGCATCGACAAAGACCAAATACACAAGATTCGGGCTCGTGCGGCCGACCATATTATGCCTTCGCCCTCGACTATTTAACGCTCGTTTTCCTTTTGATTCAAGTATGAACCACTTCCCTCAGCAACAAGTTTTGTTAACTGTAGCTGACGGTCGGTGCACCGGTTCTCCACAAAGGGGCGTTTTCAAAGGCACGCTCAAAAATCTCAAACCTCTTTAAGCTACTTATTTGAAATAGTGGTAAAATAATAAAACAGCAGTCTAATAATTTTCCTGAGAATATTGACATTGTTCTTAGGTACCAGCTTGGTCTGCAGAATAGTAGGTACAACCGTTCCGGCAGAGCTACGCTTTACTTCCTTTTCCTTATCATTAAAATAGCCGGTTTTATTTTCGAATTACATACTACCATAACATTCTTTTCGTTTTTTGTGGCGCTGCGTTCGATTATACCGCCACTAAAACGATTTAATCCTCTCAATGATGAAACTAAGTCTAGCACGTGGTGTAATGGCGGCCCATGACGACACAAATGGCCTTGATGTGAGCCGCGTAGACACTCGCCCCAGATTGCGCTCCAGTGTATATTACTCGGATACAGGTCAAGAACAAAGCGGCATCGCCCAGTCAAAGGCCCCCCTACCATCCAATGGTGTCGCTCTATGAACGTGACGTCCCGGCAGACCGCCTTGCATCTGCAGGCAGCGCTAGGAGCCAAGCTTTTCTGAATGCGTCCGTGCAGAAAAGTAGTTCTTCAGGGCGCTTTCATATTGAGCGGAGATAAAAACCTTAGCTAAAATTCTTTATTTGCCCGTTATAATGCAACGCGTGAAAGAAATTATCGTCAGCTACAGAAGCGAGTTTCAGTTACATTCCTGTTGGTGAAATTTTGCTCTTCCGGGTTTTCCCTCAGCAGCTTGCTTCTGGCTTTATGCATTGCCGGCCCCATTTCCCGCCATGGATCCCGAAGAAGTGCATCTGAATGTGCGTTATCGTTCTCGACTGAGGATTGTGGTGCGTTGCCATCCACGCCACGCCGATGGTACAAGGAAAACAAAAGCGGCCGTGTGTTCTGCAGCTGCGGACGGGAGATGATCCGGAACGCGTACGTTCGCTTGCGGCATCTTCACCAAGAGCGCAGCGTTGAAGAAAGGGCCGCGACAGTGAGCGATCTTCTTGGAGACAGCGTGACCTGGGTGATGTACGTGAAGACGGAGATGAAAAATAACAATGGAAATGTTTCGACGGCCTCCCAAAAGCGCCCCCGAAGCGCCAGAAAGAGAAGACGTGGAGTACTGTACGACGACTTCACGAAGTGCGCATTGCGGTCGTCCGTGCATCGCTTTTATCGCAGCACTGAGATCCCGAGAGTGAAGGCAATGCTGCGGATGTCAACGCTAGCGGCGATGTTACTCCTCGCGAGGCATGGACTGTGCGACGCCTGCTAAATGACACTGGGTTCAGGTATGAGAAGAGGGGCCGGAACTCGCTGCTGATCGAGCTGGACGACATTGTCGCGTGGCAGCAGAAGTACCTATACGTCATCGCCAGGTACAGGATGAAATATCGAAAAATCTTCTACCTTGATGAACCCTGGGTGAATGCGGGACACACGCTGTCGGCTGTTTGGACGGACATGGCGGTTCCTTCCCAGCACGACGCCTTCATGCGTGGTCTGACGACAGGTTTGAAGCAGCCGTCAGGGAAAGGACAGAGCCTTATTGTAACGCACATCGGCAGCGTGGACGTCTTCGTCAGTGGTTGTCTGGATATCTTTCGGGGTACGCAGACCGGCGACTACCACGAGGAGATAAACGGCACCCGCTTTCAAAGGTGGTTTGGGGCCGTTTTGCTGCAACTGCCACAACGTAGTGTAATTGTCATGGACAATGCCTCGTACCACTCGCGGCTGGAAGCAGTGCCTACGACGTCTTCCCGCAAAAAGGTCGTTCAGGTCTGGCTGACGCCCAAAGGACTTGCTTCGGATGAAAAAAGGCTTAAAAAGGAGCTCCTCAGCCTTGTGGCCTCTGTAAAGACACGGTACATCAAGTATCGTATTGGCAGTGCAGCTGGAAGGGAAGGATGTATTGTGCTTAGGCTCACACCCTGCCACTGTGAGCTCAATCCCATTGAGCTCATATGGGCACAGATGAAACGAGGTGTCGCAGCCAGAAATGCCACACTTAAAGGAGCCATGAAGAGAAAATGGAAGTTTGTTTTATTTGTAGAAGGATCAACATTTGGGCGAGTTGGTACTGGTTATGTATCATCTTGACGAAACAGCGTAAAAAACGGGGACGGGGTCGTCTTTCTCTCCTAGTGTCCCCGTTTTTTACGCTGTTTCGTCAAGATTTGTTTTATTTGAAAGATTTCGTGTTTTATAGTGCCCCAGCGCTTGTCCGGATACAAACGATGATTTATTCAGTGAGAAATTAACCGATTTTGGTTAAAATTTTGATTTTCCCGTAAATCATTTGTTTTCGGGGTCTCAAGTGACATCACAGGAACCGACCGCTCTGCAGCCTAGAATTCCTTCATTCACGCATCCGCCCTACAAGGTAGAGACACGTACACGCTGGCGCCGCCATTCTTGGTCGCTCGCTCGCCGCCGAAGCAAGTCATTGTGTCAAAACTGCGCTAGAAGTATCGCCGAAACGCGGTTTACTTGCGAAGTTTGAATCATATTATCTGTTTCGCGTTGCTAGGTCTAGTGGGAAACGAAAAGAACAACGCGTTGAGGACGTTGTCCAATTGTGGCGGCACGGGACCGTTCAAAGGGTGTCTCCACCCTGTTCGGTGGTGCTGGTACGTTCCCGCATTTGTTTACGTTGCCGAACCTAGATGGCGCCACCATATCGTGGCACGCCTTTAGTTTGTTTTTGACCGTGTTTAAACCTGGCTTATTTTTGTTCTGGGAGAAAATAATCGTTCCCTGAAACAGTGCTCGCTCGACAAATATGGTCACGTAAGACACCGTTGCTTGCGTCATTCGGCCAGAGTCATCTGAGGCAACCCCAAGCCCCGTAGTGCTGTGCAGCTAAGCCAAGCATAGTGCGCGCAGTACGAACAGCAGTACGTATCAGTACTTCTATGTTTATATGTACTCTCGTTACTTCCACTGTTTGTCCCACCATTCTTATTGCTTTGTAAAAAATGTGCCCTAAATTTAAGCGCAAATCGCTCGTTCGGCTAGCTTCTAAGCTCTACCTAATTTTCGTCTGCTTGTGCCGGCCTCCGCCAATCGCAGAGCTGGCTCGGATGACATCATAGGTTCTGTTGTGGAAAATGAGCTGGTGGGTCGCATGACCATTGCTTTTTTTCCTAATTATGTAGCTTATTTGAGCGAAGTTTACGTTAAAAGTGGTGTCCGTATGATTCTAACGAGGCAATCTTTTGAATGAACCAAACTTGTTTTTTCTATTCTTGGTTCCTTTAAGGTGACAGATGTTGCGATTGTTTTTGCGATAGTATGCCCTTTGGCATAAAGTCTTAGAGGTACAAGTGAGCACCCGTTTCCCAGAGGAAGTCCTGAAGACAGCGGTGGTGGGGCCCCCACAGCCATCGTTGGAGATCAGGGGGTCTCCCAGGATGCAGGCCTGTGCCGCGAAGGTGTGTGGATGTCGCTGCACTCGGGGAAGGGCACGTCCATAGCAGATGGTTGGTGTCGGCGTCTTCAGCTGGAACCGTACAGAAGGGGCAGGTGTTGGTAAACGGGGCATGGTATCGTGGTGGCCACGCCCGGGTTACCGCAGGAGAGAGGGCCACCCCAACTCGAAATCTACGCAGCAGGACCTCCTCCCAGCGAGCGAGCCCACTGGGGAGGTCTGTTCCACATGGTGGGATGAAAGCGTGTGTGGCGCGCCCCAGATCTTCCTTTAGTTGGACAAATTGTTCATGTGGGTCCGTTTTCAGCAAGGGCAGCGCTCGTGGAACCGAGGAGAGGTGACAGGAAGTATCCGCCCCAATATGCGCGGTGATAGTATTACGCCGGATCCACGCCAGTCGGAGAGGGCAGGCGTACGTGTCCAGCAGTTTATGAATCTCTCTTGAACCGGACGAGTTGGAGGCTACACGCCGCAAATCCCGTATGGCCGCCGTTGAGTCCGTGAAAATTTGTGCCGTAAAACTTCCAGGAGCTTCAAGAAGTGCCGGTAGTAGAGCTTGCAGTCCGTCCCGGATGGCTGTAAGCTCCACCAGCATAGTTTTGGTTCGCTTCTGAATGAGAGGGACATTGGATCACCGTAGCTAAAACGCCGTCTTGGGCCCCAGCGTCCACAAATGCCTCGAAAACCTGGGGCTGGTTCACAGCCGCTCGTAATGGTGCGCCCGCGGTATGCGCGTCAGCGTTCCCGGTCGACCGACTGTGGAGTAGTTAGCGGCCTGTTGTCGGTCACTTGATGGTATAGCCAGGGCGGCCTAGTTACAGGGTGGGCTGGTAAGGCGGGTAGAAAACGGCCCATGTAGATCGCCAATGCCGCTGCATCCGCAACAAAATTAAGTTCGTGCAGGCGGGCGGAGCGGCGCTGATGTACAAGCTCATCCAGGGTGTTCAGTTGAGCTTCTGCCTGAAGAGATGGTATGGGCGTTATTTGAGGGAGGCACGTGATTATCCGCATTGCAGCTTTACTAATTGATTCAAGTCGGGCCCACTCCGCTTGGGTCATATGCTGGAATTGAGCCTGATAGATAAGTCGAGGCTGAAGTATTGCCCGCACCAAGAGTCGGGCTATTTTGAAGCAGGAGCCTCCAGCCTTTTGTGACATGCGTCGGATAAGGTGTTGCATTTGACCTGCTTGTTGGCGGGCAGATCGAAGCCACCAGGCAGCTGGCCCTAACGACGAAATTTCCAATCCCATCACGCGGAGAGAGGTAGCAGTGCGCACAGGCTGGCCGGATAGTTGTAGCGCGATCGGGGATATCTACAATCTACGACGGCCCCAAGCATTGGCCATGGACAGAAGGGCTGTCTTCTCGACTGAAAGCGAGATACCAGCGTATTCACACCATTTTTGTGTGTCGGTTAAAGCTTGTTGCAGACTCGCGGCTTGCCGAGACAGGTCTGGGTGGACAGTCCATACTGTAATATCGTGCGCGTACACCAAAAGGTGTATGTCTGGCATGGAGCCGAGATGCCAGGCAAGCGGCCGCATAACTACGTTAAATAGGAAGGGTGAAATCACCGATCCCTGAGGCACTGCACGGACGGGCATAAAATGGCCATAACTAGCTCCACTAATCCGTACTGAACATGATCTTTAGTCAAGAAGGTCCGGATACAAGACCGGACCTTTTCCGGCACAAGTATGCTTTGGAGAACTTCCAGGATAGCACTGTGGCTGACGTTGTCATATCCCTTGTGAATGTCCATGGCAAGCAACGTCCGCACTTTGCGAGATCGGCCGCCCAGTAGCACCATTGATGATAAATGCTCAAGTCCATCCGTTGCCCCCAGACGAGGTCTGAACCCAATCTGTGCCGGGTGGTACCACCCGTAAGTGTCCATCCACCACTGAAGTCGCGTAGCCAGCATTCGCTCCAACAGTTTCCACAAGGTGCACATTAATGCGATAGGGCGCAAATTGGGGAGATGCTCGGGTGGTTTGCCTGGCTTCGGTATAGCGACGATATCTGCCCGGAGCCATGACTCTGGTATTTGGCCCGAGAGCCACACTTCATTGATGAAATCGACGAGACGGCTCAGGGCCGGATCGTCGAGGTTCTATAAACCTCGTACGTAACGCCGTCTGGGCCGGGAGATGAGCGAATTTTCGCCTGGTCTATCGCAGCCAGGAACTCTGCCATGGTGAAAGCCGATTGCATTCCACGGACTGCGGCATAAGAAGGAGAGGCTCCGACGTGGCGCGGTAGAGGAAACGGGCACTGGTTGCTAGCCGGGAGGATGTCAAATGCGGGTACAAGGCGCGAACCACATCGAAGGCAAACTGGTCCGGGTTCTTGCCTGATGCCAGGCATGCACTGGCTGCTGCATCCTGAGTGCGGCCGCCTGATTCCATTGCCCGAAAAATGCGCCAAATAGACGATGTGGTGGACGAAGGGCCGAGCGACTCACACCAGCTAAGCCATCGTTGCCGCGAAAGACGTTTCTCGTGTAATGTGGCCGCAGCGGTCAACCGTCGCATTCGAGCCGGCGCACACGAGGGATCCCTCGAGGCAGCCACTTCAGCCTGTTTGCGCTGGGCCCACAGCTGCAAAAGTCGGAGATCAGGCTTTGGCCAGGACTCCTCTACCCACGTCCTCCGACTGGCACTGCTCAGAGCCTCTTTAATCATAGTAGTGAGGTCGGTGCTGGGGGCCGTCATGGTTGCATTGATGTTGCACTGGAACTCATCCCAGTTCACTATAGTGTAGCTCCGCCGAAGCCGACGAGTCGAGTTCGGGGCAATGCCAAGCCTGATAGGGTGATGATCACTGCTCCAGCAGTCGGCCTCGCGCTGCCAAGATACCACTGCACTACCAAGACACCAGATTAAGTCGGATGAGTAGGGCGGCATCCGGGGATGAGTGCATCGACGCGTAGGACATGATATATCATTTAGAAGTGCGAAGTGGGCATCGTTGAAATGATCAAGTAACGTATGTCCGCGTTCACTTGAGGTAGGGTATCCCCAATTGCAATGGGGCGCATTGAAGTCACCCGTTACGAGTATGGGACAGCCAGCGTTCGAACGGCGCAGAGATGTTAGCCAGCCCAATCGCAGCCGGGGTGCACGTATGCTGTGTGGCCGCACATAACACGACACAAGAATTATTGCACACCTGGGCAGTTGCACCTTCACCGCAACCACTTCCTGCCAAGCCGTACACCATGCTTCTAATGGAATCGGTGTTTGTGCATCGCCGTGTGCACATAAATTGCGGCTTTGCCTGGTGGAGACGTGGTGGAGCCACAGCGCCCATCAGGTGTGGAAGGCGCAGCATAGCTCTAAAATTGGGGAGGCGAGGTAACCCGTTTCTCTCTTGGAGCAAGAACGCCCAGCTCAAAGTTTGCCTAGGCGGAGACGTTCACGAAGCGCACCCATCTTCGTTGTGAGCCCCCGCAGTTCCACTGTACTATATATTGTGGGTCACGCATAGTAATAATAGGTCTAGCGAAGTAGGGCTGCTAACACAGACACTGTAGCTGCTGCACCACAAACTGAAGGAGCTCTTGCTGGGTGCGGATGGAAGGGACTGGCTTTTGCTGGTGCAGGCTCGGTTGTGAGAGACCGGGCTGACTCGAATGGCTTGTTTGTTCTGGCGGCTGACGTTGCGACCAACGAATTAGCCGAGCACAGCGCTGGCTGAGCTTGGTGACCTCAGCCTGCAGCACAGCCAACTCTTGGTCCACCTCTACTAGCTCGTGTGATGCCTTTCCAGTGAACTGGTGCTTATTCTGTCGGCGTGAGGAGCGACGGAGCACATCGTAGTACGAGGGCTGTGTGTACTCTGCCGGCTCTGCAGCGACTTCCTCCATAGCGTCTTCGTTATCCTCCGCCAACCACTCGAAGCGATTGGACGTATGGATTGCCTTGGGCTCAGACCGGCGTCTCCACTCTCGTCGTTTAGCAAGTGCAGCTTTGCATTTCGTAGGACATTTCTTGTCCGTAATGCCATGGTCATCGCTACATCACAGACCGCATCGAAACGTGACCTTTGGCGGCGTGGCCGACGGGTTAGCTGGCGGTTCCGATTCAGGAGTAGCGAGTGGTTCTGGGGCAGAGGATGGGCACGAAGTGCTCATGTGCCCCTGACGAAAGCATCGGTAATAGTGCACCACTCCGGCCTTGAACAGGCGGGGCCGAGGTACGCAGCCATTGTACAAAAGTCGTTCTGATGGCTCTACCGGACCACCCAGAGTAACCAGGTACGTGTGGCCAGAGCTATGTAGCGGGCAAGAAGCACCTGGTGAGTGTCACAGCGGGGGCTTCACGAAGGACTTCGGGATTCTCGCCGGGGTCTACCCCAGAAACGCCATATCGCCGTTTGATACTTCCCGACAGCAGGTACACTTGTACAGTAAGCTGCTTTTCAGCCGAGAGTTGAATACGGTGTATAGAGCATAGCCGCTGGACAGCCTCTAGAGACGGCACCCATACCGATATAGTGTTGGTGCGACTGTGGTAGGCGTAGCCAGTTAATCCAGGGGTTTCCAGGCAGCTGTCGAGAGTCTGTTGAAGTAACTTCGTTGGAAGAGACAGGATGTTGAAGCGCTCTCGAGGTTTGATGGCGACCTTGTACGTGGAGGAGCTGGCCGTCGCTGTAAAGCCCAGCGGAGCGGCGGTCGCTGCACGGGGTGGAGCGGCTGCCGGTGGTGAACTGCGCTCATCCGACCGCTGAAGTGGCTTGTTCGTGTCCGAGGAACACGCCCGCTTGGCCGCAGGTGAAGTTGAGTCTTCAGTACTGACTTGGGATGCCCCCTGGTCAGACGGACGCTTAGATAAACTGGGGGGCTCAGCCGGAGGTAGCGGGAACGGTGGCGTTACCTCCATTGGTGGAAAATCCTCTAGCGTCAGGTGCGTAGTCGCTTCTGCAGCAACATGGGTCACCGCCAGTTGCGCTGACATGTGGGACATAGCTGAGCGTTGCCGTACCCGCCAATTGGACTGCGATTGAGGTGCTAGGCCTGGCGGCCGGTGTGCGGGATCCAAAGCAGAGCACGTCCCCGAGGGGTCATCCTCTTTCTTGCCGACTGTCCGTGGGCCAGAGGGGCCAGAGGGGCCTCTGAGGGGCCAGAGACGTTACAGCGTGGATCAAAAGGCACTAGAGTGGATAAACCAGATGATAATTACATTGAGATGTTGAGATGCTCCTGAGGGAAGAAGCTGCCAAGCTAACAGCTCAACACTAGGCAAGCGCTGTTCAGCATGTGATCAACATTGAAACAAAGTTCAGGGGAGACAGTGGAGCAAGTGCGCATGTTCAACTCCATGTCGCAGCGTGAAAGGTTGTTCACCCAAGCTGGACCTGACGTTCACAAATGGGCATGTTAGATGATTTGAAAGATATTTGAACGTCACCTACATACATCAAAAAGGAGATGATTGGTGGCAGTGCCTTTCGGAGAGAGGTCATCTTTACTATAAGCAAGGTGCAACTGAAAACCACCTTGAGGCACGCCATTTTCCTGCACATGAACGTTATAAAGTGTACAACCGACTCTGACATGAAATGTTCGTTCGGAGAGGTAACTAGAAAGAGTGTTCAGCATGTTACCTGATAAACGAAAGGATTTGAGGTCTCTCAGAATGCTGTAACGTCATGCTGTATCGTATACCTTTTCAATATCACAAATACTGTCATGCAATATTGGCCATGGACGTAGGCATCTTTATTGTAGGACTCCAATGCACCAACTGATTTTTGGTGGATCGCCCCGCTAAGCCTCCCTGGCAGCTCTCTAGAAGATTGTACTCTAAGTACAGGAGCATTCTGTTTATCACCTTCTCGAGAAGCTTGCACAGACAGCTTGTGAAAGCGATCGGTCGATAGCTGGCAGGAGGAGATGGGTCCTTCCCTCCTTTCAGGAAAGCCACTACAACGGCCTCCCTCCAAGACCTTGGAAGCTGCCCCGAAACCAATATTTTGTTGTATAGGTGAAGGAGTGTCTCAAGAGTGTCTGGGTATAGGTGTCGCATCATGGTGTGTGTGATCTTATCTTCGACTGGAGGTGAAAGATCGCATGTGCTCATGGCAGCCCTCCACTCATAGAGTGTGAACTCAGAGTTGTAAGAAGTTTTCGATTTGTCTTTTTCGTGTAACGGCTTTTTCTATGCAGATGTATTGTGTTTCATAAAACTTTTTGTGTAGTGTGCTGAACTGGACACGTGTTCGAAGTGTTGTACAAGTGTGTTAGCCTGGTCTTCGAGTGTGTCCCCTGTTGTAACTAAGGGCAGGCTGTGTGTCTGTTGTCCTTTCAGCTTACGTATATTTGTCCAGACTTTGTGTGTGCCCGTGTATGAATTAATGGGTGTAAAGAAAGTGTGCCACCTCTCGTTTTGTCACACGGCGCACACGTTTTCCAAACGCCTTGGCCCGTTTGAACAAAAGGAGGTTACCCGACGTGGAGTACCGACGAAGGGTACCCCACGCCTTGTTCTGGGACTCTCGCGCCCGCCTATAGTCCTCATTCCACCACGGCCTCCTCTTAATGAGCGGGGCACCAGAGGCATGAGGAATGGACTTTTCGGCGGCGTCGAGGATGTGCGCCGTGAGTATTTGGGAAGCTTCTTCAATGTGTAGGCGTCTTATGGTTGTGTAGTGTAGTGTGGATGTCTCTAAATGTATTCCAGTTAGCTCTTGCTTCATTGAACCTGTTCTGGGGAGGTGGACTGCGTGGGCCTTTACCTATATATGTTAGTCACGTGGGGAAGTGGTCACTGCCATATGGGTCAGTGCCCACACCCTACTCGAGAACAGGAAAGAGAACTGCGGAGCCAATAGCCGAGTCAAGATATGAGTGTGTGTTTGTCCTATATTAACGTATGTGGGCTTATTGTTGTTGAAGAGGCATGCTCCTGAAGATGTAAGGAATTTCTCTATCAGGCGACCTCGGACAACAGCGCGAGAAGAGCCCCAAAGAGAATTGTGCATTAAGGTCACCTGTGAGGATATATGGTTCGGGCAGCTGGTCAACCAGGGGCCTCGAAGTCAAAGTTTGAAAGTGTAAAATGAGGACGAATTTAAATAGAGCATATAGGACACACATTACCTGTCTGATTAGCATGCAGAATCTCGTACACGTCGTCAAGATTATTAAGAAGGCCTCTGCAGTTCCATTGAACAACATTTTCTCTTCCCGTTATGATGTGTTAGAGTTAGTGGAGTGTGACTATTTACATAAGGTCTTCCGGGGCTTGCACTCTTGGAAGGGGTTTTTTAACCTTCTCTGGAGATTTAGATGGCGGGACCCGCTCCTTCCGTTGCGAAGCAGACAGAAAAGGTCAGAAAAGGTCCCACATCCATGTCATCATAAGATTTGAAAGGGGTACCAGGCGGACCGGACCCTCCGGACTTGGCACCGTTTCCGGTGCCCTTCGTTCGAGCCGCGACCGCCGAGGGCGTCAGGAGCGCCCCGGGTGGCACAAGCGGTTTGGCGGGGTGGGAACTACTGCGGTTTTCTCCGTCTCCATCTCCTCCATGCCATCGCGTATGCTTCGGGCCGGTGGAGAGAAAGCAGTGGATGCAGTAGCAGCCCCAACGAGCGTGGTTGCCACCACAGCCACTGCTAACTGAGCAGGCGGTGTGGTGGCGGATTGGGCCACCAGAGGCAGTCCGATGGGGGGCAAGGGTGGGACCAAGTCTGACTCGCGGTACTGGGTCCCCGCCGAAACCAGACGCCACTCCGACCCCGGCGAGCCGCGTCGGCGTACCTCCCCAGGGGGGAAAACGCGAACCTCTTTCGCGCCTCCGGGAAGGGGATGTTTTCTATGACCTTTATGTTTATTATTTTCTTCTCGAGTTGAAACTTCTCGCATTTTCTGGAGTGCGCCGCGTATGGACCCTGACAGTCATGCAGAGGAGTTGTGAGCTACAATTATCTGTGGGATGGTCATGTTGGGCACGCTTGGCACAGGTTATTTGGCCCCGACACGAGCAAATACCATCCCCGAACCGCTCGCACTTGAAACAGCGCCGCGGATTCGGGATGTACGCTCGGACGGAGCACCGGATGAAACCAGCATTGATGTGGTCTGGAAGAACGAAATGGTCAAATGTCAGGATGATATTGTTGCGTCTTAGTAGACGGAGGTGTAGACAGCAGGATAGAGATATACCTATTTATTAGGCGTAGCGCTACACCGAAGAGTACAGGGAGCACGGCGAGTCTCAGCGAAGATGGCTGAATCGTTCTGCCCGCGAGCGGTGGACCCACACACTTGCGTCGTCGTCTTCGAACACCTGGCTGGCAAGGAGAGGAAACGTAACACTCGCTGGGGATTGTACACTAACACTGCACGGCGATCACGCATACCGCAAGCAGGGGATCACCACTTGATAAATATCCACGTGACATTTTCCCCCTCGTCGAGAGAGCATCGTCCCGATGCGTGCAAAGCTCTGGAAAAAAATGAATGCGCTCGAGGCATTGTCCCTCAACGTGTCAGGTAGGGCTTCATACGCACGACATGAACGACGTCAGGGTGGCGGTTATGCCGGCATTGAGAAACGATTCTGTCGTCCACAACCTCATAGGTGACGTCGCTAAGTTGGCGCAAAACTCTATAGGGACCGAAGTAGCGTTTGAGGAGCTTTTCAGAGAGTCCTCGACGTCGAACAGGAGCCCATACCCAGACTCGTTCGCCGGGTTTGAAAACGACAGTCCTTTGACGGAGGTTGTAACGGTGCGTGTCGTAGCGCTGTTGCTGCCTTGTTCGTAAGCGCGCCAGTTGACGCGCCTCTTCCGTTCATTCCGTAAACTCATTTAGCTGCTGTCGTTGCTGCTGTTGTGAGGCAGCATTGCGTCCTACATAGTGGTCACGGGACAGCCGTAAAGGAGGAAGAACGGCGTCATCCGGTTCGTGTCTTGTTGAGCCGTATTGTAAGCGAATGACACGTATGGCAATACGGCGTCCCAGGTCTTGTGCTCGATGTCGGTGTACATACTCAGCATATCCGCTATAGTTTTGTTGAGCCGTTCAGTCAACCCGTTTGTCTGCGGGTGGTACGCTGTTGAGGTCCGATGTGCTGTACCGCTGAGTTGCATCACTGCGTCGACAAGCCCAGCAGTAAACGCTTTGCCTCTGTCCGTAATAACAATGGCAGGGGCACCATGCCGGAGAGAATGAAAAACTTGGCAACCTCGAATGCAGTTCCTCTTTGGAGGGCTTTTGTTTCGGCATACCGAGTGACGTAGTCGGTAGCGAATACAATCCACTTGTTTCCCGCGGACGACGTCGGAAATGGTGCCAACAGGTCCATCCCGACCTGTTCAAACGGCTTCTCGGGGATTTGGACAGGGTGCAGGAGGCCCGCTGGCCGGAGTGGGGGCGCTTTCTGTCGTTGACATTCACGGCACGTGCGCACGTAATGCCGCACGGCTGCAGAAAGTTTTGGCCAGTAGTATGACTGCTGGATCCTAGTCAGGGTACGGGTGAAGCCGAAGTGACCCGCCGTCGGCTCATCGTGGCAAGCCTGCAGAACCTCGTTACGAAGTACTGCAGGTACAACAATCAGGTAGCTTCGGCCACGCGGAGAAAAGTTCGCTTTATACAGGACACCACCGCGGAGACTGAAGGATGACAGCGCTCTTGAAAACACCCGCGGCACAGTGGATGAACGTCCCTCCAAGAAATCAATGAGCGGCCGTAGCTCGGAGTCCCCCCGTTGCTGTTCCGACACGGAGGATGTGTCCAGCAATCCAAGAAAAGCGTCGTCATCGGTATAGTCATTCGCTGACGCAGGGCAAGCTGGTGCTCGCGAGAGGCAATCGGCGTCGGCGTGCTTGTAAATGACTTTGACGTCGAATTCTTGAAGCCGAAGGCTCCACCGAGCTAATCGACCAGACGGGTCTTTTAGGCTCATCAACCAGCAGAGTGAGTGATGGTCACTGACCACTGTAAATGGACGGCCATACAGGTAGGGTCGAAATTTAAGTACTGCCCAAACGACGGCGAGGCACTCCTTGTCTGTGGCCGAGTAGTTGGCTTCCGGAGAGGACAACGTTCGGCTGGCATACGCTATCATTCTTTCGAGGCCGTCTTGCAACTGCAGAAGAACAGCTCCGAGTCCAACGTTACTGGCGTCGGTATGGAGCAAGGAGGTTAAAAAAATTCCTGGAGTGGAAGTCACCTATACCAACCAATGGGCTCGGCTGAAGCCGCCGGCGGCCATCTTGCTCGGGGAAAGAAACCAGATGCTTATTGTTTTGCAGCAGTATTTGCCGACTTTCCCAGCGGTTTTAAATTACTTAACGGATTCTCATGCTGTAATTCAACACTGCGAGCCATGTCCGCCATCTCGGTATTGATTTCTACCACATAAATTTGGTTAAAAGTTAGATCTTCGAGTACAGGGACATTGTTTTTTTCACCTTATGGCTCGGATATGCAGCTGCCACAAAGTAAAAAATACATAAGAACTCGTTTATCTTCTTTATTCTAAACTGTTCAAATGCAGAAATTGATCGTGAAAGTTCTAAGAACAAAAAAAAACAACTGTAATGCGAAAAACAGCAGTCATGACCAGAAAATGCAGCATTTTCCGAAAAACAACAGGAAACACCCAGAATTATTGTGATAATAGGCATAATGGAGTGACAAAAAAGACCGATACAGAAAACTTTCATGAGTGTATGATAGCACCCAATGCTATTATGTTCATTGCATCGCTGCCCAACCTAACACACAAATAAACTGGAAAAAAAGAACCAACAATCTTTCTGGTAAATCCCACCATGAGGTTACATTGCCAGTGACATGAACTACCGAAAAAAGACGAACCAATTTGTATTTTTGGAAACGAAGTGTTTATTTTTTGAAAGAAGACAGACTTATGATACCAGACGTCAATTAAACTGCTAAAACATACTATAAAATGGCAAACAAAAGACACTGACAAAGGACAGTGACTCAACATCTTTCGGAAGCCTAGCAGCAAAAAATTAAACATTGAAGGCGCATACTACGCGACACAACGCTACGAGCATGACCGCAGTTTGGAATCAACTTGGACGCGTGCAAGTTACGTGCGCAATGCGCCTCCCGGGGCTGGGTTCACACTGTTTGTACCACCGTAAGCCACACACGAACCAACCATACTTGTTTTGATCTCGTTACATGGCGCGCACACGAATCAACAACACTTTTTCGTGCACGCAAGGAACGCGCGCTGCAACAACTACGCGTCTTCTCCCCTAGCAAGATGGAGTCGCGGCGGCTTCACTTTACGGGCACCCCTTCCACTCCAGCAATTTTTTTTAACCGCCTTGGTATGGAGCATGGTGATGGCGTTTTCGTTGAAATGGGCCAAGACAGGGGGTGTTTGCAACCGCTGGCGCAACTCGTCGAACGCCCTCTGTTGCTCGTCATTCCAAAGGAACGCGACATCATCCAGTGTAAGGTTGGTCAGCGGAGCTGCAATGCGGGCGAAGTTCTGTATAAATCTTCGGTAATAGGAGCATAGCCCCAGAAAGCGCCTTACGGCTTTCTTGTTGGTTGGCACAGGGAACTGGGATACCGCTTCAGTCTTAGTAGGATCAGGTCGAACTCCGGCACTGCTAACTACATGGCCGAGGAACAGGAGTTCGTCGTACCCGAAATGATACTTCTCAGGCTTTAGCGCAAGACCGGCGGATCGTATTGCCTCGAGGACGGACGTGAGGCGTTCGAGGTGTTCTTCAAACGTGGTGGAAAACACGACCACGTCGTACAGATACACCAAGGAAGTTTGCCACTTTAGGCCCGACAGCACGGTGTCCATCAGTCTTTGAAAAGTGGCCGGAGCGGAACACAACCCGAACGGCAACACTTTAAATTCGTGCAGCCCATCAGACGTCATGAAAGCGGTTTTCTCGCGGTCCCGTTCATCTACCTCGATCTGCCAATACCCGCTTTTTAAGTCCATAGACGAAAAATAGCGGACGTGTCGTAGTCTGTCGAGGGAGTCGTCAATGCGAGGCAACGGGTAGACATCTTTTTTGGTGACCTCGTTGAGTTTGCGGTAGTCCACACAAAACCGTAATGTCCCATCTTTCTTTTTCACTAAAACTACGGGCGACGCCCAAGGACTATTCGACGGTGCGATGACGTCGTCTTCCAGCATTTGCTGTACTTGCCGCTGTATTGCATCGCACTCCTTGGGGGCCACACGGTACGGGTTCTGACGGATGGGCCTCGTCGTTTCTCCGGTAATTATTCTGTGCTTTGTCAGATGCGTCTTACGGACACCTGACGTGGAGGAAAAACAGTCCGCATACTTTTTCAGTAGGTCGAGGAGCGCTCGGCGTTTTTCTGATGACAGCTTGGTGCTGCCGTCTATTGCGAGTTTAGTACTGGCTGTTGCGGTGGAACTTGTTTGAAGCACAAAACAGCCCTCTTTGTCGTCGACAGCTTCGAAGAAGGCTACAGTAGTCCCTTTCAGGGTGTACTGGCGTTCATTGGCGAAATTGGTGGGCAGGAGGTTTCCGCGGCCACAGGACAGGTGCAGCAGGCCTCTCGCGATGGCAAGCCGTGGTCGAGGAAGAGCGATGTGTGCAGCTCGGCAACACCATCGGCAGTGCAAGGATCGGCACACTCTACTGCGACAAACGCGCAGGATCATAGCGGCACACTTACGTCGTCAGCGGCGATACGCAGCGGTAGTCGTCGGTTCTCGGTAGGCTGTAATGGAGGCAGGTGCGTCGATAGGCTCACCCTGCCCTCGTCTATGTCTATAACGGCGTCGTATTCCCGCAAGAAATCCATGCCGAAGATTACGTCTTTGCAGCTTCGAGGTAGAATGACAAAAGTGCTAACAAAATCAGTGCCTCCTAGACGAATCCTGGCCGTGCATTTACCGACTGGTGTCATCAGGTGGCCTCCGGCGGACAGAAACTGAGGCCCGTCCCACGGAGTCTTTACCTTGCGTAACCGCTCGGCAAATTGCTGGCTCACAATAGAATAGTCGGCTCCGGTGTCCAGCAAAGCGGTCACCTCATGCCCGTCGATGGTAACGCTGAGCTCAGCACTAGCGCCTCCGTCGGCGTTAAGGGTCGTCGTCGTGGTGTGCTTACACAGCGGCAATACTCCATGGGCGCTTTGTTCTCGTCGAGTCGTTGCGGCAAAACCATTGGTTGGCGTCGGCGGCGGTTGGAGGTCTTCTGAGCTTCTGCAATCAGCAACCTTGCCTCCCGAGGTCGCTTCGTCTAGTTTCCCCGCCGGGGGCTGGAAAACCGGACGTCGGGGTCGTCTCGAGTGGCGCGACGGGTCGGCGGGAGGTGCGGTGCCGGAGAAGGTGAGCGGGATCGACGAGTAGGCGACATGGTGTTGCGTGCGGAGAGGTAGTCGGCGATTTCGGTCCGCCGCTGGCCAAGACGGGGAGGAGGAGCAGCCGAAGAGAAGCCACGTAGTCCGATCTCGCGGTAGGGGCATCGTCTGTAGGCGTGGCCAGGCTCACCGCAGTGATAGCACAGGGGTTGCAGGTCAGCTGTGCGCCACAAATCCGTTTTGCGAACCCGGGTCGGTGGGAATTTCGCCTGCGAAGTGGGCCATGACTGCACAGGCGGGGGTGGCTGACGGAAAGGGACAGTCGGCAGGTTTGGTGGCTGCTGACGCATGGCTGCTGCGTAGCTTGCGGGGCTCTCTTGCACGGGCGGGTCGGGAGGCGAGAATGCTTGGCGCAGCTCCTCACGCACAATCCTGGCCACGGAGGGTGTCGGCTGTGGAGTCGCAATTCTAAGCTTGCCTAGCTCTTCGCGCAAGATCGACTTAATCAGTTCCAGCAAAGAGCTGTCGTCGGTCGTCAGGCTAGCAGTGGTCACGGGAGCGTTGGCGGACCTCCGAGAATACTGATGACTTCGCTCCTGCACAGCCCGCTCGATAGTCGTGGCCTCCCTGATGAACTCTTGCACAGTGCGTGGCGGGTTTCGGACAAGGCCGGCAAAAAGCTGCTCCTTGACGCCGTGCATAAGGTAGCGAAGTTTCTTCGCGTCTGACATGGCAGGGTCAGCGCGGCGAAAAAGGCATGCCATGTCCGCGGCAAACATGGTGACACTTTCGTTTGGTTTCTGTATTCTCGACTCCAGCAACCGCAGCGCGTGCTCAGGACGATCCGGATAGGAAAAGGCTTCCTGAAGCTCCTGGCGGAAGTTGGTCCACGTCGTGAATGTAGCCTCATGGTTCTCGTACCAAATGCGAGCGCCGTCTTCCAACGAGTAGCATACCTGCCGCAGTTTGAGCGCATCATCCCACTGATTAAAAGTGCCAACACGCTCAAAGTTAGCAACCCAGTCTTCCACGTCCTCGAAGGCATCCCCGTGGAATTTATTGGGTTCGCGAGGCGGGTGAATTACCACCTGTGGTGCGGCTATAATGGGAGCTTGCGGGGCCTTACGGGTGCGGACGTCGGAAAGGCCCGGTAATTCAGGCGAGAGACCGAGCTTGCGCCGACTGCTCCGATGGACCGGCGTGTTGATGAGACGCGGCCTTTCTGGGCTGGCGCCGGACAGTGATCCTGGCATCCGGAAACCCGGCTCCTCCACCAGTGTTGCGTCTTAGTAGACGGAGGTGTAGACAGCAGGATGGAGATGTACCTATTTATTAGGAGTAGCGCTATACCGAGGAGTACAGGCAGCACGGCGAGTCTCAGCGAAGATGGCTGAATCGTTCTGCCCGCGAGCGGGGACCCACACACTTGCGTCGTCGTCTTCGAACCCCTGGCTGGCAAGGAGAGAAAACATAACACTCGCTGGGGATTGTATACTAACACTGCACGGCGATCACGCATACCCCAAGCAGGGGATCGCCGCTTGATAAATATCCACGTGACAATATATCTGATCGGTACTACCTTATCGCCTCTTCGTATAATTATGCGCCTAACAGCCGTCACACTTTGACTTTTCATGCCTTCAAGAAGATCGACATGTCTTGTTTGCAAGATCAAGCTGTTGAGGCTGCGTTGGGACGTGACCATGATGCCGAGATCGGCAATGCGTGTCTGCTTCAGGAGTTTTGTGGCCTCCTGTTGACTGTGTACCTCGACCAAGATCTCGCCTGTTCTTTGTTTATTAGCTTTAAAAGATTCACCTACCCACACACACGCACACTCGCTCACTCCCTCACGCATGCATGCATACACACATACATACATACATACATACATACATACATACATACATACATACATACATACATACATACATACATACATACATACATACATACATACATACATACATACATACATACATACATACATACATACATACATACATACATACATACATACATACATACATACATACATACATACATACTCTTATCGGAGTGCGCGGCTGGCATTCTTGAGCACGAGAACCCATGGGAAGCGTGGTTGCACTTCGGCGTTGATAGGTCCTCAAAGTCCCAATGTTCTCACTAGCGACATTGATAGGCCCTATGTTCTTCATGGGGAAGCCCGGAAATGCGCTTTACAAGTGGTTTCAGATATACTCTAAATGGTCCGGGACCACTGCCAAATGCTGCAGGTCACATGCACGAGCTCGCAGACATGTCGTGGAGGCCGAATTGGCCCACCCCATAATGACGGAAGGACTCAAATTATCTCGCGGTATAGGAGCCTTCTTTTTCCACAAACATAGCACATGTTTCTTAATGTGCATTACCAACCCCTTACTGAAGACAGCCTAGTTTGGTTTCTGTCATTCTCACTTTCCCTGCATCTTCTAAAAGAAATTTACTTTCAAACAAATTTTTGTTCGCGTACCCCCAATTACATTTTTTGCGGCGTGTTCCCATGGGAATGCGATACTTCTGGCCCTCTATCTGGAAAGCAGACCAGGCTTTCCTAAAAAAAATTCGGCAACTGAATATCTGATTCATCGACAATAAGCAAACGTGCTGTGAAATATTTTCTGCGTCAGCGTCTAAGATAGGCGGCTTACGAAGCACCCTGTGTTTCTTTGCAGGTCTGCAAAGGTAGTCCTAAAGATGAAATAACATCCGACGCAAATGCCAGATTCGTGGCGGACACCTCTAGGCACTTTCTCAGCGTTTTCGACGACGTAAAAAGCTTCGAAGAAAAGGTAAGTTCATGCACCGAATGTCGCGTAAAATATCCGTTGTGTTAATCTTATGTTACCGCCGCCCAGCCAGACCCGGCTATCTAATCCTGTGTTTCATGCTCGCGCGTTTGCTCCTTCAGTCGTGCGTCGTTGCCGGTAATCTTGTTTTATAGTGAAAAGGCAGCCTTATCGCCCCGAACTTGCACTGTTCTTTTTTTCTCGACAATGGGGTCCGTGTAGTTTGATGGTTCTGGGAGAAAAACGTTCTGCGATCTATAAATGCCTGCAGAGAAGACGCCGTGGCATTGAATTCACCGATCTTTGACTATGAACACCAATCTGTTGACTGCTGCTTCGACGTTCGTGGTTTCGTCTAGTTTATTGTGGCGCATACATTAGCTCAGAAATTAGTGCCCTTCCACTCTGCGAAAACGGACGACCTGCAAAGCTACACACCCTTTACGGAGTTCATGAAACCAAGCACGTTTTTTTTGTAATTTACGCCTGAGCGTACTTCCTCCCTAATACTTGAATGAAATTGGGAAAAACCCGATCTTTATCCCAGCTGACAAACGCAGAGCTGTATCTTTCCCTCCTTGGTCGTAGGCTTTGTGTAACACGCCAACTATATCCACTGTACCACACAGCATTGGGCTGTTTGTTTGATGACCAAGTTTAAAGCTCTTTCCAACACAACGAACATGTCATCAGTAGGGGCATGAAACCTATAGTTGCGCGTGCACCCCCCCCCCTCACTCTACTCTCAACCTAGCACGCATAAAGCAGAAACCGGTTATGAGCGGGTACTTAGAAGTGAAAGACACTGCCGGACATGTCGCTCTCAAAGCTCTTTAAGCGGAACAAGGGATATTGGCCCATGTCGGCATTCCAAGCGGGCCAGCTGCTGTTCATCCGGGAGGGATTCGGAGCTACCCGACCAGCTGGAACTTACGGCGGCAGCGGCTTTACGTTGTGTTTGCGCCGATTCACCCTTCTGTTCTGGTTCCGCTCTTCTTCCTCCAAGCGGAAGACCTGTATCCGTTCCATAGCGAAGGCCTCTACCTTTATTCTAGCGGACGCACACGTGGGTGTCCGTTCCGCTGCCCAGTCGTAGGTATCTTATTGTCTGTGCAATACACCAACCCAGGCCCGAACCATTCAATTGCGGAGGACAGCTGACAGGGCACATTGATTCATGAGTCTTTCCCACCACCACAACTGCAAGGCCATCGGTAGCGCCATTAAGCCCTGCGGTGCGTGCATACCCCTTCCTCCACGCTCAACTCGTGTACGTCTAAACCGGCATCCGGGGATGAGCACATAGTTGGGCCTGAATTACACCGGCGCAGGGAGAAAGAAAGATTATATATGCGGCCAGACTAAGATCTGTTGTTCTTCTTCCGCCAGAAGAACTACCTTTCCAGAACAACTAGCTTAATAGACCTTTCCAGAAACTGCAGCGCCGCTCCTTCCCCTGGCGGGCCCCGCAAAGCGTTATGGGAACTGCGTGCGCGCGCAGTGATGCGAGCGGAGACGGGGTCGCCCGCGCGCGGCGGTTGGAGCGGGCCAGTCGAAAGACAGTTTTCATAAAGTTAAATGTTGTGCTTGCAAAGTTATGTTGCGCATCAGTTGAAGCATCTTAAAACCAAGGAACCCAAAATAAGAAAAAAAAAAAACTCCACATCTCTCTGAAACTGTCCGTACAGCATGAGTCAATCATTTTGTCGTATGCTGGCTTCCAGCCTGGAGCCAGCTTTTGCCAGTTGAAATGCGTCTTGGAAGTTCGGGCAGCCCCTCGGCAGAGATATTTCTCGACAGACGGAAATATGAAACAGTCTCCACCGCCAGATGCGACACTTGAGCTCCCAGAAAAAAAAAACAGCTAACTGGCTCTTGCTTCCGGCAGCCCACGGCGAGCCGAATGTAAAAAAATTAGTAGTGGCTTAGCTCTGCTATGCCAGGATATACGTAGCGTTAGCTAAGGTTCAGCAATCCAGTCCAATCCAGTCCAATCCAGTCCAGTCCAGTCCAGTCCAGTCCAATTCAGTCTAATCCAGTCCAGTCCTGTCCTGTCCAGTCACTGCTCCTCGCGCATGCTCAGCGTGGCTCTTCACGAGCCACGCGAAACGGCTATCAAGCGGCTCCGGTGCAGCGTCAGACTTGGCTACTGCGCAATTGAGGCGCACACCTGGGCACGCGCCAAGGAGGTTGTATAGAACTTCTGGAGTGGAGATGGTGCTCGAAAACTGACGCCGACGGCCGCCATCTTGCCGTGGGTAGAAAACTCGTTTCGCGGTAGCAGACGCATTGCATTCGTCGCATAACGTACTTGTTTTTGCGGCGGGTTACGTTATATTTTTGCTTCCGTTCTTTTTTTGTTTTCTTTTGTTTTGTTTTGCAAGTTGATTCTCTCATGCGGCTACCTTCAAGCGCACCGAGCTTTTCTTGCGCGCGTTCATTTCGCCGCATGTGGTTTCGGTTATGCTCCCCTCTCCGTGTTTCTAGTTAAGCGCTTCGCAAGTCGCCCGTGCGTGCGCCGGGGGCTCACACATCTGGTAATTATTTACATTCTTGATCGCTAACAACTAAAATAAACAGTAGACACAATGACATTTTTTTCTGCCCCATGTGTCGTTCTTCCGAGTTCTCTCTTGCCAAAGAGCAGAACTCGTGTTCGTTCGATCCTCGTTCGTGGATGGATGCTCCAAAGGTGTAGAAAGCAGAAATGGTCTGCTCGTGCGTCGCGTTCGGCTGCGCTAATCGCGCGAAGAAGCCGTCGGGGATCACCTTTCATCTGTAAGTACTGAGGGTATCTGTTTGTTTTGGGTTTCGAGGGCATTACTAGTATTATAACGTTATGAGTGCACATTTGCCCGCCGTTTGTGCGTGATGTAAAGGGAAAATTTTACGTAGCACCTGCCGTCCGCTTACTGAGCATACCGTACGCGCTTGTTTACGCAGATATGCGAATGTTTTCGCTCGTAGTTGTGGTGGTCCTGTAGTCGCTTGGCTGCGCGAAATCACATGTTTGTAACTATGTGGGGCGCAAATTGTTTTTCCGCACTAATTTAAATGCAGAGTATTGCTAAGGCAGTTACCGTTAAAAATCAAGGCACTCTTGTTTAATACATTTCCTTTACATCCGGCCATACGTGAATACACTGACGTTTCTCGTTAGCGCTGTTTCGTAGAAGTCTTTGATGCACCGCAATGCTCTCCCGCGTTCTTCGCCCGCGTGATTTTGTTATCAATAGCACGCTGCTCGCGTCCGAACTTGCGCGGTCAACGATGTTGTGAATGTGATTGAGTAACCTCCTGCGAGTAGTTTTCTTATCAATAGCACGCTACTATCGTGCCAACGTGCGCGGTTAATGTAGTCGTGCATCCAATTAAGTAACCATCTGGATTTGAAAAATAAAGTCAATGCGAGTCCCATGCCTTCTGTAAAGTGCACGCGGAATAAAAAAAACCTGCTTTAATGTGCTTCAGTGTGTGCCAAATCCATTTCGCAAAATACGATTGAAAAGCTGGAAATAGACCTGCCGCGTTGGCTCAGTGGCTAATGCACTGTGCTGCTCATCCCTAGAACGCGGGTTCGATTCCCTGCCGCGGCGGCCGCTTTTCTGGTGAAGGCGAAAAGCGAAAACTACTGTGTGAACGAGATTTCGGTGCACGTTAAGGATTCCCCAGGTGGTCAAAATTAATCCGAAGCCCTCCACTACGGCGCGCTTCATCGCCTGCGTTGCGTCAGAGCGTTAAACCCCACAATGAATCAATCAATCAATCAACCAATCAATCAATCAAAAGCTCGTGCTTAATTTGGTCTTCGGCAAGGGCAAAACTGGGCATGTTGTTTAAACGAGAAAACGTGCATTTGCACTACATATAAAGATTGCAATATCCTGATGAATATGATTCTTGCAGTACTGCTTAAAAACCATTCGAACCGCTACTGCATTATTATTTATTAATCATTAATGAATAAGCATTCATTATTCCTAGCCACGCCGCTAAAAGAAACAAGCGTCAAATAATCGCGCTTTCGCGTGTCCCGCACTTCCAGCGTGAAATCACGGCTAATAGTAACCCTATAACGCGGAATCTCTTGCCATGGCGCGCAACATGAGGTAATTTTAATGTTAAGGGGGCGTTATATAGCCTTAGCTATACCGAATAAACGTTTATTGAAATAAAATCAGGGGTGGTGCCTTTAGCATAGCGCTGCGCGTTTTCCCGCATCGACAGCTCTGTTGACCACCGTAAGATATACACAGGCGAACTCGCTGCATGAACCATATCTTACGTCGAAACCTTACGCGTAAGGCAAAATTCAGTCTGCCCTCAAATATCGTAATGGATATACTAGCTTACCATCGTTTTCTCCCTTGTAAAGCCAAAAAAACGCTACCGCACTTCAGCGTCCCTGCCGGCGCAGCGCCTTTTCTACCCACGGCAATATGGCCGCCGACCGGTTCGCCCGGCTTCACCTCCCCGCGTTGCCCGCTATGGGCGGCCTCCACTCCAGAAGTTTTATACAACCTCCTTGGCACGCGCCGGCGCCAGTGCGTCTGCCGCGGCTATGACGCAACACAATCCACTTTCATCCAATCCAATCTAAGCTAATCTAAGCCAAGCCAAGTCAAGCCAATCCAAGCCAAGCCAATCCAAGTCAATCCAATGCACCTCGCGCTTGCGCCGAACGGCCATTCACGGCACACGCGAAACTGCTCAACCTCGGCCAGTGTAGCTTACGCTACAAAAGCGGAGAAGCCCGTATCCTGTGGCCACGTTACTTTTGACGCATTCCCGTGTAAGTCTGCATTCGTTTACGACCTGCTTTAGCGTTTGTAGTTCACGCGATACTGACTATATGGCGCCAAGGAAGCTAGGAGGCGGGCAAACGTGCTGTGTGCCCGATTGTGACAGCAATACGCCACGAGTCCGGCATGTTTTATTCAACAAGTTTCCGAAGGACATGAAACCTAAAAATGAATGGGCACGGCGGATAAATCGCCAGGGTCGTGATGGCCGATTCACTTTGTGGGAGCCGTCCGAACATCACAGGATATGTGGAGCCCATTTCAACGCGAGCGGACACCGGCTCTCCTCCGAGAGGGGCCCTCCGGTAAAGACAGGGAAGCCCAGCATTATTAGAACGCGAAATGTACTTTTTGTATCGCATGCCTTATTTGTTTTGTTTCGTAGCTGCCGCAAAGCGAACGAAACGCAGCCCTTTGAAAAGCGTCCGCCCCGCTTTCAGGCATCCAACACAAACTAGGCATACGCAGCGATTTCGGGATACCCCTGCCACCTCAGAGTAAGCAACGCTTGTTTTGTTATGAATTTCGACCCCAAGAGGGGGACAGGACCATAAATCAATACTTTTGCTCCCGCAGGCAACGATGCGGTTAGAGAAATCATGCGCAGGCAGGCCACAGGCGCCTTCAATGCAGGAACAATTAACTGGCCTTCTTTGCCGGCTACGGTTGGCCTCTTAGATCAGGGCCTTGTGTATCCATTCGCTGTTAGCGTCTCGACAATAAGTGCAATGTGAGTATTCTGGATAAATTTTCTGCACTAAATGCTCGTCCGAGTACCCATTTGACCAGCACGCAGAACTGTTGACACGTTTATGCCAGAAAGCTTCAGAACTTGGGATAGTTCTACTCGAGTGCTACTTGATTGTACTTGATTTGTACTTGATGGTACTTGATGGTACTTGATTCACTCTGAATACAGCACTCAGAGTCAGACGTGCAGCTTGTACAAAGTACACAACCCCGCCAAGGGGATCATTGGCATCACGTCTAATGGGCTTGTTTCATTGTGTAAAATCTGGCGCTGCGCAGTCTGTCGGGTAGGAAGATTGCTATATAAACACAGTGGCTTTTACAAGCTTCTTCAGAAAGGAGACAGTATTATGGCTGACCGAGGATTGTTGATTGAAGATGACCTCCGCGAACTTGGCAGTCTGTCTGCTGCTAATTTCCAGGGGACCCGAAAAAGGGCCCCTTATGGAGGCATTCACCTACTTTCCATGGGTACTCAGAAAGGATGTAGAACAAGGCTTGCCCTCCAGGCCCTGCCCCAATGTCGTAGGGGCCAGGCCCAAGCACCTTTTTTTTTTGTTTTTTCCCACTGGAAGCCCTCCTATGGAGACGCTGCAGGAACAGGATTAAATGCTGCTTCAGCAAAGCTGAAAGTGGGGTGAGCTGGTAACACATGTTTGAAAAACAAAATTTGTAAAAAATGGTGACAGAATCAGAACACACCGGACAACCCCCTATAAGAAGAGTAATACACAGCACATCCTCCCGTGTGATATTTTCTGCAAAAGCAAAACAGGGGAATCGCTGCTGCATTGTTAATAACAAGAATCATCGGAGGAAACAGAGGAACGAGTGTGGTGTTCGTTGTACGATTGGCATGGTTGAGAATTCCGTTGTCATGTAATACTCCGGCTACACTAGGGTCCGAATGTCATTTGAACCAAATGTCATTTTACTCAAATGGGGTGCTTCCAATGCCATTCAGAATCCGCCGTGCTACACTACAATTTTGATGGCGTTTGAAAGCTTTCACAATTTCTCGCCGTGCTTTAGTGGCGCTGTTGTCGCCCCGTTCCCTTTTTGTACAATAATACAACAATCAAACTGAGGAGCAGTCTAAGGCAGCAAAATGATATAAAATTAGAAGAGACACCAGTTTTGACTGTAATATGGTGGCTGTTTGCGTAGTTCTATTTTTTTGCATCTGACCATGAAAATTAAATATGTTGATTTCATATTTTACGTAAATGAACAGTGAACAAAGTTCCACAAACAAAATTATTTTGTTTTACGCACGGAAGTATTGTCTTTTTTATTGCCGATCGAAGAGGCTGCGTGCGAGAGTGCTAGGAATGGCATTTGAAATCCCAATGTCTCTTTCGATGCTCATTTGACTCGAATGTCATTTAAGCCGAATGGCATTTCAAAATCTAGAGCAGCAGCACAACTTGGCATTTTAGTCAAATGACATTTGGTTCAAATGACATTCGGACGCTAGTGTAGCAGGGGTATGTAGCAGGGTCTGTGTATGCGGCCAGACAAGACGCTGTCTAAACGTCCGTCAGAGAGAGCATGTGTCCAAGATAACGAATTCAACGAGCGCAAATATTCCTGCGCATTATAAGAAGTGTGGGAGCCACAATTCGTTCGATGAGACTGCTGTGTTGCACAGGCATAGGGGTAGGGAACTGGTTGAGGCATTCTTTTTGAAAGAACATAGTAACAAGTGTGTCAGAAATTGTCGATCACTCTAAACGAGCAGGAGCACGCGCTAACTGGCACCATGTTTCTCTAATCTATGATTCGTTTTCATGTATTAAAGGGACACTGAAGTGAATTTGTCAAGCTCCCGTTTTTGCTTGCACTGCGTAGACTGGCTCAAATTAGTACACTTTTCATCGTTTATCCGGTTGACAAATCGGTAATTATTTTACAAAGCGCAAAAGAAGAAAAACTACCATGCGCGGTTTGCGGCGGCCGCACCAACTAAGGCTGTGACGTTGGGAGGAGGGGCGCCGCGATTGGACGATGCCCAAGGTTAGCAATCAAACAGGTTTCGGTTTCGGTTTCGGTTCTGTAAAACATAACCAATGGCGTTGTTGGATGGGCATTCTCAATATCTCAGTAATCATCGTACCGCGCTTCTGCCATGTTGTCGGTTGTAAAATGCACAAGATAAGCCTCCCAGGACGGCTTGTAGTCGTAGCATTCACTAGCCGAGACCTACGCAGTGCATGAACGCCCTCCGCGTACCCGCAGACGCCCAAATGTCATGCGCTTTTCCCCCGTATTTGGAGCTTGCCTCCCTCATGCCTGTATCGTAAAAAGCGTGTTCGCACCAGGCCAAGGGTCTGTTCATTCTGGACTGTGCCCACTGCCTGCAAGCAGTCGGTGCTTATGGCAACAGCACGCCAACAAGAACTCGCTAGCGCGCCAGTGCCAGCCTGCGCGCGTTTTGTGAACTAGTTCGTGTAGCCATGAACGTTGTGGCCCAAAAAAAGGTGAACTCAATATAGAAAACATCGGCGGAAAAAAAAAGTTAACTTACAAAAGAAAAAACCACGTACCCGTGGGGATTCGAACTCGTGATTTGCAAAACACTTGCGGTGACATAACTAGCGCCCCAGTCCACTAAGCCACGGAGCGGGATGCGAAGGCCTTGCTAATACAGGATATATATTGCACAACCGGTTTACACTTTTATTTAGTTTTGGCATTTCAAGCAGCTTAGGTGACTATTTGTTGTACTACGCTCGTGCAGTAAGCGTCGCCCGAGTTTCCACAGTAGCTCACGTCTAGCAATTGCATTTCGTAGACGTAAAAGCGTTCGCAGATGCGTAGTCGTGCTGCTGACCGCTGTGCGTGTTCTCCCAGCGCAAAAAAGTGCTTCCCGCGCCCTAGTTTTACGCTGTACGGTAAAAATATAAGTTGATTTTATTTCCTTAGTACCTATATTGACTTCGCTGACTCTTCTCCCGCCTTCAAGAGGCCTTATATTTTCCTACTGGCGTACCAGTCAGCGACGCGTCGCATGTGCGCTTGTGCAGCGCTTGTGTGAAGCGACCTTGACTTGGAGCTAGATACAGTGTACAAACAAACCAAGTAAAGAAAGGCACATTCTTCCATTCACAAACGTGTCCTGGCTTCGTTTCAACTAAGCGAACGAATTGCGACCAAGCAATTTTTTTTAACCTCCTTGATTGCGACGACCCGCCGGCGGCCGGCGGACGAAACGCTAGGCCGACTGACTCTGTCGGAAGGCCGGGGAGCCTGTGCAGTAGCGCAGCCAATTGCCAGCTCATCCCCTCCTGACGTCACACGAAAACGCCACAGAAAATGGGCGAGCGTAAAGAGAGGAGGACAACATTTTCGAATTAGTTTTTCTACTAAATAAAATCGCGTAAACACGCCTAGAGTGGTCGAAACATGGCCTGGGGACTCCGGACTACAATTTGCGCTAGTAATCCCGCAATGTTTACATATCACTTCAGTGTCCCTTTAATTTTGTGTTTTTCAATAAAATGGCAGTTGCCACTAAGGGCTTGAGTGTGTACCTCTTGTCCGTACCCGTTATTTGTGGGCTTTCAAGTTTGCAATGGCTTTATGCCCTGCCACATACTAGTTGTCCTATATGCAGCTTCTTCCCTTCACCTTCAATGGACACTTTCCAGACAGATGCTCAGCTGGTGCTCCTCATAACGTGCCCAGAATGCCGCGTAGCCTTCACAGCCCCGCGGACGCTCTGATTCTGACGCCGTCATTTGGTCTATCATCTCTCTCTCCCTCTTCTTCCTATTTTGGCTAAAAATTTCACGGCATTTTTTTTTTGCCGCGATATTATTACGTTCTCGGTACAGAAACGACGTTTTCTATTCATACTCCGCCGTAATGCAACTTAACTGCACGAAGAGCTAGAGCTATGATACATGCACACGACATACTCGCGAAATTAACGCTATCACACACATGCATACTTACGTTCCAGACATTACGCCTCACACAGCACCGACTGCATGTCGGGAAGTGCACGCCACCGGTTCTACTAGCCTTGAGCTATGTTACGGGCTCCTACACAAAAGGAAGAACAATTAAACGCTTAAACGTGAGCTATGTTACGGGCTCCTACACAAAAGGAAGAACAATTAAACGCTTAAACTTGAGCTATGTTACGGGCTCCTACACAAAAGGAAGAACAATTAAACGCTTAAACTTGGGCTATGTTACGGGCTCCTACACAAAAGGAAGAACAATTAAACGCTTAAACTTGGGCTATGTTACGGGCTCCTACACAAAAGGAACAACAATTAAACGCTTAAACGTGAGCTATGTTACGGGCTCCTACACAAAAGGAACAACAATTAAACGCTTAAACGTGAGCTATGTTACGGGCTCCTACACAAAAGGAAGAACAATTAAACGCTTAAACTTGAGCTATGTTACGGGCTCCTACACAAAAGGAACAACAATTAAACGCTTAAACGTGAGCTATGTTACGGGCTCCTACACAAAAGGAACAACAATTAAACGCTTAAACGTGAGCTATGTTACGGGCTCCTACACAAAAGGAACAACAATTAAACGCTTAAACGTGAGCTATGTTACGGGCTCCTACACAAAAGGAAGAACAATTAAACGCTTAAACTTGAGCTATGTTACGGGCTCCTACACAAAAGGAAGAACAATTAAACGCTTAAACTTGGGCTATGTTACGGGCTCCTACACAAAAGGAAGAACAATTAAACGCTTAAACTTGGGCTATGTTACGGGCTCCTACACAAAAGGAACAACAATTAAACGCTTAAACGTGAGCTATGTTACGGGCTCCTACACAAAAGGAAGAACAATTAAACGCTTAAACATGAGCTATGTTACGGGCTCCTACACAAAAGGAAGAACAATTAAACGCTTAAACTTGAGCTATGTTACGGGCTCCTACACAAAAGGAACAACAATTAAACGCTTAAACGTGAGCTATGTTACGGGCTCCTACACAAAAGGAACAACAATTAAACGCTTAAACGTGAGCTATGTTACGGGCTCCTACACAAAAGGAAGAACAATTAAACGCTTAAACTTGAGCTATGTTACGGGCTCCTACACAAAAGGAAGAACAATTAAACGCTTAAACTTGGGCTATGTTACGGGCTCCTACACAAAAGGAAGAACAATTAAACGCTTAAACTTGGGCTATGTTACGGGCTCCTACACAAAAGGAACAACAATTAAACGCTTAAACGTGAGCTATGTTACGGGCTCCTACACAAAAGGAAGAACAATTAAACGCTTAAACATGAGCTATGTTACGGGCTCCTACACAAAAGGAAGAACAATTAAACGCTTAAACTTGGGCTATGTTACGGGCTCCTACACAAAAGGAACAACAATTAAACGCTTAAACGTGAGCTATGTTACGGGCTCCTACACAAAAGGAAGAACAATTAAACGCTTAAACTTGAGCTATGTTACGGGCTCCTACACAAAAGGAACAACAATTAAACGCTTAAACGTGAGCTATGTTACGGGCTCCTACACAAAAGGAACAACAATTAAACGCTTAAACGTGAGCTATGTTACGGGCTCCTACACAAAAGGAACAACAATTAAACGCTTAAACGTGAGCTATGTTACGGGCTCCTACACAAAAGGAAGAACAATTAAACGCTTAAACTTGAGCTATGTTACGGGCTCCTACACAAAAGGAAGAACAATTAAACGCTTAAACTTGGGCTATGTTACGGGCTCCTACACAAAAGGAACAACAATTAAACGCTTAAACGTGAGCTATGTTACGGGCTCCTACACAAAAGGAACAACAATTAAACGCTTAAACTTGAGCTATGTTACGGGCTCCTACACAAAAGGAAGAACAATTAAACGCTTAAACTTGGGCTATGTTACGGGCTCCTACACAAAAGGAACAACAATTAAACGCTTAAACGTGAGCTATGTTACGGGCTCCTACACAAAAGGAACAACAATTAAACGCTTAAACGTGAGCTATGTTACGGGCTCATACACAAAAGGAAGAACAATTAAACGCTTAAACTTGAGCTATGTTACGGGCTCCTACACAAAAGGAAGAACAATTAAACGCTTAAACTTGGGCTATGTTACGGGCTCCTACACAAAAGGAAGAACAATTAAACGCTTAAACTTGGGCTATGTTACGGGCTCCTACACAAAAGGAACAACAATTAAACGCTTAAACGTGAGCTATGTTACGGGCTCCTACACAAAAGGAAGAACAATTAAACGCTTAAACATGAGCTATGTTACGGGCTCCTACACAAAAGGAAGAACAATTAAACGCTTAAACTTGAGCTATGTTACGGGCTCCTACACAAAAGGAAGAACAATTAAACGCTTAAACTTGAGCTATGTTACGGGCTCCTACACAAAAGGAAGAACAATTAAACGCTTAAACTTGAGCTATGTTACGGGCTCCTACACAAAAGGAAGAACAATTAAACGCTTAAAATTGCGGGCGGAGTGTGTTGGGACATAGCATCGCAATTGGAATTTAGCGTGTTCTGCAGACTTGAACGAGAAACACTGTCAGTAGGAAAAGACACCACGCATTGGATGCACAAATCAGGTGTTGGTTTGCGCACCAACGTCTGGTTTGTCATTTTCCGCTGTCTCTGTTCCTCGTATATGTATGAAGCGCATGCTAACTTTGAATTCAAGATTGTACAAAAAGTTGGCATTAATACGATCGGGAACGAACGTGACAGCTAGGAGGCCGAGGCGGCAACGCAAACAAAAAAAAATCCACGCAGCTTTAAATACACAGTACAGTGGTATAAACACAAAAACAACAACAAACATAAAATAACGATGTCACTAACCTTGCTGGGAAATAAGCGCATAGATGCCCTCTCTCCCGCTCTTCGGTGTGTGACAGCAAACGCCGGAAACCGGCATGGCTGAGCTACGCTGAGCCCATGCTGCAATACTCACTTGAAATCTCGTAAGTACACCTCACGGGATATTGCGCTCGCACAAATTCTAGCATTCATGGCATTTTCACGCAGCTGCAGCTTCCTGTGGTCGTACTTAGGTGGCAATCAACACAAATTGGCACGCCGGACACTGACGGCGCAAAGCGCTCGCTCGAGGACCCAGGGAAACACTGCGCCTATATCGTCGTTGTCCCTAGGCGCTCCAAGTGACGTCACGTTTTGCTCACGTGACCTAATGATTTCTTTCCTCCTAGGCGCTCCGGGTCTGTTCTTCTTTAGCTTTCAAGCCCCCCTCGCCCACTAGCGGCGATAGACCGCCGGTTGTAGGCAACTTGCCCCGTTGGAACGCCAGCGTGAGCACTTCATTGTTGTTTAGCTTGAACTTGCCCCGTTGATTTCGAATATACGGCCAATAAAATGTTTTAATCCTATCCAACGATGAAACTCTGATTCTGATTGTGGGGTTTAACGCGCCGACGCAACGCAGGCGATGAGGCGCGCCGTAGTGGAGGGCTCCGGATTAATTTTGACCACCTGGGGATCTTTAACGTGCGCCGAAATCTCGTACACACGGGCGTTTTTGCTTTTCGCCTCCATCAGAAAAGCGGCCGCCGCGGCCGGGAATCGAACCCGCGACCTCGTGCTCAGCAGCGCAACGCCTTAGCCACTGAGCCACCGCGGCGGGTAACGATGAAACTAGGCCGAGTACATGGTATAATGGCGGCCCATGACGACACAGACGGCCTTGATGCGAGCCGCATAGACACTAGCGCCAAATCCTCTCTAGTGTATGCAGTAAGAAACTCTACGGCGGCAACGACCGCGGCTACATTCTCGGCTGCGGTGGTGTCTTCGGCTTCGAGCGTTTTTACATCGTACGCGCTGCTGCTGACTGTCGGCCACCATCCGGTTACGGAGCTACGGCCGCTGTCCAGCGACTAAGTGACTTGTGAAAGAGGCATTGGTGGTTGCGAGGGGAAAAAATTACACCACCTTCCCGAGGGGAACCCTGAGGTGATGCGAAGCATCGCAGAGTTCCAATCCAATCTAATCCAATCCAATTCATTCCAAGCAAAGGCAAGGCGAGCCAAGCCAATCCAATCGAATCCAATCCAATGTCCCTCGCGAGAGGGTGTTCGCTATCGGAGAGGAGAGGGGGTGAGCGGCGGAGAGCGCAGCTGGCGCGGCGAGGTGAATGGGGGAAGGGTAGACGCCGACAACGCCGACAACAACGCCGGATGTATGCAGGGACAAGGCGAGTGAATGAGATGCGTCGCATCTAAAAAATTACACCATCTTCCCGAGGGGAACCCAGAGGTGATGCGAAGCATCGCAGAGTTCCAATCCGATCCAAGCCAAGCCAGGCCAAGCCAAGCCAATCCACTCGAATCCAATCCAATGCCCATCGCGAGAGAGTGTTCGCTATCGGAGAGGAGAGGGGTGAGGGAGCGCAGCTGGCGCGGCGAGGAGAATGGGGGAGGGGTGGACGCGCACAACGCCGACAACCACGCCGGATGGATCCAGGGACAAGGCGAGTGAATGAGGTGCGTCGCATCTAATGTCGCACGCATCTAATGCGTCGCACCTTTGTGATAACCGTTGTAAAATAGGGATCGGCGGTGGTGAGCAGGAGACCCGGAGTGGCGTCAAGTCAATCTGCTTCACCGAAATAAAAACTGTGGGTGTGATACATATACTGCTTTAGAGTAATAACGTTTTCTGAGTAAAAGAACCTTGTGTTGTGTTACTTGCTTTGTGATGGAGATGTGGGTACATATCAAGCCCCCGGCGAGTCACCAAGAAAGCACAGGTTGAGCCAGCCGTCGACAGTAAGGTTTTAAACCCTAGTTTGAACCATTCCCGCAGAAAGTAAAGGTTTAGGACGTCGTCACCGCACCACAAGTATAGTGAACTAGAATACTTAGGCAGTGGAAAAAGCGGCGCCTTCTCCCCACAGCGCCGTTGAAGCCGCACATGTTAACCACCGCGCGTGGCGCTGGTGTGCCCCGCTTGAGGAGATCACGAGGCGGCGCGCGTTGCCGCTACGCTGCTGTTGAGTGGTTCACGCTCGGTTTTGATGTTTCTTAAGCCGCTGCACATAATATTTTTTGTGTGTGTAATTGCAAGATCAGGCTAACCGGCACTACGCTGATCTTTAAATGTTCTTGGTTATTTCTTTTGTTTGTAATTTGGAAAGGGCATGTGCTTGCGGCGGTCTCTCATTCCCGAAGGGCCACAGCCCATGCGGTTTGAAAGGATATAGTGCAATACGTGTTGTGGGACTGTACCCCTAATACAGTTATGTGATCGCTACAAAGATTTGATATTTGCGATTTGTTAGTAACCTGCTTTTATTTGTTGAACTCCTAACTGTTTCATAATATCTTACGTTCGCGAGACGTGGGCAGCACGTTTTATGAACTTGTGCATTTGTAATATGGTAATTGTTTTATGGTAATGAATGGCCAGCGCACCGATGAAGTGTACAGTTTTAAAATGATCGCAATTTATATATAAAGTGCGCCGTATGGTGCTTTTGGGATAATTACGGTTGTGAATGTTGTTGCTTTCCGATGCCTTGAGGGAGTTTATTAAAAACAGATCGCGTGTGTTGTGTGGATTAGTGCACTGCAGGGGCCCGGGCAGGTGGCACGCATTCAAAAACGTTTCTGGCCCGGTGCTGGCAGAGGCGCATGCATGCAGTGTCTGAAGCCCGGCAGTCGTGCGCCACAAATTCGTGATTGTTTATACGAAAAAGTTTCCTCATTGAATTAGGTTAAAGGAAAAATAAAACTCCAACTGCGAAGTCACTGCAGCTCCACTGAAAATGTATTCCGCCGATATTCGTGGAAATTCTTTATATGTGTCGGGATATGTATTTACGAAGCTCGGTCCAAGTTAAAAAAACACTAACTCCAATATACTCGCTTTATGGCTACGTTTTCAGGGTGAAAATTTTTTTTCGGACTCTCGTTTATAGTCTCCCGAACGCGGGCTGATATTGCAAACCAGCCCGGCGGGCTGGTTTGGATTATTAAATTTTGTCGTGTAGGGGCGAGGCTCAGGCTTATAACTTTGTCGGGCTCGGGCAGGGCCAAGAAATTGTGGCCTGTGCAGTGTTCTATAGCATGGATCTAATTTTTTTTAAAAAACAGAAACGTGCGGAAGTCCTGTCTAACGCACCACGCTGTTTCCTCGGCTGACACAACACGACAGAAACGTTAGTAAACAAGGTATCCATAGCCTCGATCACTAAAGCACGACTCACGCGGTCTGCTTGGTTGGCCAAATAGGTTGAAAAAATGAAAAAACAGTACATGCGCAAGGCATAGCTGCAGTTTTCCCATAAGTACCTTGCTATATTACTAGCATTCGCAAATCTGTTGCAACGCGCATTCGCCCCACCAGTGATGGATTAACACTAAAATAGAACTGCTGCCCCTCGAATACAGTCCACAGCGAACGCTGCAAGTTGCGTTATACTTTTAGATGCGACGCATCTCATTCCCTCGCCTTGTCCCTGCATCCATCCGGCGTTGTTGTCGGCGTTGTCGACGTCCACCCCTCCCCCATTCTCCTCGCCGCGCCAGCTGCGCTCTCCGCCGCTCACCCCCTCTCCTCTCCGATAGCGAACACTCTCTCGCGAGGGGCATTGGATTGGATTCGATTGGATTGGCTTGACTTGGATTGGATTGGATTGGATTGGAACTCTGCGATGCTTCGCATCACCTCAGGGTTCCCCTCGGGAAGATGGTGTAATTTTTTGTTGCTTCCGTTCGCTATTGTTTTGCGTGTTTTCTCCCACGCATTACCGGGACTTGTTCGGCGTTGCTCGCGCGCTCCGCAAGTTGACGCTTCTTTGTGGTGCTCATTATTCTTCTCCGTAGCTGTTCTTGCTTCAGGCGCCCCGAGCTTTTCTTTCGCACTTGCATTTCGACTATCACATGTGGTTTCGGTTCTGCTTCTCCATTCGTGTTCCTGTAGTCTGCCACTGCAGTTAAGGGCTCCGCGCGCTCGTTGTGTGTGCGTGGGTGGGCGGACGTCACATGCGGTAATTGTTTGCAGAACGGAAAGCGAAAACGGAAGACACAATGACATTGTCTCCCCGCTATTGAGTCGCTGCACATGATTCTTATCGGAAATCTGAACCAGCTAGCCGCCGCACATGATCTTGGTGTGCGAAATTGTAAGAGGAGCCTATAGCAGGAACCACACTTTTTTAAATGTTCTTGGTTCTTCATTTTATTATTTGTGATGAGGAGGTAAGTAATCACCTGCCAATGTTGTGTAATTATTTTATGTTTATAGTTGTTCAGTGTGCAAAAAATCTGCAGCTTTTAATTGATCGCGAGCTCAATTAGTGGTTTTCTGAGAATTGCGGCCGTGAATACTGTCGTGAATCACGCTTTTCATTGACTTGACTGAAGTTTTAAGACATCTGTCATGTGTGCTGCGTGGGTGAAATTTGGAAAAAGACAGCGTAAACGTTTGCGTACGCACGACACTGTTTGCTCGGTATGCAGAACGTTTATAGAAAAATCAGGAAAACATGAAGAAAAAAGCAGAAACATTGACGTACGCTGGCCAGCCTAAAGCACGCCGCTCATTCCGCAGTTGACACAACACCGCAGAAAAATCATCAAAAAACGAAGAAAAAGTATTCGCACGCTAGCTTCGATTGCTAAAGCACGGCGTGCACGGTGTGCTAGGTTGGCCGGATGTGATTAAAAAATGAGTAAGCAGTAAATACACGATGTAGCTGCCTTTCCAGTAAAACCCCTGGTACATTATTAGCATTCTCTACTATTTTCACACGAAAAAATAACTGTTGCTCCTCGGAGACTGCCCCGGCACACGCCTACCCGCCGCTTCCCGACGTGAAAAAATCCAGCCATCTTCACGAAGTGAATGATGATGACAGTGGCGAAGCCAAAATGCTTATCGGTAAAACCGTGAAACATTTGCCCGCACATCATATAAAGACTCGACATGTCAAGCTTACCACCGCTCCGTTGACAAGCCCGTCGACGGCGTCGATGTTTGTGGTGATTATGTAGGGCTTGTTTGGAACGATGACAATCTCCATGCGTAAGTTGGCGAATTTTAGCCACCTTGGCCGTCGCCTTCTGCAGACCGTCTTGTGTCGCGTACCCCCGGTACGTGGCTTGAGCTCGCAGGCGACGAACGACAACCTCTTCTTCTTCCTCTCCTCCTTGTTGGGTAGCAACGAACGCGTTGAACGTTTTGACCACTCCGGCCAATCTTCGGTTGGCCAATCCCTAGGGGGATTCTGCCACAATCATCATTAATGTGCCGGATGCAGCAGCAACGATGGACGGGACAGGGCCCGAGCAAGAGGAGCTTCGCCCCTAAACAGCGCTCGGGCGGTGCACGCGAGCGCCACCGCGCGGGGTTGACACTAAGTGCCTCACTCGGGAGCGGCCGCTTTTTCCACTACCCAAGTACTTTAGTTCACTGTACCCTGTACCACAAGTGACGCAGACACCATGACCGACGCCACCAGAACTACTCTAGTTCTTCGGAACCTCCAATAAACACCATCATCCATAGTACAGCCTACGACGATCCTGAAAATCTGCTGGAGAATTTGAGTGGATGACGATGTTTAATCCCTGGAACTCACCCACTACCTGGACTCATTCCTTACCGAATACCAAAGAAGGCGTAGTCACCCTTGTTGACGCGATGAAGCCATTGTTTCACCCTACGGACCTCGAGATGTCTGAAAATAAACCAAAATTCGGCTGCTCTTGTTGGGACTCATGCAAGAGCTTTTCGTTGGTGTCATTCATTGCTCCCAAGGGCATTTTGTCCTCGAAGCTGTTATGATTCACACCTTAGAAGTGCTCAGGGGAGGACGAACGGCGAATCGGCGTACTCCCGGCGAGCCCCGCCCATCACGTTGGGGACACAACGAACACGGCTGGAAACCATCTGCGCCGTCACCCGTGAGGAATTAAAAAAACCTTCTTCCAATGACCTGGCAACCTCAAGTGGGGTCTCTACCTGAGGTCATCCGCGCAAAAGTGCAGCATGCAGTGGGAAGTAAACCACGCCGCCGGTAGCACCTCGAGATTCGCAAGCCTTCGCTGCAGTTGCGCGTCAGCCGCCTGTATTTCTTCGCCGAGAGCCCGCGACGAACCGCCGTAGCCCATTTGACCATCTGCACTGAAACTCTCCATTGCCGTCCACTGTGCTACCAGTACGGAGAAACCAAGTTTCTCGATTAGCGAGGTTCTCCCGTGGGCGTTGCCCCGACAGCGCGAGGAGATCGATGACAGTCCGAGACCAGCCGACGCACACGAATCGCCCAACCACCGCATGAAGGCTACATTGGCGTGCGAAGTGTCCCCCAACCGATTGGTAGCAACCTGAGAGCAGCAGCTTTCGGTGTTCAAGTTCCTCTACAGCGTAAAATTGGAAACTCTCCAACGATGCAGCAACGCACACGCAATCCCCGGTATAGCCTCGACATTAGATGCGCACGCCACGATTACTGCACACCGCGGCGCATACGTAACTTGGCAAAGCAATTCATGTGGAAGACGGGAACTCGCAGCGACTAACTGGCCATCAACACGAAGAGCGGGCAATACTCCCCTTCGACGCGACTGAAACTAGAACTCAACCATGTCCAATGTATACGACTAATCATTGACAGTCAGGGGTGCCAGTGATAAGCACCTGAGCTGACTATACAGCGTGAGCAGATCAGTCGCGTCGAAGCAGAAAAAAGTTACTATCTGGTGCAACGGGCCGCACATCCGCAGAGCAGGCAGTCTCGTTGCTCAGAATGCAATGCGTACTTTCCCCGTAACCTTAATTGGCCTTGCGTAAGCTCCTGCGTTATTCTTGCTCCATGTAGGATTGACTACTCATACGTAGCAATTCTAAGAGCATAGTCTTTATCTAACAGAAGTGCACTTGCAGCAATGATTGTAACTTTTTGCCATTTGCCTTGTCACGCCAAGACTCCGGCACAGAGCCTAAAAACACGTGCTGCTCTAAAGACCGCCGGTTCCGTAAACCCCCCGCACGGGGCACCTTGAGTAATCTTGGTGACGGTACTGGCGATACCGCGGACCCCGAGCCCCCCAACATAAGCTGAGTCCTACCATGGTGATGTGTTTTTAAGGTGAAGGGTAGAAACCTCTAACGGCGGCCGTCGGAGCCCAGGTCAAGCTCCGGCGGATGGGCTCCCTGTCTGTTTACCAGGCAGGGAGCTCCGGGACCTCTCAGGCTATCAGGGTAAGGTTTGAGAAGAAAGTACCCCCGTCCCCTGCTTCTATACTATGATGTATGGCATTCTCTAAACCCCCCCCCCCAAACGTGATCGGTCCCTGAAAAGGGGCCGCACCGAAGTATCTTTTCCTTCATTGCCATCTTTGACATTTCCTGAACCAGATAATTTTTCTCGATTTCTTGTCATGGAATCCATCAATCCAACCCACCCCCTTGCATCTCAGTCAGTCTTCTTGATTGCCAAGTATCTTGAAGCCATAGTAGGAAAATCGTATAAGTGCAAAAAACAAAAGTCTGGTGAACTCCTAATTGAAATAAATGACAAGCAGCAGTCTGCAAAGCTTCTTGCTCAGACTAGACTGGCTGATTTCGACATCCGGGTCACACCCCATCGGAGCCTCAACAGCTCGCAGGGTGTGATAACCGAGACAGACCTCCTGAACGAAACGGATGCGGATCTCCTTGCCGGCTTGAAGGATCAGGGCGTCACTGCCGTGAGACGCATCACTATCCGCAGAGACGACAGGGAGATTCCCACCAACCACATTATCTTGACCTTTGACCGCGCAGTTCTCCCACAACACATAAATGCAGGTTTTATCCGGTGCTCAATACGTCCCTACATCCCGAACCCGCGGCGCTGTTTTAAGTGCCAGAGGTTCGGGCACGGTACGAACTCTTGCCGTGGCCGAACGACGTGTGCAAAATGCGCGGCGCACGATCATCCGAACGAGAACTGCCCATCCGAAACTCTCACTCGTGTAAACTGCGGGGGGCCGCATGCAGCGTACTCCCGCAAGTGTGAAAAATTTCAAATGGAAAAAAAGATAATTAACATCAAGGTCACGGAGAACATCACCTTCCCAGAGGCGCGAAAGAGGTTCGCCTCTTTCCCTCTGGGGAGGTACGCAGACGCGGCTCGCCGGGGGGCGGAGCGGCGTCTGGTTTCCACAGGGACCCAGTTCAGCGAGTCTGACCTGGTCCCGCCCCCACCCCCCGCTGGGTTGCCTCACGCAGCCCAACCTGGCACCACGCCGCTCGCTGAGGCAGCAGCGGTTGTGGCGCAAACCACTTCTGTCGGGACCGGTGCCGCTCCCGCCTCTGTCTCCCCGTCCTCCAGTCCGTTGGAGGGTACCGAGGTGATGGACACCACGGGCCCCGCACCGGCTCCCACCGTCACCGCACCGCCCGTGCCACCTCTGGTGCCCCGGACGCCCTCGGCGGTGGCGGCTCAAACAAAGGGCTCCCGAGGGGGGGCCAAGTCCGGGGGGCCCGGTCCGTCGGGCACCCCTCGGACATCCGACGACGAGATGGATGTCGGGCCGTTCCTGCCTGCAACGCAGCGCAAGGAGCGGCCACCGACTTCCAAGCCGACAGACAGGCCTAAAAAGCCTAACCCCAGAGTAACAGCCCCGAAAGACGACACATGAACACATACACACACTCCATTCATTCTTAAACCTCAATAATGGGAACAGAAAACATCATTCAATGGAACTGCAGAGGCCTCCTTAAAAATCTTGATGATGTGTATGATATCCTGCATGCCAATCAGCCAAGTCTCATGTGTCTCCAAGAGACTCACCTCAATTCCAAACAGACAAATTTCTTAAATAGGTACATGGTATTCAGAAAGGACAGGGTTGGCTGCACACACTCTTCAGGAGGTGTGGCAATTGTCACCCGGAAATCCTTAGCCTGCCACCCTGTCACTCTGAACACTGTCCTTGAGGCTGTAGCAATTCGAACAATAATATTTAATAGGTTGGTAACGGTGTGCTCCATTTACATTCCTCCTGATCATGCACTTTCGAGCTCTGATTTCGAGGCGCTGGCCGACCAGCTGCCCGAACCATACATCCTAACAGGCGACCTTAATGCGCACAACTCTCTTTGGGGCTCCTCCAGAACGGACGCCCGAGGTCGCCTGATAGAGAAATTTCTTACATCTTCAGGAGCATGCCTTTTCAACAAGAAACAGCCTACATACCATAACTTAGGACATAATACGTACTCACATCTCGACTTGGCTATTGGTTCTGCAATTCTCTTTCCATGTCTTGAGTGGGGCGTTGGCACGGACCCATATGGTAGTGACCACTTCCCCACATCCCTAACATACAGAGGTAAAGGCCCATGCAGTCCATCTGCCCATAACAGGTTTAATGAATCAAAAGCAAACTGGAGTACATTCACAGAAACAAATAAACTACACCACACAACCATAAAACACCTACACGTGGAGGAAGCAGCCCAACTCGTCACGGCGCACATAGTCGACGCCGCCGAAAAGTCCATGCCCCAGGCCTCCAGTGCGTCCCGCAACCCAAGGAGGCCCTGGTGGAACGAGCACTGCAGGCGGGCGCGAGAGGCCCAGAACAAGGCGTGGGGTGTCCTTCGCCGGTACCACACGCCAGATAATCTCATTTCCTTTAAACGGTCAAAGGCTTTTGGGAAGCGAGTGCGTCGTGAGGCGAAAAGGGAGAGTTGGCGCACCTTCCTCACTTCCATCAACTCATACACTGACACACACAAAGTCTGGACACGAATACGAAAACTAAAAGGACAACAGACACACAGCCTGCCCCTGGTTAGTACAACAGGGGACTCACTGGAAGACCAGGCCAACACGCTTGCACAACACTTCGGACACGTGTCAAGCTCTGCACACTACACAAACACTTTCATGAAACACAAAACATCTGCAGAGAAGAAGTCACTGCGTGATAGCAACAAGTCACACACCTCTTACAATTCTCCTTTTTCAATTTATGAGCTGAAGGCTGCTTTGACCACATGTAAACCTTCAGCTCCAGGTGCAGACAAAATCACATACACCATGATACAACACCTACACCCAGACACTCTTGAAACACTCTTACACCTATACAATAAAATATGGCTTTCGGGGCACATTCCTCGCTCTTGGAGGGAGGCCATAGTAGTGGCTGTCCTAAAGGAAGGGAAGGACCCTTCCTCTCCTGCCAGTTATCGCCCCATTGCCCTGACAAGCTGCCTGTGTAAGCTCTTCGAAAAGATGATAAACAGGAGACTCGTGTACTTCTTAGAGTACAACGGTCTTCTCGAGAGTTGCCAGGCAGGCTTCAGGGCGGGGCGATCTACCAACGATCAACTCGTTGCATTAGAGGCGTATATCAAAGATGCCTTCCTCCACAAGCAGTACTGCATGACGGTCTTCTTTGATCTTGAAAAGGCGTACGATACTGCTTGGCGGTACGGCATCCTTAGCGACTTGAAGTCCTTTGGCATGTCGGGTAACATGATGAACACGCTTGCCAGTTACCTGTCTGAAAGGACGTTTCGCGTGCGACTTGCAACTGCACTCTCTCGGGTGCATGTGCAGGAAAATGGAGTGCCACAAGGTGAAGTTTTAAGTTGCACCCTTTTTATTGTAAAAATGAATTCCCTCAGGAAGACATTGCCACCGTCGATTTCCTGCTCCGTTTATGTAGACGACGTACAATTATCCTTTAAGTCTTGTAACCTGTCTGTCTGCGAGCGCCAAGTCCAGCTTGGTGTTAACAAGCTAGCTGGTTGGGCAGACAGCAACGGTTTTAAATTTAATCCGGGGAAGTGCACTTGTGTCTTGTTTTCCAAGAGGCGTGGCATCCGGCCGGATCCAGACATTCATCTCAATGGTGTCTCGATGCCTGTCAAGAAAGAACACAAGTTTTTAGGTATAATCTTTGACGAAAAGCTCACGTTTATCCCACACATAAAACAACTAAAACATAAATGCTTAAAAACAATGAATATCCTGAAGGTTCTGTCGCACATTTCTTTTGGTGCTGACAAACAACTTCTTTTACGTGTTTTTACCAGCTTGATAGGCTCACGACTAGACTATGGTAGCGTTGCCTATGGGTCAGCCACTAAAACATCCCTCAGAATGCTGGACCCTGTGCTTCATCTAGGGCTGCGCTTGTCGTGTGGTGCCTTTCGGACTAGTCCAGTCGAAAGTCTGTATGTAGAGTGCAACAAATGGAGCCTAGAACGTCAGCGAGCCTACACAGACCTGCTTTATGCTTTTAAAATCTCATCAATGCCTCACCATCCTTTTACATCAGTTTTTTATGATACATCCATATCTCAACTTGTTACTAATCGCCCATCAGTCTCTGCTCCCTTCGCTTTCAGAGTAAGAGAAGAAGCGTCACAACTTGATGTCATGTTCTGAGACACCATCAAAACCTCCGCTACTGAACTTCTAGTACCGTGGCAGTTTCGCCCGATATCATGTGATGTATCTTTTACAAGTGTCGAGAAAAACAGAGTGCCTAGAAGCGCGATCGTGCAACATTTCTTGTCCCTGCAGCACAAATACAAGTATGCTGAATTTTACACAGATGCTTCAAAAACTGCCACAACTGTTTCCTGTGCTGCGCATGGTGGTGGTACCTTTAATGTCTGTAGAACTATGAATAGAAATACAAGTATCTTTGCGGCAGAGGCCTATGGCATACTTCTTGTAGTTCAACATATTGTTCTAAGTCGAATTCCGAAATCTGTAATTTATACTGATTCTTTAAGTGTTGTGCGTACATTATCCTCACAGAAGTCTAAAAACCATGTGATCAATGCTCTCATTAGTACTCTTATGTCTGTGCATGCGTTAAACCTTGAGGTGACCGTGTGCTGGGTGCCAGGGCACTCTGGAATTCCAGGTAATGAGACCGTAGACCGAATGGCGGCCGCTGCTGCCCTTACAACTACAGTTGACATAACAACAATACCCTACACCGACCTCAAATCACACATCAAACAACACCTTCGCACAACATGGCAAGCGCACTGGAATCAACAGACTGACAACAAACTACACATTATAAAGCCACTCTTGGGAGCATACACCACTGATACTCACAACAGACACAACGAAGTTACCCTGGCTCGATTACGGATAGGCCACACGCATGCAACACACTCCCACCTGCTCACGGGATCTCCAAGACCCCTGTGTAGCAGGTGCGGGGAGGGCCTATCCGTAGTCCACATACTAATAACATGCAAGGCACTTCACACAACACGCCACAAACACTTCAGAGAACTCTACAGACAACATATCCCACTACATCCATCGCTGTTTCTAGGTGACGATGCCAGTGTTTCTATGAAACGTGTGTTTAATTATTTGTCAGATGTTAAGTTTTTAAACCTTATCTCATATCACGCGTAATCAAATCTGGCCCTATACACCAGCCATCACCATTACCTTTAATTGATTTTACTATGTCCGATTTACATGTTTTTATACCTACCTTTTTGTGGTAATCACTTCGCTTCAATATATAACTTCTTTTCTTGCGCTCTTTGCCCTCGTTGGCCTTGCGCCATGAAACAGCAACCATCATCATCATCGTTCCGTAAACCTGTCTCCTCGAAGAATTTCCGCTACAGAGCAACGCACATTGACCCAAGGAATCGACTGACACCGAATTCGGTGAGGTGCAACGAATTCTCTTCTCTCCACCGACGAACAAAGTTCCCCAGGCGCGGACGGCCAGCTAAGCCTAACCTAGGCCTAGCGCGAGCTCGGCTCGGGGCACGCCGGTGGCAGCCGCCGACGCGACGCAATGGACACCACCCCCCAAGATAACGCGACGATGGACACCAACAACAACACGGAGACCAAGCACGACTCTCAACCATCGAACGTGATCGTGAACCATAACGAGGGAAATACACCGTTGGCGGTCGCCGGCACTGACCTGGCGCTAACCGACACAGAGGGCTGGAAGGTGGCCGGCAGACGCCATCGACAGCGCGCGGCCGACGCGGCAAAAGGTGAGCCGGCCTCCACCACTACTCTCGCAGCCCCCGCGGCGAGGCAAGCAAAATTTGTTAAAAGGATAACCACTAAGATTAGCAAGGCAGCGCGCATGCCTCGAACGCTGCCGAGAGAGGATATCAAAGTAGTCATCAGGCCCCGCGGCGGACTTAACGTGGGGCGTACTGAGGTCTCAAAGCTAATGGCCGCCATTTTCGCGGCGACAGGCACAACACTCCAAGAGTCACGAGAGGATACTATATGTACTAACGTAGCACAAAACATCATTGTAGTAAGCACCCCGCAAGAGGCAAGGGCCGACAAATATGCACGAATCAGTCTACTAAAAATCGGAGACAGAGAATATGAGGCCCACGCATACCTCTCGGCACCAAACGGCACCACTAAAGGGATCATTCGGGGCATATCGTTAACCGACTCACATCAAGAAATTCAGGATAATATAATACATGAAGCCAATCCGCTAGCACTAGAAGCACATAGAATAGGGAACTCAACCACAGTCATTGTAGCTTTTGAGGGCACCAAAGTGCCCAATTATGTAAAATACGGTGCAATGCTAGTCAAGTGCAGCCTATACCGCCAGCACTTTGAAGTATGCCACTGCTGTGGCAAGGTAGGACACAGAACCGATGTATGCCCCTTCCCGGGCACAAAGGTATGCTTTGCGTGTGGGGAGCCAAACCCAAGCCCCAGCCATGAACAAGAATGCAAACCGCACTGCAAACTTTGCAACGGAGCGCACCCCACCGGAGTCGCGGGTTGCAGGAACCACTATAAAATCCCCTACGTGGTGACGCGCCGCCGCTGGGAGAAGAAGCCCATGGCGGAACAACAGCCGCCATTAGGTTTAGCGCAACTCCCGCAGCAGCAGCCGAGCGGCGCAGCGGCACAGATGGCGAGCGCTGACGTCCGCGCGGCAGCAACCGGCAGCGCTCCAATGGCAGACGGCGCAGCCCATCCGGACAACAAAATCACTTGCAAAAGCCAATTCGGGGAAGGCGCGGCGTCGTGGGCTGACGTGGCGCGATTGCGAACGAATCCAGGAGCCGCGCAGCACCAACAGCGGGCGGGCGCACCCCAAGCCAGCCCCCTGAAGTGCTACAACCTCGTAAAGAAAACGAACATTTAAGGAAGCAACTAGCAGAGCAGGACAGGCGCCTACAGGAGATGAATAGAAAGCTTGACCTGCTCCTCTCCAACCAAGGCCATGAACAGGGATCAACGCCGGCGCAACGCCAAGTGACAGTACAAACGCTTGAGCAGCCCACCGAAACACCAATTGAAGAGCCGCTCGAAGAAGAAACGCAAGAGGAAACCGCAGCTGCCGCACCCGAACCTAGAGCGAAGAGGAGACGAGCGACCGGGGCGGAAGCTCAAGCAAATGAGACACGCCTTCAACATCTCGAGGAATGCTTCACCCACACAGAAGCCTCCCTCACTGCAGAAAGAGAATCGACCAACATAAGACTAGCAGCACTAGAGGCATCAACGGCTGACATCGCTACCCGACTGACCCAAGTGGAACAAATGTTCCAGACAGTACAGAATACACTACTCAAAATACAAGCGGCCATGGCAAGGCAAATAGTTGTACCCACTACCGGCACCCAAACCGCCGCCCGGCATGGCCCGAGCAACATCAACGCATGAGCTAGCTGTGTGGCAGCGGAATGCGAATGGTCTGCGCGGAAAAAAAGCACCACTACAACAACACATCAGACAGTCCAGCCGGCGACTAGACATAATCCTATTACAAGAAACGCACAGCGAAGATCCCCCACGCCTGCCGGGTAACCGCTCATGCGCTAGCCCACCCAGCGCGCGAGCGGTTGGGAAGGGCGCTGGGCAAGGAGTGTGTACTCTAATAAGGAAAGGACTTAACTACATCGAACACTATCTACCCAACAACAGCGCTCTCGAACTCCTGGCAGTCGAAGTCGTCACAGGACGAAAACAAAAGCAAAGCACTTTCATCTTCAATATCTATAGCAATCCGAAGCAGCATCAACAAAGATTTCGGACCTTCATACACAAGGTGGAGCAGCTAGCAGAGGACCACACCGTGCTACTGTGCGGAGATTTCAATGCCCCACACACAGCGTGGGGATACTCGAAAATTACAGCAAAAGGACGTAGCCTGCTTGAGGAAACCACTGAAGCAGGCTACCAACTCCTGAATGACCCATCAGTACCTACGCGACATGGCACGTCCGTGCAACGCGATACAAACCCGCACCTGGCGTTCAGTAAGTCAGCCGGCCTTCGGTGGCGAAACCCGGGCGAAACCTTGGGCAGTGACCATTGTATCCTAGAGATCACAATACCCCTGCACGGCAGAACGCCAACCCGCAAACAGACCGTAACAGACTGGCACAAATACAGAGAACCCCTCACTGACCTGCCGACGCAAATCAGACATCGAGGCATGGACGCCCGCTCTCAATGCGTCAGCGCGAGCAGCCACAACAGAAGTGGAGACAGACGAAGATACCCCGCACGTAGACAGTCGATTAGCACACCGAATGGAGCAAGAAATTCACTAAAGAACAGATGGAAACGTCAGCGGCACAACCGCAAGCTTCGCAGACGCATCGCTACGATTAATCGGGATATTGAGAAGCATAGTGCGGTGCTCTGTAAGCAACCGTGGCATGCGGTCTGCCAAGAGGCGGATGTCCAAGTGCACAAGACCCGCACTTGGCAGCTGCTACGCCACTTGCTTGACGAAAATAAGACGAAAGGAACGCAACAGCACGTCCTAGCACGCAGTCTATACAAAGCACAGAAAGCGCTTGACGAAGCAGAGGTCTGCAGACGCCTAAATAACAAATATCTCCCGTCCACCCCACCGGACCCCCTCCCGAACTACACGGGTGCCTCAAATGCTCAACTGAATGCGGACATCGAGGAATGGGAGGTCCGCGCAGTGCTTCAAACAATCAACTCCAAGTCGGCACCGGGGCCGGACGGGGTGACGAATAAGGCGCTACGCAACCTCAACGACGCTGCGGTGGCGGCGCTGACGGCATACTACAACACATGCTGGCGCACCGGCAAGCTACCCAGAAGCTGGAAGGACGCAAGAACAGTGCTGATTCCGAAGCCAGGCAAACCACCGAACATCGAGAACCTGCGACCCATTTCTCTAACATCCTGTATGGGGAAAGTGTTCGAACACGTGCTAATGAATCGCTGGCAGGCGTTCTTGGAAGCAGAAGAACTCTACCCAGATACGATACTCGGCTTCAGGGCCAAGCTCAGCACACAAGACGCCATGCTCCTCATCAAGCATGAAGTCCTCGACCGACCAACACACACCCTGGACAACCGCGCCGTGGTGGGCCTCGACCTACAGAGCGCGTTCGATAGAGTTCATCACTCAGCCATTCTTCGACAAGTATCACAACTAAATATAGGAGAACGCACCTTTGCTTACATTAAAGACTTCTTAACGGACCGTACTACAACCATCATTGCTGGCGACATAGAACTCCCAAGCAAAAGCCTCGGAAGCATCGGCACGCCGCAGGGTGCAGTGATCTCGCCGCTGCTGTTCAACCTGGTCATGATCGGGATAGCTAAACGCCTCCAAAGCCTCCCGAACCTCAAGCACACCATCTACGCTGACGACATCACTCTCTGGATGACAGGAGGCAGCGACGGCGAGATCGAAGCATCGCTGCAGCAGGCAATAGACGAAATAGAAGACCAACTCCAGGGCACGGGACTCGTATGAGCACCGGCTAAATCCGCACTTCTCATCATACCACCACGTGGAACAACGGCACAACATGGCCAACCAGATATCAACCTACGGACGAAAGACGGAGGAAACATCCCGCACGTTAAAACACTCCGAGTGCTTGGGCTCCACATTGAAGCTTCACAACATAATGGCACTACCATTGCAAAACTCGACACGAAGATATCCACGGCCTTACGACTCCTGAGGAAGGTATCCACAACATATGCAGGCATGAAGGAAGATACTCTGCGGAAATTGGTGCAGTCGTTCGCAATCAGCCACGTAGCCTACGTCGCGGCCTTCCACAACTGGAAAGCGGCGGAGCGCCGGAAGGTTGACGCACTCATACGCAAAGCATATAAAGTAGCATTAGGCCTCTATTCACACACAAGCAGCGAACGACTCCTGGAACTAGGGATACATAACACACTAGCTGAAATCGCAGGAGCACAGCACACCGCGCAACTTGTTCGACTAGCACTCACCAAAACAGGTAGATCTATACTATTCAGACTAGGGCTCTGCAGGGGGCTGCGGGAGAGTTGGGGCAGGTCGCCGCTGCCGTGCGGGCTGCTGCGCTCTTTGCAGGTCCCACCGGTTCCACGACACATGGACCCAGAAGCGGATCGGGAGCGCCGGCTAGCGAGGGCCAGGACTCTCACAGCCACACATACATCAGACATGGGCGCCTAGTATGTCGATGTCGCCACCTACCCGGGTCGGCCGGGTACGTATGCTGCGGCCGTGATTGCGGCGACTTCCGGGAAGCTGTGCACGGCTGGCAGCGTGCGGGCACGGGACCCAGTACAGGCCGAAGAGCTAGCCATAGCGCTGGCGCTCGCGAACCCCAACTGCACAACGATACTGAGCGACTCGAAAAGCGCGATTATGAACTTTGCCAAAAACAAAGTGCCTCCATGCGCGGCCAGGGTGTGCGGGGCCCTCACACAAAGAGCAATGCCGGTGGTGCTTAAATGGTTCCCGGCGCACATGGGACCAATGGATACAGGAGAGAACCGCAACGAAGGGGCAGATCGGGCGGCGCGTGCTCTCACTAGCCGCAGCGCAGACCACAACCCCCAACCCGCGGAGGAAATCAACGACGAAGACATGGAGCCAATTACCTCCTACAAAGACGTGATGAGCTGGTACCGTGAAGGTAGGCGGAAGTACCCGCCGCCTCACAAACAGCTCACCAGGCAAGAGGCAACGATGCTACGGCAACTACAAACTCGCGCAATGTGGACACCTGTAATCGCAAAACATGTGTGCCCGGACTTATACACAAGCGACGTATGTGCGGTGTGCGGTGCCGATCGTGCCACTATGGCGCACATGTTATGGAACTGTGCAGTAGAAGACAGTGCTACGGACGTGCTACCGCCACACCTAGCGAGTGCTGTAACACATACCGATCTTAAAGGGACCCAGAAAAGCTTTGTGAAGGTGGCAGTCAAATGCATTCAGGTGGTAGAACACATAACGGGGGATTTTTGAGCCAAGTGTGAGCCTCATACGTTGTATGGATAATTTGTAAACAATTTTTGAAGATCGCCTTTCTCAGCCGATGAGCGCGACGCCGCAGCGAGCCGACCGCGGCTGACGCAACGGCGAAGCGTCCCCCTGATTCGGCCGATCATCGGCCGCCGGCAACGTCACTGCCATTGGCTTCCCGCTGCTCTTCCTCCTTCCTGCGTGATTCCAAGGCAAAGGCGGGTCTGCAGCGATGGACGCGTGCCTAGGCGCAGGAATGTAGCTAGCGGGGAACGGAAGTCGAGCGTCGCGATGTCACATGGCTATTCCCAGTGTTTCCAGCTGCTTTGTTTCCAGCAGAGAGGGAGGAGGAATCGATCGGCAAGGGGGGAGAGGTGCACTTAATTGCTTCTGGCGCAGCTAATGCTGAATGTAGATCAATAATTCCAACGGCATTGCATCGCTATATTGGTACTACGCGACAATAAAGGCCTTTTGTAACTTTTACAAAAGGCTTTTCTGGGTCCCTTTAACGCACAGCGGGAGGCTGTCCAGTTAGCGCTGGCGGCCCTCAAACGCCAGCAGCCGACGGCGCTGCCCCCTCACCGGGGCTCGGGCGCCTGTAGGTAAAGTGCAGGCCTTAATAAAGTTGTCTCTCTCTCTCTCTCGTGCAGCGACTGTAGTCACCGTACAGCGCTGCCGGTATGATGAACCACTCGCCGACGCTGTTGCGTAAAGTGTTTTGATCTTGCTACGGGACCCACCGTGTGCGCTTTCTACGCTTGAGGAAAAAAATGATCAGATTTGGCGAAGAGTTTTCCTGGGGCGCGTCAGTACTTAGGCAAAAGGGCATATATTGAGTAACCTTAAAGAAATTCCGAAATCAAGCGGCGCAGTCGCTGTCGCCGACCTTTAAAATGAGCCCAACAGCACCTTCAAACCTAGACATTAATTCGGTCAAGATCTCGCGCTAGCGAAAGACAAACACAAAGACAAACCAATAGGGCTTCGCTGCGTATTGGTACGAGCTAGTTGGTACTCCACTCCGTCAAACGCAGGAAAAAGAACACAGGACATTGGAGACGAGGATGAGCGCTCTTTTTAAAGCAAAGCTTTTTACCTCTACCCCCCAAGCGTTCTTTCGCGACCGTTGGTGTCACCAGAAAACTCCAGCGAACAAATAAAAGAATTTACTTGCACTGCCGGGAATCGAACCTGGCACTAACAGACTTACAAAGTGGAAGCCCGCTGTCTTACCGATTTAGCTACGAGCCCACGCGAAGATGGGTCAGACCGGTGGGGTACTCACCAAGCACATCTACGGGTTTACCCCCTGCGTTCTCGCTGAATGCCACGTGAAAGCGTCACGCGCCCACTCGCGCCCGTCTAGCGGCCCTGCGCGCAATTTGCTCATGTGCTAAGAGTTAGAAAAATTAAAGGAAGCTCACAGCAATGCATGGCATCTCACTTCTAGTATGCCAATGGGCTAACACCTGTGGCCTCCAGTCTCACCTAAAAAATCACAGCTCCTTGTGGTCCGCCCTCACGCCAAAAAAAGAATACATTGAAATACTCCGTGATGGCCGGACCATCAGTCCAAGGCCCAGCATCAAGATCCTGGGCCTACATCTTGAGGCTAACAGCAAGAGTGACTTCTCCTTGCAGCCTCAAAAACAGCATTAATCAAATCATACACATTATCAGGTGAGTTGCCACCAAGAAGCGAGGCCTAAAGAAATCCGGTACCTTTCGATTAATTGAAGCTTTTCTCCTCTCGAGAGCCACTTACGTCAACCCCCTGTCTTCTTCTCAACAAGGAAGACATAGAAATGCTTTATATAATGATTAGAAAGGCGGTCGAGCAGGCCATTGTTCTTCTCATGAGTGCGTCCACACAGAGGCTGCTTAGCACGGGGCTCCAGAACACGGTGGAAGAGTTGATAGAAGGCTATCTTTCTAACCAGAAGGTACGACTCAGAACTGCGGTGGGTAACCGCATGCTTCACCAGATTGGCTGGGCAGTTCAGAATGTCACTCCGCTTGACGTACTCCCAGCCTCTTGGCGACTAAAACTAAAGATACTCCGTTTGCTAAGACATATGAACCCCTAACATGACGAGGGTCACCGAAAAGTACGGGCTCAGGCGCTAAACACCACCCTCGGTGGGGCTCATGCAGTTATCTACACAGACGCCTCCAAACATCGAGGGCAGCAATACGCCATCATCGTGGCTACCTCCAGAACCAACCTCATTGCGTGTACCTCGCTTAGGACCCAAGAAATGACGGCAGCAGAAGAGGCAGCCATCACCCTGGCTCTCACTCAACCAGGGGTTCGGAGGGTAGTCACCGATTCGCAGCAAGCCTACTGGAATTACCAGTCGGGTTGGGTGTCGCGACCTGCACTTCGCGTGCTAAAAAACCACCCCCCAAACGGTTTCATTCAGCTATCTGGACGCCCTTTCACGCTTCAATGGAGGGCAAAAAATACGCCCACCCAACAAGCCTGCGCGTTTACCTCCCGTGCTATGGAGCTGCACGAGGACAGTCACCAGCTTGTCACGTTCAGGGAGATAACCCAGCATTATCGCCTTCTGAGACAGACCATTCCTTCGCCTTACCCGGCCCTTTCCAGAGAACAACAAACTACCCTACGGCTCATACAATCCGAGTTCCTTCCCACGGCCTACGCGTCTTCACTTAATGCATCCGAATCACTACAACGCTGAATGTAAATTTTGCTCAGAAGTAGGAACACTCCGCCCCATAATCGGGGTGTGCGACTTTAGCCATGAGCACCCTCCTCTCTTTCCGTCAACTACCCAACAAGAGCAATGGGAGATGCTGCTGTCCAGGCTCTGTCTACTTACCCAGCTTCAGCGGGTGGACAGAACACAGGCCACGCGGACTGCATATGGGCCCCCACAGAAGAAGGAATCACTCCCCAGGGCTGCACTCTGGGCCGTTAAGAAATCGGAACAGAAGTATTTCTCCCACCTTCTCCTCCTTCTCTGCCGCAAATCTCGTCGCCTCCGTCCGCGGCGCAGAGACGGAGAAGTCAGATCGTCTAACACCTGGTTGGTGCTTTAATTTTATAAAAAAAGTTTCTACTCTTGTGCTACACCAATAAAACTCAACCAAACACCATTCATGCATCATGCATTAATTTAACCTGACCAAGAATATCTCTTTGAAGTAATAAATGGTGTGGTTAAGTGCATTTCACTTTTCTCTGGTTTTACTATTTGTAGAGCGATGTGTGTAAATTTAAGTGACGTCGCATGTGTAATCGTTATGGGTGCCGTTTACAGCTTTGATTTCCAACCACATTCACGGGGTAGATTGGCGCGATTTTTTTCTTGACTTGAACTTGTATTGTGAGCCTTGTAGCTATTACTTATTCTGTTGTATTTTTGTTCCTCGCTAATTTGTGGTGTATGATCCGCACAGCTTCACTTTTGCAACCGCCTTACTCAATTCCCTGCACAGGGCCTGCAAGGCATTTTAAATAACCTGCAATAATGTAATAACGATTCATTAAACGCCTAGGTATTGTTGCTTTCGACACAGTTTCGTATGCAAGAAATTTAATTATGTTCCTTCATGTAACTTTATTTGCACATCTGAAGCGCAGTAACCATACTGCGCATTAGTAGGACTGAAGTGGAAAGTGCTATATGTGTTGCACGCACATAATAGACGTGCACCAAAATCGCAGTTAGACATGCCTGGAGTTTGTCCGGTGCTCCCTGACATGGGGATGCATGCTACACCTATCTAGGAGCGTTTCTTTGGGCTATTTTTATCTTCAGATATCCTGCTGCCGGCGGTCTTCCTGTTTGTATAATATACGTAGTTTGGTGTGAGTTTTAAATTTCTCTTTATTTCGCCTCGGAATTATCCAACACTTTACTTTAATTTTTAAAAAACTGAAATGTAACGTTTATGTAACGACACGTTCCAATGTTCAAAGTGGAACTGGAACGCGTTCCTTTCGCAGTAAAGGAACTTGTAACAGGAACTCGTCTCAAAATTGGGAAGTAACGAGGAACGAGCTTTCGTTCCTGTTTTAGAGTAGCGTGTACAACACTGGCCAATATCCCTAGTTCCGCTTAAAGGGCTTTGAGGGCGACATGTTCGACAGTGTCTTTCACTTCTATGTACCGCTCATGACCGGTTGCCGGTTTATGCAAGCACAGGTTGGGAGTGGAGGGGGGGGGGGTCACGCGCAGCTACAGGTTTCATGCACCTTACTAAAGACATGTTCGTTGTGTTCGCTTGAGGTTTGAACCTGGCCGTCAGACACCCCGATGCAATCGGTCCGGTGTCCTCAGTGGAGGAGTGCATTTAGTCGTGTTACGCAAACAATAAGACGCCTACGACGGGAGAGAGAAACAGACAGCTGCACGTTTGTCAGCTAGGATAAACATCGGGACTTTCAAAATTTCATCCAGGCAAGTGGCTAGGAAGCATACTCAGTCGTAAATTACAAGCAGACATGCTTGGTTCCCTGCACTCCGTGGAGTGCAGCCTTACAGGTCATTCGTTTTCACAGAGTGGAAGGGCACCAATTTTTTTTTCCCTATCCTTAAAACAGCCTGTTTTATTTTCCGCTTATATGATACCATAGCATTCGTTGCGTTTTTGTGGCGCAGAGTTCGAATATACGGCCTATAAAACGTTTCAATTCAATCCAATGATGAAACTAAGGCAAGCACATGGTATAATGGCGGCCCATGACGACACAGGCGGCTTTGATGTGAGCCGCATAGACACTCGCGCCAGATTCTTCCCTAGTGTATACAGTAAGAAACGCTATGGCTGCATCGGCCGCGGCTACATTCTGGGTTCTGGCGGTGGCGGCGGCTTCGGGCGTTTTACACCGTTCGCACTGCTGCTGATTCTCCTCAACCATCCCATAACGGCGCTACGACCGCTGTCCAACGACTGCGCAACTTGTGACTTCTGAAAGAAGCATCGGCGGTTGCGAGGGGAGTAACCTTTGTGATAACCGTCGTGAAAAAGGGGTCGGCGGTGGTGAGGAGGAGCCCCGGAGCAGCGCCAAGGAAATCTCCTTCACCGGAACTGGGGTGGGGGTGAGACAGATACTGCTTTGTTGCAAATAGTTATTGAATGCTTTAGCCAGTGCTGTCAGACGTTGTCGTTCCATTAAGTGCAAGTGCTTTGATTTGAGCTTGCGTCCATTCTCGCCCGAGAAGAGTTTTGATTCTTTTTTCACAAAATATTGTTCCGTTGCATAATTTCCGTACTAAATATATTAATGAAATACTTGCGTTTAGCTTTTCTTAAGACCATTGTGGCTTTTTTGCGAAATATTTTAAATGCGTGCAGGTCGCTTCAGTCTCTAGTTTGTAGGAATCGTCGCTAGAGATTGTCTTTTTCTTAAATAATCAGTTTAATGAGTGACAGGTTATCCACGCTTAAAGACTTTTCTTGGGGCACAATGTTTCGGTACCGAAATTCCTTTTTTATATCCTAAGAAAAATTGACATGAAGGCGTCATAGGTAACGTCAGTCTCAGTTTTATTGAAAGCTCCTTCCCAGATTACTAGCGATTTCTCGTTGCGTAAAAGTTATAATGTAATTGGGTTTATATATTGATAAGTATTTCTAGGGGCCTGTTTTTGCCTAACAAAGTGTACTGCTGGGCGAGTTGGTAGTTCATTGTAGTTCATGGTAGTTCTGGTAGTTCATTTTGTGTTGTTTTAATGAGCCATCCAACATTGAAAAAATGGGCAAGTGATCACTCCCGTCTACTGAAACATTTCTGCGTCCACTTTGGTAATAAAAAAAACATCAATTAAAGTAGCCGATATTTCAGTTACACAAGTTGGGGAAGTAACAGCGCTAATGTAGGTATTTGAATCCAGCAAAGTCGTAAGGTCGCACTGGGCTGACGTTTTGTTTAGAATGTTAATGTTTGCATCAGCATTCAACACAAGTTTCAAGAAATTATCGTTTACCCATCGAAGGAAGTTATTTAAAAAAGCTAGGATGTTAGGAATACTACCGCAAGGTGGACGATATAAAACAACGAAGATGTATTGTGTACTAATAACTCTTAATAATTCAAAATCGTTATTTCGGCAGAATTGCTGAATTGTCACATTTTACACCGTTTGTAGTCATTAGCAGATGCCCGTATCATTTTTTGTAGAGCGGTTGAGGTAATTCGTTGTGCAACCAGGTTGTTTCCAGACTTCGTCGTCGTTCTGCTAACATGTTTCAGCGAGCATTATTACGTAAAAAAATGGAAATCCCGAAATAAAATTACTGAGGTTTTCTTCCTTGTTACGAGCAGACTGTGCGTTTGTGCGCAGAAAAGAGATTGATGGTTTCTATATATCATAAAGTTTAGACACCACAACTGCGACATGTTTTGTCTGCCATGTTTGCGCAGTGAGGGTGCCACTGAAATTATTCAGCAGAAGTCTACTCCATTTTCTCGAGATCGAGAACAACGAACACATTGTGTGGCTTTTCCTTGCACAGATTTTCCCTTCTTTTTCCCAGGCGTATTTCCAGCCCCTTTCACGCGACTTTGCAACTACTTGACCAAGCAGCTTTTCCACTACGTCTGAAGCACCGAGCTGGGAGGTGTCAACACGCTTCTTGCGTGCCTTCTCGAGTACCACATTACGTTTTGTGCGTGACCTAAAGTGGACCGCAACGTCCTGGCATCCTTCATGCCTTCTGGGCACAAGATTTCACACGTCTACGTCAGCTGGGGTTATTAGGCTGATTTTTTTTTAAAGCAAAGCTTTTTACCTCTACCCCCCAAGGGTTCTTTCGCGACCGTTGGTGTCATCAGAAAACTCCTACGAACAAATAAAACAATTTATTGGCACCGCGAGGAATCGAACCTGGAACTAACAGGGTAACAAAGCCAGAGCCCGTTGTCTTACCTATTTAGCTACGAGCCCACGTCGAAACAGGGAAGACAAGTGGTGCACTCTCCAAGCACATCTACGGGTTTAACCACTGCATAGTCGCTGAATGCCACGCGATAGCGATTAAAGGAAGCTCACACCAACCCACGGCATCTCTCTTCTAGTACGCTAATGTGCTAAAGCCTGTGACTTCCAGTGTTCACGTAAAAAATCTCAGCTCCTTGTCGTCCGCCCTCATGCCAAACGACCCCTTAAAGAACACATTCAAATACTCCTTGATGGCCAGGCCATCACTCCAAGCCCCAGCATCAAGATCCTGGGCCTACATCTTCAGGCCAACACCAACAGTGACGTAGCCTTGCAGCGCCTGAAACACAGCACCAATAAAATCATACACATGATCAGGCGAGTTGCCACCAAGAAGCGAGGCCTCAAGGAGTCCGATACCTTCGATTAGTTCAAGCTTTTGTCCTCTCTAAAATCACTTACGTCAACCCCCTGTCTTCTTCTCGGCAAGGAGGACATAAAGATGCTTTATATAATGATTAGAAAGGCGGTTGAGCAAGCCATTGGTCTTCCCATGAGTGCGTCCAACGAGAGGCTGCTTAGCACGGGGCTCCACAACACGGTGGAAGAGCTGATAGAGGGCCATCTTTCTATCCAGAAGTTCCGAATGAGCACAACTGCGGCGGGTCTCGGCATCCTTCACCAGATTGGCTGGGCAGCGCAGAATGTCACTGCGCTTAATGTACTCCAGGACTTTTGGCGACAAGAAGTAAAGATGATCCCTTGGCTTAGAAATATGAACCCCTCACACGAAGAGGGTCGCCGACAAGCACGGGCTCAAGGGCTCAACTCCACCCTCGGTGGGGATCATGCAGTTATCTACACAGACCTCTCCTAACATCGAGGGCAGCACTACGCCATCATCGTGGCTACCTCCAGAACCAACCTCCTTGCTTGTGCCTCACTCAAGACCGAAGACATGATGGCAGCAGAAGAGGCAGCCATCGCCTTGGCTCTCACTCAACCACGGGTTCGTAAGGTAGTCACCGATTCCCAACAAGCCTACCGGAATTACCAGTCGGGTTTGGTGTCCCGACCTGCACTGCGTGTGCTAAAAAAACACTCCCCAAATGGTTCCATTCAGCTCATCTGGACACCCGCTCACGCTTCCATGGAGGGCAGCGAATACGCCCACCAAGCCTGCATTTTTACCCCCCGTGCTATGGAGCTGCAGGAGGACAGTCACCCGCTTGTCTCGATCAGGGACATATCACAGCATTATCGCCTTCTGAGACAGACCCTACCTTCGCCTTGCCCTGACCTTTCCATAGAACAACAAACTACCTTACGGCTCATACAATCCGGATCCTTCCCACACACGACGCGTCTTCACTTCATGCCCCCGAATCGCTACGACGCTGAATCTAAATTTTGCTCAGAAGTAGAAACACTCTGCCACATAATCGGGGTGTGCGACTTTAGCCCTGAGCACCCTCCTCTCTTTCCGTCAACTACCGAACAAGAGCAATGGGAGATGCTGCTGTCCAGCTCCTCTCTGCTTACCCAGCTTCAGCTGGTGAACAGAACACAGGCGGCGCGGACTGAATATGGGCTACAGTGAAGAAGGAACCACTCCCCTGGGCCGCACTCTGGACCGTTCAGAAATACGAATAGAAGCATTTCCTCCTCATCCTCCTGCTCCGCCTCCATCTCTGCCGCCGATCTCGTCGCCTCCGTCCGCGACGGCAGAGACGGAAAAGTGAGATCGTCTAACACCGTGTTTGAGCTTTAATTTTATAAAAAAAAAGAGTTTCCACTCATGTGCTACACCAATACAACTCAACCAACCACCGTTCATGCATCATGCATTAGTTTAACCTTTCCAAGAATATCTCTTTGAAGTAATAGAGGGACTGGTTAAGTGCATTTCACTTCTCTCTGCCGTCTCTCGGTGCCGTTTAAAGCTTTGCTTTCCATCCACATTCACAGGGTGGATTGGCGCTAATTTTTTTCGTGCCCGCTAGCCGTCCGCTAACAGCCGTGCTCATCGAGCGTCCGCGCAAATACGCCATCGCTGCCACCCGGAACTGAGCAACGAGCGAGACTGGCAGATGCGAAGGTTCCCCTGAATCTGGAATACCCGGAACACCAACTGAAATGGAAGGGCAAAGATTGTGCGGCCGAGGCAAAAGTAAAGATACGCGGATTCAGCACGCGCCGCGCCTGCTTGGTCGGTTGTGGAATGATCGGTAGGCCGTCGCCAGCCATGCCCGCAAATGACGCCATCGCACCAAAGCGGCTCTCCTTTTTTTTTTATTTTCTGGGCAAGTTGTTGCAGACTGTTTTGCAATAAATATGAGTTTATCTGCGGTTTCATGCAACCGTCCCGCCGCGGTGGCTCAGTGGCTAAGGCGTTGTGCTGCTGAGCACGAGGTCGCGGGTTCGATTCCCGGCCGCGGCAGCCGCTTTTGTGATGGAGGCGAAAAGCAAGAACGCCCGTGTGTACGAGATTTCAGCGCACGTTAAAGATCCCCAGGTGGTCAAAATTAATCCGGAGCCCTCCACTACGGCACGTCTCATCGCCTTCGTTGCGTCAGCGCGTTAAACCCCACAATCAATCAATCAATCAATCAATCAATCATACAACCATCGCCAATTATTTATAAATATATGCACACATAGCAGAGAAGACAAACACAGCAAGCAATCGTGGGTTCGCTTGTGCGCGCCTACCACATCTCGGTTTACCTCGGCCGGTTCTTCTTGGGTTCTTCTGTACTTGTTCCCTGCTGTGATGTCCGCCACTTGCGCGAATACCGATTAAGCATTCGATGAAAACGGCGCGCGACATCGTGTTGTGAACGCGTTCGTTTGTTTTGGTGTACCCGCGCCTACGCCGCGTGTATACAAGCAACGTCATCTGGTTGCTGAGCGTGCAGATCAGGGCCGGATCAAGGTGGGGGCTACGGGAGCTGCAGCCCCGCGCCCCCAGCTGTCAGGGGCGTCGCTCGATATATGAAAAAAAATCGCGCCAATTCACCCCGTGAATGTGGTTGGAAAGCAAAGCTGTAAACGGCACTCATAACGATTACACATGCGACGTCACTTAAATTCACACACATCGCTCTACAAATAGTAAAACCAGAGAAAAGTGAAATGCACTTAACCACACCATTTATTACTTCAAATAGATATTCTTGGTCAGGTTAAATTAATGCATGATGCATGAATGGTGTTTGGTTGAGTTTTATTGGTGTAGCACAAGAGTAGAAACTTTTTTTTATAAAATTAAAGCACCAACCAGGTGTTAGACGATCTGACTTCTCCGTCTCTGCGCCGCGGACGGAGGCGACGAGATTTGCGGCAGAGAAGGAGGAGAAGGTGGGAGGAATACTTCTGTTCAGATTTCTTAACGGCCCAGAGTGCAGCCCTGGGGAGTGATTCCTTCTTCTGTGGGGGCCCATATGCAGTCCGCGTGGCCTGTGTTCTGTCCACCCGCTGAAGCTGGGTAAGTAGACAGAGCCTGGACAGCAGCATCTCCCATTGCTCTTGTTGGGTAGTTGACGGAAAGAGAGGAGGGTGCTCATGGCTAAAGTCGCACACCCCGATTATGGGGCGGAGTGTTCCTACTTCTGAGCAAAATTTACATTCAGCGTTGTAGTGATTCGGATGCATTAAGTGAAGACGCGTAGGCTGTGGGAAGGAACCCGGTTTGTATGAGCCGTAGGGTAGTTTGTTGTTCTCTGGAAAGGGCCGGGTAAGGCGAAGGAATGGTCTGTCTCAGAAGGCGATAATTCTGGGTTATCTCCCTGAACGTGACAAGCTGGTGACTGTCCTCCTGCAGCTCCATAGCACGGGAGGTAAACGCGCAGGCTTGTTGGGTGGGCGTATTTTTTGCCCTCCATTGAAGCGTGAGGGGGTGTCCAGATAGCTGAATGAAACCGTTTGGGGAGTGGTTTTTTAGCACGCGAAGTGCAGGTCGCGACACCCAACCCGACTGGTAATTCCAGTAGGCTTGCTGGGAATCGGTGACTACCCTCCGAACCCCTGGTTGAGTGAGAGCCAGGGTGATGGCTGCCTCTTCTGCTGCCGTCATTTCTTGGGTCCTAAGCGAGGTACACGCAATGAGGTTGGTTCTGGAGGTAGCCACGATGATGGCGTATTGCTGCCCTCGATGTTTGGAGGCGTCTGTGTAGATAACTGCATGAGCCCCACCGAGGGTGGTGTTTAGCGCCTGAGCCCGTACTTTTCGGTGACCCTCGTCATGTTAGGGGTTCATATGTCTAAGCAAACGGAGTATCTTTAGTTTTAGTCGCCAAGAGTCTGGGAGTACGTCAAGCGGAGTGACATTCTGAGCTGCCCAGCGAATCTGGTGAAGCATGCGGTTACCCACCGCAGTTCTGAGTCGTACCTTCTGGTTAGAAAGATAGCCTTCTATCAACTCTTCCACCGTGTTCTGGAGCCCCGTGCTAAGCAGCCTCTGTGTGGATGCACTCATGAGAAGAACAATGGCCTGCTCGACCGCCTTTCTAATCATTATATAAAGCATTTCTATGTCTTCCTTGTTGAGAAGAAGACAGAGGGTTGACGTAAGTGGCTCTCGAGAGGAGAAAAGCTGCAATTAATCGAAAGGTACCGGATTCCTTTAGGCCTAGCTTCTTGGTGGCAACTCGCCTGATCATGTGTATGATTTGATTAATGCTCTTTTGAGGCTGCAAGGAGAAGTCACTCTTGCTGTTAGCCTCAAGATGTAGGCCCAGGATCTTGATGCTGGGCCTTGGACTGATGGTCCGGCCATCACGGAGTATTTCAATGTATTCTTTTTTTGGCGTGAGGGCGGACGACAAGGAGCTGTGATTTTTTAGGTGAAGACTGGAGGCCACAGGTGTTAGCCCATTGGCATACTAGAAGTGAGATGCCATGCATTGCTGTGAGCTTCCTTTAATTTTTCTAACTCTTAGCACATGAGCAAGGTGCGCGCAGGGCCGCTAGACGGGCGCGAGTGGGCGCGTGACGCTTTCACGTGGCATTCAGCGAGAACGCAGGGGGTAAACCCGTAGATGTGCTTGGTGAGTACCCCACCGGTCTGACCCATCTTCGCGTGGGCTCGTAGCTAAATCGGTAAGACAACGGGCTCCCGCTTTGTAAGTCTATTGGTGCCGGGTTCGATTCCCGGCGGTGCAAGTAAATTCTTTTATTTGTTCGCTGGAGTTTTCTGGTGACACCAACGGTCGCGAAAGAACCCTTCGGGGTAGAGGTAAAAAGCTTTGCTTTATAATAGAAATGCAGACTACAAATACGGTCCAGTCTGCTGCAACCTTAATGATCCCATCTGTCGTTTACAGGTTTAAAAAAATTTAGTCCTTGTGAGCTGCGTTCCTACCCCGCTGTGCGAGTTTTTCCGGTTGATCTTTCGTAAAAACTGGCAAGGCCTGGGATATTTATATACAGCTTGGCAATCTTCCTTCACAACTCGTAAATCTGATTGCTGAGTCGACAACAGTTCAACGATGACGCTTCACCTGACCAAATAATGCTAGCTTGTTGGAAGGCAACAGCACTACGATAAGGCTCTCGCTGTGTGAATGTAGCGATTTTAGGTCCTTGAATTCAACCTGCAGAACACGAAGCCATTTTTCCACAATGTTCCTTCAGGACATCTTTTGATGGCGCCACCATTATTTTTCGCCGCTATGAGTGCTGGCCAACGTTACCAGGTTAGATGCGGGCAGCTTACTGGACAACAGTGCATATTCATCGGAGGATGTGCAACCATGCACTTTCCGCGTTACAAATTGTATTGTCACACATGTGGCTGTAACCGGCGCTGCGGCGCACACACTGCGCCCGTGAACGCGCTTGAAGGCGGCGGAGCAACAGTTAGCAGCAGTGGTCTAGCAGCGCCACCCCCAACTTGCGGCGGCAGGCAGCAAGACGCTCCAATGCGAAGGCCGTGAGGGGAGCGCGGGAGGGGAGAGTGAGTGAGTGAGTCAGTGAAAAGACTTTATTTGATTATCCGGCGGACGACTATCATTGCCCCACGAGGGGAGGGTCAACGCGATGCGGCCACACATCATCTCGGCGTGGTGTCCTTTACTCGGCGAGCAGCCCTCACTACTCCCGCCTTCTAGCACCCGCGCCTGCCCCTGTACTGGGGTGGTAGCGAGCACCTGGCGATTTCGCTCGGGCGCTGCTTTTCGAGGGCAGCCGAAATCCACTGGACGGCCCGTGTCTGTTGTCCCCGATGGGCGCTTCCCGCAGCGGCCGCAAGCCACGGCGGGATCGTCGTCACTGTCCGTGCCTCCCTCGGATTTTGTCCACAGTCCCACAAAATATGGGCCGTAGTAGCACTTTTCGTTGCACACACGCGACACAAGTCACTCACATATACGATAGAGCACACGTGTTTCATGAACACTGGCGTGGGTAGCGACCCAGTCTCTAGTTGCCCAAACGTCACTGCCTCGCTTCGGGTCAGGCCCGGGTGAGGCGGGGGCATAGTCCTGCGCCCTAGTCTATACCAGTTTAACACTTCACTATACTCCGTCATCCTGTCTTTGGCTTCGCACCACCACTCCTTCGTCGAGTCGGCCGGTTTGGCGGGGAGGTATGTGAAACCTCGCGCCGCCTCGTTGGCCGTCTCGTTGTGGTTTGCGTTGCCTCGGGCTGACACGTCCCTTCCCATGTGGGCCGGGAACCACTTGATTGTCACCGCTCTGTCCATTGGGTTCACCGCGCGCAGCACCCGCAGTGCTGCCACACACACATTGCCTCTGGCGTAGTTCCGCACCGCGGTCCTGGAATCACTCAGCACGGTCGTGCATCCGGGGTGGGCGAGGGCCAGTAAGATGCCTAACAGTAAGATGCCTACGACGCAGAGGGAAAGAGACAGCTCTACGTTTGTCCGCTAGGATAAAGCTAGGCTATTTTGCTAATTTCATTCAGGTAATTGGTGAGTAGTATGTTCATTCGTAAATTACAAACATGTTTTGTTTCGTGCACTACGTGGATGGCTTGCTGCTTTGCAGGTCATTTAGTGCCCTTCCACAGAGCACTATTGTTTTTAATGGCGGGGCTATAGGGAGGGCCGGATGCTTATATATTAGCAGTGCGGCCGCTGCTGCTGCCCCTCCACCGCAACCATCGCCTCTCACTTGAGCAGAACTGACAGAAAACGGGGTCTTGTGCTCAGCACTGAAAGCGGGCTTTGTCGCCGCAAGGTGGAACCCGCGTCATGCGGAAATCAGGCGCGCAACTCTGCCGCAACGCGATATACAGAAACTCTAAGACTAGCAGTACATGCACGCCCCCTATTTCCACACCAAACCAGTGCACGCATAAACCGGCAAGCGGTTATGGGCACGTGCACGTGAAATGGGCACGTGAAATACACGGGCGAAAATGTGGCGCGGAAAGCCTTTCACGCTGAAGAATTATCGGTTCACATCGGCGTTCAAAGCGGGAAGGTTGCTCTGGTAACGCCTGATAAAGGGGCTACCGCCGTTATCAGCAGATTGCACAGCTTGTGAAAGCGGCATAGGTGGTGGCGAGGGAAATAACAGTTGTGGGAGTGGTGTCGGTGGTGCCGCGGAGAGGGGGGTTACACATATACCATAGAGATTTTTTTATTTCTCTGTGCATATACTGCTTCGCAGCAAAATTCAAACTCGGTGGCACGCAAAAGCACAGATGTATCGCTCACGCACTTGTCCCCCTTTTTCTTAATATAAAACGCTTCCAAGAGCTGCCTCGCTGCTGTACTATCGCTCCTGCCGAGAATCGAATCTGCTCAAAGAAAGGTCTGCATTTTTCCAAAGAACTGACTAGGCCTGCAATCTTCGCAATGCGCGGGTAAATGCACGCACGTGTTATTGTTAAGTTAACTGTGCTCGCGTGCCCGGTCTTTCACACATTTCCCTGTCTGGCCGATATAGGCCTCCCCGCCTGAAAGCGGTGTCTCTGACGTCACAGCGTACAGCGGCCATTACGGACAGCTGGAGGTGCTGGAGGTGACGGTAGACTAGGAATCAAGCGGGCGCGGCCAAAAGATTTGCCGGTGGCTGCAAGACGCCGCGCATTCGTGGTGCTTCAAGTAGTGCGGTTCTTCAAAAACTGAAAACATGTGCGAAAAGTGGTTAGTTGGTCAGTGCAACGATCATTGATTCAGTGTAACGTCGGCGTGACTGCCACTTCCCGTGGCGATTATCGGCAACATGCAATGTGTTGCAGTTGCTCCGAGTGGTGCTATCTTTTGTGTTGCGTTTACTGAAGTTTGTTCTTCTTCAGTTTTTCCGATATTGTGCTTACACAAAGTATTTGATCGCCCAAATTGTCAGAAGACACATTTCAACACGCACTAAATCCATCAACCGACTGGCAGCAATCAAAAGAGTTTATTTTTCAAGGGCTATATGAGCTGTGTATGTAACTATGTATACATTGTACACAGAAACATTTACGAAAACGCTGTGACTGTTGTAACTTATGAGCATTTGCCCTAAAAAGTCCTTCACTGGCATGTTTCTCCGGAGGTTCGAGATGCGCCCGAGGGCCTCTTCTTGGCTAGCACAGCCTTCCTCAGCTTGGGCGGCTGCTGGCTACGCCAAAGTGCTTTCAGCCGTTCGTCCGTAGCTTTTTGCTCCTGTTGCAGGCGGCTGAGGAACCACCGAACGCCGAAGTGTGAGATACCCTTGTTCCGCGAAGTGCTGAACAGACCAGAAAGCAGGCGGAAACCGGGGTGGCACACGGATCTGCAGTCCAGCGGGCAGCTGGCGTGGCTCTCCCACGAACCATTTTTTTCGAACCAGCATACTACTCCGATTCTGCTTGCAGAAACTCCTTCTTCAGCTCGTCGAACTCTTACCAGCCAGAAAGATTTTAGCAATGCGCGCAGTAAATCTACTCAACTGGCGTTCCATCGAATTCGACGGTGTGGCAGGAAGGCCGAAGCGCATTATAGTCGGACGGAGGCCAACAAATTGGCGTCGCGTGCTGAGGCTAGAACATTTATGTAGCTGACAGTATCTAGCCAACTCATCGAAGTTTCTCCACATGCCAAAGTGCTTGGTCACAGGCTTGAACCAAACAAACCAGCAGTTTCTTCCGCAATAAAGTGGTCATATCGAAATGATCGTTGAAGATCGTTGAAAAATAACAACCTCGTTTGGCTCTGTCTATGAGCCCTTAAGGCTCATCTCTATTGTGTACTACGAAATTCGATGAAGTGTCCTCAATTTTAAACGTCCTTCCACCAAACGGCGTTCGATGAAACATTGTTCGATGAAGCGGCTTCTGTGAAGTGGCGTTCGATGTAACGGGGTTCAATGAATTAATTGTCTGCAACCCGATACCTGTATTAATACGAGACGATTTTTCAAATAAATGTTACTTGAAAGTGAGCGCTTGACCCGTCGTTATTCCTTTGCGTCATTCTCGAAGTCGCGCTCTATTTTGCAATCATAACGTCTTTATCAGTTCTTAAATAACTGAGTAATTTATCTCTCTTTTTTTGCAGGTGCTGAGGCGCTTGACCATAATGCCCGATAACAACGCAGGCTTTGCTTTGTTCCACGTCGAGATGGACGACTTCAGCGGTTACTGCGGTGACCCGTTTGCCCGAGTGAAGGCCATTAGAAATTCTTTCATGCCCTGACTCGTTCGCTGCTCGGGAAGGAGGCCAGAGCACAACGTGCGTAGCATGTAAGAACCATGCACCTAGGTCTCTAGCAAGCACGCGTGCTGTGGGACTGCAGTGTTCAACCAATCACAACAAAACATCGAATAAACTTATCTTTTGCCATTCGCTTTTGCACATTTTTGTGTGCAATTATTTACTGATTCATAATTATTTAGTGGTGCTTAAAGTAAGTGTAACGTGTCGATGGTAACAACTTCGTCATTTATCGTTTCTAATGACAATAGTCTCTTTGGGCCACCTAAAGGCAAAAATTTGATCCCACTACCGGTCTGTTTGTCTGTCATTTTTACTTTTATTTCATTTCATTTCATTTCATTTATTTCATTTCGAAATAACACTAAAGGCCCTCCGCTGGAGGGTAGTACATGGGGTGTACATTACATCACAATGGTAAAACGATAAATCAAAATGTAATTCCCAAGAAAACACAAAAGCAAAAAAAATTAGCGCCAATCCACCCTGTGAATGTGGATGGAAAGCAAAGCTTTAAACGGCACCGAGAGACGGCAGAGAGAAGTGAAATGCACTTAACCAGTCCCTCTATTACTTCAAAGAGATATTCTTGGAAAGGTTAAATTAATGCATGATGCATGAACGGTGGTTGGTTGAGTTGTATTGGTGTAGCACATGAGTGGAAACTCTTTTTTTTATAAAATTAAAGCTCAAACACGGTGTTAGACGATCTCACTTTTCCGTCTCTGCCGTCGCGGACGGAGGCGACGAGATCGGCGGCAGAGATGGAGGCGGAGCAGGAGGATGAGGAGGAAATGCTTCTATTCGTATTTCTGAACGGTCCAGAGTGCGGCCCAGGGGAGTGGTTCCTTCTTCACTGTAGCCCATATTCAGTCCGCGCCGCCTGTGTTCTGTTCACCAGCTGAAGCTGGGTAAGCAGAGAGGAGCTGGACAGCAGCATCTCCCATTGCTCTTGTTCGGTAGTTGACGGAAAGAGAGGAGGGTGCTCAGGGCTAAAGTCGCACACCCCGATTATGTGGCAGAGTGTTTCTACTTCTGAGCAAAATTTAGATTCAGCGTCGTAGCGATTCGGGGGCATGAAGTGAAGACGCGTCGTGTGTGGGAAGGAGCCGGATTGTATGAGCCGTAAGGTAGTTTGTTGTTCTATGGAAAGGTCAGGGCAAGGCGAAGGTAGGGTCTGTCTCAGAAGGCGATAATGCTGTGATATGTCCCTGATCGAGACAAGCGGGTGACTGTCCTCCTGCAGCTCCATAGCACGGGGGGTAAAAATGCAGGCTTGGTGGGCGTATTCGCTGCCCTCCATGGAAGCGTGAGCGGGTGTCCAGATGAGCTGAATGGAACCATTTGGGGAGTGTTTTTTTAGCACACGCAGTGCAGGTCGGGACACCAAACCCGACTGGTAATTCCGGTAGGCTTGTTGGGAATCGGTGACTACCTTACGAACCCGTGGTTGAGTGAGAGCCAAGGCGATGGCTGCCTCTTCTGCTGCCATCATGTCTTCGGTCTTGAGTGAGGCACAAGCAAGGAGGTTGGTTCTGGAGGTAGCCACGATGATGGCGTAGTGCTGCCCTCGATGTTAGGAGAGGTCTGTGTAGATAACTGCATGATCCCCACCGAGGGTGGAGTTGAGCCCTTGAGCCCGTGCTTGTCGGCGACCCTCTTCGTGTGAGGGGTTCATATTTCTAAGCCAAGGGATCATCTTTACTTCTTGTCGCCAAAAGTCCTGGAGTACATTAAGCGCAGTGACATTCTGCGCTGCCCAGCCAATCTGGTGAAGGATGCCGAGACCCGCCGCAGTTGTGCTCATTCGGAACTTCTGGATAGAAAGATGGCCCTCTATCAGCTCTTCCACCGTGTTGTGGAGCCCCGTGCTAAGCAGCCTCTCGTTGGACGCACTCATGGGAAGACCAATGGCTTGCTCAACCGCCTTTCTAATCATTATATAAAGCATCTTTATGTCCTCCTTGCCGAGAAGAAGACAGGGGGTTGACGTAAGTGATTTTAGAGAGGACAAAAGCTTGAACTAATCGAAGGTATCGGACTCCTTGAGGCCTCGCTTCTTGGTGGCAACTCGCCTGATCATGTGTATGATTTTATTGGTGCTGTGTTTCAGGCGCTGCAAGGCTACGTCACTGTTGGTGTTGGCCTGAAGATGTAGGCCCAGGATCTTGATGCTGGGGCTTGGAGTGATGGCCTGGCCATCAAGGAGTATTTGAATGTGTTCTTTAAGGGGTCGTTTGGCATGAGGGCGGACGACAAGGAGCTGAGATTTTTTACGTGAACACTGGAAGTCACAGGCTTTAGCACATTAGCGTACTAGAAGAGAGATGCCGTGGGTTGGTGTGAGCTTCCTTTAATCGCTATCGCGTGGCATTCAGCGACTATGCAGTGGTTAAACCCGTAGATGTGCTTGGAGAGTGCACCACTTGTCTTCCCTGTTTCGACGTGGGCTCGTAGCTAAATAGGTAAGACAACGGGCTCTGGCTTTGTTACCCTGTTAGTTCCAGGTTCGATTCCTCGCGGTGCCAATAAATTGTTTTATTTGTTCGTAGGAGTTTTCTGATGACACCAACGGTCGCGAAAGAACCCTTGGGGGGTAGAGGTAAAAAGCTTTGCTTTAAAAAGGCAAAACAAATGACAGTGCATCAGGTAAAAAAGGAAACACTCGCAGAGAAGACACACACACATGAAGTTCTGGAAGCACCATGTCAAAATTAATAAGTCGTCACAGGGACGTTTACTGACGTGCTGAAAGAAAGATAAAGAAGAAAGATAAATGGAAAACAAATTTACAAATGAGGCAGTAAAATGCAGTTAGGTTTGCATATTTCGGTGTCGAGACATTTCCAGACATTTGATTCGATGACAACGTGGGATGGCAGATTATTCCATTCAATCGCGGTTCGAGGTATGAATGATTGAGCACATGCGAGGGGACGACACGTGATACGTTTGACTTTGTGTGGATGATCACGGCGCGGGAAGATGGCTGTAGGTTCACTCATGAAATCATTATGAAGAGACACATGATGGTAAAGTTTGTGAAATAGTGTTAAACGAGATACCCAACGACAATGAGATAAGGCTTCAAGCTCTGCGCGATTTTTAATTCTGTTTTGGTGTGACGTGAATAATCCGAATAGACGAAGCCTGCAGCACGGTTTTGTAGGGCTTCCAAATCAGTTATTAGATATGCTTGATGAGGATCCCATATGTTTGAAGCGTACTCTGTTTTAGGCCGTATTAGTGTTGTGCATGCCAGTTTACGTAAGTCTGCAGAAGCATGTTTCAGGTTATGTTTGTGAACGGTTTGTAGATGCAAGAATATAGTTAATATGATCATTCCATGTCAGGTTAGTGGTTAGGTGAACGCCAGGATATTTGTAGGAAGAAACCTGTCCAACCCGATTGTTGTTTTAAGATGTAAGACGTTGATGGGCGGGGTGTGTGATTAGTAAAGGACATTAATTTTGTTTCAGCAATGTTTAGAGGCATTAGCCAGGTGGAACACCATGCGTTTACAGCGTTTAGGTCGCATTGAAGAATGTCATGATCACTGTTAGAATGAATAATACGATATATTACGCAGTCTTCTGCAAATAGTCTGATATTAGATGTAACGCCGTCTGGTAGGTCATTAATAGGAATTAGAAAAGTAGAGGACCAAGTACGCTTCCCTGTGGTACACCAGATACTACGGGAACTAGAGATGAGGTGTGATTGTTAACTTATGTAAATTGCATCCTGTTAGAAAGAAATTCTTTTTTGCATGAGACAACAGTGGTCAATGTTAAGTTTAGTAAGCATCTAAATGAGCCGACGATGAGAAACACGGTCATATGCTTTTGAAAAGTCTAGGAACATGGCATCAACTTGGACTCCTGCATCTATAGATGAATGTATGTCGTAAATGAAGCCAGCGAGTTGTGTGTCACAAGAATAGTTTCTGCGAAAACCGTGCTGGTGCTTTAATATTGGGTTATGCTCTTCGAGGTATTTAATGACTTTTGAATGTGTAACATGCTCGAACAATTTACAAATGGTACTTGTTAAAGAAATGGGTCTATAGTTAAGCGGTGAGGAACGATCACTTGACTTTAAGAATGGTACCACCCAGGCTACTTTCAAACCTCGGGGTATTACGCCTGTTAATAGTGACTGCGAAAACAGTGCCGACAATAGTGGCATTCGGTAAAAAAGGTTAATTTGACAATACGAACAAAACCTCGCACCTAAAGCACAGGGCACAGAAGATCTATGTACCATGCAAAGACGGCACAAAGAACAAAATGCAAAACTGGTGGAATGTATAAAAAATGACATCGAGGATTTGAGCGATCCGGGAACGTACTATTGGTAGGGGACACGAACGTCCACATCAAAGATCTAGACAATGGTAGACAATGGAAATGCCAGATATGTGTGAGGACAAGAACCTGATAAATAGTAAATAGGGAACAACATGAGAGGTGAAATCACATGGGAGTGTTGTAGGAGGCAGCTCGTTGAAAAAGGCGCTACTGAGGATAGTGTCGCTACCTCTGAGAGGAACGAAAACAGCGCATTAACGGAGGCTCCCGACAGAGGGCAATGTCGGCGTCGGGTGCAGAACCACGGCAGGCCTTGGAAACGGCTACTGACCCGAGCGCGACAAACCTAACAACGTTTCAAATGAGAATGTAATGAAGTCTGCTAGCGACTCGAAACAGCATGGGTCCGCTGAAACGAAAGGTGTTTTTCCGGATGCGAGTTCACACTCGAGCGATGTTGTGGCAAAGCCCGCAGTCGAGACTCCAAGCGGTTTTCACAGTGTAGCTGGGAGTAATGACGACGGCGCGAGCGTCCTATCTCCAGCTCAGATGCTTGCTGTCGAGCTACAGCCAGCGGAGCTCGTAAAGATTCTGGTGTCGTGTGATGCTGAGCCGTCTTATGAGAGCACGTAGCAGTGTAGCCCTGACAGCCGCAAATGGGAACCTTGATACCCCTTCGGTGTCTGCTCACTTCGGATGTTGCGGAAAAGGCAAGGCTTAGCGAGGCTTCGGACGTTTTCTGGTCGAATTTGCTTATTTCCCGGCAGATTTTCGCGCGGTCTTCGATGACGGAGCGTCCTCTGTGTGTTTTAGTAATCTTGAGTCTCGAATCACGATATAGGCGTGGGGTGTAGACAGGAGGGGAAAAGCGTCCCAGCCTTCTGGCGGCGAACGCTCCCGTATGAGCACGCTAGGCAGCAGCGCTTGCATTGCGCCGTGCGACCGCGGAACTCGGGCCCGCCAACACCATGAAAGCGCACGCCTTGCCTGAGCGGTGGAAATTAGGGCAGCTTTCTCCGCGCGTCTCGGTGAATCGGAGTCTCAATCGGTCGCAGCAGCCTTAAACGGACCCTGCAACACTCCTCGTGTAGTGCAAGTAAACCTGCGCGACGTTTATATTAGACTTTCAGGAACACCCGAGCCAAATAATACACGTGCACATGAAGCGGTAAGCGCGCAAATTGCCGTGAAAGACGCGGAAAAACCAACCGCGCTCTCTTCAATTCTCCTCATTATGCACCCCTGGCATGGCCTCTGCGACGTCAATCGGGCCATGGCTGTCCCGGCTGTCCTATGGGCTGTCCCTGGTCAACTTCACGGTTAAATTCTGACATTTCCTGTGACGATCAGCCGTCGTCGGCGTTTTGTATGAACCTCTTCTATGTCTGAACCTGTCCGCATGCTTTTGGTGCTTCTTTTGTTTTGAGTGCGCGCGGAGTTTGAGTGACGAACTAAATCTTCAACGCTTTGTTGAAGATATTGCTAGTAGAGCGGTCAAAGAGCCGAAGCTATTCTGGGCGTACATTAACTCCCAGCGGCGGCAGTCTCGGTGTCCATCCTTTGTCATCAATGGTGCCACCACGACCTCACCATCCCTCGTCGCTGAAGCATTCAGCCAGCATTTTTCCTCAGTGTGGACACGTGACCTAACACCTTCGCCTACTGCCAGCTACCCTGTCCAACCTGCGGGACTCGTCTCACCAGAAATGCCCACCCCTCGAATAACCCCGGAAGACGTCTTAGACGCAGTTTCACACATTAACCCTTTTCAAAGTCCTGGTCCCGACGGCATCCACCCATTGATATTCAAATATGCAGCTCCATCTATGGTCCGCTTCCTGTGCTCACTGTTCCAAAAAATCCTGGACTCCGGTGTAACCCCAGATGCATGGAGGATAGTCCAGGTATCACCTGTGCAAAAAGGTCACAGTGCCCGTGCGGACGTCCTATCCTCGTACCGGCCCATCGCCAACACCTCCATTGTCTGTCGTACCTTCGAGCGTGTTTTAAATGCGAAAATTCAGACGCACCTAGAAGGGCGTGGACTCTTGTCCCCGGCCCAGCATGGCTTTCGCCGCAACCGCAGTTGTGAGACTGCGCTTGGCGCCCTGTTGCACACAGTAAGTGCCCATCTTGATGAGCGTACCCCATGTGAGCTCGTACAGCTGGACCTGTCTCGAGCTTTTGACCGCCTACCACACGCAGCCCTGCTGAGTTGCATTGAAATAAAGGGGATCTCAGGTGGCTTACTCACATGGATCTATTCATTCATAAGTAACCACACCCAGCGTGTCATCTACCAGGGCGCGACCTCTTCCAGCACAGCAGTCCTCGTGGGTGTACCAGAGGGAAGTGTACTTGGGCCAACACTGTTCACAATCTACATTGACAGTGTCACGCGCAACCTTAACTGCATACCATTTCTTTACGCTGATAACATTACGCTGCTCCAGCCCATCCACCGACCTGCTGACTACACCTCCCTTCAGGCTGACCTTGTCGTGTGTCACCGCTGGACTGAGGAACACCAACTTCCGGTAAACACCGCCAAATCGTGCACAATGACATTCACCGGACTGTGTCGCCCTCGTGAAGTCCCAGTGCTCACTCTTGGAGGCCGTGAACTTAGGCCAGTGATATCAACAACTGTTCTCGGTGTTGAACTTGACTCGCGCCTATCCTTTGCTCCTCACGTCCACCGCACTGTGGCCAGATCCCGCCGCATGCTTGGCTTTGTCAAGCGCAGCACTGTTGGCATGCCTCCCACGCCGTTTCGGCAGCTGTACACTGCCCTAGTCCTGCCTGTCATGGAGTACTGCTCTGCCATCTGGTTGCCCCACTCTGCTGCCCTTCAAGCTCGCCTTGCCAGTGTGCAACGACGTGCGGCTTATACCTTCTACTCTCGGATAACGCCGAAAAGCCAGCGCCTGTCCTGCACACAAATGCAGACTGCCACCCTGCTGCAATTTTCATCCTGGCAGCCCCATATGTCTCGAATCCAGGCTGCCACCATCCGACTCCTATGCCGTCTCTTTGGTCCCGGACACCATACCTTAATGGGTGCGCCACGCCTCAACCGCCGCACAAAGCGCCTCGAGCCCCTTCTGAACCGAACAGAGAGACATGGTTCCTCATGGTTCCCCCGTGCTGTTGCGCTGTGCCGACAGCTTTTAGCAGACCTCGCCGGAACATTCCCACCCGAAAATGACGACATCAGACGTGTGGTTAAGTGAAAATTTAAAGCGCAACAAAGGCTGCACAGCGCCTGAAGTAGCCACTGGACTACCTGGTCATCCCCCCACGTTTTCCCTTACTCTGTTCTGCATTCTGTATTTATTTTCTGCCACGCCATTCCGACCCCCTTTCTTCCTCCTACTTTTCTCCCCATTTTTCCCCTCACTTCTGTCCCCCTCCCCTTTTTTTCCAAAACTCCCCTTTCTCTCGTCCACTTTGAACCGTAATTTGGGTCCCAGGTTGGGTACGCAAGCCTGACTGGTATGGGAAATTCTGCCTTTTGCGGCCCTGTACGCCTGGTTTCACCCACCATGAGTACAAATAAAGTATTATTATTATTATTAAATATTCCACTTTCAACGAGCCCACTCGACAACAAACGTTCATTGCTCCAAAAACGCCCTACCAGCCTGAGCGCTTGTTTGCGAGCAGGCCACCATGCCTGCTTTCTTGTGGCACCAGACCGGAAATAGACCTGGCCACGTTGCGGGGAAAAGGACGAAACTCCCCGGCCTGTGACATATCGAAGGCCGCCAAACAGAACGCCGCGCGCCGCCCCCGTCTCCGGGAGAGAGCGCGCAGCTTTTGTCGCGTTGTCCGCGGTTGAGTTCAGAGGGAACATTTATGCGCGATTTTTCATCCCGCGTAGTTTCGGTGATAGGAACGGATTTTTATAATCCTTGCGGGAGGAGATTGCTGGGACAATAGACTTTACCCAAAAATACATTCTGAGTAGTCGATGGTAAGTGTTGCAAGGTACCTTTAAAAGGACACTGAAGTGATTTGTAAACATTGCGGGATTAGTATCGCAAATTGTAGTCCGGAGTCCATAGGCCATGTTTCGACCACTCTGAGCGCGTTTACGCGAATTGATTTATTAGAAAAGTCAATTCTAAAATGCTGTCCTCCTTTCTGCACCCTCGCCCATTTTCTGTGGCGTTTTCGTGTGACGTCAGGAGAATATGAGCTGGCAATTGGCGGCGCTACTGCACGGCTTGCCGACCTTCCGACAGAGTCAGTCGGCCCAGCGTTTAGTCCGCCGGCCACCGACGGGTCGTCGCAATTCGCTCGCTCAGTTAAAACTAAGCCACAACACGTTCATGAATGGAACAATGTGCCGTTTTTTACTTAATTAGTTTGTGCACTGTATCAAGCTCCGAGTCCGGGTCGCTCCACGCAAGCGCTGCACAAGCGCACATGCGACGCTTCGCTGAATGATACGCTAGTAGGAAAATCTAAGACCGCTTGAAGGCGGAGAAGAGTCAGCGAACTCAATATAGGTACTAAGGAAATAAAATCAACTGAAACTTTTACCGTACAGCGCAGAACTAGGGAGCAGGTAGCACTTTTTTTGCGCTGGGTGAACAAGCACAGCGGTCAGCAGCGCGACCACACATCTGCGAACGCTTTTCCGTCTAAGAAATGCGATTGCTAGACGTGAGATATGGTGGAAGTTTGGGGGACGCTTACTGCACGAGCGCTATACAACAAATAGTCACCTAAGGCACTTGAAATGCTAAGACTAAATAAAAGTGTAAACTGGTTATACATTATATACCTTATATATACAACCTCGGCAGCCCTGTCTGTGTTAAAAAGAGTGAAACGAATGCCAGTACGTTCATCTGTTAAATCTTTCTTCTTTAAACTTCATAGCGGCACGCTACCGGTAAAACCCTGGCTGCAAGAAAAAGGACTATATGCACACCCCTGGACACTTAAAGGGGTCCTGAAATACCTTCCGCGGATGCATGAATGTACATGTAACCAAATAAAGCAATGTATTAGCAATCTCCTCCCGCAAGAATTTCGTTAAAGCGATGAGTATTAGCTGAGAAATCGTAAATCAAAAACCGCGCATTATCGTCGCGCCGCGTTTCCTCCTCCTTTCAACTTTCTCTTCGCGGTTGACGGCGGCGAGCCTTCCCTCCCATGATGCTACGCTCCGCAGCGGTGACGTACGTACTTCCGCTATTGCGCTGCTCAGACTGTCGTCTGCTATGGGTCAGCCTTATTGACACCATGAATCCCGCACTCCGCTCAATGCTGGAAAAGCGAACGAAAAATCTGGCCGCATGTGTGCGGCGGCCTGGCCTTTGCCATTTCGCGGTGTACGTCGCTGTAGTTGCTATCGGCGGCGAACTCGCAGCCACACGGGGAGGATCGTGCGCTCGTTCTCTTTGATGCACCGCGCACTGTTTATCCAAAAAGCGCCCTATCAGGTGTGGCCCCGCTGGTGCCGGGTCTTATTTTGCGGCGGTGGTAATTCCTGCCGGCGGAATGTGAAAAAATTGGCCGCGTATCTGCTCCTTTCGTTGCAAATGTCGTCAAAAGACGATAGTCTTTATCGGCTTTTGCGAAATAAATGCCTCCCTTCGCTTTCCCGCTCACCTCTCATGTTCCTCGTGCGTCGCGCTCCTCCCAAGGTAAAGACGCCAAAGGTTTGCTTAAATTATTTTAAATTTCCCGCGTTCCACTGCTCCAAACCGGGTGTCTCGATGCGAACGCTGCCGTACGGCGAAGACGTGCGTTAATCGAGGCGCCCTACTTCAACGTTTATAGAACCGCGTTTCCCTACTCCACGTGCGTTGCAAGAAGAACGCGGAACCTATCTAGTGGAACCTTTCGTAACTGTTGCCGGTTGATTTCTTAAAATGGCGCCAGTAGCTATAGTGCCGCGGTCGACAGCAGGCGACGGCGGAGTGAATTTTTTTTCTGCAGTTCATGAAGTATTTAATTTCGCAAAAATCAAACATGTACGATTTTTTATAAAGGAACAGTGCAAATATCACTTCTATATTAATCTGTTGACCGCAACCCGTTACACGGACGTTGCGCATCCCTCCCCCAATTCTCCGGCTACGCTTGTCACCCTGGACATTTCTGGCAACACCCTTACTGCGGCAACTTACCGAAATATGCCTACACCCGAAGCCGAAGCCCTGGCCATCGCCCATGCCATTACTACACATCGAAATCAGCCTTATCTCAATCTCACCATCATTAGCGATTCACAGCAAGCCTGCCGCCTTTACCAGGCCGGTCTCGCCCCACAGCAAGCCTTACCCATGCTACGCTACCTACCTCCGGACCTAGAAGTGACCATTGTATGGACTCCTGGCCATGCCGGCCTGGTTGGGAATGAAGCGGCTCATGCCGCAGCCCGCGATCTGCACTACCGGGCACTCCCAACTTCAAGGACCGACACTGGTTGCTACCCTCCCACCACTGAAGACACGCTCCCTGCCCTTGATTCCACCTTCAGTGCCATACTGTCCCACTACAGGCACACACGAAGAATATACCCCCCGCCCCACCCCTCCCTCCCAACACACCACGCCACGCTTTATCGCCGCCTGCAAACTGAAACCTTCTATAATCACCCCATCCTACGCCACATCTCGCCGTCCCTTTTCCCCTACAACTGCCCGCACTGTCACATACCTCTCACGACTTACCACCTTGTTTTCTCTTGTCCTCACCACCCTAACTCCATCCCATCCACCAACCCTGAGCAGTGGGAGTCCGAGCTGACCAGCTCAGCACCAGAGCGACAGCAAGCCCTGGTGCAACGAGCTCTGGACGCAGCTCGGACTCGCGGCCTCCTGGACTTGGGAGGCTGAGCACATCGTGGTGTGCACAATAAACGTTTATTCCTCCCCTCTTATATTGGCATAATGTCTTGTTCTTCTTCAACAATGTCGACAACTATGAACATTACACCGGACTTAGACGGGTAAATTTAGCTGTGACTATATAAGACTATTGCGCAGGCATTGTTTTGCTTTGGCCGGGTGGCTGAATCGAGTCACAGACAGACAGACGGACAGACAGACATACAGACAGACCAAAATTTCTGGGTTTAAGTAGCCCAAGAAAGACTATCGTCTTTAAAAGACATTTTAAACCATGTTTTAAACCGATACAGAACCCGTGCACAAAACGCTTCAATCATGCGACCAGTTCAGCTTGGGGAGACGCGTGGTGGAGAGCGGCAACGTTGGCAAAACATGCTCCGGCGCGGCCCTGAGCTTTCTAGCGCTGGAGCGAGCGCCATTTCTTTGACGATGATGATGGTTTGATTTTATTGGCGCAAGGCCGACATGGGCGAAGAGCGCCAAACACAAAGTGATTTGATGAGGAGAGAACATGAACTAAAATCTTAAAAACTATGAGCACGGCTGGTGTAAAGGGCCAGGGCGAAACGAAGAACAAGAGTGGTTAAAAGATAAATAAGGTGGCTGGGGTATAGGACCAGGGGTAAAGCTATGGGTGGTATGAGATTAGTTGTAAAAAGTGAACTTCTGATAGGAACTTAACGGTGCGCTAAACAGAAAACATGGCATCATCTCCTAAGAAGTATGATGGGTGTGGTGGAATATGTCGTGTGTGTAGTTGAGGGAAGTGTTTGCGTCATGTAGTGTCGAGTGCCTTACATTGTATGAGGATATGCATCACGGATAGGGCCTCTCTGCACCTGCTGCACAGAGGTCTTGGAGATCCAGTGAGAAGGTGCGAGTGTGTTCCATGAGTGTGCCCTATACGTAATCTAGCCAAGGCGACTTCAGTGTATCTATTGCGTGTGTCGGTGGTGTATGGTCCCAAGTGTGGTTTTATTACGTGTAACTTGTTGTCTGTTTGTTCGCTCCAGTGTGTTTGCCATGTTTTGCGAAGTTGTTGTCTGATGTGGGGTTTCACGTCTGTGTAGGGTAATGTGGTTATGTCTACTGTATTCAAGAGTGTAGCAGCAGCAGCCATTCGATCCGCTGCTTCGTTCCCGGCTATACCACAGTGGCCAGCGACCCAGCAAAGGACTAGTTCAAATTTGTGGACATACACAGACATAATACCCTTGACTATTAGATTTACAACGTGTTTTTTGAAGACTTTGTAGACGACAATGCCCGCACGACACTGAGGGAGTCTGTATATATAGTGGATTGTGGGATGTGACTTTGAAGGATATGATTAACAACAAGAAGTACACCATAAGCCTCCGCCGTAAAGATACTGGTATTACTATTAAGAGTTCTAGTGACATTAAGGCCGGGCCCATGCGCCGCGCAGGACACAGAGGTGGCAGTTTTAGAGGCGTCCGTATAAAATTCAGAAAATTGATACTTCTGCTGCAAATACAAGAAGTGCTGCAGAATTGTACATGTGGGAGCTCGGTTTTTATCTACATGTGGGAAAGATGTGTCGCATAAGACAGGGCGGAGATACCTTGGTGCTATAAAATCTGTTTGAGAACTTTGTATGGTGTCTAAAAAGGAGACAGAAAGCTCTGACGCTTCCTCTCTAACTCTGTAAGAGAAGGGCGCAGAGAACGATGGTCGGTTTAGGAGTAGTGCAGTCATAGACGTATCAGAAAAAGCTGATTTAAAAGGATGGTGTGGCATAGATAAAATTTTAAAAGCAAAAAGGAGATCTGTGTATGCTCGCTGACGTTGTAGGTTCCACTTATTACACTCCACATAGAGGCTTTCGACCGGGCTAGTCCGGAAAGCGCCACATGCCAGCCGGAGCTCCAGATGAAGCACTGGGTCCAGAATTTTGAGGGATGTCTTACTTGCTGACCCATAAACAACACATCCATAGTCTAATCGTGAACCTATCAGGCTAGTAAAAACACGTAAAAGACGTTGTTTGTCACCACCATATGAAGAGTGGGAGAGAACCTTGAGTATATTCATGGCCTTTAAGCATTTATGTTTAAGTTGGTTTATATGTGGAATGAACGAGAGCTTTTCGTCAAGGACTACACCTAAAAACTTGTGTTCATTTCTGACTGGAATTGAGACACCATTGAGTGATGTCTGGATCCGGCCGAATGCCACGCCTTTTCGAAAACAAAACACAAGTACACTTCACTGGATTAAATCTAAAACCGTTGCTATCTGCCCAGCCAGCTAGCTTGTTAACACCAAGCTGGACTTGGCGCTCGCAGATAGACAGGTTACAAGACTTAAAGGATAATTGCACGTCGTCTACATAGATTGAGCAGGAAATGGTTGGTGGCAGAGCCTTCCGAAGAGAGGTCATTTTTACAATAAACAAAGTGCAACTCAAAACTCCACCTTGCGGAACACCGTTTTCCTGCACGTGAACTCTAGAGAATGCAGTTCCAACTCACACGCGAAACGTTCTTTCAGAGAGGTAACTGGCAAGCGTGTTCCACATGTTACCCGACATACCAAAGAACTTCAAATCGCTGAGGATGCCGTACCGCCAAGCAGTGTCGTGCGCCTTTTCAAGATCAAAGAATACTGTCATACAGTACTGCGTATGGAGGAAAGCATCTTTAATATATGACTCTAACGCAACGAGTTGATCGTTCGTAGATCGCCCCGCCCTAAAGTCCGCCTGGCAGCTCTCGAGAAGACCGTTGTACTCTAAGAAGTACACGAGTCTCCTGTTTATCATCTTCTCGAAGAGCTTACACAGGCAGCTTGTCAGGGCAATGGGGCGATAACTGGCGGGAGAGGAAGGGTCCTTCCCTTCCTTTAGGAAAGCCACTACTATGGCCTCCCTCCAAGAGCGTGGAAAGTGCCCCGAAAGAAATATTTTATTGTAGAGGTGAAGAAGTGTTTCAAGCGTGTCGGCATGTAAGTGTTCTATCATTGTGTATAAAATCCTGTCTGCACCTGGAGCTGAAGGTTTACAAGTACCGAGTGCGACCTTCAGCTCATCAAGTGAAAAGGGGGTGTTATAGGATGGGTTCGACTTATTAGTGTCTCGCAAGGACTTCTTCTCACATGATGCTTTGTGTTTAATGAAAGTGTTGGTGTAGTGTGCCGAGCTGGACACGTGTTGGAAGTGTTGTGCAAGCGTGTTAGCCTGGTCTTCGAGTGTGTCCCCTGTTGTGCTAACCAGGGGCAGGCTGTGTGACTGTTGTCCTTTCAGCTTGCGTATTCGTGTCCAGACTTTGTGGGTGTCGGTGTATGAGTTGATGGAAGTGAGGAAGGCGCGCAAACTCTCCCTTTTCGCCTCACGACGCACACGCTTCCCAAGAGCCTTTGCCCGTTTAAAGGAAATGAGATTATCTGGCGTGGGGTACCGGCGAAGGACACCCCACGCCTTGTTCTGGGCCTCCCGCGCCCGCCTCCAGTCCTCGTTCCACCAGGGCCTCCTTGGGGTGCGGGACGCACTGGAGGCTTGGGGCATGGACTTTTCGGCGGCGTCGAGTATGTGTGCCGCGACGAGTTGGGCTGCTTCCTCCACGTGTAGGTGTTTTATGTTTGTGTGGTGTAGTTTAGATGTTTCTGTGAATGTACTCCAGTTTGCTTTTGATTCATTAAACCTGTTATGGGAAGATGGACTCCTCGGGCCTACGTTAATGAATTGGGGAAATGGTCACTACCATATGGGTCTGTGCCCACACCCCACTCAAGACATGGAAAGAGAACTGCGGAACCAATCGCCAAGTCAAGATGAGAGTATGTATTGTGTCCTAAGTTATGGTATGTAGGCTGTTTTTTGTTAAAGGGAAGGTGAAGCGGTTTTAGAATTAAAAGAAAAGTTGACTAGCAGCAAGTACACATTGAATAGTTTATGTGTACAAAATATTTTCGCAATACATGCAATAGAAGCGGCGCAATGAGCAAACAAAAGTGGCCCGATGCCCCGCCCCCATCTCGCCGCGCGATGCCGGAAGACAGAAGAGCGCCGGCGAAAACCGGCTGAAAAACGTCATACCTGGACTTCCGGCCGGAACGGCCGCCTCGGCCATGCTCTTTTCGCCGTGTTTCCTTGTGAATGATACTTGTTGTTGTGGTTGATAGCACTCATTTGTACAATTTTCGTGTAAAAAAAAGTATGCACGAACGCCAAACGAGGCATACGTTATCATGCCGTATTCCTAAGCAGAATAATGCCACGCCGGAATGCTTGATAACATACGGAAGCGACAGCCGAGGTGGCTGTGCTTGATGACAGAGAATATACTACACTACGTTAAATACTTTGTAAACCGCTCCAATGCGGTTTTTTTTTGTTTGTTTTTGTTTTTGTTTTTTTTTTTTGATGCGACGGACGTGAATGTTCACATTAGAGTCTAGATTTAGGAAGGATTGGGAATACTGCTGTACTTTGGCCGGGGATGTTTCGTTCCATTCCAGAAACCAAGTCACATTTGTTCAGGAAATACTTCTTTCGTTAAACGCGTCGGTTTTCTTTCCCTTTGGGCTCAGGACAGTGTTAAAAAAAACAATTTTTTGGCGAAACTAAAACAAGGGGCCAATCCTGATAGAAGTTCTCTCCCGGCTAAGAGGAAAGAGTATTCCTACAAAGTAAAAGAACCAAGACAACCAGATTACTTGTTTTGCAAGTATACATGTCACGATAAGGTGATGTTTGTCTTGAATTAAAAAAAAACACCACTCCGAACCACCACCATGCCATAATTTGTGTTGACTGCGGGGGCCTAATTGTTTGCCCAAGATTCCGTGTGGCTGCATATTATAACCTGGCAAGCACTTGTTGTCACTGAACCTCAAGTGTGCTCCAGTGATAGTCGGTGATATATATAATGATGATACTAAAAAAATTAGGAGCTAAGAGTAAATATACGACCTTTGTCCGACTAGCGCGGTAAATGCCTAAATCTAAAAATGCTGAAACAGGCCAACGATTCATTATCACAAACGTTTGGTGATTGTTACCTAAAGTAACGTAACTACAACGTAACTGCCTTGTCCGACTGGTCTGTTAATTATAACGAGGTGGCCATAATATTGTAGCAGAATGCGCAACGCACAAGCGAAAATCAAGCCCTACTACAGCCAATAATGCTGAGCAGGCACTAGTATGCTGCAGTGTTTTCAGAATAAATGCATGTGAAGCAGTAAGACGCCACTCATCGAAGTGCAGTTAGCAATCGCAGAGGCGCCGTAGCGCCGCTGCCGAAATGGCGCGCGCGTGTGGGTCTGTGTACGGGGATTAGTAACGGGGCTGGGGTGGGCGACAACGAACAAAGGAAATGCGGAAGCAGAGTGTGCTTGTTGGTTTATGCGTGTACCGGCAAGATGTGTCTCGCATATACGTTTACAGCGCATGAACGCTATTTTTTCGCGCAGTGCACGTACGTGCTTTTCGCTGGTAGATTGTTTATAAAACGCCCATTAATGTTCGGCATAAATGGTTTTGTGTATAATAAGAAACAGTTAAGGCGGTACCTAATATTAACATAGGGTATAAAATCCCCCTATGCTGGTTGCCTTATTCAAAAATATTTTGATGGAACCCACTAGTCGACGTCACAGTCACTGCTTTGGGGTTCTCTGTCGTTAAGCTCCAAGATAATTGAATTTAATTTAAGCTCCAAGATAATTGAACCAACAGCACGGGAAATTATAAAACAAACTTCCAGTCATGTGCGAAAATTAGACTGCAAGCTAAATTGCCGCAAACGCAACTGTGCGATCGTTCGCAATGCTTCCGACAACCCGCGTGGCCGAAGGGTGTCCTCCTTTGACGTCATGACGGGCGCAACCAATCAGGGGCGTCAAAAGACGAAAAGCGCGCGTCTTTCAAACGGGGCCGCGCTTTTTGCAAGATAAATGCCACTCGGACTCATGTACGATAAATTTCAATGTGATATTCGGAATCAGCGCGCAAGAAACTATATAACTGTTAATCTAACTCAACTTTTTTGGAAAGCGCTTCAGCTTCCCTTTAAAGAGGCATGCTCCGGAGGATGTAAGAAACGTCTCTATCAAGCGACCTCGGGCATCCGTTCTGGAGGAGCCCCAAAGAGAGTTGTGCGCATTAAGGTCGCCTGTTAGTACGTATGGTTCGGGCAGCTGGTCGACCAGCGCCTCGAAATCAGAGCTCGAAAGTGCATGATCAGGAGGAATGTAGATGGAGCATACCGTTATCAACCTATTAAATATCGTACGGATCGCTACAGCCTCGAGGACAGTGTTTAAAGAGAGAGGGTGGCATGCTTAAGATTTCCGGCCGATAATGGCCACACCTCCTGAAGAGTGGGTGCAGCCAACCCTGTCCTTTCTGAATACCATGTACCTATTTAAAGGGACACTGAAGTGATATGTAAACATTGCGGGATTACTTGCGCAAATTGTAGTCCGGGGTCCCCAGGCCATGTTACGACCACTCTTGGCGCGTTTACGCGCTTTTATTTAGTAGAAAACTTAATTCGAAAATGCTGTCCTCCTCTCTTTACGCTCGCCCATTTTCTGCGGCGTTTTCGTGTGACGTCGAGAGGAGCCGAGCTCGCAATTGGCTGAGCTATCTGCACGGCTCCCCGGCCTTCAGACAGAGTCAGTCGGCCCAGCGTTTCGTCCGCCGGACGCCGACGGGTCGTCGCGATTCGTTCGCTCAGTTGAAACGAAGCCAGGGCCAGGACACGTTTGTGAATGGAAGAATGGGCCTTTCTTTACTTGGTTAGTTTGTACACTGTATCTAGCTCCAAGTCAAGGTCGCTTCACACAAGCGCACATGCGACGCTTCGCTGACTGGTACGCCCGTAGGAAAATATAAGGCCTCTTGAAGGCGGGAGAAGAGTCAGCGAAGTCAATATAGGTACTAAGGAAATAAAATCAACTGATATTTTTACCGTACAGCGTAAAAATAGGGTGCGGGAAGCACTTTTTTGCGCTGGGCGAACAAGCACAGCGGTCAGCAGCACGACTACGCATCTGCGAACGCTTTTCCGTCTACGAAATGCAATTGCTAGACGTGAGCTATTGCGGAAACTCGGGGGACGCTTACTGCACGAGCACAATACAACAAATAGTCACCTAAGCTGCTTGAAATGCCAAAACTAAATAAAAATGTAAACTTGTTGTACAATATATACCTTATATTACCACGGTCGGCGCAGCCCGTCTCGTGGCCGAGTTGTCTAAGGCTGCAGGTATGTCGCCGCCGAGTGTTTTGCAAGTCACGAGTTCGAGTCCCCGCGGGTACGTGCTTTTTTTTTTTTTTTGTAAGTTAACTTTTTTGTTTTCTGCCGATGTGTTCTACATTGAGTTCACATTTGTTTGGGCCGCAACGTTCATGGCTCCACGAACTAGTTCACAGAACGCGCGCAGGCTGGCGCTGGCGCGCTAGCGAGTTCTCGTTGGCGTGCTGTCCATAAGTACCGACTGCTTGCGGGCAGTGGGCACAGGCCAGAATGAACAGACCCTTGGCCTGGTGGCCTGGTGCGAACACGTATTTTACGGTACAGGCATGAGTGAGGCAAGCTCCAAATAGGGGGGGGGGGTGGGGGTGGGGGGGAGCGCATGACATTTGTGCGTCTGCGGGTACGCGGAGGGCGTCCATGCACTGCGTCGGCCTCGGCTAGTGAATGCTACGATTCCAAGCCGTCCTGGGAGGCTTATCTTTATGCATTTTTACAGCTGACAACATGGCAGAAGCGCGGTACGATGATTACTGAGTTATTGAGAATGCCCATCCAACAACGCCACAGGTTGTGTTTTACAGAACCGAAACCGAAACCGAAACTTGTTTGGTTGCTCACCTTGGGCATCGTCCAATCACGGTCCCGCTCCTCCCAACGTCACAGCTTTAGTTGGTGCGGCCGCCGCAAACCGCGCATGGTAGTTTTTCTTCTTTGGCGCTTTGTAAAATAATTACCGATTTGTCAACCGGATAAACGATGAAAAGTGGGCTAATTTGAGCCAGTCTACGCAGTGCAAGCAAAACCGGGAGCTTGACAAATTCACTTCAGTGTCCCTTTAAGAAATTTGTTTGTTTAGAATTGAGGTGGGTTTCCTGCAGACACATGATACTTGGCTGACTGGCATGCAGAATCTCATACACATCGTCAAGATTTTTAAGGAGGCCTCTGCAGTTCCATTGAATAATGTTTTCTGTTCCCATTATTTAAATTTAAAAATGACTGGAGTGTGTGTGTTCGTGTGTGTTCATGTGTCGTCTTTCGGGGCTGTTACTCTTGGATTAGGCTTTTTAGGCCTTTCTACTGGCTTGGCCGTCGGAGGCCGCTCCTTGCGCTGCGTTGCAGGCAGGAACGGCCCGACATCCATTTCGTCGTCGGATGTCCGAGGGGTGCCCGACGGACCGGGCCCCCCGGACTTGGCCCCCCTTCGGGAGCCCTTCGTTTGAGCCGCCACCGCCGCGGGCGTTGGGGACGCCAAAAGTGGCACGGGCGGTGCGGTGGCGGTGGGAACGATGCGGGGCCCGTGGTGTCCATCACCTCGGTACCCTCCCTAGCAAAAATTACCAATAGACAAAACCAATAGCCTATTGGGTTATTGACACCACTAGCTATTGGTGTATCAGTCTATAGGTGTATTGGTACCTATTGGTGTATTGGTCTAGTCCTATAGGTGTATTGGTACCTATTGGTGTATTGGTCTAGTCCCACAGGTCTATTGGTACCTATAGGTGTATTGGTATCATGGGCCCACTGGAGCACCAATTGAAATATGGCCAAATGCATGCCAAGGCCTTTAGTTCACTGCATTCATTTGGCTATGCTACACTTGCTTCAGCAAGTTTCTAAACACAACGTGGTCCCACTACCCTTCAAATACCACAAAGCCGTAAGTGCTGGTTGACTGCAGTTTTATTGCACAACAGGCTGTTGAATTTCCGGTGCATATATTCCTAGAGTCAGAGCTGCAAGACCTGCAAAAACAGTATGGAAATAATTAGGAACTTCTGCAATAACTGCACATTTTTATAAGTGAGTCTAGCATTCCGTCCAGGCGAAACATACCACTCTACGGTAGCACGCCGCTCAACCCCAACGAACTACGGTGCGTGAATACGCCAATGTGGTCGCAACGCTTCTAAAGTTAGACATTCCGTTTCAATTCCATCTGGATGAAACATTACCCGCGGCACTTCATTTGGTTAATCGGAACACAAAGTCTTACATGCATTTGTACTCAGTTCACACGTGGTTGCATCGATAGTGGCTTTTCCAAAAATGAAAGCGCCGCTTGTCGTCCTGCTCTGCTATTTTTAATAAAAATTTTATCAGGAAATAAGAGCCTTCTACAGCTTCGCGGTGAAAAGGAATGTATACATACCTTCAAATGCAAAAATCCGAGCTGCGTAATGCGTGCACGTTCGCCACCTCGCCGTGCGTGAAGACAATAATCCTTGAATACGAGCGACGTCGAAGGTGTCTTTACATTCTAGCGCTCTACAGATGATGTCCTCGTAACATTAAAACTAACAAATAAAATGTGAGGCACTAAAATTCACAAACACGGTGGCTGGCCGCTGGAATGAATGCCCACGCCGGGGATCGTGCCGAAGCGCCGGACATAGAAGAAGCCATTTTGCTTTTTCTTGCATACGAAACCTCCGCCAGGTTCATACTTTCAGAGAAGCATTATTGAGTAGTTTTAATTAATGTATTTCACCTTAAAATTATGAAGCAATTTTAAAATGCGGGGTTAATTATTTTGGTGTTAATTTTGATTTTGTAGGCTTTACTTTCTGCAAACATGAAGTACGACACCTATCCTAAGAACCGGCCGTTGAATCGGCACCCAAAACAAATATGGCCGCTCCGCGGCTTAGCCGGCTCAGCGAGTTTAGAAAAATTAGAGGCGATGATTCTGAAGGCGAGCGCTGACGCTCGCTAAAAAAAATCTATAACTACTGTAGGCACAGAATCACACGCGCGGTGTTTTTTGCTTGTCGCAAGCATTGCGGGCAACCACCATGAGCCGGCGGCTGCAACTCGTTGCTACCAGGAAATTTTTGAGCGCTACAGGGACGTTATTTTTGAGGCGTGCTAAATGCAAAATGCTTGCAGCTAACGTGAATCGAATGTCTTCGGGCAGAAACATTGCTTGCAGGGCTGCAGATTAATTTTGACCACCGGCGGTGTGGCCGATCGAGCGCCGCAGCGCGAGATCGACACACGGGCAGTTTTACCTTTCTCCTCGATCTGGAAAACAACCGCTGCGGCCGGGATCGCACCCCCGTCCTTGGGCTTAGCAGCACACCGCCTAAAAAAAGCCAACAGCTCTACTTTTTATTAGTGCCTGTAAATCAATAGCCCCGAAAAATGTATTTGACCAATAGATATCCCCTATTGGTCTATTAGGCTGATACAACCAATAGCTATTGGTCCCACTATCCCAATAGCTTTTGGTCCCAATAGCTATTGGTCCCATTGGGACCAATAGAACCAATACGAATTGGTCTATTGGACCAATACATGTCTCTCTATCGGACCAATAGATTTTGTATTGGTCCTATAGATACTCAAATAGAACCAATGGCCTGACCTATAGGACCAATACATTATTTCTATTGGACCAATACAAATTTCTATTGGAATTTTTGCTAGGGCTCCAACGCACTGGAGGACGGGGAGACAGAGGCGGGAGCGGCACCGGTCCCGACAGAAGTGGTTTGCGCCACAACCGCTGCTGCCTCAGCAAGCGGCGTGGTGCCGGGTTGGGCTGCGTGAGGCAACCCAGCGGGGGATGGGGGCGGGACCAGGTCAGGCTCGCTGAACTGGGTCCCTGTGGACACCAGACGCCGCTCCGCCCCCCGGCGAGCCGCGTCAGCGTACCTTCCCAGAGGGAAAGAGGCGGACCTCTTTCTCGCCTCTGGAAAGGTGATGTTCTCAGTTACCTTAATGTTTATGATCTTTTTTTCAAGTTGGAATTTTTCGCACTTGCGGGAGTATGCCGCATGCGGCCCCCCGCAGTTTACACAAGTGAGGGTTTCGGATTGGCAGTTGTCACTAGGATGGTCGTGCGCCGCGCATTTTGCACACGTCGTTCGGCCACGGCAAGAGTTCGTACCGTGCCCGAACCGCTGGCACTTAAAACAGCGCCGCGGGTTCGGGATGTACGGACGTATTGAGCACCGGATAAAACCTGCATATATATGTTGTGGGAGAACTGCGCGGTCAAAGGTCAAGATGATGTGCTTGGTGGGAATCTCCTTGTCGTCTCTACGGATAGTGGTGCGTCTCACGGCAGTGACGCCCTGATCCTCCAAGCCGGCAAGGAGATCCGCATCCGTTTCGTTCAGGAGGTCTGTCTCGGATATCACACCCTGCGAGCTGTTGAGGCTCCGATGGGGTGTGACCCTGATGTCGAGATCAGCCAGTCTAGTCTGAGCTAGAAGCTTTGCAGACTACTGCTTGTCATTTATTTCAATTAGGAGTTCACCAGACCTTTGTTTTTTGCACTTATACGATTTTCCTACTATTGCTTCAAGATACTTGGCGATCAAGAAGACTGACTGAGATGCAAGAGGGTGGGTTGGATTGAGGGATTCCATGACAAGAAATTGAGAAAAATGATCCGGTTCAGGAAAGGTTAACGACGGCAATGGAGGAAAGGATACTTCGGTGCGGCCCCTTTTCAGGGACCGATCACGGTTGGGGGAGTTTTAGACAATACCATAAAGCATAGTATAAAAGCAGGGAGACGGGGGTACTTTCTCCTTTGACCTTACCCTAGTAGTCAAAGAGGTCCCGGAGCTCCCTGCCTGGTAGACAGGCAGGGAGCTTGACCAAGGAGCCCATCGGCCGGAGCTTGACCAAGGCTCCGACGGCCACCGTTTACGGCTTCTACCCTTCACCTTTAAACACCTCGCCACGGTTAGACACGGCTTATGTTGGGAGCTCGGGGTCCGCGTGTGTCGCTGCTCACCCTCACCATGAATGCTCAAGGTGCCCCGTGCGGGGATTTCTTTGACAATCGCAAACATCGGTTGCCTTGGAAACAAGGCACAAACCGCTCTAGAAGTCAGTTACGGTTCCGTGATCCCGGTTCAGCTCGGGGCCCCACCTCGCGACATGTGGGCACTGCCGGTGTACCTCTCACTCCCATTGGGAAGTGCGAGATGCATTTGGCATTACAGGAGGCGATGGTGTGTGTGTTGTGGACGCCTTTGTTTCGCGATGAAATGCGACGCTGTGCTTCTGCGGGTGGATAGTGCTTCCCATGGTCTGGATTATCTTTCTCGAGCGACGTACGACTCAACCTCGCATGGGGTATGTGCAGTGCCATCTCGGCTTGTGCGCCAGAGTGAAGTGACTTGCTGTTCGCCCGCGCAAACCGCGCGCGAGGCGAGAGCCGAATTTACGACGGGCAGGAGGAGGCAACCCATCGTCTGTCAATCGCGGTTCAGACTTGCAACGCATGTTGTGACGTTGTGTTCGTTCGAAACGCATCTCTGGATTGCTTTGAAGTTGAATAAAGTGTGTGCGTCAAACATGGGAATTCGGCTCAGGGCGTTCTCTGCGATTGCACGAAAGAAGTGCCACGGGACTTCAACGCTTTCTTTATGGAACGTACTCAGGTAAGAGAATATGCATGTTGTGTTATGGCCGTGTTGCATTCAATACAAATGGTTAAGCGTTTGTTTACACTTGTTTCGTTTGTCGTAAAATGTCCAAGCACTCCGGCACCGCCGGCACTACGCTGGCAGATCAGCCGGCGAGCCGACGCTGAGCAGACGACTCATCTCATTGGCGGAAGTGCGTGAAAAAGTCGCCCAATAGCAGGATGTCTAGCTCATGACGAACATCTGGGAATCGATGACGTAGACATGTGAAGATGGCGGCGTCCAAAAACACGAAGGGAAGGGTGAGAAAAACGCGACAAGTTTTGCAACAAAAGTGTGAGCTTTCCGCTGCGCGTAAAAGAGTAATACTTGGCACAGTTGACGTTGACGACCCAATCTAATGATTGCGCTAGTTCATTTAGTGTGCTCAAAACGCCTTTCGGGTCCCCAATTAACTGTAGATTATGCCAAAAGCTGGAAACAATCGAGCACAGATTTCTGTACTGTTGGGTTGCGGTGTTCCACTAGGACATCCTCCAACAAACCTTGAAAAAAGACTTACCATTAACGCCTTATGGCATTAGCTTTTTGCCCGTAAACAATCACGGTGGCGTGCCCTATGATATGTTCATGGCACTTACTCTGCATTCTATGTGGAAAACTCGCAAAGCGATTCAAAATGCCGAAGAGGATGCTCGCACAGTGCGAGAGTACTTCATTGAAAGCGTTGCTTATATAAGAAAAGTTTATCGAGTCATGCCGGAAGAACCTGAGCGGTTACCCATTCTGGATGTGCTAGCGCAATTTATGATGTTTTAAAGGAGTACTGACACGAAATTTCTCGCTTTCAGTTTTTATGCTGTAAAGAATACCGATTGGCCCAGTAATTACGGAAATCTAACCGAAAGCCGTCAGCCACCAACACAGAATTAATTATAGCACGTTTATTGCAACCAGTTTCAAATTTGGTCGCCGCGCGGGAAAATGGCCGTTCGAAGGCCAGCCTGCAAGCGGGCCAGCCTTACGTCACGGTCTCACCCGTGATGTCAGGGACGTTCGCCGCATCGTCTGCTACGATTGCACATAGTCCGCACTCGCACGCGCAGTCAACATGTCGTCTGAATCGTCAGACTCGGATGAGTCGCTGCCAGCCGACAGACAGAACAACTTTATTTGGCCAGGCGATTAGGCCGGCGATGTCTTCGCCGTCGTCCGTTTTAATATCACTGCGGCTCGAACCGGCGCAGACCGTGACAGCAACAGCTTGTCGCCACTCTTCTAATCAATCTGATCGCGAAAAAGAAGTTCCACATGCGAGAAAGTAGATGTTAGTGTGTTGAAAAATTGTGCTAGGGGTTGTTATCAGCGCTGAATTTAAAAGCGGCGTTCAGATATTTGCCGCAATGGTAAGCCTACGCTGACCGGCAGCGGAGGTTCGGCGCTCCGACGCAGCACTGCCGGCACCGCGGTGCGGCGAGCGGCCGAAAGATGGCGCCACCTGCGCGCTAGAATCAAAACAGGCCACGGCAGATGTCTTGGTCACCGATCGCTGAAACGGAAACTTAGGCTCAGTATTCGAAAAAGAGGATGATAGTGTGGTGAAAAGTTGTGTAAAGAATGGTCATTCACAGTTGTACAGATACCGACGATTCGCCACGATACTAAGCCTGAAGTTCCCAACACCCAAGCTGACGCGAGCAACGCCGAGCCCGCTGGCTTGGGCGACAGTTCTTGCGGCCGCCGCCGCGCACGAATTCAGTCCACGTTTAGCGCTCCATGTCGTCGCGTGGAAAATAATGCATCTTGGCGTCGTCGTCGATTTGTTCGGACAGGCTTCCACAAGCAGTACGTCGCATTCCGCGAGCTTGCCATAGCACAACTTGGTCGAGCTCGGCGACGCGCACCGCGGAGGTGCGCGTCGACATTGCGCACCGCGCGGTGCCGGCACTGCGCAGTTTTCAGCACCAGTGCAAGGGAACACCATGCGCCGGCCACAAACTGAAGAGCAAAGACGTCGAACACGCAAAGTGCGCAAAGTTTACAAGCATTGCTCACACAGCTACACCCCTACCTCTCCTGCCCAAACGAATGCCACCGACAACACCAGCGCGCAGCGCAGGATATCGTTTCCGTTTCCGAAAACGACTATATGACGTCACCCTGAACCGGCCAGACACGCAGGCCGATGTTTCGTCACGCCGAAAGCGATTTCGCTAGTGCTGGCGATTTGTGGATGCTCGCGGCCGAGACAATCGAAATCGATTTTAGATGTGATTCCGGCCTCGGATCGCTGCAAAAATTTGTGTGAGGCATCTGTACAAACTACTGAAGCCAATTATATCATTTTTAGGCGCCAAAATTTGGTGTCAGTGCTCCTTTAAGCCACTCCCTTCCGCCAGTTTGTGGCTGGATCTACTAATTTGTGTACTAAGCAGTATGTTTTGTGCTGTCGCCAAGCAGGCAATCAAGAAAAAAAAAGTATCGTGGCCGAGTGGTCTGGAGCGTTAGGAATATTAAAGACGATAGTCTTTTTTTGGGCTACTTAAACCCAGAAATTTTGGTCTGTCTGTATGTCTGTATGTCTGTCTGTGACCCGATTCAGCCACCCGGCCAAAGCAAAACAATGCCTGCGCAATAGTCTTATATAGTCACAGCTAAATCTACCCGTCTATGTCCGGTGGAATATGAATACTTGTCAACATTGTTGAAGAAGAACAATACATTACGCAAATATGAGACAACAAATCAATAAAGAAGTGATATTTGCAGTGTTGCTTTATAAAAAAATCAAACATGCTTGACATTTGCGAAATTAAATACTTCATCAACTGCAGAAAAAGAATTCACTCCGCCGTCGCCTGCTGTCGCAATCGCCACTATAGCTTCTGGGGCCATTTTAAGAAATCAACCGGCAACAGTTAAGCAAGGTTCCACTAGGTAGGTTCCACGTTCTGCTTGCAACGCACGTGGAGTAGGGAAACGCGGTTCTATAAACGCTGAAGTAGGGCGCCTCGATTAACGCGCGTCTTCGCCGTACGGCAGCGTTCGCATCGAGTCACCCGGTTTGGAGCAGTGGAATGCGGGAAATTTAAAATGATTTTAGCAAACCTTTGGCGTCTTTACCTTGGGAGGAGCGCGACGCAAGAGGAACAACATGAGAGGTCAGCCGGAAAGCGAAGGGAGGCATTTACTTCGCAAAAGCCGATAAAGACTATCGTATTTTGACGGCATTTGCAACGAAAGGAGCAGATACGCGGCCATTTTTTTGTTTTGCAAGTCGCAAGTTGGAATCCCCGAGGGTACAGGCTTTTTTTTTATAAGTTCATTTTTTAGTTTGCGGCCGATGTTTTAGATGCGACTGCATCTCATTCACTCGCCTAGTCCCCACATCCGTTGTCGTCGGCGTTGTTGTCGGCATCCGCCCCTCCCCCGTCCTCCTCGCCGCGTGAGCTGCGCTCTCCGCCGCTCACCCCCTGTCCTCTCCGATAGCGGACACTCTCTCGCGAGGGCCATTGGATTGGATTCGAATGGATTGGCTTGGCTTGGCTTGGATTAGATTGGATTGGATTTGGATTGCATTGGATTAAAGTGGATTGTGTTGGATTGTGTTGCGTCATAGCCGCGGCAGACGCACTGGCGCCGGCGCGTCCCCTCACCGTTATGCGCGCTATAAAACGCGGTGCCTGCGCCGCTCCGCTCCATCGTTCCAGCGCCGTTCCTCCGCTGTCCAACGCTGCAACGTGAACTCCCTATGCGTCGCATCTACACAGGGGTTCCCGCGAGGGGAGGTAGGAGTTATCCCTTTTCTAAACTGAGTTCACCATTTTTGGACCGTAACGTTCACTGCTCCACGAGCGAGTTCCCAGAACGCGCGCAGACTTACACTGACGCGCTAGAGAGTTCTCGTTGGCGCGCTGTTGCCACAAGCACCGACTACTTGCGGGCAATGGGCATAGGCCAGAATCAGCAGACCCTTGGCCTGGTGCGAACGCGCTTTTTAAGATACAAGCATAAGTGAGGCAAGCTCCGAATATGCTGAAAAAGCGTATGGCATTTGAGCGTCTGCGGTGACGCGCAGGGCGTTCATCCACTGCGTAGGCCTCAGCTAGTGATTGCTACGATTCCAAGCCGTCCTGGGAGGCTTATCTTAGGCATTTTACAGCCGACAACATGGCAGAAGCGCGGAACGACGATTACTGAGATATCGAGAAGGTCCATCCAACGATGCCGTCGGATTTCAAGCATGTTGTTTTACAGAACCGAAACCGAAACTTGTTTGAATGCTAACCTTGGACATCGTGGAATGAAGGTGCATCTCCTCCTTGTTGTGTGTGTGTGTGTGTGCCCTTCGTGACGTGTGCACAATCTAGAGGGAACACTTAATTTGACCGTTGGCGCTTTGGGTATAAATAAGACCCCCCAAGGGCTGTTTGAGCTGTGAATCAATGCTGTCACTCTGCTCGGATCCTGTACTGTAACCTCGCCCGTTGGGGTATTGTTCTTTGGCTTCGGCTCATCTCTCACTATTAAGTAAGCAAGTTACGTTGTGCGTACGGCTTCTGAACTTCTTCACGGCTGCAACATTGGCTGGCCGCTCGCTTTAAACCACGCTACCACACGTATGTCGGAAGCGACGGAGCTCGGCTCGGGTCTGCCTTCCCGTACCTAACAACTGGTGGCAGCGGTGGGATGACAACGTCGCAACAACTGGTTGGCAGCGGTCGGATGGCAACTTCGTAACACCTGGAGCCAGCGGTGCGAGATCCAACACCACGGACGTCGAGGCGGCTTCGGACTTCGCAGAATTCACGGCGGTCAATGGTGAGTGCGGGACTTTTCTTCAGTTAGTTTTACCAGGCTTCTGAAGACAGCTGGTCGGGCATGTGTTTTTGTCGCATGGGTAATTCGCGCAAAACATTTTTGGAGCAGTGGGAAAGCAGTACTCTAGACCGACCATAAATTTGAAATCGTTGAAAAAACCTCAGTTGTTGGAGCTTGCAAAAGAGTTGAGCTTGGATGTTTCGGAAGCGCTGAGAAAGCCAGAGCTGATACAGGCTATGCTCGCTGTTGGGGCTGACGGTGACGAGCTGTCTGAGTGCATTGAGATGATCAATGGCAGGGAGACCACTAAACTTCAGGCTGCAAAGGCAAAGGCTGAGCGTCAGCGTGAGGAACGCGAGGAAAGAAACCGAGTACGGGAGCGATAGCATGAGCTGGAAATGAAGCGTCTAGACATCCAGGCATCTCGATCTAGGCTTGAGAGTGACAGCAGCGCGCCAAGCGTGCAGTCTGCGGCGACTGAGCGACCTACGTTACAAATGAGTGACTTAATGCGACCCTACAAGGTACCCGAAGACATAGCTCTTTTTCTGGTCAACTTCGAGCGTACGTGCGAGAGGGCCCAGTTTAGCCGAGACTCATGGCCGCAAAAGCTGCTTACGCTTTTTCCAGGTGAGGAATCCGACGTGATGGCCCGCTTTGCAAAGCAGGAGGCGGAGGACTACGAGAAAGTCAAGTCGAGCCTCCTGCATAAGTACAGGCTGTCGGCACAGACGTATAGCCAGAAATTCCGTGAAGCCGAGAAAGCAAAGGGCGAGTCGTACTCGGAGTTCGCCTATAAGCTGAGGGCTAACATGGAAGAATGGCTCAAAGAGGCAAAGGCTTTCAGAGAGCACGACAAGGTAGTTGAGTGCTTCGGTCTCGAGCAGTACGCCGACTACCAGAGAACCTGAGACTCTGCGTGCAAGATAGGCCAGGAGTAAATACTGTGGATCATGCAGCTCAGCTAGCCGACGAGTTCGTCGAAGGACGAGGTGCGCAGGGGCCGAAAGACGGCCAAAAAGACTTCACGCCGAGACCTGATAAGTTAGGGCCGAAAGGCAGAGCTCCCCAGGAAGATGGTGGAGCTAACAAAGTCGTTTTCTCGGATAGCGAAACTGGCCGCGAAAACGAAAAGACAGTAGACGCAGCGCAGAAAGGAAGCTTTTGAAGCGCGCAGACAGGCTGCGTGTTACAACTGCGGTGAGACGGGGCATTTCGCTGCGAGTTGCAAGAAGGGAAAACTCGTTTTTCACGTGCTAGATCAGAGTGCGGACAGCAGGCAGTTTCTGGAGCCGTACGTACGTGAGCTAGTGGTCAACGGTAAACCGTGCCGAGTTCTTCGCGACTCCGCGGCGACGGTAGACATGGTCCACCCTTCGTACGTTGAACCGGATCAGCTGACGGGACAGTGTGTTTGGGTGAAGCAGGCCGTAGCAGCACAAAACGTGCGCCTGCCGATTGCTAAAGTCAGCATCGGAGGTGCGTTTGGTGAACATGTCACGCAGGCGGCGGTATCCCCACAACTTCTCCCAGAACACAGGTACCTATTCTGGAACAGGTCGGATCAGCTGTTACGCGACCAGGGGTACAATTTCGAGAAACTGCCGAAGAAAGAATCAGCTGGGCTCGCTGCAAAGCGCTCAAGTAATGATAGTGTCGCCACCTCTGAGAGGAATGGCGAGACTCGGATAGCAAGGATGGGGCATTTCCGGAGGCTCACGACAGGGGACATCGCAAGTACAAGGCCCCTACCAGCCCCTACTGTAGCGGAGATGTCAGCGTCGTCGTGTTCGGAGTGCTCAGCTTCACGGGAGGCCTTGAAAACGGCTACCGACCCGAACGCGCGCCGTTCGCAGGCTAACGACATTCCCTGAGAAAGCCTAAACAGTGTAGTTAGCGAAAGGAGGCAACACGAGTCCGTTGAAACGAAAGGTGTTTCTCCGGACGCGAGTTCAGAACCGAGCTACGCTGGGGCAGAGCTGGCGGTCTAGATACTGGACAGTTTTTACGGTGCAGCTAAGCTTAACGACGACGCCGCAACTGAGCGCGTTCCACCTCCAACTCAGATACTCGATGTCGAGCCACGGTCAGCCGAGCTTGTAGCGATTCCGGTGTCGCCTGAGGTTGAGCCGTCTGTTTTGACCGGGCCGCCCGTTCGTACATTGGCCTTGACAGCCAGAAACAAGAGCGAAAACACCCTCTGGTGTTCTCTTACCGGCTGCGTCGCAGAAAAGTGCGGCAAGGACTCCCATGCGCGCCTGCCAAGTTGCAGCTCCGCGCGCACGTTTTGCGCCAGGTCTCAGCAGACCTCGGAGCGGCCGAGTTTGAGAACGAAAGCGCACGCCTTGCTCGAGCGGTGGAAAGTAGAGCAGCGTCCTCCGCGCGCTCGAGACACGTCCCGGAAGAAGGCCGATGTCCTCTCGACCGGTACCAGTCCCTTTCAGAGAGCGGGCGCACCAAATGTGGGATTCAAAAAGGGGAAAGCTCAGGGCAATGACGAGAGCTCAAATCGCAGTTCTCAGCGCAAGAAGTGGCCTGTGGACGCCTGACCTTCTCAATTTCATTGTTTTACTTAAAGCAGGTTTCGCCCTTTACGATTGCATTTTTTTTGTGGGACATTTCCAATCACGCGAAATGTCACCTTTCAAGTTTGTGTGCTTGGCTAAAATACTGTTTGGCTAAAATATAACTAGTGTAGTTAGTTAGCGTATTTTATCGCAACTAAAAGCCTGGTAGAGTTGCAGTGTGGATTTGTCTTCGCACTTGCCGGCGATGCGGTTGTTCCTTCCGGTGTTGTTCGGTTGCTTGCCTGACCAAACCAGAGACGTTCTTGGCGGGCCACTATTCGTCCCGTGACCGGCCCCGGTGAAGCTCCAGCACGGTGTCGTACATCCCAGGACTGGAGTCGAGCATCTGGCGAGCACTTCTCTCCGAGGGCATCCCTCCGGACAACGGTTGAGGACCCTTGTCCATCGGGATCTCGGACCCCTGGCGGAGAAGCTGTTACGAATGAGCCCGCCGCTGTGCTTCCTTAAAAGCTCCTCGCCTGTGCGGCGAGGCCTCCACTACGTGCGCCTTTCAAGCAGGTGACTCACACTTGCAGCCGGCGATTCAGACAAGCTGCGACTTGCCTGGATCTCTGGCGCCTATCTATCGGCGCGATCAAACTTCGATGGCGTGCCGACGCAACACGCAGAGACCTGTCCCAAGGACACGGAGGCCCCGCGTCCGCTGCGGACACCTCCTCATTCCCCTCTCTCGGACTCAGCGTGTGCCGCTACTACCGACCGCTCACGAACTCTGGAAAGAGCGTTGTGTGTGTCTGTGCCGTTCGTGACATGTGCACAATCTAGAGGGAACGCTTGTTTTGACCGTTGGCGCTATAGTTATAAATAAAACCCCCCGAGCGCTGTAGTTCATCCCTGTTTGAGCAGTAAATCAATGCTGTCACTCTGATCGAGTCCTGTACTGTAACCTCGCCCGTCGGGGCATTGTTCTTTGGCTTCTGCTCATCTCTCGCTATGAAGTAAACAAGTCACGTTTTGCCTACGGCTTCTGGACTTCTTCACGGCTGCAACATTGGCTGGCCGCTTGCTTCAAACCACGCTACCACACGTATCTCGGAGGCGACGGACCTGGGCTCGGGTCGGCCTTCCCGGATGCAACAGCGGGAAGAAACTTCAACAATTCACGATGATATTGTTACAGCGCAGTTTCTACGTAAGGATATTGTCTCCGGGGTTTCTAATGGAAAGGGATTGACCAAGCCCACTGTGGTTTGGTAGAAGAGGAGGTTGAGGTGGTGACTGTGCCGGCCGGTTCCCGATCTGTTCGCTTGGCTCTTCCCGGACCACATCACTGTAAATAAACCCATTCCATCCATCAAGACCGTGTCACGTGGTGGAGGTGCGGGGTAACAACGTCCTGGACCCTGTGGAACCAGCGAAATCCTGCGTTCTCCGTTGGAGTAGGCGAATCGCCGGCTTGGATCCAGCTGACATGGCGCCGCCCCGGAAGGGTGAAAACTCTCCCCCGGTTGTGGTCAACGGTTGGCCCCACAAGTAACCACGCTCGTTCTCTGGGGACAATGACGAAGATGTCGAGGAATGGCTCAAACACTACGAAAGGGTGAGCAAATACAATCGCTGGGACACAGCAGCGCAACTAGCCTATGTAGTGGTGTATCTCTTCGGAACAGCTTTGACCTGGTTCGAAAACAATGAAGCAAAGCTCACGACATGGGCTATCTTCGTCGAGGAGCTGACGATATCTTTTGGCGACTCCATTTCCCGCCGAAAAAAGGCCGAGCAGATGCTCGCACAGCGAGCACAGGTACCGGGCGAGACTTGTACGGCGTACATACAAGAGGTCCTTAAGCTCTGCTCTCTTGTAAACCCGACCACGACTGAGGAGGACAAGGTCGCGACCATTTGCTAAAAGGTATAGCGGAAGACGTATAAAATTTCTTGATTGCAAAGGAAAACCTAGCCTCTGCAGCAGACGTGGCCAACCACTGCCGCACATTTGAAGCTCTCAAGCTTCGGCGGATTTGTCCCAAATTTGGCCGTCTTCCACTGTCGCTAGCGTGGACACTGGTCCATCTGAGGATATCGCATCCTTGGTTCGCCGTATTATACGAGAGGAACTAGGGTATCAAGTTCAAGCATACACCGCCAATCCGCCTGCCTATTCGGGGCCTCCTGCAAATTTCGTGTACCACCAGTGCGCCGTTCATGAGCCTTGTTTTCAAGTACCAGCATCCAGATTACAACTCCGCTACACAGAGCCCTGCGGTACGTTTTCGCAAGATGGCGTCAATGTTCAGAGCTTCCGAGCGCCATCCCGGTGACTCGGCTACGAGAATGTATCCCGTAGAGTTGTCGCTGGCTACCCACGCCAACAAGTCGAACCAGCCCGCTACCGGGACCGCTATCGGGAACCACCTGTTTGCTATTTCTGTGGCGTCAGTGGGCACATCGCTCGCTTCTGTCGCCGTCGTCAGCAGCAAGCTCTTCGGTTCTTTGCTTCTTCTTCGCCCAGCCGAAGCGATGGCCCAATCCACAAGGATCCCCTTTTCCACCACCCGGCTCCGCTCACCAACCGCAATGCGTCTCCCGCCGTCTCTGACCGTAGCATCACGCCACCGCTTCGCCAGGGCCGGTCGCCGTCGCCTCGCCGCCGGTCCGGGCCCCCGCCGCTGGGAAACTAGCTGGTGCGGCCGACAGGGGTGAGGTTGCGGAACGGTCGGTTTTACCAAATCCCCTGTCAGTAGTGATGGTAGAGAACAAGGTGTGTATTTGTGTCGACGGTGTGAACGCAACTGCTTTGGTGGATACTGGTGCTAGTGTGTCAGTGACCGCCTTGGACATAAAGTTATGTTTGAGTGGGATGGAACTAGACATTTCCATGGGGTTGGTGGTGAGCCTCTGCGGGTAGTTGGAAATATATCGGCAGACGTTGTGCTTGGCGGAGACACCTTCAGAACTGAGTTTACCGTATTAGAGTACGCAACGCACAATGTCATTCTGGGTATCGACTTTTTGAAAGAATGTGGGGCAAAGTTAGATTGCGGTGCTGGAGAGATTTCATTGCGAAGTGTATTGCCTGTCTGTATCGAGCAAGCCACCGAAACCGGCCGAGGAGTGTTCACTGTTGCCGATGATACGCTATTGCCTCCTATGTCAGCCATGTTCGTTCCCGTGAGGTGCAGCCATATGAGCACGGGTAGCTCCTGTGTGGCGTTAGTTGAGCCCGAACTGGACACAGCGATGAAGAAAAATGTGTTCGTACCTCGGGCTTTGGTTCATCAGGAGGGTGGCTTTACTCACGTGTGGACAGTGAACGCAAGCTCAGAATCCATACTTCTCCCTCAGGGCCTCACGCTCGCCACTTGTGCCGATAATTTAGATACTTCGCTGGACGCTATTTCTATGGCTGCCCCTGCGACTAATGTGGAACCGGACTATACAGCCAATTTCATCAAAATGGTTAATAAATCGTTGCCGTCCGAGCAACGACACGCATTGCAAAAATTTCTGGCTCGGCACGCTTCGGTGTTCGATTTTGCGCAGGGTAAATACCCTCCTGCGCCGCCAGAGTCTCGGACGCAACATCCAATTTACACCGGTGATGTAAATTTACACCATCAAATTTACACCAATTTACAATTTACAAATGTAAATTTACAAATTTACACCAATTTACACCACCCATCCGGCAGAAACCTTACCGCGTCTCTCCTGCTGAGCGCAGCGCTATAAATGAACAGACTGAGGAAATGCTCCGGAACGGTGTGATTCAGGAATCTACCAGCCCATGGGCCGCCCCTGTAATACTGGTTAGAAAGAAGGACAACACGTGGCGATTTTGCGTTGACTACCGTACACTTAATAATGTGACAAAGAAGGACGTCTACCCACTTCCACGGATTGATGACGCCATCGATTGTCTGCATTCTGCCTCCTACTTTTCGTCGGTTGATCTTAGATCGGGCTACTGGCAGATTCCTATGCACCCGGACGACAAGGAGAAGACAGCATTCGTCACACCAGATGGCTTGTTCGAATTTAATGTTATGCCGTTCGGCCTGTGCAACGCGCCTGCAACATTCAAAAGATTCATGGACTCTGTCCTGCGGGGCCTGAGGTGGGAAGCCTGCATGTGTTATCTAGATGACGTCATAATTTTCTGCAGGACGTTCGACGAGCATAACCAGCGGCTTAATGTTGTTCTCCAGCGCATCGCACAGGCCGGCCAGGTCCTGAACTCGAAGAAGTGCCATTTTGGCGAGCGCCAGGCGCTTGTTCTTGGCTTCCTTGTTGACCACGATGGAATCAGGCCCGTCCCCCAAAAGATTGCTGCGGTTCGTGACATTCAAAAACCCCGATCACTTAAGGACCTGCGGAGTTTCCTTGGACTGTGCTCCTACTTTCGTCGGTTTATCAAAGACTTCGCCAAGATCGCCTCTCCCCTCACAGCTCTTCTTCGTAAAGACACGCCCTTTGTGTGGACTCCCGAATGTGACTCGTCTTTCACGGAGTTGAAGCATTTGTTGACGTCCGGTCCTGTGTTGCGCCACTTCGACCCCTCGGCCCCCATTGAGATCCACGCAGACGCCAGCGCCATCGGTGTTGGGGCTGTGCTGGTCCAGCCGCATGGAGGTGCGTATAGCGCTGTCGCCTACGCAAGTCGTACCCTCTCGAAAGCAGAGCGTAACTACACTGTGACCTTACAGCTTTCTCACATAGTGAGGTGTCCCGCAACTTGAACGCAGAGCTTGCACACAACGTCATCGCGACCCTTTCCTGTGACCCACTTCCAGGTCTTTCAGCAGCGCTCCCAACGACAAGTGCTGGTGGGTGGCAGCCACGCCGACGTCGGTGCGAGCCATCTACACGCAGAGCCTTCCCTCACCCAGATAAGGTACGAGTTAACACACAACAAAAAGGAAGTCAAAATACGGTACTGCCAGCCAGTTTCCAAACTCGTGCAAAAGTGGCATACATGGTGTTGTTACAGCCAATGCCGCTGCATTACATGGCGTGTCGCATCAGCTGGAAGCATCTCAACAGCCATTTTCCTGCTGCCCTCTCCCACTCTTCCCTGATAGCTAGCCTTACACGAGCTGCTCGCAGGGCCTGTACAGGACGCCTAGTGTCTCTGCTCACCTGTGGTGTGGCGCGCAGCAGCGACATCCCAGTGCTCCCATGGGAAAGCGGATCACGCATCAGGCAATGTTGTTCAGGTGCGGTTGTTACAGCTCACACTTTGCTAGCTTTGACGCAAAGTCCTCATACACATTCAGGAATCTTATACCCCTGCTACACTAGCATCCGAATGTCATTTGAACCAAATGTCATTTGACTCAAATGCCAAGTTGTGCTGCTACACTAGGTTTTGAAATGCCATTCGGTACAAATGAGCACCCAGAGAAATATTTGGGATTTCAAATTCCATTCCTAGCACTCTCACACGCAGCGTCTTCGATAGACAATAAAAAATATAATACTTCCGTACATAAAATAAACAAAATATTTTTGTTTGTGGAACTTTGTTCACTTTTATATTACTTAAAATATGACATCAACATATTTAATTTTCATACTCTCAATACCAGTGGGTCAGTTGCAAAAAAAAAAATAAATCTACACAAACAGCCACCACATTAGAGTCAAAACTGGTGTCTCTTCTAATTTGATATCATTTTACTGCCTTAGACTGCTCCTGAATTTGATTGTTGTACTATTGCACGAAAACGGAACGGGACGATGACAGTGCCACTACAGCACAGCAAGCAACTGTGAAAGCTTTCCAATGCCATTGGAATTGTAGTGTAGCACGACCGATCCTGAATCGCATTCGAAGCACCCTATTTGAGTCAAATGAATTTGACTAGTACGAATTCTTGGGCAAGTTGGTGTGGCGATCTTGATGAATTCATAGCGCAAAAAAGGACGAGGACAGAGAGAGAACACACAACACAGCGCTAACTTCCAACTAATTTTATTTCACACAAACGTACAAATCTGTATCCCCAGCCTACCCGCAATCACTTCCCACCGTCACCGCCAATGCTGGCGTGTTGCAGCCCTGCGCAGAAATGTTGCCTCCTTATCCGACACATTCAGTGACGGCACACTCACACCGGACAACCCCGCTTTGCTAATCAAATCTGCCTCTGCTATTTCTCTTACTTTTTGTTCCTTGTGCTTCGACCGCATCACACATTGCTCAAACCGCGGCACGCAGCCGCAGTCGTGGCAGTGAACGGACAAATGGCCATCCCTGTATTTGCTGACCTTCCGCCTGTGCTCGCCTAACCGGTCGTTAAGACAACGGCCGGTTTGGCCTATATAACGCTTTCCACACGAAAGGGGAACATCATACACCACACCGACTGCGCACTTAACACATGGTTTCCTATGTCCTTTTACACACCCAACCGGTGCTTTACGGAAGGGGTTAGTCAACTTGCAAATTTTGTTCAATTTGTTAGGTGCAGAAAAAACAACCTTTACGTTCACCCGATTTGCAATCTTTTTGAGACGTATTGTGCAGATATGGAATTACTGCTACTTTTTTCTTTTCACCCTCCTGTGACCTGCCCTTCCTCTGTTCTAAATTCTTGAGGTTCCTCTCAGCTGCCGACAAAAGAATGGCCGCCGGATACCCGCCCTTCAAAGATTACTGAAAAATCATCAACGTATCTACAAACTTTAACATGAACATCATCTAAACGGTCTGCAAGACATCTGTCCAAGTGGGCTAAAAACAGGTTGCTTAAAACGGGAGCCAAACAGGAACCAATACACACTCCCTGCTTTTGAACATAGTATTTCCCATCCCATTCAGCAACAGTTGACCTCAAATAAAACTTTAGTAACTCAAGGAACCCGTCCACTGAGACCAGGGCCGCATTTTGGAAACGCACCGAGCCAAACCGATCAATGCTTTCTTCAACGCTTTTAAGTAGCTCTTTATGTGGCAGCGAATAATATAAATCCTTGATGTCTATCGAGCAGGCCAGAAAACCCTTGTCACTATTTAACTTCAAAAAATCTACAATTTCTTCAGAATTCCTCACCATGAACGGGTCGTCAATAGCTAAAAGGTTCAGTTTCTCTTGCAGGAACACTGCCACTGTTTTTTGCCATGTGCCGTTTTCCGAAATTATAACTCTGAACGGGCAATCCACTTTGTGGATTTCCAAAATGCGGCCCTGGTCTCAGTGGACGGGTTCCTTGAGTTACTAAAGTTTTAGTAGAACTCATCCAACCGAAGCAAAAGAAAAAGGGATCCCACCGCAGTTCATAACTGCTACTCGGAGTTGCGATTACAACACTCAACTCCTGGCCGTCCAGCTGGTGACGGAGGCCCTGGATAACCAGAGGCCTGAAAGTGACCCATCAGATGGGTTACGAGTAAGCCCTGGCTAGGGCCGCTCGGTCACGACGTGAGAGGCCACGTCCCCAAACAGCCGGTGTCTAATAAAGTTGTTTCTCTCTCTCTCTTTGAGGTCAACTGTTGCTGAATGGGATGGGAAATACTATGTTCAAAAGCAGGGAGTGTGTATTGGTTCCTGTTTGGCTCCCGTTTTAAGCAACCTGTTTTTAGCCCACTTGGACAGATGTCTTGCAGACCGTTTAGATGATGTTCATGTTAAAGTTTGTAGATACGTTGATGATTTTTCAGTAATCTTTGAAGGGCGGGTATCCGGCGGCCATTCTTTTGTCGGCAGCTGAGAGGAACCTCAAGAATTTAGAACAGAGGAAGGGCAGGTCACAGGAGGGTGAAAAGAAAAAAGTAGCAGTAATTCCATATCTGCACAATACGTCTCAAAAAGATTGCAAATCGGGTGAACGTAAAGGTTGTTTTTTCTGCACCTAACAAATTGAACAAAATTTGCAAGTTGACTAACCCCTTCCGTAAAGCACCGGTTGGGTGTGTAAAAGGACATAGGAAACCATGTGTTAAGTGCGCAGTCGGTGTGGTGTATGATGTTCCCCTTTCGTGTGGAAAGCGTTATATAGGCCAAACCGGCCGTTGTCTTAACGACCGGTTAGGCGAGCACAGGCGGAAGGTCAGCAAATACAGGGATGGCCATTTGTCCGTTCACTGCCACGACTGCGGCTGCGTGCCGCGGTTTGAGCAATGTGTGATGCGGTCGAAGCACAAGGAACAAAAAGTAAGAGAAATAGCAGAGGCAGATTTGATTAGCAAAGCGGGGTTGTCCGGTGTGAGTGTGCCGTCACTGAATGTGTCGGATAAGGAGGCAACGTTTCTGCGCAGGGCTGCAACACGCCAGCATTGGCGGTGACGGTGGGAAGTGATTGCGGGTAGGCTGGGGATACAGATTTGTACGTTTGTGTGAAATAAAATTAGTTGGAAGTTAGCGCTGTGTTGTGTGTTCTCTCTCTGTCCTCGTCCTTTTTTGCGCTATGAATTCATCAAAATGAATTTGGTTCAAATGACATTCGAACCCTCGTGTTGCCGGGGTATTACCCACACAAAACCGCTGCTTGACGCTGGAGCTTTCCACTCAAGCCTCAGCCACAGCCTGTGATGTGCTTCAGTAGCTGTGCACGCAAAAAGACAGGTCGATGCAGTTCGATGGACCTTCTGAACCGGCCACAAGCTAAGCACCTGCGAGCATGGCACTTGTTACCCACAGCGGCCGGACGCAGCAGAACTGCTGTGAGACAGAGACACACCTAGCACACGACTTCGCCAGGAACTCTTTATTGGTCGTGTCGATGCCGCCTGGCGCCTTCAGGGCTTGCCCCGGCTGCCGAGGCGCTGGGGGTCCTGCGACGGGTAGTGGACGGGCGCGCGCATGTGCGGCGGCACGGTGCCGGGCGGCGCCAGTCCGGGAGGCGGCGGCAGCGGCGGCGGGGGCACGGGCTCGCCCGGCGGGGACAGGAAGGCGGGCGGCGGGGGCGGCACGAACGCCATGGGCGGCGGGTGCAGCGGGGGCGCCAGGTTGAAGTAGTTGTTGGCCAGCTCGTCCGGCGGCAGCGGAAGGGTGCCCGGCAGGCCCGGCACGGGCTCCAGCGGGGGGCCCCCCGGCCGCTCGGCCGCCGCCTCGAGGCCCGGCGGCGGCGGGTTGGACCGGGCCAGCGGCCGGCCCCACTTGATGATGAGCCGGCGGCCGGCCAGGATGAGCTTGTTGAAGGTCTTCTCGGCGGCCAGCTCGGCGCTCACTCGGTTGGTGAACTGCACGAAGGCGCACTGCTGCCGCGCCAGCATGGTCACGCTGCGGATCTCGCCGTACTGGTAGAAGTGGTCGCGCAGCTCTTTCTCCGTCAGCCGCTCGCCGAGGTTGCCCACGTAGAGGGTGGTGATCGAGCCGTCCTCGGGCGGCTCCAGCTTGGGCATGGCGGCCGCGCGGCGCAGCAGCTTGTCGGCGACGGGGTCGTTGACGCCGTAGTAGCGGTCGCGGATGTTCTGGTCGGCCAGCGGGTCGTCCGGGTCCGTCGGCTTCTCGTGCCGGTACGGGCACTCTTCGCCCCGCCTGCACTCGCCCTTCACCCAGAAGCTGCAGATGTGCGGACGGTTGCGCTTGTAGTAGGGAGTGGTGCGCGCCAGCTTCATCAGCAGGTCGCTGGGGCTCTGCGCCTTGGCCAGCGCGCCGAACGGCTGGCTGGGGTCGCCGTCGGCCACGGCGCGCTCCATGTTCTGGGAGTAGTACTCCTTGTTCACGTCCGACTTGGGCATGTCGTCACGCAGGCTAAGCGCGTTGTCACGCACCTGCACCGGAAGGCCGTAGTCCAGGTCCAGCAGGCACGTCTGGCACACGTTCTTGAGCTTGCTGCACGTCTGACAGACCTCGGTCTTCTTGAAGCGCATCCGGCCGCCGGGGCACCAGCGGAACACGGTGAAGGGCCGAGAGCAGATTTTGCACTCCTTGCCGAACCGCTCCTTGGTCATTCGCACGTACGGATTGTCGCCCAGGCATGTCTGGCAGAGAATGGGGAACTCGGCCTCCTCCCAGTTAAGTCGATTGTAAGTATTCGCACTCTTCGACGTCGCCATTTTGCGCCATTCGCGTCGGCTTCGATCAGTGTTGTTGCGCCGGCTTTCTAAATTGCGACGGGGACAGCGCAATTTTCAGCCGTGCAGTTATTATACTTCTCGCGCGAAAAACAAACTTACAGAAGTAACTATACAGGTACAAAGCGTATTTTTGGCTATTTAGCTACATCTTTAAAAGTTTTGAAATATATTTTTGTTACGCGGCTTTCGGTTTCAACGAAATTTGAAGCCAAGCCGTAAAACGAACGTGATGAGCCGTTTCGAGTCAAGCAACGTCTAAGCCAACAGAATCCGTTCTTTTCCAGCGCGTGTTCGGAAGGATTGAGAAGGTATGGATCCGTATCCTATTTCATTCCTATAATTTGTGGAATGTTCTATGCCATCAAGCAGGGGCCAGCTATGCGTCCGCAGCTATGTGGGGCCTGGTTAGCGTAATCTTCAAAGCGATTGGGCACTCAGTATTGCGCGAGTGCAGCCTTTACAGTTGACAAATCCATTCATTCGCGCCCTGAACTGCCCCTCGAGGGCGCATGCCTTTCCCGCTCCGTCACGCCGGAGTTCTTTTGGGGCTTTTGGGTGGCAGCGTATAGAAAAAGTGGGGGTTCGGTGTTCTCACCCCGGTAGACAAGTGTGGTTGCCCTTCTGTGTTGCGGCTGTGGAACAACAGGACGGAGCCTAATTACAATTGCACTGCTAACGCGAGTTGGCGCCATAACACAGCTTTTCTCTCCTTTCTATAGTCTGCTCCTCATCAAAGTTTACCCTCACTGCGTCTTTTTCGGCCTTTCGAAACGCCTAATTTGGCGCGTGCGTTCTAGCGCACGCGTTCCGAAAAGGCCTCGACAGGTGCCAGTCGGTGCAAAGCTAGTTATTATAACGCCACGTAATCATAGCTGCAAATAGCGCTCAGGACGCTCTGACGCGCCTTCGTGTGCGATATAGGAGTGCGAGCAAAGCAGTAGTTCTACAAATTACTGATAGTTCAGGGGAGCTGGCGGCTGAGTGTTGATGTTGGTCGCAGTTAGCAGGTCTCGAGCGTGGTGGACGCCACACACTGAGCTGTGATTGGCTGTTATACTGGACAGCTAGCGCAACATTTTATACAAGTGTCTGTGCGAGTCGCTGACTTAACAGGAGCTGTTATCTCTGGTCTGCTTCGTGGCGCGCAGTTCAGAAACCCGTACAGATGTCTTCCCTGCGAAGCTCCCAGTGGCGGCATGTGCAGTTTGATTTTCGCAGCTGTCTGTCCTTAATTCACGCTGTCGAGATGGGGATTTCGTGCCTGGTGAAGTTATTCTCGAAACGCGCGGCTTGGCTTCCCGCTTCTGCTGAAGTATTCCAATTCTTTTTCCGGAGGGAAAATCAACGTCGGTATTGTTGACACTGTGACTAGCTCGGCGTGCTTGCATTTTACATTCCGAACAGTGCGGAAACCGACGTACACGTTTTGTAGTTAAACGTAGTGTAGCTAAGCTCTAGCAGCCAGTCCCTGTAGGCTCTCGGAACCGCAGCGCTTGGCCTGTTGTGCTGTCAGAAGTGGATGGCACGTTGGCAGTGTGCTTCAAGCTGTGCTCAGTCTTAGGTACTATGTAGTGCTGACGCGAGGAGCAGAGCCACGGTACCACTTGGCTGCGGGGGTTTCAAGTGTTCAGCTTAGCCAGTTTTATTTAGAGGGGGGCCGAGAAGGAAATTTCGGTTGCAGGTCGTAACAGCGAAGGGGTTGTGTGGAGGCCTTTTCTTTACTATGCATTTCGGTATGAACTAATCATCAGTGGGCACTGACCTGCCATGGCGGCTGCTTTTCTGACGGAGGCAGAAAGCAAGAACGTGCACGTTAGAGATCCCCAGGTGGTCAAAATTAATCTGGGGCTCTCCGCTACGGCACGCCTCATCGCCTGTAAAACCCCACAATCAATCAATGCTTCTTCAGTTGTGCTTGAATCGTGGATTGAGACGACCGCTGCATGGTTTGCTTGTGCATTCCAGCTCTGTGTGTGCAGCTTTCTCTTGTTCAACCAGAAGTGTGACTACGAGCTGTTGGGTAAAGGAGCCTGGTGAAGGGAAGCAACCGTGAAGTGAGGCTTCAGAGCCCCACACGACGTTAAGTCGCTGCGGCGCTCTGGACTCAATTTCTTGATTGCCTGGAACAAGCTGCTGCTTGGCTGCATGTCGCGAATGGCACAGGGAAGCTACCAATGCCTGAAAAGTCCTTGGAGAGGCAAATTGCTCGTACCATTTGTCCCAGACTGGGACTTTCAATGCCCGTGTGCTCTGCTTACGTTGCAATCGCCTGAGCCCCCTTTTGATGTCTCGTGCCAGGTGTGAACGCATCTTGCCCGGAAGAACTCGGCAGAGCTGCCCTGTTGTGAGTACTACTTGGTAGCCGCCAACACTGGCGGGTTGCCACCCTTGAGGCGGGGAAGTACAACCAATCGCATCTCGCCGTGCATGAGTTCAGGAGACTGCACCGGCCCAGCAACACTGGTCCCAGGTTTAGTGCAAAAATGAAGCTTGGATGGCGACTCCCCAGTTGCTTTTTCAGAGCCAGGAAATTTCAACATGTGGTTAGCAGTAGGGTCAGTACTAAAGCGTGTCACCCCAGTGGGCCACGGCTTATGTCATGCCACCCGCTACCAAACGGGATAAGCAGCAAACAAAAAAACTCTCTTCTTGTCCTATTTTGTACCACTGTCTTAAATTGTCGGGATCAGTCTCCAACTAGCCCAAATCCTCGCCTTAACTCAGCTGACATCTTGTAGTGCAACGTCTTCGAGTTTTTCAATGTTACCTTTTTTTGGGGGAAAAGAAATGGCCTTTGGAGGTGGAATTCAGTAGGTCATTGAAGGTTTTTTTTTTTTTTTTTCCAGTTTACAGAGGTGTATTACCTATGTCTTCATAGCCCTTTCAAGGAATCTAAACCGGTAGAAGGACCTGCGACAGGTTCAAGGGCGTGGGCTCAAACTTGTTGGCCTGAAAAAAAAAAAAAAAAAAACGCGTCGTCCCTTAAATGGAAATGAAGGAATTGGCAAGTGAGAGTATATCCGGATTTTCCCTGTATACTGCATTAAAAACGTTGCACAGAAGTTATGGCCAAGTCCGAGATTTGTAATCTATCAAACTTCTGGATGTCACTGCAGTAGTTAGCAAGGGTGCCACTTGGTTCATACTTTGTCTCTCCTCCCGTCTTCTGAGCTCTGCAAAAGAGTCGCCATTTGGCCAAGGTGTACTGGCTTAACTTCATGAGGGGCAGCACAGTAGACGAATATAGAGAAAAAGAGGACGGGACAATGAGAAAAGCTCCTTGCTCTGCAAGGGAACTAAGGCTGCATACTTCCGATGAAAAGTAGAGTAAATTATCGCACGAGCGAGTTAAATGCGGCATGGAGACAAAATGTTTTATTTGAAAGGCTCGGTTAGTATCTTCAGCGGCAGCAGAGGGGGCTTTATTCAAATCAAAATTAAACAATTCAAGCCAAAATTTCTATTCTCCCAGTGCGAGGTGTGATCCCTGGCAGCAATGGCGTATTCAGGGTGGGCACCTAAAACGAAAGGTAGTAAGTCCACTGAGGCTGCTGCCGTGCAACAGTGTTTTTCGTAATGCCGCTCAAGGAGCACTGTTCGCACAGGTTTTGCTTTTGACTGGGCTCTGCCTGCTGTATTCTTGTTACAGTTGATGGTAATCATTTCACGAAACATCACCCGACCAGCAGGGTCACGCGAGTAGCCGTGCCGCTTATGTCAGTTGACCAGTGGCGTGTCAGATGCGACCAACGTGTCCGACGGCTGGGCTAGCCTGTTTCTCCCGGCCTAACTGCTTATATGTTTACACGATTGTTTGTGACCTCCATTGTTTACCCTGCCTCTCTTATTGCTATGAAAAGAATATGCGCTAAATTCCAGTGCGAATGGCTCGTTCTGCAAGCCCACAATCCCTGTTTAACTTGCGTTGGATTTTGTGAATCAATAACAAAGAGCAGCCCATAGTACTACGTCGCAAGTTCATGGCTACTCTGTGCTCCTCGTCATGAAGCTTATCTGAGTGAAGCTTGCGTTAACCCTTTGAGGGTCGAATTCTTTCGTCAAATGCGACCCCCGAGGGTCGATTTTTTTTATTGCCGATTTAAATTCTTCGGATGAATCCATTTAGAGAAAAAATTAGCATAATATTTTTAGGTTGACCATAAAGTGACCAAAGAATTGTTTGTGTTGTTATATACATGTGGCTTATTCATGAGTAAAATCGAGGATTCGATGGATGCCCGTCTGGTCGGGAGTGACATTAAAGCACATAATGAAGAAGACGCTGACCATAAGAGAAAATAAAACAATGACGTTTGGGAACCCCGAACAGGACCCTTGTTCACCATGTGGGGTGCCGAAAGCGCCTTCTTCATTATGTGCTTCTATTAATAAGTAATACACGAAAAATTCTAAATAAAAACGCGTGAGTAACAAGCCGGCACCTTTTGAGTGAATCGAAATCAGATGGACATCAGTTTCGTGGTGTGCAAAAAGCAGGAAGCGCCTGGAAGACGATACCAAAACGACCCGCTGTGCCCGCACGCGCACGCGACCGGATGCGCGAGTGATGGAAGGCGCACTGCTCCTAAGAAATACAAAAAAAGGAGAAAAGATCCTCATCAGTTTCGCAGGCACCCTTGGTCTGTGGCAGCCGCAAAAAGCGAGAGGCGCCCGGTGGGCGTAAGGGGCAATACCCAGCAATACCCAGCGCGCCGCTGAAGTAAATCATAAAAAAATACAAAGAAGAGCCATTGGCGCAAGAAAATAATTTGACGTATTTCTGAAGTGTGGCAGCACATGCCAAGCAAAAGAGGTTGGCGAAAAGGCGCGCTTTTTAAACGTACGGGCGACGGCGCACATGTACGCCTGGCGAGGGTTGAAACAGTTACTGTGGCGGGGCAGCAGCAGCGCCGCCAAGTGGGCGAGCTCTGTCCTCCCGGCCCCGTTGGTGCAGGGATGGTGTCGCGGGTGCAGCCGCAGGGCTCCTCCTCGCTGTACCACCTGCTGGAAGACAGCCAGGCGGCCATCTTCTGCTGCTGCTGCGAGGCCCCCTCGCCCGGCTGCGCTCGCCGCACCTCCTCCTCGGACGCGTCCGCCACCCCTCCGCCGCTCGTCAGGTAGGTGCTGGGATCTTTGGAGGCTTGAAATTGAGTGGACGCACTCCTAGTGAAGGTTGTCACCTAGTTTTGGTGTCGCAGAGCTTTCGCATTTCTCTCAACTGTCACTATGAAGGGGGGGAAAATCGCGAGGCCTGTGTCCTGTTTGTGCGATTGGCAGCCCCCAACCCAAGCAACTGCCAAAGAGCCTTGCTGGGGGCCTCTAGTTTTATGTGGCCTCGTACTTGAATGCTCACAAGCACCGATGGCCATGTCTTCAGTTTTTCCCTTATTGCGTCACTGCTGCTTCGGCTGTGTCCCTGCTAACGTCAAGTAGCATGAAATTTGAAAGTTTCTCAGTCTTGTCGTTTTGTATTCGGTTAAAAGAAAAATGCCACTCATGGCTGTAATACAGTTGAGGCTGTTGCCAAAGGCCATCTCTTCTGAACTGAATGAGGTTGCGTTTTGCCTTCTTGGCCACTTCGCATATTGAATCCATGTAACTTGGCGGGAGGAATTTCACGAATTAATGGGTACTTCACGCTGCAATATTTTTTGGCCCCGACTGGGAACTACAGCAACTTTACTCTGCCAAAATAGTTTTTTTTTAAACAACCCAGTTTGGTGCCCATGAACAAAAAATTTTTCAGGGGGAATCTGTCCAAAATTTAGGTACCCTACAAATGTGTAAAACCCCGATGGTGGGACTATGGTGCAGCTATGAGGCCAGGAAGGAAATGTGAAAGAACGAAAGTTTTGCTGGTAGTCTGGGTGGATATCTCTAGCCTGCACTGTATAGTTCAGAACAGAATGTTGTCTTGGCATTACTCTTGTTAGACTCATTGTGTAATGAGCTGCTTGTCTGTTCGGTGGTCCTGTGCATCAGTACACGTTCAATCGTAATTATGGGGGCTGGATTGAAAGTCATACCTGGGATCGTCTGTGTCGCAGTGCAAACCAGTTACCCTGTGTCAAAGGGCAGAAATGGCTGGAAACGAGAAAAAAAATGATTGCGAATGTGTGCGTGTGAAACTGTCTGCTTTTAAGTGAGGCTGTGAGCAGTCCTTTGACAAGAAGCCTGCACAATTGTTACGGAACCAGCCAGGACGGGTGCAATGCCCTCCAATGCTGGTGGCACTCATTGCAGGGCAGCAGAACTTGTCCCTTTCCATGGGGAGGCTGTGAAACGGGGTGGACTAACGGGGGGGAGCTGCACAACGCTGTCCTTGTTGGAGAGACGACTGTGAGTTGGCGTGCAGAAAGTTCTCAATTCCCACAGGATGCAAGAAGGCGCGCGACGCTTCAGATGTGCTACAGAGTTGCCACTTGGTAAATGCCCCAACAGAGTTGTTCCCTGGCGCCCTTGCAGGTCCCCCGAAGGTGTCGGTGGCAGGGAGCCCGGCAAGAGGCTCGTCGTCATGGGTGAGTGGCGGTGTTTGGCCATGATCTCCGTGGCCGCAGGGCTGTGCGTTGGGGTGCCTATTTGACCGCTGTAGCAGGAGTGAGTGGAAGTCTTTTATTAGCGCAAGGAGCGGAAGGGAGAGGCGGTCAGGAGGTCAGAGCGTTCAGAGCTTAGAAAGTGTACTCGGCAATGCGCACAGGTTGAACCAGTCAGTGCCACAGCAACACCGAGTCCGAGAAGCAGTTGAAGGCCAACTGCACTCAAGTTTCACCTGGGCCAAATTTATTTTGAACGTACAGTACGTACCAGCAAACCAGCCGGGACCTGACTGGCAGCACGTGAATGCGAAATTTGGCCCTGGGGGGCTTGATACTCCAGGCATGTTGAACACAAGCATCGGGGGCTACGAGTGTACTCTTTCTTGGCATTACAATGCTGCGAGATGCATGGTATTCAAGCACCCTTGTCCTGTTCAATGTGCGCCAGCGTAGAGGTCGTATTTGTCGTGACGCACTGGGTTTGGTTCCACCTGGTGGCGGCTGTGCGCGGGGGCACTCGTGCTGATACAGCAGAGAGCTCGTGGCGGTCTATAGGGCAGTCGTGGGAGATGCGTCGCGACGTGACTCTCTTGACTAGCGCTTGATTTTTGATGGGTCATTGTGAATTGGCAGGCGCAGTGTCTGTACGGTTGGAGAGGGGTGCGCACTTTCATGAGTGGTAGAAAGAAAACGGCCCAGAAAACTGGGATGCGGTAGGCAGATAACCACAAGCGTGCCAGTTTTCTGCATTGTTTTTGCTGGCAGCGAGTACCCAACTATCCCAGAGTCAAGCCTCGGTGCTTTGTGACTGGCTTTTGAATGGGCTCTCACAAAACGTGCATTACAGTGGAGCCTTGCTGCGAGTGAAGTGTTGCGAGTGCTCGCTGGTTTCACGACTCCCAATGGAACAGTGCACCGCCTGGTCTTCTCCTCCTGCCATCCCTTGTGGCGTGTTGTTGTGCACAATCTGTTGTGCGGTTTTCTAGCTCATCAGGTGCCACTGCGCGTGGTGTGCACTCCTGAGGCACGTCCCCGTTGGCCGGTGCGGGGCTGGAGTGGGCAGGCTTCGAAGGAATGGGCCAGACTTGTGCACGAGTATGCATGCAGTGTTGCTCGCACAGCTGGCACGTGGAGAGTGTGTGGCAAGGATGTGACTCTCCCAGTGGAGGACCAGGGCCTTGTCAAAGCCTCGTTGTGTGTGGGGCCTCTCGAGCGAAGGGGCTGGAGCCGTGGCGAGCGGGTGTGTGTGCTGTGGCGGCTGGTGTGCACAATGGTGGTCATGTCCCCGACAGGTGCAGCGCAGCAGCAGCAGCACGAGGAGCCCACCCCGCAGCAGCAGCAGCAGCGGGACACCGGGGGCGCCGCCAAGGCCGAGGAGGACCCCGAGGGCCCCTGCCTCTACTCCCCCTTCCGGCGCAGCCTCTTCCCGGGCGTGCCGCCCACCCTGCACTTCTACACCGAGGGACACCAGGGTGAGCAGGCCTCTTGAAGGGAGGACGCAGGGTTCGCACAGGTCCTTGAAAACCTTGAAAACCCTTAAATTTAGAAGTGCCTATTTCAAGGCCTTAAAAGTCCTTGAATTTTTAAATGGTCCTTGAAAACCCTCGATTTTCCTGGAGAGAATCAATGGCCCTGTCTTTTCACGAAAATTCAAAGTGTTTTGTCGGGGATTTTAGGTGTTAAAAAGTGTAAAGAAACATTGCAACAATCAAATTTCAGGGTATTGCGTGAAACTGCAACAAGTTTGGTGAATTTTCATTACGAGGCAACATTGCGAGCAGGCACTTCTCAATCCAGTTCATGTCAGGATACAATCCAGTGAAAGCCGGCTTGTGTTCTCTATCTTGCATCTTCCATTAAGTCTGTGGACGCTCGCTCATTGCATGTTTGCTGTGCCTCATATGCTCCATCTGCGTTTGCTTTTACGTGCAAATAGCAGATGTGTACATAGTTTGTCCTGCCTTGCAGCAACACTCGCCGATTTAATTTCATCTGAAACCCTTGCTGACAAGCAAGAGATGCAGGCAGGATTAACGAAGTTTTGAAATAAGACAGCCTGAGCAAAACAGCAAGAAAAAAGAAAAACGCGAATCATGAAATAAAAAAGGGTGGGGGAGCATTCATAAACCCGTTAGCGCCTATATAAATGTGCACTAATGTGCTTCGGTATTGTGCAATAGAAAAACTTTTGCATTGTGTTGAAAAAGTTATAATCTCAGATAAAACATTAGATTGGGACCTTGAAAATGTGCTTTCTGGTCCTTGAAAGTCCTTGAAAACCTGGAATTTTTGCTTTTGAAGCCTATACGAACCCTGGGAGGGCACATTCAGGGCAGTGCCTTTCTTTGCCCCGTCCAGCAGAGCAGCGCCAAGTGTCATACCAAAGTCATATTTTGGGGGTTTAAATGGGCCAAAGTTGCATGTCGTAGTGGAGGGCTACGAACATGTTTAGACCACCTGGGGATGCTTGACTTGCACCGAAATCTCAACAACAGGACGTTGTCGTTTTTCACCTACGTCATAAAAACAGCTGCTGTGGCCGGGATCGAACCTCACACATTGGTTTACAACGGAACCCTGATTATACGGGATTGTGTGAAAACGTTGTACGGCCAAAGTGTTGTATGATTGCAGTTGGAGTAATTTTTGTCGTTGTCGAGTAAACGCTGTCCGTTGTGGCTTGTAAGCAAAGAACTGATTTAAACTACCGTGTTTACCTTGTAATTACATCCGTGTAATTTGCAAACACCTTCTGTGAATTGTGTCTTGCATAATTTGCGAGAACCTAGCTTAATACCCAATTTTTGAAAGGATTATTTTTTGCTCATTTTCGAGAGAAAAAAATACTACTTGCACATTTTGTGTGCTCCTGTGCCATTCTGCACTAGCCTGGTGGCCGTGTGCCGCACGCGCATAATGCGAGCTCAAGAACGGCAACTGGATTGAGCAAGGAGGTCGCGAATGTCACAGCCACCAGGAAGTCGTACGGGGCCGTCAGAAGCCGTCACTGGCTTGTGCGAGAGTGGTGGTTGCTGCGCATCTTTGGCCACTTTCATCTAATCTCCAGGGGTTAATGGCATTCGTTGTCAAGCCGGTGTGCATAGTGAAAAAAGTCAGAAGCAACCTTGTGTGCCATCTGGAGAGGTAAGCCGAGAGGGGGAGAATGAGTGATGGTGTGAAGCTGCAAAGGAGTGAAAGACAGGAAAAACAGCAGGGGACATGGCATAGCGTGGAAAGGCCCTCATTGTCGAGACCAAGGTAAGAAATCAGGGGGAGGCAGAGGAAGCAGTGAGGTGACAGTGGGTCCTTGGAGGGGGCCAAGAAAGCAGCATGAAAGGTGGAAAGAAAGGATCTCGACCACTGTGGGCGTTGTGGACTCGCCCTAGCTGCTGCATTCAGGGTAGCGGGCCAGGAATGGAATGACTGTTGTCCTCGCTACTCTTGCACAGCAGGGGCTGCCCACAACGGGTTTGGACGAGCCATGTTGTCGCTCACTCCGAAGGGAGGCGATGCCATTCATGGCACAGGGGTTTGTCACGTGGGCAGCCACAATACAGAGACAACGCGGCACTGTGACCCTCGCCCCGGGTGTCTGCCCAGCCCGACATCGGGCGGCAGTTAGCATCTGCCTGTGACGCCCGCTGCGGCACGAGAGAGGAGCTCACGGTGGCTGCTGCATTGCAAGCCTCGGAACTTGACTGGGCGGCATGGCCGCTTGTGCGCAGACTTTAACACCGCAAGCTGTCACTGTATGTGGGTCAACCCAACAAAGGGCGAGGAGCCACCGGACATCGGACATGCGCAAGTCAACACAGTGGGCGCCGTGACCCTACTGCGTAGGGAACAATGGCCAATGCAACGAAGTGGGCATGAGCGCTGCGCTGCCTGATGGTCTCTCCCGATCGCTTGCACATGTCGCTGAGGGAGCGAGAGAGACGAGGGAGGATGCCCTCTCCCCTTTGCTAGTGCCCCAAGTGGAGCGGTTTGCGTCCCCACAGCATTTCCAGTCACACGGGCTGTCCTGTGAAGCAGACCCTGTGTGCCCTTGCTTTGTACGAGCAGTGTTAAATTCGCTGTTTCTCTGGAGAGTTTTCGGGGGCCACAGCATCTGGTTCCGCACTGTGCTTGCTCTCCCAGAAGCGCCTTTGTGTTGTGCCACTTGTGTTGATTAATCGTGCGGCGCAGTTCTCCCGCTGCCAGCGTGCATTCGTCGGCAGCTGCGGTGGAAGGTGACCACCATCACTCCCCTCCTCATCCGACAGACAGTGGTGCGGTCGGGCTTCCGGCTCACTCGCGGTGAGTGCCCCGTCTGCTTCATCACAATGGCGGGCTGCTCCCTAACGCCAGAGGCAGTGTTGTAGGTGGCAGACCACCCAGTCACAGTGTAACATGTGTTACACTGAGTATCAGTGTAAGTGTAATCCATTTTAACCCTTTCGGTCACCGTGTCTTCATATGGAGACGCTACTTTCTTCGTCGTTTTCCTCGTGGAAACGAGAAGAGTTCATGCTGCAGAGCGGTGCGTCTGATGTTCGAATCCTACGGAAGTGAAAGGTAGCACCATGTGATGTGGAATGGCGAAAGTGCACTCATAAACATCGTTTCAAAATGAACGGCACCAAGTTTTGTAGGAGCTCCGGTGCCATCCTAAGTTCTCTTTTACTGCGGCGTAAATCATTTATAAAGGCTAAAAACACCTCTTTCATGTGTTTAAATTATTATTTTAGCTCCTTGTTTGTAAACTGCCTCAGGATTTTTATTTTTTATAAGAAAAGCAGGATTCAGTAATGGTGCCTCCGTATGAGGACGCGACGCCATTTGCGTAATAAGTATTCTAGAGAGACTGAACCTTTTTTTCTTATCTCTAGACACTTGACACTGCTAAACCTCCAAGTATGGAATTTTTCTGCAGTGAATATAATAATTCGTAACTGAAAGGGTTAATGTTTGCACACGCGAGATAGCTCAGAGCAGGTACCCTTTTGCAATCAGCATCAGCATGACACCATCTGCTCTTCCTGGTCCCAGCTGCCGACATGAGGGCCCCCGTGACGTGGCCAATGCGTGGCTCTGGCATGCGTCACGTCACAGGTTTTGAGACTGACATCGTGGTGCCCAGGCACACAGAGAGGGGGAAGACCACGGCCAGTCTGGGTGCGGTGACGTCATGGGCACCCTTCTGTCGTGGCGGCCGCCTTGGTGTTCGTTTTGTTTGAACCGAAACTGACACAGGCAAACGAGGCTGTAAATAATTATGTACGCTGCGACCACCCACCGTCTAATGTGCCATTCTGTGATTAGTGGACTGTTAGGGACGCATAGCAGTGGGCAAAGTTACGTGTTAGTACTTTTGGGATGGGAACATGAGCCGCAGTGTTGTGCCGAGAGTGGTCCGGAGAAGGTGCTGTCCTGACCCTCGGCTGTGTCCCTTGCAGACGGCCCCTACTGGAACGGCACCTGGGGCAAGCACATCAAGTGCTTCACCTTTGCCGAGATCAAGGGCTTCCAGAAGGTGCGTGGGCCTCTGCTCCTCTCATCGCTTCCCGCTGCTGGGCGGAGGCAGCCCCGCACTCGCAGCCACATCAGTCGAAATACCGGTCGACCCGGCAACCTGGTGCATAGGCTGAGGGGTGACCTTTGGGCAAACTTTGTAGTGAAAAATTTCGACCTATGGTAGCTCAGAATGGGGTGCCACCTAGGGCAGTTTAGGCCTCTTGCACCGGCCCTTCTGGGCAGGAGGCAAGGGTAGAAAAGCCCCTTCAGAGGGCTTCAAAGTTGGTGACGAAATTTATAAATGAAATGGCAAGGTTGTGAGTAATTCTGTGTGGCGGTTGAATGCCTAGGATGCGGTGAATGGAACATTTCGTACATTTAGAAAGGGCACAGACGTGTGCCTCTGAGCATGCAGAGCACACTTTGGTCCTTGATTCATTTGCATGAGGGAGTCAAATGAGGGCTGGAGGGCACAGGGAGAGTTTTGCGCCATTCGTTTCTCTGTCGAAACGGTGCTGCACCTCATGGCTTGCCCAAAGTCCGCAAGCCCCATGTACCCCTGAATGCTCCCCTGTCGGCAAGTTTCCTGCACAAGAATTGGCCTCCTTGCGTGGGAGCAGCTGCTGCGACTGTACGGAATACCTTGGGGATGGTTTCTTCCGATGTGGCGTCGACCTCAGTCCCAACAGACGTGGCTGTGGAAGCATGCGTTTCTTCTCTGGGATCCGATTGGATATTGCCAGATGCTTGTTGACGTTCCTGACCTCAACAGGCTCTTTTGCCTTGGAGACTTGTACTTCAGCTCCCACAAGGCCTTCTACTGGCAAGGGGCCCATTGTGCAGGCCACGGGTGCGTCCGTCTGTGTTACTGCTGCCCATCGTACGATGCAACGGCTGCAAAATGGGGCACTCGCTTTCCTCAGCAGCTTCGTTCCGTGCGCACCTGAACGGTCAGGAAAAGGCTGTCCAATCCACAGCAGAGGCGGGGGTCGACAATGGACTCTTCTGGGCCGTGCTTGTCAGCAAAGGGGATGGAGCGCTTTTCTTCAGCGAGTACCAGCAGGACATGCGCACTGGCTCCTGCCTAGACTTTTGGTCCGTTTATCTTGACGCTGGTGTGTTGTTGCCTCCCTGTTCAGCCGTGCGCATTGCCTCCGCAGCAAAGCAGAAGTCTGGGTGCAACAGCTATCCCACGGCGTTTTTGAATGCTGTGGAACACTGCCTATCCATTTCTGTCTGATTGTTTCACCCTGACCGAGAGAGCGTGCTGCCATAGGTCTTTGGGATAAGCAAAACCTCAACTCATGTTCTGTGCAGATGGGGCATTGAGGCAACGTTGCCTGTGTAAACATTGCCGAACGCGTCACCCGCTTTCCAGGGACACTTAGTTCAGGCACTCGTCCGCTATGTGGTGCACACCGGCAGATGTCGCTGCTCATGTGTCGCAAACGCTGCGCCCACTTCTACGACGTGTGTCTGTCAGCTTGCCTGTTGGCTTTCAAGAGCCGTTTTGCTTGCTCACACCTTAGCTGTGACGGGTGCTAGTTCTGGGGCACACTGGGGATCTCGTTCAACGCTTTGCTCGCTTCACACCTGCTGCATTTTTCGCAAGATGACTGACGTAGGCGGAACTGAAATAGTATAAGGACATATTGCTTGCCGGATAAACAAATAAGCATAGAAGCGATATTTTCGGATGGTACAGCCAGTGTTTTACTGATATATTTTTCCCTGGGGGATTTAGGGAAGAAAAAATTGGGTGTACATTTTCTGTTCAAGTTCTCACTTCTACTATTACTTTCCAAAAAATAGCACGGGCTTGTAAATTTCAAGATATAGAAAAGAAAAGGATAAGCAGTTGAACGTCCAGCCACGCTTAAAGGGACACTGAAGTGAATTTGTGAAGCTCCCGTTTTTGCTTGGACTGCGTAGACTGGCTCAAATTAGCACACTTTTCATCGTTTATCCGGTTAACAAATCGGTAATTATTTTACAAAGCGCGAAAGAAGAAAAACTACCATGCACGGTTTGCGGCGGCCGCACCAACTAAAGCTGTGACGTTAGGAGGAGCGGGCACCGTGATTGGACGATGCCCAAGGTGAGCAACCAAACAAGTTTCGGTTTCGGTTCTGTAAAACACAACTGGTGGCGTTGTTGGATGGGCATTCTCAATAACTCAGTAATCATCGTACCGCGCTTCTGCCATGTTGTCAGCTGTGAAAATGCATAAAGATAAGCCTCCCAGCACGGCTTGGAATCGTAGCATTCACTAGCCGAGGCCTACGCAGTGCATGGACGCCCTCCGCGTTCCCGAAGACGCACAAATGTCATGCGCTTTTCCCCCATATTTGGAGCTTGCCTCACTCATGCCTGTACCGTAAAAAGCGTGTTCGCACCAGGCCAAGGGTCTGTTCATTCTGGCCTGTGCCCACTGCCCGCAAGCAGTCGGTGCTTATGGCAACTGCACGCCAACGAGAACTCGCTAGCGCGCCAGTGCCAGCCTGCGCGCGTTCTGTGAACTAGTTCGTGGAGCCATGAACGTTGCGGCCCCAAAAAAAGGTGAACTCAATGTAGAAAACATCGGCAGAAAACGAAAAAGTTAACTTACAAAAAAAAAAAAAAAGCACGCACCCGCGGGGACTCGAACTCGTGACTTGCAAAACACTTGCGACAACACACCTAGCGCCCCAGACTACTAGGCCACGAGACCGGCTCAGCCGACCTTGGTAATAGAAGGTATATATTGTACAACACGTTTACACTTTTATTTAGTTTTGGCATTTCAAGCAGCTTAGGTGACTATTTGTTGTATTGCGCTCGTGCAGTAAGCGTACCCCGAGTTTCCACAATAGCTCAAGTCTAGCAATTGCATTTCGTAGACGGAAAAGCGTTCGCAGATGCGTAGTCGTGCTGCGAACCTATATTAGGCGTAGTCGTACCTATATTGACATCGCTGACTCTTCTCCCGCCTTCAAGAGGCCTTATATTTTCCTACTGGCGTACCAGTCAGCGAAGCGTCGCTTGTGCGCTTGTGCAGCGCTTGTGTGAAGCGACCTTGACTTGGAGCTAGATACAGTGTACAAACTAACCAAGTAAAGAAAGGCACATTCTTCCATTCACAAACGTGTCCTGGCTTCGTTTCAACTGAGCGAACGAATTGCGACGACCCGTCGACGGCCGGCGGACGAAACGCTGGGCCGACTGACTCTGTGTGAAGGCCGGGGAGCCGTGCAGTAGCGCAGCCAATTGCGAGCTCGGCACCTCCTGACGTCACACGAAAACGCCACAGAAAATGGGCGAGCGTAAAGAGAGGAGGACAGCATTTTCGAATTAATTTTTCTACTAAATAAAATCGCGTAAACGCGCCCAGAGTGGTCGAAACGTGGCCTGGGGACTCCGGGCTACAATTTGCGCTAGTAATCCCTCAATGTTTACATATCACTTCAGTGTCCCTTTAAGGACGCTTCTACAGTACAGTCTTCAGTTTTAAAACTGTGTACCAATGCGGAGTGCGAACAGCGGGGACAAAACGAGGCCGAAACACAGAGGGGACAGAGGGGGGATGCCCCACTCAGAAAATTTCAGGGCCCGTGATCCCAGTACGTAAGCCGCGCGCAAAGCCGGCATCAGCCTGCGGCACCATAAGTGGTTTTGCGTCCGCCGTGGCGCAGGAGGTTTTCTCAGCGTCAGACCAAGACAGACAGGCATAGCGATAAACAAGAAGGCGTAGGAGCGCCGCCTGGGGAACGCTAGACAAACTGTCAACTATTTTGCATAGTTTCCAAGAAGCGGCGCTGGCTGGCGGACATGAAAGCACGCAGGAAGGCTGCGGAGAGGGAAAGGGTAGGGGAGAGCAGCAGGAGAGTGGCTGTTTGGCCATTTTTCGCTCGCGCATTAGGCAATGATTATACAGGCAGCGTGGGCGGAGGTGGCACACGTGCCTGTGTGCAAGCTGAGGCACACACTCGTGGGCGCTCAGGACAGGCTTCCGAGAGAATCGCTCCCTGGCTACCTTGTGAAGGGTGCGACTGCGCATGCATCGGGCAACTTTAGACAGAGACTAAGGCCGCATCAGGATGGTGTGGAAAAGAAGCGTCGATCGCTCTTGCCGGGCACACCAATGCAACGGGCCGCAAGATTGACGGGGAAAACCCGAGAATTATTGGTCAAGAAAGAGACCTACGATGGCGGCTTTATCCGGAGCCGTTAAAATGCAGAGAACATGTCACACACTCGCTCGAAATGAGGGAACCCTCCCAACTCCGTCGTACACGGGCTGCTTTCGTCACGTGCTGAAGAACCACGACTGGAACTGTGGACAAAAACGAGATGATAGAAGGGAACACGCACAACTGCATTGTGTGTGTGTTCCCTCCTCTCGCCTGGTTTTTGTGAGCAGCTCCAGTCGTGAACCATTTTCGGGTAGTTTGGCTTTTTCCACTGTGCTCCTATGATCTTCCCTCGGCCGCATTGTGCACAGGGCTTGCTTAGCAAAGCTGGAACGTCTCGTTTTGGTTGGTTGGGAAGGTGCAAAGAGTGGCCTGGGGTGCAGGTGAACCACTTCCCGGGCAGCTTCCACCTGGGCCGCAAGGACAAGCTGTGGCTGAACGTGCAGCGGCAGGCGTCCTGGGCGTGCCCCTCCACTTCCCCCCTGCTGCCCGACACGTTCCTGCTGCCACAGGAGCTGCCCCTGCTAAGGGACGCCTGGCAGCGCGACCGGCCCCCCGGGGGGCACTGCTGGATCATCAAACCCGTGAGTGGGCCCCTGCGGGACGGCGGCTGGGAATAAGGCGTTGCGCTTCTGCGCACGAGGACGCGGGTTCGATTCCCGGCCACTTTTTTGATGGAGGTGTGTGCGAGGTTTCGGAGCACGTTAAAGATCCCCGGGGGGCCAAAATTATTGATGGCAGCTATCTGTCCTTCATGCGCTTATTGAATGCAAGATGTGCAACATTGAAAGGAAACGTCGCTTTAATGAAGTTTACACATATAATATTCCCTTGCACCCTTCATTAATTCTTGCAGACCATCCCATGTTCTCTTACAAAAAAGTTTTTAGCTACCTTGCAGACGTAGATTTTTTAAAACACATATCTTACTGCCCATAACCTCACCTGTGCTCATGACGTGTTGCAAAACAGTGGCGGGACCTGAGGCTTTACACCTTAGGTGCCTGCACTCACTGTGTTTTGATGTGACCCTATATAGGCACCCTTTCTCTTAGTATACTCATTATGTTTTAACATGGCCCTATACACCATTTCTCTTAGAAAATTTTTAATCTAGTGCCTTTATTACAAATCTTTCTCATCTCATTCATGATCGTCATGGCGCTCTTTGCCTTTGTCGGCCTTCCGCCATTAAACCTGAAATCATCATGAACGCTCCATCCCTACAATCAATCAATAGCTTGGAGGGGGGCTCTCATCTGGCGCCAGTGAAAGCTGACCCATGCCCACGAAGCGCCTGACCTACTTTTTGTGTTCTTTGACAATGTAAGATGTAGCATATCCACGGACAGGCCAGTTGTGGCTGCACACATCTTGAGGGGATTGACCTGTTTTGAAAATTGGCCTCACAAAGGGCTGAGATATTGTGTGCACTGTGCTAGAAGTAATGGCCCGTTTGGTTGGCTGCTAACGTGCATGGTCTGCGACTGAGCTTATTCGATTCGAAATTGTACCACCTAGGGTGCCATTCATACTACTGGTGGAGGGCGTAGAACTGTCAGAAGTGTGAAATGTGCAGAAATGGAGCTCCTACCCACTCATTCCACTCATTCACATCTTGCAAGGATGTCCTCCTCACCCTGTTTTGGTGTTGGACAAAGTCCCCCCTTTTATTTGTGCCAACAAAAAAAATCACGCAAAATGCCCCCCATTGCTCGGATTGCCAAAGATTGAGGCCTTGTGCTTCTTCTCTTCCTCTGTTGCCCTCTGTGTTTTGCTTGCTGATACTAGTGAGAGGCAGGCTGGGTGGTTGCGTGCAGGTGCAGGGAAAAGCAGTTTCGTATGTCAGACATGGGGTTTCCGGGCGCTCTATTTGTCTGCTTGATTTGTCATTTCGGTCTGCCCGGGAACTGCCCTAGAGAGCAGCTCTGGTGTTCTTTGCCCACTGGCCCCCATTGCGAGGACAGTCCTTGAGCATGCCAATCCCTGCAGGGCATTTGTGGGGCAGTCCAGAAGTGACATATTGGCGAGACTCTCCCAAGGCAGTTCTGCGGTGTCACTCTGATATGTTGCCGTAAAGGCGTGGCGTCTGCCAGCGGCTCTTGGCACGAGCTGGCCGGCTTTTGTGGGTGATGTCTTCTGGGGTGGGAGGTGTCCAGGTTGTCTCTTGTGCCACTGGGATACGGGAACGGTGGCAGTGAGGGAACACCTGCCCACTGCAGGCAGCGCTGTTCCAGCATGTGGGGTAGTTGCCAACAGCCTTTGGGTGGGTGTGGGAGTGGCATTCCTGGGGGGACGGGCCCCTAACCGACCTGCCCACGCTGCAGCCTGCGTCGGCCCGGGGAGCGGGCGTGCACGTGGTCCACCGCTGGGACCAGATCCCCAAGAAGCAGCCCCTGGTGGTCCAGAGGTAGGTGCTGGCTGCAGGAGTTAGAGTATGGCACACTCCTGGCGGAGTCTGGCAGTGCTCCTCCACTACTGCAGGCCTCATCGCCTGTGTTGCAAACTCTGGGGAACTCGCCAGTCTTGCTGCTTTTTTCCCACTGATTTCAAATATGCCACTATTTTTTCACTTGGTGAGTTAGCTACCAAGATGATTAGCCATTTCTGGAGAAACAATGGACAAAACAGTGGGTGCCATAGAGCTGTAATCTGTATATTTTCCAATGCTATGAACCCTGGTGAGTGCAATAAGATAATCGGTTTCTTGATGCACCGCTTGGAAATAATTTTACAGCTTGTTAAAGTTTAGTGTTTGAAATGGGCATTCAAAATGGTTCCTTGCCACTGGTGCCACCAAAGCATAATGAGCTGTAAAATTATTTCCAAGCGGTGCATCAAGAAACCGATTATCTTATTGCACTCACCAGGGTTCGTAGCATTGGAAAATATACAGATTACAGCTCTATGGCACCCACTGTTTTGTCCACTGTTTCTCCAGAAATGGCTAATCATCTTGATAGCTAATTGACCAACTGAAAAAAGTGCCATATTTGACATCGGCAGGGAAAAAAAAACAAGACTGGCGAGTTTCACAGTTTACTTAGACATTAAAGGGAGCTGTTTTAAGAGCAGTGTCCCCCCTTAAACCCCACTTAAATCAATCACATCTCGTTGCCCATTGGGCTCCCAGTTGGTATGCCCAACTTCACTGCCGACAGAAGCACCAACGCAGTGCCAGGGTCTTGGTACACGCAACCCAAACGGCAGTGCCAGGTCAGCTGCGAACTCTGCGCTCGGCTTGCTCGATTGGTATGGTGATGCAGTTCACTGCAGGCCAAGCTAGGTGCACTGGTCCGTCTTGATGGGCCAATTGTGTTGTGCCCTAGATCCCTTCCAGAACACTGCACGGGCCCTACAGTGGGCACTGGTGCACTGCTGGAGTGGCATTTCTTACATTTTCTTTTCTTTGTGGTGCACTCACTGGGGAGTGTTTCAGCATGTCGCTGAGCTGCAAAGAAGAAAACCAAGTAATTTGTCAGTCATTTATTACAGCTGAGCTGCTTTATTTGTAGAGAAAGGTTTTGCTCTGTTAAGCAAAATCAGTTGCTTTTCCCTTTTTAATTTCCGTCGCCCCTCTTTCTCTGTAAGGTTGGTGAAAGCTAGGTGCAAAGGTTTCTTTTTTTTTTTTTCTTCAAAAAAAAAATTGCAAAAAAAGCGCAAAGGCCGTGGACAGAGAAACACAAGTAGACTGGGCGAGCAATCATCCAGTCTACCTGTGTTTCTCTGTGCATGGCCATTTCGCTTCTCTAAATTACTTTGGAGCCTTGAACCAACTCGCCCAACAAAGCATTTAATTAATAAGTTTTTTCTTCTTCGCAAAGGTCTAATGATTGCTGCACAGAGCTCGTCTCGTACTCTGATGCGCTTGCAAGGGCTGCCAATCAAGTTCTTGTTAACACGTGTGCGGCAACTTCGTAGTTGCGAACTCTACAGGATGGCTCCAAAAGTCTGCTTGAGCGAGCATGCACGCAGACGGGACTAGGAGACAGAGTCCATTCTCTTTCTCTCTCTCTTCTCTCCTGTGTCAGTGGCCGCGAGGTATGTGAAGTGAGGGGTGGCCTCATGGCCACACTTGCCTCTTTGGGAGCAGGCCTTGTGCAAGCAGGTCTCAGTGATGAGTCGGGGCACCTCTCCTCGACACGGCCGTGCAGGTACGTGCGCAACCCGTACCTGATCAACGGGACCAAGTTTGACCTGCGGCTGTACGCACTGGTGACCAGCTTTGACCCGCTCAAGGTGTACCTCTTCCCCGACGGCCTGGTCCGCTTCGCCTCCAACAAGTACTCACAGGAGTGCGAGGACCTGAGCGACCGCTACATGCACCTCACCAACTACAGCATCAACAAGAAGAGTGCCTCCTACACGCCGGGGGCAAGCGGCACCGACTGCCAGGGGCACAAGTGGTGAGCACTGCTATACGCGTGAAACGCAACGGCGGGGAACGGGAATGAAAGAGGCCCCAAGATGGACCCCTGAGGCACGCCTTTGCTGATATTAGCCCCGTGTGATGTGTTACCACTAATGCAGATGGCCTGAAGCCATGAAGCCAGTTAGGAGGAAAGCTTTTTAAGAGAGCTAGGGATGGTCCAACAATGGCACAAGTTTAAATGTTGACATACCAGTGCAGAGACCAGAGTGAAAACTGCTAAGTAATTGAAATTCTGTTAAATACCGGGGCACTTTCCAACTACTTATCCAGGTGTGAGACAATGGGAGGCAATGACGATGGGCCCGTAATTTCAACAGGGTTGGAGGTGATTGCTGTGCTTGAATATTACTACAGTCATGTCTCGTTAATACGGACCCCATTAATATGGACACCCCGCATAATGAACAAAATTTTTGGCGACCGATCTCTCGCCATACAATTCTGCCCCGTTCATATAGAAACCCGCAGTTCGGACTATGGACGGCTATTTTGGGGACGAAACGGGTAAATACAGGCATTTCTGTCTCGATAGTATGTACGCGGGCCCACAAAGCAAACAATAAAAGAAATTACTGGTGACCCCCGAGGCCCCACCGCTTACCAGAAATTTACTTTTTGCTGAAGCGTACTAATCCGACGCATGAATTTATCTCAGAACGCTCTTCCAGTACCATCAAATTAGATCGAGAACATTCGTGATCAGCGAACAACACTCTAGGGTAGTGACGACAGGGCTGACACCATTCTCCTATCAAACAAGATGGCCCGGTGTGGCATATGCCAGAAAGAGCAAGTCCTCAGGCTTAGGACAAGGTAACAGGACTGTAATAGTGCATGCTAATATTCGCTTACCATAACAGGCAAGGCTTCTCTGGTCAGTTCGGTAGAGGCAATGGCTGGTGTTAAGCGTAAACAGACCGAGCTTTCCCTTATGTTTCCTTAAACAATTATTCCTAGAACGAACTTTTATTAAAAGAATATTCCTTAAAGGGGCACTGACACAAAATTTTGAAGGCGAGATAACTTCGGAGATAGATTGGTGGGAACACATATACATCATCTGCAAAATATCGACGGCGAATACAGCCTAGAACATATTTAAAATCAATTTTGAAGTGTGCGAAACGCAACCGAGCAGCCAGCAGAGGACCACGCGCAATTGTAAATAAACAACATCCAAACACGTCACGAGTTTGTGTTTGCCGCTTCCGCACTGTCGGCGCTTTTCGCCGGCTCGGCCGGCTCGCCGCTCCAATCGGAGGGCCGGAGGGCGGAGCTTCTGCTCTCGAGAACGAACGACCCGATCGTTGGCGGCGGAGGCGCCGTGATTCCGTCAGCTCATCGGGCAGCTTGTAGCGACCAAAGTTCTACAGCGATTCCAGGCACTCTGTTTCTATTACTTTTGATTTACATTGGACGCGAAAACGCGCCGGAGGCACGAAAAGCTCACTGAGCTAGCCGCACGGTCGCTGTGCAGGCGGCGGCCACGGCCGCGAAGTGACCCAGGCCGGCGCAGGTAGCTCGAGTGATAGCTTGTAACCGCTGCACGAAATTGTCCCCAAGTCCCGACCATGGTGGCTTACATGAGAAAGGAGTTAATGATGCGATGGCGGGTTGCATTAAAAATTGTCATCTGACCGCTTACGAGAGCGGCACTCGAATATCCACCGCAGTGCTGAGCCGAACACATCTGTAGGCGGACCTGTAGGCAGACCGGCCGGCTGCTCCCAGCGCGCGTCTTGCCACCCACCGTCTCGAGCGTCGCGCGTCGTTCTTTAGCCGCGGTAGCATTTGCACTCGCAGCGCCTGCGTCACATCCACGGTCGCTTTTTAATTAAGCGCCTCACGAGATCAGTACGTGGGGGCATTCGCAGAAACTGCCGTCGATGCGGATTCGACAGTGCTACGGCGGCTCTGCTCTGTGATGTCCCTCCGACGGTCACGTGGTCAGCTTTGTTCACACAAAATCCACAAAATCCATCGTTTCGCGACACTCGCTGAAACCGAAACTGCGACTGGCCGCATTGAAAATTCCTCTAATTAAACAACCGCCGCACGTTGAAGCAAATGAGGTTTCTACAGGTTATAAGTAGGTAACTAGCTACTTATCGCAACAAAAAAAACAAGATGCAAAATTTTTGTGTCAGTGCCCCTTTAATGTTTGTGTTTTTGACCTTGATTCGTTATTATGGACTCCCATTATGGACGATTTTTCTGGGGAACGGGGGTGTCCATATTAACGAGACATGACTGTACCTTTGCTTTTTAATTGACAGAAAAAAAGAAAACATCCCTCCCAAATACAAAATGAAAACTAGGACAAAGCTCAACAGTAATAATGCTGAGCCCAAGGATGCCCGGTCACGGTGGCAGCTTTTCTGATAAACGCAAAAGCAAAAACGCCCGTGTGTTCGAGATTTCGGGGCATGTAAAGATCCCCAATCCGGAGCCCTCCGTTACGGCACACCTCATCGCTTGTGTAGCGTCAGAGCGCTAAACTTCATAATCAATCAATAAATCATTAGGAATGAAATTAGCGGCGAGCATGGTATATGCTTTTGTACATTACTCAGCTGTCAGGGTAGGGCTAACACAGTGGAACCCTAATGTTACGTCCCTTGGTCTTGCAATGATCCGCTTCTTACGACAAATCACCACGGTCCCGGCAATTTCCCCATAAAAACAATGCTGCATTACAAGCCTCGAGTATACACCACTCGGGTGCACGTGGTCTGCTTCACACGACAGATGCGCATGGGGATAGACCGGCATTTTCCCCACTTTTAACGCCGCTTTGCCACTTCAGCCCGGCCTTAATTTCTTAACCCCCCATTTGACGCTGCTTGATGTACAAAGATAAAACAGTGCGTGGTGGGCCCGACCTCTGACAGCCCACCGCGGCAGCAGAGCGCCACCCACGAGGAAGTCAAAGGTGGCCGGCGGACCTGCCAGTTTGAAGCGGTCAGTCCCTCAGCTGCAGCGAAATCCTGCCCTGCTACAGAGAAGGGCGGAAAACTTATCTGGCTCCCATCGAGCGGACAAATGTGGAAACATACGCGATACCCTGGAGCGATTGTCGCTTCGTTCCTTTCTTTCCTGCATTTTCTTCCATCACTGCCTCGTACTGTCGTTCGTTTTCGTTTTGCCTGCCCTTCCGTCGCCACTAGGTTGCGGCCTTGACGGTTTAACTCTCTCGCCTTTTCCCCTGTCAATTTGTTTGGCCGCATTGGCCTTCCCATCTCATCTTGCCCGCACAAGGTGCAGGGCTGGAGGGCTAGCGCTGGGCGACAGGGGGCGCACGGCTGCCTTTTTCTACTAAAAGAACTTGGGATTTCAGCTAGGGGCTCACGAATTACGGGAGAACGCTCAAATCTAGTAATATAAATGTGGGTGTGACCATCTACCAGGGCGGCATTTACCTGTACGCCAATCATACGACACCCCGGTCACACGACGCTCCCGCCCGGCCCTTTGAAAGTCGTATTATCGGGGTTCCACTGTGTGTACAAATTGACTGCATTGACGAAACATAGCACGGGATTCACCGCTAACATTTCGAAAGAATGTGCTGAGAGCGTTGTCAATTCCTGTTGGCTCAAGGAAGCAAGAATCATTGTGGTTTGTCGAAGTAGGGCTTTGTTTTGTCTAGTTTCCACTTTCTTGGTGTCGTAACCGCACTACTGGAGGGGGCTCCTGTGTGCTTTCATCGTGCTCTCTCTCCCCCCGGCTGTTGTCGCGCCAACCGATGGGTGGGTCCCATATTCAGGGGTGAGACAGCTGCACATATTGCGCAGATTTGATACAAATTTGTTTTCCTTGTGCCAGGCTGCTCCAAAAGCTTGGAAATTGCAAAAATTGCGCCAAACTGCTCCAAAACAGTCTGAGAGCCAAGTATTTTAACGCTCCCGTCAGTTTCAGCGGGGACAAATTGCCTACTGACGGCACAATTTTCCAACACCCCCCAAGGTGACGCTGTTTGTAAAAGATTAATTGATTGGTCAATCAATAAAAAACCTGCATAAAATTTTCCTCAAGATAGCTTTTTCGAAAGTCATAATGTCGGGTTGCACATGTTATATTCTGTGCGTTTTCCCATCGGAAACCATTCCAAAGTCCTGTAGAAAAAATACTTACATGTACTGAGGCGTCAAACAACTTGTGCAAGTTGATGCAAAAACAGCAAAAAAACAGCCGTATCTCCGGAACGACATCACTCGGCGCCGCCATCTTAGTGTGGTGGAGATGTGACAACGGGGCCGCCGGGCGAAGCAGAATATTGCTTGGGGTTCAGGCAGTGGCTCTTCGCCGATTTCTACCTTGGTTTTAGTTATTGGGGTGGTTCGGTTTACATTTACTCGTTTCATCTGTTGCGGGAAGTTGCGGGACTCGAAAGATGGGAGTTCATCAAAAATATCGTGGTGCTCGCGAATTCGCCGTGTTTCGGCCTTGAGTGTGAGGCCGGTGCATGCTTGAAGTGAAATTTCGGACTCATCGCGGTGTTATAAAACACTGGGTTATTGCTGCCTTTCACAGCGAGCTTGCGAGCGGCGGGAATGGGGCGATCGATGTTGCAGAAGTAGCGACACAGGCGCAGTGTGCGATAGCAGGACAGGCTGTTATTTCATGCTAGTAATAGTGGTTCATCTATCTGAAGTGAAATTTAATGCCAAGAGGCAGGCGGCTAAACATACCAACGTTACTCAAATTACGATCGTATTGAACCTGCACCTTGGGGATTGAAATAGGAGGGCTGGTGTGGTGCGATGACTGTAAGGGACCCTCGCTTTGCGCAACTTTTGCTGTGGCTCTACACTTGTGCATAAAGCCGAGTCTGGGATTACAAAAATAACAATTTCGGCATTCACATGACAATAAAAATGCCTTACAATCGCTTAGTTTTTCTATTCGATATTCTCAACGGCACTCCACGCTATCTATGCATAGCGCCTAGAATTCAAAAATGGTACAGTAAAATCTCGATAATACGAATCTCGCGGGACCGCGAAAAATATTCATATCATCCGAAATTCGTATGAACCAATACAGACCAAAAAATGTAGCGCTGAAAAAAGTTTTCGTGTATTTCTTTTTTTACTTTCGCCTGAAGAAATTCGTGCTTTTCTTCTGCATTTTTTTACCCCCACGTCGCAAAGCAGTCCTTTCTGGAGCGCGTAACGCTTCACGCTCGTCACCTTACTCGCAGTGCCGCAAGTTCGCTACATGCTGCAAGTCAAGCGTGAACCGCATGGTGCGTTTTTCCACGCGATTCACACACCTCGGCTTTGCGCGCACTGTATTTTCACGCCTGTATCGACGATTTCGCGCCCGCGGTAGCTTCTACCTCAACCAGAAAATTACGCACGACGCGCGTGGCAGGATGGAGGAGCCTGACGACTTGCGAGACAGCCAGCTTAGCTCCGCCGGAGATGGTTAGGCTTAGCACCCCGGCAGATATTTCATGGGCGCTTTCACTAGCACCGTGGATGATGTTTTATAGTACCGTTTTCGCATGCATAACCGGCTCCTTTACCCCACAAGAACTTAGCGTCTGCCTTGAGCGGCATTTTAAAGAGCGGTTAAGAGCGGTCACTCGAGCGGCCTCGCCACTTTGCGGCCGCAGCCGGCCACGCTGTGAGAAGTGTGCGGGGTTTCGCGGCGGTGTCAGCAAGCAGAAAACAACGGCCCGGCCGTTTCTAGAGAAAGAGCGACAAAGAGGGGGGAGAGAGCCGTCACTTGCTCGTTCGGCAGTCGGGCCCCTCGCCGGCTCGTTCGTATCATCTGCCGGGCCGCGCAGGTCCGTTCGGAACAGCCAAAATTTTTCCCATTGCTAACAATGCAATTTCGCCAGGACTTTTCAGAAATTCGTATCATCCCGAAATTCGTATCACCCAGAATCGTATCATCGAGATTACACTGTATGTAAAAAGGTAGTGCAGTTCGTACCTTGTGATACTCTGGCAGAAAAGACTTTATTGAAAGGCTGTTTCAGTCTTCTGTATATTCAAAACCGATTAAAAACTGCAGTTGTCCCCTGTGAGTTGCCGAAAATTTTATTTTTTAGGCTCCTAAGGTGACATAATAAATGTCGTTCTTCTGCTCCAAATCAAGGTTCTTGTGCTCCAAAATGGGGATTTAGCTGCTCCAAAAACTGCTCCCAAATCTGATTCGGCTGTCCCACCCGTGTGCCCTTGCTGCTGTTGCAGGTCGATCCGTGCCCTGCAGCGCTACCTGGAGGCCCTGGGCGTGGACTTTGCCGGCCTGTGGGAGCAGATGGTGGACATTGTGGTGCGGACACTTGCCTGGTGAGCCGGCCTCAGGTGCTCCCCACCCTGTGCGACCCTTAGTCTGGGTCAGGCGGTTTTCCCAGGGGTCGGTTGGTGAGGGAGCGCTGCATCTGAGCTGCATGGCTCTCTTCTCACCTGTGTCGAAATGCAGGGGGAGCGGGGCATTAGAAGTGCCGCTCTCTAGCTTCCTGCCGTTGCGCAGTGCTTGGGGCCCCCTCGCTGAGGATGGGTGGGTGTGAGTGTGACCGTGCCCTGCCCTCTGGCGTCCCAGTGCGGAGGGCCCCATGAACCGGCTGATCCAGCGGCACACGTCCAGCCGCTACACGTGCTACGAGCTGTTTGGCTTCGACATCCTGCTGGACGACCAGCTCAAGCCGTGGCTGCTCGAGGTCAACATCTCGCCCAGGTCAGCTCCTCCACTCTCTCCTCTCGGGAGCCAGCTGCTGGGGCCAGTGGTGTGAGGGCGGCTTGACCCAGTGGCCTGTGGCTTACCCCGTTTTTACCGCACCATTTCATGTTTTGGCAGTGTGGGATCAAAATGTAAGCTATAGAAGCAGCTCCAGTTGGACGCAGAGTTGGGATTGCCCTGTGGGATTGAGTGCGCATCATTCCGGGGTGGCAAGGAGCTGTGTTCTTCAGCGCGGGTGGGGGCATTGAGCAAGGGGCTTGTGAAAGCCCCCCGCTTCACCCTGGCCCTTGTCTCCTCTTGCAGCCTACGGTCGGCCACGCCAGTGGACTACGCTGTCAAGGTACGGGGCACTTCCCACTCTCACTGGCCACCTGATTACGCTACGTTTATGCGTGGTCCTCTGCTGAAGGGCGACCCAGAGGCGCTGGCCATACAGCAATGCCATAATGCGTTGGCCATCTTCAAACACAGCTCAAAACCAATGGGAACATGGGGGCAAAGGAAGGACACTAGCCATCTCTGTGTGTTGTTGGGAAATGTAGGCGCCCAGTGAGGGACAGCACTCTCTGCACTGGCGGGTGGGATTGATGGCTGTGAAAAATGTCAAAGGGGTGGAGAAGGGTCCTCTGTGATTGGGGGAAGGCAGTGCTCAGCGTTTCTCTTTTGGAAAACAATTTGAGGCAGCAGAGTTTCATGCACTCATGGTGTCAAGTTTTTCTTCCTGCTGGTTCCAGGCGGGGTAGGTTGATGTAGAGCGTGTGTGCAGATGCTGTCTGGAGGCACAGTCAAACCCCGCAATAACGAAATCCCATAAATACGAAGTTCCCGTGGCAGTGAAATATTTTCAGATCTCCGAGGAACATCTGTAGAAGCGCATGTATTTCATATCTCGGTGCAACAAAATGTTTTCGGAAAGCGATCCTGTGTTACAAAATTCGCTGCACGTCCAGTCGTCATTTTGTCTACCCATTTGAGGCCAACAGTGTCCAAAAAGTGCTCAAAGTGAGTGAACTTGTGCCACAGCGCACTTGCATGGCTGCCACCCGATTTGTGACAAAATGCCGTGCAGCAGGCGGCCGGGGAGGCAGCCTCGCAGTGACACCCCCAGGGGGCGGCACCTGGTGACTCACGGCACGACTGTGGCTGGTGCTACGCTAGCTGGCTACAGCTAAAGTGCACATGTGCGACAATCGGCACGTTTGCTCTCATTCAAAAGCGGCAGTTTTTATCGTTACAAGATAAGGCAGCCATCATTGCCCAAGCCCACGTGGAAGAAAGGAGGATAGCGCCTGCAGCTTGCTCTGCCTTTTCGAAAAGCAGCAAGGATGCCACTCTGCAATGGCGCATGTGCACGAAACGTAACTGTGACGGCTGTGGCCTTTCTGGACATCAACAAAGTGGCGCTCACTTAGTTTTGTGGGCAGCATTGGAACAACGAGGTGCCACTATCAGGCAAAGTTTGTCAACAGAAGAAGCTGGGCTTTGCCTGCTGCATGTTCGTAGGTGCGCACTGATATCAGTGAATTACTTCTTGTAGTGTGAGAACTGAGCTGTGAAGTTAAGGCTCGCAAAGTAGCATAACCGACTTTCAGAAACGAATTTTCAGTTTGCAGGCGATTTTTCTATAGTTTGTTTCATTCTCGTGGCAACAAAATTCCCGCGAAAGTGAATGTCTTGGCTTTCCCCACCGGATTCGTTATTGCGGGGTTGTTTCGACTGTAATATGCAGTGCAATTATTCCATACAAACATGTCTCATTCTCTACAGCACAGCTGCGGTGGGTTTCCCAGCAGTGATGCATGAAGTGCTGGTATTGTGCTTGCTGTGTGCTGTTTTCATTCTCACTGCTTTGAGTTTTGTATTGGAGGAAACATTTTCCTGAAGCCACCCTGAAAACGAGGAGGCTCCCCACATTACAGGGACTGCCTGAGTTGAATCCCTGCCGGTGCGCTGGTTCAACCTAGAGACTTGAATTTTTCACATTCTACGCGCACTGCTCAGTAGATTCGGGATCAGTGGGCTGATTCTGTGCCAGAAGGCAAGTGTCCGAGCAGGAAAGGGCGAGCGGCTTTGCTGCAACCTGGTTAGGATCTGTGGGCTGCTCACCGAGTCCCTCGTGGCCGGCTGTCGCAGAGTGAGGTGGTGAAGGACATGCTGAACCTGGTGGGCTTCCAGATTCCCCGACAGCTGCGGGACGACCTGGACGAGCGGCTACTGGCCTGCTACGGGTGAGTCCACGGCCGGCCGGCAGGGCACGCTCGGCTGCCCACTGTCTGCTCGCCACAATTTTCGCTGCGTTCCAATTCGCGGACAGCTGGTAGACAGCCTACGAAGCAGTTTAACTAGACGTCTAAAGGAATGAAACTGGAACGGCGCCGTGGTCGCAAACGCAACACCAGCGCGGATGACAGCGTCGTAGCAGACATGTTGAGATGCGCAAGCCGCAAGTGTCATAACTCATATTACCGTTGTCATTACAAACGTTACGTAATTTAAAAATTAAACAATGTCATCTTCATCACTACTAAATTATATTAAATATTTCAATAAAAGAACATGTGCGTTTGTTACACATGTCATGGTTCGACTGCATACAGTGTCATGGTTCGACTGCATCGTGCAAGGTGTCCTGATGTGCAGTGTGTCGTTGTCATAACCGCCTTTATTGCTTTGCGGTCTATATGAAGCTGGTGGGGATCGATCTTCACCAGTCCAACTTCTGTGGGGATTCTTGTGGTGTAGTTTGGAAGTAATGTGCACCTAAAATGTAACCTAGAGTTCGGCATCTTTCTAGATGCTTAGAGTTCGGCATCTAAAGCGGCTCTTTCTCTCAAAGGGCCACTTTGGCTTGGTTCTGCCCGAGTCATCTGCGCAATGGCAAAGAGTGTGTCCCCCCGCCCTTGTCCAGGCTGGAGGAGCAGGACGAGCTGGTGCTGAACCCCCTGCTGCACACGTACACCCTGTCCCCGGCGGAAGTGCTCAAGCACAGGCACTTCGAGACCAGCCTCATGGACGTGAGTAGTGGGCCACTCTCGGGCCGGGGGAGGAGCAGGGCGAGAGAGAGAGAGAGTAAACTTTATTAAAGAAAAAAGGCAAGTGGTCAAGTGGTCGGGTTCCTCAGTCCAGGACCCCGTTGGAGCGTCCAGCCGTCTCAGCCCGGTGAATCAGCCGAAGCTGTTCTTCGACGCTCGAGCTGGCCAGTTCTCCCTCCCACTGCTCAACCGAGGGGTTTGAAATCTCGGAAAGCCAGGGGTTGAGCTGGCACACCCACACCATGTGGTATAGAGTGCAGGACGCTTTGCAGAATCGACACTGCGGGTCGTATTGCGTAGGACTGATAAAGTGCAGCTTGGTAGGATGGGGAAAAGTGTTCGTTTGCAGGAGATGCCAGTAGCGCTCCTCTTTCTTGCTGATAGTGGGGTGTGCAGGGGGATGTGTAAGCCGGGTTAGCCTGTAGTATTGCGTCACCTCCTGGAATGATGTCAAGGGGATGGCTGTCTCTAGCCAACTCTCTCGCGGCGCTCGGCTGGTTAGACCTCAAGCAGTCTCGTGGGCAAAGACATTGCCACGGAGAAAAGTGGGAGGAGGTGTCCAAACAACCGATACCCTTTTTTTCGGAGGGTTCTGGCTCAAGATCTTCATTGCGGTGCGTGAGATGCGGCCTTGGACGTAGCTCCTACACGCTGACTGAGAATCTGTGATGATTACTTCCGCAGGTGTTTGCACTATCGCCAGTGCTATAGCTACCTCTTCAGCCTGTAGCGTCGTTACTTTCGTGAGAGTGAGGCTCGTGACGTGGCTGTCTATCTTCGTTACGATCGCCACTATGACTCCGCGTCTTGCATAATCCGTGTAATAAACTTTTTAGTTGGAGCCATATTTTTTCTCCAGGGCTTTAACTCACTCCTCTCTCCGTCCCTCGTGGAACTGCGGGTACATGTTTCTTGGCAAGGGGGCCACTGTGATGTTTCGGCGTAGTTCGCCAGTGTTACGAATCGGCCAGCGCCGCCGTACTTTCCCACATCACTCCTTGGCTGTGCGGTGAAGCCACTGCGTGTGCCTTTCAGTCGTCAGGCGCCACCATGTCGGTGACAAGTTTTGACAAGCCGAGTCAGACGCTTCGCTTTCGGCGCATTTCAAAACTTCGGCGGCTGCCGGCGAGGCTTGTCTCAACGCTCTTCAAGAACACAGAGGCCCCGCGAACTCAGCGGAGTCCTCCTCTCTCCCCTCTCTCGGACTCAACGTGCGCCAAGGCTACTGACCGTCACGAACTCTGGAAAGAGCGTTATGTGTGTCTGTGAAGTGCGTAGCGTGTGCAAAATGTAGAGGGAAGGCTGTTTGACCGTTACCGCTTTTGGGTATAAATAGAGCTGCCCAAGCGCTGTAATTCATTCCTGTTAGAGCAGCGAATCCATGCTGTCGCTCTGCTCGAGTCCTGTATTGTAACGTCGCCTGTCGGGGCATTGTTCTTTGGCTTCGGCTCACCTCTCGCTATGAAGTAAACAGTTACGTTAGCCTACGGCTTCTGGACTTCTTCAGGGCTGCAACAGCGGCTGGCCGCTCGCATCATACACGCTACCACTCGTATGTCGGAGGCCACGGAGCTCGGATCGGGTGCCCCCACTCGGTCGCAACACCAGGGATATTTTCCGTGGATTCTAGAGGGCGATCATGGATGTTCATGCCCAGTCTCAGTATAAGGGCCCTGCCCGCATCCGTCCTTGATAGCCGGTAGCGCTGACTCAGCAGGTGGCCCTCAATCAGCTCGTCCACAGTGTTGTGAAGCCTAAGCTTGAGGAGACGCTCGTTGGAGGTGTAGGATGGCAAACCCAGCGCTTGTTTGTACACCTTTCGCAAGAGCGTATCCAACTTGTCCTTCTCAGTCTTCGTTAGTAAAGCATAGGGCGTCACATAGGTGAACCTTGAGACGACAAATGCCTGGACAAGTCGAAGTGTGTCAGCCTCCTTCATGCCTCTTCCGTTGACTGTGATCCGATGAAGCATGTGAGCAATCTGTCTACTCGTGCTTTCCAAATTCCTTATCATCGTGGTGTTTGCGCAATCTGCTTGGAAAATCATGCCTAGAATTTTGATTTGCGGAGACGGGGTGATGGTGGCACCGTCCAGCATGATGTGCATTGAAGGTGCATCGGCTTGCCTACCGCCTTTACTGCGCACTAGGAGCAGTTCCGATTTTTCTGGGGCGCATGAGAGTCCACAATTCTTGGCACACTTGTTCACCGTATCAGCCGCCATTTGGATGCGGTCCTGCATCTCCCCGACCGAGCCCACACCGGTCCACACCATGGTATCGTCGGCGTAAAGACCATGGTGTAAGTCGGAAATTGATGCCAGTTGTTCAGGCAGGCCGATGAAGGCAATATTGAAAAGTAGGGGCGACAAGACCGCCCCTTGGGGCGTGCCGCGTCTGCCGGTGCAAATGGGTTTTGTTTAAAAGTCTCCAATCTTGAGAGGGCGGCTTGGCGTTTGGAGAGAAAGTCCCTGACGTAGGTGTACATGCAATCTCCACATCCGAGTTCATTGAGATTAGTCAGTATGGCTTCGTGAGTGACGTTGTCAAAGGCCCCTTTTAAATCAAGTGCTAGGATGGCCTTAGGTGTGTGTCTGTTGGCGCGATCTATGATGTCCTCCTTCAGTTGTAGCAATACTTCTTGCGCCGACAGGTGCTGTCGGAACCCGTACATAGTTGGTGGCAATTGCTTCGTGTCTTCGAGGAAGTTTTGCAACCGGTTGTGCACGACGTGTTTGAGCAGCTTCCTGATACATGGCGTGAGCGATATTGGCCGTAGGTTTTCGATGCCGGGGTCCTTGTTTGGTTTAGGTATTCAGCGGACCTAAGCGGATTTCCATTCGAGTGGTATAGTTCCGCGCTCCCAGCAGCCATTGTAGTAGCGCGTAAGGGATGCGATAGAGGCTTCATCAAGGTTGGCCAAAGCTTTGTTTGTGATTTGATCCTGACCTGGCGCGGTATTTCAGCGGATTTTATGAAGCGCTGCTTTCACCTCAGCCGTGGTAATGGGCGCATCCATTTGCGGGTTTGGATGTCCCGTGTAATCAGGGGCCGCGTAAAGGCGGTGTGTGGGCAGGTATTTCTGCTGCAGTTTGCCGAGCAGATCCTCTTGCGATCCCTTGAACTTGTGTATAATGGTCTGAATTATCTTGAAAGTCACGCTTTTGCCTTTTGCAGGGTCAATGAGGTATCTCAGCAGTTTCCAGGTTTTGGATGCACTGAGGGTCCCCCGCAGCCCGTTGCAGAGCTGGAGCCAGTTTTATTGCAGAGCTCCGCTGCGTATTTTGAGGCCTGCTCAGAGAGTGCGGCTATTCTCTTTTTAAGTTTCTTGTTGTGGCATTGCCGCTTCCACCTCCTGATGAGGCTGCGGCGGGCCTTGGGGTCAACACTTGGAGTCTGAACCGTAGTCTTGATGTCTTGCGTTACTGATTTAATATCTTTTCGAATTGATGAAACCCAATCATTAATGTTCTCGATTTCTGAGGTAGATTGGATCGCCCGATGCTCCCGGAACTTCGCCCAGTCTACGATTCGGGCTACACTCGATGTTCCTCCCCTTCGACAGCGGTAACTACAGTGTAGACCGCTTATAACATATGTCGCGGGAGCCGCAAAAATCCGCACTATAAGCGGTACCGCACTATAACCAAAACGCGCGCAAATTCAACCACATCGCCACCTATCTCTCAAGTCAACCTATATTTATCATCACTCAAACGCACAGCGCTTAAAAACGAAGGCACGGTCTATATGTAATATTATTTTTAACATCAGCCGCTGCTACAGGGCAAAAGCGCAGTCTCACAACGGTGAGCGCGGCTTTAACTTCCGTTGTGTTTGTTTTGAAAGACCATGGCTGCGTTTTTAGCGTCTATGAACAGATGCCGCAAGATGTGATAAGAACGCCAGCGGGATGATTTTTCCCCACCTTGTGTTTACGATGCCGAAGGCGGCTGCTTATCAGCTCAACGTACTGGTGGTGGATATCTTCGGCTTCGCGCGGCTCGAATGTTCGGAAAGGGAAAGAGCGGTGGCTTATCTGCAACAACGTTCTAAAGCGTGAACCGCGTGGTAGATTTGGTATCGCGTAAACGTGCAGTGCACGCCAGCGCGGATACAACTGGTGTGGTGTGGGCGGTGCGGTAAGACGCGGCAACATGGCGTCGGCACTGGCCGTGAAGCGGTGCAGGCAGTTCCAGTAAGTTCCAGCGACCACTTCTAACCGCTCGCTGAAATGCCGCACGGGGCGCAAGCGAAGGTGCTCATGCAAGAAAAGAGGTAATAATGTGGGCGAAAAGTGGAATATAAACTGCCATCCACGCTGCTTGTGAAAGCGCCCATCAAAAAATACCGCGGTGGTAAGCTTAAACATCTCTGGCGCGGCTAGCCGGCTCTGAGCGCTTCGAATCTCCCGCCATTAGGTACGCGTCTCCCCATTGGTGCAAGTCGTCAGGCTCCTCCCACTGCCACGCGAAGAAGCCACCGCGAGCGCTGAATCGTCGATACGAGCACGAAAAAAAAAAAAAACACGCGCAACGCCGATGTGCACGATTCGTGCGCGAAAACGGGCCATGTGGTTCACGATCAATAAAATCAACTTGCCGCGCGCGGATGGGGAGTCTGTCGCTATCTTCCGAGGTACATCAAGCAAGGTCAGTTGTGGTTATAACGTACGCACGAACTAAAGGGTGCCTATCTTTTTTTCTTTGGGTGTCTACGTTAGAGGAGGGCAAGGGGTGCACACTGCGTCAGATGGCCGATTTCATCCCTTCTTTTTTCTTTTGCTACCCTAAAACGATGCCTTAGCTGCGCCGGTCAATCAGCAGACCCGCCGAAAAACCGCCCTATAAACGGTATTGTGCTTCGGCCAACTGCATCTTAAGCGGTATGCTTATGCATTGAGTTCTATGGGAGGCAAACCGGTGGTCGCAAAAACCCGCGTTATATCCGGTCCCACACTATAAGCGGTTACGTTATAAATGGTCTACACTGTATAATTGCGTGGTCACTACCTAGGTATTCCCCGGTGTTTTCCCACGTGGCTTGAGAGACGTTTCGCCCAAACGTGAGATCCGGGCACGTGTCTCTGGACACACTAATGCCCAATCTGGTAGGTGCAGTCCAGTCGGTGAGGAGCGCGAGCTCGTGCTCTTCAATGGAAGCCATGAGTTCGTTTCCTCGCCTATTTGAGTAGTGGTATTCCCATACCGGGTGACCTGTGTTGAAGTCGCCTAAAACTAGCAAGGGACGTGCGTCAGCCATCTGTACTGCTTGCTGTATCAGACTGCGGAGCTCTGACAGCTTCCTCTTTGGCCTGTAATACAGGTTAAGAATAAAAATGCTGTTTTCTCTCCCAGTTTTACAAGGTACAGACCTGCCAAGTTTTACGATTTTATCGTGAAGTGCCCGATTTTCAGCAAATTTTTACGAGTGTCGTAATGACAACTATATTTTTACGATTTTTTATGTTTCGTGCCAAAAACTTAGTAAAGTTGGTCCTGTTGGTCCGTACAATCCAATCTACTGGCTGCATCTCGCTATTTCACGAAGTCATGCTGGCAACACTGTAACGGCTTGTATCCAGAGCCAAAGACAAAGACTATTCGAAATGTGCTTGCTTTTCTTTGTTTCCCCATGTGCTTCGTGTGGTGCGTTGTATGCGTTTTTTTTTTTTTTTTTTTTTTTTTTTTTTTTTTTTTTTTTTGCTGACCGACGTTGAGTACAAGTCTTCAACCACCCAAAGAGATGATGAAGACCTAGTAATTGGCAGCCATACCATGCAGAGCTTGTAAAGCCTGAAGAAAGAAGCGGGGGAGGAGTTTTTTACATGAATCAGAAGATTCTTCGTGCCGGATACAGAGTAGGTACATGATCTTGAAATTTCCACTGAAGTGTGACCTGTTGAAGAGTGCAGAAGTGGCATGGCTTGCTTCCATTGAACATGCCAGGTTTGCTGATATCAAATATCTAGTCAACCGCTTCCCATTGCTTGTACCAGTTCAGGAGGGGCAAGGTGTCAATCCTGCTCTGGACGACGTTCAGGCAGTTTGCCCATCTTCAGTTGGAAGATCTACCCGCTGAAGTAACAAAGCAGGAGCGGATCGACGAGCAGTGGCGTGTGGTCTCCGATCTGCCAGAAGTGGATGGCACTTTGAAGTATGGTAAACTTGCGAAAGTTATGTTGGCGGTCTTGAAACTCCCGCATAGCAATGCAGAGTGTGAAGGAGCTTTCAGCAAAGTCAGAAAGGCTCACACACAGTTCCGTGCCTCCATGTCCGAAAAGTCAGTTGAGCATTTGATTGTTGCAAGATGTGCCCAGATGTGCCAAGACAGCAACGGCCTCTAGCCCAGCCGTCCACTTCCAAGATTTAATTCTTAGAACATTTTGTGCTTCTTTTGTGATATGTTTGCTATGTATTTTATCCAAGCGAGTTTCTGAGGAATAAAATGGTATTTTAGTATTTTTGTATGCAATTTCAGTATTTCTTGGCATCTTCTGTAGTACTTGGAGCAGTTTGGGGTTGGCAGGTCTGAAGGTATCAGCTCTGTGAGAGTTCCCTTCATTCCGGATTGCCATAGCATGTGTTGCACTGCAGTTACTCCCTTGCTGACAAGCTTTTAGTGTCACCCCATTCCGGGTCACCGTGTGTGATGTAGGGAGTCTGGCATACGAGTTGACTTCTTGCAGTGCGATAACATCCGGTTTGTCTGTGCACGACTCAGTGTGCTGTGAGAGTGTCCCAAGTTTTCCTTTGATGCTTCTCGCATTCCATTGCCACACTATGAGTTTTCGCTCTTGCCTCCCCTATCGAGCTGCACCGTAGTGGACAGTAGTGGACACACTGCATTGCGGCTGTCATAAATGCGACTGCAGCAGCTCTCTGTGTGGTCAAAGCTCGGTCAGAATCTTGCCCTGGCCTTGTTTGGGGCGTAGGCCAGGCTCTGGTTGAGTCCCACTGGAGTCACTCGAGAGGTGGGCCTCCCTGACCCTATGTCACGTGATGGTCTAGCCATTGCTCTGTACCTCATAAGGCAGCGGCTGGTTCTCTCAAAGGGAAGAAAACGGTACCACAAAGCACCCTGAAGGTAACTCAAGGATACACGTTCTGAGCAACACACCCAGGGCAGACGCTATTTGTCACCAGGAGGTTACTTGACATGGCAGTTGGTCTCTAACACTGAGCCGAGTGCACACTGCACAGTGGGAACTTCTAACACATTTCGGTTGGCCTGGGCAAATGACGAGTTGACATGGGTGTAGTGTATGGGCTACCAGGTACCGGTGAGCGCAAGCAATTGAGCAGCGATGGGGCAGCAGTACTTCGGAGGAACTTCCCGGTTCAATTTTGAGTTGTTTGGAAACTTGACTGGATGTTTTTCAAGGAGCGAGAGGGCGTCTCGGTGGAACGCCCGTGTTGTGTTCATCAGTTGGAGCCAGTACTTGCAGTCCAGCCTTTTGGTTTTGGAAGCAGCCTGGGAAGGGTGGTACAGTGAAACCTCGTTGCAAGAGACGCTCAAGGGAGCCAAGAAACGTGTCTCTTGTAACCGAGGTTTCTTGTGTGCAGTGTTGCTAACATGGCCACCTCAGGAAAACCAACCAAACCACTTTCATTCAAATCTCTCTTGTAACCGAGTGTCTCTTGCAACGAGATTTCACTGCTTGTTGTTGATGGAGGAAAGCTAGAAACCGGCTGCCAGTGCCAGTTGACCCGCTAGCAACTCCCATGTGGACCAAGCTTATTTTATTATTTATTCGACAAAATCTGCAGCCCAATAATTTCGACCCAAGCTTCAGGCTTCAGATGCAGAAAAGATTACAATGAATGTTTGTCCCCAACATTTGGTTGGACAAGTGTTTCCTAGTTCAGTAACGAAATCCCCGCAGAACAGTCATTGCAAGATTTGAGTGGCTGTTTGTGCTCCTCCTGACGCATTCGGGTAGCTGCTTGCCCCCCAGAGGAGGCGGTTGTGTGAGGAGGCAACTGGTGCTGCGCAGGCGGAGGAGGCGTGCTCGGCCCTGCTGGAGCAGCTGACCCCCGACGACGTGCGGGTGCTGGTGCAGAGCGAGGACGAGCTGTGCCGGCGGGGGGCCTTCCAGAGGGTCTTCCCCTGCGCCCAGCCGCACCAGGGCCCGCCCCTGCCCCACCACCGCCGCTACTACAACCTGCTGCTGGCCGCCTGGGAGCGCCGCTTCGCCCACCAGAGGCACAAGGGTGAGGGGCCTCTGGAAGGGCCGGGTGGTGGTTGCGGAGGTCCGGCACCTGGGCCTAGTCCCCCACCCACTTCTGGCAACGGATTGTTGCCTTCCCAGCAAACTCCCCATAGACATATGCCGTGGCAGCGGAGGCACTGTCTCAATCCTCCCTGCTCTGCCGTCCACTGTGTGGCCTTGCCCCCTCCGCCTTTCCTTTGCCACCTGCCATTGTCGCATGTGTCAATTCCACCGCCCCCTTGGCTCTCCCCGGCTGCGCTGGTTTTCCTTGTTAGCAAGCAGCAGAACGCTGCTGAGTTTGCTGCCTTTGCTTTTTCCCCACATGATAACGGCAAAATAATTCTAGATGCAGTATAAGACATAAAGGCTTCTGAATCTGCAGTCACTGCTTCTGTTGTAGCCAATAACAGACGTGCATTTTGCTGCTTTGGTATGACTTGTGCCTAGCCATGGCTTTCGCTTCCTTCTTTCAGTCATCCATTCATGTTTTATTGCGTGTCCAATACTCCATAGAGGCTCTTACATTGGTACACAAGTCAGATAGTAAAATGTGATAAAGTGAAAATTAAAAACATCACCAATTTAATGTAGCGACAAGCACATGCCGATATTGCGAGCACAGATTTATCAGTGAAATAACCGTGCATGGAAGGCAGAACCACAAGTCATGGCATTAGAAACAGGTTTGTTAAGGTACGATTAAGGGGGGAGGTGGGGATCGGAGCAAACTTTTTTATTTTTTGACATAGAGTAATGAAATTTGGTAGGTGCATTAACAAGCACTCCAAATGGTGAAATTTGAAATTTCAGGTTGATACCTTCAGCAGTTTTTGTGTTGCAGAGGTGTACATGTTGCCCGCTCGTGGAAAGCCTAGCAAGGTATTGACATATGGTAGGAAGTTCAGAATACTTTTCAATTGTAGTCAAAAGAACACTACAGGGTATGACATTCTTCGAATTTTTTTTACAGAGAACATCATTTTCACTTGTACCCAGTAGTATACAGCTGACTCAGCTGTAAATGTCACAAAAAAAAATAACTAGGCCATAACTAGGTCACATAAAAAAATAATAAAATGAAAATCCAACAATGTCATACCCTGCAGAAATCTTCAAGGATCGAAATAAAACACAGTGTCAAAATCCGCCCAGTGGTTGCCATGTTATCCTTTCCACGAGCAACGAAGAACTCGTAAAACGCACTTTTGAGAAAACGGCTCTTAAAGTTTACGAAGACTTCACGATTTTTCAAACTGCACCAGCAGCATAGTCCTTGCTTGGGGACAACCTCAAAGACCTTTGCCCCTGGATTTGGTGCATCTGGGATGCCTTCCTGGCCAAATGAAGGTTTTCATGTGCAGGCCTTCAGATGGCAGAAGCACCAGTTTTACACCTAGTGTACCACAAAGTTCACTATGGGCTAGTAGGGTACCTATACTTTACTTGATGTATGCCTAATGCATAGCTGTCTCCAAAATGAAGAGTAAGGCATGGTTTCGTTTTATATGAATGTGCCAGCATACTTTCAGCAGATTTCTGGGTGTCATAACATGAGGGTGTTCATTGCCAAAAAGTTATATCTGGGCATCACAAGCATAAGATGAGCTATTTGAAAGCAGAATATAGTTCTTTTACACAATTACAACATTGTTTATTATTAGCATACCATGCTCTTCATCTTCAAGCAAATCAATCTTTGCAAAATAGACAACAAAATTGCAAACATTGCAAAAATAGAAAACCCAATCAAAATATCGAAGTGTAAAACGCGGCAGCTTTATGGCGTCTTTTCTCATTTATTTAACACTGAAAATATAATTTTGTAATCCCAGACTTCGTTGTACGGCCTAGTTTCGAGCCATGGCAAAAGTTTCTCAAATAAGCTGGGTGACGGTTCATTGCACACCCCCCCCTTACAATCCATGAAGCGCACATTCCCCACGATCGTAACTTATGGGAACCTTGCTCTATTTAGCCACTTTGCTTTTACCATTAAATTTAACTTCGCGTACATCAATATTAGTTCTCGCGTGCAATGGCGACCGATCCCGCTATCGGCCGCTGACCGAACCCGTCGCGCCATTGCAGTGCGCGCTGCAACTTCTGGCGAGTCGGTCCTTCTATTTCTGAAGCTCGTGAGGCTCGCTGTGAAACACAGCTATAACTCGGCGTTTTATAACATGACAATGAATCCAAAAGTTCACTTCACGAACCCCATTTGTACTCGGACGCACCGTGTTTCCCACTCAAGGACGCACCACAGCGGCGTCACGGGCACGTTTCCGATGTGCCTTTTGAGCCACGCACTTCCCTGTCTGGTGCATAATCTCAAGCATTATCGCCGCGATAATGATTACGTCACTGTACAGAATCAGAAAGCATGAAACTACTCAACGGGAACCGCGCCGACCACGAAACCGAAAAAAACAGTAGCAAAACGGACTGCGTGCGATGCGCGTTAGCCGAACCGCCCGGCGGCCATCTTGTTGTTGCCATAGCGACACCCAATCGGGAGAGCCGTTTTAGCGAACGCGGCCAGATAGCCAATCGCGTGCTAAAATCCATGGGTTGCTTTGTTTCACTGCCTCTCTTTTTCTGCTGCGTCTGCGTTTGTGAGTGAGCGACAATGAAAGCAGCGACCGGAAAGTGAAAGTTGAAGACTCGGCCGATCTAACGCGACCAAAATGGCGGCGCCCGGTGCCGTCGTTCAGGAGATACAGCGCTGTGAAAATTGCCGTCTTTTTGTCATTTTGCCGAAATATTTTGTCACCTGAGCTGACATAAATATTTTTCTTCGGCACTTCATGATCGTTTTCGATGGGGAAACTTTGGAAACACATAGAATATAAAACTTGCAGTCCGAAAATGTGACTTCCGAAAAAACAATTTTTTGGTCACTTTTCGCAATCTGATCCTTGCGTCCCCCCATAAGTTTCTAATACCCCAGTCACACGGGCACTTCCAATCGCGATTGAGTTTATCCGGATCGAGCACAGTCTGGATCGGGCGTTGCTACGCAACAGTTTCAATCGCGATCGAGCCCAATCCTGCTCGAACTCGGTCCTGGTTTTCCGAGCACGATTGAGGCTTCCAAGCATGATAGGACGAAAGCGGTGGTACTCTTGTCCCCGGTGACTAATGGTGCAAAAGTTGGCAACTTCAGCTAACACCAGAAATTGTATCAAATAGCTTGACCCAAACAAGCATGCGGTAACATTCATATAGGGATGTATACCTATGACTGAGCAAAGTTACCAAATGCCGGCCGCGAAGTACATTTCCAGCGCCAACTGGCGTACGTGAGTGCAACCGGTGCAACTTCTCTTCGGGGTTGAAACATGCCACGTAGCAGTGGCGGTGCGTCGAGCGCACTTGAAAAGTCAATTGTGCTTCGCTTCAGTCCAGATTGAAAGTGCCCGTGTGACAGGGGTATTGCAAACATTTCACAATGGACCATGTGCTAAGACGGTATTTACTCACATCCCAACCGTAACAGATGATGTTTGACCGTAACAGATAACGTTTTTGTGTGGTCTTAAAAAGGTTGTGTAACCGGGATTTGTTCCGCTGTGCTGCACAAGTAGCTGCAGTGTGGTGATGCCCCCTTTCTGCCCCTGGTGTGCAGGCATCGAGTGGCTGCAGAGGCTCTGTGCCAAGGGATTCCACCTCATGTCTCCTGAAACGGTGAGCTTTCCTGCAGTGTGTTCGTTTCAGTTAAGTGTGAAATTGTGTACTTCAATACTACACTCACACCACGGCAACGAAATAATCTCAAATCTTCCGTGAAGGTCCATAGAAGCCCATGTATTTCATATCTCTCGGCAACAAAATGGTTTTAAACAGGTATCCCGCGTTAACGAAATTCGCTGCAAGTTCAATCGACATGTAGTCTACCGATTTGATTTTGACTTTTAATTTGTTTGTCCTTTTCTGAACACAGACAGGTCTGATACAGAAAAACGGGGGGAAGGCAAAAGGCAGAGGCCGTCCCTCCAAGCACAGTACGTGTGCAGAACCAGAACGTGACGAGGAAACTGATTTACAAAAAAAAAATTTATTGGCAAACCTAATAAAAGAAACTTAATAGTTTCTTTTATTAGGTTTTTAAATCAAAAGAAAAATAGAAATGTACAGCTGTATATATTAATGAGTTAAGACGCATATAACAACGTTTAAGTGTCCAAAACATGCTCAAATGCATCTTCTGCTGACTGAAATTGCGTAAACTTCTGCCACAGCGCGCTCGCATCGCCACCATCGTATTTGTTTGCAAAAAGAAAAGGGCTGTGCAGCAGGTGGTCGTGGAGGCATCCTTACAGTGTCACTACCAGGGAGCGACACAGTATGGTGGGGGTGGGGACTGACCGAACGGCTTGTGCTACTGCTGGACATCACACGTGCGTTCGTTGTGCGTGTGGCAGTCGGCACATTTCCTCGTGATAAGGTGCTTTATCGCTGCAAGATAAGGCAGCCATCATTGCCCAAGTCAGTGGCCCAAACGGAGGAAAGGGGAATAGTGCCGACAAGTCTGGAACCACTTGGAGTTTGCGCTACCATTTCGAAAAGCAAGGACGCCACTCTTGCATGGCGCACGTGTGCAAAACAAAACAATGCCGACTGCGCCTTTCCGGACATTGACGAAGCAGCGCTCACTCAGTTTTGTGAACAGCACTGGAACAACGAGGCACCCGTGCCAGACAAAGTTCATCAGCAGAAGCTAGACTTTGCTTACATGCTCGGTGCCAGGGATGAAGGAGGAAAACATGCAGGGAAGGCAAACCTACGGGATGTTTTGGGTGCGTTTGGCACGATTTGGACGTCCTGGGGTGCGCACGCCGACGCGCAACAAAGAACCACTTCTTGTAGTCTGAGAGCTGAGCAGTGCAGTTGCTGCAAGGTAAGGTGCGGAAAGTAATATACAGTCGAATCCCGCTACAACGAAACTGACAGGATGGGTGGAAAATTTTGCTGAAGCAAAAATTTGTTGAGGCGAAATCTGCCTGAACACGCCACGGAAGGGCAAGAGAAATAGCCCCGTATATTTCCGTATCATTGGCAGCATAATGCGATGGTCAAAAAAAGGAGTGACGTGCTATAACGTAGTGTTTATTTGGATAACACACTGCAATGGTCATCTGTTTTTTACCTGCACGCAAAGAGCGCGTCATGGAGGGGGGAAGAAATGCAGGCTCAAAATGTATTGCTGTACAACAAGGTGTGTCCACCGAGCTGATTATTTGCAGATAGCTGCTAGGCTGTGGGAAGCCCCCTTGCTGACTGGGCACGGCAGCAACTGAACTTGGTGGGCAAGTCATGACCTAATGCGGGTCCAAGACTAAACACGAAAACACTATTTTTGCTTTTGACTTTGAAGAAGCTGCTCACAATGCGTACATGACGGCGCCACGCCGGCAGCAGAGCACATTCGCACGATTTCAACTGGATATGGATTGGCTTGGCAAACTGGCCTGGCTCTATGTAAAGATGGCCAGCCGCATTGTTATCACGAGCAAACAATGGTGTCCACCTATGAGTTTGTTTTTGTTTTGGTTTGTGGTGTGAGCTCGCGGCGCACATCTTCGGTGAAACTAAGCCTCCTGAATGCATAAAAAGTTACAGAGCTGGCGTTACGCTTATTTTATTGTAAAGCAGATGTTCAAACCCAGTCCCACTGAGTGAAAATTTCGTTGGAAGCGAAAGCAAGCCAGAAAAATGGTTCGTTGTGGCGAGAACTTCGTTGCATTGACTTCTATGGCTAACTGACGGGGAATTGGAAGTATTGCGTTGAAGTGGAGTTGACTGTAATTGACTTTTGTTAATGTTTCGTTCCCGCGGCAACGAAATTCTCGCAAAAGTGAATGTCTGGCTTCCCCCAGTGGTTTCCTTATTGTGGGGCTTGAGGGTAGAAGTTTCCGCCGCCCAGGACTGCGGTGTTATGAACCCTCAATGAGGTAAAATACTAATGGGCTAGCTACAGCTGTTGCAAGTTTCACCAGCCAGTACTGGTGAACTGCAAGGAGGGCACGATGGGCTGGGGTGGGGGGCAGAGGAATTTTCTTTGCAGGGATGCCACAAGCAGAGCCTGGGCCAGCGCTCGTGGTTGCCCCCTTCTTCTTGTGTTTGGTCGGTGTTGCGCTGTTCCCTTGTTTGTGATCATGCACCAATTCTTAACCCTTAAGCCTTAACCCTTGCAGCACATGTGGAAGGAGCGGCACTTCGTTCACTTGCTGCTGGGTGGTGTTGCGTCTTAGCAGAAAGAGGTCAATCGTGTTCTGCGATGTGAACAAAGCGTCACACAGTCGGGGCCCAGCAGAGACAGATCGCACATTTCGTCTCTCCTTTGTCTGTTTTGCAGGACAGGTCTGACTGTTTGTCACATATTGAGGTTTGTGGGACCGGGAGCAGAGTCTGTGTGACAGCATGGGTCTCGCTCATGCATGGCGACTGAGAATAATGCAAGCTGTGTTGTCTCTTAAATAGCTGCTCCTGTAGTTTCAATTTGAAACAAGGGCAGTTCCAAAAATGAGGTTTCCTCTCAGGCGCAGGAAGTTTGAAGTTCCTCCCTAGCTTAGCCAACTCCCTTGTCAGCTTCAGCTCGGGGCTGTGCTTCCCCTGGCGTGGCGGTCTGCTGACTGCTGCTTTCGTGCGCGCCTTGCAGGAACGAGTGCCCACTGCCGAAAGCCAGTCCCCCATCGTGGAGAAAAGGTGGGTTCTCTGTTCAGTCGCCGTGTACGTCATGGACAGATGAGTCAAGCCCGGTTAGTGAGCACGAAGAAGCAGTACAACAGTCACTGACCACAACAAAAGGGCTAAAGACGTCCTGGAAGCATGCCAGTTTGATAATATATTGCTGGTTTTGACGTGGTCAGTGACTGGTGACTGTTCCAAACAGTGCATGGCCAAATGAGCTTTTGCCAAACCCTTTGGTACAGGTGGCACGCTTAAAATGGGCGCTTCTCATTAAAGAAGCGGTGGTTTAAACGGGCTCGTTACAAGCTAGAGAAACTGCTCTAGTCACAGCATCGTCATGGTTGTCGTGGTGGTCATTTTTGTAGCAGCCTGTCTGCAGGGCATAGTCTCGGCTGTGCTCACAAGGCAGAAAAACAATTAGCAGAAAGTTCTGCTATGCAAGGTCAAGGGGGTGTGCTGTGCTCTTGGGACCAGACTTTCCTTTGACGAGCGCTGTTAAATTTATGCTGCCTGTTGTGGAAAAAGAATGTTGCCGCACCAGAGCCGTCTGTGCGGGCATAGCAGGGGGAATTCGGGGCCCAGTGCAACTGACGCTCCTCCTTTCTGTCGTGTCATGTTGGCAAGCATTCAGTTCGTCTGCCAAATCGGTGTGTAAGTGCAGAGTGGTTCCGTCACTGCTGTGTTCGTCAACACGGGAGGTTGGCCCAAGAGCTTGGTAAGCATGGGTGTAGTCGGCAGTGGGTCAACGCATCCGCTGCATTTGCACGGTTTCTGTGCTGGGTGGAGGACCCGCCAGTGGTTTCTACAGCCGGGTGCAGTTGAACCCCGTTGCAAGAGGCAGGGATGTAAGAGACACTACTCGCCCACGTGGTTGGCCGCCCTATCTTTTCCAGTTAATTTGACCTGTTGTATAACAGACGTCAGATGTAGAAGGTGGTCGGTTGTAACGGACAAGTTATCCTTGAATTTTGGTCAACACTGTCGCTTGTAATGGACATTTTAAGGGGTACCCTGGTCTTAAAACAACTTGTTTTAATTTAAATTTTCAAGTAAACTCTGGGAAACTTGTCAGTCTTGCTGTTTTTTTCCCCACTGATTTCACATATGACATTTTTGTAGTTGGTTAATTAGTTACCAAGATAATTAGAGATAATTAGCCATTTTTTGTCAAACAATAAACAATAGTTTCTGAAATATACCGTATTTTCGCACGTATAACCCGCCCCTGCATATAACCTGCACTTTCCGTCGACAAATAAAAAGAATATATCCCTGCGTATTGCCCACATATTTCATCCATAAAAGGATGAACCAAAGCTACTATTTGAGCAACATTACATATTTGTTTATTCGAAAGACCTTACCTAGCTGTTTATTAATGAGATGATTGGCGGATATATTTTTTCAGTTGGTATATTGTGTAGCTTTGTGCACAAAATAAGCACTGTCAATTGGATAACAGTGGCTTAGTTGCTAATACTGCTGTAGGGGAATCACGTACCGGCGCGCATTGCGGTGAAGTTGCACCAAAGGACATACGTCGCATATAATCCGAACCTCTACTTCACCCCTTAAATTTTCGCATTTTCGGTGCGGGTCATACGCAAGGAAATACGGTAGCTACAACAAATAAGTTTGTAGGCAGTCAAAACTTACCACATCGTAATGTCCATGTTGAAGTGCTTGATAAGAAAATGGTACAAATAGATAACAAATAAAAGACCAAGGCAAGATGGCAAAGCAATGGAGCAAAAATTTCTATATGTTGCAACGAACAAATGCCGGTTCCTCTATATGGGGGAGCATGTTTGGTGTCCTTCCAGTCAGTGAAAAAAGGCCATAGATGCTGGTGGCATGGTACCTTGACTCCTCGCTCACATCACTATGTTTACAGGGAACCTACTTTCGGCCTGTGAATTTCACGCGAGCAGCGTTATACGTTGCTGAGCCCTTGCCCTGTTGCGTTATGGTGGTGCAGTAAGAGTCTGATGAGAAATCCACCTTGTTGCGCCTGAGCGTCGTTTCCTGTTGGCAAAATGTTATCACAACAGGAGTTGTGCAGTCGTTCCAGTGTAGACAAACTGTGCGCTGTCTCTGCGGTTCCTTTATAGCAGGTGTGAGTGTGCGTGATGGGAGTACAAGAGGGAGCCTGTTTGGGCTGTCTTTCCTCATTTTTCGCTCATTCACATTTACTGTGAAGAGCACGGGCACTGCGGTGGAGGCAGTGGACTACCATCACTTACAGAACACACCTGTGTCGGCAAAAATTGGCTTGCGTGAAGGAGCGAACGTTTTCAAAAGTTCCTCTGGGACCTGAATGCGGCCCACGAGCACTGCCGCAGTATACACGCACAGGCAAAGCTTGAGCGACCTGCCCTCACGTGCGATGCAGCCGCAGGGGTGGTGACCAGTGCACTGACCCTGTGCCGTCCTCCTCTCCTTGCAGCCAAAGGCGCAAGGTGACGCGCAACGTGAGCATCCTGGCCCACAAGGAGCGGCAGCACCGCGGCTGACCCCGGCCACCTTTGTTGTGTACAGGCTGCCGCCCAGGCCCACACTCCTCTTCCTCCTCCTGCTCGATATTTATGCATTCAGCCAACTCAGCCTTTCTTCAATAAAGCACCTGCGTTTGTTAGGACGGCCTCCCCTGTTTATGGGAAGGCAGTGTGCAGCCTCCCAGACGGTTGGCTTTTTTTTTTTTTTTTTTTTAATAATGGTGAAACACTGTGCGATCGGGTACACCTTTGCTGAGAAAATGGTGATGCCAGTTGTGTGTGACTGAGGAGGAAGGCTCTGCTTGCTGGTTCTTCCACAGCATCATTCACCTAAAACAATGTGTCAACGTAGCCTCACTGATTTAATGAACGCATCTGGGCAAAGTTTTTTCGGCTTCATTTCACTCAAACACGGCTTGATGCTGCAGAATGACCTGCAAAAAGACTCTCCCAACTGGGGTGGGGTTGTTGGTTGGGCGTAACAGAGATTGGCTGATCATAAGGTTTTGTCCGCTGGACGGTGTATCAACCAATAGAGCAGTGACATTGTATAGCTGTGACATCGTGAAGGGAGACCAGGCTGTCTGCGCCAATCCGCGCCTGTCCAGTCCAGATGGCGAGTCCTCGGATGTGCCTCTTCCAGGCTTTAATGCGCGAGCGTCCAGGTCAGAACTGGTTGTCTTGGGGTTTGGGCAGAGCTTCCTAGTGCCGGCTGTGAGATGTGTCCGGTGACGAAATTTTGAAGTGGAGTTCTAGAATGGGAATTGTTAGCTCTGGGAATGGGGATGAGCATTAGAGCCAGCACTATGGCCGCCTCTTCCGCCATCTGTAGGCAGGTGATCGAACGATGGCCAAATTGATAAGTCCCTTGAGGGAATTTGTGGCTACAATCGTGTATGCGTCATGTCACGAAGCCAAAGATGACGCAGCTGGCTTGAAGGAAAAACGTTTATTGGAGCGAACTTCTGCTCCCCTAACAACTCGAGAAATACACAGGCAGCGAAGCAGCACTCAGCAAAGTGACGTATGAGGTGAGTGTCGGCAAATCGAATGCTGCGGCGTCTGCTGCGGCGCGGGTGATTCTCGAATCGTCGAATTACATCCTGTAGATAAAAGAACACTATTCTAGGCTAGTGGAGTGAGGGCGAAACATTCTCCCTCTCAAATGAGACACCGTGGGGTAAGAAAGGAAGAATGGAACATGCGCTTCACTCGGGGCACAGATAACACGGCCCAACTCAGCCAGGTGGTAAAAGCAAAGCCATAAACAAATACAATGCATTGCAAAAATCGACCCAATGCTAAAATAAACGAGTCTGAACAAACAAAAATAGTCATCTTGTGTAGTGAGGTTCTAGGCGAACCACGTGGAAGACTTCGAACTGCAGGTGGTGTTGCAGCTCGCAGAATGCTTCCTCTTGGGCATTTTCCCAGCTAAAAGGGGTGCTATCTTTCGTCAAGCGCATGAGTGGCTCTGTAATGCATATGAAGTTTGCGATAAAGCGCCGGTAGTATGCACACAGAGAAATCTTCGCACGCCCCTCTTGTCTTTTGGTCTTGGGAAGTTCGCTATCACTGAAGTTTCCACCGGGTCAGGCAGGAGCAAACACTACCCATGAGGCTTTGCGCTTTTTACCGGTCGCCTATATGTGCTGTACCGCATACACGTACACAGCTGTGGGATTGTTGCCATAAACCATGTGGAGTGCTTCCGCTCGCCTAGCGACGAGGTGCTGGCGGAATGGGCGTCGGCAAGGAGGTGCAAATGTAGTTTGGAGGGGATTGACGCTAGCATAGGATGTAGTTGCGCAAGGTTTGTGTGCTGACCAATCAATGCCCAGTTCCAGAAGGATATGCCTCCCTGTAGCTGTTCGGGCTAGTCGCTCGTACTGACTCATTAAGTGGGCCTTTATCAGCTCTTGAGCCGCATTGTGGGGACCCATCCTGGTGAATCGGGCAGTGGGTGTGCCGGGAAATGAGTCGAAGCGCTTATTTATAAGTTCACTTAATTAGCACATCTACTTTCTCATGGTCGGCTTTAGTTCGGTGCCGATAATGGGGAGAGTAGACTAGCCGGCATAAGACAAACGCTTGAATAAATGCAAGCTTTCTCACTTTCGGTAAGACCCTTATGGCTGTTAATGACCCTGCGGCTGTTAATGTCTTGTCTGCCCATCGGTTGTCAAAAGTTGTCACTTTTGAGGTTTTGGATATGTGAACGTAAGGCTCGAATTATCGGGACCTCTGGGAACGGTTTGCTGTTCATGTCGAGCCTGACATTCTGTTTCTGGGGTGGTCTTTGAGCTGGCGACTGAAGTGAAGGAAGCTCACATTTAGATGGAGGGCAAGAAAGTCGTGCTCTGTTGGCTTCCTCTGTGACAAAGTCGATGCCCATCTGCACGGTTTCCTCCATTTTGGGCATCACTACCTCTGGCGGCCCACAGTGATGCCATCCGCACAGAGATTATAATAGAGATGCAGGATATTCTTTAGTCTCAGGGATTCTTGGAATGGCCAGACTAAACAGGAGTGGGGAAAGAATGGTTCCTGTAGGAGTGCTCCTTCCTCCAACTGAAAAAGTGGGGCTTACAAGGTTGCCTACGCGTAGTAGGATAGCCGTACTTTCCGAGAGACAGTCCTTGTTTTTGTGGAGGTTGTGGCGTCATCCCCATCCTGGCCCCCCCAAGCGACTACCCATCTCGCCTCATGAACATCGCTCCAAGGCTCTTGGAATGCGTCAGCCCACCCTAGCCCCGGTGAGCCATAGCTGTAACCACTCCCCAGCCACGTCCCACGTGTCACCTGCCGAGTTCAGTCGAAAAACCAGCTGCAACGTGACCAGACCGGACCAGACGAGACGCCATTCCGGCGCGTCTCCAGGGGCTTTGGAGGTGCCTTCGTGACGTCGACGACCATAGGCGTGCGCAGAGTTCTCAATTTGGGGGGGCAAAGTCTTACCGCTGCGCCCCCCCCCCCTCCCCAGAGCAACTCCCAACCTCTTCTCACTGAAGGCCTTGCGGTGCGAACGCAGTGCAAAGAGGGATGGTTATAAAATTTGTATTTCAATGTGATGGAATTGCAACACACACAAAATATTTCTGAGCAGAAATTTTACTTTCATGTGTTACATCGGCAAGGCATGGGGCAAATTTGGCGCCCCCTTCAGATGATTAGGGGGGGCGGCCGCCCCCCCTGCCCCCCCTGTGCGCACGCCTATGTCGACGACACCGCTGCTCCCGGGCCAGTTTGCAGCAAGATCATGCTATCCATTACTGCAAGGACTTCCGATTTTTTCTGCTCCTTCCAGCTTGAATTCTTGGCACACCTCGACCGACCGAGGCAGTCGGCTTCTTTTTTTCTTTTTTTTTTTTTTTTGCGAGAGTTTGCCTTACGGCATAACAGTTATATATATACTACATCGCATTTGTTTCACAGAAAAGTCAGCAGCGACCGATACTGAGGGCCCCATATCCACCGCTGTAGATCAGGGGGAATCCCAGGATGGAGCCCTGTGCCCCGGAGGTGTTGCAGGCGAGAGGTTTGAAGGGCAGGGCAGTTGCGTAGAAGGTGCACCGTGTCGGCTTCGGGCGCAGGGACCGTGCAAAAGGGACAGGTGTCCGCAAACGGTGCGTGATAGCGGGCAGGCCAAGCGTGGGTCACTGCTGGGGATAAGGCCACCCCAACTCGAAGCCTCCGCAGCAGGACCTCCTCCCAGCGAGCAAGCCCACTGGCCAGTGGGCTTGCTCGCTGGGAGGAGGTCCTGCTGCGGAGGCTTCGAGTAAGGTCGGTTCCACGCGGTGGAAGTAAAGCACACGTGGCGCGGCGGAGGTTCTCCTTTTCCACCAGCAGTTCTTCTAATGTGGACAACGGAAGAAATGGTAGCGGCAGGGGAAGGTCTAGACGACGACAGGCGCGATCCGCCGCTATGTGGGCAAAAAGCATATCCCGGCGAACTCACAAAACACGCACAGGTCATGGGTATGTGTCCAGGATCTCGTGAACACGTGCCGATGTGCTGATGCTACGCGCAACGCGACGTAGATCACGTATCGCTGTTGTTGAGTCAGTGTAAATTTCCAGTTTCGCGCCGGTAGTTACTGTCGATGCAAGCGCTTGGAGACCATCCCGAATAGCAGTAAGTTCTGCCAACAGGCTGGGTAGAGGGTGGAGGGTCTCGTAGGCGCAGCACTGGTTTAAGGTTGGGTGAGTGGGACAAGCCAAGGCTGTGGTTACGAGGGAGTCGTGTTCCCCGGCGTCCACGAAAGCCTGCATGACTCGTGGCCGCGTCGCAGGCGCCCAGTGACATATGAAGGAGGGCTGCATCCGGAGGTTGATGAAGGCCAGAGGTTCAGACATGTTGCCTTGCCAGAGGCTTGTTGTCCGTCACTTGATGGTAGAGCCAGGGCGGTCTGGCCGCAGAAAAGGCTGACATCGTATCAGGAGCTTGGCCCATATATGCAGCGAGAGCCGCTGCCTCCGGTACGTATCCACGCTTTAGCAGGCGGGCGAGGCGGCGCTGATCAATAATCTCATCTAGCGTGTTTAGCTGGGCTTCGGCTTGTAGCGGTGGAATTGGTGTTATGCGAGGGAGGCCAGTAATTGTGCACATGGCGGCCCTAGCTGTTGATGGCCTCAAGCCGAGCCCAGTCCGCTTGCGTCATGTGCTGAAACTGTGCCTGATGTACAAGCCGTGTGGTTATAGTACGGCGCGTACTGGCAATCGTCCAGCGAAACTGGCAATCGTCCAGCAGGCCCATGAGCAGGCCCCGCCAGACTTCTGAGAGATGCGGCGAACGAGGTGGAGCATCTGCTGTCCGGCTTTCTGTCAAGCAGATCGTTGCCACTGAGCTGCTGACCCTGATGCCGATATTTTTAGTCATAGGACCCGAAGACGGTCAACCGTAGTTATGTCGTTCCCATTCAGTTGCAGTGAAATGGGAGACACTGCAAGGAGGCGGGGGCCCCAAGCGTTGGCCACGGGAAGTAAAGCCGTCTTCTGTTGCGAGAGAGTGAGGCCCGCATGCACGCACCATCACTGGCGGTCTGTTAGGGCTTGCTGGAGGCACTCGGCTTGTCGTGACAGGTCTGGATACACTGATCACACCGTAATGTCATAGATGTCGGATTGAAGCAATGTGCGAAGCTAGCGGCAACATGACGATGTTGAAAAGAAGCGGAGACAGAACAGACCCTTGTGGTACGCCTCGGACTGGTGTAAGTGACCGAAACTTGCTCCGTTGATGCGGATCGAAAAACAACGGTGTTGAAGGAAGTATCGGACGAAATCGCAGACTTTGTCTGGAAGGTGGAGGGCATTTAGAACTTGTAGGAAGGCAGCGCGACTAACTTTGTCATACACCTTGCATATGTCCATGGCGAGCACAGATCTCGCACGGCGGGATCGGCCTCCAACTAAAACCATAGATGAGAGGTATTCCAACCCATCCTCAGTACCGAGATAGGGCCTGAATCCAATTTGCGCCGGGTGATACCATTGGAAGGTATCAAGCCACCACTGAAGCCGTGTTGCAAGCATTCGCTCTAACAACTTGCACAGCGTCGATGTCAGGGTGATGGGGCGAAAGTTCTGAAGTACAAGTGGTGGTTTCCCGGGCTTTGGAATTTGAGGAACAACATCCGCCCGAAGGCAAGAGTCAGGTAGTTGACCGGAGAGCCACACCTGATTAAAGGGACACTGAAGTGATTTGTAAACAATGCGGGATTACGAGCGTACGTAAATTGTAGTCCGGAGTCCCTAGGCCCTGTTTCGACCACTCTGAGCGCGTTTACGCAAATTTATTTAGTAGAAAAATAAATTCAAAAATGCTGTCCTTCTCTGCACTCTCACCCATTTTCTTTGGCGTTTTCGTGTGACGTCAGCAGGAGAGGAGCTGGCAATTGGCTGCGCTACTGCACGGCTCGCCGACCTTCCGCGACCGAGTCAGTCGGCCCAACGTCTAGTCCGCCGGCCGACGACGGGTCATGGCAATTCGCTCGATCAGTTGAAACTAAGCCACAACACGTTTGTGAATGGAAGAATGTGCTTTTCTTTACTTCGTTAGTTTGTAATCTGTATCTAGCTCCAAGTCAAGGTCGCTTCACACAAGCGCTGCACAAGCGCACATGTGACGCTTCGCTGACTGGTACGCCAGAAGGGAAATATAAGGCCTCATGAAGGGGTAAAAGAGTCAGCGAAGTCAATATAGGTACTGAGGAAATAAAATCAACTGATATTTTTACCGTACAGCGTAAACTAGGGTGCGGGAAGCACTTTTTTGCGCTGGGCGAACAAGCACAGCGGTCAGCAGCACGACTACGCATCTGCGAACGCTTTTCCGTCTAAGAAATGTAATTGCTAGTCGTGAGCTATTGTGGAAACTCGGGGGACGCTTACTGCACGAGCGCACTACAACAAATAGTCACCTAAGCTGCGTGAAATAATAAAAGTAAATAAAAGTGTAAACTGGTTATACATTATATACATTATATTTCTAATGGCGGCAGCGCTTTCGCCCGTGGCCGTGTGGTTTGGAGCGTTAGGTTCATCATCGCAAGTATTTTGCCCGTCACAAGTTCGAATTCCCCGCGGGTACAATCTTTTTTTTTTTAAATGTAACTTTTTTGTTTTTCGCCGATGTTTACGATACTGAGTTCACCTTTTTTTGGACCGCAACGTTCACTGCTCCACGAACTAGTCCGCAGAACTCGCGCAGCCTGGCACTGGCGCGCTAGCGAGTTCTCGTTGGCGTGCTGTTGCCATAAGCACCGACTGCTTGCGGGCAGTGGGCACAGGCCAGAATCAACAGACCCTTGGCCTGGTGCGAACACGCTTTTTACGATACAGGCATGAGTGAGGCAAGCTCCAAATATGGGGGAAAAGCGCATGCATTTGTGCGTCTGCGGGGACGCGGAGGGCGTTCATGCACTGCGTAGGCCTCGGCTAGTGAATGCTACGATTCCAAGCCGACCTGGGAGGCTTATCTTATGCATTCTACAGCCGACATGGCAGAAGCGCGGTACTACGATTACTGGAATATTGAGAATGCCCATCCAACGATGCCATCGGATATCGAACATGTTGTTTTACAGAACCGAAACCGAAACTTGTTTGATTGCTAACCTTGGGCATCGTCCAATCACGGTGCCCTCTCCTCCTAACGTCACAGCTTAGTTGGTGCGGCCGCCGCAAACCGCGCATGGTAGTTTTTCTTCTTTCGCGCTTTGTAAAATAATTACCGATTTGTCAACCGTATAAATGATGAAAAGTGAGCTAATTTGAGCCAGTCTACGCAGTGCAAGCAAAAACGGGAGCTTGACAAATTCACTTCAGTGTCCCTTTAACCGAGTCCAAAAGCGACACGAAGGCTGGGTCGTCGATGTTCTTGTACATGACAGACAATAACGCGCTTAAACGGGGCGCAAGAAAGATTGACAAGACAAGGCGCTGACTAGCAACATCAAGGTTTATGCCATCGCAACGGAATATATACCCTCGGAGAAGGAAAACGCAGAGAGAAGGAACAGATAAAGATAAAGAGATTGTGAAGAACACATTCACATACATAGGCACGCGCGAAGAAAGTTGTCGTCGGTCAAGATAATCATGCTCCTTTTGTAGCAAATGAATAGATGGCTTGCTGACGGATGAATCCTTTCACGTGTGAATGACGTGCGCCTCGAAGATCGCTCTGGCGCACTGATCTTTGTATTTTCGAAGCACACGTGTCTGGTCGAATTTCGCTGTGCACTTGCACTTGACGTAATGTACGGCGAGATTGCTGCCTGTTACTTTCTTGCTGCCTGTTCTGCATGTTCCCGCAGCCTGCTGCCTGTTCCCGCATGTTCCCGCAGCCGGTCATTCAAACAACGTCATGTTTACCCGTGTAGTACCTCCCGCACGGCAGCGGAAACGACGCCTGTCTTGCACTCCACGAATGGCTTGTCATGTTTCTTTGCACAAGATCTCGCTGTAGTTCCTTCCCCGTTCACTATGCTGTAAAGTCCACCTAATTTGTTTGGAGCGCTAAACACCACGGTGACTCCGGCTCGAGCAGCAACTTTTTAGATGCAAAGCATCTCTTGCTCGGGGCTATGTCCGGCGTCCGTCCGTTGTCCGCACCTCTCCCCCTACACTATAAAAAAAAGAAATAGCGGCGCCCGGTTTCGATCCCACGACTCTCTGGCCGTAACGGGAGGTACGCTGCGCTCTTCCCACTGCGCTACAAAACCAAGACAGGAGCAAGTGCTACAAACCCGCCTTATGTCCTTGACTCATTCAAACTACGTCAAGAAGGTACTGATACAACGAAGGCCCGCGAAGCTGAACGCCAACGAAAACGACGAACTGAAAACTTTAGAGGAGGATGTTAAAGGAGCCATGAAGACAAAATGCAAGTTTGTGTTATTCGAAAGATTTCGTGTTTTATAGTGCCCCCAGCGCTTGTCCGAATGCAAACGATGCTTTACTCACTGAGAAATTAATCAATTCAGGTAAAATTTTTGATTTTCCCGCTCAATCGTGAGTTTTCGTGGTCCCAAATGACATCACAGGAACCGACCGCTCTGCAGCCTAGGGTCCCTTGATTCACGCATCCGCCGTACAGGGTGGAGACACGTATGCGCTGGCGCCGCCATTTTGGTCCACTCGCTCGCTGCCGAAACAAGTCATTGTATCAAAACCGCGCTAAAATTATCGCCGCAACGGGGTTAACTGGCGAAGTTTGAATCATCTTATCTGTTTCGCGTTGCTGGGTCTCGTGGGAAACGAGAACGACGTGTTGTGCACGTTGACCCAACGGCAGCGGCACGGGACCGTTCAAAGGGTGTCTCCACCCTGTACGTTGGCGCTGGCACTGAGGGATTCGCGCGTTTGTTTACGTTACTGCACCTAGATGGCGCCACCATACCGTGGCGTGTCGTTTTTTGTCTTTTTTTTTGTTCTGGGAGAAAATGGTTTCATGAAACATAGTGCTCGCTCGACAAATATGTTCACGTAAGACACCGTCGCGTCAATCAATCGGCCAGTGTCGTCTGAGACAACCCCAAAGCCCCGCAGTTCTGTGCAGCTAAACAAGCATAGTGCGCGCAGTACCAACAACAGCAGTACAAAGCGGTACTTCTATGTTTACATGTGCTTTCGTAACTTACACTTACCACCATTCTTACGGCTTTAAAAAGAATGTGCCCTAAATTTAAGCGCAAATAGCTCGTTCGGCAAGCTTGTAAGCTCTGCCTAATTTGCGTTTACTTTCGCCAGCCTCCGCCAATCGCAGAACTGGCTCGAATGACATCATAGGTTCTGTTGCGGGAAATGAGCTAGTGGGTCGCATGGCCATTCCCTTTTTTCCTAATTATGTAGCTTATTTGAGCGAAGTTTACGTTAAAAGTGATGTCAGTATAATTCTGACGAGGCAATCTTTTGAATGAACCCAACTTAAGTTTTCTCTTCACGGCTCCTTTAACGTCTCTTAACCCGCCGCGGTGGCTCAGTGGCTAAGGCGTTGCGCTGCTGAGCACGAGGTCGCGGGTTCGATTCCCGGCCGCGGCGGCCGCTTTTCTGATGGAGGCGAAAAGCAAAAACGCCCGTGCGTACGAGATTTCGGCGCACGTTAAAGATCCCCAGGTGGTCAAAATTAATCCGGAGCCCTCCACTACGGCGCGCCTCATCGCCTACGTTGCGTCGGCGCGTTAAACCCTACAATCAACCATCAATCAATTTAACGTCTCTTGCTCGGGGGAATGTCCCGCGTCCGTGCCCCGTCCGCAGCGCCTCTGATGATGATTGTGGCAGGATGCTACAACTTCGCCAGCGTTGATTCCTATCGAAGACCCGCTCCTCGTTCGAAGCCCGACGGAAGTGTCAGATTTTCTGCAGCAGCGGAACCCATCAAATGTAAGCGCATTCTCAATCGACGTCAAGGACCTTTATTTTTCTTTGCCTCACGCAGCTCTCTTTAACGTCGTTGAAGAGGGCATCGACAAGTATGGGAGTGTTCGGTTCCAGAACGCAACGGGGACGTCCGTATCAAAATTTCTACAGCTTCAACAGTTCTACCTGGAGTCGTATGTGATGGTTTTCCAAGGAGACCACTACGTTCAGAACAAGGGGGTCTGCATTGGCGTTTGCCTCGCTCCGGTTCTAAGCGACCTGTTGCTCGCCCGCTACAACAGGGAACTCGAAGTGAAACTTTCTGGAACCAGCGTTGTACAAGTATTTAGCTACGTGGACGACTTTTTGATTCTCTTCGAGTGCTCCACAGCTACAGACAGTCAGCAGCAAGTTCAACGCATTCTGAGTGCATTTCAATCAAGTCTTGGGGACTTCACGCTGACGACCGAAGAGGCATGTGACGAGCGCCTCAGGTTTCTGGACCTAGAGTTGAAGTTGAATACAGAGCACGTATGCTGGAAGTATTCCCCCCGATCCAAGAAGAGTTTATTGCCATTCACTTCAAACCATTCGAAAATCGTGAAGAGGGGCATTGCAATCTCAGCTCTCAGGAACGCTCTCCATCGGTCATGCCTGCATCAAATGGGCGACAGCTTTTCCGCTCAGGCTGAAAGGCTGACAAGAGCAGGATTCCCCACACATTTGCTTTTCAAAGGAAACCCACCGCCGCAAACCTGTGGAAGAGCACGAAGGGAAAGAAAAAAGGAAGGTAGCAGTCATTCCGTACGTTCACGGTGTCTCTCACCGACTGAAAAAAGTTGCTGCTCGAGCCGGAGTCACCGTGGTGTTTAGCGCTCCAAACAAATTAGGTGGTCTTTGCAGCATAGTGAACGGGGAAGGATCTACAGCGAGATCTTGCGCAAAAAAAGCATGACAAGCCATTCGTGGAGTGCAAGTCAGGCGTCGTTTACGACATTCCGCTGCCGTGCGGAATGTCGTACACGAGTCAAACAGGACGTTGTTTGAATGACCGGCTGCGGGAACATGCGGGCACTTACATGAAAGGAACAGGCAGCAATCTCGCCGTACATTACGTCAAGTGCAAGTGCACACCGAAATTCGACCAGGCACGTGTGCTTCGAAAATACAACGATCAGTGCGCCAGAGAGATCTTCGAGGCGCGCATCATTCACACGGGAAATGATTCATCTGTCAGCAAGCCATCTATTGATTTGCTACAAAAGGAGCATGATTATCTTGACCGACGACAACTTTCTTCGCGCGTGCCTATGTATGTGAATGAGTTCTTCAGAATCTCTTTATCTTTATCTGTTCCTTCTCTCTGCGTTTTCCTTCTCGGAGGGTATATATTCCGTTGCGACGAAATAAACCTTGTTGTTGCTAGTCAGCGCCTTGTCTTGTCAATCTTTCTTGCGTCCCGTTTAAGCGTTGTTATCGTCTGTCAAGTATGTACCAACAAGCCCGCACTACCACGCTTTTTCAGTTCTTGTACACCTCGTAAGTTATGCCTTCGGGACCCGGAGCAGTCTGCTGTTTAGCGTGATCGATCGCTGCCAGGAATTCAGCCACTGTGAACGGTGCCTGAATTCCTAAAATGGCTTCACGAGTAGGCCGTAATCCAACATCGTTCGGCAGGGGGAACGGAGGCGGCATGGCCACTGGGACAACATCAAATGCAGGAAACAAGGCCCGAGCAACGTCGGGGGCGAATTGTGCCGGATCCTTGTTTGACGCAATACAAGCGCTGGCAGCTGCATCCGGAGGGCGACTGCCCGATTCCATGGCGCGAAACGTGCGCCAGACAGACGCCGTTGAGGAAGATGGGCCTAGAGAGGCGCACCAGTCAAGCCAGTGCTGTCTCGACAGTCTTTTTTCGTGCCGTTTGGCAGCAGCGGTAAGGCGCTGATACTGAAGCCTGGCCGGTATGGATGAAGGATCCCGTGCTGAAATTACTTCAGCTTGCTTGCGCTGAGCCCAAAGCTGCAGGAGCCGAAGATCGGGCTTTGGGCAGGACTCCTCGACGAGGGGCAGATGTTACGAGAGAGGGAAGATGTGAGCAGCGGTTCATGACGCTATGGTTCCAGCCCCCGACGAAGAAGGTGAGGTTGGGTGCAGCCAGCATGCGCTCGCGTGGCCGCCATGTAAATACTGTAAATACAACTTTTGCCTAAATCGTGGTTCATCCCTTTGTCCCGCTGCAAAGTAAAATGTGCGTGCTCTAGGACTGACCGATTGTAGCCCATCGAGAATGCGTTTGTAGTCAACGTTGGAGGTTGGAGTTCAGCTCCAGTAGCAGCACTGCGGAGGTCATGGAGGAAGAGAGGCCCCCAGCATCCCAATCATGGATCCCAATTCATTGCGAAAAGTGTGAAGGACGTGACGTCATTTTTCTTGAGTTTTTCACGGCTGCGGTGGCTAAACCGGGCAAAATGCCACGGACAATTTTTTTACGGCGCTTTGACTGTGGCTTCCTCGCTACGTTGGCAACACAGCGCGGCAGCCGCTGGCTAGGCGTCGTCGTCTGCAATCTGTGCACTACAGCTGATTTCGCAGCGTTTCTTCTACTGCCATTGCCTTTGTGGTCTAATGTTCCTTCGAAGGCAACATCCGATGGTTAATAATTGGCGTTGTGCGATTTGTTTCAGTTGGGAATTTATTCTCAACGAACACAAGGCAAAGTGAGGCAGACACGTAGTGCTTCCGTTTTATTTGACAAATAGAGCATGGGCGAATATACTTACCTGTGAAAAGTGCGACCGGCAACCCGGCACGCAACAGTGAGGCATCTTGCAAACCACTGCAGCCACTTATTCACGTGAAGGACCTCTTTAGGTCCTTCACAGTTCTAGTTTCACGAGTGTACAGAGTTCACGTACGCAAACGTGAAAAGCGTACGTAGTCCACGCGCATGCAGTTTGAAACTCGTACAAGACGCGAGTAGGGTGCCTGGATGCGTAGCGCCATCTAGGAACAGACACTGCTGTAGCCACTCGTGGTCCCGCGAGCCTGTTGCTATGACGACGACAAACGCTACTTCACCAGGCTGAAGACATTAAAGAGCCGAAAAATCGTCCTATCTCAAAAACGAAGGCCGTTTTTCCATAGAAACTTCTGTGAGGGTTAGAATGGGCAAATTGAAGGCGAAATCAACAGCTTAGAAAATGACATCGCACCGAGGAATTAGCGACGAAGCTGTTTTCGCTGCAAAGCGGGAGAGCAGAGCGCCGCCATATTGGTCAAATCAAGCCGGAAACACCAGAGAGAGAGAGAGAGAGAGAGAGAGAGAGAGAGAGACAGAAAGAGAGAGAGAGAGAGAGAATGAACTTTGACTGAGCCAATGCCTCCTAAATTTTTTTAGGAGGCGTTGACTCAGCCCTTTAAAGGTGGGTGCGCGCCAGCATGCGGTGGTTCCCTAGTCACGGGACCCATATGTGTGCAGCAGCTCCTGGCCCCTGGCCACCAGTCCGTACTGAGTGGCGAGGTCGGGGCTGGACAGCAAGGTCCCCCATCGCTCGAGGGGGTGGAGGGAAGGGAAGGTGGGGGGTCTTGAGTTTCGTGCTCTTCCCTATGATGTGCGCGAGTGCCTCTCTTCTCCTTGCAGAATGGGCACGAGCTGTCGTGCTCAGCCGGGTACATCCTGTTCAGGAGCACGGGATGGGCTAGTGACCCCGCTTGCATGCGACGAACGATCGTCTCCTGTCGTCTGTCCAGCTGCAGATGCGGACCGGGAAGCCTCATCGGTCGTTTCGGTACATTTGGACTATGTCTTTGTAGCTCGGGGCGGGGTGCGGTAGCTCGTCCTCGGCCCGGATTGACATTTCTCGGGCGTGGTGGTCGGCGAGGAGGTTGCCTTCCACCTGCGAGTGAACCGGGACCCACACGAGCTTGATCGTTCGTCCCGGTGGTCTTCGTTTGTATAAATTGGCTAGTGCCGCGGGAGAGACTCTCCCCCTCCGGCAGCGCGCGTATGCCGTCTTGGAGTCGGTTAACGCGGTCTTCGCCTCCGGCGTAGCCAGGGCGAGGGCCACGGCCACCTCTTCTGCTTTGGCCGGGTCCGTTGTGCGCACCAACCGACGCACTGGTGATCCGCGTGTCGATGGTGGTGACGACCGCCGTTGACTTCATGCCGTGTTTCGGGAGCGAAGCGTCCACGTGGAGTACGCGAGGGTCCTTTTCCAGCTGCCGGGCCAGAGCTTTGGCCCGCGCCGATCACCTCTCGTCGTGCCTTCCCGCGTGCATGTTACGGGGGAGGGGTTTAGTCTCAATTGATTCTTGCCACTCCTTGGGGAGCGCCGCCGTCTTTGGCTGTGGTTTGATCTCCCATCCGATCTTTCTCAGGATGGCCCGGCCGTGCTCGCTCTTGCTCAGCGGTATTCGTTGGTTCGACAGGTGAGCCTCGGTCACCTCTTCCGCGGTGTTAACGTGTTGCGTCGACGTTGCGTCTACGAGTACATCGGCATGCCCATGGCGGTCTTTGTTGCTCTTCTTATGGTCGCGTTGAGCGCTTCCCTGTCCGCCTACGTCAGACGGAGGTACGGGGCGGAGTAGGTGACGCGCGTCACGACGAAAGCCTGCACCAGGCGCAAGGCGTCTTCTTCCTTGAGTCCTCTGTTGCGGTTGGCAACTCTTCTGAGCATGCTCGCAATCTGTTCCGACGTGTTCTTGATTTTTGTCAAAGACGCCGGCGCCCTGCCGTCGCTTCGCAGCAACAGGCCCAGAATGCGGATCTGCTCGGTCTGCTTGATCTGCGTGCCGTCGATAGAGATGGTCACGTTCGGCGGCGCCTCCTTCTTCGGTCTGCCCGGTTGCACCATGAACAGCTCCGATTTCTGTGGAGCGCAGCTCAGGCCGCAGGTCTTGGCGTACTCATGGACGGTCGTTGCCGTCTCTGCAGCACCTCGTCCGCCCAGGCGTCTGAACCCACCCGACTCGTCCACACCGTGATGTTGTCGGCGTAGATCGCGTGGTCCACGTCTTCGATCTGCTTGAGTAGTTCGGGTAGGGGGAGGAGGGCCAGGTTGAAGAGCAGAGGCGACAGTACCGACCCCTGAGGGGTGCCCCTGCCTCCGAACTCCACGGGCTGCGACCGTTCCTCGCCTATCCGTATCGTTGCCGTCCTCTTGGTGAGAAAGTCCTTGATGCAGCCGAAGTTCTTGCAGCCGCATCCCGTCTTCCTTAGGTTCTCGAGGACGCTCGCGTGAGACACGTTGTCAAAGGCCCCCTTAAAGGAGTACTGACACGAAATTTTCATGTTACGTTTTTTTCGCTGCTATGCGTGCCTACCAGCCCACTAATCATAGAATGACAGATTAGACGGTCGAGCGCAGCGTAAACATTCATTTACGGCGTCGTTTATTCGTGCCAGTTTCGGTTTCGACTGAAAAACGCCGAGCGGCCGCCATGACAGCATGTATAACATGACGTCACCATTCTTGCCGTATCGCTGCCTCTCTGGAAGCGCGCGCGAGCGAGCGCACGCGCGCGCCCAGACCGGCCGAGGTTTTCGCCGTCCCCACAGGCCCGGGCAGCATGACGTCAGTCCCAAAACCATGACGTGTACACACGCCCGAGAAGCGCGCGCCAACCACAGCCAGCGCGTCGGCTTCGTCACGGGAGCCCCGACGTCGGCAGTTTGGGGCACGTAGCAGATGATGTCACGTCGGCCCGCTCTGGGCTTTCTCGTGGGGGCGAAGATTAAAATGGATTTTAAATATGTTTCGCTGAACGGTTGCTGTTGAAACTTGCTGGGAGATATCTCCTGATAAAAACGAAGCGTTTTACATAGTTATCTCAGCTTTGAAATTTCGTGTCAGTACTCCTTTAAGGTCCAGTGCCAGTATACCCCGCGGTGCGTTCTTCGTGGCTCGCTTGATTACCAGTTCGTTCAACTGGACGAGGACGTCCTGGGTGCTCAGGTGTTGCCGGAACCTGTACACGGTCGCCGGCATCTGGTCCGTCTCATCCAAGTGCGCTTGAAGTCTTGAGAACCATGCGCTCCACGACCTTGCCCACGCAGGTCGTGAGCGAGATGGGGCGCATGTTCTCTATTGTCAGTGGCTTTCCGGGCTTCGGTATGAAACGTACCTCGGCCTCTTTCCATTCGGCAGGCAATCGCGAGCTCTCCCAGGCCTTGTTGATGTGACCCAGGAGCCCGTGCGCCGCCGCGTTGCTCATGTTCCCGAGCAGCTTGCACGTAATACTGCCCGTTTCCGGCGCGCTCTTCTTATTGCTCTCGTCTACGGCTGAGGGGAGCTCCGTGATCGTGAATGGCTCGTCCAGAATTTTCGGGACCATCGTACTCTTCGGGTATCGGGTACTGACCCTTTTCCGTCTTGAGGTTAGTCTTCTCCAGGTCTTTCAGCAGTCGCTATCCGTCTCCGTCGTAAGCGTTGAGGACCTTGGTCAGGTTACGGTTGCTCGCAGTCTTGCTGCTCAGCGGGTCGATCAGGTGCCGCAGCAGGCACCAGGTCTTGCGCGGCGATAGCTTGCCCTGCAGTCCGTCGCACATGCTCAGCCAGTTTTCGCGGCAGGGCTTGCTAGCGTACTCCGCTATCTTCTTGTTCAGGACTGCGATTCGTTTCACAAGCTTCTTGTTGTGACGTTGGCGCTTCCACCTCCGCGTTAGCGAGTGGCGCGCTGCCCCCATGTGTGCGAGTCGGGCGTCCACGAAAGGGGTTTGCGCCGTCGTCACGATCATTTGGGTGAACTTGTCAAGCGCGCTCTTCTGCGTCCGCGCCCATTCTGCGTAGGTTTGGTTGCTGTCGTACTCCAATTCATCGGACGACTCATCGTTCTCCAGGTCCGTCTGCTTGCGCATTCGGTCCCAGTCGGTCACTCTGGCTTTACCAAGGGTTGCCCGATACCTTGGTCCCTTAATCGTTAGGCTGATGATGTTGTGGTCCGAGCCCAGGTCCATGCCTTCGCACTGCCAGGTTACCGCCGCCGACCCTGCGAGCCACGATAGGTCCGGCGTGGTGTCTCGGCTAGCGCTGTTCCCCTTGCCGGTGACGACGCCCGGTTCGTTCAGGAGGGTCACGTCGTGGTCCTCCATGGCCATGGCTAGCCTTTTTCCTCTCTTCGACTAATGTCTGTAGCCCCACGTTGGGTGAGGGGCGTTGAAGTCGCCGAGGATCAGGAGCGGCCTGCTCCCCGTCAACCTATTCGCCTCCCTCACGGTCTTGTCGAAATCGTAATGCGTCTGTGACGGCCTGCAGTAGGCGCTCATTACAAACAGGTTCCCTGCATTACCGATCTTTCTTGAGTGAAACTCCACCAGCGTGTGCTCGCAGCCGTGTTGCGCGGTTACGTGCTGCGTTGCGGCGACGTTGTTCCGCACCAGAATCGCCGTGCCGTGCTACGTCGGGTCCGTGTACGTCACGTATCCCGGCAGGCGCGGTTTGCCGTGCGCCACCACGTCCGGCTTCTGGTCCAGACTCTCACTATGAAGTTACAATTGGCAGTTCTTGTTGGGTATGCCTCTACAGTTCCATTGATAAATGATCGTGGTTTCCCCCCGCGATTCATTTTCTTGTTACTTGTCTTTTTCATCTTCTTCGGATGTTTCGATGCGACTGCGCCTGTGCGCGATCAATTCCTTGAATTTATCCATTTGCTTTTTCCTCATGGCCGCGAAACGGTTTCCTACTGTGAGGTTGGCGACCTTCGCCGCCAGACTCTCATACTTGACTGATAGCGTCTCGACCTTTGCCTCGACGTTCTTTAGTCTTGCTTCGATGCCCTCGAGCCTGACATTTATATGCTTAATGGCCTTGAGTATCGCTTCCAGCTTGTCGGCCTCTTGCAGCGGTCTTGGTTGTCTTGATATCTGCTGTGCCGGTGCTGCCGTCTCCTGGTCGACGGTGTTTTCGGCGTCCATCGCTTCTTGCGTTCCCGGTGCCTCTTGCGTGGGCTTCGCCGCCCCTCCCCGCGCTGGGCGGGCCGAGGGGGGGTCCCTCCGCGGCACCATTCGTTGCTTTTCTTTGGCGTCCTCCGACGCTTCGCTCGCCTTGGTTACTGCGTTTGACGAGCTACCGCTAGCTAGCGCAGCGATCTTGTTCATTAGCGCTCTGATCTGCGCGTTTTCTCCTCAATTTGGGCGTTCTGCCTTTCGATTATTTTCTTAAGTTCTGCACTTTCGTCGCTTTGCTTCGCGACGTTTGGGTTAGAGTGGGAAGGGAGGGGTTGGGATTGAGGGGCGGGAAGTCCTTGTCGTTCGTTACTCGAGCGACGAGAGACCCGTTCGTCCAGCCCATCTTTTTCTCGGCGAGAATCCCTCGTCGTCCAGTGCATGCTGCTCTCGAACCGGCCCGGGCGCTTGCTCTGCACCTCGAACGTGAAGCTCTCTGTCTTCCGCTCGAGCCTGGATCTCTTCCGGTCGTTTTCCAGCGGCGGTTGCCGCCACCCCTGCGGCTGGCCGATTATGGCTTTCGGCTGCGGCAGCGGGACCGCGAGCGGCGGCGCGAGGGTCGGCGTTCTCGACCGGCTTCGCGACGAGGAGCTGCGTTGGGGTCGCCCTGCATGACCTTTCTTTGCTTGGTTACTGTAGCCGTGGTCTTCTTCCTCGGCCCGGCGCCGTTCCCATCGTCGGCGTCGAACAACATACGGCGTCTTGAATCTTGCCTTGCATTTACGATCGGCGGTCAGGTGCTTGCCGCCGCACAGCGCGCCCATGGGGTCGCACACGTGGTCTTCGTACGGGTTGGCCAGTCCGCAACCCCGGCATAGTCGGTCTTGAGGCAGTGGCGGATCCAGAGGGAGCGGGGGGGGGGGGGATTAGGGGCGATCGCCTCCACCTCCTCCCAAAGTCTGTGTCATTATCCCACCCCCCTCCCTTCAGTGCCTGCCTGTGGCCACCTCCTCGGTCAGGTTGCCCCGGCACCACTGCCCTAACCGCAGAGGAAGCCGATGGCTAGAACGGCTGTTATGATCGGCCTTCACGGCTTGAGAGGTAGCTACACGGCAGGCGTAACCGCAGTTAAGGCACATTCCCACTGGCGATTCGCCTCGTCGCGCGACGAAACGCGACGTCGCAAAGCGATGACCTAGCCGGCGCTTTTCGTCGCTTTGCGACGGCGGAGCAGATCGCTCTGAGTCCGAACTCCCTCTTCGCGCGACGGCCCCGCAAAACCGGATAGCCAGTCATGGCCGCGGAGTAGGCTTACGTAGCCGGAAACGAAACGTTTGTTTACATCCGGCTATGCAAGCGGAGGCGGGCGGGCGAGCCGCCGTCGCTGGGCTCGCTCGGCCAGCGCTTGGCCCGCTATCGCTGTACCCACCGCGTCGGGCCGGCAAGCAACTTCCCGTGAGCTCTCCCGTAGGACACTTCCTCCGCCACACGCGCAACTCACCCGTGAGGAAGCCGCTGCATGGCGCCAGCTACAAACTAACACGTTTCCTAGCCCCTCGCTCCGGCACAGATTCTACCCTACCATGTACCCAGACAGATGCCCATCCTGTGGAGGACACCCGAACCTGTACCATTCCACATGGGAATGCCCCAAACCCCCGACCCAATTGCCTATACCCAGCCCCTCACCCTCCGGATGGGAAGCCGCTCTTTCCAGCTCAGCCTTGGACGACCAGCGCGGACTGATCGACCGGGCAAGACGGATCGCAGCAGCAAATGGGGACCTGGACTAAGGGCACCACCATCTAAGGGCTAGATAGCCTGATAAAGCAACGTTTTCCACGCTTGCCCCGATGCCGGTCACTACAAGTGGCGACGAGGATGGGATCCGCACCGAGCTTCTAAAATGACTGCGCCCGTTGTGCACAGCAAAACCGTCGGCACGTTGCCGGAGTTCCAGCCGGACAGCGGTAATTTCGAGGTGTACTTGGAACGCTTCGAATTGTTCGCTGCCGCCAATGACATCGCTGCAGAGAAGAAACTGCAAGTCTTCTTAACGGCCATAGGGGAAACCCCCTATGTCACGCTCCGGAGCTTACTGCTGCCCAAGACACCGGCCACGGCATCGTACGTGGAAGCGGTGAGTGTGCTGAAGAAACATTACACTCCAAAACGTTCACTGGTCGCCGAACGCTATCGGTTCAACCAACGCCAACAAGCGCCACATGAAAGCGTGGCAGACTTCATAGTGGAATTGAAGAAGCTGGCTTCGACATGCGAGTTCGGCAATTTCCTGAACGACGCTCTGCGGGATCGGCTGGTGGCGGGATTGCGCACTGAAGCCGTACGCTGCAGGTTACTGGCCCTTCCGGACGAAGAAATTACGTGGGAGCATGCGTGCAAGGTCGCCATCGCCATGGAAGCAGCGAGCCAGGACACGAAAGAGATGCTGCAACCAAACAAGTCGGGAGCATCTTCTGACAGTACGGAAGTGTACTGGCAACGAGGGACGCAGAAATCTCCGCAAAAAGGAAAACCAAGCAAAGCGGGACGAAGAAAAACGAGCCCTGCTAAGAAGGCGTCGCAAGGGACTAAAACGAGCTGTCACCGGTGTGCAGGACACCACCCTCCTGTGAGTTGCCCTTTTTTGACTAGTGACTGTTTCAAATGTAAAAAAAAGGGTCACATTGCGAAAATGAGGAGGAGGAGATAGCCTTTATTACATTAGGAAGACGCTAGGTCAAGTGGGGGAAGTGGGAGTAGAGGGTGGGATATTCGAGGCTTGGGACATCTTGAAAATAAACCGTTCAAGTTGAAGCTGGTTGGCTCGTTAAGGCGGAAGAGGCCACGTGGGGTGAGGAGAGCAGGCTCACGGCTCTAAACTGCTCGCGCTAGACCGCTTTCTAGAGAGTAGTGCGCTATTAAAGTCAGCGTGGAGGGTTCCAGTGTTCGAGGGTCGATGTATGAGGAGGAGGCATTTGGAGGAGGCTTGAAGTTTCTGTAACGCGTAAATTTTGGACAGTGCCAAATTAGGTGCTGGAGATTGGCGGGTGTGAGGGAGGCGCAGAAGGGACATCGAGGCGGCAGGGATGGGGTGTACCATTTACGGAATGTCTCTGGGGTTAAGCTAGCATTTGCAAAATATTTGTTCATAAAAATTTCGGCTGATCTTGGGAGCGGGGGTAGAGCAAATAAAAAGCCGGTTGGAGTGAGGGTCTTGAGGCGGTCTTTTTTGTCTTTTTTGTACCGTAGAATCTGTATGGCTGGCGGTAATGAGTCAGGAGGCGGAGGAGCCAAGTCGGGTAGCAGCGGAGGACTGGAGGTTATGCACTCCCGTGCAGCCGAGTGAGCTGTCTGGTTCCCCGGTGAAGACTCCTCGTGTCCAGGTGACCAGTCGATGCGAAGATGGATGCCGCTAGATTTTAGGATGGAGATCTGATGCAGGATTTTGTTGGCAATGGGATTGGTGGATGTGGGACTTTGTAGTGTCTTTAGGGCTTCGAATGAGTCCGTCAGGATGCGTATTTGTGAAGGGACGGAGGAGTGAAAGTCGAACATGAGGAAGTCGATGGCTTGAATGATGGCATGGAGTTCCGCTTCCAGTATGGTAGCACATGGAATATTAAGGGTTAGTTTGCCTTGGATGGAGGGCAGATCAGGTGATGTCCATGCGATGCCAACTAGTGGATTAGTTATGCTTGCGTCGGTGTAAATGTCAATTTCTTGGGGGCGTTTACTGTTCCGGAGGGCGTTGATGCGGGCTGCGCGGACGGGGTGGGCGTTACGCGGGACGGGATGGGTGGCTGTAGAGTCCGTGACAGAAGGGCGGTTCCAGGGAGCCAAAGGCGGTGTAAAACGAAACTTGTGCATAGTGTAGAGCCGCAGGAGGATAGAGATTTGCTTACTTTGTGTCACGTGAACCGTTCCGACACACCCCCATTTAGAGTAAACGTTACGATAAATGGGAAGGTAGTTCCTATGGAAATTGATACGGGTGCGGCCGTGTCGATTATTTCGGAAGTAGAGTGGGCGAGGCACTTTCCTAATGCCATTTCACGCAAGAGGATGTGAAATTAATGACGTACAACGGTACGCCTGTCGCTGTTGCTGGAGTAGCCGACGTAAAAGTTGAGTATCAAGGACAGTGTTTCAAATTGCTTCTGGTGATTGCTAAAGAGACTGAAGGCGCAAGGATGCCTATACGCTGTTTGGCCGAAATTGGCTTTCAAAGATAAAACTCAACTGGCGTGAGGTTTTTTCCGTGCAGGCATTGGAAAGGGAAACGCCCCTCACTGAAAAGTGTATTTAATGCTGGTTTTGGTGCTATCAAGGGTTTCAAAGCAAGCATTGTACTTATAGAGAACGCATGCCCAGTGTTCTGCAAAGCGCGATCATGACATACGCCTTGCGCGAGCGAGTCGAGCAAGATTTCGCTAATCTCGAAAAAGCGGGGGTAGTGTATTGGGTAAGGCACAGCAAGTGGGCGACGCCTCTTGTGATTGTTCCAAAGAAAGACGGAACAGAACTTCGGCACTGTGGGGATTATAAAATCACAGTAAATCCTGCAATTGAAGTCGATCATTACCCCTTGCCGCTGCCCGAGGATATTTTTGCCACACTTGAAGGCGGAACCGTGTTTTCTGTCATTGATCTGTCGAAGGCGTACCTTCAGCTGGAACTGGATGAGCAAGCACAAGAATTTCTCACCATAAACACTCACATGGGCCTTTTTAGGTTCCGTCGCTTGCCTTATGGCGTAGCGTGTGCTCCAGCAATCAAATCCTGCAAGGTATGCCTGGCACTGCCTGCTACTTGGATGTCATTGTCAAGCCGGAGTAGACTACAAGCAGTGTTACGACAGAGTGGAGGAGGTGCTAAGGCGCCTGAGTGAACATGGTATCAAAGTAAATGCCAAGAAGTGTAGGCTCTTTCAGCAGCGCATAACGTATTTGGGGCATGACATTGACAAAAATGGCTTGCACCCTACGGCCGAAAAGGTCGTGGCCATCAAAGAGGCGCCGAAACCTACTAGCATGACGCAGCTGAAGGCCTTTTTGGGCTTAGTAAATTTCTATGGAAAGTTCCTGCCCAAATTGGCTACGATTCTAGAACCGCTGCACGACTTGCTCCGCAAGGACAGCAGATGGCATTGGTCGTGTAAGTGCGACGAGGCGTTCGCAACTTGCAAGAAAATGCTGTCCGACAAAAGCGTTTTGCAGCTCTACGATGTAAAAAAGCCACTGCAAATCACGTGTGACGCATCGGAATACGGGCTAGTGGCTGTGTTATCGCACGTTGAAAACGGGAATGAAAAACCCATCGCTTTTGCTTCACGGTCGTTGTCCCCGTCCGAGCGTAACTATGCGCAAATAGAAAAGAAGTCCTGAGCATAGTTTTCGCGGTGAAGAAATTTCACAAGTATCTTTACGGGCGAGATTTCAACGTGTTAACGGACCACCAACCCCTGACAACCCTGCTTGATCTTAAACGGCAGGGCAGCGCTGTTGCAACTGCAAGAGTGCATCGATGGGTCACATTTTTGGCAAACTATCGCTACAAGATAAAGCATAAGCCAGGGTCGGCTATCAGTCATGCGGACGCGTTGTCTCGCTTGCTGCTGCCGGACACGGACGACCACAGTGAAGATATTTTAAATGCAGAGCATTTCTTAGCCTCGCCTCTTCCTGCGTCGGACGGCGTCCACAGCTCCGCGTCCGCAGCAGGTGGGCGCATGCGTCGTAGTCAGCCCGTTCGCTCGTCACCCCCGGAACGCTCCGTCGCGGTCTCGGCCACGGCCGGGCTGGAGGAGCGGCGGGCGCGCACTTTCATATGAAAGTGCGTGCTCGCCGCTCCTCCAGTCCGGCCGTGTGTCGGCGTAACAGGTGCGTGATAGCAGTGCGGTGGGGCTAGAAGAGCGCGCGCTGCTTGCGCATGCGCGCTCTCCCCCCCGTACCGCTCTCCCTCTACTGCGCGCGCTGCAAATATAAAGCCGCTAGCGGTCGCTCGTGCTTCAGTCAGGGGAGTGAAACTTCCTATACCTTGCATGGGACGCGAAATTCGCTCGCAGCGCCGGACAAACCCCTGGTGTTTGGGGGCGGTACTAAAACATGGCGGCGCGTTGCAGAAATGCACTGGGAGACGCCATCTTAATGAGGACTGAAAAGCCAAGCGGGGGGGGGGGGGAGGCAATTTAGCTCCAAATTCAATTGGGACGCACATGCAAGGTAAATTGAGCAAGTGGAAGATATTGAGAAGGCCAGCGCACGACCTGGTTCTTGTTGCGCAACCCGGCACATTATCAAAAGGGCAATTGTGTTTTTCTGATTGAAAGAAGTGGACGCGCAAAACGAATCGTTTTGCGCGTCCACTTCTTTTTGCACCAATTATTATAAGTACGACGTTGTTTTGGTTTATTAGCACACACAATCTAGACAAGAATAAAGAGTACAGGTATTTTAATTTTTATTGCCTAAATGTACCATCCATACAGTAAAAACACAACTTGGATATTTTGCGCTTTTAGTCGCAAACATGGCACATGGCCGCATGCTAATAACTAGGTATCCAGCCAGTGCATGTGTGTCCAGTGCCTTGTCTGTCCATGGTCCGCGTAGTCTCTGCTGGTGAAATGGGCAGGACACAGCCGGTAGCTGCTGTAGATCTGGCGAGGTGGTAAATGAGCCTGGTCCTGCCTTCTCAACTCTGGGGCCAAACGCGAGATCTGGAACATCAACAAGCACGTTTGTATATTTGGGTTAGAATGAATACTAGCTTTAATGCGGCTTTCGGGCGCACATAGTTTTGAGTGAAAACTGGCATCTGTATTCGAATTAAAGGTTATCGATGTATTAGGAATCTTTCTTTCTTAAATTGGTTTTGGCTACGAAGACGACTTGTGACAACACCAACCGTAAAGGCAAATTTCAAATTACAATCATCCTTCATTATTAAGAGACGCGGATACGTTTTCCTGTTTGTGCGATCATAGTGCTCGGTGGCAACGACCCACCTTTCCTTCTAATACAAAATACATTTCTGCAGACAAACGCAGCATACTTTCGCGCACTATGTATTCCTCAGGTATTTCTCGGGCCCTGCAGTAAACCGGTTTTAAAAACCTTATTTAAAAACCTCGAATAAATTACTAGCAAAGGATAAGCCGGCATTGTCTAATTATTTATCGGCGTATAGCTGTAACTTCGTTTTTGTGAATATGTCGTTCTTGTGCTTAAAGCTGAAACTCGAAGCACGAAACTGAAGCGTAAATTATGAATTATAAGTGGCGGAATTATGGTTATGATTGTATTTCTAAACATATACAGTAATTGCTTAGTTTGTGTATTTATTGCTACAAATTCATTTTGCTATGTTTCGTTGATTCACGTGAAGAGAAAATGCAGAACACACAATTGAAACGCAATAAATTATTTATGTAGTCACTACTTAGTTAACATAGTGCTAACAACACGATATGAACCTACGGACCCACCCTTTAAAGCCATAAGTATACGGGAGATGCCTTCCTCCAGCGGTAGACATAAACAGGCTGATAATAACGGTAACAATACTACTGATAATAATTATAATAATCACAATAATATTATTAAAATAATAACAACAGCAACGCATGCTACGAAAACCAACTAAACGCAGGTAATGAAAAGCTAATAAAAAAAAGTGCAGATATATATAGGCTCACACTGTTCGATTAGTTTTTGTATATGTTGCCTCATATACATTTTGCTGCATACCATGCATTCACTTGCGCTAAAAGGGAAAAACACGATCGAAACGCATTAAATCAATAACGAACGTATAAATAAACGTGTGTAGCTAATCATTGGATAAATTACCAAATGCTCTGCCGCGCATTTCATGCGTAATTCAAGAGTCAAGGAAGACAATCAGAATGTAATAAATAAATAGTGTACGTGCATGCTCCCTCAGTAAAGTACCACTCAGTAAAGTACGATCTGTGATGACGGCTCGAATCCATTCATGCGTCTGTTTCGATGAAACGAACTTCACGGTGAAAAAAAAACGGCCCTCGGAACACCGTGGATCGTAGCATACCTGTGGGCCCGACAAGAAACGCCCCTTTTCAGCGGTGCGAAGTAGAAAGGCATGGTTCCCGTTTTCCACTCCTGGTGGCGCTCATATTTTCGCAATCTCGAACTGCAACTTTTAAGTTCACTTGCATATTAAAAACTACGTAATTAATAAGTAACCAGGTAGTAAATATAAAATGCAACAACAACGTTCATTTATGCTCGTATGTAGTACAGCCCCCAAACGTTAGGATCGCTGCAGTCACGGGACAGAAAAACGGCGGAGTTGCATCCCCCTGCATCAGTCACTGCGTTGCTCCTTCCTTCCTTGGTTGACGCTCGCTCCCACGTTTACTCGTGTCTGCTACTCCAGCATCACGGAAGAAGCGATGGAAGCAACACTGCCTTCAACCAGTACTGAGGCCCCAATGCTCTGCATTTACTCGTGTTCCCCTCGCGGGAAGGCGCGGGAATCTTTTATGTTGCGCCACTGAATGAGTTGCCGCTGACAGCGAAAGATATTGAGCGCGAAACTGGACAGGACAAACTGTTGAGTGTCGTTCGTGACATGATATGGCACGGCTGGAAAAAAACTGTACCCGAGCAGTTAAAGCCATTCTGGTTGCGCCGGTTTGAACTCAGTGTAGATAACGGATGCATTGTGTGGCTGAATCGCGTAGTTGTGCCGCAGTCCTTGCACAGTGTTGTCTTGGGGTTGCTGCACGCACAGCACTTAGGGATAACCAAAATGAAAGCGGTAGCAAGGTCAATGCTATGGTGGCCAGGCATGGATAGCGCCCTGGAAGAAACTGTGCGGAAGTGCAAAATTTGTCAGTCTGTCCTTCCTGAAGCTCAACCTGTACCTTTGACACCATGGCAAGTGTGCCAAAACCCATGGGAAAGAGTACATCTTGATTTTGCAGAAGAAAAAGGAAAAATGTTTCTGCTAGCCATAGACTCCTACTCCAAATGGTTGGAAATTAAACCTATGGGTGTAACAACTGCCGCGAAGACGATTTAAGTTGTGCGATCTTGGTTTGCTGCGCATGGACTTCCTTTGGAAGTGGTAACTGACAATGGTCCGCAGTTTCGTGCACAAGAGTTCGAAGACTTTCTTTCATCGAATGGTGTTAGGCACGCACTGACACCCCCCTATCATCCGCAGTCTAACGGAGCTGCGGAGCGCGCGGTGCAATCCACCAAGAAAGCACTACTCAAACAGAATCTAGAAGATTCTGAAAAAGGCACTACGAGGTCTCTTCAACACAGACTAGACAACTTTTTGTTTTCTTACCGCACAACTCCTCACACTTTTACGGGAAGGACACCCGCGGAATTATTCCTGCGAAGGAAACTGCGGACCAGGTTGTCGTTACTACGGCCAGAGACTCGAAATGAAATGGTTGTGAGGAGGGAGAAAATGAAAACTCTGGCTGACAAGCGAAGAGGTCGGCCCCGAGTGTTTGCTGTGGGTGACAGTGTGTTGGTGCGTTCTGTGCGCGGTGATGTGGTGAAATGGTGGCTTGGCAGAGTGACGCGTGTCAAGTCTCCGTCAACCTATTTGGTGTGCGTCGGAAACAAAGTGAGGTTCGTGCACGCTGACCATCTGCGACCATCCTGCGTTGAATCGACCAATCATTCAGACAACCACCCTGAATGCGAACTGCCTCATGCACCTGACGTGGTCCCTGCTGCACTTACAACGGAACGCCTTGCCGAGCCGGCTACACGTGCCACGGTAGCGCCGTCGGCCAGCAATGAAGAAGCGGTCCCTTTGCGGAGGAGCAACAGGGAACGACGACCACCGGACCGTTTGACCTACGATAGTTTTTAGAATTGTGCAGGGAGGGAGTGTCGTGTCGCGATCGTGTTATCAGCGCAGCGGTTGGCTAGCAGCGCGTGCGCAGCAGCGACGCTTTGTGTATAAATTGGCGCACCCGGCTTGGGTGCGCGTCCTTCAGTTGTGAGGCTGCCAGTGCGCGCCTCGGGAAATAAAGCAACGTTTTCCACGCTTGCCCGGATGCCGGTCACTACACCTGACTTTATAATAAAGTTTTCTACTACTACTACTACTCCCGTGCGCTTCGGTTCTTTGGTCAGTGGCTTCAGCGTACGCGTGCAATAATCAACGAATAGCGTGGAACTCATCAGTGTGGAGAAACGTGTATAGATTGTAAAAGCAAGTAATCATCGTATATAGGTGGATAGCGAGACGGTAGGTTGACTTACAGCCTCGTCGTACTTCTATCGGCGACTGGTAAACACGCGTAGAGTTCGGAGGCGTCAGAACTTTGCGCCTGTGAAAAGAAGCGAAATTTGTGGGCCGTGATGCGGGTGTTGTGGCATGAAAGCAAGCGTGTACATTTCTTCGTGCAATAATATGTTGAAAAGAGCCTTCTTGAGTTTGTAATTTTCTACTCCTCCCGCAACCCGCAATGCTTTCGACATTGTTCCAGGTTAGTAGCATGTGATTTAGTTTAATTTCTACCTGCTTTTGTCGGGCTCGAATGGCTGACGCACCAAGGAGGTCGTACAAGTCGGGAAGCAGCTGCGCTGAACGTAGTCGCATCATCGCTCATCGCAAGTGCGAACACCTCTGGCTCGTCGCGCGACGAGGCAAATCGCCAGTGGGAATGAGCCTTTAAGGCACATTCCCACTGGCGATGCGCCTCGTCGCGCGACGAAAAGCGACGTCGCAAAGCGACGAGCCGGCCGTCGCTTTTCGGCGTTTTGCGACGGCGGAGGAGATCGCTCTCGGTCCGAATTCTCTCGTCGCGCGACGGCCCCGCAAAACCGGTAAGCCAATCATGGCCGCGGAGTAGGCTGACGTAGCCGGAAACGAAACGTTTCTTTACATCCGGTATGCAAACGCTGCGGGCGGACGGGCGAGGACGAGCCGCCGCCGCCACCGCCGCTGGCTCGCTCGGCCAGGCGCTTGGCCCGCTGTCGCTGTTCCCGCCGGGTCGGGCCGGCAAGCAACTTCCCGTGTGCATCGGTTCTTTGGTCAGTGGCGTCAGCGTACGCGTGCACTAATCTACGAATAGCGTGGAACTCATCAGTGTGGAGAAGCGTGTATGGATTGTAAAAGCAAGTAATCATCGTATAGAGCTAGGTGGACAGCGAGACGGTAGGTTGACTTGCAGCCTCTTCGTTCTATCGGCGACTGGTAAACACGCGTAGAGTTCGGTCGGTTCGGTGGCGTCAGAACTTTGCGCCGGTGAAAAGAAGCGACGTTTGTGGCCCGTGATGCGGGTGTTGTGGCGTGAAAGCAAGCGTGTGCATTTCTTCGTGCAATAATATGTTGAAAAGAGCCTCCTTGAGTTTGTTATTTTCTGCTCCTCCCGCAACCCGCAAATGTTTTCGGCATTGCTCCAGGTTAGTAGCATGTGTTTTAGTTTGATTTCTACCTGCTTTTGTCGCGTAACATCATTTTCTTTGACTGCGAATGGTTGACGCACCAACGAGGTCGTACAAGTCGGGAAGCAGCTGCGCTGAACGCGCTCGCATAATCGCTCATCGCAAGTGCGAACACCACCTCAAGGCCTCATCGCGCGACGCGCGCCGTCGCGCGACGAGACAAATCGCCAGTGGGAATGTACCTTTAGTCTCCTGTCCGTGGTTATCGCAAACCGAGCTAGGCAAGCACGGTTTACCCTCACAAACGAGGAGCTTCAGGTGCACCAGCCGTAAACCGGCGCAGGGAGCAGCCGTGCTTGGGCTTTCTCTCTGCCCCCGCTTTCTTCGCACATGCTGTCGTTCAGGAGAGGGAAACAAAAAGAGCAGTGACCTCCCGCATTTCTGTGTGTTTTTGTATTTATTCAGATGGTGGAATAAGCCACGGCCGCCGCTGCGTAGCCGGGATTGCTGTGCCACTCTGACCGTTCTTATACCGTTCTGTTCAGTGTTGCAAATTTAGCTATTTTGTAGCTAGATCTAGCCACTTTTGGACTCATCTAGCTACCAGAAATGTAATCTAGCTACGAGTAGCTGTTTTAGCTCCTTCTTTCAAAATTTAGCTTCGAATCTAGCTATTTTGGCTTCAGTTTATCGGTATTCGGAATCACTATTTTGGTATGAAAAAAAGACTTGTTACAATGAAAAAATGTTCGTATGAAAAAAGACTTGTTACAATCCGTACTTTCTTCACCGGTTCGAAACAGCACTCCGAGACGCATGCTTGCCACGTGATGATGAAAATGAGCTGCGTCTTCGTTCCCGACGTTTCATTGTGGAACTTTTCAACCAGCTGCGGAGCTTTTCAACCAGAACAGAACTTCTGTTCTTTCTATCAAAAGAAACAGAAGGTTCGGTGGTTCAGTTGGTTCAGTTCTGCGGCACAAGTTGAAGGGGACGTGGCAGCAGCGACGGCGGCAGCAGCGACGGCGGACGGCAGCAGCGACGGCGGACGGGCTGCATCAAGTAACCACGACTCGTGTCGCAATTTTGCAGATTTTCGTCGAGCAAGTTTGAAGATAGGCGAACGCGTATCTTCATTTGACGTCATCCCACGAGCGTCTACCCTGGATCACGTGGAAGCGGCCGCCGGAAACGCCTGCGACACCTCCAGCGCCAACGGCCTACATAAGCCCGAGCAGCCAACGGACCCGATCATTTGGCAGCAGCGACGGCGGACGGGCTGCATCAAGTAACCACGACTCGTGTCGCAATTTTGCAGATTTTCGTCGAGCAAGTTTGAAGATAGGCGAACGCGTATCTTCATTTGACGTCATCCCACGAGCGTCTACCCTGGATCACGTGGAAGCGGCCGCCGGAAACGCCTGCGACACCTCCAGCGCCAACGGCCTACATAAGCCCGAGCAGCCAACGGACCCGATCATTTGGCAGCAGCGACGGCGGACGGGCTGCATCAAGTAACCACGACTCGTGTCGCAATTTTGCAGATTTTCGTCGAGCAAGTTTGAAGATAGGCGAACGCGTATCTTCATTTGACGTCATCCCAAGAGCGTCTACCCTGGATCACGTGGAAGCGGCCGCCGGAAACGCCTGCGACACCTCCAGCGCCAACGGCCTACATAAGCCCGAGCAGCCAACGGACCCGATCATTTGGCAGCAGCGACGGCGGACGGGCTGCATCAAGTAACCACGACTCGTGTCGCAATTTTGCAGATTTTCGTCGAGCAAGTTTGAAGATAGGCGAACGCGTATCTTCATTTGACGTCATCCCACGAGCGTCTACCCTGGATCACGTGGAAGCGGCCGCCGGAAACGCCTGCGACACCTCCAGCGCCAACGGCCTACATAAGCCCGAGCAGCCAACGGACCCGATCATTTGGCAGCAGCGACGGCGGACGGGCTGCATCAAGTAACCACGACTCGTGTCGCAATTTTGCAGATTTTCGTCGAGCAAGTTTGAAGATAGGCGAACGCGTATCTTCATTTGACGTCATCCCACGAGCGTCTACCCTGGATCACGTGGAAGCGGCCGCCGGAAACGCCTGCGACACCTCCAGCGCCAACGGCCTACATAAGCCCGAGCAGCCAACGGACCCGATCATTTGGCAGCAGCGACGGCGGACGGGCTGCATCAAGTAACCACGACTCGTGTCGCAATTTTGCAGATTTTCGTCGAGCAAGTTTGAAGATAGGCGAACGCGTATCTTCATTTGACGTCATCCCACGAGCGTCTACCCTGGATCACGTGGAAGCGGCCGCCGGAAACGCCTGCGACACCTCCAGCGCCAACGGCCTACATAAGCCCGAGCAGCCAACGGACCCGATCATTTGGCAGCAGCGACGGCGGACGGGCTGCATCAAGTAACCACGACTCGTGTCGCAATTTTGCAGATTTTCGTCGAGCAAGTTTGAAGATAGGCGAACGCGTATCTTCATTTGACGTCATCCCAAGAGCGTCTACCCTGGATCACGTGGAAGCGGCCGCCGGAAACGCCTGCGACACCTCCAGCGCCAACGGCCTACATAAGCCCGAGCAGCCAACGGACCCGATCATTTGGCAGCAGCGACGGCGGACGGGCTGCATCAAGTAACCACGACTCGTGTCGCAATTTTGCAGATTTTCGTCGAGCAAGTTTGAAGATAGGCGAACGCGTATCTTCATTTGACGTCATCCCACGAGCGTCTACCCTGGATCACGTGGAAGCGGCCGCCGGAAACGCCTGCGACACCTCCAGCGCCAACGGCCTACATAAGCCCGAGCAGCCAACGGACCCGATCATTTGGCAGCAGCGACGGCGGACGGGCTGCATCAAGTAACCACGACTCGTGTCGCAATTTTGCAGATTTTCGTCGAGCAAGTTTGAAGATAGGCGAACGCGTATCTTCATTTGACGTCATCCCACGAGCGTCTACCCTGGATCACGTGGAAGCGGCCGCCGGAAACGCCTGCGACACCTCCAGCGCCAACGGCCTACATAAGCCCGAGCAGCCAACGGACCCGATCATTTGGCAGCAGCGACGGCGGACGGGCTGCATCAAGTAACCACGACTCGTGTCGCAATTTTGCAGGTTAGTTTGTCAAAAGTGGTAAATTACCTGCAACTGTTTTTGCCCTTCTCCCCGTTCGTTGCTGCTGCCTCTAGTGTATTTATGCCATGCCTGATAATGTGTGTCCCGCCTGCAACAAACAGTGCGCAAAAGGTGACTCAGTTATCCTGTGTAACGAATGCTCTAGCAGTTACCATGTAGGATCATGTTGCCATGTGACTGATCGTTCCCTTCGCTCGAACAAATCGTCCATTCGAAAACATTGGAAATGTTCCGACTGTCGGGAGGGTAAACTAGGCGATAGCGAGGAGGACACGCCCGGTAAGGAGGCTATCCTGCCCAGCGTGTCACAACAATTGGCTACGGTCATTCGAAAGCTGGACGAACTAATGCCTCTGAAGCAAACCGTACATGAAATGGAGTGTTCAATTCAAGACATGTCCCTGAAGTTTGACGAGGCTATGCAGCGCCTGGATAGCCAGGAGAAGGAGATAAAATCTTTGAAGAAGCGCGTGGGAAAAATCGAGAACGAAGCAGGGCCCAGAGTGCTTAACGAAGTGCAAGACGCCGTAAATGATCTGGAGTGGCGGAGCAGGCGGTTAAACTTGGAATTTCACGGTTTACCCGTCACGCCTAACGAAGATTTGCTGCTCAAGATAAACGAGCTTGCCACTGTCCTTGACGTTCCCCAGCTTGCTCCTACTGACGTCACGGCAATTCACCGCCTCCCCGCAAAACCAGATAAAATACCGGGAGTGATAGTCCGCTACAACCGCCAGGCAGATCGAGACTTATGGCTGAGCAAACGTGCGAAACTAAAGGAAGCAAAAAATGATGCGTTCATTCTTGAGAACATAACCAAGCGAAACCGAGAACTTCTAAACGTAGCAAAGGAATGGGCCTCCGAAAATGGTTTTCGTTTCGCTTGGCATTCAAACGGAAAAATTCTTCTGAAGAAGAATGAACGTGACCGAATTATTGTGGTGAAGTCAGAGGCCCACCTCAGTACCCTGCGCGTATGAATGAACAAAGAACCCGAACATGGTTGTTCTACCCCACAAAGTTTCAGAATTGTGTCAAAATGTTAACTCCTCTCTCTCATTCTTCAACTTGAACTGCCGCTCAGCTAGATCTAAAATTGAAGAACTAGAAATACTTTTTTCTGTAATTTCGATTTTGCAGTCATAATACTGACGGAAACCTGGTACGACGGCTTGTCCGAAATGTATGAACCAGCCGCGTACTCTCATTTCTTTGTAAACAGAAATGGCAAGCGGGGCGGAGGTGTATCTCTTTTGGTAAACAAATCGCTTTCATGCGAAAATCAAAAGGAATTTACAGTTGTAACGAATGATTATGAGACCGTAGCAGTTGTTCATTGTAGGCATATGTTCGTCGGCCTATATCGACCACCTAGTGGATGTTTCCAGACTTTTTCCAGCTATCTGGAGCGCTTGCTGGAATTCGCCACAGTAAATAAACTTAAACTCACCCTAGGCGGTGATTTCAACGTAAACATGCTCGAAAACAGCAACAAAAAGGAATCGCTGTCCTCCATAATTGCTATGCACGGTTTCGATGTCATTCTTACAACTGCCACCAGAGTTACTGAAACATCTTGCACACTTCTTGATTTCTTTGTCACCAATATTGAACCCTCTTTAATTAAGGCTGATGTCATTGCTGTCGATCTAAGTGACCATCTACCTGTGTGTATGTTTATATCTGCTGTGACGTCTCAAAAGAATAACAATGAAAAAAGGGTTTTTCGAGATATGTCGGTAGCGAACTTACAACGGTTCAGAGATATTTTAGCGAGTGTTACATGGGAAAATGTATATTCGAAATCTACCTCAGACGAAGCGTATGATTGTTTCATAGATGAATTTTGCAATGTTTACAAGGCCGCATTTCCTGTTAAAACACTGTACTTAACTAAACACTGCCGAAAGCCTTGGATAAGCAAAGCCATCTTAGACCTAATAAGCTTGAAAAACCGCTTGTATAAAAAATTCATTCGCTCTAAAGATCTCGCCGCGTTTGGCGAATTCAAAACCTTGCGTAACAATCTGGTGAAAATTATTAGAAAAGCTAAGATTTCTTACTACAACGACGTATTTTCACACGATGTAGGACGCTCTGACCTTACGTGGAAAAAAATAAACTCTATACTACCGCGGTTCGTAAATAAGAATGAAAACCTGGTTATCTGCTATGAGGGTGAAAAGGTATCCCAAGACAAACTAGCTAACTTATTTAATGATTTCTTCGTAAGCCAATTTTCTACATCAACAGCCGACGATAACTTAATGATTGAAGAGTTAACACCAAACCAGAGCTCGATATTTCTTTCACCCACTGATAAGCAAGAAGTTATGTCCGCAATTATCAATCTGAAAAATAGCAGTGCTGCAGATGTAGACACACTACAAATAAAGCCGATTAAGTACGCGGCCGACTTGATTGCTCCTCCTTTGACACATGTAATCAACTTAATCCTATCCACAGGATCATTCCCTATGAATATGCAAATAGCAAAAGTAATTCTAATTTTTAAAGGAGGTGATAAAAGCGTGTTCAAAAACTACAGGCCCATATCGATCTTGCCCCTATTTTCAAAGGTTGCTGAAAAATTGATTCACTCCCGGTTCACTACATTCTTCACTAAACACTCAATTCTAAACAGCTTTCAACATGGCTTTAGAAAAAATTGCTCAACTGAAACTGCACTACTAAAACAAAAGGAAATAATTGTTCATAGCTTCAGATGCCACAGTTTGACTCTAGGGATTTATATAGACTTGTCAAAAGCATTCGACTCAATCATCCATAGTATCTTGATTAAAAAAATGCAGTTCTACGGAGTGCATGGAGTGGCGCTTAATTTGATTGCGTCTTACTTAAAAAACCGTAAACAATATGTGTCGTTAAACGAGTTTTCTTCAAAATTAAAAACCATAAGCACAGGTGTCCCTCAGGGAAGTATTTTAGGGCCACTGCTTTTCAGTGTGTACATAAACGATCTTTACACACTATTCCAAAAGCCTGAACTTTCGTTAATTTGTTACGCAGACGACACCAGTATCTTAGTCACAGGAAAGAGTACTAGCGAAATCGAAACAATCTCCAACCGCAGCCTATACCAGCTCTTAAACTGGACAAAACAAAATGCCCTAACAATTAACTTAGCAAAAACAAAAGCAATTCTTTTTCGTCCAAAAAATAAAATTGTCACTTCGCCTAAAATAACACTTGGTACTGAACATATTGAGGTAGTGGAATATTTTAAAGTCCTAGGGGTTCATCTTTCCAGTACTCTTAGTTGGGATAAGCATGTCGAAGCAATAAGTAAAAAGGTTTACCAAACTGTAGGCATAATAAACAAACATAGGTTTGTCTTACCTGAGCGTATAAAACTTTTTCTGTATAATTCTTTAATTCTACCCCATATTAGATACGCTCATTTAGTCTGGGGAACGACTACTATGAAGAATTTGAACACGCTTTATCTGTTGCAGAAAAGAGTTGTGCGAATCATTGCAAACGTGCCGTTTTTGGATCCTACAGCGGAATTATTTCGCCAGTACCGCATAATCAAAGCAAATAATTTTTATGATTACCACTTAGTGCGTTCATTTTGCCTGCGAGTGAAGAATAATGATGCATATTTGGCTGGCCTATCTGAGTTAAAGCAGAAAACGGGATTGTATGATACGCGCTTTACCGAAACATGGCTTGTACCGATACCACGCAATAATTATGACATGCAATCACTGTCTTATGTTCTTCCACAACTACTCAACAAATTTGAAGCGCAAAACATTCATATTGCTATTTTGTCAAGAAAACGTCTTCACGAGTTGTTTCTTTGATGCGCTCTTATATTTGGTTTCTTTTGTTCAACTGATGTTCGCAACTGGAAAAAGCGAAGTTGCAGAGAGGGGACCCTTTTGTTCTGTTTTCTTTTTTCTTTTTCTTTTTTTTGCTATCACGAATAGTAAGATAGCGGTTATCATTATATTTTCGTGTGTGAGAGTTCAATTGTGTTCCTCGTTGCGTTTTTTATCTGTATGCTTATCACGAATGAAAATTTTTTATCACGAATGAAAATGTATACTGTGTGTGGGTATGTATGACTTTACTTTTCTGTTAAAATCTGCGCCGATCATTGCTGTCAGTACTGGGCCAGCCACCTCGTCAAGCTGCTTGAAACAGCAGCTTTTTGTGATTGGCTCATGCTCTGTAACAAAAGGAAAATAAATAAAGACGTGATTTGATTTGATTTGTATTGAAGGAAATGTGACATGCAGTCGAAGTTGACAAAACACTCACGTGCTCACTACATGAGCAGCAGGTGATTTCGTCGGCCGAGTTGCATGAATCTGACGACTGGTACTGTAGTAGCCACTTGACCCGTCCGGACGATTCGAGGCTACGCGCAAATATATAGCATGCGTTTAGAACTTTAGATTTGATACCCGCACCTATTAATTGTTTCGTTTTCGAGTACAAGAAGACTTGAAACGTGCCTGTCATTGCTAGCTGCAGTATTCGAGATGCCAGTCACGCCAGTATACCTTGGATGTTGTCGTTATTAACCTGTTCAGAGCAGCCAAGAAATCCGCAAACTGACCCTTCTAAGGCAGTTACGAGGAATATACCAAAATCCTATAGAATCCGCTACGACGTTATGCATCAGTGATTGAATTAAGTACTTTTTGCAGCAGTATAAGCTATTCATATGATAAAACTTCAAGGTAAGTTTTTCTAAACATGCGCTTACAAAGAATACGAACATGTATTGTTTCACCGCTTTTCTGATGGAGGCGAAAAGCAAAAACGCCCGTGTGAACGAGATTTCGGCGCACGTTGAAGATCCCCAGGTGGTCAAAATTAATCCGGAGCCCTCCACTACGGCGCGCCTCATCGCCTGCGTTGCGTCGGCGCGTTAAAACCCCACAATCAATCAATCAATCAATCAATGTATTGTTTCATATTGATGAAATGAACACTGCCCACGATTTTATGCTGGGAAGTTTCAAAGGTAGTGAAGCAGTGTCAGATAGACTGAAATAATTTTGCTAAGTAAAAGCGATTTGATTGTCGCAGGCCGATACAGCATCTCTTGCTCAAGCTTAGCACGATATGATGTCACTACGCGCTTTGTGTTTATTCTTTCGATTACACGATGCGCAGTTATTTTTAAAGTATTCCGCTGAAAGTCTCTTGTAAGGTTTACGTAAATATGCGTAAGCACTGCGCAACTTGCTAATTTTCGTCGTCTGTGATGCTGCTGCACCTTGAAGTTGCTCTCGCTCTGTTTTACTTGTTGAAACGATGCAACGTACGATTGAAGATGAGCAAGTGAAGCAGTGCTAGCGCAATCTCGTGTGTGTATCCATCAATTACTCGAAGAATTTTCTTTGCATGGGTAAGCTCCCCTGTTAGTAATTTAAATGCTCATATACTCTTGTACAGGTTCTAGGATGTTTTAAGCTATGAGTTCTCGTTCAATAGCCGAGGTCAGCAAATGTTATTTTTTTGTATTCTGCATATTGATACATGAAGCATCTTAAAACATGAAGCTCGCAGTTGCGGCTTGTCATGTACACCGACAGCGTTCGACTATCACATTTTCTGTAGTCTGTTTGCAACACCAAAGCTCTCTCTGGAGAATGAAGAGGGCAAGTTCGCAGAAGATCGACAAGTTCTTCCTTCCTGCTGCTAAGAAATTCCTACATGTTGCAGTCGAAGGCACGGAACAGGCCGCCTCATCAGCAGTTGTGCCAACGCTACGACTGGACGAGAAATACGCTAACACCTGTATTCTTCCCCGGTCGGCACCATGCAGCGCATCGCTACCTCTGCAAGGCGAATGTTCACCCCTTTCTTCTCCATGCGACCAGACTAGCGAATTTGAAAGTGAAAGATTGGACGTGGCATCTCCGAGCATCTCCGCAGAATTCTCGAGTGACATGGGAAAGTTCGTCGGTGGGAAAGTCGATGACTACACTAAACGCCGTTTGTTGGAAACGCATTGGTGCCCTCCGGATAACTACAGTTTTCCATACTCACTTCACCGGAAAAACGGCAAAAATGAGAAGCGATACGTAAGTCAGTCGTATTAAAACAAGTACAAGTGGCTTGTCCTGTCCGATTATAGCAGGGGCCTGTACTGCAAGTACTGCGTTTTGTTCGTAACAGGTTCGTTGAGAGGCTAGCAGAAAAATATCCCCCTACAAAAACTGGTCACCATGCCACTCACGTCCTTTGCGAAACTGCTGGGAAAGGACGGCGATCTTTCTGTACATGAAGCAAGCAAGTACCATAATGAAGCAATGCAGGCTGGGGAGGAGTTTCTCGCACTTCTGAAGGCACCCGAAAAAGAAGTAGCCAACCAAATCAGCAATCAGTCTACATCAAGATGAGAACCGAAACCGCCTGGTCCCAATTATAACGTCTATCATCTTTCTAGGGCGCCAAAACATATCATTTCGTGGACATCGAGACGACGGAAGACTTCGTGAGCGGTCAAATGAGGCCTCAATGACTGCGAATGAGGGCAATTTCCGCGAGCTTCTGTGCTTTCGAGTATCAAGCGGGGACACTGAACTTCAGAAGCACGTTGCCAGCACATCATCTCGAGCCACGTACATCAGCAAGACGACCCAGAACGAATTGATGAAGTGCTGTGAAGACGAGGTTCATGCTACACTTATTCAGTGGGTGCACGAGTCGGACGTCTACAGCATAATGTTCGACGAAACAACCGATGTATCTAACACGTCGCAGCCAAGTCTTGCTTTGCGCTATGTACACGAGAACGCTGTACGGGAGGACTTTTTCCAATTTATTGACCCTCGCAATGACAGCCATGCTGTCGACGCCAATATAACTGAGCCGATCCTGACAGGAAGAGCACTTGGTGAGCGGATTCTGAAGATGCTTAAGGACCTACAATTCGACTTGGGCAGGTGTGCCGGCATGGCTACAGATGGATGCAGCCTCGTGGTGTCACAGCTGTGTGGCGCCGTGTCAGAAATTAAGCGGTGTGCCACAAAAGCAGTTCACTCTTCGTGTTTTAACCACGCACTCAACTTGTCGATCTCCAAGTCATCGCGTGCTTAAGCCATCAGGAACGCGGTGGGAATTATGAAAGAGGTAATTTCCTTCACCACCTCACCAAAACGAAACCGTGTATTAAAGAACACACTTGGTCACCAACTGAAAAGCCTTTGCCAGACGAGATGCGTGGAGTGACATGACAGTGACAACCAATTTCGGGACTCTCTTGTCTTCGTGGCGAAAGCTCTTGACGCCGTCGCCAACTGGAAGGAGCTTCAAACCGCTGCAAAAGCAAGCACGCTCCGCGTCGCCGTTGGCGATGGTGAGTTCATAATGGCGATAGTTTGCCTCTCGGACCTTTTGGCTCACACGCTTCCGTTGAGTCGTCTCTACCAGAATGAGTGCATTGATGTGCATACAGCAAGGAATACGCTGACAGACACTGTAGCTGCCCTCACTGCTCAAAGGCGTAACAGTGAAGAGGCGTTCACACCTCTCTGCGAGCAAGCCGACGTCGTGCTCGCGGACGAACTTGAAACAGAGCTGCGGCTCCCTCGCATCACGAAGAGACAGTCCTACAGGGTTAAGACTCCAGCGCTTGATCCAGAGAGCTTCTTCAGGACATCAGTGTATATTCCTCATTGGATAATGCGTTGGCAGAGCTGAAATGGAGTTTCAAGGATGATACTTTTGGAGTTTGCGAGCTCTTCCTATTTATGCCGTCCCAGCTGCTGAATACCATAGCATCAGAGGACGAAGCAAAAGTAGTCAAGCAGATTGCCCAGCAGTATGGATCGCTCGTAAGGCACGGCCCAACAAGTGCTAGTGTTATTCCAGCAGAACTGCGGCTATGGCGGGAAAAGTAGAAGCGTGAAAGAGAACAAGGAGCGGACATCCCTGCGACTGCTGTCGAAGCATTCTGCATGAGCGACGTCGACATCTTTCCTTCGATCAAAGCACTACTACAAATACTGGCCACCCTCCCTGTCAGCGTCGCCAGCGCCAAAAGATCCTTCTCTACGCTCCGCCGCTTAAAGACATGGCTGCGATCACAGATGAGTGAAACACGTCTGACCGGCCTCGCCTTGCTACATACGCACAGAGACATCCCTGTTGATTGTGAAAAAGTTATTGATTGCTTCGCCAACGGAAATCGTGGACGACGGAGGTTGGAATTTGTGTTGTAGCATTGGATTGCTATTCGCCACATAAGAACTTTCAGTAGAAGTTCCCAAATCTACCAACCAGACGTCGTGGTGCTCGAGCTGCACATATTTCTGTGGCATTGTTTCTGCAGTCTAGTACATGAACTCCCATTCTATCGGCAGTAATGCTTCGTTATCAATGGGACATTCACTTTGGAAGTGCAGGTATGTGCTCATCATTATGACACCTGCAAAATCCCAGAATTAGTGGACTTCTGGTGACCACGTCGAAAGAGGGAAAATGATTTGACGTCAATCCGCTCATTTATTACGGTGCCGGTGCACCGGAAAGCGCCGTGCCTGTTCACTGTGATCCGGATAATGTAAATACTTGTATAAAGACAGCGTTCTTTCTCACATCAACTTGTCCTGATACCTGCCCGGCACGACACCAACCCGTGTTCGCACCAGCCACGCAATCCGATTCCTAACAAAGGCTTAGCACAGCAAAATGTGCCTACATCTGAAGTATGGTAGCCCGATATTTGTAGTCTTTCTTGAAATTCATTAAGATTGGAAAACTGATTAGAACAAATAAGTGGAACCACTGTGAGCACAAATAACAGTTTTATGCTCTGAGGGTGTTCCTTTGATAATAGTAACCACTAAAAACAAAAGTCACCCTCCCCCTCTTCGTTTGTACTTCAAGTGACCGCCCCCCCCCTTCCCCCTAAAATGAGTGGCTGGATCCGCCCCTGTCTTGAGGATTTGGGCACACGTCCATTCGGTGGCCGACGCGCCCGCACTGGTAACACAGGTCGATTTGCTTACGATGCAGGGTGCACTCCATCAGAGCGTTTCCGTAGCGGACGTATAGTTCGGGACCTTGTAGCCCGCGAAGGCGATCACTACGGACATCGTCTTCCCGACCCGGTTGGCTTGCAGCGCCGTCGGGTTGTGCTCGTGCACTACCAATTCTTGAATTTTTTGTCCGTGTCCTCCAACGGGACGCCGCGTATCACTCCTTTTACGGTCCCTCTATGGGCGGACTCATAGGCGCTCACCGCGTGGGACGTGCCACGTATGTCGATGCATCCCACGGTCACGTACTTGTCCGCTCGTTCCCTCACCGGCGTGCTCACGATGATAATGCTGGTTGTTCAGGCAGATGACATCGTTTCTTGCTTCAATGGCGCTGACCTGCGCTGCCGTCGTGATGGCTCGGCTAACTTCTGGCCGGGATACTTCGCTCACTCGGAGTCCGCCACGCGGCCGCATTATTATCTTCGTGTCGGCAGGTCTAGCAGCCGCGCGCCCTTCAACAGCTTGCCCTTGTTGATTCGTTTCTGCGTCTTCTGACGTAGATCGTTGCGGGTGGCGCCACCGAGGTCAGTGGCCTGACTGTGACGTCAGTCGTGGCCTTGGTGCTGCCTTGGCTCGCTTGAGTTCTACGTGTTAGGCTTGGGTCCACCGCGCCGCTTTGCTTGTTTTTCCGCCCGCGGTTTTCCAACCGTGCGATCTAGCGAATTGATCCGGCGAAACTTCCACGCTATCCACTTCTACTCGCATAGCGGTAGACATCTTGGTCCAGTAACCGTTGCGTAAGCTTCCGAAAATGTAAGCGCCGAAAAGCCCGGCGGCCTCGGACAACGCCTTGGCTCGAGGACGCTATTGCTTAAAGGGACAGACAACCGATTTTTGTCGAGTATATATTCTCTATCCCAAATGAAAGGGCATCACTTAAAGCACCTTGACGAGAAACGGTTTTGCTGATAACGCCCTAGAACTTTTTAAATCGACATTTTCAGATCTACGAGCCGTATGTGTCCCTCCCAAAAATGATGCTGGCAACCATGACATAGAGTAGCTCGGCAACATACTTTTGTCTGTATGCGAAATAAAAAACGATATTTAAAAACTTGTCCCCAGCTAAAATAGTTTGAATCGTAGTCTTTCCTGTTCCTTCATGTGTTTTGTTTAATGCAACGGTCTATTTTGCACGAATGCGCCATCTGTTGGGATAGACGATAGGTAGAATCTGGCTACACGTTGTGGAGGTGGGAAGTTCGATTCTCCCCGGGCGCGACTTTTTTTTTTTAAGCTGCCCTTGGCGTATTTGGAAACTGAAATCAAATATTTTGGCAGAAACGCCCCTGACTCAGGCCGAATCGTCAAAACTCCTTCACTGGGTCTGTTTACTGAGCCCTGCCGTTGATTCTGGGCATGGAGGCTCAGTTAGCCACACTGAAATTTAAAAATTTCAAAATAACGTTTGGTAATACATTTTCAGTTTAACCTTCTACTTGTGTTAAAAGGTTTTCAATACGTAAATAAACGTTTCAGCAGTTACAGTAGCTGCTAGGTTTGCAGGTCACGTGAGAGAAACACACATTGTAGTGTCAAGTTTCGACACTACGAAACGCCACCCTTCCGATTTCAGGAAGTTTGCTGCCAAATTAAAATTATTTCCGCCAATTTGTTTAGAAATTGCTTGTGGTTACCGGGCTATGCAAAACGCTGGCTTTCATATGAGCTGAACATATACGCGACAAAAATCGGTTGTCTGTCCCTTTAACCGCCGCTGGCCAGCTAACCGTTCATTTAGGGTTAGCGTGGCGGCGGCCGCTTCGAAAGTTCCCGGGCTCGTAAAATGAGAAAGAATGGCTTGCCCGAAGAAAATTTGGTCTCCCGGTGATCGCGTTGATAATGTCTGTCGACCAGTGCTTGTTTTGTGGCCTTGCATCAACTTGGTGCGTCAGAGGACCGGTACTTTGGGGAGCCGATGTGAAGCTCGCCCGCATCGGTTGGCCACCTGGTGGATCTTTGGAAACAGCAGAGGAGAGTGGGAAAAAGTGCCAACGTTTTAAGATATTTAAAAACATTGAGAAGTGCTGGGCCCAATGGCCGCATCGACATGGGGGCTGTGGCTTCACAAACGTGACGTCAGGGCCTCTCCTAACCTTTTCTTTCCTCCATGGCGGAGGTGCTGCCAGGAGAACGTCGGATGACGTGATCATGGAGTGAAGTGGCGTAGAAAACCGGGCTAGTTGGTACAGATTCACCTTCGCAGCGCACAAATGACAGGACAAAGAGGACAAGCGCTGAGCCAAAACTAAAAGTTTTATTGAAGAGACCCACAAATATAAAGCCCTTGAATGTATAAAACAAAGATAAGAACTTGACCCATTAAAAGCAACCGCGCAGGCGCACGTGCTCATGTACCGCACTCATCAAGATATGCAATTTCTGCATCCAAAAGCGACAAAGACGGAGGGCTAACACACGAGTCAGACATTTTTCGAGTTTCATATGCTCCCACTACTTCCCTCGCTTTTTGATCACCGTGCCGGAACAGTAATGTTTTATCATATAGTAAAGGCGTACAACCACAATCGTTGCAATGGGTGGAAAGGTGGCCTGAAGGCACTCCATTAAGTGAACTGTCATGCTCCCGCAAACGAACATTTAATCAGCGGTCCGTTTGGCCAACATAAAAGCGACCACATTTGAGAGGAATGCAATAGACCACGTTCGATCTGAAAGGAACACACTGTTTTTCATGTTTGACACCACATCTCTTTGCTCGGCCCGTTCTACTGATACTGTTTTCGATGGCAGGACAGATGCGTTTCAACCTATTTTTTGCCGAAAACGCCACATTGACGTTGTATCTGCTCCCCACCTTTTCAGACGGTGTGAAACATTGTGCAGGTACGGAATTACAACGATCTTTTCCTTCTTTTCCTTGACTACACCACATGCAGGAGACCAGTTTTTCTTTACCAAATACAACTTACGACAGGCCTACCAAATGACTCCGTCAACGTAGCCAGCATTTCTGAGTCTGCCAAACTGTGCACTAAAGCTACACTCAATTTGGTAAAAACAAGACTTGAAAATGGCCAACCTGGGGAAGTTGAAAACAATCCCATATTTCACAATCTTAGAATGGGCCGATGAAGAGTTCAGGAGTTCAGTAGAGGCTTCTTCGATCGCGGACTATAGAGCCAGCATACATGATTCTGCTCGAACTTTAACGACGAGTCCAAAAACTGAATTGTTTTTTCTTTTAGCGGTTCGCACGTAAACGTTAGCCCGAACGCGCGCAACGTTTGAATGCTCTCAAAATGTCTACCATTTTTCTTGTAGGGTCATAGTATTCACAAAATACTAAGTAGTCATCAGCAAACCTGAACGTTTTAAGTGCCAGACCCTCCAAGTCCCGTTCCAATACATGGTCAACATGAGCCAAGAACAATGTGAGCAACTTTCGAACCAATACAGATTCCAGATCTCGCTCTTTCTCTCTCTCTCTCTGCACATAAACACTGTACACCATCCTACAATAGTTGATTCTAAGTAGAAACGCAGCAGCTCCAAGAAAGATTCCGCTGAAATTCCGCAACTTTGCATAAATTTAACCTCCTCGTTGTGGACGGTGATGCATTCTTTCACAGATACCAAAACCTCTTCATGCGGAAGGGAGTAGAACAGGTTTTCAACATGAATGCTGAAAGCGGCCTGGATTACTATCTTGTAGATATTTCGCCACTTGCAGCGAACTAGGAATAAGAAAAGGGTCCGTAATATGTAATGTCGACAGATGCTTCTGCAAAAACCCCGACATCTCGTGTTGCCAAGTGCCGCGTTCGCTAACAATAGCTCGGAAAGGTACACCTTCCTTATGTGTTGTGGCGGTGAAAAACACTATCAGCTGAGATTTTTTCGAACTTTTTACACTTGTGGCCAACTGAGACAAATTAAACTCGTTAAGAAGGGCTACAGCTTTCGATTTTAGTTTTGAGGGCTTGACAGAAACTTTAGCAAAGGACTTGTCAACGACCTCTAAGGCCTTTTCATCAAACATGCCTTTTGCCATCACAACAAAACAGCTCTCCTTGTCAGCAACCACAAGACGCAATTTATTCTTGGCAAAATAATCACCAATAGGAGTCAATTTTACAAGACTATTGTGCACCCCCCTTGGTCCTGGCCACAGCGTTAACCCCCTCTTTAAGGCACACACCTGCTTCAGCGTCGGGAGCTCGCCCAGACACCTTCTGGGACCAGGCAAGTCTCGGGCTCGACGCAGTGTTTCGGGCATCAAGTTCTGTGTAGATAAACCGGCTAGGAAACTGACAAGTATGCGGCGCCCCCGACCCTAATATTCGTTGGCCGCTGAGATAGGTGACCCCGCAAGGCTCGGTTAAGCAACATTGTGTTTGGCTAGTGATTAAACACCGACGAGCACAGCAGCTCGCTGTCATTCACCGTCACCACCAGCAGGCTGCGGAACCTCACTCGGCTGGAGGGTACCGCGATCCTCCCACGTTCACAAATGCGAGGCAAATTGTGACACTGGCGACGAGGGAAGAAGCACAAGGACCGACCGAAGCCACCGAGAGCGCCGAGACAACACCCGCCACACCTGCCGCCATTACGCCATGCCGCTGTACGGGAGGCTCGAGCCGTTCGAGGGGGAAGGGTCTGCCTGGGCGGTCTACGAGGAACAAGGCGTGTTTTTCCGGGCGAACAACACACCCGAAGCAAAACAGCGCGACATTTTAGATGCGATGCTCAGAGCATCTCTTGTCGGCGGCCCTGTCCTTCCTGTGTGCGTCCGTTGTTGTCCGCGTGCGTCCATTGTTATTGTCCGCAGCCACTCTCCCCCTCTCCTCTCCGATAGCGAACACTCTCTCGCGAGGGGCACTGGAATGGATTCGATTGGAGTGGCTTGGCTTGGCTTGGATTGGATTTGCATTGGATTGGATTGGATTAAAGTGGATTGTGTTGGATTGTGTTGCGTCATAGCCGCGGCACTCTCTCTCTCCGCGGTCTCCTCTCCTTCGGGCGCGCTGCGCATATAACTGGTGTGCCGCTCTCCGGCGGCCTTTCGGTCGTCGGTTTCTCTCCGCTTGCGCTTGAACCCCCCTCAGCGTCGCATCACACCAGGGTTCCCGCGAGGGGAGGTGGCCGTAATTTTTCCAAGCCATCTCCGGGACCCGCGTCTTCGGTCTCCTGCTCGACCTCCCCAAGCCAGCCACGCCGCATGACAAGACGCTGGGTGAGCTGCTCACGACGCTTCGCTCGCACTTCAGCCCGGCCCCGTCAACGTTACTGGAGCGCTTCCGCTTCACCAACCGGAGCCGCCGAGGAGAGACTCTCGGGCAGCTCGTCGCAGCGCTGCGAGGGTTAGCGAGTGGATGCGCCTTCGGGGACGAGCTCGACTCGCAGCTCCGGGACCATTTTGTCTGCGCCATAAATGACTCCTCCATGCAGACGCGACTTCTGGAGCTTCCTGACCCCTCGCTGGACGACGCCGTGGAGGCAGCGCTGCCGATGGATACTGTGGCCAAGGATGCAGGCGAGATTGCACGTGCGGCCGGCTCACCGTCAACGAAAGCGGCAGTGAACAAGATGAGGACACGCCATGGTAGGTGCAGTCGTTGCGGTGATGACCCCGACCCCTCCCCCCCTCACGTGCTAGTTCACGCGGAGTGCTTTGCGTGTGCCGAAGGGGGACGGCGAACGGGCAGATGTAGCAGCCTGGGGCAAGAACATGTTCCACGCAAGCCCACGGCCAAGGGAGCCGGCGCAAGGATAGACGGCGGGGACGTGCGGCAGCAGCTTCGGGTTCCTCGACGGCTAGGCTTCACGTCGTGGCCGAAGACCCGGAGATTTTTGACATGTGGCACAGGGGCATAGTTCAGCCGTCCGTGCCACCGTACATGCTGACCGTCGAAGTCTGCGGGCAACCCCATCTCCATGGAGCTGGACAAAGGGGCCAGCTTGTCGGCCATGGCCGGGAAAGTCTTCAAGCGAACCTTCCCTGGAGTGCCCGTCGAGGCGTCGGCGTCATGCTGCGCAGCTACTCCGGACAGCTCGCCCAGGTCGAGGGTGAAGCCCATGGAAGTGTTTGTTGGTTCATACTTCAAACAAAAACAGCGCTCAAGACGGGACAAAAAAAGGAGGCTACACACACAGCGCTGTGTGTGTAGCCTCCTTCCTTCTGTCCCGTCTTGAGTGCTGTTTTGTTTGAGCTGAAGCCCAGGTAAGCGTTCGCCTTGGTGATAGGGAGGCAACCGTACTTGACCAAGGGGTCGTCACCGACGCTGTTGGGCCTGAACTGGATCCAGGCGTTGGACGTGCGGTTGCCGGAGTACCAGGAAGCAGTACATGTGGTCGAATACCTCCCAGGCCTCCTGACCAAGTTCAAGGCCCTGTTCCAGCCAGGGGTGGGCACATTCACCGGCACGGCGGCTAGCAACCATGTCCCAAAGGGAGCCGGCCTCGGTTTTTCAAGCCTCGCCCGCTGCCGTTCGCCTTTAAGGATGGGGTCACTCAGGAACTGCAACGGTTGCAGCGAGAAGACATCCTGGTTCCCATCAAGTCGTCGGAGAGGGCCGCCCCCATCGTGCCAGTCCTCAAGCAAGACGGCAGTGTTAGGATCCGTGTGGACTTCAAGGTCACCATCAACCCCGTCGCTACAGTCGAAAAGTACCCGCTACCCCAAATTGAAGATCTCTGGTCAGCTTTGTCCGGGGCACAGAAGTTCACCAAGCTCGACCTCAGAGATGCTTACCAGCAGCTGCAGTTGGCTCTCACTTAACACTGTAGCTGGAACTCCTTCAGGTCGAACCCACACTCGTTCTACCGCCTCCAGCAGAGGCAGCGGCCTAGCTTGATGGTGCTGGTTAAAGTTGCACTCACTTTTCATCTTGTAAGACGCATCACTTGTGGCCGCTGTGTCTCTAGCAGGCCATGGACGGTTGCAGCAACTGTTTCGCCTTCGGTAAGCGAGTTCTGAGTTGCCTCCCCATTTGGAGTTGAGTGGGGCTGAATCCATTAAGGCCCGGGGTATCTCTGTAGGTGAGAATAGCTAGATGCGGGTCACTCGATTTGCCAAGCAGTTCCTTCACTGTGCGGACCATCCTTTCAGCTTCTCCGTTTGACTGAGGAAAATGCGGGCTGCTGGTCACAAGGGTGAAACCATAGGAGTCGGCAAACCTCTTGAGCTCATGAGAGGAGAATGGCGGCCCATTATCCGATCTCACAACTTCTGGGCTACCATGTCGAGCAAATGTGCTCTTGAGCACTTCGACGACTGCAGAAGTTGTAGACGACCGTAAGGTAATAACCTCACGGTAGCGGGAGTAATAATCCACGAGGAGCAAAAACGTTTGTCCTTTGCCGTGGAAGAGATCCATGCCCAGACCCTCCCATGGGCGGCTCGGTAGGGTGCGGAAATAAGTGGCTCCGCTGGATTAATACGAGTGCGCGCACACTGTTCGCGCGCCGGAGAGTTCTGTCTTGCGCGGCGCAGCCTGGGCTCCGAACGTCGCGGCGCTTTGTGAGCTTTGGCTGCGTCTAGTTCGACTGGCGAAAATCCTCCGGCAGTTCCTTTTGCCGCTTTTAAATGCAGAGCATTTCAGTAATTCACGATGTCACCCGCGTTGACGTCCGTAGTCCGCACCGCACCCCTCCCTACTATATATAAAAAAAATACTATCCGGCGCCCGGTTTCAATCCCTCGACCCTGCGGGCGGAACGCAATGTACATGGTGCTCTACCCACTGCGCACAAAGCCGACACAGAATGGGACGCTACGAACGCGCCTTATATCGTTGACTCATTCAAATTACTGCTGACGAGCGCTCTCTCGTCAGCAGTTGCCACAAGTGCAACAACATTAACGTAACGCAAACTACTTAACGTCGTGCGCCCCCGGAAATGCTCTGCATTTGATCGTGCCCCTCGCGAGGGGGATGTTTCACTGTGTCTTCTCTCGGCTGCGGGACCCGTGCCGCCATCTGGCGGAGGCGCGGCACAACGCGTAGCACTTTCTTTGAAAAAAAAACGCCTCGAAAGCGCGGCAAATATGAAATAGGGATGACGCGCTTTCGAGGTAATCCGCCGACGCGGCTGCTTTGTGTACAGACTCGGCGGCGAGCGTCCCGGAATTCTGGTGCCGACCGAACCCCATTGTTTTTCTTTCTCGGCGTCTTCCCACTGCCGCGCCAGAGTCCAAGCTTCCTTTAGCGACAACTTGGAAGTACGGCACAACTGCTCCGAGGGGCGAGCATCTCTGAGGCCGACCACGAACCTATCCCGCACGAGGCGCTTTTCGACTTGAACAGACGGTAGTTGCAGCGCTTCACAAGTGGAGTGGAATAAACTTTATTATGAGCTTGCAAAACTCGAGTGCGCGTGCACGCACTCTAGTCGACCGGGCCTAGGTCACCGTCGGGGAGACATCTTGGCTTGATTTCTTCTCCCCGCATGCGGGGTATCGGAAGCCTGCCTGGTTGTCGCCTCTTGGGGTTGCTGGACGGCCCAGAGTCTGCATGAGTCTGCGTAATAAGCGTCAACACTTTCGCTCGCTTCCTGAGCGCGCTTATGAAAGCGAGAAGACTCACAGGAAGTAACTGTAAAAGGGTTGAGAGTTGGGCGAGTTGGTACTGATGCATCTCGAAAAACAAACTGCGCGCAAATTAACGGCGCCTGTGCCGTCTTCATGTGTTCTTGTCCCCGTTAATTTGCGCGTCATTTGTTTTTCGAGAAGACTCGCAGAGCTCGTTAGCCGGGTGCACGAAGTGTTCGGTAAAACGCTTGACGACGGTCTCGTAAGAGAGCAGCTCGTCCGAAGAAAGCGGGAAAGTGTCGAGCAGGGGACGACTTTCGGGGCCCATACAGCATAAAAGTGAACGTACTTGCACTTCGGCAGAGGCGTGGCATACTCCGGAGACCGCTGCGTAGTCCTTCTTTTTCTTTTGAGGTTTTGAAGGAGAAGAGAGGAAAAAGGGCCCAAAACTGTCCGACATTGCCAACCACATCAGGCCGCTGCGTAGTCCTCGCAACGTGTTTTCAACGTTGGCCAAGACGCAGCGTTGGTGAAGTCCAATGCGTCGGGTTGCCGAAGCGAAATCTCGAGCCACTTGCATTCAGGAGTCTGTTGCTCGTCGGCCATGATTTCTTTTTCTGTCTCGGTAAGGATAAGTGAAGACGTCTATTCGCCCACTTCTGACACCATGCTGTGTTTGGATTGACCCGGACGATGTGTTCGTCGGGGCCAGAACTGTCTCCACCGCAGCCGTCAGCGTCACAGTAGTAGTAGTAGTAGCACCTTTATTGGTAAGGATAGCCAAAGGCCGGTTTAGGGAATAGGAAGGGGAGTAGGGGAGGGGAATGCAGCGTCTTTTACAGGGACGTGGCAGCTTGCAGGGACCAGAGTCGACCCCAGCTACACTGCCCGTTCCAGGTAACTTTTGATAGCAAACAGCCCTATTTTGTGCAGTAGAGGTTTCTCCATAGTATGATAGTCTTCTGGGGTGCTTGTGGGCGCGTGGAAAGATGTGATGATGTCTAAGCGATGTTGCGAGAAGAAGGAGCAATCCCTAAGGAGATGGTTGAGGTCTGCATATGTGAGGGTATTGCAGAATGTACATTTGAGAGGCAGATTGGGTGAGAGCCATTTTCGGATTACGTGCGGGGTGTAGCGGCGTTTGCTAGGAGCTTGTTGAGAAATACCTCACCGGCTCGTGGCAGGGGAGGAGTGCCGGTTAAGTGCCCTTGTGGGGTGGCAGCGATGTAGCGGTTCCTCTTGTCGCGTTTATGTCGAAGTAACTGCAGGGGAGGAGGTAGCGGTGACGGAGTCGGCGTGCAGGGAACCAGCGGAGGTGTGATACTGCTATCCTGTGCCGCAGAATGGGCGGCCTGGTTACCCGTGCAAGCTGTCTCGTGGCCGGGAACCCAATCAATCCGTACAGATACCCCGTTGCGACGGAGTAGGGCAACATGGGTCAGAATTTATTGTGTGAGGGGATTGAGAGAGAATTGGCGTCTGAGTTCTTGAATTACGCCGAAGGAGTCCGTGAGGATTCGAATGTGGGATGGGGCCATCTGCGAGACGTCGAAGGTTATGTGGTTGAGAGTACCGATGACAGCGTGGAGCTCAGCCTCCAACGGAGTGATGTGGACAAGGTTGAGGCTTGCTGTGCCGCTGAGATCTGGGTTCTCCGAGCAGTGCCAAGCCAGACCGACGATGTGGTCCCTGACGCTGGCGTCCGTATAGATGTCAATCTCTCCGGGAAAACGGGACCGGTTGAGCTTTTCTAGGCGCTGTTTGCGCAGCATGGAGTGACCGCGCGGGACTGATTTCGAAGGTGCATTAGGGGCCACATCCGGGAGAGTCCATGCAGCCATTGGGCTTAGAAGGTTGTGCACCTGGATGTGCCGTTGGGTGTCCCAATCTGAGAGCGCCAGTCCTTGTTGCAGGATAAGAGTCCGCTTGAAGTCCGCTTGCATTCGAGTTTCCTTCATTATCAGATCGATGGGGGGAAGTGGAGCAGCTTGTTCCAATGCCGTAATTCGTGTATGCCGAGGTAATCCGGTTATGGTTCGGAGTGTGGCTCTGTGAAGGGTCTGGAGGAATTTGAGATTGGTCTTGCTGAAGTCATATACAGGGGCACCATATGCGAGGGCATCGATGGCCACAGCACGAGCCAAAGCAACGCATGAACTTTGTTGTGCACCGCCGTACTTGTTAGACAGGCGCTTAATAAGGTGAAGCATCGGTTTCCATTGCTTTTTTAATTTGGTTAGCCAGATCTTTGGACTGTTGCGACTGCCCAGCGGGATGCCAAGCAGCCTTATGTGGCCGCAAGTGGCACGGATAGTGTTATTTGTGATGTGGAGGGCGGTTGGTTCCGTATCAGGCGAGGACTTGGTTCCGTGAACAAGGAGTTCAGTTTTTTCAGGCGCCATCTCAAGCCCGAGTTGAAGCAGATGGTTCTCAAGGCTTGCGACTGCCGCCTGAAGTTCAGTAATCATACTGTCCGTGTTTTCGAAGTCATTACCTTCTGTCCATATCGTAATATCATCCGCGTAGATGGCGAAACGGGCGGATGTGCCTCGCTCGAGTTGACGAGCCATACGGGTCATCGCCAGATTAAAGAGGACTGGTCCGAGTATAGACCCTCGAGGAACTCCTCTGTCTAGAAAGTAAGTACGGGGCGACCAGCCCGGATGGGAAAAAGTGTGTTGGTGCGGGCTTGTTGGTACATAATGGGGTTGGTACATAGTGCGGGCTTGTTGGTACCGGATGGGAACCGTTAATTTTTATGGGTCTACTCTGGAGAAAGTGGCGCACCCAGTCTTGAGTTTTTTGGCTGGGATACGCTTGGGCTAATTCCTCTAGAATTGCGGTTTGACTGACTCTGTCGAAGGCCTTGCGGATGTCGACGGCTAAAACGTAGTCTGGTAGGCCACAACTCCTTGCCGAGCGGTTGATAACACGACGTAGAAGCCACAAACAGTCGTGTGTACCGAGATGAGGGCGAAAGCCGGTTTGGGAGGGGTGAAACCAGGGTTGAGCGTATTCGAGGTAGTATTGTAGCCGGGCATGGATGAGACGTTCTATTAGTTTACACAGAGTAGGAGTAAGTGAAATTGGCCGCAAGTTTGTGATAACATTTGGATCTTTGGTTTGGGAATGGGATGGACAAGGGTGAGTTTCAGGTAATCAGGGACCTCACTCATCTCCCATAGCTTGTTCACGTGGGCTAGTACCCCGCACGGGGCACCTTGAGCAATCATGGTGACGGTACTGGCGATACCGCGGACCCCGAGCCCCCAAACATAAGCTGGATCCAACCGTGGCGATGTGTTTATAGGTGGAGGGTTAGAAACCACGAACGGTGGCCGTCGGAGCCCAGGTCAAGCTCCGGCGGATGGGCTCCCTGTCTGTTTACCAGGCAGGGAGCTCCGGGACCTCTCTCGGCAACAGGGTAAACCGAGTGAAGAAAGTACCCCCGTCCCCTGCTTTTTCCTATGCCATATGGTAAATCAAAAAACCCCCCCCAAACATGATCGGACCCTGAAAAGGGTCCGCACCGAAGAATCCTTTCCACCTCTTCCTGCCATCAACTCACCGAAACCTGACAATTACCCACGTTTTTTGATAGTTGAATCGGTAGACAAATCCAAGCCTCTTTCCTCACAATCTGTATTCCTTGTATCCAAGTTTCTTGAATCCATCCTTGGCAAGACATACAATGCTAAAAAACTAAGAACTGGCGAGGTCCTAGTTGAGGTTAACTCACAGAAGCAAGCCACAACTCTCATGAGCCAAACCCGCATGGCAGACCTGGATATCAGAGTCACACCCCACCGCAGCCTCAACAGCTCCCAGGGTGTGATATCTGAGCCAGACCTCCTAACCGAGACAGAGACCGATCTGCTCGAAGGCCTAAAAGATCAAGGCGTGACAGCAGTAAGGCGCATCGTCATTAGGAGAGATAACAAAGAAATACCCACCAAACATCTAATTCTCACTTTCGACCGCTGCACACTGCCCGAGCATGTCAGCGCAGGTTTCATCCGTTGTTCTGTCCGGCCATACATCCCGAACCCGCGGCGCTGTTTCAAGTGCCAGAGGTTCGGGCATGGTACCAACTCCTGTCGTGGCAGAACAACATGTGCCAAATGTGGCCAGCATGATCATCTATCCGACAACTGCACAGCAACCAACCTTACCTGCCCGAATTGCCAGGGTCCACATGCAGCATACTCTCGCGCCTGTGAAAAGTTTCAACTAGAGAAGAAAATAATCAACATCAAAGTCACTGAAAACATCACCTTCCCCGAGGCGCGAAAGAGGTTCGCCTCTTTTCCCGTGGGGAGGTACGCCGACGCAGCTCGCCGGGGGGCGGAGCGGCGTCTGGTTTCGGCGGGGACCCAGTACCGCGAGTCGGACTTGGTCCCGCCCCTGCCCCCCCCCAGGGTTGCCTCTGGCAGCCCAACCCGCCTCCGCACCGCTCGCTGAGCCAGCAGCGGCTGTGGTGGCATCCACGTCCGGTGGGGATGCTGCTGCACCCACCGTTTCCCCCTCTCCACCGGCCCGAAGCACACGCAAGGGCCCGGACGAGATGGAGACGGAGGCGGTCGCAGCGACCCCCTCCCCCTCCTTACTGCCTGTGCCATCTGGGGTGCTCCCCACGCCTTCGGCACAGGCAGCGCAGGCAAAGAACACCCGAAAGGGTACCACGTCAAGGGGGCCCAGTCCGCTGGGCACCCCCTTGCCTTCAGATGACGACATGGACGTCGAGCCCTTCCGGCTTTCATCGCAGCGGAAGGAACGGGCTGCGACGTCCAGGTCAGTAGAGAAGGTCAGAAAACCCCTTCCAAGAGTGCAAGCCCCGAAAGACCCTACATAAATAGTCACACTCCAGTAGCTCTGAACACATAATAATGGGAAGAGAAAATATTGTTCAATGGAACTGCAGAGGCCTTCTGAATAATCTTGACGACGTTTATGAGATTCTGCATGCCAAGCAGCCAAGTATAATGTGTGTCCAGGAAACACATCTGAATTCCAAACACACAAATTTCTTGAATAGTTACATGGTATACAGGAAAGACAGGGATGGCTGCACACACTCTTCTGGCGGTGTTGCCATAATCACCCGCAAATCCTTAGCATGCCACCCTGTCACCTTGAACACCGTCCTTGAGGCTGTAGCCGTCCGCACAATAATATTTAATAGATTAATAACGGTATGCTCCATATACATTCCTCCTGATGTTGCACTTACGAGCTCCGACTTCGAGGCGCTGGTAGACCAGCTGCCCGAACCATACATTCTAACAGGCGACCTTAATGCTCACAACTCTCTTTGGGGCTCTTCCAGAACGGATGCCCGAGGTCGCCTGATAGAGAAATTCCTGACATCTTCTGGAGCATGCCTTTTCAACAATAAACAGCCTACATATCATAACATAGGACACAACACATACTCATGTCTTGACTTGGCTATTGGCTCCGCAGTTCTCTTTCCTCTTCTCGAGTGGGGTGTGGGAACTGACCCATATGGTAGTGACCACTTCCCCACCTCACTTAGATATATAGGTAAAGGCCCAAGCAGTTCATCTTCCCATAATAGGTTCAATGAAGCACGAGCTAACTGGAACACATTTACAGAGACATCGAAACTACACCACACATCCATAGCACACCTACACGTAGATGAAGCCGCACAACTCCTCACGGCGCACATCCTCGACGCCGCCGAAAAGTCTATTCCCCACGCCTCTGGTGCCCCGCGCAACCAGCGGAGGCCGTGGTGGAATGAGGACTGTAGGCGGGCGCGAGAGGCCCAGAACAAGGCGTGGGGTGTCCTTCGTCGGTACCCCACGTCGGGTAACCTCATTTTGTTCAAACGGGCCAAGGCGTTAGGAAAACGTGTGCGCCGTGAGGCAAAACGAGAGAGTTGGCGCTCATTCATAACATCTATAAACTCATACACAGACACACGCAAGGTATGGACGCGTATACGCAAACTCAAAGGACAACATACACACAGCCTGCCCCTGGTCAGTACAACAGGGGACACACTGGAAGACCAGGCTGACACACTCGCACAACACTTCCAACACGTTTCCAGTTCAGCACACTACACGAATACTTTCCTGAAGTATAAAGCCTCTTGTGAAAAGAAGTCCCTACACGACAACAACAAATCACAGACTTCTTACAACTCTCTGTTTTCACTACATGAGCTGAGGGCTGCTCTGAGCACGTGTAAACCCTCAGCTCCAGGCCCAGACAACATTACATACACAATGATACAACATCTACATGCAGACACACTTGAAGCACTTCTACATCTATATAATAAAATATGGCTTTCGGGGCACATTCCACACTCTTGGAGGGAGGCCATTGTAGTGGCTTTCTTGAAGGAGGGAAAGGACCCGTCGTCCCCCTCAAGTTACCGTCCAATAGCCCTGACGAGCTGCCTGTGCAAGCTCTTCGAGAAGATGATCAATCGCAGGCTTGTGTACTTCCTCGAGTACAATGGTCTTCTCGAGAGCTGCCAGGCAGGCTTTAGGGTGGGGCGATCGACGAACGATCAACTGGTTGCACTTGACTCATACATCAAGGATGCCTTCGTGCATAAGCAGTACTGCTTAACTGTCTTTTTCGACCTCGAGAAGGCCTACGACACCGCTTGGCGTTATGGGATCCTTAGTGATCTCAGGTCATTCGGTGTTTCGGGTAATATGTTGAACACCCTTGTTAGTTATTTGTCGGACAGAGCGTTCAGAGTAAGAGTTGGTTGTGCACTTTCAAAGGTTCACGTCCAAGAAAATGGCGTGCCGCAAGGAGGCGTGTTGAGTTGCACTCTCTTTATCGTAAAGATGAACTCTCTTGGAAAGGCACTGCCACCAACAATCTCTTATTCTATGTATGTAGACGACGTGCAAATATCTTTTAAATCATGTAATATGTCAATATGCGAACGTCAAGTCCAGCTTGGTGTCAAGAAGCTTGCCGGCTGGGCAGACAAGAATGGGTTTAAATTGAATCCTGCAAAAAGCTCCTGCGTTGTGTTCTCCAGGAAGCGCGGGGTCCATCCGGACCCAGACATTACTCTGAATGGCGTGTCGCTTCCTGTGAACAAGGAGCACAAGTTCTTAGGTGTTGTGTTTGACCAGAAACTCACATTCATTCCACACATCAAGAAACTTAAACATAAATGTCTGAAAACAATGAATATACTTAAGGTTCTCTCCCATCAATCGTATGGTTCCGACAAAGAACTCCTACTACGGCTCTATACTGCTTTGGTTGGGTCTCGTTTAGACTATGGTAGTGTGGTATATGGGTCGGCGTCCAAAACAGCGTTGCGAATGCTTGACCCAGTGCTACACTTGGGGCTACGGCTTGCGTCGGGTGCTTTTCGCACGAGCCCTGTCGAGAGTCTGTATGCCGAGTGTAATAAGTGGAGCCTTGAGAACCAACGGACGTACATGGACTTACTTTATGCGTTTAAAATTTCATCGGTGAATAACCATCCTTTTTATCCTGTTTTTAACGACACATCCACATCTGTTCTTTTTGTAAATCGCCCATCTGTTCCTCTGCCCTTTTCACTTAGAGTGAGAGAGCGAGCCTCGGATCTGAGCGCTTCGTTTTTAGATGTGTACAGGTCATCCTCTTTAAACATTTTACCTCCTTGGAAAGTTCGTCCTGTGTCCTCCGACCTTTCTTTTATGAAACTTGACAAAAATCGGGTACCGCGAGCTGCAATACTGCAGCACTTTCTGTCTCTGCAGTTTAAATACCCACTTGCAGAATTTTACAGTGACGCGTCTAAAACCTCCACTATGGTCTCCTGCGCTGCTCATGGTCCGAATTTCAGTGCAGCCAGAACCATGAGCGTCCACACGACAATTTTTTCAGCAGAAGCGCATGGGATTTTGCTGATTGTACGACACATACATGAAAATCAAATTCCGAAGTCTATCATCTACACAGATTCCTTGAGTGTTGTTCGCGCACTGTCATCGCATACACCCCCCAAAAACCACATAGTTAATCTTGTATTTAACATTATCATGTCTGTGTATGCAAAGAAGCATCAGCTGCTCCTCTGCTGGGTTCCAGGACACGCTGGGATCGCTGGGAATGAGTTGGCAGACGAGAGGGCAGCTGCTGCTGCACTCAGGAACACTGTAGACATAACAACCGTACCGTACACAGACCTCAAGCCACACATAAGACAACACCTGCGCAGAACATGGCAAACACACTGGGATGAACAGACAGACAACAAACTACATGTAATAAAGCCACACTTGGGACGGTACACAGCTGACTCACGCAACAGACACACGGAAGTCGCCTTGGGTAGGCTACGGATGGGGCACACGCATGCAACTCACTCGTATCTGCTGACGGGATCTCCTAGACCCCAGTGCAGCAGGTGCGGAGAGGCCCTATCCGTAGTACACATACTAATCACATGCAAGGCACTTCACACAACACGACACAAACACTTCAGAGAACTCTACAGACAACATATTCCCCTACATCCATCGTTTTTCCTAGGTGATGATGCCATTGTTTCCGTGAAACGTGTGTTTGAGTATTTGTCCGACGTCAAGTTTTTAAACCTCATTTCCTATCACGCATCATGAAATCTGGCCCTATACACCAGCCATGCTCATTGTTGTGTTGTGATTTTACTTTTGTTTTTGCTGATTTTAGTTAGTGTTTAAGGTTTCACCCCTATCATCGACTATTGTTTTGGCGCTCTTTGCCCCAGTTGGCCTTGCGCCATAAACATCCAACGATCATCATCATCACGTGGGCTAGTAGTCGAGTCAGAGTAAAATCGTCCATGTTCCCAATTTTTCCCAGGTGATGCCGTCATGGCCAGGTGCAGAACGTAGTTTTCCCTGCATTATGGCCGCCCGGAGTTCTGCCAGAGTGAACGGAGAGTCTAAGTCTTCGCGTGAATGGGGGACCTGGATGACCGGTAGTGCGGGGGGCTGGGTGAGTGATGCCGTGGGGAAGAAGGTAGTAAGAAGTTGGTGCTCTACTGTGGCTGGATCGTCCGTCAGTGAAAGGGTGGAGAACAGTGGTTGGCGCTTTTTCGATTTCCCGGCGAGGCCTCTGTAAATTCGCCACAGCTTGGAGAGACCACGTTCCTTGCTAAGTGAGGAGCACAAGTCATTCCAATGGTCATTCATTAATTCCTTCTGATACGAATTAATCCGTTTGTATTGATGCCTGATGCGCATCAGGTCCCGATGGCGATGGCCATTGTCACGGTAGCGGTGGGTGAGCTGCTCGACGCGCTTCCACAAATTCGATAAATGCCCGTCAATGGCAGGGGTGTCTTCACAACAGGTGATTTGTTCGGAAGCCGTGTGCGAGGCCTGTTGGACGCCAGCGATGAATGCCGAAAGATCGTGGTCCTCATGTGGATTGAGAGCTTGCCGAAAGGCACACCAGTCGGTTCGAGTGATAGTTTTCGTCATGCGTAGTCGCTTGTCGCGTAATGTAATGGATATAGGATAGTGGCCACTACCCCACGTTGTGCTGTACGTGGACCAATTACGGATGAGGCCTGCTGTGGTCCATCTCAGGTCAGGGATGGTGTCCCGTTGAGATGGATGAAGCCCCGCCCTTGTTGCGCAGGCGCGGTCGTTAACAAGGTGTAGTTGCATAGTTCAGCAGTTTCCTCAAGAGCCGCTCCTCTCTTGTCTGTATTGGTATAGCCCCAGGTGTGGCTCTCTGCATTGAAGTCGCCTCCAATAACCATATTTGTGCAGGGAAATTCAGACTTAAGTTGGTTTATCCAATAAACTGACATTACGGAGGGATCCTGTGATGGCCCTGTAGTAGGCCGAGGCAACCACTATGGTTTTTCCACTAGGTAGTCGAGCATGAGTGACTACGACTTCATGCTGAGTAGACGTGAGGCCCGGCACGATGACTTGTCGGCTTCCGAGGTCTGCACGGACCAATACGGCCGCATAGCCGGGTGTGAGGGTGGATCTATTTGAGTTACGATGTGGTTTGCAGGTAATGCAGGGGCTGGTGTAGGTCGTATAACCGCGAACGTTAGGAGTTGTGCGAGTTTCTTGGAGCAATATAAATAGCGGTTGGATTTGCCTAATGCGCTGTAACAATGTGAGATGATTCTGCTGGTAGCTGCGGCAATTCCACTGTAGAATAGTAGGAGTAGCCATTATTGCTGAATAAGGACTTTACGAGGGGGTTCCTCGGGAGCCTCTGTCGGGGTTAGCCCTTCTGAAAAACGTTGCAGTAAGGCCGTTGTTTGTTGCACATGACTTTCGAGAAGACTTCGAATTTTACCGATGTCATCTTGCCGTGTTGTACGTTCACGCTGAATGTCGGTTCGGATAGCATGGAGAGCCTGCGTGAGATCCGGGTCGATCCTACTTTGTGATGTGGGAGTACGTTTGTTGATGCCGGGGCTCCGGCTAGGGCGCGTATTGTTGCGCGAAGCGGGTTTATTGGGGTTAGTTTTGGTCACATTCTGATTCTTTGCGGCTAGGGCTTTTTTGAGTTCCTGGTTTTCTGTCTTGAGCTGCTGGATTTCTTCTCGCAAGGCAGCCAGCTGGGCCAAGACGGCGGTGTAAGCGGGGACCTGTTGAGTGTCACAAGAACCTTGGCTCTTGTTTGGTTGGCGCTGAGTTTCTTTCTCACGTATTCTGTCCACCCAAGAACTGCCCTTGGCAGAATCCTTAGCGGGTGTGTTATTAGAGGGGAGCCTGCTGGGGAAAGTTGGACTGACAGCAATGTAGCCTAATTCATCACATGCAGCACAATATACTGTCGGACCGCAATCCTCACCTACATCATGTGGTCTACCGCAGGCCCTGCACATCGTCTGGCTGGGACAGTACTTGGACATATGGCCGATGCGGTGGCAGTTGTAACATACCATTCTCTTGGGGACATAGGGGCTCACTTTAACGATGGCCATGTAATACTTCACAGCTTTTGGCAAAGTTGGGGAGTCGAACGTGACTACCGCACGGTTGGTTTTGCCGATGCGATGTACCGAGAGAATTTCTGCATGTTCGCAGCGAAGCCATTCGTAAATATCTTCGTTGGAGTCTTCAGGCTCAACTGTAATTACTCCTCTTGTGGTATTTGGATGGTGCGGGGACTTTTTGACCTCAACTGGGATAGAGGTGCATTTGCCATTTTGTGAGCGGGGTCGACTTACCCGGCCAGTCTTGGTGACGAGTGTTGTTCCGGTGCTCTTGTTGCAACAAGTCCTTTATTCGTGCACGCCCCCCCCCCCCCCCCCCCCCCGCGTCCCCCATCACGGGCGGCGCCACCGGACGGCTGACTGAACCCAGGTGACACCACAACATGATGAGTACGTACGCTGAATGGCCCACTATTTCTTACAATGATTGCAACGCCAGTATTGAAGTTGTTTAAAGGATCGGTATACAATTTATTAAGTTTACTTAGGTGCGCCTGAAATAATTTATGGCGCCTTTTCTGGGGTCAATAGTTGCACCTCGGGTCCACCAGACTGAGTGGGGTTCTCATCCCGCACTGCTTCGGCCTCCGTGGCAGCCGACGCAGTCATTGTGTCGAAGACGTCGGCTGCAGCGCCGCGGCCAGTCGGCGAGGGAATTTCCCGCACGGGCTGCTCGGGAAAGGGGCCCCGGATGATGGGGAGCGAAGGGTCGAACGGCAGGGACTCGTCCTCTCCGGCGGCCGCCAGCAGGGGACCCGTGCACAGCAGCGCCGCGGCCACGAGGAGGATCATCAGCGCGGACGCGACGGCGATTGCAGCGTAGTGGCAGGACGCCGAAGCTGCCGCGTGGCCGCCGCTTCGTAGTGACGCAGTCTCCCCGAACCTCGCGTCACCGACAAACCCGACCCTGTTGCCTGTGGAAGGGGGAAAAGCGACGGGCAGCAGAATCTGAAGCCTTCGGCTTAAAGGACGTCTGCTCCATTGTTTTTTTTTAACAGCGAAGCCCTATATGTCTACGTTTCGACGAAACCTACGTACGCCGACAGAGTCACGTGGAATAATTTTCGTCGCCAGGGCTAGTTTAAAAGGCCCTGTAGCTCTCAATCAAATGCAGGCGTCTTGAAAAAAAAAATCACGCTGAAATTGGCTGCTGAGGCGACTCTATCATTACTCGATGTTTCATTTGCTCGTCATAATTAGTTCACAGTGGTTGTATTGCGCAATTCCCGTCTGCTGTCAATACGCAGCCTTCTCCGGAGGGAGTATGGTCACAGAAAACGGCTGTATCCCTTGTTTTATAGAAATAATCTCGACATAAATATAAGTAGTGGATAAGCCGACTTTAACATTACGCCGAGTTCCATCTACTTTTCACGCTTAGGTAGTTCACCGTGAAGTTGTAAATATTGTACAATTATCGTCTGCTGCTATTAATACAGCTTCACTGGCCTTTCAAACATGAAGGGCTGTACGTTTTTTAAAGCGAAGCTTTGTACCTCTACCAGCCAAGGGTTCGGTCACGACCGTCGGCGCCAACAGAAAACTGATGATGATTGATTGTGGGGGTTTAACGCGCCGACGCAACGCAGGCGATGAGGCGCGCCGTAGTGGAGGGCTCCGGATTAATTTTGACCACCTGGGGATCTTTAACGTGCGCCGAAATCTCGTGCACACGGGCGTTTTTGCTTTTCGCCTCCATCAGAAAAGCGGCCGCCGCGGCCGCCGCGGCCGGGAATCGAACGCCTTAGCCACTGAGCCACCGCGGCGGGTGAACAGAAAACTCCCGACAACGAATAACAAACTGCTTGCACCGCCAGGACTCGAACCTGGACCGATTACACAAGCGAAGCGGGAGCCCGTTGTCTTACCAATTGAGCTACGAGCATGCACGCCAAGACGGTGGAGACAGATGGCGTACTCACCGAGCGCACCTGCGGGTGCTCGCTGAATGCCACGTGATAGCGTCACGTGACCTCGCACTGCTGCGCGCACGTGTTGCTGCTGTGTGGGTGCCTTGCGCATGCGCTAGGAGTTAGTAAACGTTTAAGGAAGCTCACATTAACGCATGGCGTCTAACTTTCTTCCGTCTCTGACAGCGATCTATGGATGCTGTAGGCAGCTCAACGATCAGTTTCAATCGTGTTCGTTGCACTCGACCCCCAGGTGTTACGCAGCTGCTACAAAATATAACTGTGGTGAGTGAGTGTATGAGTATGAGTGTGTATGAGTGTGAGTGTGTGTATGAGTGTGCATCACACCGATCATAAGGCCGTTCTGAACGTCGTGGGGAAGCGAAATAATGAACGTGTTACAGGTACAGTGTAACGTGTGATTAACGCAAGCGGGCCGTAGCCACCCGTGGTAGGTGGTGTGTAATGCTTTGCTTCCCAGCCACCTCCACATGGATTGGCCCGCACTTTTTTTTCTGTGTACATGTGCGTGCACTTTAATCAGATTCTTCGAGGTCATGCAGCAGCCGGGCAACACGGTGTCATAAAAAATTGCCATAAAGAATGGCTTGTTCCACGGGTTGGCACAGTTTCTGCGAGCACAGGCGTGCACCGCAATCCAAGGAGAATACGAAACTCTATTGCGATACATTCGATCAGCCCAACTGGCGCGTCTCGTACCCGCCATGGCTTGGGCCGACTTTTCCATCGAGTGGGAAACCTGCTTTTAGCGGCATCGATAATGTTCAGTTCCGGCACCTCCCTGCTGATATACTTCAGTAAATAATCGTAAAGCCTCTACCTAGGCACATGTACCCTATTCATAATTCGGCACGACGCAAAACAAGAGCCCGGCCTCTCGCCAGGCAGTTCAGAAATATTTCGGAAGTAGTATACTCTGACGCAGCGGAGTACGGGCATCACGGGGCATACGCTCTAGCGATCACCGGTCAAAAAAGCACTGCTCCACTCAACACCCTCACAGTCATAACCACCTCCCCTACTGTGGCAGAAGAGGCGGCAGTTGCCTTCCTAGCCCTCACACATAGGCCAGGTAATTATAATCACAGATTCGAAAACGGCCGTTCAAAATTTTGCCCGGGGACATATCTCTCCCGCGGCGCTCAAAATTCTCAAGCAAAATCCACCACAGGACTCAGTGGACCTCATATGGACCACAGCCCACACTGGCATGGAGGGGAGCGGAACTCGCGAACTCACTCACCGAGTCGGCGTGAGTATCATTCCTCACCACGGGGTGCGCTCCGCCAGAGACCGACTGATCACATTTAATGACATAACAGAGCTCTACCACCTCTCGCGTCCGCTATTTGCCCCGCGTAATCCATTCCTTATCAGGCGCGTATTTGGCGGCTCTTGCAAACGGGCGCCTTCCCAAGCAGAGCTGGCCTCCACCACATCCATCCGACAGAATTCCCTTCGACAGCATGCCCCCTGTGTGGGGAGCACGCCTCACTAAGTCATTCCATATGGGAGTGCCCCCAAGACCCCTTCCGTCTAATCACCAGCAGCGAGCAGTGGAGGGAGGCGTTGGGCAACTCCTACCAGACTACGCAAGAAGCCCTGGTCAAAAGAGCCACCGAAGTCGCCACCAACCTTGCGCCGGTGGCCACCGCGCTTCTCGGACCACTTGCTAGAATAAAGTTTTCGCATCCCTATCCCCCTCACTTATTAAATGAAAACTGTCCAGCTATGATTAGCGTGCTTCGATTCTTTGTGTTGCTTGGTTTTCATGCCACCCTGGCCGCCGTAGTGTGTGAGGGACGCGACGGGCTGCTGCAGGAGATTTTTCGGCCTCCTATGAGTTTCGGTGCGCAGCACTTTGGCGGCTGCAACTGTGGTTTGGCGGCGGCGATGGCGTTGCAACCAAGCGAGCGACACAAAGAAAACGGCGGAGAAAAGTGTGGCCACAGTGTGAGGGAGAGGGCAGTATGCCGATCTCGCACGAGGCGCTCGTCGGAACGTGGCGAACGTGTGAGGGGGAGGGCGACATGCGCTATGGCGCCCTCTCTCTCTCTCACTGCCTATTCTCACACTTTTACCATGCGCCGCAGCCGGGGAGCGCCCTCCCCCTTACACTTTCGGGAGACGCTCATCCTCTATTTGTGGCTCATCCGAGCCACGTGACATTCACGCGAGATAACGTCAGCGTAGCGCGCGCCGCCGTGCGTTCACTGCGACGCAGCAGACATTCGCCGTGACCAAGAAGACTGCAATTCGCGCTGCGCACAAAATTCGCATTAGGGAGTATCGTAATCGTCTGTGATATTTTTTTTTTCGGTAAACACACTCGAAGAGTGATCCAGTGACTGAACAGACTTTGTTGGCCCAGTTTATCTGGGGGAATTGTGGTCACCCGCGTTACTTAGACGACGGGGATACCCAGCGGCGCTTAAGGCTAGTGGTGGTCTTCCAGCAGTTCGGTGGCGTCCTCGGTCAGTTTGACCAAGGCAAGCTGGGCTTTCTTCTGACTGTATTGGAGCGCGGTCTCCCATTTTAGATCATCCCTAATCAATAAAGTGCTTGTTGGTGCATCTGTGCAACGCCACGAAATGTGTGTTAGTGTGATCACAGGGTTTAAAGGCGCAAGAAACTGCCCTGTCAAATTGTCGATGAAGTCAATGGTGAAACGTGAAACGTGCCGTGAACCCCCTGCCGCGGCTATGACGCAACGTGGAGCGGCTATGACGCAACGTGGCGCGACTATGACGCAACACAATCCAACACAATCCACTTTAATCCAATCCAAATTCAAACCAATCCAATCCAAGCCAATCCAATCGAATCCACTCCAATGCCCCTCGCGAGAGAGTGTTATAGCGCCGAAATCGCGCCACCACACGAACACGTGATGTTGACGTCACGATCACGCCACAGATGTTAGCGACCGGAGCGCGCGCGAACGACAAATTGGGCCCATCTCCCCGCGAGGGCCCAGTAAATGCTCGAGTCCGCGAGGACTCGAGTAAATGCGTTGCGTTAACGTTTAGTGTTTGGGGAGTTGGTGGTAGTGAATGCGTTGTATCAGCAGCTTCTTGACGTAGTTTGAATGAGTCAAGGAAATTTCGTCATTCTTGCGTGTTTCGCTTTGTTTACAAAGCAAGAAACGCAAATGCTTGCGGAGTTGTTAACTAACTAAATAACTAACTGACTGACTGACTGCAACGGCTTACTTGCACGAATGCTTTGCTCTGTGGACAGCCAATGCACTCGCCATTTTTACAAGTGCGGCACGCACACACACAGCTGGCTGGCGCCGCATCGTTTCAAAGTGCTACGAGTTGTGCCGCGCCTCCGCCAGATGGCGCCATGGGTCCCGCGACCGAGAGAAGACGCAGTGAAACATCCCCCTCGCGAGGAGCACGATCAAATGCAGAGCATTTCCGGGGGCGCACGACGTTAAGTAGTTTGCGTTACGTTAATGTTGTTGCACTTGTGGCAACTGCTGACGACAGAGCGCTCGTCAGCAGTAATTTGAATGAGTCAACGATATGAGGCGCGTTCGTAGCGTCCCATTCTGTGTCGGCTTTGTGGCGCAGTGGGTAGAGCACCATGTACGTTGCGTTCCGCCCGCAGGGTCGAGGGATCGAAACTGGGCGCCGGATAGTATTTTTTTTATATAGTAGGGACAACGACGGCGCGGACTACGGACGTCAACGCGGGTGACATCGTGAGTTACTGAAATGCTCTGCATTTACAAATTTCTGTAGGTAGTCGTACTTCTGTAGGTATTCGTAGTGGGTAGATCACCATGTACCTTGACGGTTCCGCCCGCAGGGTCGTGGGACCGAAACCAGGCGCCGGTAACTGTTATTTCTTTTTCTTTTTATATTGTAGGGGGAGGCTGGCTGCTGCGGACGCCGACGCACGGGTGACATCGTGAGTTATACAAATGCTCTGCATTTAAAGGAGCCATGAAGAGAAAACAAAAGTTTGTTTTATTCGAACGTTTAGGTGTTTCATAGTACCCCAAGCGCTTTCCCGGAAGCAAATGATGCTTTATTCACTGAGAAATAAGGCAATTTAAGCCAAAATTTTAAATCTCCCGCTAAAATTGCACATTTGGTGACGTGAGCAATGGCGTCACACGGGCCGGTCCATGAAACAGATACTTAGTATGTCGACTCCATATAGCACCCACACGCGGGAGTCGACCGAGACGGCGGCCATTTTAAAAATACTAGTAAAACCTAGTGCACCCGCAGCCCTAGTCATGGAATCGCCTGATCCGGAGAACAAAACTCTCGCCGAGGAGCTCGGGCTTGCATTTAACAACCTCACACCACTTGAACGCTCAATGCTTCTAAGTGCATGAGCGGCAAGAGTTGTGGGATACGCGGTGGACGGGAAAGCCACCATTCCGCGATAGCCACAACAGACGAACGCCCTGCCGTCGGCACCGCTGCCTCGTCAAACCCGTCGCGACGGACGAATACAGACTGGTACGTATGTGCCGTATTTGTATTACGGTTAATAATAGTTCAACTTCAGTAGCAGTATCGCTTATGCCAGTTGGCCGGTGTCGTGTATGGAAAGCCGTTCGAGCGAGCTCTCTGCTTCGACCAGAAAGATACGAGCGTCAATGCGCGGTGTTTACGGCATTTTTCCCCCAAGCTCAGAGCGCCTCGAACCCGAAAATTCGTCTGCGCGACGGCGAGATGTCGAGCTCGGCCAGGCAGTAGTTTCGTACGCATTTGCGCACACGCTTGCGTGTTCGTTCGGAACTTCAACCGTTTACTCCACCGTTCTTTGTCATAAAAAGAATGTACAGTATGTTTCACGGGCATTTAGCTCGCTATGCAAACTGTAAGCCCTGCCTAACATGCGTTTGCTTTTGCCGGCCTCCGCCAATCGCAGAGCATTCCCAAGTGACATCACAGGTTCTGTTGCGGAAAATGAGCTGGTGGGTCGCATGGACATTTCCTTTTTTCCTAATTATGTAGCTTATTTGAGCGAAGTTTGCGTTATAAGTGGTGTCGTTATGGTTCTAACGAGGCAATCTTTCGAATGAACCAAACTTGTGTTTTCTCTTCATGGCTCCTTTAAAAATAAGTCGGACAGGGGCCCTGTCCGACCCCCTTTTTCTTATCAGGCCGTGAGTTGTAAATGCTGCCTGTAAACAAGGGAGCGAAAGTCTGGATTCCACGGGAGTAGCATTAGAAAGGCAGCCCATCACCGTCACGTGACTGCGGGTCTCCTTAACTGTGCACCTTGCTAACTGCACATCTTATTTCTACACATAATTTCATTTCCAAAGACTAAGTTCGCTTAGCCCGCAGAAAGCCTTTGTGATGGGGAAAGTGGAATGCAGACGTTTTGTCTCGACTGTACATCTTTCTTGGAGTAGACCGTCGTCTACTACGTTCCGTGGACCACGAGCCATGAGTCATCTTTTCGTGATCTTTGATCAACGGCCCTTATCGATTCTCTTATCGGGTCACATAAAAGTGACCCGATAACTGACTGATGACATGTGTTCATCATATGTGATGACGTGTTCATGTTTCTTGATAAGCTGCGTGTAATTGCAGCAACGTTTGAGCACGTAATAACACGGCAAACCCGTTCGCTAACCACTCTTTCTACACCTCATTGGCGATTCTTCGACACGGTTATCGAATCACAAGGCTTCTGTGGTCTGCTTTCTCCGATCAGGCCACTGCTATCATGGCGGTTCCTTAATTTCCTGATCTCTCGGGCCAGGATGGCTGAACGGACTAGAATGGCCCCTCACAGCTCAATCTCGTTCTAGCCCCCTTCCATATTCCCTTTATTTCAATACACGTTTCACCATCACCACCATTTCTGTACCCTTAGTGGGAGCAAGTCACGCAGTCCTGTTTTGTTCAGCTTGTTCGCCAGGACAGGAATTTACTCTCCCAGCGTCAAGTCTAAACCCAGCGATACGCGACGACTCCACACACCAGGTGTTATTGTGAAAATCGTTTGGCGCTGCGCTTCTGTTAAGCTTGGTGCTTCTTTTCAGCATTCGCGGAAATTCCAGCATTTCGGATTTTAGTGCACATTTGTTCGGTAACGTTCAAACGCAATTATCAATTCATTTTCTGGGACGTAAAACACATGCCACAAAATTCCGTAGTGACCGAAAGCCTGCACAGAAATGGCTGCGTTTCTCAATTCACAGAGCTGCCTTTGCGTCCGCTAATAACGCAAAAATACTATCACTCGGCGTTTTCTTTACGTCTATCTCGCGTAAAGAGTAATAAAATGCACCAAGAAAAAAAACCTTTAGCCGGTGAGACCGGTAGTTTCGTCTCCGTTGACTGAGTTTCCGGACATGGCGGCGACGGCGGGCTGAGAAGCTCTTCCGAGATGCCGACGCCAACGTGTTTGTGCGAGTACGTCGACGAAGACAGCTTGAGTAGCCGGTCCGTGGAGCTACATTGCGTGGGAAACGGGTCCACGCGAATTGACGAGGGATACGTTGAGTCGAAATACATCGATAAGTCAAAGGCATCTTTGCCGTCCCTGGCGTGCATCGTTTACGGCGGTGGCGATGTGGCCCTTGACGAAGATGACGCACATGGCGGAAATTGGACATGCCTTATACGCAAGATGTTGCGCTTTGGTTTGCCTTTCCGCTTGCGCAAAAAAACAATCCATGGACAGTTACGGGCGCTAGTTTATCGTGGTTCGTGATGGTGATATAAGCATCATGATTTAATATTGTTGGCAGCTGGCGATGAAAGAAAATTAAAATGATTGGGAATAAAATATAAGGGAACTGTGCAGTGGCGCCTAAACTGCAGTACCTCGATCCGCGTAAGATACGTGTTTAAAGTCATTAGTTCAATAATAAAATTAAGTTTGGTTCAGTATTACAATTAAGTTTAATTCCATTATTGGCTCATAAAGCCACAGTGTCACAGACCGCAGTTCATTTCTCGAAGAAAACAACAATGGCTCTACTAGCCGCCGCGGTGGTGCTTTGTGCTCCACGCCCGTCGCCGACCAGTGAAGGGCCGCACCTCGGCTCCAAATAATGCATCCTTGGGCAGCCTCTTTGGCGTGCAGGCTACTTTTCTGGACAGCACAGAGCTTGCACGCCCGCTGTCTTATTTGCGGGGTGTCGAACCGGAACCGAATCGAACCGAAAACGGGAACCGAACCGGTTTTTTGCCGCAACTGAACCCGAAACCGAACCGTTATTTTTTCAGCACGCTGAACCCGAACCGGAACTGAACCAAAAACATGCTGTGGTTTAGCTATGGTTAACCCTAGTTGATAGCGAAAGCCTCACTGCCCATTGTCGAGGTGTGGTTTCGCGATGATATGCAGACATGTTGGCAACGAATACATCTTTTCTTTGCCTCACGGCGTTTTTTTTTCGCAGTTGGGGAAGTTCAGTTCCTTGTGCACATTTCCCATATTCACACTTTTCTTAGAAAGTCGTATTTCTCGCTCAAAAACAGTTTTTCCGTAAGCAAGTAGTAAGTGACCACATCCTCTGTAAGAATTTTCGCCGAGTTTAATGTCATTTTTTCACCAAGAAACTTCCAGTTACAGATCAAAACGCTTTTCTGAAACCAGCTGTATTATGAAGTTGCTTAGCAAACATTACATCGCTGATTTTTCAGCGAGGGCAATCCAACAAACTGTTGCACGTTTTTTCCACATTTGTCCTTCGGAGCCGCGCAAGAAAAAAACGTCTTTTTTGGGCTTCACCCTCTCAAGATTGCAACATTGGATGAAGTTCTTTCATTCAATGATGATAGCAACGAACGAGCCAGCGTTTTGAAATCATCGGATCAAAACCTGAACCCAACACCACCATCAAGTGGCTGTAAGAGGTTGACCACAAGCGAAAATACTTTCGAACAGAGCTGCACGATGGGCACAAAACAGACAAGGAAGGACAGACGACAGGCAGAAAAAGCAAAAAAGAGAACGACTTCAACAGTGATTACGAAGCTGGTGCTTTTTAATAAATGGCTCCAGAGGTGTAACTTGCTTTGCTCATGCGCAGTGTCTTTTATTGTTTTGTGTTTAGTGTTTACATTCACCCTTCTTGATATTAAACTTTATTGTTAGACCAGCGGCTGCCCTTGTGTTCCCCTTTGTCTTTAAGCTCGGGCTGGTTCCATCCAAGCATTATAAGCCTATCTCTCCTCTGCCGCCTATCTCTACCTGCCATGGGGCCGCTGCTCTGTGCCCGGCGCTTGCGGAAGGGGATGTGGTTTTACCTATCGCTCTCAAGGTCAAAACTGGTCACTCCGCGAAGACTGCCCGAAATAGCGTAGTGTAGCTTTCTCTACAAAAATAAATAACGGTTACCTGGGGCGCTATTCCAGAAGGCCTGAGATAGCTCGGTCCCGAGTTTCCAGCTGCTCGAGTTAACAAAGTAGTGATAGTACAGCATCCGATAAACCTCAAGCCACACCGGCGCAAGCGCGCGGAGCACGCTGGCATTATCAGCGCGCCCAGTTCAGGGGCCCTATTCTCGACTGCGCAAATTGCCGGCAATTCAGGCAATTTTCCGAAAGTCTTTTCTGATTGGCTTTCAATTTTGGTCACGTGCTTCCGGTTGACAAAGCGGTTGTGTGTGCTGTCGTCATTTTGACGTTTCATGTCGTCTACGGACACCAGTTCTAAAGTTTGCCTTATTTCTCGTTACTTAATGCGCATAATTCTTGGCCGGCAATGAAAAACCAGACTAAATGCAGGGGACATGACAACGTAAGCCTGTCTTTGCTATTCAACAACAATACTGCTTGTAATACACACCCCCTCTGTGATTGGCTGAGAAGGCGTGACGTAATTTCAACAGTTGGCGGGAACGATTACGTCATGCATTGGCAACTTCAGCCTGCGTAAAAGTGACGTAATGCTACGTAACAGCTTGAAAATGGCGGCTGTTTTTGTCGCAAAATACAAGCAATATAGGGCACAATATTGCCCCGGCTTACGGCGCCGCGAAATGTGCGGCAATTTGCAGCAAGCGCAGTTTCGCATGCGCGCTGTTTAAAGCATGTTTCCTACCGAAACAAATTATAGTTTCAACTACTTCCAAGTCAGCGATCATGGAACATACAAAAAACATGCAGTATTTTGCTTTTATGTTTGGCAATGTAATAAAAATTATTTGTTTGGCGTAACCGCAACATAAGAGGGCAGTACAAGCCTCTCCATGACAAAGAGAACCCAATGCATGGCATTTGTCCATACTTGTCCTAGTAAGCGATTGGGTCACATGATCGAACTCAACAGAAAAATAACAATGAAACGTGACTATTTAGTTCATTACAGCGCTGATTGAAGTCGAGCTTGACGAGTGAGTGAATCGGCGACATCGGTGCGCTCCGCGGTTATCAGGCGTAGCGCTTCGCTGCTCTTATGTGTCATAGAAGCGATGGTCGCGGCCGTCTTTTTCTGTGATCACGCCATAAACTTGTAACATAGCAGCAGACGATGGCGTGGCGGCGGTGGCGGCAGGGAAGGTGGTAACGCAACAAAGCTTGCATTGAAACAGAGAGCCCAGCTATGTTAATAAAAGCGATTGAAAGAAATAAATAGATACGGTAAAAAATTGTGTGATGTTCTTTAGCTCGACATCCGCCTTTCGCTCGCTTTTGGATCAACGTTACTCGATCGCCTTGTGGTGTTGGCGCCAAATTTGACCTCCAGAAATGTGTTTTAAAGACGATAGTCTTTCTTGGGCTACTTAAACCCAGAAATTTTGGTCTGTCTGTATGTCTGTCTGTCCGTCTGTCTGTCTGTGACTCGATTCAGCCACCCGGCCAAAGCAAAACAATGCCTGCGCAATAGTCTTATATAGTCACGGCTAAATCTACCCTTCTATGCCCGGTGTAATGTTCATACTTGTCAACATTGTTGAAGAAGAACAAGACATTACGCAAATATGAGACAACAAATCAATACAGAAGTGATATTTGCAATGTTCCTTTATGAAAAATCAAACATGCTGGACTTTTGCGAAATTAAATACTTCATCAACTGCAGAAAAAGAATTCACTCCGCCCTCGCCTGCTGTCGCCCGCGCCACTATAGCTTCTGGCGCCATTTTAAGAAACCAACCGGCAACAGTTACGCAAGGTTCCACTAGATAGGTTCCACGTTCTGCTTGCAACGCACGTGGAGTAGGGAAACGCGGTTCTATAAACGTTGAAGTAGGGCGCCTCGATTAACGCGCGTTTTCGCCGTAAGGCAGCGTTCGCATCGAGACGCCCGGTTTGGAGCAGTGGAACGCGGGAAATTTAAAATGATTTAAGCAAACATTTGGCGTATTTACCTTGGGAGGGGCGCGACGCAAGAGGAACAACATGAGAGGTGAGCGGGAAAGCGAAGGGAAGCATTTACTTCGCAAAAGCCTATAAAGACTATCGTCTTTTGACGGCATTTGCAACGAAAGGAGCAGATACGCGGCCAATTTTTTTTTGTCAGCCTCAGCTACCGTCTTAATTTTTATAGTACATGCCAAGTGTTGTATATCTTTTTTGCACAATATTTCATACCTTGGTAGCGATCTTTATAAGTGACTCGTCAAATTACACTGCATGTCGTCATAGCTATAGGTGCAGCACGTCACTTATTGCTTACGTCGTGCTTACGCAAAAAAAAACATGGGCGAAATGCCGGCAATTTGTGCAGTCGAGAATAGGGCCCCAGGCCCCTCACGTTGAAAAAGCACGGCTTGTACAAACATCCGCGTGCAGTGCCGTCTAGAATCGAGTTGCAATATGCACTCCGTTATGTGAAGTAGATAACCCATCTATTCCTTTTAAAACTCCGGCCTGGCCCCAGCCTTCTTTTGAAGCTTCGCCCTCTAAAAGCGACGCGGAGCGGCTCCGATTTTTTCGGTGCTCTGTTCTTCCACTGAAATGTGTTTGCCACGTGGTTTGAGGGTGGCTCCAGTGCAGCTCAGCGCAAGCCCAAACCAAGTAAGCGAAGCAGTTCACTGCAGCGAAAGGAACGCGCCCTTCTCCCGACTGCCAAACGTGACCGCTTTGTTTACGCCCGGACGGCGGGCGTAGTACCCCAATTTAGCGTGTCATCAGCGTGTTTCAGCCTTTTTACAAGTGCGTTTTAGTCGTTGAAGGTGTGTCATCTGTCGTCGATTGCGTGTTTGCTGTTTATGAGTACGGCTGCCGTGGGAAATATTGTCGTCTTGGCCGCTCCTATCGTCCGGACTAGAGCGAGCACTTCGTTCGGACCGAACCGACCCCCACCCCCTTGTGACTCTGGAAGCATCTGACTGACATTGGCTAGGGGACTCCATTCGTTCATTGTTTTCTGCTACTAAGCTTTGCTACTGGAGCATCGTGGCTGTCACTTCGCGGCTGCAACGGTACCCCACCGGCGATGTGGGCGCCATGGCAGCCATAGTTGGGTGAGGCTTCGGTCGCTACTCCGCGCCCACGAATGGGCTGGGTGTGTGTGATTGACACAATAACTCGGAGGAAACTCGGGAGAGATATTGCACGGCCGAGTTGAACTCGTGACGCTAATGTTCGCGGCTGCTGCGGCGTGGGTCATTGTTCACGCTCGCCGTAGCAGGCATATAGATATATATATATATATATATATATATAGGGTTTGGAAATGAGGGGCTCGTTATGAAATACAGAAAGAAATGCCGGCAGTCTACAACGCCAAAGAAGGCATAGGGGAGTGGTTAGACTATTTTTTTACCGTTAGTGACGTTACATTTTTTTATTATTATTAATTAAGTGAGAAAGAAAGAAAGAAAAACACGCGCCCAGAGTGGGGACCGAACCCACGCCTTTCGATTAGATCTCGAATGCCTTACCAATTCGGCTATCTGGGCGACTGTGTTCTGCTTCACTTTCTGGGGCATTTATAGTCTAACCACTCCCCTATGCCTTCTTTGGCGTTGTAGACTCCCGGCATTTCTTTCTATATATATATATATATATATATATATATATATATATATATATATATATATATATATATATATATATATATATATATATATATTTGTGAGAACGTTCTGAGCATCGCGTCATATTTACAGTGACCGGGTCGTATATTGTGGGCAACCTCCTGTGCTTCATCTTCTTCCCCTCATAATCATTCTCATCACCATTCGACCAATTCCCCTCTTGGGAAGATCATCGTCATCAGAGGCTGGTTCTGGGTCCGCGACGGTTGCAACGCTTCCTAATAAACGTCCTCCTGCACCTGTCCCTCAAGGTCCTCTCAAGTGGTGGAGGTCGACCTCGATCCTGTCCTCTACGCCTTCTGATCGCACCCCTGGAGCTCCGTTCCGGTCGCCGTTTACTGGCACAAGCCATTCAGCGTGAAGCCGGGAGCAACCCCACTGGCGCTTCTGCTGCGCCTCCGGCGTTTGCAGTGACCACCCGCCAGCGTGACCCACCGTTTTTCTACGGGTTCCGCGGCGAGGACGTCGATGACTGGCTTGACACCTATGTTCGGGTCAGTGCATTCAACCGCTGGGACGATACAGCTAAGCTCCAGAACGTATCTTTTTCCCTAAAAGAAGCGGCAGAAACATGGTATTTCAACAACCAAGCCGACATTGATGACTGGGCCAGCTTTGCCCAGAAGCTGCGTAAGGCCTTCGGCTCTCCAGCTCATCGTTCCGACGTGGCGAAAAGGAAGCTGTCTGGTCGTATTCAGCACCCTGAGGAGACGTATGCCTCATACATCGAGGACGTCGTTGCCCTGTGTCGCCGCGTTGACGAAAGCATGCCAGAGGCCGACAAGGTACGCCACCTTCTCAAAGGCATCTCTGCATTTGCATTCAATGCATTGGCGGTTCAGCATCCTAAAAGCGTCAGCGATGTACGCGAAACGTGTCAACGGCTATAGATGAACTGCAGTCAATTCGCTTGCCACAGGATGCTCGGGCTCCTCAACCGCATGGGGACATAGAATTACGGGCTATAATTCGCGAAATCATCCGCGAAGAGCTGCAGCTACATGACCAGCCTACACTTCCACGTGATCCCTTTCGGAAGGATGGACCTCAGCTGCGCGACCTTGTCAAGGAGGAGTTGGCATCCATGACGAGTCTGTTGCCAACCTCGTCTCCTCTTCCTACGACTCCCGTTCTGTCGTATTCGGCAATCGCCTCAAAGCCACCCTTGCCCCGAGAAGCTCCGCTGGCTCATGAGCATTTGACGGCGATCTCTCCAGCGCCTACGTATCGGGACAATTACTACACCCACATGCGACCCCGCCGCCCGGCTTTCTCGAACGATCGTCCTGTCTGTTACTACTGCGGGATTAGGGGACACATTGCCCGTTTCTGCAGGCGACGTCAGCAGGATGAGCGACGAGGGTATACGCACCATTTGAACGCGAACTCAGCTTTTCTTACGGCACTCGGTACAACGCTCCTGTTTCACCCCCCTCGCCGCTCCTCTCCACCTCCAGCCCCTGTAGGTACGCCTCAGCGTGACCGTTCTTCCCGGCGACGATCGCCCTCTCCATATCGCCGCTCTGTATCACCTCTTCGCCCCGCGTCCAACGCTTTGGACGCGGGGCGAGAGGGATGTTGAGAGGACCTTGAGGGACAGGTGCAGGAGGACGTTTATTAGGAAGCGTTGCAACCGTCACGGACCCAGAACCAGCCTCTGATGACGATGATCTTCCCAAGAGGGGAATTGGTCGAATGGTGATGAGAATGATTATGAGGGGAAGAAGATGAAGCACAGGAGGTTGCCCACAATGTACGACCCGGTCACTGTAAATAGGACGCGATGCTCAGGACGTTCTCACAAAATATATATATATATATATATATATATATATATATATATATATATATATATATATATATATATATATATATATATATATATATATATATATATATATTGTAGGTAGTTCTGCCTACCGAGGGGGGTTCAGGCAACGGCCTCGTCAAAACATCACGCACAGAACATTGCAAGAGGAACAATTGCGCTTTACTCAAGCAGTGGAAAATGAAATATAAATGCAACAGGGGATACAATCAGCCAAGCACATAACAAAAGCACTTCAGGGTCCCAGGGCTTACGGTACGGCCGGACGAACGGCGGGCCTTGCTGACGTGCGTCTTCTTCGAGGTGGCTGACGGCGGTGGCTTCTCTCTTGTCACCGGCGGCGCTCCCGGCCGGCAACTCCCCCCGCTACCAAGCGCCGCTGCCCTTATCTAGCGTGCCCAAAAATGTGCCACGCCCCCCCTCCATCGCACAGTCTTTCTGCCGTGTGTTCCCAGATGGCAGGAGAGGTGGCGCGCGGCAGTTTGAACGGCCTAACGTGGGCGCTCACAGGGGAGAATCCCCACACTTCCCCCCCCTTGGAAAAAAAAAAGTTCTTGGTTCTTTGCTACAAGAAGAGAGAGAAAAAAAATAAACGAAAGAAAAGGGAGAAAAAAAAATGTCCGAGACTCGTTTACACACAGTCCTCGGAGTCCAGGATTGCGTCCATTGCTTGGCGCCGCTGGTCTGGGCGCAACCGCCGCAACATTGCCAAGGCTTCTTCCAGGGCGTCCTGGCTGTTGTTGCCCTCCGGGCGGTTGGCGCGCAAGGCTCTTGAACGCTCTCTGTGGAGAGCCCCGGCACGGTGGTGACGCCAGCTGATTTCCGGCACTTGGCACACTTCACACAGCGCAGCCAGTTCTTCCTGGGTGTATACCGGCCGTGGTTCTACCGGGTGACGTTCTGCGATTGTGAGCCCCTGAAAGGGGGCCGGGACGGAGGTGCGCGGCGTGCCGACGAGCACTTGAGGCTGGTCGGACCACTCGAGACGAGAGTGCCAGCCCACCGGGTGGCCCGAAGGTGACAGCACCGTCCACGTGGCCACCTCTTCCGTAGGTCGTGCTGGACGGTACGGTGACGGGAACGGGCGGCGCCGTGAACCCTGGGGCGGGGCCGAGCGTTCGGGTTGCCGACGGTGGTAGGGGTCGGCCCGACTGCTGTTCCGAGACATCTTCTGCGGGCAAAAGCAAAGAAAACACAAATGAGCCAGTAGTTAGTGACGCATGCGCAGATTGTATCGTGGTGACGGGGAATACTCATGTGTCGCGCGCTTTCCGCGGCAGTCTTCTCGCTGATTCCCGTTGGCTGTATCCTCGCGCGAAAAATACCGCTTTAGTTCGGACACGTGCACCGGAACGTACGATGCACCTGTGGAAGAGTTTTTCAGCACATACGACAGGTTAGACTTACCCACCACGGTGTACGGGCCATCCCACCTGTGTGCAAGTGGGGCGGTGAAGCCCTTCGACGCATCACTAAGTGGATGTGTTCGCTTCAACACAAGATCACCCATGGAAAATTGTACGTCCCGTCGGCGCTTGTCGTACTGGGACGTCTGGTCGAGTCGGGAGATGTCGAGATGTTCGCGGGCCTCCCGTACGGACTCTGTTAGCCGCTTGCGAAGGTCAGCCGCGAATGTCGCGGGGGATTTATCAGTGCGATTCTGCGTGGGTTGGAGCGAACTGTCGAGAGGAAACTTGAGGTCTCTGCCAAAATTCAGTTGCGCTGCCGTGAAACCGGTAGATCTGTTAATCGTTGTCCGCGTTGCGAAGCCCATCTCGGAAAGCTTGTTGTCCCAGTCCTTGTGACGGCCAGTGTGAGCAATGAGCATCGATTTAAGGTTTCGGTTGACCCGTTCCGTAATGTTCGCTTGCGGGTGGTAAGCCGAGGTGCGGGTGTGACGTATTCCCAAGGAGTGGCAAGAATCTCGGAAAACCTTACTGGTGAAATACGTCGCGTTGTCCGTGATTAACTGCGAGGGGAAACCAAACCTCGTGAACACTTCCAGGAGGCATTCCCACACCTTTTGAGAGGTTAGCTTCCGCAAAGGAAACAACTCGACCCACTTTGAGAAGTGGTCTGTAATTACCAACAAGAACTGGTTGCCTCGAGGACTTCGAGGAAACGGCCCCATCACGTCGCATGCAACGATTTGCCACGGCGAGGTGCTATGGACGGATGTCATTGTTCCAAGCGGCAGGCCTCCACGTGGTTTGGTCTTCTGGCATATGGGGCAGGAGCGAGCGTACCGAAGTACATCTTGTCGCATTCCCGGCCAAGTTGCTGTGCGGCATAACTTTTCATAGGTTTTTTGCCCAGACGAGTGACCCGCCAGAGCGGAGTCATGGTAGTAGCCGATGAACAACTTACGCAACTTGCGGGGAACGACAACTCGGAAAGGAGTTTGCGTTGAGTCGTCGTCTGCCTGGGGAATGTATCGCAGCAGAATACCATGATTTCCAAGCAAGTAGCTGTCAACCTCGTCGTTCCGGGAAGCTTCTGGAGAGTCTGTTGTCGAGAGCTTGTCGATGACTTTGCGACATAGACCATCGCTCCGCTGTGCCGCAACCAAGTCCTGCTGGCTCACCAACGATCCCCAACGGTCGTTCGTGGGGGCCTGCACTGCTGCAACCACCATACTTTCTTCGTTTTCCACCTGTGTATCAGTAAAAAGGGGAGCGCGTGACAGCGCGTCAGCAACTGTATTAGTGGTGCCTTTCTTGTATTCGATGGAGTAGTCATAACGTTGCAGCGCGAGTGCCCAACGAGCGAGTCGTCCTGCTGGGTTTTGAAGCCTCTGAAGCCAGGAGAGAGCTTGGTGGTCAGTCTGAATGGTGAAGCATGCTCCGTCTAGAAACGTGTCAAATTTTTTCAGCGCGAACACAATCGCTAGGCATTCCTTTTCGGTGACGGAATAATTGCGTTCGGCTGGCGTCAGAGTGTGACTGGCGAAAGCCACTGGTCTCAACACTTGATCCCACTCTTGCAGAAGTAGCGCCCCCAAGCCGAATTCACTGGCGTCTGTTTGTACCACAAACGGCTTGTTTAGGTCAGGGAGTTGCAAAGACGCATTTTCTGCTAATGCTGTCAGCAAGGTTTGAAAAGCGGTCTGTTGTTCGGACGCCCAAGACCACTTCTTGCCTTTGCGAAGTAGTTCATTGAGCGGTACAGAGATGTTCGCGCACTGGGGAATGAACTGGCGATAAAACGCAATCATGCCAAGAAACCGTTGCAAGCTTTTGACGTCGCTCGGCGGCGGGTATTGGAGTATGGCTTGCAGTTTCTCTGGATTTGGTCGCAGAACGCCCTTGTCAACAACAAATCCGAGTAAGTTGATTTTTTCCCCGGCCAGCTGTACTTTGCCGGGATGTATAGTCAGCCCGGCTGCGCGCATGCGCTGTAGCACTATCTGCAAATGTTCCACATGTTCCTCGAACGAGCGTGAAAAGATAGTGACGTCGTCGAGATAACACAAAGCGAATTCGTGTTTCGCGTCACCCAGAACAATGTCCATCATCCTTTGATATGAACTGGGGCTATTGCTTAGACCGAAAGGCATACGCACGAATTCAAACAACCCTCGGTGACATGTAAACGCGGTCTTCGGTACATCGTCTGGGTGCATTTCTATTTGTAAATAGCCACGTGAACAATCCAAGGTCGTGAAATACTTCGCGCCTGCCACGGCATACGTTATTTCGGTCACCGACGGGAACGGATAGGCATCTCGTTCCGTCATGGCATTCAGTTTTCGGTAGTCGACACAGATTCGCATAGATCCATCTTTCTTACCGACTGGGACGACGGGGAATGCCCAAGGACTCTTTGATGGACGAATGACGTCGGTGTCGAGCATCTCGTCCAAGGCTTTGTCGAAAAGCGCTCTCTTGGGGGCGTTCATTGGTCGTGGGCTGCATCGCCATGGTTTTGCGTTCCCAGTGTCGATGCGATGCTGCAAGACATCCGTTTTTCCTGGTTTTTCCGTGAACATGTCCGCATACTGGCGCAGGAGGTCTTCGAGCTGTTTGCGCTGAGACGACGTTCCTTTGAAATTCTGCAGCTCCTGTAACAGGTCTGCCGGCAGGCTTTCAGTCGACAAAGCAGCGCGAGACCTGCAGGGTAACGGGGGACCCGCCGAGGTCTCAAACGGGAAAAAACCTGGGTCGTCGCCAAGGTAGTACCCGCCAGCTCTGATGTCCAACCGCATAGCAACATCTGCGATAAAATCTGTGCCTAGGATCATGGCAACCGACAAGCCCTTGAGATACAAAAACCTTTGTCTCTTAGCGCGGGAGCTAACCGATATGCGTAACCGAACAGCGTTTGTGCTCTCCGCGGCCGCGCTCGACGCCATCCTAAGCATAACTTCGGTATGGCGAAATTTTACCCGCTTTGCCTTGCAGTGTTCGAAAAGCATATCGCCGATAAGGGAAACTGTGGAACCGGTATCAAGGAGTGCAGTTACGATCTTGCCGAGCACTTTGACACGAATGGTTGGTGACACTAGCTTGGGGGGATACTGCATGCGATCCACCGAAGGCACAAGAAAAGATTTACCAGGTGTGTTGGCCCGCTGCGACTCGCTGCCTGGCTTCAGCGACGCCGGGACGTGAAGTTTCCCGAACGCGGAAATCTGTCCTCGGTGGCGGGCCCCTGCTGACGGGCCTGGTTGCGTCCGTACCACATTCGTCCGCCGGATGGCTCGTCTTCGTGTGGGACCGGGCGGCCCACGGCCCCGTAGCCCACGTTGGTTGGGACCGGGTGGCCCACGGCCCCGTAGCCCACGTTGGCTGGGACCGGGTGGCCCACAGCCCCGTAGCCCGCGTTGGCTGGGACCGGGTGGCCCACAGCCCCGTAGCCCGCGTTGGCTGGGACCGGGTGGCCCACAGCCCCGTAGCCCGCGTTGGCTGGAGTGCGGTCACGGTATCGGTTCTGCGGCCGCCTTCTTGGTGCAAATTCGCCCGGATCCAAAGCCCGGTGTGTCGCGGACTGCGGCGCCCACGACTGGAAAGCGCCAGGCCCGTTCCAGGCACAGCTGGGCTCCAAGGATTGGCTCGGCGTTGGCGGTGGTGCATACTGCAATTTGGCGAGCAGGCACTCCTGAATAGCGCGCGCGTTCGAAGCAACTGCATTCAAATCCGCGTACGTTTGAGCATACAAATACGGCTGGAACCGAGGATGGCACTGCCGTAACACACGGGCAACTTGCTCAGCTGAAGTAGTCTCTGGGGCCGCTCTCCTGTATAGTTCCTGCATAGCGCGTACATACTCTAACAGGCTTTCGTTAGGGTGTTGCGTCCTGAGATCTAACTCACGGAGAAGGCGAGTCTCGTATCCAGGCGGAAGGAACTCAGTCCGAAAGCTTACCACAAAGGTGGCCCACGACGCAAACGGGGACTGCAGGCGCCACCAGCAGGCTGCAGGCCCTTGGAAAACCAGTGGCAATACCCTGGTTAGCATATGAGTGTCCGACGCTCCGACGGCGGCCTTGTAGACATCGAGCTTGTCAAGGAAATCCGCGACGGACAGACGGTCGTCATAGCCGCGGTAGGTTGGGATGTCAGGCTGAAGACGGGGCGCCGGGTCTTGTAGAGTGCCCAGGTGTTGCGTAAGAGCTTGACATAAGCCGGCCACTGTGGTGAGAGCTTCGCTGAAGGCGGTGTCGGGGGCCGTGGCCCCGACGACTGTTCCCGAACGAAGTTCCTTTCCGTCGGCAGCGGACTTCATTGCTGGACGCCAACGAAACTCCGAGAACCAACGAACTCGGGCGAAGGAGCTACAAAGATGCCACCGTATAAATCGAGCACGCACCAGCACAAAGTCAACTGCGGGTAATGCTTATCAGTTGCGGCGCTCGCCGGAAAACTGGACATTCGGTGCCGCGGAAAAGAAAGCTGGGTAGTGCGCAGGCTCGTTGAAAAGAAATGAAGTCGGGCGTAAGAGCAACAACATTATACCCGGCTTTCAGCAGCAAAATACATTTCGCTAAGCTGAAGTGCTAAGTTCCAGAAACAGCTGCCGATTGCAAACAAATGCACGAAAGTTTTAGTCGCAATTTGCTCCTGTGCGTAAGCGTCTTGCTGACAAAGGACTGTGCTAGCCTAAATACACGTTGGGCGCCACTGTAGGTAGTTCTGCCTACCGAGGGGGGTTCAGGCAACGGCCTCGTGAAAACATCACGCACAGAACATTGCAAGAGGAACAATTGCGCTTTACTCAAGCAGTGGAAAATGAAATATAAATGCAACAGGGGATACAATCAGCCAAGCACATAACAAAAGCACTTCAGGGTCCCAGGGCTTACGGTACGGCCGGACGAACGGCGGGCCTTGCTGACGTGCGTCTTCTTCGAGGTGGCTGACGGCGGTGGCTTCTCTCTTGTCACCGGCGGCGCTCCCGGCCGGCAACTCCCCCCGCTACCAAGCCACGGGGCGGCCTCTCTCGCATCCACCGTGGTCCCGCGTAATTCGCGCCAACAGCGCCAAATCCTCCCCTAGTGGTACGTGGCGTCTGAAAAACGTTGCATTTATCGTCATGGCAACGAGTGGCGAGGGGGAAAGGAAGTTGGTGACGTTGCGGACGCTGATGACGTCATTTTTCCCGCGGCAGCCGGTCCGGGCCGCCGCGCGCCGGCCGCAGCAACCGGCGCCACGGCCGGGCTGGAGGCGCGGCGGGCGCGCACTTTCGTCGCCGCTCCTCAAGTCCGGCCGTGCCGACGCTCGCCCAACTTCCGCGCCTGCCGCCGGTCGCTGCTCATGGGCCGCTCGGCAATGGCACCAGGCGCGAAAGTTGGACGAGCGGCGGCGATGCCTCGGAATGGCCGCCGCCCGTCGTTTGGTATGTGTGTGCTGTAACGTGTTTAACAATTGAACAAAGAAAACATGTTGGTAATAGTATGTTTTCTGGTGTCGAATTGTTGTCTTTGTGGCGATAATAATTGGAGCGTTACACAAACATTCTTTTCGCTTTTCTTTTATTCAAAATTCATATGAAGACATCTTTGATTCGAAGTCATGAAAACACATGCACTACACAAAATATAATGCACATACATTTTATGTACACTCTGTTGGACTTTAAGCAAAAATATGACATGCAAATTTAGATATGCAACATTGCAGAATAGGAAAAAAAACGTGCAAGATGCACATTTAGGTACACAATAACTGATTACGCAAGAATAACTTCGAAAGTTCTAATCACTATACATATTTTTTTCGCGCACACCTCGACGGGGGAAGGAAAGAACTTGAAAGTTCCATTCAATTTATACTTATTTCTTGGGCTCGCCTCGAGACGGGAATGTTTAGACATTCAAAAAAATTAGTTTCAGTTCAGAGACACAGTAAACGGGAACCTATAATTTAAAAGAAAGCACGCACAGGTATGCTTCAACGCCTGCCTTTTGGGCCAGTTAACGCAAACTCTGAGAGGAAGCGTTGACCCGACCATACACTTCCGAGAAATCTTGTTCACACCAACAAAATGAAGCGAGAAAAAAGTGTTGCAACAGAATAACCGCACTATTGACCACTCATTGCTAGATTATATCTGCGTACAAAAATAATGCGCAACCACGTCGTATAATACAGAACACAATCGCAACACAAATCGAGCGCACCCGTCTTTTCTTTTAATGGCGTGTGAACAGTCTGATTGTGAGGGGGGGGGGGACGCGCAGAAAAAAAGTTTTCCTGTATTGTAAGCCGCATGTACCGAGCTCATTACTTGCAGATATCGGCTAGGTTGTCACACGCTACTCCCTAGCTCGTGTCTGGGCAGCGCCTCTTATCTCATCCTGTCCGATATCGATTCTAACTTTAGAACTATGAAACAGCAAAGCCACTCGCGATAAGATGACATGGCGCGTGCGCGCAGGTTAGATTGAACAGCAAAGCCGGCAATGCTACCCTTTTTTTTTTTGTGAGCGAAACGCTTGCAATGGCAGCTGCAGACAACGCATGTATTTCGGCTTGGCATTCCACTGCTCCCTGTGCAAATTGACTGGCATTGAACACCGCGGTTTTACGTCAGATTTTTCGGAGCACTGAAGCAACGTTTGGCAGCAGTTTTGCCGCAAATATCCGTTTTGGAGCAAGATGGCACCGGAAAAATTGGTTAGGGCACGCCAACCTGCGCCAACAATCGCCGTGGTAATAGGTACGCAGTCAATGACAAGAAGCGCGTACAGTTGAGCTTGCCTTCTTTGTGAGCAGGTGCAGCGTGATAACTTTTGAGGGGTTGAGGTGATTCACCACAGGAAACGTCCAATCTCGAACCATCCTCGACTTGGGGTCCCACTCAAGACTCAAACCCACTGCACGAAACAACAACAAAAAATACATGGATAAGAATCCTGAATTGACGTTCAAGCAGTTACTAAGGCAATCGCAAAACGGGAATGCCGCCTCAAATTCACCTTACGAGCAAGACTTTGCGCGCCGAATGCGCGTTTACTTCTATTAAAACTTTGTGTACCTGCAAGGCTGGGATATATTTGCACATTAGTTTCCACTCCGAGACGACTGACATGTCTCATTAATTTCACGTTACATGTGCGAAGTGAAAATAGAAGACTGCAATCGGTCGGCTTCTAATCACTATAACTTGTACAAAGCTAATTTGCTTACCTGTCATTTTTGGAGAAGACGAGAAACTTGGCCGAACTGTTTCGCCCTGTGTTGCTGCACCACAGAGCTGCGCAGGACTGGTGACGCTCCTTCCCCCGCGGCCCCATATTTAGAATACATTCGTATATATTTTATAATGCAGCGAAACTTTCAGCCCGTGCAGGCGTTTAGGCAACCCGCGCAGCTCTTCGCACGCCGGCTCGCTTACGCACGCACCGAACTGGCCCGCCGTGCGCGCCCAGAGAAAGAAAAAAAAAATATATTGGCGCCGGTGAGCTGTTGCGCATGCGTGAGGAGGCGCGGAAGCTTGCGTGGTGTGGAAAGAAAGAAACGATGAGGGAAAGGGAAGGGCCACGCCGCAGCACCCTGCCGCTAGGATCGCCCCAATTTTGAAACCGAAACTAGCCAGAGTCGCCGACCAGTGACCAAGCGCCGCTGCCCTTATCTAGCGTGCCCAAAAATGTGCCACGCCCCCCCTCCATCGCACAGTCTTTCTGCCGTGTGTTCCCAGATGGCAGGAGAGGTGGCGCGCGGCAGTTTGAACGGCCTAACGTGGGCGCTCACAGGGGAGAATCCCCACAATATATATATATATATATATATATATATATATATATATATATATATATATATATATATATATATATATATATATATATATATATATATATATATATAACACAAAGTAAGAAACCTCGGTAACAGCAACAGCGGAGGGTTTATTTCGACCTTTCGACTTCGAGACAAGTCTTCTACAGGAATGATGGCTTCGGTCGTTTCGGAAGAGAGCATATATGTCGAAAGTGGAAAGCGGGTTTACGAATGGCCAACGATACCACACACAAACATACGTGAACAACACAAACACGAAGCGGGAATCTTCCTTATTGGAAGAATGAACAAAAAATGATCAACGAAGAGAGAGACGCCAAGATAGTTGAAAAAAAAAAAAGGCAGAAAGGGAGATGAAAGAGCACTGAACAGGAATTCGAGTGGTGGCGGAAACGCGAAAAGCTCAACAGCGTCCGAAAGTGGGGTTGTAGAACAAAGGAGAGAAGGCAATATATCTTCCGCCGCTAGCCGTCACCATGCTAAAGGCCCATAAACGGTACCTCCGGCGGGGTCGTTCCGTCCCGTCCAAAATCATTCCGGCGGCCGGAACGCGGTGCATTCCGGCCGAAAATCGCTCTCCGCCAGAAGTTGGTCAACTTCAACTTTTCGCCGGACCGCGATGATGACGCGTTTCGCCAGCCATCATCCAACGCCCTGATTGGTTCCTATCGACCTCCTACTGGCCAATCAGGGCTATCAGAAGGTTTCAGGCTAAACAACATGGCGGCGTTGCTCAAGCGAAGCGATGCGGAGGAAAATAGTCGCACCGGCTTATAGTACGTCGCGACTATTTTGTGACTGCTTGAATCGAGGTATAAATCCACGAAGCATTTGTTTGTGCCGGCGGAAGCATACCTGCACTGCGCTTAGTTTGAGATCCGCAGTGCCGCGATATTATGGCAGCAAGCATACCCCGATGTGTATGTTGGTGACGGCTGGCCTGTCCTTGTTTTTGGGTGTGCGTGAGTGTGCTTGAAGAAGTTGACAGCGTCATTTGTACTCGCCATCGTCCAAAATGGACCAAGGAGTGACAAACCAGCAAGCTGTCAGTTCTGTGTGCGTCCGTGGGAGTTCGCGGTGCGGCAACGACTACGGCCAGGGTCTCGCGCCGATGCTCTGTGTACGGGCGACTGTTGTGTGCCACTGCTTTCTAAAAGTTCCGACCGTGGCCCGTGGGTGTTCGCGGTGCGGCAACGACTACGGCCAGGGTCTCGCGCCGATGCTCTGTGTACGGGCGACTGTTGTGTGCCACTGCTTTCTAAAAGTTCCGACCGTGGCCCGTGGGAGTTCGCGGTGCAGCAACGACTACGGCCAGGGTCTCGCGCCGATGCGCTGTGTACGGGCGACTGTTGTGTGCCACTGGTTGTATGTGATGTGCTGCCGTGATGCTGTTCACCGCAATGACCGCGACAATTCGTGTAAGCGCGCGCACGATTTTAAATTTTATTGCAGTAAGCTAGACATCCACGAAGATTGTTGCAGACAGCAGCCGGCAGCATTTATTTACGCCGACAGCGTCATGTATACACTGCGCAACAGTGCTCAACAGCACGCTCGCGCCGAAGTTTGTTTTGCGTGCGGGCGCTGGTGGTGTAATCCTACGGGCAGTGCTTTTCATAGGCGGGGATATGCTTTGTAGCAACACCATGCAGCTGTATAAGTTCACGCAAAACCTCTCTTAACAGCTGACAATAGGAGTTTCAAGAGCTGTGTATTGAAACATTAGTGAGTGACCCAGTCTACTCATTTGTCTGGGTTGGGTGTGTGCTAGGCTGATTGAGTGTGCTCTTGTTTGTGTCAGGAGTGTTCAAGCAGTCAGAGTGCACGCTCGTTGGGGTAAAGCAGATATACTGTTCTGTGTTGCTTCTGGGGTACACCCACTGTATACAATAGGCTCGTCACCTGCCGAGTATACTGGTGTTTGTGTGAAACTGACTCATTCTTTGAAATCAATCGATAACCATTCCACATGGCCGAATGTGTACTGTCGGGAGCTAAAGTCTGGATTCCACGCAAGCACCAACCAAAACACACTGCAGTGCCACCTTGGGGAAGGGCGACTGCTGCCGAGATAAAGGCTGTGTCGCTTATTTTAACTGCACGCATCATAGTTTGCACCTATGCGTTGATGCAGTGTTGGGGTCTATTCGTTTCACCTGCACCGCGTGAACCAGTTCAGGCGGTGCCGCACTTCGCCGTTCGTTTCAGCGGTGCAGCTCGCCGCACCTGAACCGCGCCGTTCGATTCACCGGTGGTGCCGACGGGTGCAGGACGGGTTCACGGCTTTGCCTGCACTCCCTGCCGAGGAGGTGCAGAAGCAGACGAAAAAAGTGCAGGGCTGGTTCCGCCGATGGCGGAACCCACTTTGCACCGCTGTGAACTGGTTCAAGAGGCTGGTTCAAGAGGCTGAATCGAATAGACCCTTGAAGCAGAGTGACTGAACAGTGTTGCTTCAGCTGCACATGTTGTGCCTCTTTTCAAAGGTGGCCCCAGTGAGTGGCTGAATTTGCAGTTGCTATATGTGTGCGCATTAATTGTCATCTGTGTTTCTGTTCTTTATTGTTACTCCGTCTTCTTCAGTCATCGTTGCACTTCCTATACAATCTGGGACTCAAGAGTAAAATAATGCATACTCTGGCCTTGTTTGAGTGAAGCATGTCGTGTGCTTGAGTTCGTGATAAGGAGTAACAAGATCGGCCCACTGGTTCAGCATATCATTCTACGCTAATTACATCGTTCATCATTGCTCAGCGAGAACACTTAGGGAAGGTGTGACACATGGGCAACCGAAGCGAAACAGCTCAGTCCTTTTTCGTAATAAAAGCGTATCAACTCAGGCGAGCCAACGAAGGTGCATGCAGTTAAAATGGGACGCACAACCAGTGTGTCGACAGCAGAAGCTCTTTCGCATGACGGCCCTGCAATACATTTTGGCCGCCACTTGTGTGGACTCCATACTTTTGCTCCCGACATTAATGAAATGGAAAAAGTTGGCTTGTTGCCATTTAGGAATCGTCATAGCACAGCTGCAACCTAGTGTAGTCTTCAGTGTTCCAGCTTTGTGTCTGCCTTGGAATTGCTGTGCTTAATTGAAGGAGTGGGCACTTTGGCTTCTTTCTGTGACTTCAAATTAAGGGAACGGCCGTTGTATACACAAAGGAGCCATGAAGACCGAATACAAGTTTGTTTTATTTGAAAGATTTCGCGTTTTATAGTGCCCCCAGCGCTTGTCCGGCATCAAATGATGCCGTATTCACTGAAAAATTGATCACTTTAGATTAAATTTTGAATCTCCATCCAAATCGTAGGTTTTCGTAATTTCAGCAATGATGTCATGAGCGCGTGTATTCAAGCGAAATTCCACTGCGTCATTCGGGTTTGCGGCCTTGCTGTCCATCAGCCCTCCCAGGTGGTACTACTATAGTCATCCACGAACTGTTGTCCGCCGTTGCTTTGTTTTTGAGCGTATTTGTACCTGGCTTGTTTTCGTTACTGTAATAAGTGATCGTCTCGTGAAACCTGGGGTATCCTTGACAAACTGGGTCACGTAAGACAACGCCGCTTACGCCAATCGGCCAGTGTCCTGTAAGACAACTTCAAAGCGGTGGAGTGCTGTGCACCTAAAACAAGCATAGTGCGCCCAGTATCAACAGCTGCGCATCGGTACTTCTATGCTTACGTCTGTTTTCGTAACTTCCATTGTTTACTGCACCATTCTTACTGCTGTAAAATGAATATGCATTACACTTAAGCGCAAATAGTTCGTTCGGAAAGCCTATAAGCCGTGCCTAATTTGCGTTTGCTATTTCCGTCCTCGGCCAATCGCGCAGCTGGGCTGATATGACATCATAGGTTGTGTTGCGGGAAATGAGCTAGTGAGTCGCATGGCCATTCCGTTTTTTCCTAATTATGTAGCTTATTTAAGCGAAGTGTGCGTTAACAGTAGTGGCATTATGATTCTAACGAGGCAATCTTTCGAATGAATCGAATTTGTGTTTTGTCCTCATGACTCCTTTAACTAGGATCATGATTGCTTGGCTGCCTTCTGGCCGTCATGTCTTAACACACTCCTACTGAGAAACATTTTTCGGCAAAAGTGGTTTCCTCCTCGGTTGCCACCTGGACATTAATGAGCGTTACAAGTGTGTAAGCAGTGCCTACAACCTGATAAAAGCAGACTTGAATTTCGAGTTGTCAACTTTCCATGTGATGTGAGTGGTGGTGGCACAATGCACTTCTGACAGATGTAACAGCAGTAGCTATGCTGATGTAACAGCAATAGCTATACTGTCGCTCATGAATATAAAGCTCTGGTTTGGTTTGCGAATCAAACACTGCTGATTGCACTTGGCAGTTGCATGGTCAATTGCAATAATGCAGCTTTATGCCGTATTTATTGTTTAAACTCGGTGAGTGATATGTTGAGGATGGCCCTCACACCCACTGTCGTACCCAGCTGTTCAAGGTGAAACAATTATCGTTTTCAGCATAACTGTTAAGAGTGGAATGCTGTCTCGGCTAGTGCTTGGTGCGAAGCTGGATCATTCTTGCTTGCCCAAGACCACTTGTCAAAGCTTGCTCCAGCCACCACGATGTCATTACAGTGAAAAACTCATTTATTTACAAAGGGGTGGCGAGCCAAGATGGCGGACTGGGCTACCAGCCAGCTTCATCGTCTTCCTCCTCAGTATTGTAACGTGACATCTTTCTCGCTGGTGTCAAAATTTAAGGCGGCCAATATCGCAAGGCCCTGGAGGCCATAACATTTCCCCCATCAAAGATGCAGCCATCTCTGCAAGTCAGTGAGTGTCACGGGGTTCAAAGCGTTTCAAGCAAGGTACGCGAGCCACTTCAGTTCTGCGACTACGCCGTCTTCAAGCAGTAAGCTGAACATGACATAGTTCAGACAACTAAGTCAGTCAAGGTCCACAAATGGGCTGTCTTAATGTGACAGCAGTTTCTTGCACAGTCCATGCTGTCGCTGAGGTGTCCAGAGCAAAACCAGGTCTCCCCACGAGTACGAATTTCCTGATGTCAGCTGTTGTAGCGGAGTTTCGAGCGGTCTTGTGACGGCAGTATGTGAAGACTAGTGAGTTTCTGAGCTTCATCAGCAACGCAGAGGGTGTTTGATAGGCTGGCCTCGTCTTGAAAGAAGGGGAAGATGGTGTTGAGGTAGTTGGGGGAACACGTGCGTCAACTGTGTAGAATTGTCTCATTGTCTCATGCTTGGCAGTGTGGTAAGCATGGGTAATAAACGGCAAGATGTCGTCCCAGTTGTGGTCAGAAGCAACAGGCATGGCATTCATGTTAGTGAGTGTCCGGATGGTCCGCTCAGTGAGACCGTTTGTTTGTTTATGATATGGCACTGAATGGCAGAATTGAGAATCGGACAGATGAAGTAGCTCCTTAACGACGTCAGCAGTGAACTGGCGCCCACGGTCACTGATGAGGACACGAGGTGGGCCATGTTGAAGTATACGGCGACTGAGAATGAAGTTCGTCACTTTGGCAGCTGTTGCAGATGACAATGCAGCTGTATCACTATGGCGTGAAAGGTAGTCGATGCACACGATCATCCAATGGTTCCCATTCTTTGACCGAGGTTAAGGGACCATCAAATCTATGCCCACTTTTTAAACTGGTAAAGGGGGGGGAGGGGGATTCGCAGGGTGGAGTCTTCCCGGCTGAGCAGGCGTGGCGCATTTGTTGCGTTGACACTGGGGGCAACTCGCCACGTACAGCTCGGTCGACTGTCACATTTTCAGGCAAAAATTAATGCTGTTGTGTGCGGTGAAGAGTGCATGCACAGTACCGATGCCCAGCTGTGGCGTAGTCGTGCATAGCATGAATTACAGAAGAACAATTTTTCTCCCATTACTAGGAGGTGCCAGGATCCCGTCGGCGAGTAGCTCTTCTTGTGTTGCAGACCATTGTGAACACAGGAGGATTGGGTCTGACCGTACAGCAGTAAACAGTGCTTTCACTGAACCCGAACTGGAACTAAACCAAAAAAAGAGAATAGCATTTACTGGCTCACGACAAAGGAGTTAGAATATTTGTTGTTGGTAATCCGCAGTCAATGTCATTTGGTGCCGTCAATCTGGTAATCACCAATGCACTTTTCCCCCGCAGACCAATCACAACACTACAAGCCCGCTATCTATGGTTGCTAATTGTCACATTTGTGGTCTTAATTCTTGTGTGTCACTTAAACATGAAGCCGAATGAAGTCTTGAATAGCCATACATACATTTGCTTCTCCTAAACAAGTGCAGTATATTTTTTCCCCATTGCTTAAATTTTTGTTGTTGATCTGTGGTAAAGAATGTAACAGGTTATCTGCTGTTCCTTTTATTCATTTTGTTCCTCTTGCTGTTATCTGCTGTTACTTTTTTAGCTTGCCTAGATCAGTCCTGAGAATTGGTTACATGTTGTGAGAAAAATAAGGCATGTAAAGAAGGTAGCACTAGCAGGAAAATATCCCCGGTTTGCCTGCAGTGTGTACTGCACGTCCCATTCCGACTTTCCTGTTTGCAAAACATCATGTAGAAAGCTTCTACTGTTGACATCACTGTGCGACAGATATAAACACGAAGTTGCCTCCCCATACTGAATTCAGATGTCATTTAAATAGCTTCAACTTCCACAACTGAACTAATTATCAAGTGTTTTCATCATAAGAGATTCTGTCAGAGAAGTACCTATTTGAAAAGAGCTACAGTTATGTCCAGTAATAAGCTAAAACAGCTTCTGCATTGAAATTATTTGCCACAAAAGTGATGAAACATAGGCCATCAGTTTGAATGGTTTGATTGTCAGCTGTACACCACAACATATAGGTCTGTGATTTTCCCCAAAAATAGTACCCCGGGGTAAATTTGTATGTGCACATAGCACTGTTACTAGTAGTGATGCCACAGGTTACCTACACTTTGCCCTGTAAGTGTATGTGAGTGAACAAAAATTTTGTTTCGCTTAAATGTGTTAGTGTGCACACCTATATATTGTGTAAGTGACAGGAGAAGAAGTTCGAGGACACCGAAGCATTTCTTATGGGTTTGGAATGCAAAACCACTAGTGTCCCATTGCACGCATAGTTTTCTTCACAAGCAGCTGTTGGAAGTTCTTGCCGAGACTGGCCTATACACTATTCTGTAGGTCATGAAGCCGCTTGCATCCCCTCACTTTCCTTTTTTTACCCCTCTGTTACTTTGATGCCCTGTGTCAAAATTGTGCAATAAATAAATAAAAAGAATGCAACAGAGTGTTCCTTCAAGTGGGTATGTTCACATCACAGCCTATAGGAACTGGTGAATTCACCGCGAATTTTGAAAGCACCTTTCATTATCAGTCGCCAGTCCCACTCTGTCGGTATGTGAGAATTTAGTTTGTTATGAGAGTAAGGGAATTGGCCATGAGCTTCTAACAGCGGTCATTGTCATTGTCACCTTTTGAGAGAGTAAATGTTTATTGAAAGGGAGAAGAGGCCGGCCTAAGAAACTACTTGGGCCTGCTATTTCTCATTGGGGGAATGGAACTGGGGACAAAAAGAGAACGGAATGAATATGGAAGGTATGAGGAATGACAGTGAAATCGGCACATGAACTATGTACAAGCAGTACAACCAATAAACGCCTCATGTACAATGGGTCACTGAATCAGATTATTACAGGGCGAGTGTCCAAGTGTAGTATTAATGCTGCCTCAAGGATCTTTCGCTCACTAGAGTACTTTGGACAAGCGCTAAGCAAATGTTCGATAGTTTCAGGACAACCACACAGAAGGCAGTCCGGGCAGTCCTCGCGTCCGATTGTGTGGAGACTTTTAGGTCAATGCTACTCCAAGACGCAGCCAGTGTAGCAATGTCTCTTCACTTCTGCGAAGCCGAGGAGCGTGAGCGAGCTAGAACTTTTGCTCTGCATCGAGCCGGTGAAGCCGTTCATGTCGTCCGTTCATGTCGATTCTGCGGGCCAAACGAATGCAAGGCTGTAGCTTGTTTACGTGCTCGGTAGAGTATCGTGTTGGCATCTTGCCGTGTGATGGGTATAGCCAAGAGAGTTCCATTGTGTTGTGTCTGCTGGGCTTCTGCATCTGCCAATGGGTTTGTGAGAATTATGGGTGGGTATGTGAAGTTGCAGCCAAATGCGATTTGGTGGAACAGCCAATTGGTTCTGATGGCAGCTGTAGTCGTTGCTGGCTAATCCACCTGAGTTGGTATGTCGTCATGCCAATATTCATTTTACCCTGTCATTACTACCGTAATGTCGACCCTCTTTACGTGCCAAGCAATGTCGAAATCACTGTACATTGAGCTGAATGTACCAGTTGCCCGTGTTTTCTAAGTAGAAAGCCACAACGCATTCACAAGACCCACTTTCACTTGGAACAATAAAACACTGGCGACGGGGATGCGTACTGGGATCACATTTTAGACGTGTATTATTCCCATCCAATCCCGAATTTTAATAAAAAAAATCTGAGAGCTGACACTATAGCTGATTAGCGATCGCAGTGACATATAGTTTGCCTCGGGTGATAGATAGAAGTCAATCTGGCATAAAGCATGTACAGACCTACAGATGTGCATTTAATGTTGAGTTTAAGTGCAAGGAAAATCAACCTTTGTCAGCCTGCAACCTTCAGTTGTTAAAATTTTGGGAAATATGAAAGCCTAAAATTGTTAAGTTGAATGAAAAGCAGTAGAACTTACACTGATTGTTGTCTTGAAAAGTGTTTTTGCTCCTCCTGCTAGTTTCTACCTTTAATTTTATGTGTGGTGAACAAAACTTCATGTAAAGTTCATTTCAATAGCCAACACGCCCCTCCACCATGTGTGTAATCATTTCCTTAGCCGGTGCAGTATTGCATTCTGGGTCAATTTTCCTGCTTGGAACTTCTGATTATGCTAGGTGGCAAGTTGAAGGTGAACTTGAGTGAGTTTGTGTTGTGGGTGCCCAAGAGTTTTTGTGAGGGTGTAAAGGTGGGCAGGTGAAGGGCCGTTTTGTAGGCTTTCCATGGAAACACTGGTTCCAGAAACTTTTTTTTTTTCCAAACAATTCTGATGAAACTTCATGGGCTTGTTCAGTTTTTTTAGCTGATTTCAAATATCTAATTAGTTTTGATGTGAGGCAACCTTTTTTCTGTGTTAATTAAAAGAATTCCTTGATTGTTTTTGAGAACAGTATAAAAAAAAACTATTCAACAAAAGATTGCCAGCAAGACATGAATTGATACCAGAAGTGGTGGAGAATGAAACGTGAAGCAGTTTTTTTGTTTTGCAATCACATACAAGTTTACACCAACTCTAACTTCTAGGTTTGAACTACTACTGCTAACCAATTAAAAATATTGCTAATTAAACAACTACTGAAACACAAAATGCAAAATCTGCTTCCCATATCGCATGGCTTACACATTCAGCTTCACAGTGCGAAAGAAACGATCATTTCTAGCTGCACTACATGCTGGGATGTACTATTGGCGTCAAATGAAACGCGAACATTAAAATATGAACCAGAACGTGCAAAATTGAAAAGTACTGTTCGTAGAGTTCATATAATGGCTTGCTATTGTTATGTTTGGAAATCCCCTGTTTCGAACTTTGTTTTTGTAACTAAGCGACGCGTCATTTAACTTGCATGGAAAGAAATAGTGCTATTTGTGTGTTCAGGTTCATATTTTCGTGTTAGCGTTTCATTTGACGCTGATAGTACCTCTCGAGAGTTTTGTATCACTGCGATACCACTCGAGGCGAAAAAGTGTGGAATTATGGGAAAATAATTATTTGTTTAATAAAATTTGGCTTCTATGGCTTTTATAAGTCGGTGGCACTGTTCCACATATGGAATTCTTGGAGGAAAAACTGCAAATCAAGAGAAAAGTGATACCTGAAAAAATGCTTTTTTGGGCAATTTTTTGGTCCCAAAGACCCATGTTCGACTGGAGTATAAGTCATCCTGTAGGTGATGCGACTAAGCAGCAGGGCCTGTTTGAGCTTGTTTGCAAGATTCATCCTCTCTGAGTACTGCGTGTTGGTGTCTTAGACGTTGAGTGAGGCATGTAAGTTGCGAACATGCTTTAGTGAGTTGGAGGCTAAGAACAGCACTCGGGCCATCACGATGCAAAGGAACGCCAAGATTACACAGAGCAGAAACTTGGGGGATAGGAGTGTTTTTAATCGCCAGAGTAGAATTTGATGGGGTTTCGGCAGGTCTTTCTCGCGTGCGTAAGCGAAGCATCAGTAGTGCTGACTTCTCGGCTTGGCAGCGTAGCCCTTTTGGTATGAGATACGTGTTGATTGTATCTACAGTTGAACACGCATATATCGAACACGGATATATCGAATTATTGTCTATATCGAACAGTGCAAACATCCCCTTGAAAATCCCATGCAAAAGTATAGGACTGTTGTACGCGTATATCGAACTCCTGATCATGGGCAAATTCGATATATCGAATTCCGCGCCGAAGGTGCCCCTGAAAGTTTGCTTCCTCTGATGGGGTGGAGTTGATGATAATGTTGACTCATCGCAGGAGCTGCCTGGCTTGGTGAGACAGAGGCGGCGTCCGCGGCATTATGTCGCTTCGATGGCCTTCAACAGCTGTATTCACGCTAGCACGAGGGGCAGCTCCATGATAGCTAGAACGCCGATAGTGGTTGGGGCGAAAGGACATAAAGGAGCAAAAGAAATTGACCGGAGGCACTCTTTTTCTGTGTTTGAGCTGTTTGGTGGCTCGTGTAGGGGGACCGATGCGGCTTTGTATGTTTGCTTTGTCAAGGCATCCATTTCGGAGCGACGAAGGCGGGAATTCGTCGGGTGCAGGCTGCTGAAAAGATGTTGGTTGATAAGGCGTTCGGAATTCCTCGCAGTAGTTTTGATGGCGATGCACGCATCAACATTGACGTAAGGGCGAATGCAGCACAACCCGCCCCGGCTATTCCGGAGCGTGTCGGGTGCAAAGCGACTTCGTTGCACGCCTCCAGATGGGGGAGGTGTTCGGTTCGGATACTGAAGATAACGGCACTCAGTGCCTGACAACGTCCCCAACCGCCTACTGCAGCCGAGGTTACGTCAGCGTTATTCGCCTCTGTTATGGCATAGTACACAGCATTGATTTTCGCATTTGTGCGTGTTTGTAATCTTGAAGACAATTTGGCGAACTTTGCGACGCAGAAAAAAAACAAAACAAGCGAAGCTCAAAGACATTTCAATGATAAATAAAGTGCGGTGGTCATCATGCTGCGGTTCGGATTTTCCGTGCTTTGAGGGTCAAAACGGTAAACTACCGTTTTCCCCGACTTCAGAAAACTCTCAGTGATGTGCGGAGTTGTCAGATAATCTTCAGATAGGCGTATTTTATATATCGAATTATCGATATATCGAATTCTTTCGCGGTCCCCTTGGAGTTCGATATATCCGTGTTCGACTGTATAGCTTGCTGTAGGGTGTCGTGTCGGCTCCAACTGACCTTGAATTGTCCACAGTATGATGTTGTCGGCATAGAGAGTGTAATGAAGGTCTGAGATTTGGTGAAGGTCTGAGATTTGGTGAAGTCTTATGGGTGAGTGGAGTAATTAGCATTGAAAAAGAGAGGTGATGTAACGGAGCCTCCAGAATTTTTTCTTTGCCTTTTTTGGCTGTAACAGCGCGTGTTGAGCGAACAGTCCGGTACAAAAGCCAAACATGGCATAAGGATACTGTCCGCTTGTTCAAGGTGCGTGGTGATTTGTGTATGTACCAAGTGTTCAAATGTTTTGCCAACAGAAGAGGTACAGGCGTAGTTGGAGGTTTGTGGATCTTCGGTATGAGGGTGATATCTGCTCGTCCACTGTGCAGGCAATTCAAACAGTGCTTGTGCGGGCTGTTGAGTTAGATAACAAAGTTGTTTTTCTTTGTAATGAATTCCTTGCTCTGGCTTGTATTTTTTTGTGTGTGCACTTTCATCCTTTCATGCTCTTTTATTACCTTTTTTGGCCCCAATCCTCCCCCGAAATGAAATCCTGGATACGTAACTGGTGGGTGGATGATGTTGCACCAAGAGATGTTTTTTTGCACCCCAACGCTCACGTGTCTTTCCCTTTGTGCTCCCATGCCACTATTAACTTGTAGTCCCTGTTTCGCAAACAATGCTGCGTGCATTTGCAGAATTCCAACCTTCAAAGGTCGTCATCAGTGGTACAACTGACAGCAGGGCATTTGGGCACATGTGGCAATTAAATTTGGGTTTTGTTGAATTTATTTTGAGTGTTTTCTCAAAATAAAGTTTTCTGAAGTTTTCTGAAATATGCCCAATTAGCAATTAGCTCGTGATATTTTGCAGCACTAAATTCACTTCAAGTAAATCCTATGGCTAGTTTAGAAAATGTTGAACTCCGATCGATCCGGAGGAGGAGGAAATAACTTTATGCGGTCGAAAGGGGAGGCCTATTTAGGCCTGTGGCATTCTAGACGACAGCCAAGATGCCTTAACACCTGGCGATGTCTTCCTTTGGATGGCCCACTGTTGGATTTCAGGCTTTTCGCTGTGCGGCACTGTTTCCCATTGCTCCTTACTAGTGATAATAAATGTTCCTTTTGAATTTTCGAACCCATGTCTCTGTATACTGGGGCGTTCCCATAGCATGCGAGCCAAGGTCGCAAGCTTTGGGCAGTGTTTACATCCAGCGTTGTCTATTTCCAAATGGAAGGGCCAGTACAGCCTTGGGTTTGGATAAGTGATCATCTTGAGACGTCTACACGCCACTTCTTGTTTCTTGGTGAGCGAGGGGCCAGCAGCCGGGTGGCTTCGTCTTTCCCCTTTGTAGTGAACAAGCACGTCTCGGCGAGAACAGACGCGATCTTTGGAGTTGTCTGTGGAATGTGTGCTGGGGCTCTTGGTGGGTGAGATCTCGGGCAGCCTCGTTGGCCCGTTCGTTGCCTTGTAGTGCCACATGTGCGGGGGTCTGGTGTTTTGGTTCGTCTCATGGCGGGTAAAGATCCTGCACCTTCCGCTGGAAATTCTTCCTTTAGCAGATCGCTTGATGGGAATCGCTAATCGTTTTCCGCACTTGGGTAGCTGCTATATAGGGCTAGGGCAAAGGCCAGTTCTTCGTCCTCCTTTAGTTGTTTGGGTGGAGCAGGGTTCAAGAACTTTTCTCGAGCAGTCGGTAGCGGCTGAAACCATAGCTCCGCGTGGCTGTGTCAATACAAACAACGTGCGGATTTCCTCAAGTTCCTGGACTCACAGCTCTCTCCGCAGGGGTGGAGATGTTGTCGCCGACGGTATTCTCGTATAAAATGCGCAGGCTGTCTAATAGGTGTCTGCTCGCGGCTGTCTTGGTGAGGTGCTCTAGGTGCGCATTGTGTTGCACGGCTTGCGCCTTGATTTGTTCTTCGAAAGTGTTGCGCACACCCAACGCGTCATATTTTTCGTTTGGAGCGTACATGGGTATTCCTAGGGCTTAATCATGCTCATTTCTTGATGAGGCTGCTTAGTTTGCAGTCATTTTAAAATATTTACGGAATTGTGGAGTTGTTAGGGGTTTGTGTGAGGGAGAGGCTGGAAGATGGGTACTTGTTGTTAAGGGGGGGATATGGCGATCCACCCGCCCCAGTTGACTGAACAGTTCGCAAACTGGGGTAACTTAAAATCTAAGCTGAATAAACTTGCGCAAGCGCTGTTGGGTAATGAAATTGTAGGTTTAAAACTATATTATGACCCTTAATCTAAATTCCTGCGGAGGCTAAATAAGTGATGGGAAGCGGCAGCGTCTCGCGGTGTCCTACGGCTACGGGTCGAATATGACAAGCGGGAGGTCGGCGGGGGAGCGGGGGCGATGCTACGATATGAACTAGACACTTCTAGCTTCACTGTACTATCAGATCCGTTCGCCCCTAACGAGATCCGCGGTTTGTTTGGTTTTAATATTCAGTATCCTGGAGTAGCTGCCTAGCGATGATAAATAAGGGTATCTAAACAAATGGCGTAAACATGCACAGCAAACCGCGGTATGTACGTGCGTTGCTTAAAATCAGCTGCCGACAGTTTTTACCTACGATTGCCTTTGTGCAGTCGCGCGGGCGCCGGCTGGCAGCTTGTTATGTAGCTTTGTGCTTTACACAAATATTGACGCCCAGGTGCAACACACGACGCGGGGCGCTGCGAGTTTCTCGCGCAAGCACGACCATTACCCAGGTCAGGTTAGTTTTTCCAGACTGCTCTCACACTACTGAAGTTCGCGTAAATCCATATCGCGGCCTCTCAACGCCGAAAGTACACAACAAACGTCTTCGAATCGAGCACGCATTAATAAAAAAAAGTAAAAGCATTGCACGCACGTCATTGGACTCGCCGGCCAATAAGATGGCTCTAGCGGCGCCGGAGTGCGCGGTGTGACGGAGAGACCGTTTAAACCCCTTCCGCCATCCGCCGGGCGTTCCGGCCGCCGGAATGATTTTGGCCGGAACGGAACGACCTCGCCGGAGGTACCGTTTATAGGCCTTAACGCCCAGACGCTCCGACGGATCGCGTCTCCGTTCATTGAAAGCGAGTGTCCCGCCATATGTTCGGAAAGTGCGAACAAGGCATTTTACAGCCCGTTTATGGGCCCGTTCCCGGGGCTGAGACAATTAAAGGACGTTTTGTAGTCGTGCAGAAGGAAACGGTCCGCCACCATTCCACGGTTCCCTCGCCGGACGGACGCCCTCCGAGAACGGGGCGCTAGGCCGAGTTTTCAGGTCTTTGTTAAGAGCTGCCACTTTGCAGTTCAGCGACAACCCGTGCGTCGTCGGTGTCTCTCCTCCGCTGAGTGGGGGATGGGGGGGGGGGGGAAACAGCCAACCAGAACGCAAGCTGCTCAACGGGATGGAAGGGAGGGGGGGGGGGGAACGGAGAAAATAAACCCCGATGGTTCGGTAGCCGGGCTTAGAGGACGACTGTAGGTGCAAGGGAGGGAAAAATAGATTTGCAAGCAGTAAAAAATGTAACCAGTCCGCGGGGGCGAATAGTGATAACAGCGGCAAAGATATGTGCGCTCGAGTAATAACGCAGACCCAAGAATTGTATTGCTTATCTTCCGGGTTATGCGCCATATCCAAACGTGTAAATCCCCCAACCAATTTTCGAACACGTGTTTTGGGGAGAAGGTAAACAGAAGTTATTGCTGAAACAGCACCGACACTAAGCAACATGACTTAATTGTAAGATTAAGTAATAACACAATAATAACACAATAAGCAACATGACTAAGCAACACTAAGCAACACAATAAGCAACACTAAGCAACATGACTTAATTGTAAGATTAAGTAATAACACAATAATAACACAATAATAACACAATAATAACACAAGTAATAACACACCTAATAACACAATATTATAAAAAAAGGGATAGGAGTTAACGCGAAGAGCGGAAAAGGAGAGAAGGAATAAAAATGAAAACAAAAACGGAAAGACATCAGCAATGTGGGAAAAATCCACTGAACAAACGCTCACGTGCATGTGAGTTCGAGAGTCCGGCTCCGGCTACACCCAAAGCGCCACTGATACGGTTAGGTAGATGACAATGTTTTAATCGCTGCAAGTGTGCCTGGGTCCTCATTTATACCTTTTTTGATTGTATTGAATCGGTATATGAGGTATGATTCACGTTGTTCCCGTTCCCGGTTTGACTTGAACCCCGTCTCTAAGAGCGTGACGCTTAGTTTATCGAAAGAATGATCTGGAAGGCTGAGGTGTCTGGAGAGGGGCAGGGTCGGGCGCGTTTTGGCGTGCGCTTTGTGATTATTGAACTGGAGCCTGAAAGAGGTCCCTGTTTGCCCTATATACTGCATTCGACACACATTGCATTCAATCAAATAAATCACATTGGAAGTGTCGCACGTCATGCTCCCGCGAATTTTTAAAGAGTACTCTGAGTTGGAGCTTGTCTGTTGCATTGCCTTGCAGACAAGGCACCGCGGTTTTAGGCATGGCCGGCATTCATTATGCCCGGACAATGAATTTGTCCTTGCGTTCACGAGTGTGTCTTTGAGGTTCCGGGATCGTCGGTAGACGACGCCTGGAACGGACGGAAACGCCCGTTTGAGGCGTTCACTTTGTTCCAGAATGTTGTAGTGCCGCTTCAAGATGTTTTTTACGTTAGGAAAGTTGGTGCTGTACGTTAAGCATAGGTCTGTTCGTTGTAAGTCGCGTTGTGGGGGACGGTTCGCAATTAGGTCCACGCGGTTGAGTGCTTCGGCCTTTTTTATGGCGTCATCAGTTACACGCGCTGGGTACCCCTGCCCCTCCAGCATGGTTTTTAAATTTTTGGCGTTGGTAGTGAAATCTTCCGATTTTGAGCAGATTCGTTTGAAACGGTGGGCCTGGCTATAAGGAATGCTATTCTTACAGTGACGTGGGTGATCGCTTTGGTAATGTAGATATTGCTGGCGATCTGTTGGCTTCCGATACAGCTTTGTCGTGAGTTCACCGTCTTCAATTGTCACGGTCACATCCAGGAAGTTTATGCTCTCTTGAGAGTAGGTGTGAGTAAAATTGATGTTCGGGTGTGCAGAATTGTAACAGTCGATGAAGTGGAGGAGCTCATCCTCGTTGTAGGTCCAAATAAAAAAGATATCGTCAATGTACCTTTTGTACAGGAGGGGTTTTAAGTGGGATTCAGACAGGAATGTGGCCTCTAACTTCCCCATAAACAGATTGGCGTAGCTTGGTGCCATCTTGGTTCCCATGGCGGTTCCACTAACTTGCCGAAAGTACTCATTGTTGAATTCAAATGAATTTAGTTCTAAGACGAGGGCCGCTAACCTCGCAACTACATGGCAGTCTGGGGTATCTGGCTGTTTATGGAGCGCATACATGCTGGTTAGTGCGGCTATCCCTTCGTCATGGGGGATGTTAGTGTAAAGGGAAGATACGTCAAGGGTTACTAGGTACGAGTCCTTTGGTACACGAAGATCCGAAATAACTTTGAGGAAATCCGTGGTGTCTTTTATGTACGAGTCCAGGACGCTGGGAATGTGCCTTATTAGTTTGTCCACAAACCCCGATATGGGTTCGGTGATTGTGCCAATGCCGGATATGATTGGGCGCCCTGGGTTGCCAGTTTTATGGATCTTAGGAAGCATGTAAAATCGGCCCGGACGGGGTTGCACTGGTCGCATTGAACTGTGCTCACTGGAGGTTATTTTTCCCTCGTCCAAGAGATCTTTTAATACCGAAGTTACGATTTTGGTGTGCTCCATCGTGGGGTCCTCCGCAAGGCGCTCATAAAAGTTTGAATCATCAAGTTGCCGGTGCCCTTCTCGAATGTAATCCACAGTATTCATGATTACAATCGCTCCTCCTTTATCGGCAGGCTTAATTGTTATCTCAGTTCTATTTTCCAAACCCTTCAAGCACGCTTTTTCAGACTTTGTTAAATTTTGACGTTTACCTTTGTGAATTTCATATTCCCGCATGACATCTTTTTGCACAGCGGCGATGTACAGATTCAGGCAATCGTCACGTTGAGTGCTTGGCGTCCAATCCCTGTTTGGGCGTGTCTGCGCATCTTGAACGTTAGGAGGCTTATCTAAAAAGTATTCTCTTAGTCTTAAATTTCTTGCAAAGTTATCTAGGTCTTGAAGCAACTGGAATTCATTAGAGCAGCCGGTTGTGGGGCAGAAGTTCAGCCCCTTCGAGAGAAGTTTTGTTTCATCAGGTGATAGGGCAGTACTAGATAAGTTTACGATAGCGGTGCCGCGTGGTTCTGTAGTAGGTTGGTTATTCACTATGCAAGAAAGTGGTTGAGGGTCGGGGCTATAGTTGAAAGGCGAAATATCAGGCAAAGTAGGGTTGGGAACTCTATCTCGTCTTAGTTTGCGAATTTTTGTGTCTATGACGTCACGGTGTTTAGCTTTTTCGAACTCCGCTAAGGAGTTTATTTCGTCTGGTGACAGGGGCCCGTTGGAGCGGATAAGAGCTATGGTTTGGGCAGTTAGCTGTTTCACCTGTTTTTCGCTATGATTGATGGCAATTTTTACAAGTTCGAGAGAAGCACTTGAGAGAACGTTCTGCCATGCTAGTCGGTCGTAATGATCAAGGTTCGTTATGGAAGGCGCGTGAGAGAGCGTGATACCTTTAGGGGTTACTCCAGCTTTTAGGTACACTTGAAGCGTTGATTTATGAAGATCATGTCTAATTCGTTTGTCAGAAAGTTTTATTTTTAGGAATGTGGCGCTGTGGAATGTAGGCACAGAACCGGACTCACCATTTACATATCAGTCGGTCCTAATGCGGGGAGCAGGTGTGGGCGGCTGGCGTAGGTTATCGGTCGTCAATATGGAGCGGCGTTGTTGCACAGGTGTTCCGGGAGTCATGCTCTGAGCGATTGTCGGAAACTCCACGTCGATGTTTTCAGCCAGAACTCCGGGAAAGGGCACTTGAACCGTGTTCACAATGGGGGGGTGGCGGCGGTCTTGGGGGTTCTCCGCTGTGGCGGCCGGGCTTGCTGCATTGATGTTCTCCTGGTTGGCATGATGATCGGTGATGCGTGGCTCACTTGACGCGGCGTCGCGAACCGGAACTCTGTTGGTCTGGGTTGCCGGTTGGTAATGCGAGGGACTGCTGGCAGTGGCCGCGTTTGATGACCACCCGGGTGCCGTCGTGCCAACCCTCCGCTGTTGCTGTTACCGAGGTTTCTTACTTTGTGTTCACCACGCCTTCGGCCCCATCGCCAGCATGCCAGTTATATATATATATATATATATATATATATATATATATATATATATATATATATATATATATATATATATATATATATATATATATAAATATATATATATAAGGTTAGTAGAGACAGAGACAAACGAGAAAGACTTAGAAAATAAAAATAAGTTTACTGACGTTTCAGAGAGAGGACTCCCTTTCTTCAGAGTACAAAATAGGTTCGTTTCAGAGCTATATATACAGAAAATGTAGCAAGCGCGAGGGCAAGGTAAGAGGAGGGAGAGTTTGTACAAATGGATTCATGGTTGGTGGGTAGCAAAAGAATGAAGGGAGAGCGGGAAAATTAATTACAACAAGGATAATAAGAACACACAGTCACGCGGTACGAACTTGGAAAAAAAGAGAGAGAGAAGAACCAAACACAGAGAAAAAAATAATAAATAATTAAAAAATAAAAAAATAATAAATAACAAGGTAATTTTCCTCCCCCGTGGCAACGGGGGTGAAAGAGGGGTCAAAACAAGATAGGCCCATGCCCGTGTTTGACATGGGAAAAAAGATTAGACACGCGGAACGAAGACGTTCCAAAGAATATATGCACACAAAGGGCGAACATCTGCCCATTCACACCCGTTCTAGGAATCCAAGTAAGGTCATTGAAACAAGAGACACGTGGCTTCTGTTGGTGGGAGGCCGGGGTCGCGCCCAAAAGCAGTAGGACAGGCAGTTTCGACAGGAAAGAGTGTACATTGGTATGCAAAGAGCGAAAAAATAAATAAATAAAAAATAACCAGGTAATTTTTCCCTCCCTCGTGGCAACGGGGGTGAAAGAGGGGTCAAAACAAGATATGCCCATGCACGTGTTTGACATGGGCAAAAAGATTAGTCACGCGGAACAAGGAAACGAAGATATGCAAATGCACACAAAGGATGAACATATATATATATATATAGATATATATATATATATATATATATATATATATATATATATATATATATATATATATATATATATATATATATATATATATATATATAGGGAGTAGTAGAACTTTGAAGATGGTAGAGAACACAAGAGAAGAAAAAGAAAGCAAGTTCTCTTTGCTGAAACGTAGGCCACAATCGTGCTTTTACCTTGTTCGAAGTTTTTCTTCTCTTGTATATATATATATATTATATATATCCCGATAGCGTTTTTTTCCACGGAAGCGTTGGTATAGCGACCGCACCAGCGACCACCACCAGTCCACAGTCAGCCGGTGTGTGCGCAATAGGATTACTGAAGACAAGTTTTTCGCCTTTTTTTAGGTAGTTAGCCGGAGATGGCTTCTGCAGGTTCCGCCATGCGTTTATCCTTCTGCAGCCAGAGCGTATGCTTCAGTCGCGACCGCTCGATGGAAAGGAGGTTTCCACCGAGTGGCCGTGCTTCAGTTATCGTCTGCTAGTAGAAATTTCCATTGCGGTGTTGCATGACCGTGCGCTTCGTTTATCGTCAGCGCGGCTGACGGTTTCTTTTGAGGCGTTTCGTGTCACACCATTCTTGCGAAATCTTTACTCGCAGGATAGTATATATATTCCACAGCGTGTGTCTATTATCGGAGGCGATCTCTACGCATTTCAACGGGTGTTGTCCAGCGTCGTTGTCGTCTGGCAAGAAGGGGATCATGTAAAGCTTGCGAAGAGGAGAGTTCAGACCGAAAGAAACAGCGTGACGCCAGAAGGGGGGTGAAGGTATAGAGTCCATGAAAAAAACCCCAAAGACTGTGGAGAGCTTCGTCGAACAAGAGCTGAGAAGAGATAAGTGAAATAAAGAAAACAAATTTGAAAAGCTGTGGTTGTTGCTATTCCTTTCTTCGTAGCACATGCCCAATTTGGTGACTTGCCCACATTTGAAAGCTTTGAGGAGCGAATGGGCTCGGTTTTGCAAATTCACAAAACTGTGAATTAGGAAAGTCAAAGTTGCAGAATAATGCGTGACACGTGCATGTGATGGCACATGAGAAGGACAGGTGCACACCAGCCGCGCAGAACACCGAATAGGGAGGCTGTGCTGTGTGCCAGTATTCTTGCTGACGAGTTCACTACGAAATGAAAGAGAAGAAACTGACGCAAACACGGTATAGCAAAAAAGAAGCCGGTCGAAGTAATGCCAAAATTTATGTCGAAATACAAAGAAATAAAAGCGAGAGAAATACGAAAGTGCTTTGACGGTCGTGCGTGTGTTCCGACTTCTCCGAGCCAGATGGAAAAACAAACTCCCACCTCCCCTCGCGGGAACCCCTGTGTAGATCGACGCATAGGCGGGGCGGCGAAGGGACCGCGTTTTATAGCGCGCATAACGTTGAGGGGACTGCGTAAGCCGGTCACAGTCGATGACGACGTTGGCGTACTTGTAAAGCGGCGTGGACTCTAGGTGTTTGAGCCAAGCGTGGATGTTGCTTCGCCGGAGAACGGCACACCGGTTATATGCGCAGCGCGCCCGAAGGAGAGGAAACCGCCGAAGAGAGAGTACTGCACACACGACCAACTTTACTGTCGACCAAGTTTATCAAGCCGTGCGAAGGAAGCGGGCAATGGACGCGAAGCACGCCAGAATTGGCCCAAAACAACCATCGCTAAAGCAGACGACAAAGCCGTCCCTCCAACGCGCCCGCCTGTGCGATTAAGGCAGCTTCGCGCGGGGAACGCTGGGTAATAGCGCCCTATCGCCGCGCCAGTGTGCCCCGGGAGTGAAAACCGCCTTCCCCATCCGCGTTCGGAATTTCTTGTCCCGTACGCAACAAAGGAATCGTTGGCACATGCGCCGGCCCCAGCGCGTCTGCCGCGGCTATGACGCAACGTGCCGCGGCTATGACGCAACACAATCCACTTTAATCCAATCTAATCCAATCCAATCCAAGCCAAGCCAAGCCAAGCCAATTCAATCCAATCCAATCCAATCCAATCCAAGCCAAGCCAAGCCAATCCAATTCAATCCAATGCCCCTCGCGAGAGTGTGTTCGCTATCGGAGAGGAGAGGGGTGAGCGGCAGAGAGTGCAGCTGGCGCGGTGAGGAGAATGGGGAAGGGACGGACAACACCGACGACGACGCCGGAGGGGCAAGGCGAGTGAATCAGATGCTCTGCATCTAAAAACTTTGGCCGCAGGAAGTTTTCCCGTGGGAACGCGCGGCAGCATCGTAAAGGACAAGGTTTCCTTTTTTTCCTCGGGGCGTGCCAAGCCTCATTTCGCTTGACGCGTCCTTGGCGGGTGCGCGGACAGCCGCGTCGTCCACCGCCGCTTGTGGCCAGCCCTTCTCGCCCTTCCCCCGCCGCATCTCGGACATAGGAGCAGGAGGAGATAAAGAGGAGCGAACGGAGAGGATCGGTGTTGGACTTGTAGCGACCGTCTTGCTATTCGGACGCAGCTGTAGGAGCAATCCGAAAGCGCGTCCCTCCCAGGAGACCGCGCACGCCGCCAGCGTTTCCTGACCTGGTCAACACATTGAGCCCGCCGAGCTACCGGTCCTGCCCGGCCTCCCCATCCTGACCGAGGCCTACAGCTCGAGCTCGCCGAACTACCGGTCCGGTACTGCCTCCCGTCTCTGCCCTCGGATTCACCGCGCAGGCCTTTCGAGCCACCGGCCCCGCACCACCTCCATCTCCTGGCCCCGATACCCACTTGGCCCGTCGGCGTCCCGTCGACGTTTGACCACCCCTGCAACCCGAATGATTCCGCCCAACCTGGTGAGGAAGTCGGCACCACTGAGGCACTCAATTAAACTAATTGTTTATCTTTTTCGCCCGCGTCAGTGTGTCTCATTTCCTCCAAGCTCTGCGGGGACCCACCTTAGTATAAGTTTGTGACTAACCAATTAACGTACGTCACACATGGTGGCAGCATGGGGATGCACGTGCGTTAGCTAAATCGCAGAGCTAAAACGTGAGATTTCACCCTCACGCTAGGAGGAAAAGAGACACCATGGCCGAGGCTACTATGACCCAAGCGAACGTGATAGGCGCAAGTGTTATGGCACTGGGTGGCATGGTTCTGTCCTTCACGGGAGATGGACACGGGGTCAACATCCTTGACTTTTTGCATGTCCTGGAGGCAGTGGGGCGTCTGGGCAGGCGGTCTGACGCGCAGTTGGTAGGCATTGCACGCTGTAAAATGGTCGGTGCAGCATAAGATTTCGCATGGCAATGAGGTCGCGGCCGCGGCTAAAACCTATGCTGAGTTCAAGGAACGGGCATAAAAAACGGTTCAACACTGAGCCCGAGTGCGAAAAGTTGCGCAAATTTATGTGCGCCAGCCGAAACGACACTGAGGACGTGCAATCGTTCGCGGCGAAGCTCTGCACGTTGGGCAACACGGCTATGGGCGGACGTGGTGACGTGGAGCCCCAAACGAAGCGTGAAATCCGCAGAGAGCTCCTCGACGAGCAACTCCGAACCCAATTCCTGAACGGGCTAAGGGATCCGATTAGAAGGTTCACGCTCTCCCGAGACCCGAAGACCTTGGATGAGGCGGTCGACACAGCTGTACGAGAGGAGAGGAACGAACGAGCGGTGAATAACGGTCATGCGCCCGTACCACGGTGTAAGAATAGTTACACCGTGGCCCGTACGCAGCGTACGGGAAGGCGACAGGGAGGCCGACGAGCTGCGTGCGTGCCTTGAAAGGGTTTAGGGGCTTTTGGAGGCTAGTATCGAACTTCAAAACAAACAAATGCGCGACCGCGACAGCCGAAGGGGGTATGCGCCGCGACGGGGGGACTGTTAGAACTGCGGGAAGTACGGCCACTTTTCGAGGAGGAGGAGGAGAAACACTTTATTTGCAAACTGGGTCTAGGGGAGAGAGGTGGCGGAGGATGCGATGTTCTCCGCGACCTGGGCGGCCCGGTTGGTTAGTGCCAACTGCACTTCCGGGTCGGAGCTCTCCAGGGCCTGCTCCCAGTGTAAGGGGGAAGGAAAAGGGGGAAATGGGTCGTGGGGACACTCGCAAAGGGAATGGTAGCGGGTATCCGGCTGGAGACATTGAGGGCAAAGAGGCGAAGGGTAGAGATTGGGGTTGATGCGTTGTAGGAGAGTTCGGCAGGTGGTTGTGTGGGTTTGTAGTAGCCGCCAGTGGCGAGCAGCTTCGTGGGTGAGGGAAGGGTGTGGGGGAGGATATATCCTGCGGAGGAGGCCGAAGTGCTGGGTAATGTCCCGGTACGAGACTAGAGCGTCCCGGAAGCTGGGGGTGCAGTGGGTAGAGCCAATAGAAGGGCCTGCTCGGGTGACAAGAGCTCGAGCTGTACGGTGGGCCGCTTCATTGGCGTCTGTTCCCGTGTGGGCCGGGGTCCACAGCAGAGCCATGGGTGGGATGGTGTTCTGCGGGAGAGGATTTTGAGGGCGAGTGGGGAGATTAGCCCTGCAGAGAAGTTGCGAATTGCCGACTGAGAATCCGAAAGGACAACTCTGGGTGTGGGAGACTGTACTAGGGCGAGGGAGATAGCCGCCTCCTCCGCAGCGGTAGCTGATGTTGTATGTATCGTGAGTGCGTCCAAGGGAGGGCTGTCGAGCGATGAAATGACGGTTGTGGCGAAAGCCGGCTTATCGTGGTAGCTAGCTGCGTCGACGTATAAATGCCACACCCGAGCAGGGGGGAACCTAAACACAAGCGCTTCCGAGACGAACCAGGGAAACTATTAGGGCCCCCTTCCTCAGATAATCGCGTGGAGGAGGAAAACAAAGGGGGCGCTCAGTCTGCTGTTATAAACATTTGTGGGGAGGCAAGCCCGATTGTAGAATGCGGCTTGAGTGGAGCTCTGTTGAAATGCCTAATAGACACTGGTTCCAAGGTCAGCCTTTTAAGACATAGCGCTCACGATGAGGCTACGCCGGACTGGAAGCAGAAACTTAGTCGGGTAGAACAGAGAGCGAACCTAGTCGGCATCACGGGCGATACCTTAGAAACGGTCGCGTGTTGTGAAGTGCCTCTGTCGTTGGGAGATCGCCATTTCACGGCAAGGGTTTTTATTTGCAGGGAAAAAGCCATGTTGGCGGTAGCCGGCCTTATCGGCCAAAACATTCTCTCAGAGCAGGGAATAGACCTGTTGCAGAGTAAGGGGACACTAAGCTTAGACGGTGTCGAAATACCCCTTGTAAATTGGGCTGGTAAGGTCGACAGGACCACAAATCCCGGAGATTGGCTCACGACGGAGAGAACCACAATCCGCTTAGCAGAGGAAGGCATACTACCGCCGTTAAGCGAGTGCTTGCTGGCAGGCAAGGTCGCTTGTGAACCGGCGAATGGGAGCTTGGGCATCGCAGAAACTGACCTGGGCTTGCCGGAGCCTACACCTTAGTTAGATGTTCCGAAGACGGCCGGCTGCCGGTGCGCATTGTAAACACTACGCTTAAGGAAGTCAAATTACCTCGCAACAAGCGGTCGGGGTCCTCGTTTTCGCCGTCGTGACCGAACAGCCGGTGGAGAAGGCAGTTTGCAGGTTTATAAGCACGGCCGACCTTTGCAATAAGTTTGACCTTTCCCACGTCAGCGAACCCGAGAAATCCCGCATTTAGGATCTGATCTCTGAGTTTAGCTGTGCCTTTTCACGGGAAACGCAGACATCGGCCACAGCGAGGTGATAAAGCACCAGGATTCCTACTAATGACGCAGCGTCTGTGTATCGTAGGACATACCGTATTCCTTATGGCAAGAGAGACGATATGGACAAGCAGGTTAATGATTTGCTGGACCAGGGGATCATTGAGCACTCTACGTCTCAGTGGGGCGCGCCGGCGCTGCTGGTCGAGAAACCGGACGGGTCACATCGTTTTGTCGTCGACTACCGCTATTCAAACCGTGTGACTCGCGTCGACCCGTACCCGCTGTCAGAGCTAGGCTCCGCCAAGTTTTTTACAGTAGTGAATATGGCTTCCGGCTATTGGCAGATAGAAATGCACGAGAATGATAGGGAAAAGACCGCTTTCAACACGCCGTCGGGGAAACGCACGGCCGACGTCATCTTGGCAGGACTGTCGGGCAAGGTCAGTCATGTGTATCTCGATGACATTACGGTGTACAGCAGCTCATTTGAGGACCACCTGACCGACCTGCGGAACGTATTCCAGAGAATACAGGCGGCGGGCCTTAAACTCAAAGCTTCCATATGCAAGTTCCTTAGGCCCGAAGTCAAATACCTTGGACATATTGTATCGGCAGAAGGCGTGCCTCCCGACCCGGTTAAAATACAGTGCGTGCGTGACTTCCCCGAGCCCAAGACAAAGACCGAGGTGCGGCAATTCCTGCGCCTTTTGTCCTACTATCGGCGACACATTCCCAACTTCGCAGCGCAGGCTCGCCCGTTGACACAACTTACCACCAGGAAACCGTTCCACTGGGGCGAAGTAGAGCAGACGGCCTTGTCTTCTATGAAAATGAAGTTAACGGAGGCTCCAGTGTTGAGGTTCCCCGATTTCAGTAGACCATTCACACTCGCGACAGACGTGTAGAAGGTGGCTGTAAGAGCGGTGCTGTCACAGGAGTGAGGGGAAGGAACATCCGATAGCATACGCGAGTCGCCAGTTAAAGTCCGCGGAGCAGAAGTATGGATCAACGGAACAGGAATGCCTCGCCGTCGCGTGGGCCGTCCGTCATTTCCGGTGTTTTCTGTACGGGCGGAACTTCCGCGTTGTCACTGACTGCCAGCCCTTAAATTGGCTGATGAGCGCACGCGACCCGAACTCGAGGCTAGCGAGATGGAGCCTACTCTTGCAGGAGTACGACTTTGATGTCATTCACAGGGCAGGGACAGCGAATCAGAACGCCGATACATTGAGTAGGGCAGCAATCCGGGTAGACGAGGGTTTCGCGCCGGTAGTTGAAGAGGCCCGTATAAAGCGGGAACAGGACGACGACCCGCAGCTACAAGTCACACTCCAGGCCGGTGGTCGTGATACACACTACTATGTGGATGACGGAGAACTACTCCGGTTCAGAGACAAACCAGACGATACTAAAGGGCGTCTAGTGGTACCGGCCTCCATGAGAAGCGAGCTGTTACAACTTCACCACGATGCTCCGTACGCGGGTCACCAAGGGGCCTGTGAGACGCGTCAAAGGATTAGAAGGGCGTATTTGTGGCCCGGGATGCGACGAGACGTTGTAGAGTACAGTCGCAAATGCCTCTCCTGCGTCGTTCACAAAACCCCCAAGAATCAGAAGCGTACTCCTTTACAGGTGTTTGAGAGGCTTAGCACCGCATTTAAGCGCACTGCGATGTGGGTCCGCTTCCGAATACCTCTGCGGGGAGCAAGTACATATTGTTCTTCGTGGACCATTTGAGCCGCTACGCGGAAGCTCTCGTTGACCAGAAAGCAGAAACGGTTGCGAGAGCATTTGTAGAAAAGGTAGTACTGCGACACGGTGTGCCTGAACAGCTGCTCACCGATCAGGGTACAGACTTTGTCTCCCGGGTCATGAAAGAGGTCTACGATCTCTTAGGTACACAGAAGCTACAAACGACCGTGTAGCATCCTAAATGTAACGGCGCCGTAGAAAGGCTGAAGCAAACGTTGGTGGGCATGTTGTCTTATTTTGTCGCTCATGACCAACGAGATTGGGATCAGTGCTTCCTTTCTCGATGTTCGCTTACAACACCGCGGTTCATGAGGGCACCAACAAGACCCCCTTTTTCCTCCTCCACGGGTGCGATGCAACGACGCCGAGCATCGACGATGAGGCGGCTAAGATCCATTACAACACCATAGAGGACTACCGCGCGGAACTGGCTCGACACCTCTTCATATCACACCGGCTGGCGGCCGAGGCTCTCATCAAAACAGCAGAAAAGAGAAAGGCGCGCTCTGATCTAAAAGGCCGACCCAGCTGTTTCGAGGTAGGCGACAAAGTTTTCGTGAAGGTAGAATTCCGGACACCCGGACTGACCAAAAAACTCTCGCCGAAGTGGAAGGGTCCGTTCCGCGTGGTCGAGAAGCTCTCTGACGTCACGTGCATAATCCGTGGGGTCCAAACGAAAGAGGAGAAAACTGTGAATGTTAATAACTTAAAGAAAGAAGTTGCTAATACGTCTCGCCAGGGTTTCACCTTAAAAGCACGTAAGCAGACTGGACCGCGCCGAGGAAATTTTGTGTCGAAAAGCGGAGGGTTTCGATAACGTAATACGAGGAGCAACTGTTTTGAATGTGGCACGCTTTCATCACCCGCTTCGTTTTTTTCCCAGTTGGCCATAGTCACGTGATTACACTGTGTGCCACCAACCGCAGAAATTATTTTTTAGGACGAAACACAAAACGCTTATATGAATGCATGGAATAAAAAATAAAATGAACTTTGTTGTAACGTACCCCTTTATTGGGTCGAGTTCACTAAGTAGACAAACAACAGTCCGGCTCTCGTCCTTTCCCCTCCTCTTCTTCCTCCTCCTCTGGCTGCTGCCCGGCTCTCCGTCGACCTCTTCATCTTCCTGTTACATTTGTAGTGAAATACAGGTTAATAAGGTGAAAGTACAATAAAATGAAGCAGTTGGATTAGCGTTTCCCCAGTAGCCACCAGTGCAGCAGCGGAGCGAGAGAAAGCTCTGAAAGATACTCCACGCTCTAGTGGCGCATCCTTGGTGCGCGCTGCCCTGGACCGATTACGTCACCGCAATAATCAGCAAATAGCATGAATCACATTTTTAATAGGTTTTAACCCTGCCCTGAAATATTATCAGGAGCTTATTATTATCACCAGAGCTCCGCCTTGCCCGGGTTTCGCTCAAACTCGGGCCTTGTGGAATAACACCCCTGTTCACGACGCAATGGTTCGACCATCCGCAGTTGATAATACGCGGTAAACGCCGTTCGGGGCTTTCGTCTTTCACGCACCGTGAACTTCACAACTTCTCACCCACCTTCCCCTTCCGATCCGTCGCAGCACTATAAACGCTCTCCTTCTTCAATTATGCTCTTTTTTGCTGCATTCAGCCAGCAAATAAGCCAAACACCAAAGGGTAGATTTTGCTCTATAGACATTCGTTCCTTTGTACAACCTTTAATATATCCAAACGTGTCATCAAGGCGAATTCAGCGATCACCGTGGTGCCTGGTGTAATAGTAAATTTTTCAGTACGCTTAGACCATAGAACTTCGTTTTTTTTAACGGATCCAAATAATGATGGAAGATATAACAGAGAACGCTGTTAGCAAGCACTTTGCAAGACATTATCCCCCTACCTCGCAGGCACCACGCATTTCGTCTTAGATTAAAAAACGGCACTAAAGAAGCAGAAGACAAATACAGAAAGGCAGGTCGTTTCCGCATATTCCATTTTCCCAGCGCTAGTATTTTTTCTGCGGTTTTGTATTTTCAGGGGTGCTTTGTTTTGGGATATGCGCTTCACTGCCTATATAGCCTAGCTCACGGCTCTGCTGCTGCTGCTTCCGGAGGGAGGGGGCGGCCGGGGCGACAGAAAGAGGAGTTCCGTCTAGTGTTTTCCGAGTGCCTCCCTTTTTCCCCCTCTTCCTCTAGCCTCCACTACCTGCCCCGCGTTGGGTCGTATGCTAATCAGCTCGCTGCTGAGCTCTATAATGCCCCCAGTGCACATCCTTTCCTTTTCCTTTTCCTCAAACCACAACGACTGCTTCAGTTTCTAATCGCATTATCTGTTACAAAATTCTGCAGCTTAGTGGACGGAACGGGGCTTTGATCAGGCGCAACAGAGACGTATTCATAGTGATGCACACATCCGTAACAGCTAACTAGAATACATCGCAGTGGTCAGAGTAATAATGACTGAGTGAGCCTTTCTAAAGCTCACTTTTAACAAACTTTTGGCTCACACCCTCGAGTAGCTAAATGATAACAAATTATCAGGTGATTAAACAATCGAATCCATAGGTAGCGTTTACCTGGCTGCTGCAGGATTGTTTTTCTTACTCTACAATTATGAAACAAAAAGAACACCGCTGGGACTTAAACACGTCCCCTGCTAATGTACGGAGAGTACTCGACGGCACCCAGGCCTATCTCCAGGGGTTTAACGTTCCGGGCGATGGATGGTTCCAGAGGGGAGATTGCGATTTCAACAACAACAAAAAAAATGAAGTGAGAGAGAAAGTTTATCCCATAGACAGTTATGACCCATGTTGGTTCTAAGTAATCCCGAGGACAACATAAGGACTGGGTGCGAAATTGGCCGGTAAATCGTCACTATTGAATGCGTTTTTAATGTCTGGCCTAATGGCTCACTGTGGCTCTTAAACTGCCAAATTTTATTGGGAAAAAGCAGTATTTCGAATGCGCCAGGATTGTACTTAGTTTTTGTGATCGATTTAAGCTGCAAACATTTGCTTTCCCACTTCGCGAATAATTTAACTCATCTAACCGGTTCGCGAACCGGTACCAGCTTGCGAACCGGTTCGCAAACTGGTTCGGGTTTTGATGTAGTCGAACCGGAACTGAATCGTAACGAAATGAGTTCACCCGAACCTGAACCGTAACCGAACCGGTATTTTTTTCGGTTCGGCACACTCCTTTTTCAGTACCATCAAATGTCGCCACACACGCGTGCACAAACACGCACGCACGCACACGCCCATGCTCACATGCACACACACGACACGCATACGTACAAGCACAGACGTACACCCGCACACACACTGTTGTGCCAGAGAGCCCGGCCCCAAATTCGCTGCACGGGGCGACGCGCCGACAGCGGGGCCGATTAACCTCGTCCAAACCAGACCAAACCGCCCGCGGACGGCAGGCCTAAACTTGCACCGCCGCAGAGTCGCCTCTCCGTTTGCGTCGCGGCGGCTCGGCCGAATCATGCACTCTTAGGCACAAAGGACTAAAACAGGGACTAAAATACAGCTGTTAGTCTTCGCGGGCAACAGTTCATCTTTAATGGGAGTATCTGTAGCAGAGTGTGTGCCGTGTGTACAAATTCGGACTAAATGTTCGTCCCCGCCGATCTATAAGGAGTAACGGGAAGACAAAACGCATGCATTTAGTCTCTTGGCTGCGTCGTTAATCCCCTAATGGCGTCGTCGTTGCCAATTCGCGTATATGTCTGTGGACAGTTTCAGATAGCCAAAACAGAAGTCATTGCAGTCAGTGGGTCCTTTACATGGTGCCACTGGAAAAAATCTCGATGTGAATTATAAGAAAAGCGCCTAGGGTTAATAGAGCGGCGGGTAATGGCAAGGAGCGTCGATGCGTTATCGACAGACGCTTCTCGCCGAGGTTATGTTGATACGCTGTGTTGCATCCGATTCAGGCGAGGTAATAACGGCGAATGAAAGATTTCAAGCCCGTCAACAATAACACAAATATTAGTGACAATAGCAAATGTTGATCCCCAAGCGTAATGAATGTGTGTTTCACAGACGAGAAAAAACGCATTAGTTGCTGATGACAACTGCAAAATAAAATTGTTCGCTACAGGTAAGCGTCTTGAAGGTATCTTTTACACTCGGTACATAATTGCCTTGTGCACCAAAGCTATGAAAATGCTGCAACTGCTGTAAAACCCAGTTGCATCTCCCAGTCCCGATCGTCTAGCTACGCTAACTTGAAGAGTTCAGGCTAAGCAACACCGAATTTGATTTTGCCGATGCAGGAAATTAAGGTCTCTTCTCTTATTGTGACACTCAGACACTCACACAGACGACCGCTTTCACACACGATACCTGGAGCACTTAACGCATGTATCGAGCACTAAGAATACACGTAGTTTACGCTAATTTGAACGGAAACAAATCAGTCGTCCGATCACCCAGCCATCTATCTCAGCAGGCAACGAGTTGATTGCTCTTTACGAGAAAAAAAGCTGATTGTGAGGCTGTATTTAGAATCGAAATGAGCAAAGGTCCCTCAAGTTAGCAAAGCGCTAAGCGCAAAGCGCAAATAGCGGTCTAGGTCGTTTGCACGGATAGGAATTCCGGGACCAGTTGCAATGAAACCATCACCTGGCACAGCACTACACGCTCTACATTTGAAAAGTATCTGGCTGTCAATCCGTCCGCCGGCGTGGTCTCCGTCAAAGGGTTTAAACTTCAGTCGTGTGAAGTGCGGGTGTTAGCTTACGCTGACGACATTGCTCTTTTTTTTTTGTTGATAGGAGAAGCATAAGCATTGCTGTAAACACCTTGAAATGTTTTTGTAAGTACAGTGCCAGTGGTGTTAATTGGCAGAAATGTGTTGGTTTCTGGCATGGCCAGTGGGACAGTATGCCTAGTGTTTTCGAGTGTATCAGCTGGCAGACGACGCCGGTGAAGTACTTGGGAGTGCCCCTCGAGAACTATGTAGACAGCGACCCTTATTGGCGCAGTCAAACAGTCGAATTGCGTGAAAAGGCCGAGAAATGGAAGGGAAGCGGACTTTCAATATTTGCTAGGGCATCAGTGTGTAATGTGTTTTTAATTAGCAAACTGTGGTACGTTCTACAGGTGTTGCATTGTTCGCGGGCACGTGTACAGGCCTTGCACCGAGTTTTTGCTATGTTGATTTGGGAGTCGTTATGGGAGAGAACAAGCCGTACAAACCTGTTTCGGCGCGTGCGTCTTGGTGGCCTGTCATTATCGCATCTGTTTTTGCGTCAAGTGGTAAATCGTTTTTTGTTTCTTCGGGATGTGAAGGACTCCTTTTTGCGCACTGTGTGTCAGGTGAAGTTGGCCAGAGCGCTTCCTGATTTTGTTGTAACGTCAGCTTCTTTATCTTTTGGCGCAACGAAAGGCTACTTCCGTGAGGTGGTACAAGCCACCATGTTTTTGCGTGCACGCTTCACGCTAGAGTACTTATCTAGTGTGACGCGTAAAAGATTGTATAATGACCTCGTTGATTCCGTACTTCCCGTTCCATTGTATAGATCGCTGTACCGTGTAGGGCCAGGACAGGATGTGCTCAAGCGTGTGAAACGTATGGCGATTGGCCCATGGGTTAAGACGTTTTTCTTTAAACTTCACTCGGGCGTCCTTGATGTGAAAACGTGGCAGAAGGAAAAGGGAATGTTTTTGCCGGGTGGGGTGGACTGCTACCCGTGCAGAAAACCCGAGACTGTAGAACACGTGTTTTTGGACTGCTGGGACGGGGTCTTCTTTTGGGACGTGCTTCAGCGAACCCTCAAAAAAGATTTTCCCCTGGACGCTCACGGCATTAGGTTTTTACCTATTGAGAGTGACGAAGTACCTTACGACCTCGTGATGGTCCTGGCCCTACATGCAATTTGGAAATCCCGCATGGCCATACGCCATAGGGACGTTGACGCTAAATGGACAAGAGAATATTTCGCTGATTCAATGCGTATTTTTATTGAAGTGTGGAGGGCTCAGCCTGAGCCTCCAGAGTGGTTGCCTGTGATGGAAACACTGACCAACCTCAAACAATTTTAATCGTTTTTCTGCTGTCAAGGTGATGACTAGCAGTTGTATCGTTGCAGTTTTTTGTTTGATGGTGCTTGTTTTGTACTGAAATGTTGCAATAAATAAAAAAAAAAAGCCGGCGTGGTCTCGTGGTAGCGCACCGGCTTCCTTGCGTACATTGCGGGCGTCGGTGGTTCGATCCCTGCTGGTGGACGAAAATTTTTCTTTCTGCGACTCTCGGCAGTTCGTCCTTGGGGAGTATCGGAACGGACCAACCGAGTGGTGGACTAACCGTTCGTCCCCTCACATTTAGTCCCCAAAGGGACTACTGATTGTGGCACAGGCCGTTAGTCCCCCAAAGGACGAACTTTTAGTCCTTTTTGCCTAAGAGTGCATGCATCGGGTGAACGACCGTCAGGCCACTGCTTGCCTGGAGGTTGCATCGTGGAGACGGCGTGGGCGTCGCCCTCCATTTCTCCATCGGGGCGGCTCGGCTGACGCAACCGCTTCGCTTCCATTCATCGGATTTCAAACTTCAGCCAGCGAGAGTCGTGATTGGAGCGATTCAAACTTCTCGGGGCCACAACGGACTTCTGGTGGTATAAAACCCCGCCCGGAGGCACTTATTGTCGGCATGCTTCGGCGGCACTTTTCGGAGGCACCGAGTGGAGAGGTGTTGTCGCCTTCGTGCGAGCCATGTAACGCTTGGTTACCCTTGTACATACCGTGTATAAATGTTGCTCCAACTTTTCGTCGGCTCGAGAACTTGATCGCTCTCCTCTGCGCCGCGTCGATAGCGGACAGACCAAGGCAGCGTCGCTACACCTTTGACTGCGCTCGGGTGGCTAGTCGCAACAGTGGAGCCTGCGGTGAGATTGCCCAATCCCAACAGCGGTGACAGCGTCGGGATGGCTGATTCCCAACATTGGTGACTAGCGGAATGCGAGTCACAACACTGGTGACTGCGGTGGGATGCCCAATCCCAACAATGGTGCCAGCGGTGGGATGCCCAGTCCCAACAGCACACACACACACACACACACACACACACACACACACACACACACACACACACACACACACACACACACACACACACACACACACACACACACACACACACACACACACACACACACACACACACACACACACACACACACACACACACACACACACACACACACACACACACGCATTCACACATGCACGCACGCACCGAGACACGTGCACACGTACGTATTTTTGTTCAATGAGGCAAGTAATGCTTCCGCATTTAAAAGAAATTGGTTGGTCTTCCACACTGTTCATGGACCTATAGTTTTAACCGCGATTTACGGTTAACGCGGGAGCATAAGTGCGAAAAGTGTCGAAGTCGAGAAGTGTCGAAAAGTGTCTGGCGTCGGCGTCAACCTACAGCTGTCAAGCGTGGAAGGTGGCTTTTAGAGGGATTTCATTCTTCCCACCTTCCACCTGCTAACAGACGGGCCAGAAGAAGGTCTCTTCGATTTGGCCTGCACTTTCTGCATCAGTTCAAATCTGGTTCAGCAGTGGGAGGGTCGGTTGACCAGCTCCAACCCGGATCACCAACAACATCTGGTAGACCGGGCGAGACAGGCCACCAAGACCCAGGGCTTCCTGGACTAAGGAGGTACCACCTGGCGGTACCCAACAACATTGACTGCTCTATTAAATGTTTCAGCGTGGTCACCGCCACTGCAGAACCGGTCCTGCACTTTTGTCGTCTGCTTCTGCACCTCCTCCCTAGGAAGTGCAGGAAAAGCCGTGAACTCACTCTGCACTCTCTGCACCGTCGGTAAATCGAAGAGAAAAGTGCGGGCGCCGCGCGCTGCACTCGAAAATGGAAAAGGCCAGTGCTGCACTTCCCGAATGAGTGCAGAGAGTGCAGCCAAATCGAAGACACCTAATGAGTTACGCCTCGAGCGCTGCTTGTAGGGGCGGCATTGAAATCCCACTAGAAACCCGTTCCGAAAGCAGTCGCAGGAAGTGCCCGGCCCGCTCATCACTGTCGCCCTTGCTTTTGCGGCACGTTTGCGACTGATATTTTCGTTTGTATGCGTTGGAAATACATTTGGAGCAGCCACTCTGTCCGCAAACTCGTTGTATTTACGAGAGTGTAAATGCTTCTGACGCGATCATGGTACATTCGGTCCGCATAAGCGCCAGGTGTGTGTCACAGGCCGGCGTCGCGAAACTGGTATATGCATGGAGCTGATTGTAATTTCATTGCATTGTAATTTACTAACAGCACTTCCGTAAGCAGCGTTTGTTACGGCTATACACTACGATGTAAACCCGCGATTTCGTGTGCTTACATAATCTAGCGGAGCACTCATACCTGACAGCACGCCAGTTACGCTTCATATCTCAGATATTGATCACTGCGCTGAACAAGCCGATGTGGCATAAATTTTACGGACATTCTATGCAATTAGTAGGATGGATAATGCGAAATTATATGCGGGAGTCAGCACACGAATAAGAATTTACTGCTCAGTCGTCTTGTCGCTCAGGTGTGCCCTCGCAAGCATTCATCATCTGCTACATATATCCTCTGCTTATATCCGCGTCCGCGAATAAACGCTTCTTCGAAACATCATCATATGAGACAAGGAACCTGCAGAACCTATAGCACAAAAGTGAAATCAGAGGGCCTGATAAGATACCACACTCTTCCAACGACTTTTTCGCTTGTGAACTTGCTTCCTGTATAGCTAAAAAATTGTGTCCGCCGAGGAATCAGCTGTTCGCTGAAGTCGAAAAACAAAATGTGAACGTTGTGGGGTTCTACATTTCGTTGAAGTCGAAAAACAAAATGTGAACGTTGTGGGGTTCTACATTTCACACACTATACTCGGATACAAGTCAAGGAAAAAGGGGCGTCGCCCAATCCCCACTTCCACCACCCCCTTCCAGCCAATAGTGTCGCTCTATCAAGGTGACGTCGGGGCCGACCGCATTGCACCTGCAGGCAGCGCTCGGAGCCAAGCTTTCCTTAATGCGTCCGTGCCGAAAAGTAGTTCTTAAGGGCGCCTTCACTTTGAGCGGAGATAAAAACCTTAGCTAAAATTCTTTTGTGCCCGTTTTAATGCAGCGCGTGAAAGAACTTATCGTCAGCTGCAGTAGCGAGTTTCAATTATATTCCTGATGGTGAATTTATGCTCTTCCGGGTTTTCCCTCAGCCGCTTGCTTCTGGCAGCTTCTGGTTTTATGTATTGCCGGCCATTTCCCGCCATGGATCCCGAAGAAGTCGCATCTGAATGTGCTTCATTGTTCTCGACTGAGAATTGTGGTACGTTGCCATCTACGCCACGCCAATGGTACAAGAAAAACAAAAGCGGCCGTGTCATCTGCAGCTGCGGACGGGAGATGATTTGGAACGCGTACGTTCGTTTGCGGCATCTTCACCCAGACCGGAGTGTTGAAGAAACGGCCGCGACCGTGAGCGATCTTCTTGGAGTCAGCGTGAGCTTGGTGATGGACGTGAAGAAGGAGATGAAAAATAACGACGGAAATGTTGCGACGCCCTCCCGAAAGCGCCCGCGAAGCGCCGGAAAGAGACGACGCACAGAAGTGTACGACGACTTCACGAAGTGCGCATTGCGGTCGTCCGTGCATCGCTTTTTTTCGCAGCAATGAGATTCCGACAGTGAAGGCAATTGCTACGGATTTCAACGCTAGCGGCGATGTTACTCCTCTCAAGCCATGGACTGTGCGCCGCCTGCTGAATGACATCGGGTTCAGGTATGAGACGAGGGGCCGGAACTCGCTGCTGATCGGGCGGGACGACATTGTCGCGTGGCAGCAGAAGTACCTCTACGACGTCGCCAGGTACAGGATGCAAGGTCGAAGAATCTTCTACCTTGATGAAACCTGGGTGAATGCGGGACACACGCTATCGACTGTTTGGACGGACACGACGGTTGCTTCCCACCACGACGCCTTCATGCGTGGTCTGACTACAGGTTTGAAGCAGCCGTCAGGGAAAGGACAGCGCCTGATTGTAACGCACATCGGCAGCGAGGACGGCTTCGTCAGTGGTTGCCTGGATATCTTTCGGGGTACGAAGACCGGCGACTACCACGAGGAGATGGACGGCACCCGCTTTGAAAGGTGGTTTGGCGCCGTTTTGCCGCAACTGCCACAAGGTAGTGTAATTGTCATGGACAATGCCTCGTACCACTCGCGGCTGGAAGAAGCAGTGCCTACGACTTCTTCGCGCAAACAGGTCGTTCAGGACTGGCTGACGTCCAAAGGACTTGCTTGGGACGAAAAAATGCTTGAAAAGGAGCTCCTCAGCCTTGTGGCCTCTGTAAAGACACGGTACATCAAGTATCGTATTGACGGTGCAGCTGAAAGGGCAGGATGTATTGTGCTTAGGCACAATACCATTGTGAGCTCAATCCCATTGAGCTCATATGGGCGCAGATGAAACGAGGTGTCGCAGCCAGAAATGCCACATTTAAGCTGGCAGATGTAGAGGTGCTCCTGAGGAAAGAAGCTGCCAAGGAAACAGCTCAACACTGGGCAAACGCAGTTCAGCATGTGATCAGCATTGAAACAAAGTTCAGGGGAGACGGTGGAGCAAGTGCGCATGTTCAACCTATTATAATCCATCTGGATGAAGATGACACGGACTCCGACAGTGACCTATCTGGTATCGAGTCCTTTGAAGATGTGTAAGGCGGCCAGCTATTCGCCAGTGCCGCCTTTGACCCTTTCAGTTAGTGTGGATTGCGCAATTTAGCTTAAGTAGGTGTATTTCCATAGCTGCAGGAGCAAGAAACTCCATCAGACAGCAGAGAAGACCAGACATGCTGTTTGTGTGCGTTATTAAGACTTATTTCTGGAGTTAACTGAGCAGCCTGTGTGTGCTGCGTAACTTGTTCATGGTCGATTGATTTGATATGTAGCTATGAGAATCAGAAGATGCAATTGCAGTGTTTGGTTTTTATTTCATTTGCCATTACTCAATGTTGTGTGGTGTGTTGTAGGGTCAACAGGGATTTTCCAGTATGACAGTGAGGGTGACAAGTTATTTCAACAATCGATGCATGATCTCATTTGCTGTAGTGAACCGAGCGGTGTATTGTGTGGTGCTGGCTCAGGACTGGTTGCCTTGATATGTAGCTATGAGAATCAGAAAAGGCTGTTGCAGTGCTTGGTTTCTGATTTCATTTGTTGCAAGTGTGGTGCAGGAATTAGGCCGAATGAATGCAGTCCTGACAAGACACTGCGTGGCAGACGTATCCATAAAAGAAAATTGTACATTTCGAGCTAGAGGAAACCCACACTGTTCCAAACTATTTTCTGGAAGCAGGGCCACGCTTGCACTATGCGATAGTTTTCGCTGCACAGGGAGGATGGCTATTCGCATGTATAGCATGAGGTGTGTGCAAGCAGAGTTAAGCGAGTTCGCAAATTCACTTCAAGCAGAATCATCTGCAGTGTGTGGCTCTAGGGTTCCTTGTGCGACACTATGTAAATGGCTATAAAGGCAAGTTTCACCTTTAAAAATTAATCCGGCGAAAACTCAATTCATGATATTCGGCTCCAGGGTCCAGCACACTGATAGTATTACTATTATGATTAACTCGCACCCCATATATCCAAATCATATGACTTCAGTTCAAGCATAACAAAAATAAAACATAATCTTTCACTAGAATCATTGCATATCCGACGGCAAATCGCGCTTCTATGCATGTTCCACAAATACATTAATCGTTCCAGACCCTCCCCATTATCCACTGTAACCCCTCTTTCCACATCACGCAGATTATTTAATCAACGCAGCTTCACCAGAATCTACGGCACCACAAACTCTTTCAATTCATCTGCTCTCCCACGTGCTATCCGGTTGTGGAACGATCTGCCTGATAATATCGTATCGCTGACTAACCCAGAAACATTCCGCCATCAGCTGCACAAGCATTTTTACATGTGAAACCACCAAACAGGAACGCTGGCAATCGTTTCTGTTAGCACCATGATGTTTTCCCTTTTCTTTCTATTTTTTTTTTGCGGTTGCGGCTACCACACTAGATGTTATTATTGCTTGTTCTTATTGTCTTGCCACTCTTGCTAGCTGTTATCATGTTCTTTTTTTCTTGTTTCACTGACGTGTTGCTGTATTATATATCTAGTTTTTGTATAATTTCTCTTGTTATTTTTTGTTTATCTGCTGTTTTTGCCCCCCTTACCCAATGCCCCCGGGCCTGTAAGGTATTTTGAATAAATAAATAAATAACAAGTACTGCTCAGAGCTCTTTCGTTGGTGTTCAACTAAACAGGCACCTCAAGTTTAATTTACATATTTCTTCCTTAGTAAAAAAAACAGCCTTTGGAATTCGGGTACTGGTGAAAGCTCGGCGTTATTTCAGCTTGCCCACGTTAATTACTCTTTATAATGCTTTCATCCATAGTCACATAAATTACTGCATAACATCTTGGGGGAACACTTACCCGTCTCACCTTGCGTCACTGCAGCATATTCAAAACCAAGCAGCCCGAATAATCACCTTTAGCCCGAGATACACCCATGTAAGCCCTCTTTTGCGATCACTCGACCTTTTCCCAATCAGTGAGCTCGTTTTGTACAACTTAGGAATTACCACTTATAATTTACTCAGCCACTGTCACCTTCTTTATGTAATAGGACGAACAAGTCTTACCAACAACAACAACACGCGTTTTGCAATGCGAAATAATTTCTTGCTTCCTCCAGTCCTCACGAACTACGGAAAACAGTCGGTTGAATTCAACATGATAAGATTGTGGAACAACCTGCCGGTAGCCTTGAAAAGTCGAAAGCCATTACCATCCTTTAAGAGATCGCTTAAATGTTTCTTTCTAAATAGTCCTTCATTTACTCTCACCCTATAAATCCAAGGAAAGCGTATAAAATCCGGGAAAATGTATGTCTCCAGTTCACTGACGTTGATTTCTGTGTTGCAATTTTTTATAATCCATCCCAGTGAAAGGATGTTGCCTGATTGATCCCCGTAATGCGTTTATTGTGTAATATTAATTTACAATAATTCTGTTTTCATGCTCTGTTTTCTTTATGAAGGCTGAACAAATCAGCCTAGGCTGTTTTGTCACAATTAAACTGTTTTGTTCTATATTTCGACACTGTTGATGTCCAGTGACGCGTTATTTTTTTATACGTCCGCTCTGAAATATTGGCCTAATCAGTAATGAACGATCATCGCAATTGTTCATTATACCGTTATACCGTGTCCATTTGGTTTGTGTATAAATCTACATTATATTTCTGCTTATCCCTTCTGACTGCTCTTGTTTTACCGTTTTTTACGTATTTTTTAACAAGAGGTCCCCCGCAGTGATAAACTATGGGACCTCTTTCTGTATTTTCTACCAATGTATGTACTGTATTATATGCAATCTTCCTAATAAACTTCAAACTTCAGGAAAAGACGCTAGCTCGAGTTTTCACCCCACGTTTTTTACATTGTTTGGACACGTATGCGTGTATTGGATGCAGAAACAAAGTTGCAAATTAAATGCCTACGTGAAAGCATGTAACTGAACTTTGTGTGCCCGTGTGGCTGGCTGAGCCAAGTTGTATTCTTGTAAAATATTAAGAACAAATAAATCTGCTTCAGTGTCTTATTGCTCGTTTCATTTGCTCTGCATAATTAAGCAGTGCGTCTGTTTAGCTGTCTGAGCCAAATCTGACAGGATACAGCAGTGAGGACAAGAAAAGTTGCTTCGGTGTTTTATTTCTAATTTGATTCTATTTAGCTATCTGCTGTCTTACGCAGGACTTAGGATAAATAGGTTTTATCTGTTGCCTACTCCACTGGATAAAATGAAGAAGCACAATGTTAAAAACAATCCCCAAAGCTTTGGGAAGGGGAAACAAGGTTGGTTTCAATCGATCCTCCTATGTATGGGAATAATTTCATGTAGTGCATATTTGGCGACATTATAAATTTCTTCCTGAACATATGATCCGATTTTGGCTCTTGCGTAGCAAGAAAAGTATGATATGCATTGACCAGTTTCAGTGCAGCGATGTGTACCATATGTGTGCTTCCATGCATCAACTCAACCGGCATGTCATCAATCAGTGCAGATCACTACGTAACACTTCAAACAGACTTCATTGCCTTCAATAATGCACATCTCATGCAAGAATTTGATTTGGTGAACAATATGCATGCGCATGTAGAAAAAGCTGAAAGGTGGTTTATTTGGTTTCAGTGCTGCGTTTCATGTCTTCACATGCATTGTTGCAGCTGGTCATACCGGTGAAATCTAGCTAATGCAATGTCACTATCGCGAACCACAGCTCATTCACAAAGCATAAACGGGACAATGAAATTGAACTTACAGTGGTAACACTCCTGTGGAATCTTAATTATCATAGACAATGCAAACTCAAAGCAGATGCCTATTCGTATTTAACCCGCCGCGGTGGCTCAGTGGCTAAAGCGTTGCGCTGCTGAGCACGAGGTCGCGGGTTCGGTTCCCGGCCGCGGCGGCCGCTTTTCTGATGGAGGCGAAAAAGCAAAAACGCCCGTGTGTACGAGATTTCGGCGCACGTTAAAGATCCCCAGGTGGTCAAAATTAACCCGGAGCCCTCCACTACGGCGCGCCTCGTCGCCTGCGTTGCGTTGGCGCGTCAAACCCTACAATCAATCAATCAACCTATTCGTATTTAATTCACAAAGGTTTTTGTCCGAAACAACTTAAGGCACTCCAACAAAAAACAGGCGACAAAAACATACTTGTTGCAATTAACACATTTAACAATGGAATCTCAGCGTAACCGAGAAACAAAATAGAAAAGGTGGCATATTAAATTCCATCACGTAGCTAAGCTACAGCTCGTACGCATTCACGGTCAAAAAGTGCGAAAATTCTGCTTCTTGTATTTGGCAACTTGATCACAATTTGGGCGAATACGCTTGCGCCCGACATGGACTTGGGACACACGGCTCGACATATATGCTCTAACGAAATGCAGCGCGCGACGTCGCGCGGCTTGCGTTTCGCCCCGTGCATACTGTCCATGGCGTTAACGTCGTGCGCTATGCACAATATTTACAACTTGCTGCGTAATCTACGAGAAATAAACAAGGAGTTATCGCCCCCTGTCGCAGACACTGGTGCGATAACGTGGGTAGGACAGACACAGGAGGGACTAAACGGTAGAACGAGAACGGTAGAACGGCACTTCACGCTCAAGGCCAAACGCCAGCACAGGATGATGACGACCGCTTCGTATCATACAGCGTACAGAGATTGCAGGAACTGCAGCGGCGGCTGCTTACCGGCAACGCGAGCGCTCACAAAGCAGAAGAAAAAACACCGTAGCGATTGTCATTACCGAGCATGTTAAGAACACTGCACACAACACGCAAACAAGGAATACGACTGAACGGCACTAAAAATCGTCCTCAGAGAGTCAGACGACGCCGACGGTTTGACGCGAACAGCGGAGGCGGCCATTTTGGTAGAAGTCCGTAAGCGCGGAAGAACATGTTTTGTGATTTCTTCCGTGAGCGCGGCGTGGAGGCGGTCTACCGCGACGTCACGTTGATACGGCGACACCATTGGCTGGATGGGGGTCCTTTGATGAGGAAAAGCCGCATTTTTCTTGAGTTGTATCCGAGTATAGTTATTCCCCACCCCGCAGCCATCGCACTCAGCAAACATGCCTTGCGAGCGCCGTCTGCGGGCGGGTCCGTTGTTTGCGGAGACAGACAAAGGCAGGAGGCGACAAGGGCAAAACATCAATGGCAGCACTTATTGCAAAGTGCGAATCAAATACACTGCATACAGACCAATCGTTGGCTAAAACGGTAACATTGGGAGCGAGGCGCTAAACAGCGCTAGAGATCGACATGGTTCGACTCACCGATGAAATACCAGAGCAGCGGGGCACCGCGCGTGCGAGCGCGGGTGCAGTCTAAGAGCTCGCCCGGGCGCGTCCTTTGTGGCGCGTTCCCCAGGTCCGGACCAGCGCGCCGAAACGTACGCGCGCTACCGCATCCCCCACCACCAGACCTTGCCATTTGGCGGCGCTAGTGCCGAGGAAGAACTGGTTCTCGGGTAAGGCAGAGGGGAAAAGGGTCAACGCCGTCACCCCGGCGACAACGAACCCTCCGGTCGCTGGTGCCCTCCCGTATGGTTCCCGTCGCGCGAGCGAAGCGCATTGTGCAACGCCAGCCGCGATTGGAAGCTAGCCAGAAAGGGGTTCGCGTGAAAATCGCGATCCCCTCATCCCTCCCTCCTAAATTTCTTGCGTACACAAGTGAGAGCTGACTGCAGGACTAGAGGCGACGGAAAGTTCGTTCTTCGATTAAATGGGGAGGGCGCTTCGGTCGCCGACGAGCGCGGACGTGTCTTGGCAACGCTCCTGAGTTTCACGCCCGCAGTACCGTCACAGAGAGAAATCGTACAAACTGACTTCACCAACGGGTTCTCCTCAAAGTAAGGACTCTCTTGACATAAATTTCATGTCGCTACCATTCCCGATACCAGCACTACCGCCTTACAAAATCGCCACCACGCCGCTGTGCCGCTAGGCCTAATCTTAGGGCTAGCGCTATCGAGCCTCGGCGGCCTGCCCCTGCGACACCGGCGCCCCCCGTGGTAGCCGAGGAAACCTCCTACGCAACGGCGGCTCCGTGTGCACCGCAAATCAAGTGCACCACCATGAACGCTGCCATCGCCCCCGGCAGCGAGGAAAATTCAAACCCTTCTCCAGTCCCCACCACCTCCCGCGCACCAGCACCGGAAAATGTGCCTGGCGCTTCGCTAATCCAGACGACCTCCGGCATGGAATACGCCGTTGCTGGAGAAGACATCGATCGGTCCGCAAGTCCTGAATGAACCAGGATGGAAGGAAATCCGCCAACGGGCGGCAGCCGCGACCGCAGCAGCCGCAGCATACAGAGCGCCGACCAACAACAAACCCATGCGAAAGCAACACCGCAAGAAAAATACCACCCCTCCAGAAGACCCGCTGCCAACGGACGACGTTAAAATCGTGCTGCGACCACAAGGAGGCCTCAACGTTACCCAAGTGAACGCAGCCCTTTTGGCCGACACCATCTTCAAGCAGGCCAACCTCACCAACACTCACGAAGACCAAGTCCGAATTAACCAACGATCGAACTTCATAGTCATCAGCACACCGTCTGAAGCACGCGCCCAACAGTACTTGAATCTCCAAACCCTTCCATGGAACAACACCAGCTACGCCTTGGCCAACCATATCCCTCCGTCCAGTACAACCGTAACAGGGGCACTCTTTCAAGTAGCCCTCAGCGATGATGACACCACCATTATGGATAGTCTCGTCCAGTACAATCCTACCATCACTGTCCTTGAGGCAAAACGAATCCGTGGCACAGGAATCGTTCAAGTGCTCTTTCTCGGCCCATTAATCCCCTTCTGGGTCCGCTACCGTGCCGTCATCCACCGGTGTTACCCTTTCAAGCGGAAGTCAGAGGCCTGCTTGGCCTGCTGGAAACCAGGGCACAGGCGTGACGTATGTCCCAACCCTTCCCCACAACCTCACGGCACCACTTGCGGAGCTCCAGGCCCCACACCCGACCATCCCTGCAAACGCAAGTGCATCCTCTGCGGCGACGCTCACGTCACCGGAGCGGCTGGATGCCCCAAACAGTTCCAGCCACGCCGCAAGACCCCCGCCACAAACGAGCAGACCACCACTACTCTACCACCTGGGAATCCCAGCACTGCAGCCTATCCACCCCTCAAGCCCATCCACAACAAGTCCTACAGCCAGGCTGCCCAAAGCTCGGTAAGTGCCCGGGGCCTGCTCTCTCCCCCACCCTCTCCACAATCCACAACACAACAATGGCAAGATGAGATGGCGGCACTACGCCGAGAAATGCAAACGCTCCGCCACACAATCACCCTACTACGCCAGGAAAACGAACACCTCACACGCGAAAACACCCAACTCAAACAGCAAGTCTCCCTCAACAATCCGCAGCCCCCCGCTCTCAATGACTCGTCACAATCTCCCCCCCTCAAAGGACGGGCATCCGCTCCAACTAACACACCACCGGCCCCGGTAACGCATGACGCGATTACGTCCCTACGCACAGAAGTAGAGTCCGCATTTACCGCCCTAAAAAATCAGACCGCAGAACAAATCAAAGGCATCCAAGTCACTGTGCACGACCTCCACCAAGAAATGCTAAGCTGGATGCAGGCAGCCATTCTGCAGCCCGTCCCACCTCCCTCAGCTCATACCCCACTAGATGCTCCAATAGAACATGGCGAAGAATTCTAAGCCGCAAATTATATGGCAATGGAATTGCAGAGGGTACAGAACCAAACGCTGTAACCTCCAGGCATTCCTCACAACACTCGACGAAACACCCCTCCTCATAGCGCTACAAGAAACACACACGCCAACCAAACTTCTCAATTACAGAGCACATCAGGATACTCGATTCCCCCAACTAAGCACTCTTGTCCACAGGAATACAGCCACCCAGCAACACACGCTCAACTCTGACATCCTTCATGTATTCGTTACTCTTTTACCCCCCAAACCAACTAATACCTACTTACACGTCTTGAATGTCTACAGCCTACCCAAATCCACCTATACTAATTTCAAAGCGCTATTCCAACAAGCCATACACCATTCCAAAGCCCAGCCACTACTCATTCTGGGCGACTTCAACGCGCCACATATAGCATGGGGATACACACGCACCACCCGAAAGGGTAGAATACTATGGGAAGTTATACAGGAATTCCAACTCACAATGCATAACGACCCTCAACAGCCCACCAGATTAGGAAATAGCGTGCGAAAGGGCGCAGCTCCCGACCTAACCATAACGAAAAACATATCCAACGCCACATGGAACCCACTTCCACAACCCCTAGGAAGTGGCCACTTCATCACTCAAACACAAATTATCTGTAGCGCTCATACACGCCCCCCACGAAAACAACACACCCTTACCAACTGGGACCAATTCCGAACCAACAGTCTAGACATCCCGCCCCCTAACACAGAAAGTGAGCTCGAAACATGGATAACATCTATCTTACACGCCAAAGAACGGAGTACCTCTCTCATCGACCCCAAAATCCCGACCCCATACGTTGACCCTCACATTACTCACCTATGGGAAGCTTATTGCAGCATCGAAAAACGATGGCGTAAGCACAAACACAAAAGAGCACTCAAACTCAAACTAGCACACCTCCGAACACAAATAGAACAGCATGCCCAAACTCTCGCGCGATCGAATTGGAACTCCCTCTGCGACGACCTCAAAGGACAGCTCTCAACCAGAAAGGCACCCGCCGCGGTGGCTCAGTGGCTAAGGCGTTGCGCTGCTGAGCACGAGGTCGCGGGTTCGATTCCCGGCCGCGGCGGCCGCTTTTCTGATGGAGGCGAAAAGCAAAAACGCCCGTGTGTACGAGATTTCGGCGCACGATAAAGATCCCCAGGTGGTCAAAATTAATCCGGAGCCCTCCACTACGGCGCGCCTCATCGCCTGCGTTGCGTCGGCGCGTTAAACCCTACAATAAATGAATCAAAAAATCAACCAGAAAGGCATGACAGACACTTCGTAGCCTCATAGACCCCAATAACACCAAACAACAATCACAACACCGCACAACCCAATTAATCCATTCGCTCCAAACACCCCCGGAAGAAACCATAAAAACACTGAAGGACTTGTACATCCCCCAACCACTACCCGGAAATACCACTTCAACTTGCTACATGGGAGCACCAAATGCAGCCCTTGATTCCACTATAGCTATAGAGGAAGTGCAATCGGCCATATCAACGCCGGCACACAGCACCGGGCCACGATAAAGTAATAAATACGATACTTAGACATCTCAATGACGATCTCATCACGCAGCTTAAAGATTTCTATAACCAACACTGGACGTCAGGCACCCTTCCAGCAGCCTGGAAACACTCGGACATCACGCTAATACCTAAACCGGGTAAAACATCCTCTATACACAACCTCCGCCCCACATCTTTCACCTCCTGCATTGGAAAATTGCTAGAGCACGACATCTACAACCGTATTTCCCACTATCTAGAATCTAACAACCTCCGAACACAAATAGAACAGCATGGAACTTTTTTAAAGACAGGAACCACACAACTGGTTGTTCCTATCTTTAAAAAAGGTGACCCTGTTTCTTTCGCTAACTATCGTCCACTTTCTATTCTGTCGTCCTCATGGAAACTTCTAGAGCATATAGTAGCAACTCTTATCTTAAATTTTCTTGACGAACACCAGATTCTATCTCCACTGCAACATGGTTTTAGGAAGGGCTTTTCAACTACAACTAAATTATGCTCAATTGTTCATTCTTTTGCTTCAAGTCTTGATGATGGTGGGCAGGTAGATGTAATTTTTTTAGACTTCACCAAAGCGTTTGATTTAGCACCGCATCATAAATTAATTCACAAACTGCATCTCATCGGGCTTCCTTCTTTTCTTGTAGCATGGGTTTCGGATTATTTATCTAATCGAAGTCAGTATGTAGACATTGATGGTTCTGTTTCTAGTACTCTTCCAGTCACCTCCGGAGTCCCACAGGGTAGCGTTCTTGGCCCCTTACTTTTCCTAATTTACTGTAATGATATTGTCTCAGTAATCAAAGAACCCGTTCATATTCGACTTTTCGCCGACGATTGCGTTATCTTTAATAATATTCTTTCTATTAGTGACCAGGAAGCTCTAAACTCCTCTCTTGCTGCAATCCTCTCCTGGAGCCTTGAATGGGGCATGGTACTAAACCCGGATAAAACCGTCTTCCTCCGTATCACCAATAAACGGATTCCTCACCAATTTTCGTACTCTCTTGCAGGAAATCATTTAAACCAAGTTCAGGAATACAAGTATTTGGGCATAACTTTAACAAATAATTTAAGCTGGAATTCGCATTTTACTAACGTCTCTTCCTCTTCCTTTCGTAAATTATGTTTACTTCGGCATAAGCTTCGAGAAGCTCCAACTAATGTTAAACTACTTGCATACACAACGCTAATTAGACCTAAACTAGAATATGCTTGCGCTGTTTGGGACCCTCATACATCAAAGAATATTGACTTATTAGAAAAGATCCAAAGGAGAGCTATTCGGTTTGTTTATTCAAAATTTCGTCGCACAGATTCTGTTTCCGAGCTCATGCGTGACAACGGAATTCCAACCTTGCAGTCCAGAAGACAGTTTTTCCGCCTTAACTTATTCTATTCACTTTATCACCGCAAACTTGCTTTAGACTGTAGTTCTTTCTTGGAACCCCTTGCCACTCGCCGTACTCGTCATTCCCATTCTCTGTCCTTAACCCCAATGTTCGCCTCCACCAATCTGTTTAAATTTTCCTTTTTTCCCCGCAGAATTAATGATTGGAACAATACACCCGAAAATTGTCTAAATTCTCTTGGTTCATTTGAGGCAAATGTTTAGTTGCGCATTTGTAGTTGCCTCTAGCGTTCACTGTTTTCTACTTCAGTTCTTGTTTCTGCTATTTGCTGTTTACTGTTTGTATTTGGTTGATACTGTTACCACATTATGCCCCTCCTGCTTGGGCCTACATGGCCTGCAGTATGTTCTTAAATAAATAAAATAAAAATAAATATCCTCCCAATATGTTAGGCTTCAGCTCCGCCCTCTCCACACAGGATGCCCTTTTACAATTCCACCACGACTTAATAAAACACCCTCCTGCCAAAGATAACTCTGCGGTACTCTCACTTGACCTGCAAAATGCTTTTGACCACTTATCACATGAGGCGATCCTTGCAGCCATCAGCGACCTCGGACTGGGGACCCGATTTTATATCTATATCCACAACTTCCTTTGCCAACGCACAGCCACTATCAAACTCGGCCCCATACAATCCATGCCTTTCCAAATGCCTAATCGCGGGTCTCCCCAAGGGGCAGTTCTCTCACCACTACTTTTTAATATTACTCTCATTTTACTCGCTCACCAACTCCTCAACATCCCCGCACTTCGCAGCACCATTTACGCAGATGATATCACCATATGGGTGACATGTGCCAGTGATAACCAGATATAAGACACCTTACAAGCTGGGCTTGACCACGTCCTCACACACATCACCCCTCTTGGCCTAACATGCTCGCCCACCAAATCTGCCCTACTTATCATGACACCTCCCAAAACCCGCCCTTCCCCCAACCGTCAATACGACTATTTGCGAATGAAAACCCCATCCCCCACACTCACGAGCTAAGAATCTTGGGGCGTACTATCACACACAACAGATCTACACTCCCCACACTCAAGTACATTAAGAAATACACAGCCCAAACTATCCACCTCATTAAACGGGTCGCCAACCGCCATCATGGCTTAATAGAACTGGACCGACTACGTTTATTACACAGCTTTATGATCAGCCGCATACTCTACCACCTCCCCTACATGCATATCACAAACACTCAAACGAACGCCCTGGATGCCATGCTCCGCAAAGCACATCGCGCGGCCTTGCTCCTTCCTCCCGGGGCTCCTACCAATCGCCTTATGTCACTAGGCATCCATAACACCATCCCTGAAATTATTGAGGCGGACCGGACAGCCCAACTCGCCAGAATCGCCTCCACACCCACGGGCCATTACATATTCCAAATCACAGGTCATACACCCCTCACAACATCCACTACCCCCAGCCTATTCCACGCAACATCCGAGCTCTCATACGCATCAAACCGCTTCCCCGTCACATGCACCCCATATTCTATGCCAACCGCCGAGCAGCTCGTGCAAGTCATCATGCAAAACTCCACCCCCCCTGACAAACACACCCTGTACGTAGATGCAGCCAAATACCCACATAAACCGGCCTATGACCTCGCGGTTACCGGACCTGACATCAATGTCCCGACACACACTGCCACCATCTCCACCTCATGTGCATGCTACGGCGGAGGAAGCGCCCATTGCCCTCGCGTTCTCCCAGAGCCCCACCCCAATCACCGTCCTATCAGACTCGCAGCAGGCCATCCGGCACTCCTCCAAAGGCTCTATAGGGAGGCGAAGCTAAAGTTTGCCGGGCGAGGGAAGCGCTGCCCTCTCCCCGGAGGGGGAGTACGCCGGGGCAGCGGCCTATTCGGCACGTGCTTTTTTCGCTGCGCGCGTGCTGCATTTCTCGCGTTAGGAAGAGGGCTGGGTAAAATTTTCTTTCGACTTATGAAAGCATACACATTAGCACGTGTCCAGCAAGTTCGGTTTAAACGTAGAGTAGTTACTGAGTTCATTTTTGTCGACGTTTGTCTTGTCGTCTGCTACAGACGCGCCGCCTGCTTCCCGCCGCTCGACCGGCAGACTGCCCCGATTTTAAGGGGGGAAACGTGTTGTTCGGCGGTCGTCGGTTGCTCTTTTCTTCTGCAAGGCGACAGCTGTTCAGCTGGTTACAGCGTACTTTTCTCTTGTTTGTTACTCCCTTCGCGTGCTCGCGCTTCTGACATCCGGACTTTCTGGACTGCAGAAACACTGACGCTTGCAAGAAATGTAAGATAAACGTGATTGATTATGGTTAATAGGTTATTTCTTACTCTTGAAACAATCAGCTGCATCTTATAAAAACGCATTAGAAAGGCACACGCTAATTGAGGGGTGCGCTGACAGCGCCGCATTTCCATTTTACTTGTCCTTGAAGAAATTTTTGTTTGCAATGTTTGTCACCCGCTTGGAGTACAAGTATGGGTTAGCGTGACAGTTCGCGGAAACAACAGAGCAGCTTGTGGCGTATAACTTTTAATTACTATAATATACAGAATTTGATGTATACCTCTTCTAATTACCAGTATTGCTAAATGTGGGAAAAAAGTGAACAACGCAGAAATCCCGTCCAGAACACAAGTCACAATGACAAGACGGACCAGAGCTACTACACCCAGGTAAATCGCTAGAAACTATTTTTTTTACCCATGCAAAATGTCAACCTATTGTGTTATATATGGACGATATTGAACGGCACCAGCTAAACAACTCCGAAGTTCATTTATTATAGCGGAAAACAATCATTGGCAGCATGCATTAAAAAAAGTGTAGAGGGGAGGACTCGTTAGAACACTAGTTTGCATTTTCAAAGCCGGGTAATGTAAACTGAAAGCACACAGATACAAACAAAAATGTGTCAACTTATTTCACCTTTCGAACCGCAGTGATCCATGCTTACCATCTATCCTTTTGGTGCGCTTTCGCGGGAATATGCAGAATTTAACGAATGGATCCTCTTCTTTCGCCTTGTTACTGTCGTGGCAGCTGACCATGCAACAATATGGGGGGTTTGCTTCACTTTCAGTTAATATTTTCCTTTCGGGCGAGTGAGGAGTGTTCCCACCGCCCTTTGTACGTGCTGGCTTAAGTGGCTCGCGAAGCAGGCGGTCGCTTTCTTCGCATTCGTGAGTAGGGGGCTGGATGCCTCAGGCGGTGCGGGAGACAGCGCGAGCTGCGCGTGCACTTGCCAGACGCGGAGGAGCGGGCCGAGAGGCGACTGCTTCACAAGAGCACTCTTTATCCTGTGAAACCGCCGGGGCGCTCGGCCGTTCGAGCGGCGCGTAGCAGACGACGCGTCTCTAGCAGACGACAAGACATGCACCGGCAAAAATGGACCCAGTAGCTACTCTACGTGTAAACCGAACTTGCTGGACACGTGCTAATGTATATGCTTTCATAAGTCGAAAGAAAATTTTACCCAGCCCTCTTCCTAGCGCGAGAAATGCAGCACGCGCGCAGCGAAAAAAGCACGTGCCGAATAGGCCGCCGGCCCGGCGTACTCCCCCTCCGGGGAGAGTGCAGCGCCACCCGGCGATCGTTCCGGAGCCTATATCCCCCGTAGTACTCAAAATTCTTCTCCAAAGCCCCCCGACCGACCCCGTGCAACTGGTGTGGACCCCGGCCCACACCGGCATAGGTGCTAACGAGGCAGCGAATGCACACGCTCGAGCTCTTACTTCCCGGGCCGCTGTTTCTCGTACACCTATACACGGGCCTCCCGAGACCGAGACCTCCGAGCCTCTCCTCAGTTTCAGGGAAATTACCGTTCATTACTGCCTCCCCCGCCGTACTCTCCCACCCCTCCGTCCACACCTATCCCCCGAGGCTGCCCACATGTGGCGGATACTACAAACGCACACGTTCCCTCATCGTACTCAACTAATACATACACATCCACATCAATTTCACACACCCCACTGCCCCAAGTGCGGTCAGCTGGATACTCTGTATCACTCTCTTTGCGAATGTCCTGCTGACCCATATTCCCCACTCCCCTCCTCATCCCACTGGGAGCAGGCCCTGGGCAGCTCCGAGGAGCCCAGCCAAGTGCTGGTCACCTGCCGAGCTCTGGCGGTCGCGGCGGACCTCTGGTCCTCCGCCACCCCCGCGCTAACCCGGTTTTCTATTTTTTTTAAATAAAGTTTTGTTCTCTCTCTCTCTCTCTCTCTCTCTCTCTCTCGATTAAATCGCTAGTCACTGCATAGCGTCGTCTACGCCGGCTTCCGCTTGTCCAATGCCACCGCTGGTGGTGTTCCAGCAGGCGCGGTCGTCACCCGCTGATGTCTGCAGGCAGGTAGATCCGTGAAGAATCGCACCAGCCAGCCCAAGCAAGCGTTGCTCAGGTGGCGGTGCATCCGTGATGGCCCGTGGCCGCAAAGTGGTTAGAGACTGCCGACTCCGTCGGCCAGGCTGGCGGCGCATGCTTCACCGCGCCGCTTCAGCAGGCTCGCCAGCTGCAGACGACCCGTCGTCCGGAGCAGTAGTCAGCAGCATAAACACGCTCCGTCATGTGGTCCAAGCATGGGTGGCTCAGCTGCACAAAGAAACTCCCCGCACCTTCAGTGTAGGTAGCTCTCCGGACGCACCGCCTTTGTGGCGCGATCCTAATGACAATTGCCAGGCTGTCAGCATTTCCATCGCTCTGTTTATGTCAACAAAGCCCAATAAATTGTCCAAACCCTACAATGTATAGGGCGGAAAAACAGGCTGCCGTAGCCCTCTGATCCGATTGATCACATGGTTCGATGTCGAATATCACAATTGCCGTGGCTTCGGCATAACTACCTGCTTGTTAACGTCTAAAAAGCACGCCAAATTGTCCTAACCCTGCAGCGTGCAGGGTAGCGAGAATACAAACTCGATTGCATCAATAACGTGACACAATCTGATGGTTCAGCTGCTAAGTTTCTCAACAATGCAACCGCTCTGAAAATGTCAACAGAACTAGACTATTTTCTGACCAGGTACGGTACAGAACACAAAGAAAACACGATCGCATCGGCCCCCAGGCGCGATGCTTAACCACACAAATGCGAAAGCAGTATTTGCTCGCATCAATAACACTTCATTCATACGCATGAACGCGGAAACAGTATTTTCTCCCGACAGCAGCCCTATGTTCACACACCTGAACACCGCTTGCGTAAAAATGCTGAAATACGTTTCAACACACTGGCGCTTAATTCACGTGAATAAAGCTTCGTCTCTCGAGCCGAACAAGAGGGCTGCTGCGACGTTACAATTAGTGGGCCCAAAGTTTATCCCGAGTGATTCTCCCCGTCAGTGGAAAACATGGAGGGATGAGGCACCCCTGCAGTCCCGTCGCCGGCGTGGCGCGTCAACAAAAACAGCTACGCTGCGGAAAGCAGTTTTTCGAGCAGCGAGGGGTGAAAGTAAGTCTTTCCTAAGGCGGGAGAGATTCCTTTCTCTCGCGCGAGGCGATCAACAAAAGAGAGGGAGCGCACCGTGCCCCCCTCGCATTGTCCCCAAGGTCGTGCCTTCCCTGGGAGGACCGGTGAAAGCCTTCGGGTCACTCACTTCGGCAAACGACCCGCATCCAAAAACAGAAGAGAATAGAACAGACCAAACTGAATACATCCCGAACGCGCCCGTACGTGCAGCCGTGAGGAGTCATATGCTTTGTTTAGGGTCCTACACGCTCGCTGCGACACAAGCAGCTTCTGAGCGAACGGCGCCTACCGCAATCAGTGGTATCGGAGCGCCCGTACCAGGCTGCAATACCAGCTAGCCTTTTGCGGCCCACGTGGCCCGGCCACACGGCTCCCAGAGCCTCGACTCCCGGAGTCGACAAAACAAAAGAAAACTCGGACCCAAACTTTAGATTCCGTACACACTCACTTCGGGCTGACACAACGGCGCGGGCTCCCTGGCCTCGCGTGGATGCAAACTCGGAAACCTTCATTTCCATAAACAACAACGTCCCGACAAAAAGTCGGAGACCACGTGTTAACTGGCAGCGATGTCCTGCCATATCACAATTGCGGCAAACTCAGCGCTTAACAATGTAAAACGCCGCAGCAATAAATAATTCGCCTCACTCTCAGGAAAGTTTGCCTCTGCTAATAACTCGCACCAATCAGTTAGGCCTGAAGTCTGTTGTCTATGCTGGGATCGTCCGACGCCAGAACAAAGGATGCTGCCGTGCCTCCTGCTCGTCTCCGCAAACAAGGCCCCACGTTGGGGTGCCAGATGTGGGGTTCTACATTTCACCCACTAGTTATTCCCCACCCCGCAGCCATCGCACTCAGCAAACAAGCCTTGCGAGCGCCGGCTGCGGGCGGGTTCGTTGTTTGTGGAGACAGACAAAGGCAGGAGGCGACAAGGGCAAAACATCAATGGCAGCATTTATTGCAAAGTGCGAATCAAATACACTGCATACAGACCAATCGTTGGCTAAAACGGTAACATTGGGAGCGAGGCGCTAAACAGCGCTAGAGATCGACATGGTTCGACTCACCGATGAAATACCAGAGCAGCGGGGCGCCGCGCGTGCGAGCGCGGGTGCAGTCTAAAGCGTGAACCGCATGGAGCGTTTTTTCACGCGATTCGCGCGCGTCGGCGTTGCGCGTGCGTTTTTTCGACGCCCGCGTCGACGATTCCGCGCCCGCGGCAGCATCTGGCCAAGCTAGAAATTGACGCGCCGCGTCGCGATGGAGCGTCTGGTTCAACCAATGAGGATGCGGGAAAATAGTCACATGGTTGCTTTTCTTCTCTCGGTGCGTGCAACTTCAACCTCCGTCTTCCTTGAGCGAGCACTCACCAACGTTGAAAGTGGACAAGTTTGCTTTTAACGAAGCACTGATCGCCGAAGTGTCCAAGCACACCTGCTTGTGGGAAGTTCGTTCTCGCGAATACAAAATCGGATGGAAGCGGGACCAAGCATGGAAAACCGTCGCAGCAGCCCTCGGTGTGGATGGTACGTACACACGCATTTGCCTTGTGGCGTGCTCTTCCATACTGAATTTCAGCGCAAGGGCGAGCATGGATCGCAGCTCGAACGTACACATAATGCCCGCACGCTTTGCGGGAATCGGCGCGCTGCTATTGCTCAGTGCACTTTGAATGCTGCCTCATGCTGCTGCTCTTTAGATGGTGCCTTGTGTGTCGAAAGAGTATTCTCGTGAGGAGCGCAATAACAAGTATGGTAGGAAGTGCAGTGCGGCCGCGATGCTCTAGTGTTATCAACCCAGTCCCACTGAATTGGCCGTGAAATATTTCACCGGAATTCGTGGGTACACTCGGTAGGATTCCTGCCTGCCTGTCACTGTGAAAACGTAGTGCGATCGATTCGTTCCTATTTTTTCCCTTTTTTGCAAACGTGCAGTGACCACAGCACAAAAGCGCTGGAAGTCCCTTCGGGATACCTTCGTGAAGAAACGAAAGGAGGCCCCACCGGAACCGAGCGGGTCCAGCCCTTCTAAAGTGGTCGAAGTGCGCTGGCCACATTATAAACAAATGAAGTTCTTGGAGGACACCCTGGACTACCCCGAGTACGTGACCATTCATTTATTTCATTTTTTTATTGCTACAAGCAGCGATCACTGCAATGTTATTATTATTTTTTGTAACGAAACTTCTAACTTCCTGAGCCAGGGAAGCACAGCCAGAGAACTGAGCACTTTGTGCTCAGCGGAACGAATCAGTGGATGTAAACACTGGAGCCATTAAATTTGCTTGCAAATTTGAATGCGCAAATATAATGCACGGTTCAAACGAATCAGTCGATGTAAACACTGGAGCCATTAAATTTGCTCGCAAATTTGAATGCACAAATATAATGCACGGTTCACACTGACATAGTCCGTCAAAATCTTTAAAATGAACCAGTGATTCCTGCATCAAAATCTGTGTTGATAACTTCCTTTTCTTTTTGACAAAAAAAAATCAGCAGGGTATTTAGATATCTCTATATTGAAATAAATAGGTGCAATTCATCATTGGACTGCTGTGCGATGACAGGCCACTGTGCAAAAACAGTGAATCAGTTATTGAAACCTCTGCACTGTTGGCCCCCAAAATACTGTGCAGATTATTTTCATGCATTGTTGTCACAGCAGCAACTTTTGGAAATGCAAGAAAAAATATTGCGCACATGAAACGATTGAACATATCCAAAGCATTGACCAAATACCTCATGTTGTACAAAATTTGTGCAGGACCAGCGGTAACCTGCATGGGACACCACGCACATCCCAACCACACTCCCATCCACGAGAGGATGCCAGCCACGACCTCTCAGATGCAGAGAGCATCCTGTACAGACTCTATGATGAGTGCACACCCGACAGTAGCCCTTTGGCTACCCCAGTGCCACATAACGTGCCGGAAGAAGGCATCAGTGGGCCGGGACGTAGCATGACTGCGCCAGGGCCAAATGTCGCTGCACCAGGACCCAGCACCAGCCGTGCGAAGCAAACAAACAGGCGGCTGGAGAAGCCATTCGAAAGAGAAATTAACTTGCTAGGCCAAATGGCCACCAAAGAAATTGACGCTTCTGAGCATTTCGGGATGCTGGTTGCGAGCAAGCATCGCCAGTGCGCCGCACATCTGCGATGCGAGATGGAAATTGAAATGCTGCAGGTGGCAGCTAGGTACCTGAACCTTCAATAAAGACCTTCAGACAAGAATGATTGTTGAATTGATTGGATTAACATTGAAATAAGGGAGGCCACATGGCCAAAGTTGGGAAAGGGCAACAGAAAGGAGGAGGCAGTGATTAGTATGAACGTTCATTTTATTGCAATATTTCATTAACTCTCGTTGCTGTTGTTTTTGTATAGCAGGCTACTTTAAAGTATCAGACATCACATAAACATGGGCCCTGAAAACCACAATGATAGCTGGTAAAGTTTACTGTATGGGTCATCTAACAGAGCTGGGCGGCCTTTTTGAAAATATCTGGTTTCATGACCAACTTCCCAAATGACACTCCTGTTTCTGTATTTTGTATTTAAAGAACAATCACAAAATGACACAAACAATGGTTGGGTTATATACATCTTGGAACCATTGTAAGATAAAAAAAACTTGCAACGCATTTAGCTACCACTTTGATACAGCAAAGTCTGCCAGAACTGATTGCCTAAACAGCCACTGCAATATAAAATAGGTACTCAACTGTTACTGAAACGAAGGACTAATTACTGCTCTTACCAAATCAATTACTGCATTGTGTTCATATTACAGTACTTCTATTTATAGAAGCAAAGCTCTATTTAACTTCGGGTTTCTTTCAGCAATTTTAGCCCACAGGGCTAACATTTGGCTCGGCTTAAGCTTGGGTACCATGACTGCTAGTGGTTCGGCTCTGGGATGTTCAACATATCCCACTGCCAAGAGACCTTTCCTTCCTTTGTGAAGTACTGAGCGTACTGGTTGCGCACCCATTGTGCTGAGTGGCTGCTGTTTCTGGAATGCGACGCCCGCAGGTCAAACGTCGACGTCACCCCAGAGATGTCGTTACGCCATGTGCCGTCGATGACGTTCCCGAAAGCATCTTCGTGGTCAGCAAAACCCACAGGGCAGTAGGTCGACCTCGCTCCCGACTCTTCGCACAAAAAATTGTGTAGAACGCAAGCACCTTTGACAACACCCTCTGCGTTTTCTGGCTGCAGTTTGATGGTTGTTCGGAATATGCGGTACCGTGCTGCCATAATGCCAAAGGCATTCTCCACGCACCTCCTGCAACAAGCAAAAAAAAAATTCAGGGAAGCTTTTACTGACGTGGTGAAGCTGTTGTAGGTGAGCATTGCCGGACACGCAATTAAATTTCAGTAGCACTGTTTATTTGCATAGTTGCAGTTCTAGAAACCGTCATATGCATCAAAGAGGTCATTGTATTAGCGGCAAGTGGTGGATTCAGTCATCGTCAGCATAGTAGACTTCCACCAGCTCCTCGTAAACTCGGGGCACTGGTGATGGGATCTGCAAGTTGTCTCGGGAAGGAGTGGTACACTCATAGCTGTCTCAGATTACCCATAATGGCTTCCAGAGAATCCGGCAGCTGTGGTGACCTTAGCCAAGCAGGGTGCGCACAAGTTGCTCTTTTGGTATGCCGCACCTGCACTATGTAAGCACGCTACAGATTTCCATGGTGCCGCACAGATTTCCATGTGCCGCATCCAGAGGGGTTTACGTATCACTTCCAGCCCTCAAAAACTGCACCTCTGAAAAACTTCACGCCATTTGTGGACAATACAGAGTTGTACGGCATCGTTTACGGTACAATTTATTAAGTTCTGTGTTCTCCAGTTAAAGCGTTGCCTTATACTTAGAAGCTAACGAAGCGTGGAGAACAACGCGTACGGAAAGAACAGCGTCCAGAAACTTGAATGCATTGAGCATGTACGAAAGTGTGTTGGCTGCTGCCTGGGAGAACTCAAGAAGACAGCGCGTGGGCTTGGAGGTAAAGGGAAGCTCACAAACCACCTGCAAAACTATTACGGCAACACCATTAGAGCTAATGTGGGGAACCCTGTTGCAGTGAAACAAGCTACCCTAGCCAGTATGTTTCACTGCATCTCTACAGACAAGCATCCAAGAGACAGCCTGTGCCCACTTGGGCCACAAAGCAGGTGTTGTGGGTACAGGAGGACAGAAGCACTCGGCCAAGGGAGGGCGCTTTCAAGCGATGTGCCCAACAAAGTGAAAACAGTGTACAATGATTTGTGTTAGGATTGATTTCTAATGAAATGTCTGCATGGAAAGACACAAAATGCAAATGAGTACTAGCGATACTGTAATACATTTTTTTCGCCGCTGTACAAAACGTAGAGCCAAGTCTCAGCTTGATGTACACGGCATTCGGGTAAGCCGCATTGCCCCACTGTGGCCGAGAAGTCTAATGCAACAGAAACAGCGTCCCACTCAGATGTAATGCCTTGAATACTGGTAAAATTTTTTTCATGATGTCATTTTTCATTTTGTCCTTGCATAGACACAGAAATTGCATTATTTTTGCGCTGTAATGTCCAGTATGGGGACTGTTTTGATCCAAATGATGCGGACTAGCAATCTGTGCCCTGTACTGCTTCTCTTCCGGTCGTCGTTTTTGTGTTGTCTTAATGGAACGTACTGATACCAAATTTCCGTACTGACATCTTGTAGAGAAGAAAAAGCAATCATGCAACTAACGTGAACAAGTGCGGTTACGAATAAAGGTGTACTATAAAAAGCAATTTTCTGACATAAGTCAAGGCTTTGGTCGGATTGCACCTAAAAGCAATCTGCACATGCACATATGCTCGTTATGGTAACAGAGAGAGAGGGACAAAAAATACAGTGGGATTGAACTAATATGTAGCCAGGTAGTCTCTGCATCTGTATTGCTGAAATCAGCATACCAGCCTCAAGCTAGAGTTTTTGTGAAAGTTACGTTGAGTGGTTGCGTGTATGCTACTGCCTGACAGTGCGCTTTTATGGTGCCCCCTCCCTTTTGTGAATTACACAAGAAAATTAGAATTGGGGTATGAACACTGCTTCCTAAACCTGAGATAGCCACACTCCGGTACTGACACTTTGAGATCCACTGCAAAACAAAACAAGCAAAAAATAACGTCACACGCTTGTTCAGATTTTAAAAAAATTGAAAACATAAGTCTTCAAGCATCGCTATTCCTTCCTTCTGCAGCAGTAGGTTGCACAGTTCATGTGAAATAATAATAATAATAAAAAAAGACTAGCAACTCAGCGCCGATTCCCATTTCGCTGCAGTGGCGGCCCTTTTTTCACCCCTGCCCTATCTCAGCTTACCGTGCTCGGCTTAGCCGGTAGTTGAACACCCGTTCAGCCGGGTCATCTCGGAATCCAGGGTATGGTCTCAAGAAGTCCTTGCGAAGCTGGAAAGCCTCGTCTCCAACAAACGTGCACGGCAGTACAGCATTAGTGCCTGGAAGCTTCCCAAAACGAGGAAGCTCGAGCTGATGTTCCTCTAAGCGCTTGCCGATGGGTGACCGCTTGAAAACACCACCGTCGCTGATACGGCCCGGTGCTCCGACGTCGATCAGGCGAAACACGTACGCACTGTCGACGACAGCCATCAGTACGATGGAGAATGTGCCCTGCAGAAAACAACGCAGAGTGGATATGCTTTCAGACAACTAGTGACTGAATAAACGCAACATTGAGTTGTGTGTGACAAGGAAGTAACTTCAAAATCAAAGAATTATATTACACACCTTGTAGTTGTAGTAGAGACTACCGGAGTTAGCTGGGGCCTCTATTTGCACATGTTTCCCGTCAACGGCCCCTAGACAGTTGGGGAACTGCCACCTCTTTGAAAATCCATCAGCTATGGCTGCCCACTCTTCCTCATTTGGTGCCTGAAATTGCACAAACCACACATTTTGAATGACAAAAGGATGCTTGCATTGGCAGTTTCTTCAGCGAACATGCATTTTTCAAAAATGTGCCCATACCAGCCTTGCATTCGAATTTACTGTCAATTACATTGCAAACTGCCATATTTACTCGAATATAGGCCGATACTATACTCGGTTACAACTTAAGAACGGCACCAACTCATGTAGTGTATCACTCCGCCGAAGCGCCAGACCCGTGACTTCAGTGCGCGCGCATTTTGAAAGGGCTTTCACAGCAACAAGTTCGACAGTGTCTTTCACTTCCAAGCACCGGCCCATGACCGGTTATCGGTTTATGCGTGCACGGGTAGGGAGTGGAGAGAGAGAGAAAAACATTTTATTGAGCATCTCCTTAGGTCAGAGGATACTCGTGGCCGCAGGCATGAGCCGAGCGGCGACGTCGGTAGCTCGGGTGACCAGGGTGGTTTGCACACCTGGGTCTGGGCTACGCAGTGCATCCTCCCACTGCTCCTTGGATGCTATTAGGGGAAAGCTAACGCGAAGGCAAGCCCACATTATGTGAATTAGATTAGGTGAGTCCTCGGGACATTTCGTGAGCTGCCTCGTTTCTATCGAAGCCAGAGTGCGCTGGTGTCCAGCCCAGTTCTACTGGGGACAAGGGGGATTACGGATCAAAATTTTGAGTGCTGCTTTGGAGATTAAGCCGGTAGCAAAATTTTGAATTGCAGTTTTAGAATCAGAGATTACAGTGGTTGGGGTGGGTTGCAGTGAAAGTGCTATGGCTATCATTTGGGTCCACGAAAACACACGATTTAGCGGGAAAATCAAAACTTTTACTTAAATTGATTAATTTCTCAATGAATAAAGCATCATTTGCATTCGGACAAGTGCTGGGGGCACTATAATACACGAAATCTTTCGAATAACACAAACTTGCATTTTGTCTTCATGGCTCCTTTAAATATTGCAGGTCTGTTTGCAAGGAAGTTCCTGATGTAGTTGTATGTGCAGGTACCTGGGTTAGTTGGTTCTAGCCCTTCCACGATGGCAGCGTGGGTGACATTGCCAAAAGCGGATGTAAACCCAAATTGAAGCAAGCAAGCAAGCAAATGTGCTGTCATGCTCAAAGGTCCGAAGGGTTAGGGAAGTGATTGAGGCCTTCAATATGCTGTCTGTGGAACCTGACAAATGTATCAGCGTGCCTACAATAGCGCTCACAGAAAAAGAGATAAAAAAGAAAGTTCAATTGCACATGAGCACACGCGCACGAAGATATCATGTCTACCCTATTAATGTACACTCAGCATCGCATGCTTATAAATAATGATAAAGCTTTCAATAAACAATTTGCTAGTTTGCGCACCATCGTATGGTTTTTTTCCTTTTCCCTGTCTCTCGTCCAAATATGCAGCGCACGTTATTATCGAATTCATTGTGTGGACGCTGCTGTGTATCTTGTTTGTGCCGTGTCAGTCTTGCTAGGAAGATATGTTCCATTAGTTTTCCCAAGCATGAAGTTAGAGATTGGTTTTAGGTTTTCGAGAGTTAAGGGTTTTTCGGTTAAGGAATAAATACAACTTCTGCGTGCCTCCATGCCTGTGGGATGACGGCCCTCTTTCCAAAACTGATTAAAAAACTTCGTGATGTTAGTAATCGACTCGTCATCGAGATTCTTCAACATCTTGTTGGCTATTTGGAGTGGGCCAGGGGCCGAACCTGAGCGAAGTTTAAGTATTGCCGCACGCACCTCTGCCTCCGTTATTTCCCTGCCCATCACCAGATTTGATAGCCCGCTATACTGGGGGAGGGATTTTGGAGTTCCAAAGGAGAGATAGGTTTTTCCGACTTGTTCTATCAAGCCTCCATCAGTGCCTGGGAAAGCTTCAATTATTATAGTCAGTCTGTGTTCTCGGTCAGTTTTGCTGTGATCTGGGTCCAGCAGGGAGCAGGGGCCTGCACACAAAGGTATAGGATATGTTTCGTGCTCTTACTGGTGATGTGTCCGTTGTTGGCCCGAGGTTTAAACGTGGTCATCAAACTGCTCAATGCGAGCGGTGCAGTGTCCTCAGTGGTAGAGTGGATTGGGTTGGTGTGTCACAAAAACAGTATACGATGCCTACGAAGCGGGAGGGAAAGAGACACCTCTACGTTTCTCCGCTAGGATAAAGCTCGGGTTTTTCAAAATGTAATTCAGCTAATTGGCTGGGAATTATGCTCAGTCGTAAATTACAAACAAACCTGTTTTGTATCATGCACTCCGTGGAGGGCGTGCAGCTTAGCAGGTCATTCATTTTTGCAAAGTGGAAGGGCACTAATTTTTTTACATCCGGCTCATATTCTGTCGCGAAATTCGGGTCCCTCCATGGGTGTCTTTTTTTCGCTCGCCATATTGGGACCCAGCGGGAGGAGGCCGGCGGAGTAGGAATGTTTTCGCCGCCTTTGTCGCACCCGGGTCGGCTGGTCGTGTGTTTCGGGGAGAGAGGCAGGCGAGAGTGCCGTGGCCTATGGGAGGCTGCGGCCCGGGAATTCTCAGGAGACGCGCCCGAGTGGCTGTGTGCACGGTGCAGCGCCGTGTCTGCAGGGAGAATGGGCTGAGAACTGCTGGTGGCCGGACGTACGGCCGGGACGCGGCGTCGGCCTTGAGGGATGTGCTGGGGAGGTTGAGCGACGACGGCGGTGAACTTCGGGCCCCCGAAGATTCCTCAAGGAGGCGAAAGTGCGCGGCTCGAGTTCACCCAAATTGCGTCGCTGATGAGCGGCGCCCTACCACAGACGACCGACAGCCTCTGTCACCCCGGCGAGACCATCAGCCGGACTGCAGCTAAGATGTTCTCCCCTTCTCCACCCTTCTTCGGACTCTTCCTATTCATCTTCTCTGTTGCATTTCTTTAAGTGGACTGCACGGGCTTCTGTATTCGCCTCCTTCAATGCACCACGCTATATGTTCATCGCGGGCCTTTGTTAGTAGTTGGGGAAGCCTCCAACCCCGCCTATTGTACACTCTACCGTCCCCTTCATTTACTGTCGCCTCCTCCTCGGGCTCGTAACGGCGTGTACCATTTCTTTTATTGTGATTAATGTACTTCGTGTCGGTTTCTTCTGTCTGTTTTGAATTTCCTGTTAATGTGAAGCAAAAGCCCGTTGTTTTGAAACTGTTTTCCTGTGCCCCGTCTCGTGCCTCACGTCAGCGGCCAATCGGGCGTGGACCTATCGCTGGTTAGCAGGTCCGAACCACATCCTATATTCGTATCCAGGGGGGAGTTGTTTGTTGCTCCTACCGTCCAAGGCATCGGCCACTAAATTACCTCGCGCAATTCTGTGACACATTCGAGGTAAGTTTTTTTTTCTGACCTTCTGAATTTCGGAGGTCGGCCTAGAATCGACGCCAGCCTAGATTCGAGTAAATACGAGAATCAGTGAATTTTGTTTTAAAGTGACAAAAACAGAAACTGTGTGGGCACGTAACTTCGAGCCAGAAATTTCCTTTCCAGCACACACACCTTCATGTATCGGGGCTCCAGTTCCTCCCACAGCACACGTAGTGTCAGATGGATGGCCTCTCGTGCAGTCTCAAGGTCCACCCGGAAGTCTTTAGCGATGTCCATGATCGCATTGCCAGAGCTTATGTACCTGCACAATGCACAACAGTTGCACAAAACCACACACACACACACACACACACACACACACAAGAAATCGTCGACACGCTGGAAGAGAGATGCAATTATTAAACTTTGATCATGCAAAAAGTTAACAAGACCACTGCAAAAAGCAAAGTAAGCGCTGAAGAAACTTCCTTGCGGCCACTCCCTGTGCTAAACCCTTGTTTTTGCCTAGCCCGATACCTTTAATGACAAATGAGTCCACTGCAGAGAATTACTTCCCGGTGCTGCCGTGCAATTTATTAACTTCTGGCTCGCTGTTTCTGTGCCCTCCCCGTGTGCGCAATCACAACCACTTTCGTAACACTTTTTTTGTAGTGCAGCATTATAAGAGTTGTAGTCGCACCCTCTTTAGCATTGCCGTCGGGCTCTGTTCATTCTTGTTAATGTCACTTCACGACACTTTTACATTTTTTTTATCTCATGGCAAGGTAAAATTTTGCTGATGCCATTACCAGGTAAAATGAAACAACACCTCAAAGTGGTCAAAGCCCTGCATACTCGTTATTTTCTGTATTGTTATGTTTGTTGCGGCTGTAGCTAAAAAAGTAGGCCTGCAAAGGCTCTTTCGCCACAACAGCATCTACAAGACTGCCTGGTGCCCATCTTGATTAGCACGTAGCATGCGAGCTCATGCAGCTGGGTCTGTCTCTGGCTTTTGAGCACCTACTACACCTTTCCCTGTTGAGTTGCATAGAACGGAAGGCCCTCCATGTTCCATACGTTCATGGAGCTCGTCATTCAAGAAAAACCGAACCCAATGTGCTATGTATAGGGTGCAACATCTGAAAGCACGGCCATCTTTGCATGCATACCCCAAGGAAGCGTACTTGGGCCAGCACTCTTCACTGTGTATATTGATACTGTCACTCATAATTATTGCTGCGTGCCAATCCTTTATTCTGATGACATGCTGCTTCAGCCCATCCACTACCCTGCTCAACTGTACGACACTGACCACCTGCTAACGCTGCCAAATAGTAGTCTGACATTCACTGGACGGTGTCATTCCCGTGATGCACCTGTGCTTACTCTAGGAGGTCGTGAACTTCCACGAGTGAGATCAACTGTTCTTGGTGTTAAACCAGACTCATGTCTGTTCTTTTGATTGCATGGTTCAACGCGCCCACAGCGCGCAGGCGATAAAGTGGGCAGTACTGGAAGGCTCCGGATTAATTTTGACCACCTGGGGACCTTTACCGTGCGGCGAAATCCCACACACACGGGCATTTTTGCTTTTCGCCTCCATGTCTGTTCTTTACTACTCAGGTACACCGCACTGTTGCCAAATTTCAGCGTATGCTAGCGTATGCAACACCACTGGAATGCCACCAGTGGTGTTGCAACAGCTGTGCACTGCCCTTGTATGAGTACTCTCTGCCATCTGGTTGCTCCCCTCAGCCGCCCGTCAGGTTAGCCTCACTTAGTGTGCAATGTCAAGCTGCTTACACGCGTTACTCGCACAGCACGCTGAAAAGCCAGTGACACAAATACAAAGCCCAATACCGTGCTGCAATTTGCCTCCAAGTAATCCCTGTCGAGACTTCAGATCGCCACCACTCACCTGTTCCTGCCCACCAAACAGTGGAATGCGAGCTGTGCCGTAATCACAACACACAGAACACTTTCAGCTCTTTTTGACTTCCATGGAGAGATAGAGTTCCTCGTGGCTCCCCTATGCACTGGGCAATAGCTTCCAGCAGACCTCACAACATTTCCCCTTGAAAACCACGACATGAAACCTGTTTCAAAGGCTGCACAGCACTTGAAGCAGTCACCTGATGCTTACTCGCTCGCCAGTCAATTTATTTATTTATTTATTTATTTATTTATTTATTGAATCTTCCTCACTACCTCAATCTTCACTGTGCAGCATTCTCTGCTATGCCTTCCACCTCCTCATCCTTTGTCTTTTCACTTTTCCCTTCTTTCTCTCTCTGTCTCACTCTTTCCTGGTTCTCCCAACTCGTGTGCACACTTCATGAGCAGGTAGGGTACGAAAGCCTCAATAGTTTGTGCGCTTCTGCCTGCTTTGCCTCAAACACCCCTGAGACCAAACTTCCTTCTGTGCAAATCAGCAACACAACTTATGCCGAGTACAACCAGCCGTAAAAAATAATGGTTACCAGCAATATATGTGAACCATATTTCCACTCGCTTCAAACGGGCTTATAAAACCTGCAATGCACGTGAAAACTGGTCAAATACAGGCGTGAAATACAGGCGACCCGGAGAGGGCGGCTGCTACAGCAGAAACAAGTCTATAGCCATATCAGGAAGCAGTCTTCATCACAGCGGTTGTTCCGCTAGAAAACTTACCTCAAGGTCATCGCCAAGCGCTCGCCGGAGGTGATGGGCTCCCGCACAGCATGCTGCTTTTCCAGCCGGCGGCCTACAAGGCCGTGGAGCTTATCAAAAAGCGCGGGTGTCATCCGGTAGAACTTAAAAAAGAGGTCAGTGTCCTGGTTCCTCATGACCTGGAACTGCATATTAAGGAGATTAGCTTAAAACTGCTTTCAACTTTGCACAGAGCGGAAGATGAGTGATGCTTACCAGAGTGTAATACTCGCTCTCCTTCTTTCTGTTCTGCCACGCAGCTCGCACCCACACCGACCTGCTGTTCAGTAGTTGCTCCTGCTTCAATATTAGCATTCCCCTCATGTAGAGAAGCCTGCGTCTCCTTTCTTCCATATCGCGCACGATAGGTAGCGACCTACCGTAGCAGTACGTAGCAGACAACAAACTGCAGCCAGAAAAGCGCGCGTACTTCGGCTTCACAATTTCCGAGCAAATCACCCCGTTGTTTCGTACGCACAAATGAAAGCCTTCAAAGTTTAAGTGCAAAATTACTTCAAACATTATTTTAATGAGCAAAACATATTCTAAAAGCTTTTTTTGTTACTTTGTAAGATATTTTGTTTTATAAATTTCATTTGCAGGTGGCGTAGGCTGGGCTTGTGAGGTCTGGCCACCATGAAAACGCGCCGCCCTGCAAACGGGCCGTGTTTTGCATGCGGGGTCTCGCGCGGCGGCAGGAACGCGAGCGTTTGTCGCGCGCGGCGTTTTCGCGTGGGAAAAACGCTCCATGCGGTTCACGCTTAAGAGCTCGCCCGGACGCGTCCTTTGTGGCACGTTCTCCAGGTCCGGACCAGCGCGCCGAAACGTACGCGCGCTACCCCCACCACCAGACCTCGCCATTTGGCGGCGCTAGTGCCGAGGAAGAACTGGTTCTCGGGTAAGGCAGAGGGGAAAGGGTCAACGCCTCCACCCTGGTGACAACGAACCCTCCTGTCGCTGGCGCCCTCCCGTATGGTTCCCGTCGCGCGAGCGAGGCGCACTGTGCAACGCCAGCCGCGATGGGAAGCTAGCCAGAAAGGGGTTCGCGTGAAAGTCGCGATCCCCACAAAGTTAAGCTTGTGTGTTTCGTTACTAAAACGGTCATTCCTTGATTTCGCTCCGCATTTTGTACCCAAAGATAGTTAAGCGTCCCCCTCCTTTCCCAGCCTGTCTTGAAAAATATCATTGCATTAACTAGTTGGGTAGTGAGTCCAACCTTGCTTAAGTTAAGACAAACGTCTCTAGCATCTCCGAAGCTGCACTGAGTTTTTTTTTCATTCCCGTACGAGCTATTATATTGCTTCTGGACTTGGCAGACGATTTATTTTTCCGTGGTTTCATTAACTGTTATTGGTCTTTGCTATCTGGCGTAGTGGCTACATGAAGAATATACATGGAACTGTGAACTTGGAATATATGTTCGTGTTCCCCCATACCTATAAAAGCCACAAGTTATTGTCGGGTATTAGGTAATGACCACCCCGAATCATGTTTATCTACGAAGTATATGTTCGAAACAAAGCCGAATTCGTTGTGCGCGCTGCAAAACGAAACGAACCTCTCACTCTAGCCGTTCGAGGTATAAACGATGCGACAATAGAATTCACTTGCGCCTGACGTATTCGAAGGGGACTGCGGTGATATTGCCGCGAACCATGCATTAGGTGTGTTTATTTATGTTTATTTATGTTTTTTACTGCCTGGCTTCGCCCGTCTATGCTATCTGTGTGCCAAGGGAAGCGCGTGTTCAATTCTTCATTTCTATACCGCACGTGTTTTCTCTTTTATAAAGAGAGCGTTTCGAACTATTGTCAAGAGCTTTCTTGGATCCGCACTTTTCTAGACGTATTTCGACGGTTCGAGAAACACTCGCACCCACAGATAAATGCCCGACACTCGTCTGCTCAAGTCACTTTATGGACCGCTGCTTCGCCGCCTCTGTATTCTTTTGAGTTGTTAGGGGCGCACAAGTTCGCTCGAATAGACTTGTTTCTCCTTCAAGGCAACTGCGTCGTCCTTGAATTCGTGACAATATGCTGCTGCCGTCGTCGATGCCCGTAAGAGCGGCGAAGAAGCGCGCAGTACCGCGTGGAGGTGGCGCTGCGGTCGCCGACGAGTGCGGACGCGCTTCACGTCGGCTCCCGCTGGTATGTCAATTATCGCAGCGTTAATTGCTAATTATGTGACAAGTGTGTGGCGCCCCCCATCCCTGATATTCGTTGGCCGCTAAGTTCAGTGGCCCCACCAGGCTCGGTGGGCAACCTTGTGTGTGGCCGGGCAATAAACACCGCCGTGCACGGCTGCTCGGGGGTCAGTCACCGTCACCACCAGCACGCTGCATGTCGTCTCTCGGCTGGAGGGTACCCCTACCCTCACAGGTTCACGAACGCGGGTCTAGATCGTGACACTGGCGACGAGGGAAGAAGCCCGCGGAGCGGCCGAAGCCACCGTGAACGCCGCCACCGAGAACGCCGAGACACCGCCCCCTCAAGCCAGCCGCCATTACGCCATGCCGCTGTACGGGACGCTCGAGCCGTTCGAGGGTGAAGGGTCCGCCTGGCCGGTCTACGAGGAGCAAGTCGGCGTGTTTTTCCGGGCGAACGACACACCCGAGGCGAAACAGCGCGACATCTTCCTGGCCAGCTGCGGGACCCGCGTCTTCGCTCTCCTGCTCGACCTGCTCAAGCCGGCCACGCCGCACGAGAAGTCGCTGGGTGAGCTGCTCGCGACGCTACGCTCGCACTACAGCCCGGCTCCGTCGACGTTAATTGAGCGTTTTCGCTTCAATAACCGGAGCCGCCGAGACGGAGAGACGCTCGGGCAGTTCGTCGCAGCGCTGCGAGAGTTGGCGAGCGGCTGCGCCTTCGGGGAGCAGCTCGACTCGCTGCTCCGGGACCGTTTCGTCTGCGGCATCAACGACCCCGCCATGCAGACGCGACTCCTGGAACTTCCCGACCCCTCGCTGGACGACGCCGTGAAGGCAGCGCTGGCGATGGATGCTGCGGCCAAGGACGCGGGCGAGCTAGCGCGTGCGGCCGGCTCACCGTCGGCGGAGGCGGCGGTGAACAAGATGGCGGCACGGCATGGCAGGTGCGTTCGCTGCGGTGGTGACCACCCCCCCTCCCAGTGCCAGTTCGCGCAAGCGGAGTGCTTTGCGTGCGGAAGAACTGGGCACATTGCTCGGGCGTGCCGAGGGGGGACGACGGCGGACGGACGGAAGAAGCAGCCGGCGTCGAGCACATGTTCCGCGCCAGCCCACGGCCGAGGGAGTCGGCGCAAGGGTAGGCGGCGGGGGCGTGCGGCAGCAGCTTTGGGTGCAGCGGCTAGGCTTCACGCCGTGGCCGAAGACCCGCAGATTTTCGACATGTGGCACGCGGGCACAGTGCAGCCGTCGGTGCCACCATACATGCTGACCGTCGAAGTCTGCGGGCGCCCCGTCTCCATGGAGCTGGACACAGGGGCCAGTGTGTCAGTCATGGCCGGGAAAGCCTTCAAGCGCACCTTTCCTGGCGTGTCCATCGAGGCGTCGGGCGTCATGCTTCGCAGCTACTCCGGACAGCTCGCCCAGGTCGAGGGTCAAGCCCAGGTCAGCGTGCGCCTTGGCGACAGGGAGGCAACCCTGCCCCTGTACCTGACCAAGGGGCCGTCACCGACGCTGCTGGGACGGAACTGGATCCTGGCGTTGGGCGTGAGGCTGCCGGAGTACCAGGAAGCAGTGTGTGCGGTGGAAGACGTCCCGAGCCTCCTGACCAAGTTCGAGGCCCTGTTCCAGCCCGAGGTGGGGACATTCACCGGCACGGCGGCAAGCATTGAGGTGCCAGAGGGAGCACTGCCCCGTCCAGCCCGACTGCCTGGACGGCGTCATCGAGCAGCTGCTGCACCGGCGAGAGGCCGGCACCAACGGCGGCGGGGTGCTGGGCACCAACGGCCGCCTGCTGCACCTGGTGGTGCTGGGTGCCAGGGCCAGCGCCCAACAGGTGGCGCAGGCTATGCAGCAGGTGCTCCCGCAGGGTTTCCGGCTCGACGACAAGGCCCAGTACGCGCTGGACTTCGGGATCATCGACGGCGACGTGGGCCTGCCGCACAACTCGTTCCGCACGGAGCCCCTGCCCCAGGGCTGCCTGTGCGTGTACGCCAGCCAGCTGGGGCTGGAGTATATCCGCGAGAGCCTCGAGAAGACCCTGCTGGCCAACCTGGAGCAGGAGGAGCGGCTGCCCTTCCACGGCCTGCCCCTGGTCATGGTGTTTGCGGGCCAGGGGGACTTCCTGCGCGAGGAGGGCATCAACCGGGCCAAGAGCCTGCAGTGCCCCTTCGTGGACGACGGCCGCGGCCTGGACCCCGTGCGGCTCGAGCAGGCGCTGTGCGCGCTGGTGGAGAGCATCGAGCGGCGAGCGGGCCGGCTTCGCATCTACCGGGCGCTGCCCGCGGTCGCGGGGCCCCGGCCGGACCTGCGGCTGATGCTGTGCATGGTGTGAGGGGACCCGTACGCGCCCGAGCAGGTGCTGGCGCAGCCGGGCTGGCTGGCCACGGGCCCGCTGCACTGCCTCAGCCTGGACCCCTTCAAGGGGAGCCAGCTTCACCGACCGCTGCCAACACAGCACCAGGTGCTGGTGCTACTCGCGCCACTGCGATACCACGCGCAAGTCCTTCGACACCGGGAAGGCTGACAGCTGGTGCGAGTGTGACACAGGCAGCACCTAATGCTGCCACAACGGCCTCGACACCTGTGCTCCGGCGGAGTGAGAGACTGCGGAGACCTCCGGACTGGTACTCGCCGGGGGTACAGGTGTTGTTTGGTGTTTGCGTAGGACAAACAAACTTGGGGGTGAGGGGTGTGACAAGTGTGTGGCGCCCCCCATCCCTGATATTCGTTGGCCGCTAAGTTCAGTGGCCCCACCAGGCTCGGTGGGCAACCTTGTGTGGCCGGGCAATAAACACCGCCGAGCACGGCTGCTCGGGGGTCAGTCACCGTCACCACCAGCACGCTGCATGTCGTCTCTCGGCTGGAGGGTACCCCTACCCTCACAGGTTCACGAACGCGGGTCTAGATCGTGACAAATTATTACAGTTTCATTGACATTATAGTGCCCGGTACCATCCCCGGCACCGATTGATGCCACAGTCGGCCAAGTGGTACGGGATTTTCTCGACTTACAAGCGATTTTCTCGAACGCAACGTGGCCGCCCCACTAAGCCTAGAAGAGGCCTAGCAGGAGTACGGCCTCGGGAGCACCGGCGCCGGCCGTCAGGCCTAACTGCCGCTCATCGTGGACCGAGCGGACGCTGCGATGGAGATCGGCACTACACCGCAGGAAGATAGGAGCCCGGATCTGCAGCTCGGCAGCCACCACGGCCGAACGAGCATCGGAGTTCAAGGCACCGACATCACTCCAAGAGACACGGCGGGCTGGACGACGGGGGGCAAGCGCGCCAAGGACACCGACGCCGCCGACGCTTCGAATGCTGGTGAGTCCCCAGCGACTGAACATACGTCGAGAGCGCGAGAGCGAGCTAGTTACGCCAGGAGAGCCACGGCAGCGGCTACGAAGGCAGCACGCATGCCACCGATACTGCCAAAGGACGATATCAAGATAATAGTGCGGTCACGTGGAGGCCTAAACATAGCGAGGACCGAGGCGACAATTATCATGTCCGCCGTAGTCACAGCGGCAGGAATTCCGAAACAAGAAACAAACGCGGATGCAATCTGCACCAACGTGATCCAAAATATCATTGTGGTGAGCACCCCCGACCCCCGCCTAGCGGGGCTATATGTCAGCATGCAAGGCCTCTTCATAGGAGGCAGGAGCTACGAGGTCAGCGCGTACCAAGCGGCACACGAAGACACTGTGAAAGGCGTGATTAGAGGAATCGCGGTCGAGGACTCCCCCGCCGAGGTCAACGCCAACATCGTGAATGAGGCGAACCCTCTGGCATTACAAGCGCACAGAATCGGCAATACAACAGCGGTAATCATTTTGTTTGAGGGGCCCAAGGTTCCCAACTATGTGAAATACGGCCCGATTCTCCTGCGGTGCGGCCTATACAGGAAGCACTTCGATGTATGCAGACAATGGGGAAAAGTCGGCCACAGAAGTGACGTGTGCCCCTTCCCTGACACCCGCATATGCATTGCATGTGGCGAGGCTAACCCTAACGCGCACCACGACCGCCATTGCACGCCTAAATGCAAGCTGTGCGGCGGCCGTCACGTGACCGGAGCTCGCGAGTGCACAAACAAGTTCAAGGTGCCCTATGTTGTCAAGCGTCGGCAATGGAGCCGCAAGATGGATGCCCTAGGCAGCCAACGCTTCCCGGAACGCAACGCAGCTGTCGATTTCCCGCCACTGCGCTCCGAGCCACCCGAAGGCACACGAGGAAGATCGCAAACACGCGGCAATAGCAGGCGCCGATCTAACAGTAGGCGCAGCACGAGTCGCGCCCGACAGCCGTCGGCAACCCGTGAGCGAGCCGCCTGGGCCGACGCCCTCAAAACACCCAAGACGCCTGTACGGCCATCCCCAGCGACGGACACCGCGATGAAGGCTCTCCAGAACGAAAACGCACAACTGCGCCAGAAGATCGCCGAACTTGAACGCATGAACGCGGATATCAACACGAAGTTGGACCGCCTCCTCGCCCTACAACAGCAAGCGCCTTCCGAACGGCATCCATCACAAACAGGCAACCAGCCGCCCGCACAGGCAGCCACCGCGGAAGCACGACCAGAACAGGACCCACGAATTCGACCGCGGGAAGCGGATCCGACACCTAAGCGCAGGGCACTCGAGGCCGCCAAGGAGCGGAAGCTCCTAGTTCGGCTTGAGAACTTGGAGGAACGCACTGACACCTTCATCAAGATGCCCAAAGAGCGCAGCGCGAAGTTAGAGCGAACGTGCGGCAACATGCAGACCACGATCATGCAGATGCAAACTCAACTCTAAATGCTAATGTCGCACCTTGGCTTAGGTGGGGGCCCCCAGCAGTTCCCGCCGGTTAACCAGAAGCCAACGCCCGGACACTTTCCGCAATGAGCCCACCGGAACGAGACTTATTGGTATGGCACTGGAACTGCAACGAATATGAGGGTAAGAAAGCCATACTGCAGCAATACCTCCGACATATCAATCGCAAGCCCGATGTTAATATGCTACAAGAAACGCTCAGTGAGTCCCTGCCGCAGCTCTCTGGATATCGGGGGCACGCATGCCCACCCAGCGCGCGTGCGACATCCACGGGGCCGGCCGGGGAGTGTGCATCTTCGTCCGCAGAGCCCTCACTTTTGTGGAACATAGCCTCATCAAGAACAGTGTGATTGAGCACTGTGCGCTGGAGGTGATTGTTGGCAAGAAACACAAAGAACGCATCTTCCTCGCCACGGTGTACAGCAATCCGGCCCATCGCAAACAACGTTTTCGGGCACTCCGGCACCGAGCGAACCAGTTAGCCGCCGGCAGCACACTTCTGATCGGGGGCGACTTCAACGCACCGCACCAAGACTGGGGTTACCCGAAAATAACTGTCAAGGGCCGCAACCTGCTGGAAGACACAACTGAAGCCGGGCTGCAGCTGCTCACGGACCCGGCGTACCCCACGCGTATTAGTACATCAGTCACCCGCGATACTACCACGGATCTTACCTTCATCAGGACGGCAGCCCCCACCCTGGGAGCGCGATGGCAGAACACGGGCGAGGAACTCGGAAGCGAACACTATGTTCTCGAAGTGCGCGTTCCACTCCTGGATCCCAAGGGTGCACATAACACCCGCATACACAAGCTCACGGTCTGGAACAAGTTTCGGAGGTGTCTACGTGAGGAAAGTGCGGAAATCGAAGACATCGAGGCGTGGACGGCAGCCGTCATGCAAGCCACGGCCGAGGCGACCCAAACGGTCGAGACTGACGAAAGCATTGGCCGAATGGACAGCCGCCTCGCCCACTTGCTCGAGGCCAAGCGCTCCATACAAACGCGCTGGAGGAAGCAACGCACTAACAGGCGCCTCCGCAAGAAAGGTGCCATCCTCAACCAACAGATCTAAGAGCACTGCAAAGCGCTGAGCGCTCAATAGTGGCACGAGGTATGCAACGAGGCCGATGGCCAACTCCACAAGGGCAGGACATGGCGGCTGCTCCGGCACCTGCTCGATGAGTCCAAGACGAAGGACTATCTGCAGAACACCCTCGCTCGTATCCTTCACAAAGTCATCATGGAGCGGGGCGAATCTGAGGTGTGCAGGTGCCTCGAGGACAGGTATCTCCTCGATTCCCCCACTGACCAGCACCCGGAATACGGAGGCGCGGCCAATGACGCCCTCCATCGCGATATGGAAGTCTGGGAAGTGCGGGCAACCCTGCAAGCACTGAACTGCAAATCGGTGGCGGGTCCTGACCGGGTGACAAACAAGGCCCTTAAGAACCTCAACGAACAGGCTGTTGCCGCATTAACCTGCTACTACAACAAGTTCTGGCACACGGGCCGCCTCCCGAGAGAGTAGAAGACGGCCAGGACGGTCGTAATTCCGAAGCCGGGTAAACCACCTGGCATCGACCATCTCCGGCCGATTTCGCTCACCTCGTGCGTGGGCAAGGTGTTAGAACATGTCCTGCTAACTCGATGGCAGCGCTACCTCCAAGACACCGAACTCTACCCCAACTGTCTTATAGGGTTTCGGGGCCACCTAAGAACGCAAGATGCCATGCTCCTCCTTAAACACGAGATCATCGACGACGTGATCAATACCCGGGACAAGAAGGCGGTGCTGGGCCTCGACACCCAAAGTGCCTTCGACAGAGTGCGGCATTCTGCTATCCTAGCGCAAGTCTCCCAGCTAAACATGGGACGACGAACGTATGACTACATACGGGACTTTCTTACGGGTCGTTACACGCAGCTGTGCGCAGGAGAGCTCCGGTTACCCGAGAAGCAACTGGGTAGCAGAGGTACCCCCCAGGGATCAGTGATATCGCCGGTGCTCTTCAACCTAGTCATGATCGGAGTTGCCAACCGCCTCAGTCAGATGCCGGATGTTCAGCACACCATCTATGTTCCGCGCCTGTTGTCGATATGAATACACCATCTATGCCGACGACATCACACTATGGGTCAAGGGAGGACGCGACGGACACATCGAAGATACTCTCCAGGCAGCAGTCGACGCTATCGAAGACCAGCTAGATGGCACGGGCCTCATATGTTCCCCCTCCAAATCAGAACTACTCATTCTCCCCCCAAGAGGCACACGCCAGAGGCAATCACCAACTCCCATTACTGTACGCACGGCAGGGGGCCAAGCTATCCCCGAAGTCGCACAAATACGGGTTCTGGGTCTCTTGATCGAGCGGAATCGGACCAACGGTTCCACGGTTAAGAAGATAGCAACGAAGGCCGCTGCAGCGATCCACCTCATCCACCGAATCTCCACGCGGCATGCGGGCATGAAAGAATCCAGTCTCACTCGTCTCGTCCAATCGTTTGCCATCAGCCACATGGCGTACGTGGCCGCCTTCCATAACTGGCGACGTTGCGAGCGGGAAAAGATGGACACCATTATCCGCAAGACCTATAAGACAGCGCTGGGACTTCTCCAGAGCACTAGCACTCGGGAGTTGCTCGCTCTGGGAGTCCATAACACCTTAGACGAGATCGCCGAGGCCCAGCGCACCGCTCAGCTCGAGCGACTATCTGGAACACGGACGGGCCGGCACATCCTCCACCGAGTGGGTCTCCTCCCCCAAGGCGGCCTGCACGCGTCCCAAGAACAAATCCCGGGAGGCATACGCCACCATCTCATCGTCTGCCCTCTACCCAGAAACATGGATCCCTAGCACAATCACGATCGCCGAATGGCTAGAGCGAGAGCTCTGGTGGACCTCCATGCGCAGGACACCGGCGCGGTCTTTGTTGACGCGGCCTAACACCAGAGTCAACACACAACCTTTGCGGCTGCAGTGGTGGCAGCTACAACGGGCGACGTCCGGTCTTCAGCGTGCATCCGGGTCACCAGGGCCCTGCACGCAGAGGAGGTGGCCATTGCCATGGCCATCGTGGATCCTCGGTGCACCACGGTGCTCAGTGACTCGAAGGCAGCAGTGCTTAGCTACGCCCAGAATAAGGTGTGCAGTGTCGCGGCGCGTGTCCTCCGTGCGGCAGGAGTGTGTGACAGTGCAGTGTTCGTGAAGCGGTTCCCGGCACACATGGGTTTAAGTGTGTCCCGCCAGGGCAACACCAACCACAACGAGACGGCCCATGCCGCCGCGCGAGGACTGGTCGACTGCGCGGCGGCTAGTGGTGCTGGCGTCTCGGAGTGGCAGCCCCACCAAGGCAACAGAACCCCTTGACCACCTATCGTTAAGTGCTAAGTGCTACAGTGGTACAGACTCAACAGAAGGACCATGCCGCCCCGCATCCCGGGCTTACCCGAGCGGAGTCAGTGTTATACAGACAGTTACAGACTGACTCTATATTAACTCCAGTGCTGGCCAGACATGTGTGTCCGGAGGTGTATGAGAGTGACATTTGTAAACTATGCGAGCGGGAGCGAGCCACTACGGCTCATCTCATATGGAACTGTCAGCTAAGATCACGTGAGGCCAACGAGATCACTACGCTCCCACCGCAGCATAACGCTGCGAAGGGGAGTGAGGACTACCACACCCAACAACTGGCCGTCCAGCAGGTTGCGGCGGCCCTTGAGCGGCAGAGGCCGGCGTGCGATGCGGAGAGGGGGGTACAATCCTCCCGATCCCGTAGAGCGCGGCAGGGTGCAGCCCGAGAGGCGCTGCCGTAACGACGTCACGACTGCGTCGCGGCACCAGGGCAGGGGCGCCCCACCGTCTGCAGACCCAATAAAGTTTATTCTCTCTCTCTCTCTCTCTCAGTACCGCGTCACCGGATAGCTCTTGTTGGCGTTCGAGCATTCTATCAGGACGCAGCTGTTTTTAAGTGTTCTAAACGTACTATTTGCTTACAGACATTACCATAACAAGTTCTTTAGGGCGCGGAAAGGCAAAAGGAAGGGAAAGAGAACGAAAATACTGCATTAGCCATTATCAGCTGCGCATCGGTCATCCCATAAGCGCCGCGGAGAAGCGGCGGCAGGTGACGCAGCGATGGTGAAGCTCGAGGCGTATAGGGAAACACCGGCGATAGCAACTTGCTATTGACACTTCAGCACCAGGTGACAGCGATTGGGTTCAAGTAAAGGTTTAGAGGATTAGAGAATTCAAATGCAGCGGTAGTGGTCGCTGGTACTCCGAGGCTGCAGAACGGCAACACAAATGGAGAGAAGGTATATTGAAGAACGCCATCGGATTTCCTGTGCATCATACCAGTTGATCGTTCTTTTTTTTCAGTTGAGTTGCTTCCTGCAGTTTCATACTTGTTTCGAAAACCTGACTACAAAATGCGCATTAGGCATACAAACTTTTGTGCGAGATGTCAATCTTACGGTATAAAAAACGTAACACCGAAAAACGTGCTAAAGAAGGACATTTTATAGCATTTAGGTGGTCGTCACCTACAAACTTTTCGATTTTTTTGTGTGCAACTAAATTTTCTGATTGGTTGAGAAGGAGAACGCGGCAAAATTTGCAAATGCCAAGGGCACAAAAAATATCGAGGTTGGTCCGACGGGCTTGATATTTTTCCGTTCACTCTAATCTTGCCCAGAACCGTTTCACTAACAGTTACCGGAGCCGGCACTTGTCAGACCTCTGCATGAAATCTCTATGGCCGTCCTTCAACCCCTGCGCACCTCAACGTGCGACAAACTCGCCGGCTAGCTGAGCCGCCCTGTGCACAGTCCTGCGCCCAGTGCCTCATATTTTCCGGTAGTACCTCGTCGCGCCCTCCGAAAGCCTTCGCTTCTTTGAGCCACTCTTCCATGTTCGGCCCCAGCTTATGGGCGAACTCGGAGGATCACTCATGGTTTAACAAATTTAGCAAGGAAGGTAGTTTGTAAGACAGAGATTGTTCATCATAAGTTGTTCTAGGTGTGGGTAAGCAAACATTTCTTTGTGCCTTGTTATGCGAACTCCCTCGGCCTCACGGAACTTCTTGCGGAACGCCTACGCAGATTGCCTGCCTGTACGCAAAAGGCTCGAATTTACCTTATCCTCTTTTGGAGAGCTGGCCATCACGTCAGCTGCGTCTTCCCGCAAAGGAGTAAGCAATCTTTGCGGCCATGTCTCTCGACCGAACTGGGCCTTCTCGCACGTACGCTCGAAATTGACAAAAACAACCGATGTACTCTTGTTTATTCAGAAATACTGCAGCTGTAATTCTCCCTCCTGTTTCCTCATTATTTTTTGAGGTGCACAGGATCACGTCACACATTCAATCAAAACCAATCAAACAGCTTCATTTCCTTTGAAAAGGAGGAGTACGGGACTAAAAGCTCGAGCAGCTTGACGAGGTCCCGACCACGTTACAAGTCAGCAAACAGCAGCATGATGATCAATCAGGAACAGTGAATGCAAATAAATTGACAAGTGTTACATAACATCGAGTAATACAAAACTTTTGTGACATAACGCATTAACAGTACAGAAAAGTTCATAGGCATAGTCATGAAGTGAAGTGAGTACTAAAAGCAGCAATCTAAAAGAAAAGGGAATAAAGTTCAAGGCAAGTACTATTCCCGAGATGAAATGAGCTGGGCGAAGCGTTTGATGAGATAGTTACGATTATATGACGGATCAAAATCTTCATGGTTTAACAAATTTAGCAAGGAAGGTAGTTTGTAAGACGGAGATTGTCCATCATAAGTTGTTCTAGGTGGGGGTAAGAAACATTTCTTTGTGCCTTGTTATGGGAACACTTGTGTTGCCTTTTAGCTTAGCAAGTTTTATTATGGTATCGGTACCATACTTAAGGAAAGCTTTGTAGCACAACATTAACCGATAATCATACAAACAAAACACAGGAAGAATTTCGTAAATTTGTGACACCAGTAGTACACCACACTATGCTGCAGTACTGCAACAGAGATGCTACAAATGCATAATAAATCATGATTTTTACCTTTTTAGGAAGAATGCGTCGCATACGTGCAAGGACACCAATTGCGGATAACAACTTTGAATGGGGGTTATTAACATGTTCATTCCATGCAAGGTGCTCCGAGAAATTTACGCCAAGAGTACTAACTGAATCCGCCATCTCTAACTGCTGAGAGTCCAGAAATACATTCAGTTTTTTCGCGGCTGTTCCTTTAGTCGTGTACAAAATAACTTGCGTTTTCGAAGGGTTAATTTATAAAGAATTTACCGAGGCCCAAGCATCTATGTTAGACAGCGTTTTGTTGGCCTTCACTTCTATCTCTGTTTCCGTATTTCCTGTAATAAAATCTGTCGTGTCCTCAGCATATGAAACAAATGTGGCGTTGTCTGTGCAATGTACAATGTCATTTATGTAAATTAAAAACAAAATTGCTCCTCACACTAAACTTTTTTACGCCCTTTTGGCCAAAAAGGGTGTAAGATAATTGAAAAAAGGGTGTTGGGAGGCCCTTACGCCCTTTTTCTTGAATCTCAACACCCTTTTCTGTAGCTTTCCACCCTTTTTGCGTGAAAAAAAGGGTGTTGACCAACCTCAACACCCTTTTTTTTGGAAGGGTGTTGAAAGGGTGGGGAAAAGGTGTTCAGCTCATCATTGATTGAGGTCATGCATGCAATATAATTTCAAAAAGACATCCCATTGTACCATCCACCCAACCTCGTCAAAAATGTTCAAAAGCAAAAAACAAAAAAAAAACTGCCAAATTCAATAAAAAGCAGCGGCAGCACCGACGTTGAAACAGGAAAAAATATCAGCCCTTGCTTATTACGACATCGACAGAATAACACTCCCCCTCCCACTTTTTGTTTTCTACAACCTTGCACGGAGCACAGCACAACCTTGAACGGTGACATCTGTATCATCATTCCGTCGTTCCCTGTTCCTCTCCTGCCCCACCAGCACAATCATAGCCCCCTCTGACAACAGTCATTCTCGTCACTCAGTGGAGTTATAAAGTACTAGCAATCACAATTTTATTCCATTCTTATTGTTAGCGACCGTAAATATTGTGTACAAATGCAATAAACAGACCACCTAGTTTCTCCTGCAGAAACAACGTTGGAGAACAAGGCAGATATCAAAAGAAAACAAAAGTTCGGGAGGGAGGGGGCATGAAATCGGGCGCTAAATAAACAGACGCCAAATAATAATACGATTACTTACACTAGAACACTGCCAAATTTCATTGCGGAGTGTTATCTTACTATCTGCTGCTTTTTTTAACGTTCAAATTGAGCGCCAAAAAACTCAGTTCGCGTTTTGTGTTTGTAAACTTAAAAAATATATGCTTCTTTATTATATTACACACAAAAAATAATAAGTTACTGTTATATTCAGTAAAATAGGCAATTATTTATTGTTGTCGTTTTAATTTGTTTACGCAACCCGCTGCCAATGGCCGACACCCTGAGTACGGCGTGCGGCGGCGCGGCCAGTTACCTCCTCGAATGGTCCCGTGACCCGTCTGGCGTCGATTGTGATCTGTGGTGTACCGTCGTACCGTTAAACAAGCGCAGTTATCAGGGTTAATTGGGTCCCTCGTCGTTTTCGGTTGTGGCTGTCGTGTTCGACTTCGCGAAGAAATATTTGAGAACAACTTTGCACCTGAAGACGGCTAATTTAGTTTGGCGCTTGCCCCTGAACGTCGCTCGCTCGTCTTCGTCTTTAAACGTCCTGGCAGGTAAGCTGGCTCGTCACATTTGCCGCCTTTCTTGTCACTGGATGTCGTTTGTAGCTGTGATCGCCGCTTTAAGGATTCGTTAACAGGAGCCCGCGTGTGTGAATTGTTTAACTGAACTGGCTAGGTTGAACCTAGAGGGCTGGTCTCTAGAAAGGCGATGTGCGAAAGAACATTGTGGTGCTTGCATTGAGCGCTGAACGCACTGGCGCTCAGTAACGCAGCGGCGCTCAGTAACGTTTCCCATTCCGGAGCACTATATTGAACAGCTTCAGAGTTCACCACTGCGAACCACGTCTTACGCGTAGTTTATCAGAACACGGGCGGCTACTCCTCTAAACTGTGCTGCGCAGCGTTTACGGCTTCGTTAATCACCGCTGTCGTTTGTGCCGTGTTGGGAATGGCGAGGGAGCATCGTTTGCGAGCGAATGTGCGCGCCTCGCAAGCTTCGTTGCGTTTGCGGCGAGCCACCTCACCATGTGTACGGTGCCGCTGTACGCGGGCATTGATTTTGGCTGAATGTTGTGTTGCCCGAGTTGTAACATTCGTGCACCCAATAATTTCCATTCTTGCCTGTGTGGTAATCATGTGTCATCCTGTTTTAGACCTCTGGACGGTCTGAGCACATCACGTCCCTCCATTCAACCGGACAAGAGCCACAAGCATTGTCAACAGTGTTTGGCCGCCAGAACGTAAGTTTTCAAACACAGTTTTGGTAGCAGAGTGGGCTACCATACTTGAATAATGTTCGATCACTTGAATGTACAAGTTCTCGCCCCGTAACAACAATTATTGGTGTTTCATGCATAACCTAACATGTAGCCACTAAATGGCAACCTTTGTTGTTAATTTCGGAAAACTCAAAGTTTCACCCAAAATCATAATGTGGGCGTAGCAGTTAATCACCATGTATACGAATTTCCTGGTGTTAGTCATGTTTACGGTGAAGCCATATTTCTTAGGTACACAAAAATGTTATTACCTTCATAGTTTAGTCTTCTATAAAGCCTTACCAGTTCTGTTTTCAGCTATTTTTTTATGTTTATCATGTGAATTGACAGTCCTTGCAGTCCACTTTTTCAAATAGTTATGTAACTGCCCGTACCATTTAAAGAGGCCTGATTGGGGTTCTGAAGGCTGCGATTTACGCACGCTAGTGCTGTACCGCCAATAAAGAAACATCCTTCCACAAAGAAAAATATTTGAAAGTAAAGTATCAGCTGCATTATTCTTAACTGGAACATGCTAATTGAAAGGCCTGGGGCTTTTTCTGAAAGCACTGTGGATGTTATGAGAGAGGAAAACCACTCAAACACATCTGTCAAGGCCGTTGCTGCTCCAAGATGCGTGCAAGCATTGAGTCTTCTGAGCAATACATTACACCCTTTTTTTTTTAAACAACCGACGTGCATGCTGAACGTACTCCTGATTGGGCGTGTGCCAGGCGCGTAGCTAGGAATTTTTTTCGGGGGGGGGAGGGGGGGGGCGTGGTCGACCAAAAGATGGGACGGGGAAATATGTAGGCAAGGCATCTTGCGCGTTGTTTAGCAAACGAAGCTTGAAATAACTGACTTTAACATACGATTTGTGTATGCTCAACACTAACCGTAAAGCCCACCTTAAGGAGCTTAGATGGTGATGATAATGATGATCACCTAAATTCCCGTTCGCTGGTCTATGGGCAGACCACGGGCGATTCATTCGTCCGCAGAGCAGGTGGTTAGGTGGACCCGTGCTCGTGAGCGTGATCATGAGTGCGCTCGTGAGTGGCGCGCGGTCCCCGAAGTTTGTCGGGCGGAAGTGGAGGCCAACACTGGTGGTTTACTATCAAGATTCTCATGTTTTATAAAAGATTTTCCTTTAGAAAAGGGACTTTTTCTTGTCAGCTATGAAATACAGTCGAGCACGATTTGAAGGTTATCGCGCCAGCATCGAGCGGCCAAGCGGGCCACCAGCCCACGGTTTCGTTTCGGAACCATGAAAATCGAGATTTCGCACTCTTCGCTCCCTTGTTGGCTGTTCCATGATACAACAATGGCCCGCACGACTGACTTGCCACCCTTTGGGTTTCAAGCTGTACATTCGTTGTTATCAAGCACAGACTTGGACTTGGTTGCCCTTTATCCACGCCGACGATAACGGAACTTGCATGGAATATTTGCTAAAGCTGGTGTTCTTTCTGCTTCGTTTGAAAGAGTAGCTTTCCCGCGACAACCTTCGAATCGCAGTGAACTGTACATGCGATGAATTCGTATATTATGGCGGTGAAGCTAGCAAACGTGCGTCTTCGTCCTTAAGTAATCGCCTTTTGTTATTTTTTGTGCTAGTAACGTGAGTAGTAAACTTGCACTAAGCGGAACACCTTATTGCACTGCTGTTGAATGTTGAGCTTGTTGCACGTTTCTTAAATTTCATTATATTTCTACCTGCTAAATCGAAACAGACATGGCTTTAGTAAATTCTGGTTAAGCAAATACAGAATGCTGATCCTAACCAAGAGGGAGGTCAAGGAAACAGTGGAATAGTGCCAAAAAAGCGAAGCTCCGCAATAAGGAGAATTGTGTAGTTTTCTTGATGTGGAGGAAATACAAGATGGGCAGAGCAATGCTTTTTATGCAGCAGAAATTATGATCTGCAATAGTCAATGAAATGCGATGTCGGTAGAAAAATAAACATATCCAGGATTGATAGTTGACTGAACAAAATACAGCGACATGCTCTGTCATGTGATTATACTTTGTACCAGTGTAAAGACAAGGAATGACACGCTCCCGTCCACATGTAAGCCTATATGAGGCTTTTCCTGCTGTTCTGCCATTCCCCGGCCGTGCTGTTCCGCCAGGGAAACAGTGGGGCTGTTTCGATCGGCTCGCGGCAGGCTCCCGGCGCTTGTCGGTGTATCCGGCGCGAAGTGCAGCCGGGCTGTATATATTGACAGGTACAACACCATCCTGAGCGGGCGCAGGGATCAGACGTTGACATAGCCCTTGTTTGAGCTTTATATGAGCAAGAATGTCCTTAAAACTGCAGGTTCCGTGCCTGCAGGTGACTTCAGGCGGTTTTTCAGGCTGCTTAAACCGCACCCCAGCCTTGGCATAAAACATTATAGGGGTGGGGGGGGGGGCACTGGCCCCCCCCCTCTCCCCCCCCTTCCCGGCTACGCCCTTGGCGTGTGCTTATTCTTTCTTGCATCCACCACATTCGAGTCGTCACGTTGATTTGGGAATGCTGGAATCCAGCATATGCTGGCAAGATACGAGAGCTTGAACACAACCCACTTGCCCGCAATGAGTTTTCAAAGATCTCCACCACCTGAAGGTACTGAAGTGAGATGTAAGCATTGCCTGAAAACCATACCAGATGAGGGTACCAAATCATAGTTATGGGTCTTTCTCGCCCATTTACGTGTTCTGAACGAAAAAAGTGCCATTTAAAGGTGACACGTTCCCTGCCGATTTCTGATGCCTGATTAAGTTTGTGGGCATAAATTTTGCGGCTCGCTCACATGTCTAACGTGTATGTGTGCTTCTTAGGAGTGAAGTAGGTAAAAATTGAAAGGTTTGATTGTAGTTGTGTATAGATTACCTACATTGTTTTCATTCCTAGAAAAGAAAAATTGAGGTAACCCTGCCAATTGTTCTGCATTGCTGCGTTTTATTATGCTTGTATGATTCGTAGAACCTGCAGGAGTTCAGCTGCTTGTTAAAGGAGAAATGAACAGTGGTACAAAAAGAAGACCATCTACTAAATAAAAATCTTCACAATTGCAGGATGCCAACGGTCCACCTACCAACTTGCGTCCTGCATTGTTTCTGCTGGGTGGAGCGGCGCATGGAGAATTTTTCAGCTTCTCGAAGTTTGTGATCAAGCGCTGCCCCAAGTGAAGGATGCCACAGAGGGGTCTTCTGTTTTAATGCCACAATTTCATGTGCTGAGCACTTACTCGTAAGGCATTTTAAATATTCATCATCCCAGAGGGTATGTTACCTCCGTCTTGGGTGGATTGTGGCTGCAATCAGGTTATTTGTGACAGAAACAAGTGAACCACGTGGTGAGAGTCATTGAGGCCTTGTTGATTGTGCATGCTTCTGAAATAACATTATCATTCAGCTGAATACTTTCTAAATATTTCAATTTGTGAACAAAATATGATAAAAGTCATGATTAGTTGTACTACAGTGCAGGAAAGAAATGCCAGCATATATTTTAAGAGCCTCTGATATTTCAGGTCATTGGCTGGTGAGCAATAAAACAGAACTGAAAATTGTTTAAAGTGAAATCAAATATTTGTTGTCACCAGTGCATGAACCGTAGTAAAAGCTATCTGGTCTCCCAGTTTCAAATGAGACCGTAAATGCCAAAAAAATAAGGAAATAAACAAGACGGCTCTCTACAATAAACCAATTCAAAGAATTGCTCAATGTCTATAAAGTGGTGATTCAGGCGGGTTAGTTCGGTGTTGATGAAATACAAGCAGGCACTCGCCTGGTCAAAAACAAATAAACAAATAAAGACGTTTTGGGGGCCCTACTGGTCCCTTGATCACAATGAAAGGGGGGGTGAAAGGTCGCGATTATTTATAGGTTCGGTGGCGCAGAGTGCGCATGTATGTCTCGGGGAGATTACCCCGCGACCGGTTAATCGTGTTTTTAGTTGGTTGAATATGCACTGATTCTAAAAGTAGTCGTGTCGACAGGCGCTTCTCTGATGCGATTATGCTTGCGGAATCCCAATCGATGACGTGGTCAGTAGCCAGGTGATGATCCGCCAAGGCATTTCAGCTTGCATTGCCTTTTTTGACATCGTTCTGGTGCTATTGAATTCTTTTAAAAATTTCCAGTTTCACCTATGTAGGATGCGTCGCAATCCTTGCATGGAATTTTGTAGGCAACTCCGGGGAATCTTGATTTTTCTAAAGGGTCCTTCACGCGTACGAGCTTCTGCTTAAGCCTGTTCGTTGGCACGTGTGCAATTTTAACGCCATATGTGCCAAACACCCTTGCAAGAGCTTCACTGATGCCTTGCGTGTAGGGGACGGCAGCGCGTTTTTGCCTGTCTTCTTCAGGAACCCTTTCGGAGGAGGCAACTAAAGCCCGCAATTGTTGCGTCCTCACAAGCTTTGAAGTGTCGCCGTTGCTACGAAGGTACTTCCTTACCACGGCTAGCTCTTGCTTGCGCAGACCAGGCTCAGAGCAGATTCGTGATGCGCGTGAGAAGAGTGCAGCGGCGACAGAGCGTTTTTGGCCTATAGGATGCGCAGAGTCGAACCCCGTGTGGGTCGGCTTTGGATACACAATGGTTGTAAATCCTTTGGCCGACCGTTTCAGAAGTAGGTCGAGGAAGGCGATCTGTCCGTTATTTTCCTGTTCCATGGTGAACTGGATGCTTGGAACACAAGAGTTTAGATGCTCAATTAAAGGCATTACGTTTCGGCGGTGGATCACACAAAAACAGTCCTCTACGTAGCAGACAAAAATCTTAGGGTCGTCTTGTACGAGCATAGCGCAGACTTTTCTAGAGCCTCTAAGGCAATATTCGCACAGACTGCTGAAACGGAAGCTCCCATGGCTGTTCCAAACCGCTGCTTGTAACATTCTACGTTGAAAACAAAACGTGTTCTGCAGCCCAAATTCCAGGCAAAATTACGCGGTCCGGAGTTGCAAGGATCTACTCGAGAACGATGCATCTCTGCCTTCACGTTCGCCAATTGAGACGCAAGACTTATATCGTCTCCTGGAATTTGGCCTGCAGAACAGATATTTTGTTTTCAACGGACACTATTACAAGCAGCGGTTTCGAACAGCGATGGGATCTTCCGTTTCAGTAGTCTGGGCAAATATTGCCTTAGAGGCTCTAGATAATTCTGTGCTATGCTCGTACAAGATGGCCCCAAAATCTTTGTCTGCTACGTAGACGACTGTTTTTGTGTGATCCACCGCCGAGACCTAATGCCTTTATTTGAGCATCTAAACTCTTGTGTTCCAAGCATCCAGTTCACCACGGAACAAGAAAATAATGGACAGATCGCCTTCGTCGACATACTTGTGAGATGGTCGCCCAAAGGATTTACAACCAGTGTGTATCGAAAGCCGGCCCACACGGGTAGATACCTGTGGTTCGACTCTGCGCATCCTATAGGCCAAAAACGCTCTGTCGCCGCTGCACTCTTCTCACGCGCATCACGAATCTGCTCTGAGCCTGGTCTGTGCAAGCAAGAGCTAGCCGTGGTAAGGAAGGACCTTCGCAGCAACGGCTACCGTTCAAAGCTTGTGAGGACGCAACAATTGCGGGCTTCAGTTGCCTCCCACGAAAGGGTTCCTGAAGAATACAGGCAAAACCGCGCTGCCGTCCCCTACACGCAAGGCATCAGTGAAGCTCTTGCAAGGGTGTTTGGCACATATGGCGTTAAAATTGCACACGTGCCAACGAACAGGCTTAATCAGAAGCTGGTACGCATGAAGGACCCTTTAGAAAAATCAAGATTCCCGGAGTTGCCTACAAAATTCCATGCAAGGATTGCGACGCATCCTACATAGGTGAAATTGAGAGCATGACGGAAACTCGTCTTACCGGGAGGGTACATTAGGAACGAAAAAGAGACGCCGACCAGTCCAAACTGACGTTTCGGCTTCCAGCACGGAAGCCTTGTTCACAATAAATGCATCACCAGAAGTGGGTCGTTCAAGTGGGCTTGAATAATGGCTCCAAAGAGCGTGCGTATCGGGTTTAGATTTCAGTCGTTACGGTTGACCGTGTTAGATGTTGTCTGAATGATTAGTGATTCCAGATGTAGCCGTGATGCGGTCACTTTTTCTGTAGCGACGATTCTTGCATTGTCCCAATCAATCTTGTGGTCATTCACGACGGCGTGTTCGGCTAAAGCATTGTTGCGGACGCTTCTATTCTTTACGTTACGTGCGTGCTGCTGCAGACGATTCTTATAATTTCCTGATTCCCCGATATACATGCCGCTGCAGTCTGCACAAGGTATCTCGTATACCACACCGGGGAAGCGCTCCTTGAGCAAGCGGTCCTCGACTCTCACGAGCTCATGGCGCATCTTTTTGGCTGGAACGTGGGCCACCTGTCGAAGTTCCTGCACCAAGTTATGGCTCCGCTCGTCGGTAAAGGGACCACTCACGTTCGTAATTCTTTCGATTTTGTCGAGAAGACTCGCAACACCGTGATCGAGAAAGACGACTTGATGGTGTCCTTCGACATGAAGTCCCTTTTCACGAGCGTTCCGATTGACCTGGCTGTCAACGTATGCACCACTGCTCTCGAGGCTGATGAGACGTTGCCGGGAGATCACCGATGGATGTGCCAGAACTACGCAGGCTTCTAGATTTTTGCCTGAACATTTGCCTGAACAATACGTACTTCGTCTTTATGGGCCATTTTTACAAGCAAAGGCAGGGGACTCCAATGGGTGCCGCTATTTCGGTCACGGCGGCGAACCTGACCATGGAAGCGCTGGAAGGACGCGCGCTAGCCTCCTTTGCCCCTCAACCAAAAGTGTTCTTGCATTATGTCGACGATTGTTTCTGCGTCGTTCAGAAAGACGTGGCGAACAGCTTGCTGGCCCACCTCAACAGTATGGAACGTGCCATTCAGTTCACGTCAGAAGAGGGGGCCGATGGCAAACTTCCCTTACTGGACGTCCTCGTGTCTCGGCCCTGGCACACAGGCCGCTACCTGAACTTCAATTCCGTGCACCCCGCTTCCCACAAGAGGGCTGTTGTTAGCACGCTACTGCAGCGTGCGAAAATATTGTGCTCGAAGCCCGAGGATGCGGCGATGGACACGGCAAAGGGGTGGGACGACCTGGCTAGCTGCGGTTACCCGAGGCACTTTATAAATGCAACGGAAAGCCAACTGACCCGACGGGGACAACTGGACGTGCCTCCTGCCCCGATGAAGCGAGCTCCTGTGCCCTACCTTCCAGGAACAAGTGAATGTTTGGCACGTGTCCTACGGGAATATGACGTGCAGGTGGCCCACGTTCCAGCCAAACAGATGCGCCATGAGCTCGTGAGAGTCAAGGACCGCTTTCCCAAGGAGCGCTTCCCCGGTGTGGTATACGAGATACCTTGTGCAGACTGCAGCGGCGTGTATATCGGGGAATCAGGAAATTATAAGAATCGTCTGCAGCAGCATGCACGTCACGTAAAGAATAAAAGCATCCGCAACAATGCTTTAGCCGAACACGTCGTCGTGAGTGACCACAAGATTATTTGGGACAATGCAAGAATTACAGAAAAAGTGACCGCATAACGGCTACATCTGGAATCACTAATCATTCAGACCACATCTAACACAGTCAATCGTAACGACTGAAATCTAAACCCGATCTACGCACGCTCTTTGCAGCCATTATTCAAGCCCACTTAAACGACCCACTTCTGGTGATGCATTTATTGTGAACAAGGCTTCCGTGTTGGAAGCCGAAATGTCAGTACGTTTTGTTTGGACTGGTCGGCGTCTCTTTTTCGTTCCTAATCCTACATAGGTGAAACTGGAAATTTTTAAAAGAATTCAATAGCACCAGAACGATGTCAAAAAAAGGCAATGCAAGCTGAAATGCCTTGGCAGATCATCACCTGGCTACTGACCACGTCGACTGGGATTCCGCAACTATAATCGCATCAGAGAAGCGCCTGTCGACACGACTAATTTTAGAATCAGTGCATATTCAACCAACTAAAAGCATGATTAACCGGTCGCGGGGTAATCTCCCCGAGATATACATGCACACTCTGCGCCACCGAACCTATAAATAATCGCGACCTTTCACTCCGTTTCATTGTGATGAAGGGACCAGTAGGGGCCCCAAAACGTCTTTATTTGTTTATTTGTTTTTGACCAGGCGAGTGCCTGCTTGTATTTCATCAATAAATCACCCTCCCCTGACGAGTTTCGTCGAACCTTGGACTCTGTTAGGTGTCAGTGGGTTTACACAGCCAACTTGTGGGGACGCACATTAGCTCTTAACAAATGAGCTGCGTGGTGGCTATGCACTAGCCATGGTTTTTATTAGTTGCCTTGATGAATATGACCTTCTGTCGCAGTGTTTTAGGTAGCTCACTCGCACATTATTCCTTTGTTTTTAGGACATGGTGGAGTGTCCAATGATTTTTCGTTCTATTTCTGATTTTTATTGCAACTGTAAATATGTCAGGAGTCCCGTAATGAGTTTCTGGCAGTAATAGAGCACTAATGTGTGCATGAAGGCAGCCTAAATAAAAAAATCGGCTGCCTTGCCTTTGCTTAGAGGGGCCATGCAGACAACACACAAGTTTCGTTCATTCGACAGATTGCCTCGTTAGAATCATACTGACACCATTTTTAACGCGCACTTCACTCGAATAAGCTATATAATTAGGCAAAAGGGAATGGCCATGCGACCCACTAGCTCATTTCCCACAGCAGTACCTATGATGTCATATGTCCCCAGCTGTGCGATTGGCTGAGGCCGGCAAAAGCAAACGCAAATGGGGCAGGCCTTATAAACATGCCGAACGAGCTATTTGCGCTTAAATGTAATGCATATTCATTTTACAGCAGTAAAAATGGTGCAGTAAACAATGAAAGTTACGAAAATACGCGTAAACATACAAGTATCGATGCGCACTGCTGTTGGTACGGCGTGCACTATGCTTGTTTTAGCTGGACAGCACTCCGCCGCTTTGGAGTTGGCCTGCACGGCACTGGCCGATTGGCATAGGCGATGTTGTCTTACGTGACCCTGTTTGTCGAGGATACCCCATGTTTCACAAAACCATTACTTTCTACAGTAACGAAAACAAGCCAGGTGCAGACGCGGTCAAAAACAAAGCAATGGCAAACAACGGTTCGTGGATGAGTATGGTAGCTCCACCTGGGAGGACTGATGGCTAGCAAGGCTGCAGACCCGAGTGACGCAGTAGTTTGTTTGATTACATGCACTTATGGCTTCATTGCTGACATCCCAAAAACACACGATATGGTGGGAGAATCAGACTTTTAACCTAAATTAATTTCTCAGTGAATGCAGCATCATTTGCTGCTGGTCAAGTGGTGGGGGCACTTATAATACAGGAAATATGTCGAACGAAACGAAATTCTATGTTGTCCCAATGGCCCCTTTAATGCACTGTATTGTATTTTTGGTTGCTGTAGTGATGTCACCATGAAGGAACCGCAGTAGACAAAGTTAATGTCAGCACTTTACCATGCATTTTTTTGTGTTTGATGGAAACAAATATAATACTCTAACGAAGGACTTTATCCGAAGCGTTCCCCGTTTCGGAACCTACTTGGCTCCGTCATTAGAACTGTCTGTGTTTGACCAAGAGTAATAGTAGTTCTACATATAAACAATTTTTTTGTTTGCTGCAGCGGATCAGAGGCTAGGGCACAAATAGGGGGTAGGACAGCTAGATATCTGTTCATCTTTCGCCGGCTTGCTTGGGTGTGACAACTGTATCTAGTTGTCAATTCCAATTTGTTGTGGTCAGTTTTTCTCAACTAAATTGTAGCTTTTTTAAAGATTATGGTATGTTTTTGTGGGCCTAAAGGGTTGCCTCATTGCATGTTTGGCCTATGTAGCGTTGAAAGCGGATATTTTGCTTCAAAGTGGAATGTCGGCCTAGCATCATGGTCCTTTGGTTGCTGCTCACTTTCATTCATGCCATTATTTTTTATATTATCACTTAAAATTAAAAGTTAACCAATCTGCTGTCATTTTAATTTTGTCACCTGCTTTATACTTTCTTTTTTTCCAACTGTCTGTAAGGAGTGACAATTCGTCTTTTTATGATACCAAGGCGTCGGACTGTGCTAGTTGGTACATGTTTGAATGGATGAAAAACCAGCGGAAAACGCAGGGTACGGAAGAGAACGACGGGATAAGCTTGTCCCGTTGTTCTCTTTTAACTGTGTCCTGTGTTTACCGCTGGTTTTTCATCCATTCAATTTTCATGAATTTATTGATTAGTGATTAGTTTAAGTGCTCAAGCAATTTTTGGCTTGAAGGTTCCCTGTAGCATTTATATAAGTGCTCTCTGCTCTTTTTTTACCCAAGACCCCATTACCAGCCTTAATGAGATTGTATTTTGTAGACATGAAGTTGAAATAAATATTTATTTGCATTGCTTTGCATATTTTGAAAGAATTGCTTGCTCACTTTCTTTCAACCCTGTTTCTTAATCCTGCTTAAAGCATTTTTCCATGTTTATTTTTTTTTCAGAACCAGGAAGGGTGCTCATCCTCGGTTCTTGCTGATGCACCAGTATCTGTACTTCACACGTGAGCTTTGAACACGCAGTAATTATGGTATGAAACATTTTACCAGTATTAGCTTGCTTTGTAGATGTCAAAGCTCTCGACAGTGTAGTACATTGTCTGGTGTAGTGCACAATCTCTCTATAACAGCACCCGCTGGGTGCTATTGTAGAGAATAATTTTGTGGCTATAATACTTGAGATTATTTTAAAATGTACATCAAATACTAGTAAGAATAGCTTTCTAAATTGGTGGCCATTTTCCTGGTGGAGGCAGAAAGTGAAAATGCCCATGTGTGGAGATTTAAGTCCACAATAAATATCCCAAAGTTGCCAAAGCTAATCCAGAGCCCTCCTCGCGGTGCACTTAATATCCCATGTGCAGCTTTGTGTAAAAACAGCCAGAAATGTATGATCAATTTAAATTGATTGTAATGTTTCTAAATGCAAGTATTCTAAGTTTAAGCTGCCTTATTTAGTAAAACATTTTCTAACAATTGCATAGCTACCAAAGGTTTACAGAAAAGCTTTCATTGGTTATGCACCTTCTCAGCGAAACAAAAATGTCATTAAGAAAAGCAGAAAAAACCTAAATATGGAAAGTAGCAACACTAAAGCTGCTAATAAAAAAGATGCTAAACGTTTTATCGATGATATTGCTGATTTTACTTCTAGTCAAGTCTAAAAAGGGCTATAGACGGGTTTGATGGTTCCCATGACGCACCTCGTAATACTAGACGAAACTAATGGGCACTGGCTGTTGGCTTTTCATTTGCAATATCGAAAAATGACCCCACATCCACCAGCAGGGACATAATGCAAGACACCATGCACAAGCTAGACTCATGATAAAATACTGCTATAACAACAATGTCATCACATTTCAACCAGGGAACTCATATGCATTGTTCTGTGATGTTTACAGTTCTTGGTATTGCTATGTGGGGTCATTTTTCATGAAGCAAAAAGAATAATGTAAAATAAAATAAGTGGCAGTGGGGACCCAACTTTTATGGGTAGAATAAAGCCACAGTACGTAGGGAAGTATACATATTGTATTTGGTCTGCCTTAATATTGAGCTTTTCTGCTCAGCTCAAGAATAAGGCACTAAACATTGCGAGTAGCTACCGTGATTGGAAGTTTGATGCAATGCTGAGAAGCCAAGGGTTTTAAGGTTCGAAGAACTTTTGTGCATTTGATCTGTTGCACGCCTACTTGCTTTCACTGCATAACACGTTTATGCTGTGCAGTGAAGCTCGAAGGATGTGCGCTGCAGTTTAGCAAAATGAACATAAAATTGAATTTTTAACACCGTTTCGAATAATCAACATCCTCTAATGATACAACTTCCGTACTGCGATTTGGCTGTAATATTAGACTTTATAAATGGATGTTTCAAAAATCGGTGGGTCAAAAAGTTCAAGTAAATTATCAGCTGACATTGAGCTTTAATGGAATGTCTCATAGAACGGAGCTTGGAAAGCACGAATGTTTCATACCGTAATTGTGTGTCATACTGTGCCATATGTGGCTGCACACCTGCAGCGCCATTTGTGAACCGAGGATGATGCACCCTTTTTGTACCCCTTTAGGTGGGTGCTTTTGCAGGAAAAGCTCCTACCTATGATATTTTGGGCAGAAAAGGGTGCTCCTGCGGCGAAAGAACCCAAGCACCCTAAAGGGTGTGCTTGGATTCTGGCGGTACTTGTCCGTGCTAAGCGCATGATATGGTTTGGACATTCCAAGCTCTAGCCCGCCGAACGCAAAGTAATGCCTTGACTCCAACGCGAGTGCTCTTAATAACAACTTTGATGACACCACTGTTGAGAATCGGTTGAAACGGAGCAGGCGACGCACGTCGGTGTTATATTTTTCTTCGGTGTGCGGCCGCAGTGGCACGAGCCGCGCGATCAGCCATGTTCGTGGCTATTTCAGTGTTGCCAAACGAAGAAATTGACAGCTAAACTTTTCAATGAATACCGGCTATAGGATGGGTCAAAGATAAATGTTCTTTATAGTTCAGACTGCTGTGTCCACCTCATTGCATTCGGAGGGAAGGAAGTTCATAATTGCTTGTATCTTGATATTTGGCATGTGCTTGGCTGTAGAGTTTTAAGGGAAGTTGCCAAAATGTTTATTAATAGACACCTCAATCATAGTTTATGGTTGTGAATTAGTTTTAGTCTCAGGATTCATGCACAGAATTTTGCAAACATTCTTGTTTCTTTTTTTGTGTTGCAACATTTACTGTCGATTGTAAAAGTTTGTTCGGAAAACGTGGTTTCATTCTGCTTGAGTCTCAAGATTTTTGACACAAAAGAAATTGTGCAATTTATGGTCAATAGAACTTATAAATGTGGTTGTCTGCCTTTTTAAAAAGTTGTGACGACAAATACCAATACAAGTTCTCTACGGGTGCACATCACATGGGATAGTTTTTTGAAGCTACCACCAGAAAACATGATTGCAATTGTAGTGGGGGTCCAGTTCTGTCTAGTTGTATCACTTGAATGCTAATGTGTAGTGAGCACACTGATAACGGTTTTCAGTGGTCCCTCTAGTGCACCAATGTTGTGATCGTCACATGCATGAAATTGTGAAGTTCTATTATTTCTTCTTTTTTGGTTCAGACTGCTACGTTTTTTTTGTGTGTCATGTCAAGTTAACCGATATTTCAAGATATCCGAGTTTGATGCCACGAGGGATCACTGTATATATAACTTAAAATTGTGCCATTAGTCATAAATTGTTGCATTTCATTTACTTACAGAGCCTCCAGACATACACCTGTCGCCATGAATTGCATTAGGACACCATGGTGATAGGTCGCAAGCCTCCAAGGCTATGGTGATGACATGCGCAACACCATAGTACTGCGCATGCCAACACCTTTAAAAAACGGTGTGAGGATGCTCAACACCCTTTATTTAGGGTGTTGAGCATCCTCAACACCCTTTTTTGAGCTCAACACCCTTTTTTTGTTCTTACACCCTTTTTTCGTCCGTACACCCTTTTTTGCGAAAACACCTTTTAAAGGTGTTTGCCATGGGACAAGGTTTTTACACCCTTTTTGGCCAAAAAGGGTGTAAAAAAGTTTAGTGTGTTAATGATAGCAGTCTGACTTGAATTAATTTTTCGATACCCTTCGAAAACACTGGAATGATAGAAATAGGTCGATAATTGTTCAGTGCCCGTTCATCACCGTGCTTGAAGACAGGAACAGCACGCGATGTCTACATTTGTCTGGGAAACATGCCAGTGGATAATATTAGGTTATAAATATGGGTGAGGACAGGGCATATAATATCAAGCACATACCGTAATTACCCGATTCTAACGCGCCCCCGATTCTAACGCGCACCCTATTTTCTTGGCAAAAAAACCGAAAAAACTTGCACTTCCGATTGTAACGCGCACGGAACTTTGTGAGCAAGAAAAACGAATGCGAGATAAACGGGCGATTTATTTCTCGAAGTAATTTCACCCATCTCCCTCCTCGTCGCTCTCCGCTGACCACAACAACTCGTCATTGGTGCCGTCAAGCGCGTTCGCGATGCCGCAATTCATAACGAACGTTCAACCATGGTCGCTGGGATCGTGGCCCACGCCTCGCACGCCCATCCCGCGAGCTTCTCCAGAGGCGCATGCTTCAGCCGACCACTCGTTTGGAACGCGCGAGAGCCGCTGCTGCCATTGCTGTTATCAAGTGCGCACGTGGAACGATTTGACGATTTGTGTGAACGCCGATAGAAAAGGCTGGGCGCCTATTCTTCCTGCGTCCGAAAAATCGTTGCTAAGAGCTTTGGCGCCATCTTGAAATGGCGATGGGTGAGACGAAATTTCCGTTGTTTCGGCAGTTTCGGTTTCGTATCCGATTATAACGCGCATGCGATTTTTCGACCTATTTTTCCGGAAAAAAGATGCGCGTTAGAATCGGGTAATTACGGTACTTTACGGGGTGAATCTGGATACCACCGGCGTCCAGAGACCGGCTATTAGCTATATCGCGAAAGGTAGAAAAAACTTCTAAGGGGCTAGTCGGGGCAAGAAATAGAGTGTTATTAAACGTGTCTGTAGGAAGGAACTGAGCATAGCTGTTTAGTGCGTCATGATCACTAGACGAAGGTTTTAATGAGAAGATTTCATTAAATGCGTAAGGTATAGCATTTCCGGATAGTGTCTGTTCGCTATGGTACAGAACATCCGGAATAGCTGAATTAGAGGTTGGCTTTAATAGACCATTCAATTTTAGCCAGACTACCTCACTTCTTTGATTGGCTGGGTCACTAAACATTCCCATGAAATAAGTATCCTTAGCAGCCCTAAGCTGATTTGTTACACTGTTTCTATATTGCTTAAACTGCTTTAGCAGGGCGGGATCTCTTGATTTCACAAATTTCGCATATAACGCATGTTTCTGTTTAACCATTTCAAGAAGCTCAGGTGTTAGCCAAGGTTTTCGTGCTTTGGATGACCTTGTTATTTTTTTTTGTTGTTGGGAAAGTGTTTGTGGTAAAACGTTTTGAAAGTGCTCATGAAAGCAGTGTACGCAGAGTCACTATCTTTTGCCCGGAAAACGCTGTCCCAGGTTTCTTGAACCATAGCTCGACGAAATGCTTCGAGATTATTTGTAGTAATTGACTGAGAGAAAACTGGTTTTTTAGTTCTCCTAGCTACGCAGTGGATTCTATTCACTAGTAATTTGATACCCAGATGATCACTAATATCAGTGTACACTACGTCACCCTCTAATGAACCAATATTAATATTCGAGATGAATACATCCAATATGGATGCGCCTTCAACAGTCACGCGAGTCGCAGTAGATATTGTGTTTGAAAACCCATGAGATGTGATCAGAGATTGGAAATCCTTTTGTAGCGGGGAAGACGAAAGCATATTTATATTGACGTCACCACTTAAGACTAGATTGATGTTTTCTACTAAAACATGGTTAAAAAGCTTTTCAAGAAACTCAAGAAATTTGGTTGCGTCACCTAATGGTGGCCTATACACGACGGAAAACACGTTTTTCTGGCTCTGAATTTAACTGTTAACGCCTCGTAGTCGGGAGTTATATTGGTGAATTCGTCTACGGGCTCAGCGGCGATATCATCTTTGAGCAATAGCGCGACACCGCCCCCACGTTTGTCTTGACGACTACGGAAAAACGATTTATAGCCAGCAAACTTAAACGTGTGCGTTGTGGGCGGTAATCAAGTTTCAGTTAACATAATTGCTGAAAACGGCACTCCGAGACTGTCGATGAGCAAGGTCAAGTTGTCTATTTTGTTTGGTAGCGATCTAACATTTTGATGGAAAAACGACATTTCAGGCTTCTTAGCTGACACTAATGGTTTTATTGCAGAAGGCACGTAACCCATTATCAAGTTGAGGCAATCATGTTTTGACCCATTTAGCAAATTTTAGGCAGGTCCCTTGCGCTTCCGATGACACACACACGGCTGTCCTCTCTTTTCCTAGCCTTGATGCGGCAACCATCGGTCCAAAGGAACTTCCAGTTTTTTTCTTTCTTTGGAGCCAATGCCTGTGCAAAAAGGCGCTTGTTGTCTGGCGTCAAGTGTTCATTGATGAACACTGGAGCGGCAGGTGTCAGTGGGATGTCAAGGTCTGACGTAGTCAACCTAGCCTTTCTAGCTTTGCTGATGAAATCAGCCTTCCCTGTTCTTAGGCAAAATCGGGCTATTATGTTTTTGACTTTCTAGGCGGGCACGCGGTGTACCACGTCAATGTCTGCATGAGTCACTGGACACCCAATCTGGTCCCCTATTTTTTGCAAGATGTCATTGTGAAAAGAAACCGCCTGCAAAGATATTTCTACCTTGTAGGGTCGAGTCACGTTGTCCCATCTACTTTCTCGTTCGCCTTGCTGGCAGAGAGAGAGAGAGAGAGGACTCTTTATTGAAAAAGCAGAGAGTTTTGCCGGCGTTTGCGATCGCCTACATGATTCTCTGCTAGGGGTCGAGGATGTAGGGAGAACAGGCCCTAGAGAGAGGTGAGCAGAAAAAAAAAAAAACGAAAGCAAACAAAAAACATTGGCGTGGTTTGGCGGGCTTGGCGGACTATTTCTTAGATTGTGTCACAGAATTTACCATTTTGAAATGTGGCCAATGTCCTCCAAATATGAAAACAAACTTTTTAGGCCCCGACGCTGCTTCGAGGGGCAAGTCCATGGTCCTAGGATTGTCTTCAAAGTTACCGGCCCTTGATCTAGGCGTTCAATATCTTCAAAAAACGGGATCTTGGTGCCAAGTAGGCCACACATTCTAATAAAATATGTTCGACAGTTTCTATGGAAGAACAGTTATCGCAGTACGGGTTGGTCGTCAGTCCGAGGCGAAAGAGGTAACTGTTGGTGTAGGCCGAGTTCAGTCGTAGGCGATGATATAATGTCTCCAGCCTACGAGGGAGCTCTCTTGGAAGTTTTGATCAGAGCAGCAGTTGAATGATGCTAACGTGGGAATGGAAGACGAACTCGTTGATCTGCTCATTGATCCGTTGATCTGAGGGTACAACTGCGACACCTGAGAGTAGAGAATGTTTGACGCGTCGCCTCCTCTATATACAGCATGTTTAGAAGTTTATAGGCCTTCATAACTCAAAGGGTTCTTTCAAGCCCAATCAAAGTACAGCAATTTTCCTCTCGTGCACTTCCGATTGATATGTCCACCCCGTTTATCCTTAGGCCGATTATCCGGTGCAAAACCACCTTTATTTCTAGCCTTCGTCCTTGCCTCTAGCCTTCGTAAAGGTCACCTCGGCTTGCATGAATCCCCTGCAATGCCGTAGCACTTTGCCAAGGTAGTGCAATCATCGCGCCACTGGCGAATGCGTCCACGCACGCACGCACGCACTGGCATTGGCGGTCACGCCGAGTTGCGGGATCCGTGGGATTATCAACTGCCCACAGCGCACGTGCGCGCCTACAGGAAGCAAAACACCAATGCGATGCAACAGCCTGCGTGGCTCGGCGATGAGTTACTATGCCGCTTGGTAGAAGGGGGAGCAGTGCAGAGGCAATACGTGGCTGCGTGCCCTTCGAACCCAACAGGTCGCATAAGTCCCTCACTCGAAACGCGGGTCGCTATAGGTCGAGACATTTCTACCTGAAGACGCTTCGTCTCGATTTCGTGCTGTCTATTTTTTCCTCCTGCTGGAGCAGGAGATTCTGTCGCTCGAGGTCCTGCTCTCGTGTCTCCCTCTCGAGTTCACGTTCTAGTTTTTCTCGTTCGAGCTCCTCCTCTCGTTTCTTCTCTCGCCTTCTCTCCTCGCGTTCTGCCTCTTTAGACGGGCGTTTGGCGGTCTCATGATCATTGATCAACTCAATGTACTCCTACAGCTCGTCATCGTCAGCCCCAACAGCGAGTATAGCTTGTATTAGCTTTGGCTTTCTAAACACGTCCGAAACATCCAAACGCAACTGTATGGCAAGCTCCAGCAACTACGTTTTTTTTTTCAACGCTTTAAAATTCACGGCTGCCTAAAGTACCACTTTCTCATTGTACCAAAATAGCCTAGCGCGAATTACCCACGCGACGAAGACACATGCCCTACCAGCTATCCTCTGAAGCCTGGTAAAACTCAGTGAGGAAAGGTCCCGCACTCACCATTGACCGCCGTGAATTCTGCGTAGTCCGAGCCGCCTTGACGTCCGTGAAGTTGGGTCCCGCTGGCCCCAGTTCTCACATTGGCAAAGGCGTCCCCGTACCTCGTCGCCACGGTCATGTAGTGGTAGCGTAATGGGCTAGCACAAGAGCTGCCTCGGTGTTCACGACAAAAAGCCGAGCAAAACTTACCTGGTCTTACTGTACGGCGAGAGATGAAGGCGACGACACAGGAACAGCATGGAGCCGACGGACAGAGGGGCGCTCTTACTTGAGCCCCAGATGTTGACTGAATCGAACCACCCAAAAGGTGGAATTTATACACAAAAGCTGTAATGGTTCCGCCGCCTCCAAGGGCTTTGCACACTACTTACATGTCTATCACAAATCGTAAGTGTCCACAACGGCTGTTTCAGACACCGATATGACTGTTTTTGAATGGTGAATCTCTTGCCGCCACTGATCATATGCGTATACTGGGGTTAGAAATCAGTGAAACTGGATAAAAGGCCATCAGCACGCTACACTTGTTCCGCCGAATCGGTCAGAAGCCAGGGGGTGCCCGCTCTCGAGTCATGCATACGCTAGTGCGTGCCATATTCCAGCCTCGGCTCGTTGACCAAGCCCAATTTCAACATTTCACCTTGCGCGATTGGGATCGCTTAGAAACTGCAAACAGAGAAGCAATGCGAGTTATTACCGGAATCTTTTCATCACTCCAATACGGACACTTCAAGCCGATGTTCGACTGAACACGCTGGATGAAGCTACACCAGCATCGATCAGCTCGTCCTTTAAAAATTCAAATAATGCCCGCCGCGGCAGCACTTCCACACTACTATGATCGTGCTCTGCCTCTGCTACCTCGCTCAGCGGAGCCACTTCTATGGCGCATCAACCATAGGCTACGGACAACCGGCCCCTAGGGTGCATAAAAAGCATTCAGGCCACCCCAACGCTCCCTCTCGACTCGCCAGAGGGCCTTCAAGTGCATATTGACGCAGGAACAGCGGACGGCATCCTGCACACAAGCCTTGTCTGCCCCTCTGTTCCATCCATCACATGCACGTATTTCACGGAGACGCTCAACCTTCTGTAATGGCGGAGCTGGTTCATGATGGCCTAAGTGCTATAGCTTCTGATCTCTACGCTGCCCCACCATCGTGCTCGGTAGTATACACCGATTCCACCCAGGCTGCTCGAGAGCTCTGGCACGTAAACAGCTAGTACACTTAAATGTGCACCAGAGGTACACCAGATACTCCAATCATTCCTGCGCCCTGTTCACACCCTCTGTACCCGCAGGAGCACGACCATGCGCGCTCTCGCCGACTTGGCCGCTCACCCGCAGCAAGTGGTGTACCCGCTCCCGCTTCTGCAGCTGTCACTGGAGGACAGACACCCTATTCATCGAAAGATATTTTCGGCGCTCCACACGTGACCTTCTCCCTCCGCGTTGCTCTCATCTTCCTGGTGGCTTAACCCGCAATGAAGAGGTCGTGCTTCGGAGAATCCGCCTGGGCGTCGCACTGACGCCTGCTGTGCGAGCAACGCGGACTCCTAGTATTGCAGATCCTCCCCAACCTGCCCCTGCTGCTGAAGCGACATTGGAACACTTTCTAGGGACGTGTCCAGGGCTCCAACCAGCCCGAGCCCGACACATGGGGTCCCCAGGACATCGCCCAGGCCGCCCTCCCGATATTCATCCGTGGGCGCACGGCCCACTTAACAAAAAACTGCTGGAATTAATTTCCGAAACTGCACTGTATAGTTTCCTGTAGCGCACCCGCATAATATTGCTTTTCTTTGTGTCTGTGTCGTATCTCTGTCATGTTTTTTTCATTGTTTCCCTCGCAAGCTCTGCGGCAAAATGGCGCAATAAAAAGAGTGTAGTGTAACAGGGGGAGGAGAGATCTCGGCGAGCGGAGACTGCTCGCAGATTCAAGTCTCAACACGGCCCTGCTTGTCGAAGCTTGTTTGAGGAGGACGGGATTTCCTGGAGCACACAGAGCTTCCCTGCACTGCACCAAACATGTAGCACGCGCGCACAAGGGTAGCGGCGCGGTGAATCGTAACACAGCGAAGCTGTCCTTGGTCGAGGCTTTCGTGGTACGAGGCGTGGTAACGTGGGCGCAGCGATGTGGAGAGGGCATGGCCTGGCGAGGGCAAGAACAAAGGGCAAGCACAGGTGCAGCGTAGCGGGGAGCGGGCGCCCAGCGCAGGTGGGCGGAGCCAAGCAGAGGAGCGGGGTCAGCCAATTGGAGAGTGCGCCGCAAAATAAAGCGCTAACTGGACGCACAAAGTAAGGAAGACAAACAATACGCAACCCACAAAGGTTTATTTGAAGGAAAATAACTTTCCTTAAATAGGCTCCGACATACACGTAAAAAACATAAAGCAGATAGCAAAAGCGATGAACACCGCAATACTCATTTCGCCTACAGCATGCTGTCTGAAACACGGGATTCATTGCTAAAAAGTGATAATGAAGGTTCACTGATGCCCCTTTCGCGATTTTTTTTGGATGAAGTACGCTTTTGAAAGCTCACGCGCCACAGTGTCACGGCTCCTGTAAATGATAATGGTTTCTTTGAGGCGCGGAGTACATCCACAATCATGACAATGTATGGGCAAGTGTGACCCAGCGCCGTTCTTCATTGATAAATCGTGTTCTCGGAGGCGATCGTTCCTGCAACGTCCCTTTTCCCGATCTGCTGTACAATACCAACTTTGCATCCAACGTATTTCATGGCGTGTTTCTTCCCGCACGGACTAGGCTTCTTTTTGTAGCGAAAGCTAGACTACGCTACCTCGGGCAGTCTTCACAGGGTGACCAGTTTTAACCTTGAGAGCTAGAGGTCAACCACACCCCCTTCCGCAAACGCCGGGCACGATGATGGGGAGGGATCGGCGGCAGGGGATAGATAGGCTACACTTGGATGAGCCCAGCGCGAACTTAAACAAAGACAAAGAGAGTGGAACACAAGGACAGTCGCTGGTCTAACAATAAAGTTTAATATCAAGAAGGGTGAATATAAACACTTAACACAATACAATAAAACACACTGCGCATGAGTGAAATAAGTTTGTAGAAGTTACGGTGATAAGGAAACTAGATAAGACGCCGGCTACAGTCAAGGCCCACGCCGATCTGCAAACTCTTTGGGATGAGGATGCACGCTTGCTTGCCTGACACACTTGCCTCCTCTTTCTGCTACGTGGAACGCTTCAATAATTTCGCGGGCGTTTGTTCACGGTGCCTAAATAGAATTGCAGTGGCAGGAAAATTAAGTTTACATACGATGCACTTATTATATAGTGGAGACAAATGGGATGATGGGGGGCCCTTAATGACGATTCATGCTCCCTGAAACGCACGTTGATACGACTTGTGTTCCACTTTCTTTGGCTTTGCTTAAGTTAGCGCTGGTTTCATCCAGGAATGTCTTTCTAACTAGCCCAGCTTGCAACCCTTCCGCCGAGAGATAGGCGAGGAGGGAACGGAGTCGTGCGCGAGACCCGTGTCACCACATGGCGGAGGAAGGCGAGGAGGCCACCGCCGCAGCGTTAAGCGCTCGCCACGAAGGAAGGCCAGGAAACTACGTACAGCCCCGTGCGACGGAGGAAGACGAACATCCAGCTGAGCTCGCTCGTACAGCGGCGAGACTTAAACAACGCCGTGAGGCGAAAAAAGATGATGAATGAGCAGCGTATTCATTGCAAACATGTCTGCATATCATTGTGAAACCCCACCTCGACCACCCCTTGAAAATGGGCCTAGCCAGGGCAGTGAAGCTTTCACTATCAACTAGGGTTAACCCACGGAGAAAGAAGTATTTCAGGAGGGGAATCTGCCGGGCTAGGACAGCGCAGGCGGGCGGCGCTTTAATGTCACTGTCTGGCGAGGAGGAAATGCAGCTTGCGGAGTAGAACAACAGAAGGCGCGTCAAGCGCGGTCCCATAGTTCACGTGTTCTTCTACGGACGCTACGCACAAAAATCGTAATATGACCGAATATAACGTGAAAATTACCAGATTTCTTTCTGTAAAATAAATAAATAGAAGTGCTGGGCATTTTAGCAGCAACTATTAATAAATACTTCCGAGTTACAAGCCGTACCGCGCTTGAAGCGAAGCACTAGAAGGGATCCCGGGGCAGACGACGTCTGCCGACACCGCCTTCCCGCCACTTGCGGTTCACTCTCGCCGCTCCTGCGGGCGGGTTCTGAAATTTGCGCGCATTTTTAATGTTGCACAGGTACGGCGGCGAAGTTAGGACAGTATGAATAGGAACTAATGGCATAGAGGATAAGAACCATCAATCACTGGAACTAATTATACCTAGATTTTCAACCACGTTTCTTTTTATAGGTTTCACGTTCCAGAAAAATCAAAGCCCCTTCGTCATACGATAACGATGTTTGATACGAGAAGATTTCTTCCACCGACTCCAATGAAAGTTCAGTTGCGCGAGTGATTCGTCGGCGTCGTCTGCGGCCTGCCCACGACGACAGCCGGATATGCACTGGCTGGCCTTGAACCGGCGCGCCTTTTCCCTTTGACGCCTCGCGACAGAGGGCGCGTCGGTGCCGTGCCCGGCGCCGTGACTTTATCTCGCCGCCGGAGCAAGCCCTGTTGCGCCTCCTGAATAATTCTTGCTCCGTGGGTTAACCACAGCTAATCCACAGACTTTTTTTCCCGCTGATACGGCTGCACAACCCATCCAGCTTCCATGGTGCGGAGGAAACAATGGGCGCCGGATATTTCGTAGCGGGCAACAATATTTGGCAGGAACTGCGCAATCGTTCGTATATATGCGTGAACCTGATTGCTGTGATGTCTGACATTTATCGTGTCCGCCACCAAGTGGGCGCCTAGTTTTTTCGGCTCCCAACACACTTAGCAAGATGTGTACGCGAGTGAATGAAGGCGCGCCTTCCCGTGGAATATGCGGCATAAAGGTCACGTGCGATCCTTCACCACGCCTGCGAGACAGGCGTGGTTCATGCCATTCTTTTGACATGCGGCCGGCAGTATGTAGGCCGAACTGGGCAGTGCTTGAACTATTTGTCCAATGGAGCAGGCATCCAGTGTCGGACCAAAATCTGGCGGCTGGCTCGCTTTGCAGCGTACACGTGAGCTGCTGGAAGCTTACACGGTACACAAGAGTGGCACTGATTGCGTGAGCAGCCTTCTGTTGCCTTGCCTCCGTTTATTGGGGACTAAGTGTTTAACTCAAAGTTTAACTTTAATGTTTAACTCAAAGCAGCGAAATGGTCGAACCGTTATCATGATGACGGAAAAGCTTGTTTGTTGTATATGTTTCTAATACTTATTTATGTTTTGCGCGTCTTCTGTGTTATCGCTCTTACCTTGGGGCAGCCTTCCCGTTTATATTGCCATAAGACAAACACTTCTCTTGCAGTCAGCAGTGTGTGTAGCCTCCTGCTTTGTATCCCGTTTGGAGCACTCTTTTTGTTTTGGTGATATGAACCAACAAGCCCAAAGACTTCCATTTCTTCTGTAACGAAAAACCACTGCCAGTACGCTACTGAGACATGGTGGAATGGACAAGAAACCGTCGTGATGATGTTTCCAGTAAACTTTCCTAGTCTCGGTATATTCTCCCCACTGAAAATTAAAAAAAAATGGTGTACTTATCTGCGTAGCGACGCAAAGTAGTACACATTACAACGTATCACTTGTCAAAGCGTTTGAACGGGACATTTGACTTTATTACACGGGTCAAGACGACGTCTAAGGGCGGACAAGCATGCTACAAAACCAATCATCACTGAACACTAAACCGATGACAATGTTTTGCATGTGCAGTACAGCGTAATGGCAACTTGTTTAAGGGACGTGAAGAGCACTTTGAGTAGATTGCATCCCATTTATCAAAGAAGAACTAAGCCCTGATGCACTGGAGACTCCAGCTTGTGGCCACTGACGAGCCAGTGAACTTTGTGGCCCCCCACGAGGCAAGCAGTGTTTCACGAAAAACAAAAATGCATTTCTAATCACGAGCACATCCTGAAGCTGCCCTGTGAGAGTTCACGTTCTATACGTCTGCATAATGACGGATTTTCACGAGACTGCACGGCACACGCCTGCATTCCGCGCGAACCCCTCCGGAACAGCTGGATTCGTCGTTCCTCGTTCCTCCGCTGTTGCTGCTCTCAGCGGCTTGTAAACGCAACGCTAGTTTCACCAGCGCAAGGCTCTTACGTTATTTCTTGGAGCTGGGGTGCAACGATGTTCCTCACGCGTGGGGAAAAAAGTACAATGCCTGAACGGTACCGCAGTACTTTTCCGAACGAAGTGCGCAATATAATGCAAGGGACTCCCACGTGGGACTACTCTAGGCTTCGTGCAATTGCCAGTCGCCTGAACAAAACTGCCGAATCAAGGTTGATTTACTTTCTATGCAGGGTTTTCTGTAAGACATAGCATTGGTCCACAGGCGTAACAAGATTCGGCTCGTGGTAGCCGAGCTCGAAAGAGGAGGGCTCTTGTTCCGATGAAGATGTATTCTCCTGACGAAGAAATTATTGGCACATCCGGCATGACTAGAGCTTCTCAGGCCAGGCAGCATGCTTCTTCAATGCAGAGGCGTTAGTATTTCCCTCCCCTTCGATCAGAACGCTCTGAGCATTGTTCGCAAGGGGGCCTCGGGAACTTTCTCCGATCGGCGCGAAACGAACGGACGAGAGCGATCTTTTCAGAGTCTCGCACGCGCTGTATTTCCTGACCGGTTTATACAGGCTTCATAATCGTGGGAGGGCACTGACCGAGGAAAGACCCCCTGCAACGAATGAGATCAGCCAGCAAGACGAAGTTCCTCTGGGGGAGAAAGGAAGCAAAACACACCAACGCAACGCAGTGTTTATTGAAATTCGAAACAGCGCAAAAAGACGGGACAAGGAAACGACGACACAAGGCGCTGTTTTTTTTTGTTTTTTTTTTCAGTGCCTTGTGTCTTCGTTTCCTTGTCCCGTCTTTTTGCGCTGTTTCGAATTTCAGTATGCACCACCAACTAGCCCAATTCTAACGCAGTGTTTATTTCCCCTTGTGTGCTGGCTAAGCAAATTGAACTGAGCGACAGACGCTAAGAGGAAATTATCCACACCTCTCATTTTCGGGCATTAACACTTTCCAGGAAATTATTAGCCTAGTTCGAAGATGTCCGCACGGTTATTTAAATGCCCGAACGACTAGTGAACGTAACCGCTATCAGGCGAATACGTTTCAGTGTCCATTCACAAAACTTGGTAAGGGCAAACGCCTGCTGTTAAGCTGAGGATAGGAACGTCATTTGCCGTTGCTCAGCTAAGCATCAGTGCCGTTCCCAAGAAGCGGCTCTTGGTTCGGCATCGGCCAAGTGGGACATGTACAATAGCAGTGGACGTAACGGGGAGTGGTGTGCTAAGCAGTTGCGCTACACGCGCGTTTTTCGATTGGGCTCAGTAGCGCCAGGAACGCGTCCCACTAATATTTGTTACAATAGCGAGAAAGCTCGAACTTAATCGGCGCAACATCTGTTTCGCTCAGGAGAGATTCAGTTCTTTATTTCATAGAGATTCGGTAACATCAGCGGTGGCTGCTTCTGTCTCCACCTAAATCCACCGCTTGGTTCTTCCAAACATTCCGCTACTCCTCGATGCTGTGTCCTCTTTCAGCAACGGCGTGTCGGAAGAGCAATGCCGAAAGTATCGGCAACTCGCAACCACCTGCACGGTTGGCTCGACGGTTGTGCGGCGAGAGCAGCGCCACAAGGCTGCTAGGTCAGGTTCTGCTGCCGAGTCGCCAAATTCCTACCACCGAGCTTAGTGGCTGCCAAATATCGCTGCTCGTTTCCATAGCTCAGTCTTTCTACAAGCCCGGATACGAAGCAAGCTGACCTTGCCGCGAAACACGCGCCTGGCACACACGGCACGAACAATTATCCGCCCTTTTTTTTCGCGAGGACAAAGCTGCGTGGGGGTGCAAAGTGCACGTGAAACAGCACTAAAACAAAGGGCACTGACTACGTTGCAAGCGCGACGACATTGTTTTGCCAGTAGTTTCCGCATGACATGAGCCGCACTCATTTCCTTCCATTCAACCCTAAGTCCTCCATTTCATTCGCCAGTACACAAGAACACTCCGATGTCGATGAGAACAGAAACGCTTCAGTAAACTCGTAGCGCTTTGGGAACAACTGATCCAAGTACACGATGGCGTCGCAGCCGACACACTATGGAGCGGTGATTGATTGATGATGAGGCGCCGACGCTACACAGGCGATGAGGCGCGCCGTAGTGGCTGACCACCAGGGGATCTTTAACGTGCGCTGAAATCGCGAACACACGGGCGTCCTTGATTTTCGCGTCTATCAGAAAAGCGGCCACCGCGGTTGGGAATCGTACCCGCGACCTCGGGATCAGCAGCGTAACGCGTTAGTATGGAGCGGTGAAACGGCAAGGAACGCGTGTGCAGGTTCTAGCGTTGCCTGCCAGCAGCACTAACTTAGCAGGAATGTTGTTTAGCTGCTGCCCACGGCGCTATTCCTGCAATAGACACCACTGCCGCCACGCATGGCGACATTTAGCTATAGCTTGGATGCTGAGGCCAATTAAAAAATTAGAGGCTCCCTCAATCTCCGATGGCGGCGAAGCTGTTTTGTGTTACATCGTAAACAGCAAAAACGCTGCCGGGCACGGAAGCAGAGATGGCAAAGGAAACAGGTACGGTCGCGGAAAAGAACGTTCAACTTATACCTCGATTCGGCGCTAGAAGAATTCTACAGTCGTTCCGAGTTGTGATAAATGGCTATTTCAAAGCCAAGTCCTACCGCTCCTTCCCTTACAACTACACGCATGGGAGAGTATGGTCCCGGGAAATGACTGCAAATGGCATTCTCATACAAGCAGCTCAGAAGCTTTCAGAGCAGGTGCGTGTAATGCCCTTAATGCCCTGCGGACACAATTGACGAAGAGAAAAAAAAATTATCTGTACACCTAAGCAGTTTTCGCGACGTAGTCAATGCGAAAGCATTAGTGTTCGATTGTTGAACTGATATGGCGGTGTTCCGTCACTCCCAAATCTGGGAGCCGAAGCTGCTGCTATTGAGGTAGACAGTTAACAGTCCAGCAACGTACACACAACACCGGTAACTAGCGGGCTCATTCTGCGGGCAGTCATGACGTGGGTATTTGCAACGGCGCCGCCTTCTCTCGATCGGCCGGAACAACACGCGCCCAGTTGTGCGATTGTGACCTCTCGTTCGTCCTTATAAGCGTTACGTATAAGTATCAGCGTAAACGTGCTTTGCTGCTTACGTGATCATAATGCTCACATTACTCTTGTGGGCCTTGGCGCACGTTCCTCACACACGCTCGCAAGTCGAAGGCCACAACGCGCTCACTGCATCCCTGTTCAGCAGCTAGAGCCGAGTACCAGCAGCCGGGGCGTAGCAGATATGCGTGCTTGACTCGCATTGCAGAGGCCCGGTGCTTAAATCGCAGGCCCAAATTTGCCCAATTTTCTTTTCCACTCAATTACGTCCCTTTGATTCTCTTTGGGACCACGGCCATTTTACGTGCCACATCTACGGTCAGACCGACGGGGACGCCATGTTTAGGACCTACCAAGTCAACTAATGCTTTCGCATTTAGATATCTCCACGCTCGCTAACATATTGCCACAGAAACTCCCGCCGTATGGCACTGAAATGCACCGACTCGAGGTTTGGGCGTCGCGCGGCTGCACCCCGCCAAAAAAGAGGGACCGGAGAAATGAGCTCCGCTCCAATAGCGCTCATCCGGGGAGAAATGCGATTAACTTAAGCGACGCAATGAGGGGGAGATTTGGTCCACATACTCGGCGCCTCCAAGAGCGCTAAATGCCCATTTCAGCCACGGCGGGCGGACGCACGCCAGCACGTTAGCCCGATTTCGCCATGGAAGGGGACAGCGGGGGGAAATGATAGAGGTGTGGCCAGAAATGACCACGAGGCGTCGCACGGGGAAGGGAACATCACAGAGAGGAGAATGGCCGTGGGCGAGGCCAGCTGCTTCGCTAGGATGGAGCGGACGTGTCCCGCACGCGAGATGCAGTCCGCCGAGACACAAGCGGCCGCCGTCATGAGCAGGCGCTAGGATAGCTCCGTGGCACCGTCCACTTGTCCTGCCGGCGCGGCACGCACGGGGAAGCGATCATGGCGCGCTAGTCCTGTTGGGGAGGCCGGGGAGGGTCCTCGAGCGCACGCTGGTGTCGATGCCGTAGGGCCGCAGGTGGTAGATGAGGTACTCCATCACGTACATCATGTTGGGGCTCACGTAGTGGAACGAGATGGCCGTGTCGCTGCAGCACTCCATGCCCTGCGGAATGTGCACTGGCATTAAAGAGATCGCCCGAGAAACGACGCGCTGTTCAGTTCAACAATCCGACGTTAGCTCGTAGCGGAACGACGCAAGTCACTTGCACAGAATCAGACACGGCAGTTGTGACAGACCAAGGGCAGTCTGCCGTACACTCTTCCGTATTTCTACACTGCAGCAGGACAAACACGGGCCGCCTTTCTTACGCTTAATCCGCAGTACGAATCTTTTTAAATGCAGAGCATTTCAGTAACTCACGATGTCACCCGCGTTGGCGTCCGTAGTCCGCATTGCTCCCCCTACACTATATAAAAAAAATAATACTTGCCGGCGCCAGGTTTCGAACCAACGACTCTGCGGGCGGAACGCAAGGTACATGGTGCTCTACCCACTGCACTACAAAGCCGACGCAGAATGGAAGGTTACGAACACGCCTTATATCCTTGACTCATTCAACCGTCGGCCACAGGTGCGCCCTCTCCCCCGCGTCCTCCTCGCCTTCTCTCCGCTCGCAACGCCCTCTCTCGCCGCGTTGGATTCGCGCTGATCAACAGTCGGATCGCGCGCAAGAACAGGTGGGGGCGCTCGCATCGCGCTCTCTCGCCGCGGTCGGTTCGCACTTAAACCACATATGTCGTTTCGCGCGTTCTCCGGTCGCTAACATCTGTGGCGTGATCGTGACGTCAACATCACGCGTTCGTGTGGTGGCGCGATTTTGGCGCTATAACACTCTCTCGCGAGGAGCATTGGATTGGATTCGATTGGATTGGCTTGGATTGGCTTGGTTTGGATTTGGATTGGATTAAAGTGGATTGTGTTGGATTGTGTTGCGTCATAGCCGCGGCAGGGGGTTCACGGCACGTTTCACGTTTCACCAGCGACTTCATCGACAATGTCTACGCTGGAAGACAACAATTACAACAACAACCAATACGTAATCCATACGACTTGCACGCGCGCCCCCCGCGGAAATGCTCTGCATTTGATTGTGCCCCTCGCGGAGGGGATGTTTTTGTTGGCTTGGATTGGATTGGACTAAAGTGGATTGTGTTGGATTGTGTTGCGTCATAGCCGCGCCACGTTGCGTCATAGCCGCTCCACGTTGCGTCATAGCAGCGGCAGGGGGTTCACGGCACGTTTCATCATCGACTTCATCGAGGATGTCTACACTGGAAGACAACAATTACAAACACAACAACCAATGCGTAAGCCATACGACTTGCAGGCGCGCCCCCCCGCGGAAATGCTCTGCATTTGATCGTGCCCCTCTTGAGGGGGATGTTTTTTCTCTGATTTTCTCATGCGATCCCTCCGCAGAATTCCCTGTCAGCCACTAACTATACAGCACATCCTGTCCCTCCACGGCCGTTCCGTCGCCCGCTGATCCCAACTGTTCTCGACATCACATGCCTGCCCCTATTCCCTTCCACTTCAGCGTGCGTCCGAGTCCTGTCTGCTTCAACCTTGCGCTGATGCCTCAGCAAACCGATTCGGTGTTCTGGGGCCGAATTCTCAAAAACGACGGGGTGTCGCTTTGAAACGACGGGGCGTCGCTTTGAAACGACGGGGTAGCGCCATGAAAATGCATGTGTTCTGGGGTTGGGGCCGCCGCTTTGGGGTGTTTTGCGAAGGGACTGAGCCGCAGAAAAGCAGTCTGGCAAGGGCGCGAAGCGACACCCACTGCCCCCGTTGTTTCGCTTGTAGCTTCGCGCCCTTGCCACACTGCTTTTCTGCGGCTCAGTCCCTTCGCAAAACACCCCAAAGCGGCGGCCCCAACCCCAGAACACATGCGTTTGCATGGCGCTACCCCGTCGTTTCAAAGCGACGCCCCGTCGTTTTGGAGAATTCGGCCCCTGGCTAGTGCAGCTCCCGGCGTGCCAAGGAATGCAGAGATGCGGATTGGCAAGCGGGCTTTAAATTTGGCTCGTTAGCCAGAACAGTAAGCTGCACTAATTGCACTCATGGACTGCAACAGGTGAAGTAGCGTACACTAGGGCGCAAAACCCACCACTGGGTTTTGCCACGTTGTTTTCCTATTCCGAGCACTAATACGAGAATACGGTGCTTCAAGTGGTTGAGTGCATGCCAGGGCGGGAAGAAACCGTGGGAAAAGCGGGGGACACAGGCACGAGCATCACAGAAGCGGGACGGGCCCTGCCTACATAGGGACACCCGATCGCCTGGGCATAGCTGCAGGTTCCGCTGTTTCGCACCCATTACACGCACGCAGCATTCTACGCTAACGACGCTGATTTGACAAACTATCGCGGACAAAGGCCTCGAAGCCCTTGCCAGTCATCGAAAGCAAAAAAACTGCAATGGGCGCAAACAACGTATACGATTCAGTCGCATCCAAGTTACAGTACACTGCCATCACGACTTCTAGCGATTTCTCGACGAAACAAGCTTTCCGCACCCTAGGCGTCGCCGTTCATTTCTCAGTGCTACTGCAGAGATGACACAAAACGCGTAAAACAATAATATAATTCCGATAGTTGCCATCCCACAACATCTGGAACAAGATGTGTCCAGATGAGGCCTGGGTAATGATACGGAAAATTTGGGAAGCGCCGCTGACTCTTAGTGCTCACTTTTACCTAGTTGAAAGCAAAACTGAGAATTTTTCCCCAAAACGTAGCACAAATTGACTTTAGTCAATCAAGTGCAAGCGCATGAAATGGGTGCTCGTGCACCTTCGTGCATTGCGGAAATAAGAACCTTGTTCGCACATTTCTTAAACCAATTTGTCAGCTGAGACAAAAGGGCTAACCTTAAGCAGCAACAAGCGAAACAAGGCACCAATACAAAAGGCATGTTTCTTCTTCGAAGAAGGCAGCTCGTCGAAGAGATGTATACGGTCACGGACAAATAAAACGCGAACACAAAAATATGAACCAGAACACAGAAATCGCGCCATTTCTTTCGATTCAAGTCGCAATGACACGGGGCCTAGTTATAAAAACAAGGTTGGGAAATGTGGCTTCCCAGATATACCAATTGCGCGTCATTATTGGTCCTCAAAGAACAGTATTTTTTTCAAATTCGCGTGTTCTGGTTCATACTTTCGTGTTCGCACTTCAACGTCCATGACTGTACACCACCTGTGCCGCGCTCTTTGCACCAAACTGCGGTGCAATGTACACATCCAATAGAATTATCTATTAGCAACACAGCGCGAAAAAAGACCAAGGACGAGACGAAGACGACAAACAAGCGCTGTCTTCGTCTCGTCTTTGGTCTTTTTTCACGCTGTGTTGCTAATGGATTACCAACTAGCAGGAACCCTCACGCTTTTAGAATTATCTAGGCATTTTAATTATGAGAACACTACATCACAGACATCAACGTTCAGAGGAGGGCAGGTAAAACACATTCTTCAGACACGCACACGGACTCAAGAAGTGTGCAGGAGCAAGTTTCTGCCCTGTCTCGAATGGCTACCCATCCCCTTCACTTGCCAGAGGAGGCCGGCCGAGACCGAGTGTAAGAACGAACGCACCTCTTTGAGCGGGTAGTAGGTGTAGGACCAGAGCCAGAAGTCCTTGGGCATCTGCCCCGGGATCAGGTGGCTCTCGGGAACCAGCGGGAAGAAGCGGCCCCTGCCGGCCGAGTCGCGCGTGTCCCCCGCGGCCACGCCGAGCCGCTGCAGGCAGCGGCCCATCTCGACGTCCTCGGCGCCTCCGCCGTCGGCGCGGCAGCCGCTGTGGGGCCCGCGCTCCGCCAGCCGCCGCACGGCCTCGCGGCTCAGCACGTAGCCGGCGCCCCCGCTCATGTAGCCCTGCTTGACGTACGGCCGGAAGCGGCAGCCGTAGTACACGGCCTCCGAGGCGTTCTTGTCGCGCAGGAAGTAGCGCAGGTTCTCCACCACCACGTACGTGTCGTCGTCCGCCTTGAGGAACCACTCGTGGTCGCGCAGGTGGTGCCGCGCCACGTAGTCGAAGGCCGCCTTGGTCTTGGCCCAGAGCGCGCTGCGCGACTCGGTCACGTTCAGCGCCACGGCGGGCAGCGAGGCGTCCGCGCGGGAGCTCATGAACAGCAGCGTGTTGCAGCGGCGCCCCCATGTGGCCTTCACGTGGCGCGCCTTGCGGGCGTGGTTGCGCGGCTGCGTCATCACCCAGCACAGCACGCGCACCTCCCGCCGCAGCTCGCGGGCCACGCGGTCTTCCTCTGCACAGGGTTAAAAAAGGCCAGCTGCGCTCAATTTTTTCTTCGTCCCCAGTTGATCCATATAAGTAGTCTATGCTCTTAAAATCACCATGGCGAAATCTTAGCTTCGTAATCACAGAGCACGCTAGGTACCGTCGTTAGAAGTACTTCCGAGCAGACGACGTTTGAACCTGGCGGACAGTCGCCGAAACAAGTTCCGAGCGGCCTGTGACGGAAGTTGGGGAACCTGTCCCGCGAAGCTCGCGCTTCTCCGGCGATTTGCAGGGCGCTCCGCCGGGCGCAGGGATGCGTCCGCCCGGGATTCCTCTCTTACACCAGCGCGCTGTGCCACCGTCGCACTCACATGTCTAAAACTAACCGCATAGGCAGCAATATCCGTTATTTTTCAACTCAATAAAGATCAGAAGCCTACAAGCTATTCACGCGCCTGCGAACGTTTTGCAGTAGGCAAAACTTTTTTTTTACTCGAAAGTAATATCTTTACCCAAAGAAAAAATAGCGCGAATCGAGCGCTTGCCTTACACTTGTCATTCCTATTGCATTTATGACAGAAAAAAAAGATACTTTATAAATTCTTGACCACTTGCAATACCGCGTCCAATATTGGTCATATTTGAGCTGCCCAACGCCACCTCCATCCTTTAGACCTTTCCAAAAGTTCGACGACCAAAGTAGAGTTGCTATTCACGTGGGTATACACATTTGTGCGACTTTTGTCTCACTCGCTAAGTGAACCAAAATCAGCCTTTCTCGTAGTAACATATACATCAGCACAAATATTGGCCATCGTTTTCGCGAAGTGCGAAAGTTAACGAAACTGCTACTCTCCTAAACAATAAACCAGTGAAGCATTTAATTGTTAGAGCGTTAGATTTAGTTTACTTGAAAGTTTTCAACAGCACATGTCTCTGGTGAACGTATAAAACAGCGGTAGATAGGAAACTTTTTAAATGCGAATGCATTTCTTAGTCGGGGGATGTCGTGCTCCGTCGGCGTGCGCCTGCATTCTTCCAGCGCGAGCGCACGTGAGCGCGCGCCTCGTAGTTCTGCCTTCGTCGTCGTCGTCGTCGTAAATGCGAATGCATTTCTTAGTCGGGGGTTGTCGTGCTCCGTCGGCGTGCGCCCGCAGGTGTTATCCCTCCGCGCTCCTCCTCGCCCCTAGCAACAGCCGTGGCGCGCCTAGCAACCGGAGCAGCTGGTAGCTCGGGCGGGACTAGCGGAGGGCAAGGGGACAGGAGGAGCGCGCTCGGTCGTGTGAGGGCGCTCGCATCGCGGAGCTCGGGCGGAGTAGCGGAGAGTGAGTGGAGAGGAGGAGCGCGTTCGGGCGTGTGAGGGCGCTCGCATCGCGGAGCTCGGCGGGAGAGAGAGCTCGCGCGCGGGGCGGGCGTTTTGCGCGGGTCTCTCTCTCCTCTCCGCGTACCCTCTCTCCGCTCGCTGCACTCGGAAAATGTATATAAATGCAGTGGAGCGCACGCCTATCTCCGTTACTGCTTGCCGCAGCGCACTCATTGGTGCACCCAATGCATTCGCATTCCCGCACGATCCCCTTCAGGGAGGTGGGGGGAGTTTTTTTCGTGTTTTAGTGCATCATTTTGCTGTGGAAGCTTGCTTATAGTTTTAGATCCATTTTATAATTCGATTCTCGATGTGCAGCAAGGTGAAAAATACTGGGCTGATATTCCTGTTTGCATGTAATGTATAGTAAGAAAAGTGATTGATCTCTGCCGGCGTGCGATTTATTCCCTTCAAAAAGCTCAGCTACGTGACAGCCGAGGCGCCGGCTAACGAAAGCTGATTTTCGATATCATACGAGCAAGTAGCTTTGTAAATCAGGGTCCGCTTTCTTATTCGCAATGCCAAGAATCGGTACTCCGGCACTTACTCCGGACGGTCTACTACATCTCGACTGATAGCAACGCGACGCCGGAATTGCGCCTAACTCCATTAGCGTGGGCAAACGTTAGTGGAAGTTCTTCTGTGGAAATAACAGTGCGAAACGCGAAGTTACCACGCGCCTTTGAAGGCGGCTCTGAGCGGCCGCCGGTTCTGGCGCGGCCGCTTCCGTTGCATCACGTATACGTCACGTCCGGCCGCCGGTAATGGCCGCCTTTTTATAGGTGGTATTCGTTATTCGCTGACAAGTTTAGCTGTAAATTTCTTCGCTTGGCAACACTAGAAACGGTCGCAGACATGGCCGATGCGCCACGGACATGCCGCGGCTTGGGCCACTGCGCACGCACGCCGAAGATAAAAGAAAAAAAAACACCGGCTCGCGTCGTCGTTTCAACCTGATTCTCAACGGTCGTGCCAACAGAGATGTAATTAATCGCACTCACATTGGACTCGAGGCAATACTCTGCGTTCGGTGAGGTCGATTTTGTTAACGTGCAACACAGTGATGTGCTTAGCACGGAAAAGTACCGCCATCCCGCCGAGCCCGACGTAACGAGTGACGGCGCACTGACACGGTTGCCTGCATAGGCGCCTTGCCAGTAAATTACAAGCAATTTTTTCGGTTTCTAAAACGCCAATGTCGCGCGCCGCTCGCGTCGCGCGCGTTGATGTTTGAAGCGCAGTATTTTGCATTTCGCACACTTTTTATGCGTACTATCAGGTGACATTATTTTTACGTTGTCTAAAATTTGAGTGCAGTCGGCCTTTAATAGGCAGCTCTCAGCGAACCTGGCCATCAGCTGTCACTACCATTTATTTATCATCTCCTCCGCCTGCCGTTTGCAGTGAGCGCCGCATTTAAAGGACACGGCAACTTTGTATGTTTAAAGCGAGCCGTATTTTTTTTTCTCTGAGCTTCGGCGAAAAGGTTGTGTAATTGAATGACACTCATCGATACGTCTGAAGTTGAATGAATGAATGATACTTATTTCTCCCAATAAAGACAAACGGAGGGTAAGGTGGTGGTGGTGAAAACGTTGCGTTGAGCTGACAGGGAAAAAAGTTGAGATTGAAATTCGAGAACTTGGCACAGCGCAGGCAAAAGCAGTGCAACTGCCCCTGGCGTCGTCTTTCACGCGGCAGTTTTTCACATACGGCCTCTCCTTCGCCCGACGGCGAGCAGTAAGCAGTGAACCTTAGCAATCGCGTATCTTGACTATATTTCCGGGCTCCCGACTCACCAGCCAGGTCGCGCTGCTGGGCAGTGGATGAAGATATATGCATGGAGACTCGTGACAGGCAAAGCTCACAACGAGCCCCTCGTAAAGCGGCGCTCCGGGAAGCCACAGCTAAGATGCCCGGAGCGAAGGTATGAACTGAACGGTGGAACATTACCACTCTAAAGCGCACAAAACACAGGACACGAGCACAGGGTCATGAGTGCGTCCCGTTGGTGCTTTGCTGTGTGCTGAGTGCATGCTTCCTCTTTTCTACGCCGACGGCTTTTTTCACCGGCGCAGCTGAGGACCGGGATTCAGAATTGGGCACAGACCCGCCGCGGTGGCTCAGTGGCTAAGGCGTTGCGCTGCTGAGCACAAGGTCGCGGGTTCGATTCCCGGCCGCGGCGGCCGCTTTTCTGATGGAGGCGAAAAGCGAAAACGCCCGTGTGTACGAGATTTCGGCGCACGATAAAGATCCCCAGGTGGTCAAAATTAATCCGGAGCCCTCCACTACGGCGCGCCTCATCGCCTGCGTTGCGTCGGCGCGTTAAACCCCACAATCAATCATCAGAATTGGGCACAGGTATGCTAGCTTGGGCACATAGTCGGAAAATTTGTTACTGCGTAGCGCACTATTTTGCAGAAACTGACGCAAATGCCAGGCTCCTTTTTGTAATTGTCCAGCCTGAATGAATGAAACTTTATTAATGATACGGGCGGCTTGATTGATTGTGGGATTGTGCTCAGGAGCGCAACGCCTTAGCCACTGAGCCACCGCGGCGGGTCGGAGTTCAAAGTCGACAGTGGAAGTCCAAGCTCTCTCGCGATACGCATTTTTCACCTGTCGGTACCTTGTGGACTACCCGCAGAACGCCAGGTTTGTCTTTAAAGGGACCCTGCAACACTTACCATCGACTACTCGGAATGTATTTTGGGGTAAAGTCTATTGTCCCAGCAATCTCCTCCCGCAAGAATTATGAAAATCCGTTCACTATCACCGAAACTACGCGCGATGAAAAATCGCGCATAAATGTTCCCTCTCAACTCAACCGCGGACAACGCGACGAAAGCTGCGCGCTCTCTCCCGGAGAGGGGGGTGGCGCGCGGCGTTCTGCTCGGCGGCCTTCGATATGTCACAGGCCGGGAGTTTCGTCCTTTTCCCAGCAACGTGGACGGGTCTATTTCCGGTCTGGTGCCACAAAAAAGCAGGCATGGTGGCATGCTCGCAAGCAAGCGCTCAGGCTGGTAGGGCGTCTTTGGAGCAATAAACGTTTGTTGTGAAGTGGGCTCGTTGAAAGTGGAATATTTAGTTCGTCACTCAAACTCCGCGCGCACTCAAAACAAAAGAAACACCAAAAGCATGCGGACAGGTTCAGACATAGAAGAGGTTCATTCACAGCGCCGACGACGGCTGATCGTCACAGGAAGTACCAGAATTTAGCCGCGAATCGAAGTTGACCAGCGACAGCCAATAGGACAGCCAGGTCAGCCATGGCCCGATTGACGTCGCAGAGGCCATGCCAGGGGAGCATAATGAGGACAAGTGAAGAGAGAGCGGTTGGTTTTTCCGCGTCTTTCACGGCGATTTGCGCACTTACCGCTTCACGTGCACGTGTAATATTTGACTCGGGTGTTCCTGGAGGTCTCATCTAAACGTCGCGCAGGTTTACTTGCACTGCACGAAGAGTGTTGCAGGGTCCCTTTAAAGGGGACATGAAGAGAAAATGCAAGTTTGTTTCCTCATGGAGGCTAAAAGCGAAAACCTCCGTGCGTTCGAGATTTCGGTGCACGTTAAAGATACTTAGGTGGTCAAAATTAATCCGCAACCATCCACTACGGCGCGCCTCATCGCCTGTGTAGCGTCGGCACATTAAACCTCACAACCGAAATGCAAGTTTGCTTCATTCTAACGATTGACTCGTTAGAATAACACTGATACCACTTTGAAAGCAAACAGCCCTCAAATAAGCTCTATAATTAGGAAAAATGGGAATGGCCGTGCGACCCACTAACTCATCTCCCGCACTAGAACATATGACGTATTATGGACAGCTGTGCGATTGGCCGAGGCCGGCAAAAGCAAACGCAAGTTAGGCAGGGCTTATAAGCTTGCAGAACGAGATATTTGCGCTTAAATTTAATGCAGACTCTTTTAATAGGAGTAATAATGGTGGGGTAAACAATGAAAGTCACGAACGCACACGTAAACATAGAAGCACCAGCGCACGCTGCGCGCACTACGCCTGTTTGCTGCACAGCCTTGCTGCACTGGCACAAGCGACACTGTCTTCGGTGACTCTGTTTGTCGAGCATACCTAGTGCTCCATGAAGCCATTACTATCAACCGTAAAAAAATTAGCCAGGTACAAATGCGGTCAAAAACAAAGCTAGTGCGGACAGCGCGGTCCTGAGCAGTATCGTAGCGCCCTCTAGGCGGACTGGCGGTAAACAAGGCGTTTCACCATGCGCTACAGCCCTAGTTGGCATACTCTCCCTGCATACGTCATCGCAGACGTCACGAAATACGCGATTCAGCGCGAGAATTAAGATTTTGGCTAAATTGTTTAATTTCTCAGTGAATAAAGCATCGTTTGCTAGCGGACCAGCTCTGGGGGAAAAATAAAACACCAAATGTTTCGAATAAAAGAACTTTGTCTTCATGGCCCCTTTAAAAAATAAAAAAAATTGTCTTCATGGTGCCTTTAAGCGATAGGGCTATTCGTTTGAGACGAATAGGGCTATTCGTCTTACCGATTGAGCTACAAGCCCACGCGAAGATGGCGGAGACCGACGGTGCACTCACCGAGCACATCTACGGGTTTAGCCCCTACCTTCTCGCTGAACGCCACGAGATAGCGTCACGCGACATCTCGCGCAGCTGTGCGCTCCACCCACGGAACCTGTGGCTTAAAGAAGTGGCTTATCGCTATCAGTGACGGTATGGCACAGATGTTAGCGCATGCGTCGTTTCAATGTTTTTATGTATATATGTCATTCCAGTCAAATAAAATTTTCAGTTGATAGTCAGCGCTCGTCCTGGTGTATTTTGTCCTATCGCGTTGTTTTTGCATCATGTCGACATACCAACTCGCCCAACTTTCCATCCTGCTGCAACCTATAGCGGCCGTGTGCCTGTCTTGCGCATGCTACAGGAGTTCTAAAATTAAAAGAAGCTCAAACCCGATGTTAGACGATTTCATTCTCCTCAGTCTCTGTCGCCGATCTCGTCGCCTCAGTCGGCGGCGGCAGAGACGCAAGAGAAGTAAGATCGTCTAACACCGGGTTTGATTGAGCTTCTAGACTTCCCAGTCATGTGCTTCACCAGTAGAACTCAACCAACCACCATTCGTGAATTATGCATTGATTTAAGCTTAGCACGGAATGTCTCTTTGAAGTAATAAAGGGTGTGGTTAAGCGCAATTCACTTGTCTCTGGTTTCACTCTTTATAGAGCCACGTGTGTGAATTCAAGTGACATCGCATAGTTAATCATCGGGGGTGTCGTTTAAAGCTTCGCTTTCCAGCCAGCGTCACAGGGTGGATTGGAGCGCTATTTTTTTACGACGCCCTGCGTCATCCGCCCCGTCTCGCCGACATCTCGCTGCATGGAGCTTGGCCTCTAGGCGGGCGCTCGCTCCTGGCTGCCGACGCCGTAGTTCTCGGTTGGCAGCGATGACGTCTGAAAGCTTAGCTATCTATGTCTCACGGATGGCGTCGTTCGTCCGACGAAAACGCGCTGGAGGAAAGCCAACCTTACACAATGGGTTGCACAAATCGATAATGATGATGAGCGAAGGCACATCAGGCGATCCGAAGAAAAGACATTGGCTGGCGATTACAATACTCCCTAATGCAATGTTTGGGCGCAGCTGCTTAGCTGTTTTGACTGTGCAAAATATGTTGAGGCAAAGAATTTCAGAAAGACATGTTTGTATAATTACAGAAAACTTGTATTTGCACCGGTTGCCTCGCTCATTGTTCAGCACTCACTCGAGGGTTCTGGCGTCGGCGGCGCTGAGCCTTCGCTCTAGCAGCTCGTTTAGCTGCAGCGGCCGACGATGCACACCACCGGTTGCCTCACTCGCAGTTCAGCACTCGCTCCTGGTGGCTGCAGTGCGCTCACTCGTGGGCTGTCTCGACGGCAGCTATGGTGAGCCCTCTGTCGGCGGCGCGAAGTGCGTCTCCGGAAGGGACCGCGAACTGCGTCTTAAGAAGCGAACGCACATCACGCGCACGCCCCCTTACGTTCTCGCCAAGCGTCGCGCAGTCGGTCGTCTCATGGGGGCAGAGCATGCTGCCCCCCTACCGCGCACATTCAGAGAAGCGGCTAGCGCTGCCACGGCGAACCGCTCTCCCCTACCAATTTCTCGGCAGTCACGGACACCTGGCCGCTAGTGAAATGCCACATCTTGCACACTGCTTGTCACGAATGGGACGACTGCGTTTTCTAAATTGCTGAATACCAATTCTAGCGGCCAGATCTCTGTAAGTGGTGTCTACATTTTGTTTTCCCACCCTGCAAACCAATCCTTAACGTATCTTTGCCGTACGACCACTTAATTCCGTCGGGTCCGGGTTAACCAGGAGGCGCTGTCGAACAAGTTAATCAAGCCGTGCAAAGGAAGCGCGCAATGGACACGAATACGCGCCAATACAGGCCTAAAACAACCGTCGCTAAGGCAGACGACAAAGCTGGCGGAAAGGTCTTGCTGACGCGCCCACCCGGGTGAGCACGAGCATGCTGGCTAATAGCGCCCTGTCGCCGCGCCATCTACACTGTGCTCCGTGAGTTAAAAGCGCCCTCCGCCTCCCCAGCCGCGTTGGGAATAATTGTCCCGGACGCAACGAAAGAACCGTTGGCTGGTAGACGTAGAAAGCTTTGCTTTAAAAAAAATTCCCTCGCACTTCCCCGAGGGGGAGAGTGTATAAGTGCGAATGCACGGTTGTTGATTGCGCGATTACGGTGGATATCGTGATCTTAATGAGTAGTCGAGAGATTACACACACGCACACAACTACAAAGAAAGATATTTCACTCGTTATTGCTGGTACCGTTGCCCGGTCCGCCATCATCGTTATCGAGATGCAGGACCAGCGACCGCTCTCGACGACGGCGCGCGCTCGACAAATACCCTCCCGCGCCACGCGGCCGCTACACGAGCGCCCTCACGCGCCGGAATGCGGAGCGCCCGCTACGCAAGCGAGAGCTCTCCTGCCCGAAGTGGAGAGGGGGCGCCCAACACCCGCAGTCACTGAGCGGAGAGAGGAGGAGGAGAGTAGCGCCCGCCGTTACGGCGAGGGCTACACGAGCGCCCTCACGCGTCGGAATGCGGAGCGCCCGCTACGCGAGCGAGAGCTCTCCCGCCCGAAGTGGAGAGGAGGCGCCCAACACCCGCAGTCACTGAGCGGAGAGAGGAGGAGGAGAGTAGCGCGCGCCCATCTCCCCCCGTTGCTAGGGAAGACGAGGAGCGCGCGCACCCGCATCTGTTGCTATGCGGACGACGGCGGCGGACGATTCAGGCTCGCTTAAGAAGTGCATTCGCACTTAAAAATCCCGGGCCATCTCCACTAACGTGAAACCTCGGGAGGGGCGAAGTGTAATCAAAGATTGCAAGTCTCTCTCTTCGCACGCGGCGCGCCCTGACTGGCTGCCGGTGAATCGCTGGTGCTGAGGCGGTGGCGCGCTCTCTCGTGTTCAACCGTATTTAAGTTTGGGGTAGCTGCAGGGATCAACAGGACCGCAATGCAATGCCCGCGCGTCGCCCTGGGGGGCTCGTCTTCAGCGATCAACGAGGCGCCGGTACCAGGCAAGTATACCTTTTCTTGCTTCCACCGCCCGCCCGACCTGATCAGGCCTAGCGTCAACAGGCAGTGGGTATTTGAGTGTAACACAAATTATTACCTGTCTGTAAGCAGCTTCTGCGCGTGCTTGACGATTGCTGAAGCGGACTGGGAGCGTTCCACGAATCTTTAAATCATGCTGGTTCATTTTGAACCTTTTTTTACCGATTATACAGTTTCCTTTTAGTACGCATTACGTTCTAGCGCGAGGCGTTGGAAAACGAGCGTCCCAGTGCCTTATTATACCGTGACTACATGAGATGCGGACGACGACAGGAGACGCCGACAGCCCGAGCCCCTAAAAGGTGCTGAGGAAGGAGTTCACTGTCAGTGTGTGTATACACTGACCCAGCATTCCAAAACGCGCAATGCGGTGCCGTGACGGGTCGGCAAGTACACCTCATACTACCACTACAAGAAAAAAAGTGCGAAAGCAGGGCTCATACGCTTGATGCGATAACCCCGAAATATCACCGCAAATTTTGCCCTCATCCCGTTGAAATGCCTACCGACAAAGAAATGGCTCGTTTGAAGAAGGGAATAGCACTTGTCTCGATGTACGCGCCAAGAGGCCCGGGTGCTCACCGCTGTGGTGGAACTCGTCGTCGGGAGCGTGCGAGCCGGGCAACCTCTCGGGCGCGGCCACCTCTTCGTCCTGCCAGTGGTCGGCGTGCGGGCCCGAGAGCAGCGAGGAGGAGCGGCCCGACAGCCACGGGGCGGCGCCCCCGCGCGGGTCCAGCGAGAGCACGCTGAGCAGCAGGTAGGCGCAGCCGAAGCCGAACGTGATGCCCGTGCCCAGGGGCAGCAGGAAGCCCCGCGGGAGCCAGCCGCCAACGCCCGCGCCGCGCTCCATCGGCACCGGCTGCTGCTGCTGCTGCTCTACGCCGCCCGCGCCGCCGGCCCTGCGGAGAGGCACCGCGCAGCGAGCGCTGTTTGGCAGCGTCCAAACGAGCTCGGAACGGGGCTGCAACAGCGGAGGCGATCGAAAACGACCGGAAGTGCTTACCACAAACACTTGGCTACCTGCCCCGCCCCCTTAGCGGGAATAAAACTATCCATGAATACAAAATACAAGTTTGCTTTATTCGAAAGATTTCGTGTTTCATAGTGACCCCAGCTCTTGTCCGGATACAAACGGTGCTTTATTCACTAAGAAATTAATCAATTTCAGTTAAAAGTATGAAGTTTCCCCGAAGTCGTGTGTTTTCGTGGTCTGCAATGACATCACAGGAACCGACCGCTCTGCAGCCTAGGGTGCCTTCATTGACGCGTCCGCCGTACAGGGTGGACACGCGTATACGCTCCGCCATTTTGGGTCACTCGCTCGCCGCCGAAGCAAGTCATTCGAGAGTAGAGAGTTTTAGCACACCGGGTACCGGCCGCTAACGCTACGGCGGCGGGCCCGACTGGGATGGTGAAAATTCGTTCCGGTGGGGGGATTAGTTCCGACGGCCCGCCTTCGCAATGCCCGCGCCTTCTCTCTACTGAGGGACAACCTCCTCGCCCTCCCCGCTTGCGCATGGGCGGTCGGGTTCCGGTATCCCGCCACCGTAGCGTGAGCCTCCGCATAGCGAGTTTTAGCTGACCGTTTTTCACGGTCCGCTCCGCTCTGATAGCGATCGGGAGCGTCATTGCGCATGCGTGGCGCTCTTCGCCGCGAACGCCGCGAACGGCATTCTCCGCTTGCGCTGAGTGTGGCGCCGATACCGGAGCGGACCGTCGAACACGGTTAGCTAAAACTCTCTAATGCCCTTCGGGGCCAAGCGCGCCACGCATGCGCAGTGGCCCTCCCGCGTGCTATCGTAGCGGAGCGAATCGTAAAAAACATCTTGGTGGAAAACAAAAGCGGTGGAAAACAAAAGCGCTCAAAAAACAAGGACGAAGGAAGACGTAGACGTCCTTGTTTTTTGAGCGCTTTTGTTTGCCACCAAGATTAACACATACCAACTAGCCCAACTGTCTGTTCTTCTGCGTGAAAAACAGTCAGCTAAAACTCGCTTTGTATCAAAACCGCGCTAAAATTATCGCCGCAACGCGGTTTACTGGTGAATTTTAAATCGCCGTATCTGTTTCGTGTTCTGGGTCTCGTAAGAAACGAAAAGAACAACGCGTTGAGCACGTTGACGCAATTGCGGCGGCACGGGAGCATTCAAAGGTTGTCTCCACCCTTTACGGCGGCGCTGTATCGAGGTGCCCTACGGCGGCGTTAGCGCGTTTGTTTACGTTACTGAGCCCAGACTGGGCCACCATACCGTGGCAAGGCGTAATTAAACCTGGCTTGTTTTTGTTCTGGGAGAAAATAATCTACCGTGAAACATAGTGCTCGCTCCATAAATATGGTCACGTAAGACACCGTTGCTTGCGTCAATCGCTCAGTGTCGTCAGAGACTACCTCAAAGCACCGCAGTGCTGTGCAGCTAAACCAAGCATAGTGCGCGCAGTACCAACAGCAGTACGCATCAGTACTTCCATGTTTACTGTGCTTTCGTAACCTACACTGTTTGCCACACCATTCTTATTGCTTTAAAAAGAATGTGCCCTAAATTTAAGCACAAATAGCTCGTTCTGCAAGCTTATAAGCTCAGCCTAACTTGCGTTTGCTTTTTCCTGCCTCCGCCAACCGCAGAGCAGGCTGGTATGACATCATAGATTCTATTGCGGGAGATGAGCGAGTGGGTCGCATGGCCATTCCCTTTTTCCCTAATTATATAGCTTATTTGAGCGAAGTTTACGTTAAAACTGGTGTCAGTATCATTCTAACCAGGCCGTCTTTTGAATGAAACAAACTTATGTTTTGTCTTCATGGCTCCTTTAAGTTAGTTCTCCATGATAGGCTCAAAGAGGCCCTTGAATCTCCGTTTTCAAGTCGAGCAAAAAGAACGAACATGCAAACCGGACACACGGGTACTGTTTTACTTAACGCAAAGGCAGAACAAACAAATACCCGCGAGACGACATCAAACACACCAATTATATCTGCAGGGGATAATCTCTGCATCTCTGATAATTATCTCTGCAGGAGAGAGATCTCTGCAAGAGGTACGAAGCATACAGGTGGTATTCACAAACGTTTAGCGGGCGATTTATTCTCTTGGCAACACTGAAAACTCGCATAACAGCGCCCGCCATGTAAAATTAACAGTAACATTCCGGCTGATTCGAGTAACAGACAGACAGGCAGACAGACACACACACGCACACAGACACACAGAGAGAGAGAGAGAGAGAGAGAGAGAGAGAGAGAGACAGACCAAAATTTTCAAGTCTAGGTAGCCAAAGCAAGACTTTGAAAGTTCCTCTGGAGCAGCAGTGCACCCCTGGCTAGCCGCCGCTACGCGCAGGACATCGCGACGAAATCGCCATTACAACTTCGAAACACGTGCAGAGCCCGGGACGCTCGCCGTCACACTGTTGACGCTGCCTTTCGTGGAGCGTATCCTTCGCAAAAACCTGCACGGTTCGGCGCATCGGACGTCGTTTTCAAACCAGCTACTGCACTGCACGAGCCTTTACAAAGGACACACTCCGCCGGTACTGTGAAGAACCAATTAACGAAAAGGAAACACAGCGTTATTTTCCCAAGGGAAGAGTTGATAATATTAAATAAACCATAATAAACTTACTCTCTCAAACATGTGTGCAATATGCGGCCTTCGTATACGAACCTTGTTCAGCAGCCTAACTAGCGCGCGCTCTGACAGCTTTCTCTGCTTTTGGCCCCAGGAAATACTAACACTCTTAAAAAAGGTCGTGACGCTTACTAACAGAACACTAACCAGTTACTTTTCACAGTATACGCCTCGAGCGCATGCCTGTAGGGGCGTCACTAAAATCCCCCTAGCAGCGCGTTTCGAAAGCAGTCGCGGGAGTCTCCGGCCCGCTCACCGCTGACGCCGTTGCTAGGCACGTTCGCGACTGATATGTTCCGTTTGTATGCGTTGGAAATACCTACTTACGGGGAGCAGTCACTCTGTTCGCAAATGTAATGTATTTACGGGGGTGCAGATGCTTTTGACGCGATCTTAGTGTAGTACATTCGGTCCGCATAAGCGCCAAGTGTGTGTCACAGGCTGGAGTCGCGAAACCGGAATATGCATGGAGCTAATTGTAACTCCACTGCACTGAAATTGACTGACAGCAGCTCCGTAAGTAGCGTTCGTTCAGATACCTTCGCTGCGGCTATACAATGAGATGTCAATCGGTTTCGTGTGCTTACATAATATAGCGGAGCACTCATACCTGACAGCACGCCAGTTACGCTTCATGTCCAAATTATTGATCACTACCCTGAACAAGCCAATGTGGCATAAATGTTACGGACATTCTATGCAATAAGTAGGATGGATAATGCAAAATTATATGCGGGAGTCAGTACACGACAAAGAATGTACTGCTGGGTCGTCTTGTCGCGAGGTCAGCCCCCGCAAATTCATCATCGCTTGTGAACTTACTGCGTACTTCAAAAAATGTGTTCACCGAGTGATCAGCTGTTCGTAAGGTGGAAAACCAAAATAAAAGTGAACGCGTAGCTTGTGTGTGTGATTACTAACTAAAACGGTCATTCCTTGATTTCGCTCTGCATTTGTACACAGCCATGTTTGTGTACAGATGCGGCCAAAATAAAAGTGAACGCGTAGCTTGTGTGTGTGATTACTAAAACGGTCATTATTTGATTTCGCTCTGCATTTGTACACAGCCATGGTTGTGTACAGATGCGGCCATATAAGAGCGGCGCCCTTAAAGGAGTACTGACACGAAATTTCAAAGCTGAGATAACTATGCAAAACGCTTCCTTTTTATCAGGAGCCATCTCCCAGCAAGTTTCAACAGCAACCGTTCAGCGAAACATATTTAAAATCCATTTTAATCTTCGCCCGCACGAGAAAGCCCAGAGCGGGCCGACGTGACATCATCTGCTACGTGCCCCAAACTGCCGACGTCGGGGCTCCCGTGACGAAGCCGACGCGCTGGCTGTGGTTGGAGCGCGCTGCTCGGGCGTGTGTACACGTCATGGTTTTGGGACTGACGTCATGCTCCCCGGGCCTGTGGGGACGGCGAAGACCTCGGCCGGTCTGGGCGCGCGCGTGCGCTCGCTCGCGCGCGCTTCCAGAGAGGCAGCGATACGGCAAGAATGGTGACGCCATGTCATACATGCTGTCATGGCGGCCGCTCGGCGTTTTTTTGTCGAAACCGAAACTGGCACGAATAAACGACGCCGTAAATGTATGTTTACGCTGCGCTCGACCGTCTAATATGTCATTCTATGATTAGTGGGCTGGTAGGCACGCATAGCAGCGAAAAAAACTTAACATAAAAATTTCGTGTCAGTACTCCTTTATTAAGGGAGCGGAGCGAAGAACCGCGCAGTCCCCGGATAGCTCTACGGCATTCGAGCACTCCATCAGGACGCAGCTGTTTTCCGCAGTGCCCTAAACGTACCATTTGCTAACATGTCACAATAACAACTTTTTTAGTGCGTCGAAGGGCAAAAAGAAGCGAAAGAGAACCAAAACACTGCATCATTTGCGCAGCGGTCATCTCGTAAGCGCTGCGGGGAAGCGGCGGCAGCGACGCAGCGATCGCGAAGCTCGACGCGCATACACTAGGTATTTAGTGCTTTTACTAACTCGTCATGCATAACCATAGCGCCCCGGGACCAGACCAAGCCACTTACCGGCTTCTTGCCAACCTGGACGGCGGCTCGCTGGATCACCTTCTATACCACATCAATTCGCCCTGGAGCTCAGGTCACCTCCCTCCCCAGTGGAAGACGGCTGAAATAGGATTCATCCCCAAGCCAAATAAGTCCCCTCATCTTGATAACCTAAGACCGATTTCTCTGACCTCCTGCGTGGGCAAGTTAGTGGAAAGAATGACACTGAAGCGCCTCCAACCCTTCCTTGAAGAAAAAGGCCTTATACCCGACACCATGCATGGCTTCAGGAAGCATCTCAGCACACAAGATATTCTCCTTCGAATTAAAGAAGTCCTTGCTCGAGCGACTCGTTGCTCCCTTCGGGCCATTCTTGCCTTGGACTTAAAAGGGGCATTTGATGATGTTTGGCATTCCTCCATTTTATCCCGCCTCAATCAAACAGGCTGCGGCCACCGTACGTACTCATACATTGCAGATTTTCTTACTCATCGGCAAGCTATTATTCGTGTAGGTGACATTAAATCCCAGCCTATTGCTTTGGGGGACTAGGGCACACTTCATGGTTCAGTTCTTTCTCCACTCCTTTTCAATCTCGCCCTCCTGGATTTGCCCCAGAAACTTGACGCCATCCCTCACATACATCACGCACTTTACGCAGACGACATCACCATATGGACAGACACAGACTCCATGGGAAACATCCAAGACTACCTTCAACAGGCTACCGACGTCGTTCACAACTATGCCTCCTCTGTGGGACTTCAATGCCCCCCCCCCCCCCCAAAAAAAAAAAAAATCTGAGCTTGTCATAATCGGTAAACATCCACCTGCTCTACAGAAAGAACCAGTCTGCATCCACCTCGACGGCCATACTGTGCGGCCCGGCTCCTCCCTTAAGAATTTAGGCCTCACCATCCAGGCCAATACACGCAACAATGAAACTTTATCTAAGCTCTCCAAGGCTTTTAACCAAGTCTCCCACATGCTTCGACGTGTTTCTAACCGCCGCCGTGGCATGAAAGAAAAGGACGTGGTCCGACTGGTCCAGTCTCTCCTTATTTCACGTGTCACGTATGTCGCACCGTACCTCATCCTCACCAAAAGTGACATGGACACCATTGACAGGCTTATACGGAAAGCATTCAAACAAGTGCTAAATCTTCCTATGAACACCTCCACGGCCCGTCTTTTACAACTGGGCCTCCACAACACGGTGTCAGAACTTATTGAAGGCCATTTATCTAGTCAACGCCTCCGTCTCACCCAAACACCAGCGGGCTTAGCCCTCCTGAAAAGTCTTCACGTCCCATGCCAATCCACTGCCTCTCAGCCCCTCCCTCATAACTGGAGAAATGTTATCCGGGTTCGCCCCTTGCCAAAAAATATGCACCCGGACCTACAACCCGGCCGCCGAAAAGCGCGAAGTCAACTGCACGAGGTCATCTATGGAAAGCGTGCAGATGCCTCTGACACGGACGCTAGCACCTACCCCAACGGACAGCATCAAGTAGCCGTAGTCACCACCAAGACCACCCTCGTAGCTTCAGCAACTGCCGAAGAGTTCGCCATCGCATTAGCCCTCATTCATACGAAGAACCCCGTAATCATCACAGATTCTCAAGCAGCCTGCAGAAGCTTTCTAGCCGGAAGGGTGGCCCACTCAACCTTAAAACTACTGTCTTTGCATCAACCCTGCCGGAAAGTCACCCTCGTTTGGACTCCTGGCCATTCCTCACTGACGGGCAATAACTTTGCTCACCAGCAAGCCTGCGCCCTGTCCCTCCAGGCTACTGAGGATACCGAACCGTCCGTCCCTCTACTGACTTTTCAGGACATCACTCAATATTACCGGTTCGAGCGACAGCACTTCCCTCCTCCGCATCCTAAACTCTCAAAAGAAGAAGAATCCCTACTTCTCCGACTGCAGAGCAATACCTTCCCTCACCCAGTCCGCCTCCATCGCATGTTTCCCACGCAATTCCCGGCCACATGCAAGTTCTGCTTACAACCCGGTACTCTTCCCCACATCATATTAGAGTGCAAGCACAACCCCAACCTCCCCCCTCTTCCATCCCCCCTTCCCACCCCTGAGCTGTGGGAGAACCTGGTGACCAGCAGCGATCTGGACGTCCAGACACGTTTGGCCTCCAGAGCGAAGGCTGCCGGCTCATCGCATGGCTTTCTGGAATAAGGAACCACTCCCACTTCACCGGCTCAATCAAATGTTTCTCACTCACTCACTCACTCACATGCATAACCTCGTAAAAAGGTACGATGATGACAATGTGGATCGTCTGAGCGCGCAGCACGACACAGACACATTCAACACGCACATATCTCACTTCAACCAGAAATAAATTCAGCAAGTTCGGATCCACAAGGACAGCGAGTACAACTTAGTTACATTAGAAAATACATCTGCTCTTTTTGGTTCCATAGCATAGCCAGCAGCAGAAAGTCCTCTGATAGAATAAGTGGGCTTGTCGCGCAAATAAAAAAAATAGCGATACTTCTAGAATTATGCATTTTAATGCGAGCATATATACAAGTCACCATGTAGGAGTCATCAGGTCCCCATGCAAAAACTTTTTAATCGTGATTTGGAGGTGCAAAACTGCGGTAGTTATTATGTTCAATAATTCACAGAATTTTTTTCCTATCAGTGAATGTTAGTATTAAACAAGCAGCTGTTACTAAGTGCACGGTCTAGACTAGTAACGATAGCATTTTGTTTCTGCAAGTAGTGGAAGGACCTCCGTAGCGTTCTGGGGGTAGTAAATCTAGTAAGTAGTTTTTCCTAGTTTTTACTAGTTTTTGCTAGTTTTTACTAGCATTTTTGTTAAAAGTGAAGCCGGAGAAATTTGGGACCGCAAGACTAGACGACGCCCGTACACTCAGCAACAGGTTACTCATAGCAGCCATGCGCGCACGACGAAAACGACAGTTGCGACAGCCTGGCGCAACGTTCATGAATGCAGCCTAAATTGGGCCATTGAAAACCACCACGGACAAAGTTCCCCCGTGTAGACGAATACTTGGCAGCACGACAACTAAACAGCTGTATCACAACACGGGACATACGGGGCAGGCACCGGGAGGAAACGCAGACTGGTGGGCAGGAGACACGCTGCTTCTGTACCACCGCAGGCGACTTGATGAGCAAAGGACATTTTTTTCCCTCGACACGGGAAGTGAACTGACTGGCGCTACATATACATATCGAGGTGACTCAACAAGCGTCACTAGGTGTGAAGTGTTTTGCTACTGCTCCACGCGCAGCACTCATCGAGTCCCTCTAAGTGACGAATTCGCGACCCCCCGTCAACGCGAGCCAAGAATGTACGGTCGTAGGCCGGGATAACGACGATCTCTCGCTGCTAGCAGCTCCGTGTTCTCTCACATCCGTTAGGGTGCCGTATTCCTCGGCCTGGGTTAAAGGGGTACTGGCAAAAAATTTTGAAGGCGAGATAACTTCGGAAATAGATTGGTGTGGACACATATACATCATCTCCAAAATATCAGCGGCGAATACAGCCTAGAACATATTTAAAATCAATTTTAAAGTGTGAGAAACGCAACCGAGCAGCCAGCAGGGGACCACGCGCAATCGACATCCCGTGGGTATTTTGTAAATAAACAACATCCACACACGTCACAAGTTTGTGTTTGCCGCTTCCGTACTGCCGGCGCTTTTCGCCGGCTCTCCCGGCTCGCCGCTCCAATCGGAGGGCCGTAGGGCGGAGCTTCTGCTTTCGAGAACGAACGACCCGATCGTTGGCGGCGGAGGCGCCGTGAATTCGTCAGCTCATCGGGCAACTTGCCGCGACCAAATTTCTACAGCGATTCCAGGCACTCTGTTTCTATAACTTTTAATTTACATTGGACGCCAAAACGCGCCGGAGACACGAAAAGCCCACTGAGCGAGCCGCACGGTCGCTGTGGAGGCGGCGGCCACGGCCGCGAAGTGGCCCAGGCCGGCGCCGGTAGCTCGAGTGATAGCTTGTTACAGCTGCACGAAATTGCACCCAAGTCCCAACCACGGCAGTTTATATGAGAAAGGAGTTAATGATGCGATGGCGGGTTGCATTAAAAATTGTCATCCGCACCGCTTACGAGAGCGGCAATCGAATATCCGCCGCAGTGCTAAGCCGAACACATCTGTAGGCGGACCTGTAGGCAGACCGCCGGCTGCTCCCAGCGCGCGTCGTTCTCTAGCCGCGGCAGCATTTGCACTCGCAGCGCCTGCGTCACGTCCACGGTCGCTTTTTAATTAGAAGAAGAAAAAAGAAAGGAAAGGCCGGGAGGTCAACCAGGTGTAGAGCCCGGTTTGCTACCCTGCACTGGGGGAATGGGGCTCAGGGAATAAAAGGGGGTGGGGGGGAGAAGAGGAAGAGATAGGAATGGGAAAGCGCGCACTCTAGTCCCGTTTCGGGCACTATAGTCTTTCACGCAAGTTCGTTTCACTCGGGAAATGTAAAAGGGCTTTCGTCGCCTTCTGCGAGGTCGATGGTAAAGACCGATGACTTGGAATAGTTTCCACAGTAAATGGTTGATTGTCCAATCGGCTCAGCGCGGTGGCAAGCATGCTCCTCTCCGACGAGTATTCGGGGCAGCGACACAGCACATGTTCTATAGTCTCTTCCGCCCCGCAGGCGTCACAGTGGGCGCTGCTGGCCATCCCGATGAGGAAGGAGTAAGCTTTCGTGAAGGTCACTCCCAACCACAGTCTACAAAGTAAAGTTGACTGGGGTCGAGACAGCCCATACGGAATACGGCGCTGAAGAAGGGGATCCTGAATATACAGTGGGGGATTCGAAAAGTCCGGTGTATTCCATTGCTGCATGGTAATCTTGCGTGCAAGGGAGCGAAGCGTCCTGGCGGCATCGGTTCTTGAAAGCGGAAGTAGAATGGTCCGGTCGCTCTCATGGCCTGTACGGGCAGCTTCATCCGCCAGCACGTTACCGATGACTCCGCAGTGACCTGGAAGCCACTGGAAAATTACGTCATGGCCGGCTGTGATGGCTTGATGGAATTTTTCTCTTATCTCTGTCACCAGTTGGTGTAGGGGGCCGTAGCGCAGGGCTGCGCGTAAGCTCTGTAAGGCAGCCTTGGAATCCGAAAAGATCGCCCAATTTTGAGGAGTAGCTCCAATGATATGGTCAAGAGCCTCACGAATGGCTGCAAGTTATGTAGGTGTCGAGCTCGTGGTATGGCCAATACGGAATCGAGTTGTTGCAAAACGTGCTGGCACAAACACTGCACCTGCCGAACTGGATGACGTTACTGAGGCATCTGTGTACACATGTTTCCGGTCGTTGTACCGTTCATGCAGTAACAGCAGCGTAAGCTGTTGAAGGGCCAATGATGACAAGTCGGCTTTTTTTCGAATTCCCGGAACACTGAGACGAATCTCAGGTTGTGACAGGCACCAGAACGGGGAGGTCGGTGTTGCCGCAGGGGCGTACCTTGAAAAGCGGCTCACGAGATCAGTACGTGGGGGCATTGGAAGAAACTGCCGGCGACACGGATTCGACAGGGCTACGGCAGCTTTGCTCTGTGATATCCCTCCGACGGTCACGTGGTCAGCTTTGTTCACACAAAATCCATCGTTTCGCGGCACCCGCTGAAACCGAAACTGCGACTGGCCGCATTGAAAATGCCTCTAATTAAACAACGGTTGCACGCTGAAGCAAATGGGGGTTCTATAAGGGATAAGTAGGTCACTAGCTACTTATCGCAACAAAAAAAAAACAAGATGCAAAATTTTTGTGTCAGTGCCCCTTAAAGGGACACTGAAGTGAATTTGTCAAGCTCCCGTTTTTGCTTGCACTGTGTAGACTGGCGCTCAAATTAGCACACTTTTCATCCGGTTGAGAAATCGGTAATTATTTTACAAAGCGCGAAAGAAGAAATACTACCATGCGCGGTTTGCGGCGGCCGCACAAACTAAGCTGTGACGTTAGGAGGAGGGGGCGCCGTGATTGGACGATGCCCAAGGTTAGCAATCAAACAAGTTTCGGTTTCGGTCTGTAAAACAACGTGTTTGACATTCGATGGCGTCGTTGGATGGGCATTCCCAATATCCCAGTTATCATAGTACCGCGCTTCTGCCATGTTGTCGGCTGTAAAATGCATAAGATAAGCCTCCCAGGACGGCTTGGAATCGTAGCATTCACTATCTGAGGCCTACGCAGTGCATGAACTCCCTCCGCGTCCCCAATTCTAATTCCAATTCTTTTTCCATGTTCCCCCCCTCCCAAAAATAAAAAGAATAACCTGGGGAACAACACCCGCTCCAGCAACGCTATGGCAGGTTTGCAGCCAATCAAAAATAAATGAACAGGGGTTATAACCCAAACATAACCCCTGTTCATAACCCCTGTGGGGAACCCCTGTTCCCCACAGACGCTCAAATGCATGCGCTTTTCCCCCATATTTGGAGCTTGCCTCGCTCATGCCTGTATCGTAAAAAGCGTGTTCGCACCAGGCCAAGGGTCTGTTGATTCTGGGCTGTGCCCACTGCCCGCAAGCAGTCGGTGCTTATGGCAACAGCACGCCAACGAGAACTCGCTAGCGCGCCAGTGCCAGCCTGCGCGAGTTCTGTGGACTAGCTCATGGAGCAATGAACGTTGCGGCCCAAAAAAAGGTGAACTCAATATAGAAAACATCGGCGAAAAACAAAAAAGTTCACTCATAAAAAAAAAAGCATGTACCCGCGGCGATTCGAACTTGTGACTGGCAAAACACTTGGGTTGACATACCAAGACCTAGCGCTCCAGACGTCTAAACCACGGAGGGCCGCTGGCAAAGTTGGAAAATATAAGGTATATAATGTATAACCAGTTTACACTTTTATTTCGTTTTAGTATTTCAAGCAGCTTAGGTGACTATTTGTTGTATTGCGCTCGTGCAGTAAGCGTCCCCCGAGTTTCCACAATAGCTCACGTCTAGCAATTGCATTTCGTAGACGGGAAAGCGTTCGCAGATGCGTATACGCATCTGCGAACGCTGCTGACCGTTCTGCTTGTTCGCCCAGCGCAAAAAAGTGCTTCCCTCACCCTAGTTTTACGCTGTACGGTAAAAATATCAGTTGATTTTATTTCCTTAGTACCTATATTGACTTCGCTCACTCTTCTCCCCCTTCAAGAGGCCTTATATTTTCCTACTGGCGTACCAGTCAGCGAAGCGTCGCATGTGCGCTTGTGCAGCGCTTGAGTGAAACGACCTTGACTTGGAGCTAGATACAGTGTACAAACTAACGAAGTAAAGAAAGGCGCATTCTTCCATTCCCAAACGTGTTGTGGCTTAGTTTCAACTGATCGAGCGAATTGCGACGACCCGTCGGCGGCCGGCGGACTAAACGGTGGGCCGACTGACTCGGTCGCGGAAGGTCGGCGAGCCGTGCAGTATAGCGCAGCCAATTGTCAGCTCCTCTCCTGCTGACGTCACACGAAAACGCCACAGAAAATGGGCGAGCGTAAAGAGAGGAGGACAGCATTTTCGAATTGATTTTTCTACTAAATAAATTCGCGTAAACGCGCACAGAGTGGTCGAAACAGGGCCCAGGGACTCCGGACTACAGTTTGCGCTCGTAATCCCGCATTGTTTACAAATCACTTCAGTGTCCCTTTAAAGCAGATGATGACTACTCCCTTCCCCGCTGCCAACTTACTACGAAGTGATATGCCACGCATTGAATTACGGCTTTGCATGGTCTTATTTCTAATAAGACCAAAACTGCGTCACTGTGGGTTCCTTTCGCGTCGTAAACACAGGGAGGATACAGTCAAACCCGGTTGTAGCGAACTCTAATATGCGCCGCGACTAGTTCGATATATACAATAGTTCGATATGGCCGAACCCGTCGATAACGAATTGTTTTGTTACGAGTTCGCAATACACGGACCCCCGCTGTCAATCTCACATAGAGAAACGAACAACTAAAGTATACCTTACACGAAACAATCGATTTGATTGATTGTAGGGTTTAACGCGCCGACGCAACGCAGGCGATGAGGCGCGCCGCAGTGGAGGGCTCCGGATTAATTTTGACCACCTGGGGATCTTTATCGTGCGCCGAAATCTCGTACACACGGGCGTTCTTACTTTTCGCCTCCATCAGAAAAGCGGCCGCCGCGGCCGGGAATCGAACCCGCGACCTCGTGCTCAGCAGCGCAACGCCTTAGCCACTGAGCCACCGCGGCGGGTTACACGAAACAATCCATTTATTGCATGCAATAAAGCTACTTTCCACCTTTCCAAGAGCGGCGATTTTCGTTTTCACTTTCTTTTTGGCGGAGACATCGTCAGCACCACTTCCAGTCTATGTCCTTCAATATCGCAGCAATATCCGTGCGATTCATTTTTTCGAAATATCGTTCCAGTGACTCGCCGACAAGATTAATGGAAGAGCATGGCATTCCAACACTTCAGGCACGCCGTCAAATGCAAAGTTTAAAATTTCTATTCTTCCTTAAAAATAACAAACTTTCATTTCGACCCGAGGAATTCCTTCAGCCACTAACTTCCCGACAAACACGGCATAGACACCTCGAATCTCTGACTCCGTACAGCGTTCGAACTAACATTTTTAAGTTTTCCCTTTCCCCGAGTACAATTACAGATTGGAATAAACTAACTGAATCGGCTGTTACCAATATTCACTCCCTTCAACTATTGGAATTCTGAATGGCATTGTTTTGCGTTTTCGATGAATTCTTGTGTGCGTGTACAATCTATTTCCAACAGTGTGCCACGTGTATTGCGTATTTTTGTAACTTTGGTACATTACTGTATTTGTTCAAACTATTTTGGTCAGTGTACCATGTGTATTGTGCCTAAATGTTTTTTTTTTCCTTGTGATGCCCCTCCTACTTCGGCCCTTCAACGGGCTTGTTGCAGTATGTTTTAAATAAAATAAATATTGGTGGGCTCCGTCGTGGATCTCGTGCGCCAGAAACACTCACGGAAGGTGTCGGGCGTCACGTCGCTCCACGCGAGTCTCAACATCTCAATCGCCGCTCCGAGACCCCATGCATTTCGGTGGCAATTGTATGCGCGCCGAGTTCGATATATCCGACGTGAACTTCGTTATAAGGAATGGGTTTAGCATGCATTATCGTAACGGATTTGGTTTTGTTCGATGTATAGCATAATTCGCTCTATCCGGGTTCGTTATAATCGGACTTGACTGTAATTGCCCACCACCTCGTCTGCTTGTGCTTGAGTTATAGCGCAGGGCTTTGTGGCTTCTGTTTCTGAAAGCGCGCTGACAGTTGCTAGCTGCGATAAATTCATGCCCCTGTCACACGGCGAATCTAATGAGATTCAGAGCGAACGACATTCGCTCTGTATGCCATTCACTTTAGTCCTGCAAACGCCCTTTGGTAATTGTTAAAAATATTAGAAGAGAATGAGGTGGCTATTTGCAGGTGCTCTAAACCATCACCATCATTATGCAGTTCCATCCGCCTATAAAGCGATCACTTACGTCCCGCAGGCGTGTTTACAAACGCTCCGCTGCACAGAGCACCCACGCGACATGTGTGAAGTCACTGCACGCGCTGTTCTTTTGAGCGCCTGCTAAAAGGAGCCCACCGTTCGAACTCTGTGACATCGATGTAGAGTATACTGATGCTGACGCCTTGGGTTTAAGCCCATAGCTTCTTTTTTCATTGCGTGACTTTTTTTCTAATCTTAATTTTTCCAAAATGCAAATCTATGTGTTGTTATTCTTAATAATAGTGATTTGGTATGGTTTACGTCGCTGTAGGTTTAGGGCGCAGCCAACGACGATGCCGCTCTGCATCGCGCGAACAGACATGCCACGTGGGTGCTCTGTGGAGCGAAGCGTTTGGGAATACGCCGTGTCCTCGCCTCAATTTCTTCATCAAAAATGGTGCCGTGACCAGGATCAAAGGATAACACAATTGGAGAGCTGAGTGCGAACCGCCCCACAACGATGACGTGAGTGACCACAACGATGGGACTGAACTGTGAGCGCTGACCATCGATGGCATGCGAGCGTCCGCAAAGAAAACTCAAGGAATTGAGGACGCAGAAAGCGTGTACCAGATCCCACGCCCTCAACGACCTTACCGATTCTTGGCGGACGCCTTGCGGAAACCACTTAAAGACAACGACGACGGCTTCGACCTTCCAAAGATTGTGATCCTTTTCGACGACCACATAGACAAACGACGCCGAGAATGGACCTGGAAGCCCTTTTCCGAAGACAAAGCCTTATGCGAAAGGACCTCACCGCACTTATCGACGAATAACGAATGAACGACAAGACATCATCAATCGCTGAGCTAATTTTCCTGTAGAAAAAAGTCTAATAGAAAAATATGAAATTCCGAAGAAACTGGACAGTGCAATTGAACAGCTTGTCGATTTGGATGATTTAGCGAAAGAACGTGAAGCCGCACATGAATTCGAAGATTCTATCATACTGCCAAAATTTAGAATGGACCGACTGTTCTCGGATTTGCAAAAACATTTTTCAATGACATCGTAATAATATCCCCGAAAAAACAGGACGGTATTGTAACGTCGACGAATCGGCTTCGGAGAACAGTCACCTTCTAAACGAAAACAGCAATTTGACGACGCTTCTGCAAGAACCTCATCGTGAGCCAGAAGTTAGTGAACAAGCTGTTTGTTTCGAACAAGGGATTAATTCATCAAATAACCAACTGGAGGCACCCGTTCCTGTTGCACGCTCATACGACTGCAACCCTAACGAGGAAATTTTCCGATTACCGGCAACAAGAAGGACGAATAATCGCATCAATGATAACGCCGTGCGGGAACCTGCAGAGCCATCTTGTTTGCAAGGTTTCACTGGGACGAAAATAAGATCAATGCGCAAGAAACGACCCAATAAAGGCCCACAAAAAGCACAGGTCAACGGAGAAGCACAGCAAAGTTATCGACATCGCAAAAGAAACTCTGGCTCACCCATGGAGACGCCGGATAGATGTCGCCTTTGCTACGTACAGCAAAGGTTCGAAAAGGATTTTGCTGGTCAAGGTAAAACGTGTAATTGTGAAGGCGTTCAAAGGAAGTCCGCGAAGATGGGAAAACCAAAAGGCCCTACGATGTACAGGCGCAACTTCCCCATGCACGGCTTCACCAAAACACGTGACCAATTGCCGACTGATCAGTAAAACGAAAAATTGGGCCCATCTCCCCGCGAGGGGGATTCGAGTAAATGCGTCGCATAGGGGGTGGGTGTATTGCGTTAACGTTTAGTGTTTGTGGAGTTGGTGGTAGTGAATGCGTTGTATCAGCACCTTCTTGACGTAGTTTGAATGAGTCAAAGATATAAGGTGCGTTCGTAGCCTCCCATTCTGTGTCGGCTTTGTGGCGCAGTGGGTAGAGCACCATGTACATTGCGTTCCGCCCGCAGAGTCGAGGGATCGAAACCAGGCGCCGGATGGTATTTTTTTATATAGTGTAGGGGGAGGGGTGCGGACTACGACTACGGACGTCACCGCGGGTGACATCGTGAGTTACTGAAATAAGAAAAGGGCAGCCTCACGAATAAGGATCGTTTTACACATGGAAAGAGTCAGGCAGTACGTCAGTACGACAATTCCTGGACACGACAAACGATTGACGCCCATGCCACACGAAGCATGCACGAGCCCCGCCGACGTCTCGCATTCTCCGCCTCACGGCATTCGAGGCACGCCCGTCGGTGGTCTCCAATTCTGCCACGCTCCCGCCATTTGCCGCTTTTTAAATTTTTTTGCAGAGTACTTTATGGGCTAGCCTTGTCGTCTTAGCTCGCTAACGGTCAATGCGACTGCCGGAATTCGGCGGCGCAGCGAGATAACGGACCCAACTAGAGCCTTCTGTATCGGCGCCACGGAGTCACGCTGAGGCTTCGGAAACCACGCGGTTTAAATAGTCCAACCTCGTGAACCACATGCGCTTGTCATACATCTCCCCGTTATTTAGCGCAAAGAAAACTGCAGGTACATTTCAGGCAAAATCTGTGTCTATAATCACAGCCCCCGCGTCATTTAGTTAGAAACGCTCACTGGGTTGGTTTACGATAGTAAGCAAAAAAGCGGCCGCGCAAGAAAGAAATGGCGCCTTCGAAATGAGGCAGAAAGGCTCCAGCAGCGCAAGAACACAGTGGCGACTTCGAAATGACGCAAAACAGCTCCAGTATACGAAAGTAAAGCAAATGCAAAAGGGACAGAACTCCCGCTGGCGCAGTTTCAGGCAGGGGGCGCGCGAGCCCTGCGAAGGCGGGAAATTAGAAATGCAGTGCTCAGTGAGCGGATAACGGCGGTGTATAGCCATTATGGCGGATCACTGCTCGGCACTTCCGACAGCTTTCACAATGAGTGTAACGGCTTTTTTTTTTTTTTTTTTGAGCAGGCTACACACTGTGCAGCACCCAGCGTGGGAAAGCCACCTCACCAGGAGCCATCTGAGTGTAAACGTGGCGCGAAAAAACAAAACAGAAAAACGCACAGACAAAGCGCTGACTAACCAAGGAAATTTATTGTGGCTTATAAACCAGCAATAAATAGGAAAGAGGGGGAAGGCGCGGCTTGAGAGACGTTACGAAAAAGTATATTAACTTTTCGCGCACTTCATCATTTAAATACGTACCAACTGGCCGGCCTGTATACAGTCCGTGTTGCACAGGCCAAGCTTACCCTTTTGCACGACTGGGAAGATTGCTCCACCGTGACAGCCGTGCAGATTCAGCGTCCATCTAGGCGAAGTGACAAATTTAACCGCCGGGCTCCACCAGTACCGATGCGAATCTTCCAATGGTATAGGGCACGCAACCTCCCGTGTGGCAAGGTCGTTTCACTACGGTGAATGTGCGGACCGCCGTACTCCGTTCCGAGACAGGTGCCCTTCCGGTGCTTTGCGGAACGTTAATTAAACTTGTTGATATGCTGCGGCTAGCCCCTTAACCAGTACAAAGGTACCAAACCGCCATTATTTACGAATGCGTACCATTATGTATACCAAACGAATGCGTGCCACAGAACATTTGATGATTGAATATACGGGGTCTTGCAAAGCGTTTGGCGCTGCTTTGAACCCAGGCCGGTCGCGCATAAATACCCGGCATTCTACGCTTAGACTACCAGAATTTGCTGAAACCAATACGGGGAATTTCGAATCAAAGCAGGAGATGGCGCCGGGTGCACACAGGAGGGGCGGGCTTGTTTGTACCCACAGGGGAACGGAACCTCGCGAATGTCGAGCTCGGGGAGCGCCGCCTGCAGTGGTTGTGCGCGATAGCGTCCAGCGCTCCCGCGGACAGACTTTGCCCCGAGTGTTGCAGGGCGACCGGTTCTCTTGCTCACGCCGCATTCGTTCCCTCTATCGCCTTCATCTGAAGGTTTCACACTTAGACAGAAGGACGTCGCCTAGAAACGCTACTTCTGGGCTGCCCACGACGCCGACGACGGAGACGAGAGCTCGAAACAACGGCTTGTTTTTATCATGGCTGCAGCCTTAATCGATAGTCCTCACTCACGCACATACACCATGGAAGGAATAACCAAAGCGTTTACACGCTAACGCGTCAAAAGGCTACACCGAAAGAAGCAGACTCATGTCTGCCTGTTTATTATTTTTTTTTCCTCTTTGTTCTGCACTCAGTATGGAGCAGGCATGAAAGTAGCAGGACGAACTTCGCCGCGACTACAGCAGCAGCGAGACTACGCGAACGCTGGAGAAGCCGCACCTGCACATCGCTAAAGTGTATACAAGAAGAGAAAGGTGTGTCGTTCGGGGCCGATTAGGGGGGTCCCTTTTGCGATGAAAAATTTCTGCTGAGGAACTCCTGTTGTAGGCAGCGCCCGTGGCGGCCGCTGCTTACAAGTCGGCTTCAGAAGTTTTGTTTGTTAAATTAATCCTTATTTCTTGCACTAAATCGTCTTAATTCGTTATTTCATAATAAAAAGCTTTATAAAACCCGTCACATAACTGTAGTTTCATTTTAAAGCTTATAGGTGGCGCCAAGTGCAACAGGAGTTCTCCGGGGAACGCCAGCGCTCCTTACAGTTTTTTTCCACCGCCAAAGGGACCCGCGCTCTCCATTCGTCCCCCCCCCCCCCCCCCCGCACGACACACCCTCTAGTACACTGTAACATCGCGGAACCTGTCGCTGCCGCCACAGCGTACATGAGAACCCGGGGCGGACAACACTGCGGTGGCCGCTTCAAAATAACAATCACACCGATAGCATTCCACGAATTTAGGCCGCTGATCGCTATTGAAGCGGTGCGCTCTGCGCTATTGTGTGACAGGCTCGTAGCAAACTCGCCGCAACCGCTGCCACTGCGGATATCTTCCCTTCTCGCCACTAAGCAGTCCTGGCTCTTCTAATTCACCGAGGCTTCGAACCGCTCGTAAAAACGGCGCCAGGTTTTTGCGAAATGAGACCACCAGTGCTAGCGCAGTAAAACACCTCGCGACGCCTCCACGCGAATGACAAGCGCCCCTCGGGGGCTCGAACGGCATCCCGGGACGGGCGCCTAATTGTCAGCGCGCTCGTGCCGTCGCTGGCTGCCGAGACAGGCACGCAACGCCCACGTCGGGGGATGACTTGCGCAGGTCTGCGAGGCTAGAATGTCAACGGCAGTCACGCCGATTCATAAAGGCACACCTGTAGCAGTTACCTTGCGGATAAGGTCACGCCGGACACTCGTGGAAAGAACAGGTGCATTCATTTGGGCTTCCCGTGTGGCGTCACAAAATAAGGTGTCGCAGTCTGTGCACAAAAACGGCGCCATCCGTCCACGGGGAGCGAACCGCGTTGTTGTAAGGCTGACAGGAGACAGCAGTGCTGTTCTTTAGCGTGCCGATGTTTTAGGCTCCAGAGAAGAATTACTGCAGGGGCACCTACACCTGCTTGCATGTATGAACGTGAAGGCAGTAAGAAAGGGCGAGTCGGCCGTGGGCCTCTGATGCCAATTCAGTGGGGCCCATAGCTCCGTGTGGGTATACGCAGATGTTGTGTGTCTGTATGTGTGTGTCGACGTCGCAGCCGCATGACCAGTGATGACTTGTGATGCTTCTGATGATGAGCTTCTGATGCCGGCAGTCATCGCTATGGGCCAACAGAGCCGCCAATGCAACGCTGTCTTGTCCGTCGCTCCCCTTTTGTGTCCCGTTTTTCGTGCGCTGATCAGTAACGATGAATTTTAGTCAACTCGCAGTCCTCTTGAAGTACACGCTGTGCTTCACAAGTGAGCAGATTAAGCCCATCTTATACCCAGTATAGCGAATGGCAATAGCTATGAAGGCCTCCTGAGAGTGGCACAAGAACTGGTCCCTTCCTTGTAACTACGGCACAAACATAGAGAAGTGGCCGCGAGGACTAAAATTATGTGCAGATGACAAATTTACGTCCCATGGTTCGTGCAGAAAATTTTCCCTTTCTCAAGGAATTTTCTGGCGTAATTCTGGCGAAAGGGAAAAGGGAACTGATATATACAGAGAATTTTTTTTTTCGCGGCGAAGAAACGAAAAAAAAAAGTGTTAGTAACTAGACCTTACATCAACACTCGTAGCAGGGGACTGTCAGAGCGTGAATAAATGCTACGAACACGAAGCCTGAATTACCCTAATGCCCCTGTCACACGGGCACTTTCAATCCGGATTGAAGGGGAGCGCGATTGACTTTTCGAGCGCGCTCGACGCACCGCCGCTGCTGCACGCAAGTTCAATCTCGATTGAGAAGTTGCACCCGTTGCACTCACGTACGCCAGATGGCATTAGAAATGTACTTCGCGGAGGCGTCTGGTAACTTTTAGCGGCCATAGTTATACGGAACTATAAACGGAACTATATAAAACGCTTATCTGGGTAAAGTTAGTTGGCGCAATTTGTGGCGTTAGTTGAAGTTGTCAACTTGTGTGCTATTGTCAACTTCTGTGCGGGGACGAGAGCCACTTTCGTTCGATCGCGTCTGTCCCGTGTCCTCTTTCTTGTGTGTGTGTTTCTTTGCGCTACTCAGTATGTTCTCAACCCCAATCGTGCTTGGGAAACTAGGATTGAGTCCGAGCGGGGTCGGGCTCGACAGTGATCGAAACTGCCGTGTAGCAGCGCCCGATCCAGATTGAGCTCGGTCCGGATCGAAGAGCACCGCGTACCTCCCGTTACGGCCAGAGAGTCGTGGGATTGAAACCGGGCGCCGCTATTTCTTTTTTATTTATAGTGTAGGGGGAGAGGTGCGGACAACGTACGGACGCCGGACATAGCCCCGAGAAAGACATGCTTTGCATCTAAAACTCCAGTAACTCGCTTGAAGCACGCTCACTCGCAAATTGCAAACAAACGCGTTTTGTATCGCGCACTCCTTAGACTGCGTCCATCTCCGCTGGTCATGCTTCTTCATAGAGCGGAACGACACTCAAATTTTATGGGCCTACAGCCCAGGAAAGAAGCGTGTGAAGGTGAATGGGAGAGACCTTAATCCTGCAGTTGACCTAAAGGGGCTGCTGTTGATGGCGATAAGGAAAAAGGGTTTTGCGTGACGCCAGTAAAACAGCATGTTCGGACGCACCTTGGGTGTAAATCGGCCCATCAAAAACTCGAAACACGGCCTCCACATTCTAAGTAACTAGACAATGTTAAGGTAATTAGGCGATGTTAGCAACTCAATTCAGGCTCCCTTGAAGTCGATATATACATAGTTTCTCTGCCTTAACTCGACTTCCTGCGCCCATGAACTCATCCTTGGTTGGGACTTTCTTTCGTATGCCTCCGGCGTTATTTCCTGCCGTGAACCAGCTATCCACATCACCGACACAGAACATCCAAATTGTCAGGACGCACCACAGCAAACCCTAAAGTTGAATGCCGAATACGTTTTGGAAGCTGGTTGCGAAGAAGTTTTGTCAGTCACATCGGACGAAATTGTCGAAGGCGGTGCGGTTGCCATCCCACGTGCAAGGCAGTTGCCGCAAGGAATTCCCTTTGAAACCTGCCTTGTTCGGTTCGTGAGAGGATCCGCACCCTGGTTTCCCTTAACACCACGCATAAACCAGTACTATTGCCACAAGTAACTACGGCAGCTTCGGTGGCCGGCAGTACCCCTGAAGCAGTCGTTTCCGGCGGCGTGCGTTCCTCGAACAAGCCCTCACCTGCTCCTCCTGGTGATATGTCAGCCCTGGCTGCCACTCTCAGTCCCGACCTAACACCAAACCACACAAAATTATTGCTTGATGTCCTGTTCAAACACCATGCTTCGTTTCACGTGCAGTCGCCTGGCATCAGACAACTGTCACACAGCATCGAATCGAAACAGATGGATTGGCTATGATTCGACGCAGACCGTATCGTGTCTCCTCGTCTGAGCGCAAGATAATTGAAGATAATGTGGCCGATATGCTTAAGGGCAAAGTTACTCGTCCAACCACAAGTTCATGCTCCTCCCTCGTTGTGCTCGAGGCGAAGCTTGAGGCGCATTCACGCGTCTCATCGTAGCGCAGTCAGAAGAGCGCCGCGTACCTCCCGTTGCGGCCAGAAAGTCGTGGGATCGAAACCGGGCGCCGCCGCGTCCAATGGCACTTTTTCTGGCGACGTCACTTCCGTGACGCATATCACGTCACGAAAATCTTTGTGTAGCCGGGCATAAAACACGTTCGTGTTAAAACCATTTCGCTACTGAGAGAAAGAGAGAGAGAAACTCTTTATTAAAGAGTAAAGTGCAGAGAGGTTTGCCGACATCAGTTCACCGGCATGCCACTCTGCCGGGAAAGGAGGAGAGGGAAAAAGGTAGTAGGTGTAGTGAAGAAAAGGAGAGTAGTAGTAGTGAAAAAAAAAATATGATCCTTCTTCAGGAAATTGAGTTCAAAGGCTCTTGAGATGGAGCAACAACTACAATTTCGTGGACACACCAATGTCCTGGAGGAATTCGAATAGCGCGGACAAGATTTTGCGCTGAGCGGAGGGAGAGGTCCATGGTCCAAGTACCAATATTAATGTCAATGGTCCAGGGTGGAGGCAATCCATTTTATGTTGTAAACGGCACCTTGAGTCGGCATAGGCAGATCATTCCAGTAATATGTGTTCAACAGTTTCAAGTGAACCACAATTGTCGCAATATGGGCTTGATGTCTGGCCAATCCGATGTAGATAGGAATTTGTTAGTGCTGCATTAAGACGAAGTCTATGCAGCAACGTCTCCAAGTGGCGGGGTAGACTGTACAGAACAATCGAGGTATCACTTACACAGTCATCCGCTCTCTCCCTGATATAAAACGCTTCGGCTAATTCCCTCGCAGCCCTGTTCTTGCTTTTGTTTAGTATTCTTATCTCTTGGAACCGTGGCTCACAACCACAGGAACGAGAGTTGGTGGGCAAATGTGCTCCATTCAGAGGTCGGCAAACTCACTCATGAGTCCACTCACTCAGACTCATTTGGACTCAAACTCACGCGTGAGTTTGAGTTTGAGTGAGCGCGAGGCTAGTGTGGCATGGTGAGTTTGAGCTTGAGTGAGTTTGAGCCGAGTGATCACGACTGAGTTTGAGTCCGATTGAGTTTGAGTCCATTTTGAGTTCTGAGTACATTTTGAGTTTGAGTCCATTTTGAGTTCTGAGTACATTTTGAGTTTGAGTCCATTTTGAGTTTGAGTCCATTTTGAGTTTGAGTACATTTTGAGTTTGAGTCCATTTTGAGTTTTGAGTACATTTTGAGTTTGAGTCCATTTTGAGTTCTGAGTACAATTTGAGTTTGAGTCCATTTTTAGTTCTGAGTACATTTTGAGTTTGAGTCCATTTTGAGTTCTGAGTACATTTTGAGTTTGAGTCCATTTTGAGTTCTGAGTACATTTTGAGTTTGAGCACATTTTGAGTTTGATTACATATTGAGTTTTGAGTACATTTTGAGTTCTGAGTAAATAGGAGTTTTGAGTTTGAGTACATATGAGTAGCCTGGCAGGCAGCTATGGTTGGCTGTTAAGTTTCATGCGTCACTGTGGGCTCGGAATTCAAGTTACCTGCGGGTATGGCACCAATCGCGATCTGCATGATCGGTTGGGAGGGAGGTGGTGTCTGATTTTTTTTAGTTTCTTGTTGAATTTTTATGGCCATAAGCACTTGCTGTATACCTAATTTTCGCGGCTGGGCGCGTGAGTGATAATTGACTGGTGAGGTCATAAAAAAGGGTTGTCTTAACTTTTCCTCCTGACGGATCCACTAAGAGCGTGGGAAAGGGTGGTGGGAAAGCACACGGCGGCGCTGGCGTGCTGGTTGTTCGCCTGCTACTGTTAACGGCCTGATATACTAGGGGTCACAAAGGAAGAGGTGAGAGCCGGGGGGAAATGGGGGCGGGGGCTGTCCTTTCTACTGTTTCAAATGAATTAGCTGAATTGACTGGGCAGCGCCCCTTAAGACAGAATAATCACCACATTAGATTGGGTGAAAAGTGAAACTGATGAGGCTAAGGCGTGTAAGGTATCAAATGAAAGGTCCGGATTAACGGAATCACGCGGGGTAAATAAAAAAAAATGCTTCCTGATTGTAGTCATCAGGCAGTCATAATGAGTTATAGATTGGGTTAAAATTCAAAATGACGCTGCGAGGGCATGTGGGGAATCAAATTCAAGGTCTCGATGTGGGGAATCATTCGGGACGAACATGAGATATGGATATATCATGACGTAGCCATGGTAAATCAAAGATTCGGTTAAAATTCAGGTTCATGACGCTAGGGCGTATCAAATTAAAGGTCTCGATGAGGGTAATCTCGTGCTTCCTGATTATTATCATGACATAGTCAAAATGGGTCATAAATTAGGTTAAAATTCACAATGATGCCACTGGGTGTCCGGGGTATCAAATTGAAGGTTCCGATAAGGAAAATCACGTGGGACAAAAATGTGGTAGGGCTATATCATGAGATAGTCATGGTTAGTCATTGATTGGTTTAACGTTCAAATTGATTCCGCTAGGATGTGATGGGTATCAAATCAATGGTCTTGATGAGCCGAATCACGTGGGAGAAATACAAAAATGCTTCCTGGTTATAACCATTAGATTGTCATGGCGAGTCTTATATTGGGGTAAAATTCGAAGTGACCCCGCTAGGGAGTGTAGGGTATCAAATTTACGGTCTTGAAGAGGGGAATCACGTGGTACAAATAAAAAAAAGGCTTCGTAGTTCGAATCATGAGATGGTCATTATGAGTCATAGATGGGGTTAAATTCAAGGTGAGGCCGCTGAAGCATGTGGGGCGTCAAATTGAAGGTTCCAGTTAGGGGAATCATGTCGGACACCTAAATAATGCGTCCTGGTTACAGTCATGAGTCATGGTTAGTTTGACTGGTATGAATTCCATATGACCCTGCTAGGGTGTGTGGGGTATCAAATTAAAGGGCTCGTCGAGGGGGTCACGTGGGACAAATATGAAAATGCTTTCTGGTTATAATTATGAGGATATCGCAAAAGGTATACAGCAAAAGGTACACACTCTCACTCTCACACTCACACTCACACACTCACTCACTCACTCACTCACTCACACTCACACTCACACACTCCCACTCACACACTCCCACTCACACTCTCACTCTCACACTCTCACTCTCACTCACACTCTCACACTCTCAATCTCACACTCTCAAACTCTCACTCTCCCTCTCTGACTGTCTCAATCTCTGTGAGGCCATGTGAGTTCTGAATTCATTTTGAGTTCTCAGCCCATTTTGAGTTCTGAGTTCATTTTGAGTTTTGAGTACATTTTGAGTTTGAGTACATTTTGAGTTTTGAGTACATTTTGAGTTTTGAGTACATTTTGAGTTTGAGTACATTTTGAGGTTTGAGTACATTTTGAGGTTTGAGTACATTTTGAGTTTTGAGTCCATTTTGAGTTTTGAGTTCATTTTGAGTTTGAGTACATTTTGAGTTTTGAGTCCATTTTGAGTTTGAGTACACTTTGAGTTTGAGTACATTTTGAGTTTTGAGTACATTTTGAGTTTTGAGTCCAAATTGAGTTTGAGTACATTTTGAGTTTGAGTACATTTTGAGTTTTGATTACATTTTGAGTTTGAGTACATTTTGAGTTCTGAGTACATTTTGAGTTTTGAGTCCGAGTGAGTTCTGAGTTTTGAGCTCAATGTGAGTTTGAGTTTGAGTGAGCGCAGATGTGCTGCTCAGCATTGAGTCTGAGTTTGAGTGAGTGGTGATTCGAAAAAAAAAAAATTGTGAGTGAGTTTGAGTGAGCCGCGCCAACTTTGCCGAGGTATGGCTCCATTATCTTTACCAAGCGAGAATTCCCGTTCTCTGGCTCTCTCATTGACGCAACGGCCTGTTTGGCTAACGTAAGACCTTCCGCGAGACGAGATAGCGCCTGTCTCGTCTATCCGTGTGCTTTCGTTGCGCTTTAAATCTGGCAGCGTGGTTTTATTTGATGTAGCTTGGCGAGAATGGGATGAAGACCCAGTAGTAGTCGCCTCCTGGCTCGAAGATTCTCGATGATTTCGGCGAAAGACATCAGGACATGACTGTCTCGATTCTAACTGGTGTTTTCCGAACAGGGTGGAGGAGGGCGAACACTGCCCCCGTTGCCAGAGTGGGCCGGGGTCCAAATCAGGTGGAAATTTGTGAGTGTGCGGCGATGCCCGGACGAAGGGGAGGGCGCAATCTCCTGGGCTTTCCTGTAGGCAGAGGAGTGACTGCGTTGATGACGGGCTACATTGTTGGTGCCTGAGCAATGGCCAACATGATAGCCACTTTTTTTATTTTCTAAATCGGAGATCTGTGGCAGCATTGTCATGGCGGAGGCGGTGTTTCCATTGTTATCGACTACTACCGCAGCCATTTAGGTCTTTGATTGCGACTGGTGTCCCGGATGGGCACGGCTACGGCATCCGGGTAGCTACGGCAACCACTTTGCTTTGATGGGCGAACGGCGAGCTTCGATTGCAGTAGCTCTTTTATGCCTGTGATCACGATGTTACCTCAGATGCATGTTTCCGGGGATGGGATGGACATGTACAGTGGAACCCCGATCTTATGTCCCCGTGTTTTACGGCAGCCAGGCTTTTACTACGAACTACTCTAGTCCCGGCGAAGTCCCTGCTGAAACAATGCATTAAAAACCTCGATTATACGACACGATTTCATGTCTGACCATCGTTATCCGACGACCCACGCGAAGCTCGCGACTGACCGGCGGACGAAATGAAAGTGACGCGGGCCTCATCCGAGGACCTTGTGCCCGCTCATTGGGTTGTCTCAGGCAAAGCTTTCTTTTCCGTCTTATCTTTCATGTCTCTTCCCTCCAGCAGCCGCCCACGCCTCTGCACAATCCCTTTCTCCCTCTCCTCGCTGGTGTCTCCTTTTGTTGACAGTGCGCAGGTGTACATTTCTCGCCCCAAAAAGTAAATTTCCAACGACGTTACCCTGACAGGCTTAGGTTCCCACGTGCTAGTCGTGATCGTGCGTGCCATGATTACACTGCCTAGAGCGGATCGCAGCAGTGGAATGCGGTGCAAGGTGTTTTCGCGACTGGCACTTGCACTGCATTAATTCTTTTCGCAATTACTTTTTCTAATGATTTGGGTTTCTGAACCTTGCAAAGTATTAGATTGCAGTTTCTTGCATATCCGTCGCGCAAAACTGTATTTATAGGCCTAATTGTTGCTCCGATTTTACGACGCCCGCATTTTAAGACGCTTTTGTACGGTCCCGAGAAACTCGTTTAATCGGGGTTCCGCTGTGTTCTATTCCACCATGACGTCGGAGTGATGTTTTCACTCGGCTCCCTGGAGGCAGAGTGAAGGCCCAACTGTTGGAGTACGAGTACGTTTGCCTCCGTTTTTTAGAGCCTTTTGCACTGGCACTTCACTGGGCCTGTGATTAATTCGTCGAGCGTGTTATAGAGGTGTAGTTCTTGAAGTCTGTCAGTACCGATCCAGTGTGGTAGACCCACCGTATGTTTATAGCTTTTCCGTATAGACTGCATTCACTGGCGTGGCACACATGCGGGCAACCATGTGCGTGCGCCGCCAAGCGTCTGTGTTTCTAAAGCAACGCCACGAAATCACGTGTCACGGGTTACGTGCACCTTTACGAGATGGCGGTACTTGTCCGTGCTGGCGTCCGATAAAGCACAGCACACGACAACAGCGAAAGCTGTTTCATGTCCCGAACTGTGCCCAACCGAACGCAAAGTAATGAATACCTCGACGCCCAATACTGTGACATGCAGCACCCTACGATATACCTATCGCAAGAAACGGTTGAAATCGTCGCAGAACTAGGTAGACGTGTTATGATTGAGCCCGCCGCTGGGCTTCGTTTCAATACTCCTCGGGTGTGCGGCGAAGCCTCCGCTATGTGCGCCTTTCAAGCAAGCCCTCCCTTGTCGGTGACTCATGCTTTCACGTCTGGACAAGCCTGGGTCAGGCGCCTCGCTTTCGGCGCGTTTCAAACTTCAGCGGTTACCGGCGAAGCAGGCTTCAACGCGCCCCAAGGACACGGAAGACCCGCGTCCACAGCAGAGTCCCCCTCTCTCCCCTCTCTCGGACTCAGCGTGCGCCGCTACTACGGACTGCTCACGAACTCTGGAAAGAGTGTGGTGTGTTTGTGACGTTCGTGGCGTGTGCACAATCTAGAGGGAACGCTTGTTTTCACCGTTGACGCTTTCGGGTATAAATACGACTCCCGAAAGCAGTATATGCCATTGCTGTTTGAGCAGAGAATCCATGCTGTCGCTCTGCTCGAGTCCTGTATTGTAACCTTGCCCGTAGGGGCGTTGTTCTTTGGCTTCGACCCACCTCTCGCTATGAAGTAAACAGTTACGTTAGCCTACGGCTTCTGGACTTCTTCTAACTGCAACAGCAGCTGGCCGCTCGCTTCACACCACGCTACCAACACGTATGTCGGGGGCGACGGAGCTCGGCTCGGGCCGGCCTTCCCGGTCGCAACAACGGGTAAAACCTTCGGAGCCTACGTATGAGCGCAACTGCGGGGCAGCGTCGTGATGGAGAGAGTCGCGTGCGTCTGCAAGTGAAGGCCGATTGCCACTCCAGGTCTGTCACTTAGGTGTTCAGGGACAGCAGCATAAATATTGGTTGCGAAAATTTTCCCGCGCGGCAGCCAAACAAGTGATTTTTTCAAAGGGGCGATTCCACGAGAGAACGAACATGCGTGTACACGACCATTTTTTGTTCATTCTTGTTTTTTTATTATATATGTGCGCAATATGGAAACCCCCGAAAATCAAGTTTGTTTTCTCCTGAGGTGCGTAGTTCGGGAGAAAAAAATGTTTGAATGTGCCCGGAGCGCAGCGGTGGTTTCGGCAACTGCAGATTTTTCCAAGTTTGCGTCTCTGTGTACGTCAAGGAGTTCAAGGGGTGTGTATAAAATGTTTTGGGCCATAAACTAGACCAGAATGCTAATCTGTGTAACGCAAAATCAGCGTCCTGCAGCGAACAAAAAATTTCAAAAAAAATCGTGAAATCGGCCCAGACGATAATTTGTTAGTGTTTTTGACGCCCCCTATCTACATTTCTTCTTTTCTGAAAAACTTGTAAGTCGGCCATTTTATTGGCCATACGTATCTGAACGCATAAACAAAAGATGGTGTTTGTAGAAAATTTATAAGTACTAAAAAAAATTTAATAACTTCGGCTCTTTTTCAGAAATTGCGCAAATTCAAAACTCAATATAAAAAAAAACCCATTCTCGATTTTCTTCAAAATTGCGAAAATAAGACTCCTTTACTTGGACAACAAAACTGCGGAAAAACATGTTGCATCATTTTGTTGAGAACAAAGTTATAAGGGGCCAAACTTGGGGCTCGCGCGACGCGTCTTGGCGCGCCGCGGTAAGTTCTGGCCGCTGTTGCCGGACGTTGCGCGGGTGTACACGGGCGGTAATTCATATTACACTGCCACATGCCGCCACGGTCAATCTCTTTCCAGTATTCCCAAACGAAAAAAACTATTCTGGAGATTCTTCTGTTTTTTTTTTTTTTTTTTGCCCGCCTCTGTTTCCCTAATTTGTTCTTTAACGAGCTAACTTTTTGGCCGATACCAGCTCGAAAGCGCTCCTTTGCGAACGTCACTCTTCTTATAGGGAAAGGAAAGAAGGATTCGAAACAACAGGAAAAGTTTTTCCGGTGGTTATATCGGGTAGAAGTGGTAGGAGTGGTCGAAATTTTCTATTATTATGGCGCTTCGGTCACAGCACGAGTAAATTACTGAAGGGATTTCAGTTTTTTCACAAGAATATTTATTCAAGCAAAAAGACACAAGTTTGGAAATTGGCTGTCAGACTATCGTGATTAATTATTTACAGTCAGGAACACAGCAAAAGGCATACGTGTGGGAATACAACTCAACTAAAATATTTATAATATCTGCACCACAGCTTCCTCGGGCGCTCATACAGTCAAGCACAGCCACTTCGCAGACGTGTAGTTTGCTCTGGAACGTTCGTACAGCTGATATTTCTTCTTGAAATGGCTGGCTGCACCGTCACTAACGTAAACAACGTAGCTGTACACAGGGGCACTTTCTTCCAGGCATTCGTGCACCTTGTGGAGCGAGCGCATAGCATGCACGTGCGGTATCGTGTTGCATGTGTTCGCTAACTACTGCGAAGCTCTGAACTGATTTTCTTGTAGTTACAACGCACGTAAACAGTGAAACCTGTGTTTTGTGCCAGTGGTACGACTGGACTTCATTTGGCAGAATAACTGTCCAATTTTCAGAGAAGTCGAAGTGCAGTACAATGCTTGATCGCCGTTCGCATCTTTTCGATTCGTTTATGGCAATGGCCTGGGTCCGCCTAATAGAGTCATGGGAAATCCACTTCGTGACCCATTTGCCTAGCTCCTTCACGAATGCAGCTGGCGGTAGACTCTTTTTTATCAGAGAACCAATTTCCCATACAGCGTATGTGACGTCTTCTTCTTCCGAAACGCCCAAAGCGGACATGGTAAGGTTGTCGGCCATTGGGAATTGCCGGCACGCGCCCAAGAAACACTGCGTCGATGGTGAGGTGCAAAGACAAAGCTCCTTTAAGTTGCTCATTCTTCGGTCAACCCCTGTAACATTTTGCAGGGCCAAAGCAGACAGGTCGGCATTCGCACAATAAACGCAGACGCACACTTCATGCTGGGGTGAGTGCAAGACTTGGGCGGGAATGAACTGTGGGTGGGTGAACGGGTCACACTTTTTTTTTTTTCAGAACAACATCCGCTAGGCTTCCCCTGCCACATGTATCAGGATAAGAGTGTGCGGGTAGTCGAGCAAGCAAACACGCGCACAAATGCACGTGCAAACACTTAGGCACAAATGAAAGCACCCACCCATGAAAAAAAAAAAAATATTTTAAGGGGAGGAGTCAAAAGCAAACAAAAATATGGCAAGAGTAAAGCAAAGGGAAGCATCCGTTGAGAGCCCATCAACCAGTGAGTTGAAGGACAGAAAAGGACGGGGCAGTAGCCTCCCCTTACTGCAATTTTCGTACGCAAGCGTATCAAAATCGCTAGTAATACTGTAATGTACGCTTCGCCTTTGTGATATGTGACTAAACAATAGATATACGGCAATAATATGACAACAGACCGGAATTTAACAATACATCAAGAAGCCAGGTGCCCGACCGCACCTGATTCTCATTCCAGTAAAATAGGTTCGCGTGCACGTGGCGTCTCCGAAAAGCCTCCTACGGCCTCGTAAGCCGTGGTGCAGGTGTTTGTTTCCTGGTTAGTTATTTTTAAGGTCGTTCTCTCATGTTTGCCTCAAAGAAAGCGGTGTGATACCCTGTACTGACGCCAGCGCACCATGCACCACCAGCGGAAATGCGCCCGTCGTGGTGGGGAACTGATTAGGGTCTGAAGGTCAATCCATTCCCTCCCTTGTAACTGCCCGAGCGCCATCTGTTTCGGTTGCCTGCGCATCGGAGGAACCTTTGTTTTTTTTTTTTTTTTTTGCATCCCGCAAAACACTGGTGCCGCAAAGGAGCGCTTTCGAGCTGATATCGGCCAGAAAGTTAGCTCGTTATAAAGAACACATTAGGGAAACAGGCGGGAAAAAAAAAAAAAAAAACAGAAGAATCTCCAGAATAGTTTTTTTCGTTTGGGAATACTGGAAAGAGATTGACCGTGGCGGCATGTGGCAGTGTAATATGAATTACCGCCCGTGTACACCCGCGCAACGTCCGGCAACAGCGGCCAGAACTTACCGCGGCGCGCCAAGACGCGTCGCGCGAGCCCCAAGTTTGGCCCCTTATAACTTTGTTCTCAACAAAATGATGCAACATGTTTTTCCGCAGTTTTGTTGTCCAAGTAAAGGAGTCTTATTTTCGCAATTTTGAAGAAAATCGAGAATGGGTTTTTTTTTTATATTGAGTTTTGAATTTGCGCAATTTCTGAAAAAGAGCCGAAGTTATTAAATTTTTTTTAGTACTTATAAATTTTCTACAAACACCATCTTTTGTTTATGCGTTCAGATACGTATGGCCAATAAAATGGCCGACTTACAAGTTTTTCAGAAAAGAAGAAATGTAGATAGGGGGCGTCAAAAACACTAACAAATTATCGTCTGGGCCGATTTCACGATTTTTTTTGAAATTTTTTGTTCGCTGCAGGACGCTGATTTTGCGTTACACAGATTAGCATTCTGGTCTAGTTTATGGCCCAAAACATTTTATACACACCCCTTGAACTCCTTGACGTACACAGAGACGCAAACTTGGAAAAATCTGCAGTTGCCGAAACCACCGCTGCGCTCCGGGCACATTCAAACATTTTTTTCTCCCGAACTACGCACCTCAGGAGAAAACAAACTTGATTTTCGGGGGTTTCCATATTGCGCACATATATAATAAAAAAACAAGAATGAACAAAAAATGGTCGTGTACACGCATGTTCGTTCTCTCGTGGAATCGCCCAAAGGTCGCTTGCCATTCGCCAGCGCTTGCGCCTGCTGGGCAGTGAGAGCACGGCACGGCTCGGGAGACCGCCTCGCATGCTCTAGCTGCTAGGCTACCTTCGTATCTAAATCGGCGCACGCGTGAATTCAGAACCATTATTAGTGCTTTGTACTCAATCCCACATTAGCGGGGACTTGTGTCGACATCCGTGGCGACCGCAGCGTCGCCCTCCTGCGCCCTGTGCCGCTTTCTTTCGCAGCCGCGGTTTCATTCTCCGAGGGCAAGGAGAGCGCCACCACATAATGTGAGTGCGATTAATTGAGAGTTTTAGCAGTCTGTCCGTTCCGTCGTGTACGTTGTTACCGGGTTGACCGGGACCTGTCCGGGCACTTGGGCATTCGTCACGGTAGGGGGATTAGTTCCGCGGGCCTGCCTTCGCCATGTCCGCGCCTCCTCGCCCTTCCGCGCGCGCAGGCGCAGACGGGTCTACCGTGTTGACCGGGACCGACTGGGCACTTGGGCATTCGTCGAGGAAGGGGGACTAGTTCCGCGGGCCGGTCTTCGCCATGTCCGTGCATTCGCCACGGTGGAGTGAGCCTCCTCGCCCTTCCGCGCGCGCAGGTGCAGTCGAGTCCCGGTAATCACGGTAACAACGTAAACGACGGAACAAAGGGCTGCTCTCTAATATAGCTGTGGACGCCGCGACCGAGAATCGGGTTGAGACGGGGCACACGACGCACGCCGGTGTTTCTTCTGCGAGAGCCGGGCGCAATGCGCATGCGCAGGCACAGCTCGCCCAGTGTTGCAAAGCGGAGAAAGCGCCTGCCAAACTTTTCAGCGAATACAACCTAAAGTCCTGGACAAGCCTCCGCCGCTTGCACACCGGGCTTTCTGCGAACCGGGAGATAAGATGGTGGAGAGGAAGAGAAGGGGGCCGGAAACGCAGGGTTCGTTCAGGCCCCGTTTGCGGCGGCAGGAGGGGAGAGGGGGATCACGGTGGGCAGGGGGAGAGCATGAGAGTGAGACGAGGAAGGGAGATGCCACAAGGGCGCTCGAAACGCCGTCGCCTTCCGAAATCATTTGCCGGTTAAGCCCGTTCTACATGGTGCGTTTTTCGTATGCGAATTCGGTGGAACGAACATTCGCACTTGCGAAGAGTTCGAAATGCCTGAAAAAGACGTCTACATGGCCTGCGAACGTCGCTATTTTCGCATTTCAGAGGCACGTTGTTTGCAGACCGGCCGAGAGCAAATCTTGTCATTAAAAAAAAGGGTAAGTTGCTTTAGACTGCATTGCAGTAAATATGAGTTTATTTGCGGTTTCGTACAACAATCACCAATTATTTAGCAATATACGCACACATAGCAGAGAAGACAAACACAGCAAGCCACCCTGGGTTCGATTTTTGTGCGTGCCTAGCACACCTCGGTTTACCTCAGACAGTTCTTTTAGGGTTCTTCTGTACTTAGGCCCTGCTGTGATGTCCGCCACTTGCGCGGACACCGATTAAGCGTTCATTAAAAACGACGCGCGCCATCGCGTTGTGAACGCGCGTGCGCTTGTTTTGGTCGTTTTGGTGCGCCCGCGTTTATGCTGCGCTTAGACAAGCAACGCCATCTGGTTGCTAAGCGTGCAACAGGAGATGCCGTGACGTTCACCTAGCTGTGTTCTTATTGGCCGCAGGTCCGGCCCCTCTACACCGCAGGAGCGGCGTTCGCGGGGGATGCTCGACCACTGCAAACATTTAGCACTTTGCCGCAGCAACGAAAAAAGGTCGTTTTGTCGCACGAGCGGCGCCGCATCTGCGAATTCGCAGGGAAAATCGCACCATGTAGAACGGGCCTTACGGGGCCAATTTTTTATGTCGGTCATTCTAGTTCGCCAAAGGGTTTCATCGGCAAGACGCGCACGCAGTTTGGTTACAGTCACGAAAGGAGTAGTTCAAAATGCCATAATAATAATTTCAGCTTGTTGCCATACTAACTTCTAGGATAAAAAAAATTCCAAGCCACAGATGCAGAGCTGCGACTGAAGCGGCGAAATGGCGGCACAAAGGATACGAAAGCTGCCATGACTTTTTACGACTGACAGAAGAGGAGCACTGGGAGGCCCTCCTCCAACACATTGAGGCAGTTCTTGGGGGCGACTGGTAACAGCAGCTCCTTCCCCAGCAACGCAGAAGCCTTTATAGAAGGGCAAATAAAGATGTTTCTCTCTCTCTCTCTCTCTGGCACCCAATGGAAGATTCTTCCCACCACAGCTGTTGTTGGCCACAATGTGGGGCACACGGTTCATACTGCGCAGGATTAGGCGTCGTTTCTGTAGTTCGGTACTTGTACTATTCGTACTTAGTCGTTCAGTTCCTGCGCATTTACGCAGACCCGCGGCATTATCTGAGCGCCAAGAGACGAACACAGGCAGAGTGACAGCACCGACGGCACCTTTCATTTGGAAGCGCTTGTCATGTCACCTCTCCTGTGTCTTTCTTTTAGAGCTAAATAACGCCGTCAAGCAATAACCAACAATATCACCAACAAGTCTGTATTGAAAAGAAAAAAGACACAACTGCTTACCGTGAACAAATATCGGAAAAGTCAGAAAGCAGCTGCTAGCAACGTTCTTCGGCCTGCCAATCCGCAGCTGCGGCACGTTAATTGATTGTCCGGGCTAGTGTCCCTTTGTTCTCTGTCTGTACACGTCCGTTGCGATATTTAACCCCCACAGGAAGCTTCGGCTCCCTAATCACTGAGACCGTCGTGTCGACACGACTCACCGCGTGAGTGTCCATTCCGGAGGGTGCTAAGCGCCTTCTTTGCCGTTCTTAACCGCTGGTCTTTCTCTTATCAGTGGCAGAAGGCGCTAAGCAGTGCACTTCGACGCACCATCTATCCCCACACCTGAGACCTGAAAATCCAACCACCGCACAAGGCCTCGCTCGGATGACTCTCACATTTCCCACCCGAGCCGTTCGAAGTAATGCCACCAAACGAACGTTGCCTCAATACGTGTGAGCGCGAGCAAAGCCAACACATGCTGGCCAGTGGTATAGCACGAAGGATCGTCGGCGTCCGACGGGATGTTCGAGTGATGCGGATGGGCGCTCTCACCTCGCGTCTCGGCGCCACGCGTCCGTCGTGGCAACGGGTGTCCCCTTCGGCTCGCCGTCATGTCGCGGCAGCTGCTGCTGCCCTGGCTGTTCCCATCGTGGCATGGGCGCGTGTGGCAGGTGCGCGGCCGCGGAAACACCGGGAAGCACGACACGCCAGGCGCCGCCGCCGTGTGACGCGCACTGCTGCGCGCTGCTCGCGGCACACGCCGCAAGTCGCTCCTCCGGCCGCCTGCCGCTCGAGTCCGCGCCTTGGGCCCCGCCCACCCGGAGTCGCCTTTCATCGCGGATTCTCGCCCCTCCTGGGCACTCGCTCGCCTACGTTCGCCGTTTCGTGCGACCAATGCTTTCTGCGCCGGAAGGTCAAGTGTTTTTCTTCTTACACCATAAAAAGTGCGAGGTGACGGTGGCCGGTATCAAATACGTAGTACTAAATGAATGTCTGCAAGGGGGTAAATGCGAGCTACCGCCGGTCGCGTGTAATGACAATACTAAAGTGGCTACTTGGACGTGTTGGTTGAACGTGGTCAGGGGACGACAGCGCAGCTGGCACACGGACAGAAGGAAGACAGTGTGTGCCCAGCGCTTGTGTGTGTCCAGTTCTCTTTGTTTTGTCTGCGTGCCAGCTGCGCTGTCGTCCTCTAAAGACAGTAAGGGAACGAAGCCGAAAACTACGTGTTTTGTGATTACAATGCCGATGACGGGAGTTTTGTGGCGCACGGGCGACGAATGGCGGGACATGCTTCTCACGGCTCTGTCCACGAGCCGGCGCGCAGTGGGCGTCCACACGGAGTTGTGACGTGGAGCACCACTTAGACGGCTGCTAAATTTAATTTAAAGCATCAAGGGCGAGTTCCTTTTTCTTTTTCCACGCCTCTCGAGCGTGTCAGCACGGCCGGCGATTGTAGCATTTTGTGAGCACTGCCGAACGAAGACGGCACAGCTTCGTAGGGAAACGTAGCCGTCGGTGCAACGAACCCGATGCGACGCAGTGGTCAACACAACCGCTATCTATTCCCAAACTGTCGAGGGGGCTCCAATAGGTTTTAAGAGCTGCGAGACAGCTTCTCATCTGAGCTACTGCAACTTCGACTCAGCAGATCTCGTCTTACTCTCGGAGCACCGCGTCTGAGACCCTGCTGTGGCAATGAGTGCGAGACACAGAACCGCCTTAGTGCCCGAAGGAATAAAAGAGAGCAGCATCCGAACGCAAGCGGTCTGGTATTACGCGTACCTGTATGCGTACCAGAGCAAAGGTGCGTCACCCGCTTGCACGAGCACTCCAACCGCTCAACTCCAACAAAACAAAACTTCCCGTGTTGCAATATTTGCAGATGCTCGGTCAAAAGCGCAGCTTGGTTAATCCTGACAAGTGTACCAGTACTCCAGTGGAATTGCAGCTCGTTTTTTTCTGCTTCTTCTGATCTTTTGGCCCGTGACTAAACACCACCCTGACGTTACCCTCGTTCAAGAAACTCGGCTTTCTCCCCGTCAATCATCTTTCATTCCACATTTCCACTCTTTTCATAAGGACGGTAGAGGTGTAGGTCTGTCGGTTTTAGTATCGCTGAAACTCTGCCGTAGTGCACACATGCCCTTAGTTTTCCTCTCACCTGAGAGTGAAATTCTTGAACTTGCGGGAAATGTGCGATTCCCGCTTGTAAAGACATACTTCCTTTACGGGGTGACGCCGACTGGTTCTTTGAATGCAGCTTCTGCGGCTTGCAAAAACAATTTCATATCCGCAGGGCATTTCAATTCGCATCATGTCGACTGGGGCTTTCGTACTGGTTCTTGCGGGAGACGCTTGTGGGAATGGGTAAGCGATCTCTCTCTCGCGTATGAACTCGAGAGGTACTACATACATGATTTTTGCAAAATGGGATCTTGTTGTTTGCGTGGTCTATGGTAGACTGTGCAATATCTAGTGACCATGTCCCCGCAGTTTTTGATGTCTGCGTACGGAAAAAATCAAGGAAACTCACACTGACGCGTAGTAGCGAAGCTGTACGCAACCTACACGACCATCACGAAGGTTGAAGTGCAATTTGCAGACGATTTGCTACTTCGCTGCCGCAAAGACCTTTACTATAAGTTGCTATAAGTGTGAGCGTCTTTCATTTTTTAGGGAGTGATAATACTGGACATGACCTAGGAATGGTGTACGCAATGACACGTCTTTCTCGTTCCGAGCTATACTCGGTGACAACTTAAGAACGGCACCTGAAGTTGCCGCTGTGCCTTATCACCGTAGCCGGATGTTTCTCCGCGCGGCGCAAGTAGGGCGTTAATGGGAATATTTTGAACATGGCGTGAGCCGTTCCCGTGATTTTTTGTACTTAATATGCTGATAAACGACTCCAGTGACGACAAACAAACTGCGTGAGACAAGGCAGACGATATCACGCATTCATAGCAAACCCCTTTCAAAACTCGCGCGCACTGAAATTACGGGTCCGGCGCTTTGGCGGAGTGATACACTACATGACGTTGTGCCGTTCTTGAGTTGTAACCGAGTGGCCACGATTACGGCGAACACGGAAGTCTTTCTCATTCGGAGCATGTGTTGCCACGATTACGGTCAACGCTGCAGCTTCTCGGCAAATCTTGGCCAATCACCCTAAGTGGGTATGCTTCGCTTGACAAACGTGTGCCGGGGACGCTGGGGGGGTCGTCGCAAGGCAACGCACACACGAGAGCTAGGCCTTTTCTTGGTTTTGTTAACTGCAGGGCGATCGCCGCGACGCCCGTGCTCGGCAATTTTTTGGTTTTTTTAATGTCGGACGCGAAAAATTACAATTTGCTTGACAGCTTCCGCACAAGTACATAAATTTAGCTGAACCATCCCCATCGCCTCTGGAAGCACGTATACGCACGTCAGTACGGCTTCATAATCAATTCAGTTTCACGCGAATATTTGGTAAAACACGTTCTCTCAAATGATCTAATTTGCCACTTGCCGTTTCATTGTGGAATGATTTTCGAAACGCCATCGCCTGCTTATCAAACCGTGAAGTATTTCATGAGCGGTTCACCAGCCAGTTTGCTTGAAAGCTTATTCGCAGATTTTGAGCTTGTTGTGATATTGTAAATCTTTTTTTACTGCAAAGAAGTATACCCCCGTTTCATTCCGGTGAATCACCTTTATGTGACGCCGCTCCGGGGCTCCTCCTCGCCACCGCCGACCCTTGTTTTACAACAGTTAACACAACGATTATTCCCCTCGCCACCACTGATGCCTCTTTCAGAAGTTGCGCAGTCGGCTGACAGCGGCCGTAGCGCCGTTATCAGATGATTGCGGAGAATCAGCACCAGCGCGAATAGGTGTAAAGACACCCGAAAGCCGCCGCCACCGAGAATGCAGCCCCGGCGGTTGCCGCTTCAAAATGAACCTCGCCCACTATCTGCGCGCCCCTACCGGTTGAAAGCAACTTGCCCCGTTAGAACGCCGGCGTGAGCACATTATTCTTCTTTAGCTTGAAAGCCATTCCGAGAGACAGTTCAGAAGAACTACGAACACGTCTGTGGACACGTCTGTGTCCACTAGTGTAGAGGTCAAAGCCCTAGAGGTGTTAAATCGCTATGGGGCGGACGCATGTTGCTCGCTTGGAGGAAGAAGAGCTGAAACTTAAGAAGCGTCTGCCCGAACAGAAGCGTGAACGGGCGCGAAAACCACGGAAAGCCGCTACCGCCGCCATTGCCGCCTCAAGTTCCAGCTGGTCGAGTAGCTGCGAATCCCTCCCGGATGAACAGCAACTGGCGCACTTGGAACGCGACGTGGACCAATATCACTTGTTCCGCTTAAGGGGCTTTCAGAGCGACAATTTCGACAGTATCTCACTTCTAAGCAGCACCCGCTCGTGACCGGTTGCTGGTTTATGCGTGCACGGGTTGGGAGAGGAGGGCGGTGGGGGGGGGGGTGCGCAAATATAGGCTTCATAGCCTTACTGATGACATGTCCTTTGTGTTAACGTGAGGTTCAACGAGGCCGTCAAACAGCCCAATGCGACCGGTCCAGTGTCATCTGCGGTAGAGTGCATTGGGTTGGCGTGCTATACAAACCGTAAGATGCCTACGACGCGGGAGGGAAAGAGATGTTCGTTTGTCCCCTAGGATAAAGCTCAGGTCTGTTCCATATTTCATTCAGGTAATTGGCTAGGAAGAATGCTCAGTCGCAAATCGGAAGCAAACGTGCTTTGTTTCAGGCACACCGTGGAGGGTGTGCTGCTTTGCAGGTCATCCTTCTTCACAGAGTGGAAAGGCACTAAATTTTTCTTCTCTTTGTTTAAAATTTACATTGTAGTCTGCTTTGCGTATAATAACACTTGCTCGAAATTGTATAATGATGTCATATACTAATGTGTTTTATGCCCTTTCACATTCTTTCCCCACATGATACCAAGATGTTCAAAATATCCAGCATTACCAAATTCATAGTGCTTCATTGTTGTTTTCATTCTTTACCCCAATAAAATTCCATTGTACTGCGCCGTGTATTTCTGTTTTATTTTGTTCCCCCCCTCACGCAATGCTCTTCGGGGCCTGTCTGGTACTGTGAAATAAATACATAAATAAATAAATACATAAACAAAAACGCACTAACATGATTTAAAGTAATTTAAAATATGGGAATACTCAGGATTTAATTGCATTATTAACAGAAATTTGTTCAATTGCTTCTTCATATTCGTATCAAACGCCAGGTTTTCTCCTGTGAAGCATACTTCGTAGCATGCTGCGACGTGTGACATGAAGAGAACTTGCGGCCAGTGTCTCTCTCACTTAACTGCTTAAATCTGGTTCAACTCAAGAGAGGGCGCCACCACCTCAGGAAGCGCGCGATTGCTCCTCCCACCGTCGCTTCTCCGGCGCCCAATCGGCACGCGCCGTGTAGCAAGAGAGAGGCAACGGCACGCGTTGGCTCCAGAAGCGCTCTTTCTTGCGATTGAGTGTGATTGAACTGCAAGCTCGGAAGGAGCGAGAACGCGCGCCATTAGCAGCACTTTCGCGCTGGAAAACACCCGCACACACTGCATGCTTCGTCCCTCTCCAGGTTTCACGTTAGCGGAGATGGCCCGGGATTTTTTCATCCACTTGGCGCCCATTGGGATCACCGGGGAACATGGTGAAATGGAGCGCCTTGATCTCTATTTGATTGTGGCTTATAGTGCGATACCCAACAGTACACCCTGGCCACTTGGCAGGTACACTGTGACCGGGTCGAAGTCGTCGAGTAAGTTTGCGTGAAAGGAATGACGAATCACAGCGTACTTGGCCAGCAGGAATTCTTCAAAGAGTATTAAAAAAAAACTGACGTAAAGATGGGGAACACACTGCGCGGGTGGTGTCGACTTATCACGACTATACTCTACGTGCATCTCGAAACACCCCTCAATGAAAAATAAAAAGGGGGGAGCTCAGAGAATGAGCTGTTATGCTGCTCGGAAGGCCAGGGATGCTGCGAGGCGCGAAGAAATTCGCCTATGCATGGAGCGCAGTGGCGTAAAGCTGGACGGTCGTCTTTCCCAGCGGGCTATCTTGGAAAGTGAGAACTAATTCCCCCTCCTCTGAGTTCGCAGTCGACTGTGACTGCTTTTCAGGCAATGCTATGTTGCTACGAAGCTGCGGAAACGTGCAAAGGGGGTGGTCGAAACGGAAACGAAATGGCTTGATCGGCGATGCAAAATTTTCGCAAAGTAGCATTCAAGGCGCGCGATTGCTTCGCGGCGCTTCCCGAAAGCAGGAGGGCTATCACGTCTGCGTTGCGGCATGCTCGGAGAGCCGGGATCGAATAGGCGGACGTCCGGGTGCGGCCCGCATCTTGCCGACCACGTCTACCCTAATGGGTCACGACGCGACACCGCCCCCTGCGTGACTCTCACTCGCCAAAATTGCATGCCGTCGGCAGGCCTGGGAAAAACTAACCTTATCTGCCCCTATGGCTTCCGCGTGCAGGCGCGCGAACCGTACCTGGTAAGACTCCGTAGGCACGGACGTACGCCTGCGCTATCCGCTCTCGTGTTCAGCTTTTATTGTACGGATCCTCTACAAATTGCCACGAGGTGGGTTTGTTCATCCTCACGATTACTTTTATCTAATGAAGCGGTCTGCGGGTGCTGTTTTCGCCTTCAATAATACTAAGGAAAGCTGGCCGAAGCTTCGCTTTGATTTCTACCACATGAAGGTCGCCTGAGTAGTGGTCGATTTGCGGTGGCTTTTTCAGCACCTGAGAGCGCTGTGTACAAGGACCTTGGAATACAATTCCAGGATATTAGTGTGCGCTGATTACCTCGACACGGCGGCACATGGGTTACGGATAAAGTGTTTAAAACAAATGAGAACTCCATGCAGTTCTCCATTACAGTGCTTAATTTTCATACGCTCGGTAAGTGTTTTCTTTTTAACAGAGCGGCCTGCTTCGGGCAAGGAGAATACGAGGAAAGTGCGCGAACTACGCATACCCCACAGAGAGCAGAACACAACAACCGGCGCAAAGGTCCACAGGCTCGACCTTGCATAGGATAAATATGCAAGATGCATACGTAGGATAACACGATCGACGCAAGTTAATGGTTTGTGTTGAGTAATACGAATAGCGCCTTTTGAGGCCCGTATTTCATGAGAGCGCAGCCACACGGCAAGTGTAATGTGAGTACACTGTGTAATGTCACTGCGTAATGTCAAGTGTAATGTCATTACAAAGCAAATGGCATTAGCTACAAATGACATTCTGTTTGGCCCTCCGTGTCTACGAGGCGAAGCAAATGTCATTTGATATGGATAGCAGTGACGATGAACAAACTCGCGCAATTGCAAGATACTAATGTAAACCGCGTTCATCACGTTTTTATATGCTCTAATACTTTGGAAACAAAAACACCTCAGCTTTCTCGATTAAGAAAAACGGTATACAATAGTTTTGTGCGACATAAGTACACATGACAAGCCGAGAAAAGTCAACCACAAATCTTTATTTGCGTAGCAGCAACAAGACAAAGCTTTGCAAAGGTGATGCTTGCGTTCTTTTCTGTGCGAAACTGCATTCAGGAAAAAATATTGATCTACTGACCCGCCGCGGTGGCCGCTCAGTGGCTAAGGCGTTGTGCTGCTGATTCCAAGGACGCAAGTTCGATCGCAGCTGCGGTGGCTGCTTTTCTGGTGGAGGCGAAAACGCCCGCGTGTCGAGATTTCGGCGCACGTTCAAGATCCCAAGGCGGTCGAAATTAATCCTAAACTCTCCACTACGGCGCGCCTAATAGGAAAAAAATGTTGTAGCTTCGGCGAGTTGAACCGCGCAGTGAATCGATCTATCGATTTACAGAAGGTTTTTAGAAACCGTGATGTTCAGCTCAGCATCAAACCTTCTTTAGCCGACCCTACGACGCAAGAAGAGAGCATTTAAGAACTACGTAGCCGAACACTACCCCGCTGTTATCATACTACAGGAAACCAATGCGGAATATAACTTGTCAGGATATGAATCATACACGCAACCCAGTATCATCACGAAGAAGCGCAGCCATCAATCCCCACAACCACCCCGCACGCAACTTGTAATTTACGTCCGTCTGGATATCGCAGCCACGAAAATAGACACCACCACACTCACCGAAACTGGAAAGGAACACGTTTGTGTTCGCATCCGTCTTTGCAGCAGCACCCTCCTTTTATTAGCAATCTACTGGCTCCCGAAGCAGGACTCAAGTGTCTTACCAGATTATGCAAATTTTCTCAGAGTAAACAAAGGCGATCCCAACATCCTTTTGTAGGTGACTTCAATGCATTACATTTTCGCTGGGGTTATGATCGCCAAACCGCTCTGAGCCGCAAGCTGGATGGTTTCATGCGTACGCAACGATTTTTTGCTACTCAACGACACTCTTGAACACACCAGGCGGGGAACCGTAGGGAACAAGAATCTAACCCGGTCCTCGCCTGGTATAAAGGACACATTCCCGCACATTGGGATAACACAGGCCAGGATGGAGGAAGCGACCACTACATCTGCTCCGTCATATTCAACACAAGAAAAAACGCCGCAAGAAAAAAGCTAGGGCGTGAGACGAAAATCGTTGACTGGGAGAAAGTTCGCATGAAGATGGACACATACTCAACCCCGGACAGTATGGACGAGTGGATACGTAACCTCCGCTCTTGTACGCGCAAGCTTACGGGGCTTATTTCCTACACAGAAAACTTCCCTTTCATAGACAGACATTGTGTCACTTTGTGGAACGACCGCGCGCAAGAAAATAGTTGCAAGACTCCGAAACAACAAGGACAACATCCACATTCAGAATGATTTGGCCGAACACAGCCAAGTTATTCAGACTTATCCAGAAGACCTGGCGCGACGCAACTGGCGCGAAACGTGCGAAAGCAGAAACGGACGTCTCCACTTAGCCCGAATTTGGAAGATACTTAAAGGTCTTCTGGGGCACTCAAGGCCACAGCATACCTTGAATAAAATCCATCTTACCTTACAGCTGGGGGAGGAAAAGTTAAGGAAAGTGTTATGTGACACATTTTACCCACGAACGACGGTGCAAGACCTACCGCATTACACGGATCACAGTATTTCTAGCATGGACTCTGATTTTACAGCAACAGAACTGTCTTTAGCACTGTCAAACATGACCACAAATACTGCTCCTGGAGCGGACGCGATCACCTACGCCATGTTGCGAAATCTTTTGGACGACCAACAAATTATACTCTTGGAGTTTTTTAACAAGTATGGCGCAGTGGGAACTTACCAGCACAATTGAAAATCGCCACCATCTGCGTCATCCCGAAACCTGGTAAACGACCGGATTCCATTTCGAATCTGATGCCAATTTCGCTAACATCATGCGTCGAAAAAGTATTGGAGAAAATGACCCTAAACAAATACGAATGGCACTTAGAACAACAAGCACATCTGCCACTGACGCTTTTAGGATTTAGCCGCCACGTATCGACCCAAGACGCAGCACTGTTGATCAAGTAGGATGTCTTCTTGCGGGGAAGCAAAAACCAAACCCGCACCATAGTGGGATTGGACGTCAATAAGGCGTTTGACAACATCAAACACCCAGAACTTCTGAAGAAAGTATACAACACCCAACCAGGCCAACGCTTCTCACACTACATACGCAGCTTTCTTACCGATCGTCAAATACAGATTCGTCTAGATGCTCCCACAACTACCCCTGCAACTCACCCGCTCACGCGAGGCACGCCACAGGGGGCTATACTCTCGCCCACTCTTTTTAATGTCGCACTCAAGGATCTCCCACCGCAACTAGACGAAATCCCCTGACTCAAACATGTTATCTACGCGGATGACGTGCCGCTGTGGAGCACACAAGGAAACCCAGGCGAACAGCAAGAAATCATCCAACAAGGTATCAACGGCATCACAGCATACCTTGACCCTCTTGGTCTGAGATGCTCCCCAGAGAAGAGTGAATACATAGTATTTTTGGACGACCAAACAAAAACAGGAGAAGAAACACGACGCCTCATCCAACTCACGGTCAATGGTCAACCAATACCGCGAAAGCCGCACTTACGCATTCTGGGATTCTACTGGCAACAGAACGGTAGAACAGACGTATGGGTGCAGCGGACACTACAGCATATAAATCATATCGCAAATATGTTGAAAAGAATTTCTCACAAGATCGATGGCGTGAAGGAAGCAGAACTCAGGCGCATTACAGAAGCCCTTGCATATACCAAGATCATGTACGGTCTTCCATACATGCGTGTCACGGAGCATCAATTCCGCCAAATCAATAATATCTTGAGACGCATAACAGGCATGACACTCGGAGTCCCCAGCTATGCTGCAAGTACTTTTGTCGAAGGCCCCGCCATATTCAACACATTAACTGACCGACTCATCATGCACCAAGAAGCACAGTCTCATCGTCTTACAACATATAAACAAAGTCGTGCCTTGCTGGAGCTTATGGGATACAACACTGCCAACCTACCCGTTATACCACTCACCGCACCACCTTGGGACGCCATCCCATTCATCAAGGTAAAACCTAAGCATGAACCCCTAAGCATATGATACCTAAGCATACCTAAGCATATGAACCGCGAAGAGGACGCCGCACGACGAGCAGCACGCACCCGCATACAGCCACCCAGACGACTTTCTTACCATGCCGACGCCAGCTTTACCGCTGGCAAAGTAGTCACTGCAAGCAGAGATTCTTCTGGCAACGCAGTCGTTAATCATCACCACGACGTTCCTTTTGTGGCGACAGCGGAAATACTGGCCATAACGCAAGCCATTAACTCAACATGACCACCACTCAGAGAGCATTGTCATTCACTCTGACTCACAAGCAGCCCTGCGGGCTTTCCTTCGCAACGAACTGCCTCCAAATATACGAGCTGCGCTAGCTGAGTATGGACAGCGCCATCCTGATATCTCAGTCACTTTAGAATGGACCCCAGGTCATTCTCCTTCCTCTGGCAATGCTCGCGTCCACGACAAAGCCTCAACGGCCTGGTGTTCCGACACTTCCCAGGCCTGGCCCGAGACCTACTTCCCGGCAGAGGACAGGAAAGAGCGCCATCAGGAACGAAGAGCGTATATGAAGGCACTCCGAATAGACCGCAGAGAACTCCCCAGACCAGCTGATGCTCTTCCGAGGAAGTACACGACACTCCTAAGGCAAGCACAAACACACTCCCTACCAAACGACTACACTCTGCATCAAATACAGAACAATCCAGGCAGACCACATTGCCAAGTGTACGGCTCCATACCCACACTCACACACACTTATTGGACCTGTCCCAGAGCCCACACACCGCAACGTCGCTCACTACCTCAGCACATTTTCTCCTGGGAGGCCTCGGTTGCCGACCTCAGCAAGACGACCTCTTCTTGGACAACTCTCCTTCAGCACCTGCTCACCATCAGGGGGGAGGTCGTTTGATCTCAACTTCCTAGAGCGCGGACCCGGACATGGGTCGTATTAATAAACGTTTACTCTCTCTCTCTCTCTCTCTCTCCCCTAACTCATTCGCTGACTGAATTTCAGTCGCGTCAAATGTCATTCGGTATTCTCGTATGCTATACTTCCAAACTAATGGCATCTACAATGAATGTCATTCGCTCTAAATGTCATTAGATCTGCCGCTAAACGCTCTTCGGGTAAGCGGTTGTCATAAGTGGCGATCTACTTGACTCCGTAAATTTGCCCGATTTTGACTACTAAGCACGCATTCTAACATGGAGGCCTTGATTTCTCGATGCGCAGCTACGGCCATGACCAAAGTCTTGCGAAACTGTCATCGGGGTCCTTTAAATATTAAATCAACAGGCGACAAATGCCGCCACTTGCTTCTAAAGCTACCGCGCAGTCAAACGCCAAGCAATATTAGCTCGTCGTGGAGGGCTTTACCAACTCAGTTTGACAAAGGGTTCGAAATTTTTTCAAGGACAAGCAGCGTGCATATGATGAGCAAGCACGCAGCGAAGTTGGTGACCTGATTCAGCCGGGAAAGATGCACGTACCTGACCGGGTACGTACCTGAAAGATGCACGTACCTGTTGACAGAGCAGCAGCGAGCATAGGAGCCCCCCACACCTGGGGTCACTGTCAAGAGCGGGGGAGCACTGCTCGGACGCCGCGATGCTGTGAGCTCAAGCGCCGCGACGCCACGGGGTCTCCCCGTCAGTAAGGTCCGCACTACGCGGCCGCTGGGCGGTCGCGCCGAGACCGCCCAGCCAGCCGCTGCTGGGCTTTCCCGGCCGGTGGACCTTGTAGGAGATAACTGCACGTCCAGGGCAGCACTCAGAGCTATTCCACGCCCGCGGAATCGCGCGCTTCCATAAGCGCGCCTTTACCGTTCACTCCGCGTGCGCGACAACGCCCATCCGGAAGGAGGAATTGGCGGGCGTTCTTCGGGGCCGTTGCGGACTCTGTCCGCGACTGCAACTAACAACCGATCGGCCGATTATTGCAGCATCAGTTTATCCAGCCGCTGCGACGTAAACAGTGTCCGAGAAGGAGCACGGCGCTTCTTACATCCACGCGGTCTAAGGCAAGCCCCAGCTCAGTTCACTATTCGTCGCCACAAGCCGACATGAGGCGACGACGGCCGCATGAAAGAAGGCCGGATGTAATCTCGGCGGTCACGTTGCACAGATAACGTTGTTGCCCCTAGGAAATCGTCGCCCCTCGCGCGCGTCAGATTCGGGTGGAGGAGCCTTGAGAGCCAGCGAACTTTCGACATTCATTTCCTCGAGTGCGTTGTCAGACGTGGCTACCTCGGTTACTCCTGCAGCAAGATCACCACTGAAGCAAGGCACACAAAGTTGCCCGCCCAGCAAAGCATGTCGATGAAATGCCGCAGATGTGTTGGTGATTTGTTCATTACTTTGTGGCCAGCGCCCGACTACTCGCCCTGAAATGAAGGCGGGGTGTGTGAAGCTCGGGGTGAATGAAGCACAGAATGAAGAGAATGAAAGAGTTCACGGGCCCGCTTGTCAATACATTATTGCATAGGGAAGAAGCGCCACGGCTGCAGTGTGTTAGTATTTGTGAGTGTCGTGTGAGTGTATCTATGTGGTTGTGTATTTGTCTGTAGGTGTGTGCTTGTGCGCGGGTATGCGTGTGGGTGGGTGTATGTGTGTGTAATTGTGCGCGCGTGTTTGTGTGCGTTTATGTAGGTGCATCTGCATGAGTGTGTGAGTGTTTGTATTCGTGTGTGTATGTGTGCGTATTTGAGCGCGGCCGGTGTATGTGCGCGCACGCGTTGGTGTGTGCGTGCATACTCAGGTGAGTGCGCCCGTGCCTGAGCGTACGTGTCTGTTATATTTGTGTGGCTGTCATGTGTGTGTGTGCGCGGGCGAATTTCCTTGTGTGCGTGTTTGTGCGTATTCGTGCGTGTATGCGTGTGCGCTTGTTTGCAGTGGGAGAGTTTATAGTCCGTGTATAGTTGTGGTCATGTTGATGTCCGTGTGCATGAATTTACCGAGATCGCAGACGGCTAAGCTCTCTGAATTAAGGCGAGTGACAGCTAGGGCTCCGGGCCTTGACAGGCGCGATGAAGAAATGGCCTACGCTCGGGAACGGTCGGTCGCGCCTTGATTTTCTCAATACTTGGGCAAGGAGTGTTATACGTAGTACCTCTGTAGCTCACGTTTTTGCACACGTACACCAAGACCAATAGGCAGTTTTAGTTTCGCGTACATAGAAGCTCCAATTGCGTGGAACTTTCACGGGCGACCAGTGCGCATGCTCATAACGCAAACGGCCTACGTGAGTCTCACAGACGTACGCGAGATTCGAATTTATACGTTGCGCTGTTCACGTTGCTTCCGTACGTACAGTTCACCAACATGGCGGCGCTCTGCCCTCCCGCTTCGCAGCCTTAACAGCTTCGTCGCTGATCCCTCGGTGCGATATCGTGTTCTAAGCTGTTGATTTCGCCTTCAATTTGCCCATTCTTGTCCGAACCAAAAGTTTAAACCGACAAACAGCTATTTTTTTTTCTCAGATAGAAGAGCGATTTTTCAGCTGGTAAGCCCGACGAAGTATAGCGTTTGTTGTCGTCATAGCAACGGGCTCGCGACACTACGAGTGGCTACAGCAGTATCTGTGTCTGTTAGAAGATGGCGCTAGGAATAACGCGCGCAATGGGCAGACACAGCGTGCATCTGAACGCCCTACGAGCGGAGTGCGTCGCGTACGTTTCAATACGTTTCAACTAAATATGTTTCAAACAACATGCGCGTGGGCTACGTGAACTGTGGACGCACGTGAAACTAAAACTGTCTAGTATTACGGCACCTAGGTCTGCAAGAAATATTGTCACGCGCAGTTTCGCGCATTTCGTGCAATAGCTCAGAAAATCACGCATCTGTCCTTACAACTGCGTAGTCCTTATTCTATAAGAAGAGTAGAGTTGATTAAAGGCAATTTGAAACAGATGTCGCAAGCAAGTACGCTGAGAAGACTCCATGAGAGTGGCCTTTTTGTTTCCTTCACGGCCATAAATAAAAAGGAAGACCCGCGCCTACAGAAAGAACGAAATGACGCAGCATGTTGCACTCCGGGAAGCTTCAGTTGTACACACCCTCGTTGAGCAAGCGTATCTGAAAAGCGACACCTGGTGCACGCAATAGAAAGCCAATGGTGGATCGGCACCAACTCCTCGACGAGCATGCACCAAAATCGTTTGCACGCAACTTTCCACTCAGCGCCCGTGCTTCGTTTTTGAGTCTGCTGGCTAGGTGCGTGCTCTAGACTGAACCGAGCCTGGCTCGCGTTGTCCACTAGCAAGGCGCCGCGCAACGCCCAACCTGTGACCGCTCAGCCGGCACTCGTAGATCGTTAAGCGAAACCTTGGCGCTTGGAATACCGCACTAGTCTTTCAGGCTTCGAACCACCACTAGGTCGCCCAGGCACGCCTGTTGCGCTGGAATAGCCACGAGTGAAGTAGACGGCCCCCGAGCATGTCGCGTCTCCAGATCCGTGCCAATGCCATCTCACCTTTAAATTCAACGAGGAAATGGCGGGGTGGCGGACTTGGGCCTTACAGGCGCCGGAGAAGTCCGCGGGGCGCGGCCGTGTGAAGGTACACCAGATCGCTACGCGGGTGCCTACGAAGGGGCAAACGTGCTATCCAGGAGGAGGTTCAACACTAGGGACTGGAGGCCCAACCACATGCAAGCCTGATATAACGACACAATCGCCAGTCGACGCCGACGTTGCTTGGCGTAAGCACGCATAAAATGGGCCTACTCCGGAGTAAGGTGAATGCATTGGCACGCGCCTGTTGCGTCGAAGTCTGCGCAAACCAGATATCCTCCCACTGCACCCGCATTTGCCGCGGCCTGAACCGCTGCTGACCGCGCGTCCCGGTCTCGCATAGTGGGTAGTGAGAGCAGGGAACAGCTTATTATTCCCTCCACGTTTGTTCCCATGTTGATGGTGGGTTTTATGTAAAGAGGTCGATTCCGCTTTCATCGGACTCGGTAAAACACGAAAGTGAGATGTTCCTTCACTGGATCAGTTGAATGTTCATTCTGCACCGATATGAACTGCACATCGCTATCTATATTTCGTCGGTATGGCACTGTCAGACTTATCAACTTTACACACTGGATTGCACGCGCCGGAGCACTGCGTAAACCCCAATGAAACCACACGCGCTCGCAAACCATGCGAACGAAACCCAACGGGTTGCCAGCGAATCGTTTAGTGAACTCACGGTCCGCTGCAGCGAAAGAGCATGATTTGCGGGGCTGTCTTTTGGGTGCGCTTGGCGAGCAACAACCTGCTGGCGCGCCGCTTTCGCAAATGTGCGACCACTGCGTCCCTGCTCCGTGGAGTGAACGGCAGACGGTTCCGTTGCGATGAGCTCAGCTGGCGGCAACTTCCGGCGCTCATTAGCATCGTGACGCACTACTTCGCTTCCTTCTCTTAGACGGAAGCACCATCGAAATAGAGGGGGTTATAGGAAAGATATATCGCGCGTTCATACGGCTGTCTGCGCTTCAGCTCGTAGAGGAGTCGGTAAAGCGCCTGGCACCTCCCGACGCTCCCGTTGCAGCGACTGAGCACCCGGCTCGAATCGTGGCGCAGCCGCGTTTTTCTGGCGATGTCATTTCCGTGACGGATATGACGTCAGTCAGACCTTGGTGGATCCCGGAATAAAACACTTTCGTGTTAAAAAAATGGCCGCGTATCTGCTCCTCTCGTTGCAAATGTGGACGAAATACGATAGTCGACTGGCGCCCCTGCCAAGTAAATGTTCCCCTTCTGTTTCCCGCTCACCTCTCAAGTTGTTTTTTTCCCGTCTCGTTCCTCCCGAGATAACACGCTATAGAGGCACGCTCTAGTCAATTTAAGTTTACCGCGTTCCACTGTTTCAAATCAGGTGCCTCGATGCCAGTGCTCGATTGTCAGGTGCTCGATTGGCGCCTGTATGGTGTGTATGTTTCTACTTCTGCTTAGCGCCGCTATTATTATTTCCAATACTGCCGTACGACGGAGACGCGCGTAAATCGAGTCACCCCTTGCAACGTTTGTAGAACCACGTTGCACTGCTCCACGTGCATGCTAAGCAGAACCTTGTGGAATCCTGTGGAACCTTTCGTTACTGTTGCCGTTTGATTACTTAAATGCAGACAGGAGCTCGGGCAACAGCAGGCGACGGCTTTCTGCAGTTGATGTAGTATTTCATTCGCTATCACAGAAACCAAGCATCCATAATTTTTTTAATATTTAATAAAGTAACACTGCAAATATCACTCATGTATTGATTTTCTGCCTTATATTTGTGTAATGTTTTCTTCTTGTTCAACAATGTTGACAAGTATAAATGTTGCCACCGGACTTATATGTTTAGATTCGGCTGTGGCTATATAAGACATTTTGCGCAGCATCGGTTTCCCTTTGGCCGGCTGGCTGAATCGAGTGACATGCATGCATGCATGCATGCATGCATACATGCATACATACATACATACATACATACATACATACATACATACATACATACATACATTGAACCCTCTTAAGCTTCCTATGGCACGAAGACTGCCAGAACAGAGGCCCTCGCTATGCATGTAGCGAATCAGAATGGGAAATGAGGGGCTCGTTGAAAACAAGACAGAAATAAGAGTTGGCAGTCAAGAAAACCTCGGAAAGCAAAGAGGAGGATGTGGTAGGTCAATTAAACAGATAAAGAATTTTGAAAGAAAGTGGAGAAAAAAACTCTTATTTCTGCTTATTTTCAACGGGCCCCTCATTTCCCATTCTGATTCGCTACATACATGCATACATACACAAGAGAGTTTTTCTTCTCTTGTGTTCTCTACCATCTTCAAAGTTCTACTACTCCCTACATACATACATACATACATACATACATACATACATACATACATACATACATACATACATACATACATACATACATACATACATACATACATACATACATACATACATACAGACAGACAGACAGACAGACATACAGACAGACCAAAATTTTCTCGCTCGAGTTGCCCAAGAAAGACTATCGTCTCTTAAAAAAAGAAAACCCTTGATTTTCTGATGCCATTTTATGGTCAAGAAACGGCGAAAACCAGCGTCGGTTGAAGCGGGTAAGGCGGCGGCGTTAGGCCTCTCCGTACGGCAGCCGTCGCGGAAGTACGTGCATGCTGCGCAGCGCACGCTTACGTCGGCGCGCGAGGCTGTCGTTATTACGTGTTCATGTGGTCGTGCCTTAACACGCGCTCCCTTCTGTGGGCGGTGAGTGGGTTCATTTTGGGGAGAGCTGAGTACTTTGCAGCAAGGCGACCAGGCTGTACATCGCGGCACACCCTATCGAAGTGCCTGGAGGTCCGTTATTCGGGATCTGCTTCGTAGTTTGCAAATACAAGAAAGGGGAAAGGGGCTCTGTGCAACCTTGCAACCAGTGCACCTGTGCAGCCAGTCACCTTGCGCGCGCTGAAACTGGCAAAGCCAGGAGGCTACAGTGGAGCCTCGGAGGCTAACCGAGCCATCGCAAGGCTCCCGATCGACAAACGCTTTCGCTCAGTGGTGCAGCCACAGCCAGCCCTGTGCCGCCAGCTCCCCTTCTCGAACGGATGCCCCCGAATCCCGGTACTCACGGCCTCGTCATCGGTGCACCGGGCGGGTCCCTCCTTACGCAGCAGCAGACAGAAGCGCCAGCACGCACACTCCTATTTCGAACCCAGTCGGGCTCGAAATAATTTGTATTATCGCCGCTGCAACCTTTGTATAGTGAAGAAAAAAAGCGCGGGGCTGCTTTTGAGCCCTCACAACTGCTTGCCATCTGTTCTCGGCGAGAATGCGTCAACGATGAATCGCAAAGCGGGTTCACCGAGTCAGCAGCGGACGGACTCAGACGCCTTTGTTATTGCAACCGTCACGGCACATGCCGTTCGTCGAACAGCGAGCTCTTTTTACTGCTCTGCTCTGACATTTTTGCCGTCTGCTTCACATGTTGTACGTCTAACGCCGTACTGTTCCGCGGACGCCGATTCGCCATAGCGCCACGACGCCCCGGGGAATACAGGACGCGAGCTGACGGACAGTTATGGGAAGAAGAAGACCTTATTGCCACAAGGAACGCTCCCAGTATAGTCCACGGGGTCATCTCTGCGCGCTCAATCATTGTCCTTTGCACTTCAGCGCTGCAGTCGGCCAGCCTCCTTTCCCATAAAGTGGGGGTTGGAGTTGGAAAGGAGTTTGGGATTCCGTGTGCACGTCCAGAGGTTACGATAAATGCTGGGGTGGTCCCCACAGTTCGGACACTTAAGGGTTCCCAGTAATCGCTGGAATCGGAGCGTGAGGTGTAAGAGTGGCTAACGTGTTTGCCTCAATCTGCCTGAGTACAGCGGATACCCGGCGCATGAGTGTTTTGTGTGCTGTGGGAGCTTCTGTCTGTTTTGGGGGGCTGTCCGTACAAGAGGACGAGGCTTCGTTGTTACGTACTTTATCTGCGCTAGCGGCCGGCCAGCCTTGTAGCTTACAAAGACGGTAAATCCATGTTTCTCGCGCATCATCGCTACCGCAACAATACAGCACTAGCCACTGCAACCATTGAGAACATCCACTGCCACAGCCTTTAGTCCAGCTCCGAACCTGCACCCACACTCATAACCAGAGAAAGTTGGCTTTCCCGCAAGGAGTATTCGGTTTACAGACACCATCAGAGAGTGCACAAAAGCTTCAGTTTAAAATGGCGGTTTCTTTCCCGTCATGCAGTAATGAATTATACTATTTGTCACCATTTGTGAGGCCGGAATATGGAAAGCTACTAATGATATTGTGCCGTGCACGAGCTCAAAAAAAAAAATGGCACCGAACGTTTGCCCAAACTACGAGTACTGAAAAGATGCTCAAGCTGCTGCAGGTGGCAATGGCCGACGCATTTCTGAAGGCAAGAAGGTATTGGGTGAACAGCTTGGCTTTGTTAGTGCTCGGGGGGATGACCGGTGAGTCGGAGGCGTGCTTCGTCGTGGTGATAGGCATAAATGTGGCTGTTGAGAGCGAAGGACTGGGTTCTGAACAAGGCACCGACACCGGATCAGTACGCGTACACTGAAGCCAGTTTTGCTGACTGGTAAATGTTAGGTGCGTGTCGAGTGTACTCCTAGGGAGCGACTTTCGGCAAGTACTGGGAACCGAATGTTCGAGCGAAAGTCCTAAGTGGATGCCCCGCAGTGCGGGAAATCGTTGTAGCCATTGTCGCCTGGTTCAGAAAATGGCGGCCGCTGCAAGGAGTGCATTAATGTGAGGGTACACTAGCGTTGTTATGGGATACGGGTGGGCAGAGCAGCAGGAGCTGAGTGCGTCACCACCGCACTGCCGTCGCACGCAGCCCAAAAGTGTACAAGGCGTGCCACCACGTGGGTCTGATGACACGCGAGTAGACTAGAACTAGTAGGGGACTCGAATAGCCCCTCGTGAACACCTGGAATGACGGTTACAGGCTTTAAAGTCAAGGCTCACAAATAAGTGCGAGCAGTGAGCATCTCGCCAGCACGGCGGTGTAACAAGTCCACACGAGAAGTTCTAAACGCAAGTTTTTTTTTTTTGTTTTGTTTTTTTTCCTGCCGCGCCCTGCTGTTTGTGTCGTCGGGGGCGGGAACATGGCCGAGCCGCGAGCACTGCGGCCTTTTTTTTCCCGCCTCTTCTGCCATTGTACATGAGCGGAAATATTGTTCAACTTCAAGTACGAACACGCGCGCCGGCAACTTTCTTTTTTTCGCAAGCAGCGCGTGCACGTTGCATCAGCGACGCACACCTGACGGAAACGCGGCCACCAGGCCTCTGGAAAAGAACAGCTTTCTCGGCACCGCGCCACGCACGTACATAGGTATAGTCGCCCACCCGAACAGATGCCTCCACTACGCGCGCTCTCACAAAGCAAATGCCGGAAGCTCGTCGTGAGAGCGCTGACGCAGCATTTGAGTGTTCCCAACAACGCTAGCGATCGCGCACGCGTATATATGCTGTGCGCGCATCGGGGTGCCCAAAGGTGCCCACGCTGGGCCCATTCTACACGCACCAGTGCCGCAGCAATCCTCCAGTGTACCCCGACGAGTCACAAATCAAAATTTGCACTGTACGACAGGTACGACAGTACGACAGTACGACCACAACTTTAGCTTTTCTTGGAATACCTTATTCTTCACTCTCGTTTCCAGCCCTTCCCCTGTCTCTCCTTTAACTTCGTCTAAGCCGTGTAAAATGAGGTTGTTTCTACGGCTCCTATTTTCCTGCTCATCTACTTTTGGAGATAGCGAAGATAATTTTGTTGAAAATTAGATTCTGACATTTCTATTTCGCAGACTTGTTTCTCCGACATGTTGAACAGCAAGAGCTGCTGATCCATCCACTGTACCCTTTCGGTTAAGGTCGAAATCTTACTTTCGATTACGTTCTGGTTGCTGCGTATAGATTGTACAACTTTATTCATTTTGGCTTGACCAGCGAGGAGCCTTTCCGACATCTCCTTTTCCGTAGGACCAGGATTTCATTCAATAGAGCCACAAACTAAGAATTTCGTTGGTAAAGAACAAAGACAGCTAACTACACGTTTTATCATTGTGGGACAAGGCAACAGCACCAAAAAACGGTCATCGCTGCGGTCATTGCTCTAAATTTTGTGGCTAATATTGCAGCCTTGTCTTTCAGGATACTTGGTTCGGTTTTGTATATGGGAACACTCACTCATGTTTATAAGCAAAAGAAGCAAATGTTCCAGAGACATGTTGGTTTAAACCCCTTCATATGCGATCAATGTGTTCGTCATTTCAGGTTCAAGTGTAGCAGTGTCCATCCCATCCCGTGAGGGGTGAAGATGAGGAGACGCCTGGTGTGGCAGTTGGCAGTAGCACTTACGGATCCAACCTGAATAAAATCGTGAGGTTTGCAACCGTCATATGTGTTTCACATGGTTGTCGTCAGCTTCCTCTTACAGAAAACGCTCCAGCATGAACCAGTGACTGTGGAGCTGCCTGATTCACGCAGCTGGCTGTGGGGCGCTGTTATTCGACAGCAGGCAAAGGGCATTCAAAAGGTGGAAGGAGGAAAAAATTACACCATCTTCCCGCAGGGGAACCCTGAGTAGTATGCGAAGAAGCTACGGGGTCGACTGAAGTTCCCATTAGTTTTCAGTTCGTCGTTTCCGTTGACGTTCAGCTTCGCGTGCCTTCGTTGTATCAGTAGCTTCTTGACGTAGTTTGAATGAGTGAAGGACATAAGGCGCGTTCGTAGCGCATGCTCCCGTCTCGGTTTGTAGCGCAGTGGGAAGAGCGCCACGTACCTCCCGTTGCGGTCAGAGAGTCGTGGGATCAAAACCGGGCGCCGCCTAACTATTTCTTATAGATGCGAAGCATCTCTTGCTTGGGGGGATGTCCCGCGTCCGTGCCCCGTCCGCAGCGCTTCTGATGGTGATTGTGGGAGGATGCCCCTAGGGATTGGCCAACCAAAGAATCCATCACGAGATAGCTTTGCGTTCAACCACCGTAGTCATCTTCTCGTACGGAACCGCTGAAGAAGGAGAAGAAGACAAAGCTGCGAAGAGGAGGGCGTGTACGTTGCTCTCAGCCGCTGCACCAACGTCAACAACCTTTACTTCACCAACGCTGACGGAGACTACCAATTCTACCACAGAGACGACAACATCGACAAGAACATGATGGACGAGTTTCGGCACCTCGAGAACCACCGCCTACTTACCGTAACACAACAGTACTTGCGTGGCTTTGCCACCAAAGTGGACCCGGACGCGGAATTCCCTCTGGCGTTACTAAACACCACATCACTCAACATAACGGCAACACAATGGAACCACACGGAACCCCCATGATGCTTCGCATCCTCATCAGGGTTCCCCACGGGAAGATGGTGTAATTTTTTATAGTGGACTGCGCTGGCGTCAGCCCAAACGCTGACGGGGCTGAAGAGACGCGCATGCGCAGTAGAGTGCGGACGGCGGACAACGACAACGAGGGAGGGACACAGCCCCGAGCATGAGATGCTTCCCTCCGCAGGCATGCGTCATTTTGCTGAATAACACAAGCAGCACCTGTCGGGTACGCGCCGCAGCTTAGGCCTAACGTTTCACTTTGACATCTCGCGCAGAGTTTGTGGGACACACAGAGGATGGAAACAAAAGATGCTTGGAGGACGCAGAGAGTCGGTGGCCAGATTTAAATACAGGGACCACGCAAGAGACGTAAACAGTATATTTCCTTCGGGACATAGAATGTCTTTTGACTACACATACACATTTTTATAAGGCCACCGCGGCCGGGAGTCTAACCCGCGTCCTTGTTGGCGTCCTTGGGCTCAGCTAGCAGCGCCACCACGGCGGGTCCATTTTCAAGAGGCTCAAAATAGAAGCGTGTGCGTGTATTTATGAGTCTTTTTTACCGAGTAACGCCACTAATCCGCTCATATCTGCCACCTATATATTCTGTGTCACCTGTACGTCTCAGGCTGTTTAAAAAGCTTCCATCCATCTCCACAGAGTAGAATTAAAGGCCCACAATTTTTACGCTTTTGTTTTTACGCCCCTATTCTGACTACAGTAATGCTTATCCGCTTAAAAGCTTTTCTTTTTGTTTACAAAGTACTGTTGAAGAGCCGCAGCAGGAGAGGAAAAACAGCTTTTTACAAAGCACACGACAATCACAAATTTATTCTACATTCGCTAGGGAGAAATCAATCCAATAAACAAATTTGGGAATGACGCAATAAGTTCTCCCCGCGGATTAATTTTAGGGGCAAATATTTTCGTCCATCCTCAGCCAAGCGTATTCTACCAGCGAATGTACCCCAGACAAGCACCACAGTGCGAAAGTTATACTTCCCTCGATTTCGCTCACGCAGAAACAAACTCTTGGTGCGGGCTAAATAGTCTGACTTTCTAATAAAGTTTTCTACCACTACTACTTGGCGCGGCCTCCCGTATTTACCAGTTTACAACTCCCTTGCACAAAGGCTGATGCGCAGTAAATGAGGAGGAGCGCCGCAGGAACGTTAGGTCTGACGTCCCCTTTGAGGCGCAACGTCGTCAACCGGAACCCATGCTCTTCGGCGCACAGTGAGTATGAAGTTGCGCGGTATGAAATAGGAGTTGCGAAACTCCCCATAGGCCCCATGCATCAAAAAGTGGCCCTACGATTGGTCCACTTCTTTGGAGCTTGTTAAGTGGCGCCATCTTTTGGTGACAAAATAAACTATACAACTTGCTTCGCCGCTCGACGACCCGGGCGAAAAATGGTATTTGAGTGCTTACGTAAATTTGTTATGCCAAAGGAGCCCAAGGTGTTCAACTATGCGAGAGAAGAAACATTTAATGTAAGTGTTTTTTTTTTTACATTCAAAGCAAAAGTAGCAAAAAGAAATGCGACCATGGGGTCAACTGTCGCTTCCGCACTGTCGTCTGCTGCGCGTCCTCTTCGGTCTTCTGGCGGCAAAAAAATAAATAAGTCGCTTCGACGGCTTTATGCAAGCTGAAACTGATTATTTAGAGCCGTTTGATCGACTACTAGATTAGTTTTGGCATACAATGAGCTGTAGGCCAAACGATAACTGCGAATTTAGTACTTCAAGGTGGGATAAGCGCTACAGTAACAAGGACAAGTGAGTACACGGGACAAAGCGCTACTAGCAACTGAAGATTTTATTACTGCAAAACATACATATATACAAAGAATAAACGCCACAGTCATCACTTCAAATTTCACAATCTACCATCTGAAAAGATCAAGGCGCACCGACAACCAAACATTTTATAGATATTCACACCGCACGTGTGCTGACACGAAAGGCGCCACACACTTTATCAACCCTGATTTAAAAAGGCATACTCAGTGTCAGACAGCAGGACCGATGGTTGGCTGACACATACATTCCCTTCCTTCTTTATACGGAAAGCTTCTATTATTTCTCTTGTCAGCCGTGTTTTGTGTTTATCAACAATTATCGTGTCTCGCAGTTTTGGGTGGCATTTGCAGTCTTTGCAATGAACGGCTAAATGTGAATACGGTGACCCTTTTAACGAGCTCTGATGTTCGCGAAGGCGTACGTTCAGGCATCGGCCGGTCTGCCCTACGTATTTCTTTCCACACGTTAATGGAATACTGTATACTACGTCTTTTTTGCACTCCAAAAACTTTGTGCCGTGTTTCCTACCACAACCCTTCTTCCTTGTTGGTTTCTTTTCTGCCACCCTTTGCACCGCTGGGCAAATTTTCGCCAGTTTGTTTTTAGCTGAAAACACCACGCGCACCCCATATCTCGACGCTATCTTCTTTAGGCGATGAGACGTGCCATGAAGGTACGGAATCACCGCTATCTTCTCTTTGCTGGAATCCGCTTCTTTTTCCCTGCTCTGCGAGACACGATAATTGTTGATAAACACAAAACACGGCTGACAAGAGAAATAATAGAAGCTTTCCGTATAAAGAAGGAAGGGAATGTATGTGTCAGCCAACCATCGGTCCTGCTGTCTGACACTGAGTATGCCTTTTTAAATCAGGGTTGATAAAGTGTGTGGCGCCTTTCGTGTCAGCACACGTGCGGTGTGAATATCTATAAAATGTTTGGTTGTCGGTGCGCCTTGATCTTTTCAGATGGTAGATTGTGAAATTTGAAGTGATGACTGTGGCGTTTATTCTTTGTATATATGTATGTTTTGCAGTAATAAAATCTTCAGTTGCTAGTAGCGCTTTGCCCCGTGTACTCACTTGTCCTTGTTACTGTAGCGCTTATCCCACCTGGAACATGTACCAACACGCCCAGCTCGCAGTTCTTCTGAATTAGTACTTCAGTTCGGACCTATGTTGTGCGGGAGTGCCCGCACAAGCGCCAATTGGTCGAGGCAGATGCGCGGACGCAGAAGCAATCGCAACCTAAAAACCGGAGTTAAGATAGCAATGAATAACTTATGAAAGCATAAAAATAAAGAATTATGGACTTTAAAAAAAATGTGACGTTCAATTGTCAGTTTGAATAATTAGTTTTTTTGTTTGTTTTTTTATAGTGCATGCAGCGGCTACAGTGGCGCCACGGTACGCACGATCCAAAGCAGGGGGGGTCCACGTGCGGCCCGTTTTTTGAGGCGGAGTTTCGCAACTGCCTACATCGAAGAGCTCTGATCTTGCGGAGTCAACCGGCACCGGCAGCTCGAAGTGCGTTTAGTACAATGAGCATGTCTTCCGGTTGGTCTCGTTTGCCGAGCTAGGACCTCAAAGCGTGACCTTATGCCTAACGTGCTGTGTTTAGGCGCGACGTTCAGTTAAGGGCAAATCCTGACTGGATCTGTCGATACATTCATGTTTGTCTTCTTCCTACTGTAACCCTGATGTCTGATATGCACCACTCATCAACGTAGTCACCCCCCATCTGGTGTAGCAAGCCTTGTCCCTAGCAGGGCTGACCTCACCAGTTCACATTAAAGAGCATTCTCTCTCTCTCTCTCTTACTTGCTGCTCCCGCGTGAGTTCTCGGTGCGGGGCAGGAAGTTTCCGCCTTTCCTCTCGACAGTACCGCACTATCTTTTTGTAGATGACCATAGGTTGACACGAGGATGGCTTGGTGGGCTAGTTGGTGATGCATATAGGCCTCCTGCGCTGGAGTTTTGGCGACATGCAGCGCCCCTAGCGGCCGACGCCTCTGGGTAGTACAAAAGCAGACGACCCTCGCCGCCCTCCATGTGTTTTCAATTACAAGCCAGAGTGAAAGTTGGTTGTGGCGCTTTGTGGCCTGTTTAAATGACTGCATACTGTATGAAATAGGCCTTAAAGTACTTGTAGAGGCTAAATAAAATAATATCCGCTAAAAGAAGCCGATTTGTCGGCTTTCTTTTGAGCGAACTGTCGCGGTGGTCGCGGCGTGGGACAGTATCACCGGGTCGGGTGGTTTGACCGTTTGACGAGTTACAGTTTTTTCTTCTTGCGTGCGGTCGACAAAGGAAAGTTAACGAGTAGCATTAACACGGAACGCTGCTCATCTTACATCCTGAGGTAACTGCAAAAGGTTGCTCCATCGGGAGCATACAAGCGAACACAAGAATTGCGCAGCCGAGTGCACTGCTGGCCTGCACCGCCTTTGAAACGAGTGGAAATTTTGTTTCGTATATTCGCAAACTAAATTATTCGTGCGTAACGTTTTATGCCGCATGATTTACGAACGGCAGGGTACATGTATACTAGCGAGTAGGTGGGGCAATAGTGCCGAATAAACAAATTAAGGGCTATTAAAGGACGCAAAACGTGCACCAAATCACACGCCCGCTGCTTGCAGAGATGTGTACTTCTATAACACCACATAACACAGCATAACATAACACAGCCGCATACACTCCGCGGGGCCCCGAATATTTACATACGATCATCACTGACTGCGTTGGTTTTCTAGTGCAGGGGTCGTCGAATCTGAACGCCGACACGCCAGTGAATTGACTTCAAATGGAGTTAGACAGCGAGGCAAGAACAGAGAATTGGCGTCCTCCAATTGAATTGCCCCCCCCCCCCCATCTTCACACTTCGCCAGATTACTGTCAAATATTATTAGAAATTCGCTGATTTTTTTCTCTTTGCATTCAGAGCCCCCTCCTCCTCCTCCCCCGCTGCATGGAACTCGGCCGTTGCTGACCCTCATTCTAGGCTATTAATTAAGTGCGAACTGGGAATGTATGCTGCAAGAGCGTAATTAAAGGGATCCTGAAATGCCTTCCGCCGATGCATGGATGTACATGTAACCAAATAAAGCAATGTATTAGCAATCTCCTCCTGCAAGAATTTTGTTAAAGCGATGAGTATTAGCTGAGAAATCGTAAATCAAAAACCGCGAATTATCGTCGCGCCGTATTTCCTCCTCCTTTCAACTGTTTCTTCGCTGTTGGCCTCCCCTCCCATGATGCTCCGCTCCTCAGCGGTGACGTACTTCCGCTATTGCGCTCCCACAGACTGCCGTCTGCTACGGGCCAGCTCTTTCGGCTTTTTCATCTCTGTAGACACCATGGACACAGGCTGGAAAAGCGAACGAATGACCTGGCCGCATGTGTGCGGCCTGGCCTTGCCCTTTCGCGGTGTACGTAGGTGCAGTTGGTATCGGCGGCGAACTCGCAGCCGCGTGGGGAGAATCGTGCGCTCGTTCCCTTTGGTGCACCGCGCACTGTTTATCCAAAAAGCGCGGTCTCAGATGTGGCCCCGCTGGTGCCGGGTGTTATTTTGCGGTGGTTGTAATTCCTACTACCGGCGGCATGTGAAAAAAGACATTTTCAACCGACACAGAACCCGTGCACAAAACGCGCCGGATCGGATCGCTTTATCAGCGGCGATGAACGTGAAGGCGAAGAGCAAACCAACGCTGCACTCGATCAGCGAGAACCCGTGTTCTGACAAGCTGCACCCGTGTGTTGCATTCAACACTCACGGGAAAGCGTTTGTTTGCACTTGTTTGGATAGTCGTAAAATGTCCAAACACTCCGGCACTCCGCTAGCAGATCAGCCGGCGAGACATTTCGGAAAACATTTGACAGATGGCGCCGTATGCATTAGTGTGTCGCTACGCAAAACTGATGAGACGCTCTACTAAAACTCCCATCGCGGTGTCACGTAGCGGGACGCAAAAATTTAGCGTTTAGCGTATGCAAAGGCCACAAACGCTGTACTAAAACTCTATTAGCAGCAAAATAGCGTGCGTATGTGAAACCGCTTGCGTTTACAAAGCTGCACGCCGAGCGCGTACGTTTCAAACCTAGTGACATCGTTTAAATACACTGGCAAGCACAGTGTAACGTAGTTAGATATCAACCGTATGCTCAGGCGACAAGCAAGAGCTTGTTTCATGTGGGGCGGAGATTGCGCATAAAGGCCCCTTCGCACTTGCGACGAAAGCGAGTGAGAGCGGCAGGAATTCCGTCGCTTTGTCGCGCGACGATCGTTTTTGTCGAATGGTCGGGACAAATTTTGGTTGCGCGACAGAATTCCCGTCGCTTTCGCTCGCTTTCGTCGCAAGCGGGATTGGAAAGTTCTGCCGCTGCCGTCTGCTACGCAGCTCGGAGGTAACCGCGCGATCTGCTCGGGCCGGATGAACGCGCACACTCCCGCACGGCAGCGCCCCAAGCGGCAGACGGCCGCGTACATCGCTCCCGGCGCCCGCCTGGAGCCCGCCCTCGGCACACTAGCCAGTATATTTCAGGCACTATAATGGAGGAAAGATTTTTTGCTTCCGATGAACCTAGTTTGCCCCTGTGTTTTTAAATACGTGAAGTGGTTAGCACGTCGTCCTCACGCAGCTCTGTATCGTCGTAGCATCGCTGATTGTCCGAACGAAGCTTGCAGCTAAGCCAATGCAGCGACCGAAGCTGTGTGTGTGTGTGTGCATCGCCTCCTGTGTGTTGTGGACGCGTTCGTTTCGCGATGAAATGCGACATTGTACTTCTGCGGGTGGATAGTGCTTCCCATGGTCTGGATTATCTTTCTCGAACGACGTACCACTCAACCTCGCATGGGGTATGTGCAGTGTGCCTGGCTAAAAGCCTTCTCGCTTGCGCGCCAGAGTTGTGACTTGCTGCTCGTCCCCGCAAACCGGGTGTGAGGTGAGTGCCGAATTTACGACGGGCAGGAGGAGGCAACTCATCGTCTGTCAATCTCAGTTCAGACTTGCAACGCATGTTGTGACGTTGCGTTCGTTCGAAACGCATCTCTGGATTGTTTTGAAGTTGAATAAAATGTACGCGTCAAACCCGGGCATTCGGCTCAGGGCGTTCTCTGCGATTGCACCAAAGAAGTGCCACGGGACTTTCTTTATGGTACGTACTCACGTAATATAAAATCCACGTCGTGTTATGGCCGTGTTGCATTCAATACAAACGGTTAAGCGTTTGTTTACACTTGTTTCGTTTGTCGTAAAATGTCAAAGCACTCCGGCACTCCGCTGGCAGATCAGCCGGCGAGCCGACGCTGAGCAGACGACTCATCTCTTTGCCGGAAGTGCTTGAAAAAGCCGCCCAATAGCAGGATGTCTAGCTCATGACGAACATCTGGGAATCGATGATGTAGACATGTGAGGATGGCGGCGTCCAAAAACACGAAGGAAAGGGTGAGAAAAAAGCGACAAACTTTGCAACACAAGTGTGAGCTTTCCGCTGCGCGTAAAAGAGTAATACTTGGCACAGGTGACGTTGGCGACCCAATCTAGCGATTGCGCTAGTTCATTTAGTGTGCTCAAAATGCCTTTCAGGGCCCCTTTAAGTAAAGTGAGAGCAAACAAGAAAAGCGAGCGGCCTCTTAGTTCGCCCGACCACCTTGTTTTACCGCCACTAATTTCGGAATCGCAAAACAGATTTCACGCTTCCGGCAGTCGCGGCATTTTGTCACTGAGACACGCAACAAAACGGCAAGCTAACGCTGCACCATGTATTAGTAACGGCGACGCAAACGAGCACTGTTTAATGAAAGTGCACGCATAGGGTGCAGGTACGCAAAAGAGCGGCGCACCGCATCAGGCGAGCCTGGGATCCGCCAGTCTCGCTGGCTTTTTAAAGCGCCATCATCGCCGATTGCGTCACTCTTCTTTTTTGATCAACTGTTTTTGAGAAGTCTCTGTCACCTAGAGTATTAGTTTAAACTAGAAATTTCACTTAACATTTCACTTCGTACGACCATCGATCGGTGAACCTGCGAGTAGCAGACGCCGTCACTGTCCCCGCACTTTCGTCGGCGCTGTAAACGTGTTTAGCGCTGCAAAGCTTTTTCCCCTAATGCCAAGTTGGTCGCTGAAATAGATCTGACGCGACGGTGATGAGCTGGTGACCACGTCGCAAAATAATCGGGAGCGTCGAGCTCATTTTGCTTCTGTCAACACGGGATCCTATGGGACCCGCGCAGCTTTGTACTACCCGGAAGTACTGCCCGGAAGCCGCTCGCGCAGCGCCCCCTGGGCAGCGCAGGAGGCCTATTAGCAGGGTTACCAGCGCACGCAGACTGGGACACGGAAGGAAGAAACGACAGCAAGGCGCTGACTTCTGGCCTCCTCCTCAGCCGTAGCCCGGTATGTTAACGCTCGGGCCTTCCACCAAGGAGTGGGCTGGAACCCATACTAATTCAACTTGACTCTCCGTAGGCGCTTTGTCTCTCAGGATGCGAAGTGCGCATGTACGCAGCGGGGCGTAACGGGAATGTGTGCTGCTGCAGCGTGCGTTAAAGCTATAGGCAGACACTGCGTGGGCAATCAATCAAGTACTCACATTAGGAATGCCGACCACGGGAATTCTGTGCTCGTACTTAGAATCACGCATGCATGCCCTGTTACCAGTAGCGGTCCCAGACATTGGCTTTAGGGGGGAGGGAGGCGATTATTATTGTTTTTTTTTTTGGGGGGGGGGGGCGGGGGGAAGGGGGGGAAGGTTCCCTTTTTGCGCAAATTCTGCGGAGGAAATGATAAACATGCAGGCATGTGCGCGTATGCGGTGTAACCCGCTTGCGCACAAATCACGCGACACAGTGGTTTCTGGCGCCCGTTAGGCGGTGCAACGGCTTGCTCGAGCCCGCATTACTGACGGTCGCAACACGTTTGCGGCCTCGCACAAGTGGGATTTAACCTCGCGCCAGTGGAATGCTCAAAACCAAAAACAAAAAAAAAATTGGCCGCGTATCTGCTCCTTTCGTTGCAAATGTCGTCAAAAGACGATAGTCTTTGTAGACATTTGCCAAGGAAATGCCCCCCTTTGCTTTCCCGCTCACCTGTCATGCTGTTCCTGTACCGTCGCGCTCATTCCAAGGTAAACACACTAAAGGTTTGCGCAAGGCGATTTGAATTTACCGCGTTCCACTGCTACAGGCCGGGTTCTTCGATGCCAGCGCTGCAGTACGGCGGAGACGCGCGTGAATGGAGGCGGCCGACTAGAAGGTTATTTATAGAGCCGCGTGGCCGTGCTCCACGTGCGTTCCAAGCACAACGTGGAACCTACGTAGTGGAACCTTTCGTTGCTGTTGCCGCGTGATTTTTCATATGCCGCCAGGACGCGGCGGTTTTCTGCAGTAGATGTAGAATATCATTTGCTATCGAAAAACCAAGCATCCATGAATTTTTTAATAAAGGAACACTGTAAATATCCCTTGTGTACTAATTTCCTGTCTTATATTTGCGTAATGTCTTGTTCTTGTTCAACAAAGCTGACAAGTATGAACATATAAACCGGGCTTAGACGTTTACATGTGCCTGTAAGTACATAACACTATTGTGCAATATAAATTTTACTTTGGCCGGGTGGCTGAATCGAGTTACAGAGAGACAGACAGACAGACATACAGACAGACCAAAATTTCTGGGTTTAAGTAGCCCAAGACTCTTTAAAAATAAGAAGCTGAGGACCTTCCCCCCCCTCTTGGGACTGCCACTGCGTGTTACGCACACAGAGTAGCACACACCCGCAATGGGCACTGAGCTGGGGCGTGTACTACCTTGATCACAGTTAGGGTGAACACGGGAGCGCGTGTCATTCCGTGCGCGGGAGCCGCCTGTCGGCGTCTCGGGTAACTTCGCACGCGCATCACATAGCCTCGTTGCAAACGAACTGCGCACGCGTGCGAAGTTACCCGGAACGCCGACAAGCGGCTCCCGCGCACGGAATGACACGCGCTCCCGTGTTCCCCCTGTGATCAATATAGTACGTGCACCCTTTGTCAAAAATTTCTAGGCCCGTCCTAATCCTTATGAAGCACAAATAATTCAGATCATAAGCTTGACATCCAAATGTGACCAGATTATTTTGGGACAGTAAGAAAAAAAATTAGAAGCCGTTCCACTCAATGTAAAAGCTGTCGGATAATGCAGAGCAGTGATTCGCCATAGTGGCCTGTACCGCCGTTATCCGCTTACTGCTACCACCCCATGCAATTCAAATTTCCCGCCTTCGCATTGCTCGCGCGCCCCCGCCTGAAACTGCGCCAGCGGGAGTTCTGTTCTCTTTGTTCTTTTCTCCCCGCACGTGCCGGCGTTGCACTGCCATCGTAATTGGGCCCATCTCCCCGCGAGGGGGACTCGAGTAAATGCGTCGCATAGGGGGTGGGTGTATTGCGTTAACGTTTAATGTTTGGGGAGTTGGTGGTAGTGAATGCGTTCTATCAGCAGCTTCTTGACGTAGTTTGAATGAGTCAAGGATATAAGGCTCGTTCATAGCCTCCCATTCTGTGTCGGCTTTGTGGCGCAGTGGGTAGAGCACCGTGTACATTGCGTTCCGCCCGCAGGGTGGAGGGATCGAAACCAGGCGCCGGATAGTATTTTTTTTTATATAGTGTAGGGGGAGGGGTGCGGACTACGACTACGGACGTCACCGCGGGTGACATCGTGAGTTACTGAAATGCTCTGCATTTAAAAGCGTTTTCTCTAGCTTTCCGAGACAAAAAGTTTCAGCCTCGCTGGGGATGTATGCATTGAATTTTTTGCGGCCTGCGCACTCCCGGCTTAATGGCCAAGAAGATTTTGACAAAGACGGTACGTTTGACGAGTAGATACGTATGCTGGTTCCGAATAAGTTGTCAGAGCAGCCAGACTGACCCTGAAGACTTGGCACGAAACGGTGTCGCTAAAAGGATTGAGCGACGATCATTTCAAATCGCGCGCGTTTGGCGTATGCCTAATCATTTCGTGGAATCCTTCTAACGGGAATATTCATGCGCATGAGATTAACAGGTTGCATTGTATTCCAATCCACTAGATAGTTCTGATTTCTATTTTACCATGTCGCATCCGCCTGTGGGTGCAGTGATTTTTCTAACGCCTACAATGTGTGCCTCAAAAAAAGAAAAAACCGTTGCCGGTGACCGCTTGGCCTGTCCATCCCTTTTTCCGCTTTTGTGCCGCGTTCTTCAAGGCGTGCGGCAATAAAAATCCTCGAGCGACGAGAGTATCATGGCGCGCTCCATGACAATACAGTACACCGTTTAGTGAATCGACCAGCCTTTAAAAACGGTTGTGAGGAGAAACGCTAGCGGATGTCTGGTTGATCGGGAAAATGTTGCAAACTAACGTACGGACGCAAACAGAGTGCCTGAATGTTTCGCGTGTAAATGAATTGCCCCCCCCCCCTCCCCTTCTCCCGAGAAGGGCCATTAAAACCGCAAAAAAATCGCGGACAAGCCGCGAGGAAATGAGGCGACCCTACAGCGCGCCAATGAATGCATCGTTACCGCTCCGACCGCCGGAGTCTGACAGCCGCCAGTAATGCTTTTGAATGGAGATTGCGAGGCGTACCGGGGGAAAAAACTTCAAAACTGCGCGCAATATAGATGGATCTTTTTCCCCTCTGGCGGTTTTTTTTTAAGCGGGGGTAATTCAATCTGCCTGGGCTGTATGCCTACACGTATACTCGCAAACATGGAGGAATCACAGGTGGCCGGGTATGGGGTGGCGTACATGGAATGAACAAGGGTGCGATGGGGATTGTATTGTATTGTATTGTATTGTATTGTATTGTATTGTATTATATTGTATTGTATTGTATTCTTCGGAGTTTGTATTCTTTTGTATTCTTCGGAGTTTGTATTCTTCGGAGGCGGGTGGTTCTTGTCTGGATAACTCGGGATGTGGAGCTGGGAGTAATCTTCTGCTTGGGTGATAGTGGGCCAGAATATCTACATATTTTACGAGAGGTTCTGTCTTGGGAGGAGCAGGCGATGTTTGTCCCTCGTAGATGATGGCCCGGTGTACGTGCGCGCGGGCAGCGGCATGGGCCGCCGCATTACCGGCGAGGGATGTGTGTCCGAGTACCTGATAATTACTGACTCGGGTAGCTGACCCTTGATTTCGAGGATGCGCAGGGGTGTTTTGGAGATGCGTCTCCGTAGGTAACTGCGACATGCTGCTTGCAAATCCGTAAGCATCCTCACTAGTCGTTGCGTCTAGGGCGATTCCGTCCGTGTTGTACGGGCGGTGAGGCAGGTCATTTCTTGACCTATTGAAATGGTTATGCATGCCGCATGGGCGGGCCGCTGAAGACAGGGGGCGCGTCATCGTACCTTGTAGTCTGGTTTTGACCGTACATCGTCATGACCCTAGCTCGTACGATTCGGCGAGCTTGATTGTAAATTGGGTGCATGTGGCGTGGTAGTTGCGTTACCCTGATGATCTGACTAATTAGCCGGGGAATCGTAACCTTTTGGTCTTGCGTTGGCGGCGTTGTACAATGAAATCTTCTTAGGGATTTCTCCGCCATGTCCCCAGTCAGCAACTTCGCAGTGACTTTTCAAGAAAGTCATTATAAAATAAAATCCGGCCGCACATCCACCTATGCTGGCGGCCGCATAAATTAAAATTATTTTAATTTCACGAAGCCGTGCTCCGTTTGCTTGTTGTTGCACGTGTACAATTGTACACTTCATACACCCGACTATACTAGTGGGCATGGCAGCAGCAAAATCGGCAGCATGTCCAGCAACCCTGTCTGCTTCGTTCTACAGGTTCTGCTTTCGACACGGCTCGTGGTATCAGCGATCCATCCTGGGGTGGCTTGTTCGAACCACTTCGGCGTGCCAGACGGGACCGTATCTACAAACACCGGCGGTTTCAAATTTCCAGATTCTTCACGACACTGTTGGGCAGCGCCTGCGCCGACATGGACGACCACTTCGGTGACATCCCATCACGTGACTGAGCAAGGCCCTATAAAGGACGTTCGAACACCGGGAATCGTCAGTGGGCATGGCAGCAGCAAAACCGGCAGCATGTCCAGCAACCCTTTTTGCTTCGTTCTACAGGTTAGTTGCTATCGGCATACAAAGTGTTACCGGAGTGGTAACCGTTTTCTGATTCTGCTGCCATGCCCCCTTGGTGCTAAGTGCATATGTATTTTTGTTGCAAAGCTTTTGTTGCTGGGAGGTGATGTTGAGCTTAATCTGGGGCCCGACCACAGCCAGACTTCCAATGACATGACAGACATGTATACCCTGTTGAAAGCACTCGGCGCGAAGATTGATAAAAACCATGCCGAAGTATTGTCGCAGCTGTCTGATGTGAAGGCGATTCAGCTGAGTCTCGAGAAACAAAAGACAGACGTTAATACAAGGCTGTTAGCTGTTGAAGATAAATTAGCAGGAATTGAAGGCCAAAGTGACCTTGACTTAACCCGCGCAGTGTCTGACGCTGTACGCACTGAAACGGCTTCCCTCGCTCGTCGTCTTGATGAGTTTGAAGAAAGATCCCGGCGCGAGAACTTGCTATTCCATAGACTTCCTGATTACCTGAATGAGACATGGGAGGATTCTGAGAAAAAGGTACGAGAGCTGTTGCAATCCACTTGAAAACTGCAGCTTTCTGATGAGGCTATTTCACGAGCGCATCGGCTGGGGAAATTTTCTGCTGATAATTGCCGTCATTTAATTGTAAGATTTTCGAGCTTTAAAACTAAAGAAGCCATTTTATCTGCCCGAAAAGAGCTTAAAAAGGGTGATGTTAGCGTAAGCGAAGACTTCTGCGTTGCCACACGTGCATCGTGGAGATAGCTCATCGAGTTCGGAAAGGCCAGTGGCGAGCAGTACTCCGTTAGGTACAACAAATTGTTCATTAATAAAAAATGCTACGTGTACGTTCCTTAGGCCGACTGCGTCTCCGAAATTGATTCCCAGAACGACACCCCTGCTCAGGATAGTGAAACTAGTGTTTCCGCATCAAAAGGCGTGCCTTCCGCATAACTTGCCCAAATCGCCTCCTAAATTCTACGGCTGATGTTAATTTTCTTTTTGCTAATATTCGCAGCGTTATGAGTAAGCGGGATGACCTGTCATCATTTGTCGACACTTGCGGTGCTGATATTATAGTCCTTACTGAAACCTGGTTGTCAGCCAAAATTCCAAACAACGAAGTGTTTAACACCGAAAAGCATTTCAATTTGTTTCGAGCTGACCATTGTGAAAGATCAGGAGGAGGCGTACTAATCGCGGTTGCTGACAGCATTTCGTCTTTTCAAGTACCCTTACAAACGCGCCTTGAATTTGTTTGCGTGTGCAGGCGCATTAGCTACCGCGACTTCGTACTATGCGCATGCTATCGGCCCCCCACTGCTTCTTTGACAATTTGCGCTGGCCTTCACGATGCACTAAACAGTGTTATCCTTCGTTTCCCATATGCTCCTATAATTCTGCTAGGCGACTTCAATTTTCCTAAACTTACGTGGCCCGTTTCTGATCTTGCAACTCCTGGTTTAACTAATTAAGCGGTGAGTTTTATTAATTTATGCGCAGATTTTGGTCTCGCCCAAATTATAAATGAACCTACAAGGATTTCCGACACAAGCGCTAACACACTACACCTTATTCTAACTACGTGTCCCGATCTTATTCATTCCTTATTATTTTTGCCTGGCTTAAGCGATCACCTATTGATCAACTTTTCCCTCAAAGGCGTAATTACTCTTCCTCCGACAAAATCTAAATATATTCGAGACTACAGTAAGGCTGATTTTTCATCCATTAACCATGAACTTGCAAGTTTTTTGGACAGTTACATGCCTAACTTTTTTAAACGGTCTGTTGAAAGCAACTGGTCACTTTTAAAGTCTAAAATAGAGTACCTTGTAAATACGTATATACCGCTGCGCGTAATTGCCTGTAAGCATCGATCCCCGTGGTTCAACGTATCGTTGAAACGCTTATCTAACAAAAAAAAAGCGGTTGTTTCGTAAAGCCAAAAGAAATGATAGCTTTTATTGTTGGTCCGCGTATCGAGCGTGCTCAGCCATTTATAAAAATGCGCTTAAGGATGCCAAACGTGTTTTTTTTTTTTTTTCATGATACACTCCCTACGCTCCTTGTTGACAATCCTAAGAAATTTTGGAACATTGTTGGTAACAAACCAGTGAATACTGTTTCATTAACCGATTGTGTGGTGCCGCAATCCCACCGTCTGAGTGTTGTGTTGTGTTAAACTCGGTATTTTCAAAGTCATTTTCGCACTCCCCTGTTGTTGAAATGCCACATTTTCTTCATGCTGATTGTCCTGCTATGGATGCTGTACTCCTCGATTTGGATGGTGTGGTGACATTGATTACAGACTTAAAAATGTCGTCGCCATCAGGTGTAGACGGCATCAACGCAAAGTTTTTAAAAAATACAGAGATGTACTCCGCTGTGATATTATGCAATCTATTTCATCAATGCTATATTACGGGCTTTTCACCTAACGATTGGAAGATCGGTAAAATTGTGCCATTATTTAAATCTGGTGATTAATTTCCCCCCTTAATTACAGGCCGATATCAATAACGAGTGTTTCTTGTAAGATTTTTGAGCATATAATATATTCTAATTTGGTTAAATTTCTGGAAGATAACTCATCTTTCACCCCTAAGCAACATGGATTCCGTAAAAAAATTTCTCGTGAGACTCAACTTATTTGTTTCATACATGACATTGCCAATGCTGTTGATAACGGACATTGCATTGATAGTATTTTTATTGATTTCTCTAAGGCTTTTGATTTAGTTAATCACCAATTACTATGCATGAAGTTGAGCAAACTAAATGTTGATCCAAACATTCTTTCTTTGATTGAAAATTTTTTATCTAATAGAACTCAGTTTGTATCTGCCAATGAATTTGATTCACCGCACTCTCTAGTGACATCAGGGGTACCACAGGGTTCCGTGCTGGGTCCTTTGCTTTTCTTGATTTATGTTAATGACTTGTCTTCAGTAGTCACTTCAAGCATTAGGTTGTTCGCGGATGATTGCGTTATTTACAGAACTATCACTGCAGATTCTGACACTTCCATACTTCAGAGTGACCTCCATAACATTACTGCATGGTGTAACACATGAAAAATGCGTCTAAATACTAACAAATGCAAAACAATTAGATTTTAACGTAAGCCTGATACCTCCAATATTTACGTATACTATATCCAGGGCTCTCAACTAGAACTTGTTGCTTCGTACAAATATTTAGGAATTCATATCACCAACAACCTTTCTTGGCATCTTCATGTAAATTTCATTGTTAATAATGCGAACCGTATGCTTGGGTACTTGCGACGTAATTTCTCTATGGCGCCTTCTCAGCTTAAACTGCTGTTACATAAAACTTTAATTCGACCTAAACTTGAGTACGCGTGTTCGTTGTGGGATCCCAATTATTATCTCATTAACACGTTGGAAATGGTTCAAAATCGTAGTGCACGCTTCATCCTTTCTAACTATGCTCGGACATCTAGTCAAACGAACAAACTTTAAACAAACTTTAAACTTTCGCAACCTAGCCCTACGCAGAAAAATTGCCCGTTTGTCAGCCTTTCATAAAATTTATTTTTCAAACGCGTACCTCAAAACTGAACTTCGTTCTGCGCCGTCATATGTATCATCCCGTATTGACCATCGCCATAAGGTATACATTCCCCACTGCAACACTAACTTATTTTTTGCCTCTTTCATTCCCAAAACTGCTAACTAATGGAATCCCCTGCCCCCTGCAATAGCTAGTATAACCGATGTATCTTCATTTAAGATTGCCATCGAGAATTACTTTTGTTCCTTGTAATTACATTTATGCTATTGACTCTGTTGTGTATGCTATTTGCATTTTTTTTGTCCCCTACTGTTTTTGTTGTGGTTGTTCCCAATGATTAGTTTCACTCTTGTTTTTTTCTGGTGATAATGCCAGTGACCACTCCCTTCTGTAAGGGGTACATTTCACTAGCGCAAAAGACGGACCACACGAGTAAGAAAAACACAGGACGAACTCCCTTCTGTAACGCCCTCTCGGCTTTGAAGGTATTGAAATAAATAAATAAGTAAATAAATAAATACTCCACAGACAGTTGTGAATTCTTCCTAAAGAATTGACAAATTGCGGGAGTGCAGCACGCGGCATCGCTGGCTCACTTGAGCAGTGGCAGGGTCGGATGACCAGCTCACACCCGCATCAAAAACATCTCCTCAACAGGTCCAGACAGGCCGCCCAGACCCAAGGCTGCTCAAAGAGGCACTCAACATGGTGGTCAACCAAACAAATTGTACTGCTACAGCAAATTTCTATTCCTGCTCCTCCTAAGTTTCAGTAATTTCATTAATTCATTCTTCATTTCATTAAACCAATATTCTCCATTTACACTGTTGTAACAATTGAATGTGTTAAGGCTCGATCAACTGAGCATTTTTGTGCCGACCCAGCGCGCCCCACGGTTGGTCTACTCGGCACAGAATGTTTACGCATTGATATATGCTAGAATCGCACTAGAAGTCGTCATCCGCGCCGCTAGTGAAAGCGGTCATCCAAAATGCGCTGCGATTGTACGACTAGACAGTTTATCCGAAACGACCTTGGCTGGGCGAATTCTGCGAACCGGCCGCCACAGGCGCGGCCCACCTCAATGGCCATGCCCTGCTAGCGAAATGCGCACCCGCCCTCCCACTTTGCTCGCACTTTACCGGCTTACCCGCCACACCAAAGTGCCAGCTCAGTAGAGGATACCCCGTTAACGACACACATCTATGTATATATGCTGACATTTACCACATCTACCAAAAGTCCTCGATCGCCTATACCTTCCGGCAGCAATGTCTGCCACAAGGCGGAAAACACGCTCACAAGACGCTCGCCATTTGCACTGGCAGTTTTTCGGTGCCAATCCGGATAATGAACACACAGATTGGCGATGTGTACGCGCCACCTCGTCGCTCACATTTCTCGCCCCCAACCTTCTTCCCCTCATGTCTATAGTACTCGTGGTCCAGCTGGGCCGCTTCCACCTCCCGAGAATGGCCCCGGTTGGCTGCCCACATTGGAGCACTCTGTGCCCCCCACCAAGACTACCACCGTCGGAGGACGTGTAACACCCCTTCCCTCCGAAGACGCACAACAACGTCGCAGTTCGGGCTGGAATTCATAAATAAAGTTTGCGCTCTCTCTCTCTCTCTCTCTCTCTCTCTCTCTCTCTCTCTCTCTCTCTCTCTCTCTCTCTCTCTCTCTCTCTCTCTCTCTCTCTCTCTCTCTCTCTCTCTCTCTCTCTCTCTCTCACACACACACACACACACACACAGCACGACATCGACCAGCACTTACCCGCCCTGCTTAGCCCAGGATACACCAGGTGCACAGAATTAACAAAATAACACACAAAAGCTGTGCTTGAAGCAATGTGTGTTGGCGGCGATAGCAACGCATCATCACCCATGGAGGCAAAGAAGTCTTCAAGGCCGACATGATGCCGCGATTATCGTTGCCATGACGGCGGGCTCAACGAAGCCAAAGGCTCCTCGAAAATAAACCAGACTTCGTTTCCCCATAAAAAAAAAAATCGGTCCTCCGCCAGTTTCCCCGCAGGCTGTGTTCACGTTCACATGCTGCGTCCCCTCTAAGCGAAAGGCGCGTCAAGAGTAGAATAAGCGCGGCAAAAATTGTCACTTGAATACATTCTTTTGCAAGCGAAATGTATTCAAGTAATAACCAACTCGCCAAAGTTTCCGCCTTGACTAAAAGTTGTCCTGGTATATATAGCCAGCAATATCGAAGACTTTTTCAGCCACCACGACTTACAAGTACTAGTCACCACTACGCTAAACGAACTTTTTCGGGAAAACTGGAGCAGTGCACTGCATGCGCATCACACACACGACTGACTCCCATCTCTATCATTTCTCGCAGTCGCACCACACTAGAAAACCCGCAGAGCTCCCGAAGAAGGTACTCGACGTCCTCTCTCAGGGCTGCATCAGGCGTTCAGAGTGGGTGCGGGGAGAACGAGTTTGCAGCGTCCCCGCCCAGCTTCGCGTGCAACATGACCCACCGATTGCCACCTGGGCGGGCTATCCCGAGCACCAACCCAAGTGCGCGCCGCAGGCGGGCGACCCACACGCGCCTGTAGTACCGCTGCCACAGTAGAGATGAATGCACTCGCCGTGGCATGTAATATCGTGCGATTAGGAGCCCACATCCAGCGTATTTCTCTTCTGACACTCCGGAATACCAGGAAACGACCGGGCCCACCGACTGGCGCGCGCTTTACTTCTATCCGCGCAGTCGAAACCACCCGAGCGATTTTCCAGCCGGTTAGCCGACTACGTGGAGGCGCACAATCAGTGGCTGGATCCCGCAATAACGCTATCTTTTGCCAAGCAGCACCGACGCAGCTTTCTACGCAGCGCGGGCAATCCACTTAATATCCCTCCACTTCCTCGCAAGGCTGCTACCCGCTGGCAGCAACTTACGCTCCGGCGGGTACAGACTGGCACCCTCCTGGCACCCTCCCTACCTTTTGCAGCGCTTCCGAAGCAAGGAAAGCAGCCGTTCCCTCGACCAACCCAACACTGGAATGTGCAGCCCATGTGGAACCCGGGCTGACCTGGAACACCTCCTGTGGTTCTGCCCGCTGTACTCGGCTCCCAGAGCTCGGGCCCTGGCCTCACTCCCGAGTGAGATAAGGCCGAAGTACCTTCAGAGCTGGGCTGCACCACCCCCGTGTACAACTGCAGCGGTCGCCAACGAACTTTGGCGGTCGCTAAACCAGTTCATGGATGATGCAGAAGCTCCTGCCACCGGTTCCCGGCTCGGACACACTGCCAGAACCACAGCCCGTCACGGCCGAAGCCGGTGATCAAACGACGAACCGTTTACCTTTTTTTTCTTTCACAGCAGCCTTAGATTGGCTTCAAGATGTGAAATAAACGTGTTCAACAACAACAACAACTTTGTGGTTCACAGCGCTTCTCGTTGTGGTTCACAGCGCTTTTGTTTGGAAGTTTTTTTTTTTTTTACGATGCACAGTTCCAGCTAGAGCTTGAGTTCAAAAATCCCCAGAAATCCTCCTAACATAACCACCAGGTGTACAAAATGCTTTTAAGTATATATCCCGTACACACCATTTGTACACACTCCATTTGTACACACACCTTGCACTGGCTTTGAAGCAGCGCTTCGGAGAAGTTCATGTGGCACTCGTTTCGTTTCAAACATGGCCCCCGTGGTAGGTCAATGGTGCCGTACCTGTGGCGAGATGAGCTGGTGAACATCATTAGCGCTCCATTGTTCCCCGCCGTTTGCGTTCGTCTTAAAAGCGTACGAGCCCTGTCTTCCTTGGTATGCTGAAAAAACTGCCTGCAGGGCGGCCTCACCTGTCACTCGAGGGACGCCAGACGCACGCTCAGCCGCTCACTCGGAACCGTCGAACGGTCGGGAAGTCCCCGGGAGCCCGACACGCACACCTTCGGCGCAGCTGCGCGGATCTAAATAAAATTTCTTTATTCGCCTCCGACGGTGAAAAAGCGCTGCGGGACTTTTCTTTTTCCGCGACATTCTTCGGAATCTCGTTGGAGCTGCTTCTTTTATAGCTTTTCTTTACCGAAGCGCCGGCTGCAACTAGTCTCATCGACATGCACAACGAAAAAAAAAAAGTGATGCCTGTCACCTTCCTATCTCCAGGAAAGAAAAAGTAATTTGCGGCACATCGGGCCCATAACACGACACGGCTTCAATGGGCACACCGGCGATGTTCGAGTTCGCAGTACTTTTCGACGTAATTACGTCGTTCTCAGGTAAAAGTGACGCGTTTTCTAAGCTTTTCTACCGCGATGCTTTTTATTGCAAATGAGTATATTTTGTTCCTTAGTACCCTAATAGCTTAAACGTTAAAAATGCGACTGGCGCGCGAAATTGCGATGGAGCCCCTTTTAGTTAACAAATATTTTCCCTCATTAAATCATCCGCCTCATTATTTTAGCTGAATAGACGCACCAGGCGTTGTTGCCCAATACAGAGATTTCAAAACCAGTTGTCGGACTGATATCAGCCTTGGACACGCAAAATCCCACTTCAGTACTGCAGACACAGGCGTGCACCAAGGCTCGTTACTTGTCCCTCTCCTGTTCGTGACAGTGAACGCTTAGAACTGCACTAGCAAACTGTGGGCCTCCGTATCGTCAGCTGTTAGTGAGAACAGTGCGGCTTTCGTGTCGTACCGACCCAAAAACTCCAGCTGGTCAAGTGACAGTGGTGTTACCGCCCGCCCCGCGACTCGCTGGACTGTCCCGTATTGAGGGCTATTGTCCCGCTGTCCCGCGTTCTGCAAGAGATACGAAAATGTTCAAAAATGTCTTGCGTTATACTGAGGTCCCTGGTGGGGCCAACAAGTACAATCACACGTTTTGCGAGTGAACGGCAGGATGCCAAAGGTATGTTTTGGGGAGCCTGTAGTGTTATAATGGGAGAGCGACCCGTTCGATTATCAAAGCACTCTGACGGGCTAGTTGGTCTAGCATGATGGGAATAAAATTGCGCTAAAAGGACGAGACGACCGAAGAAGACACACACACAGCGCTGTGTGTGTGTCTTCTTCGGTCGTCCCGTCCTTTTAACGCAAGTTTATTCCCATCGCGTTTGATTACTCGTGGCATGCGGAGACACCCGCAAGTCTATATGAAGAAGATCAGTGGCCCCCGTCGTGACATGAGTTATAGGAACACGCGGGAGCGTGCTGCAAACGGTGGCTGACAGCTAGATAGGACCACATCGGAATCCGCTTGGTGGTGGTGGTACGGCCCACTTTTATCATTGGCGGCATTGCCAGAAGAAAGACATTTACCTGCGGGGATGCCTACAGCGTCGCAGACTTCCCATATTGCAAAAAATCCCTCCAAAAGTTACAAACTAGTTCAGCCACTTTTTCACTGTGCTGTGTCAATTTTTCCTCCCCCCTCCCACGTCATCGTGTCCCGCATTTTGCTAATATAAAGGCGGTCACCGTACGTGACAGCTAGAATGCCGTCAATGACGATGCGACGAGTTATTTATTTATTTATTTATTTATTTATTTATTTATTTTTTTACCTATTTATTTATTTATTTATTTATTTATTTATTTATTTATTTATTTATTTATTTATTTATTTATTTATTTATTTATTTCCTGCAGCGCCAAGAAGGCATTATACGAGGGGGGAAATTCTGAAGTATTCATAACACATATACACTGCACACCAAAAACGCGTCACTAACACCGCTACATGAACACACACGCACACACAAAAAGTTAAAAAATTACAGGAATGACAGAAATTTGCTAAAAAACGCGTCCGAGGTGCAGTCGACTACAGCACTTGGCAGCTTATTCCACACCCTAATGGAGTGAGGGAAAAAACGAGTCCTTAAAAACGTTTGTACTACAACATATTTCGCGAATTTTCCGGCTATGGTCGCATCGTTTTGATATAAAATGTGGTGAAACCAAGAAGGTGCAAAGATTGAAGCCAGTTGTTTAGAAATAGATACGATAAAGCAAACTAAGTTTTACATGCTGATTACGTTCGCTCAAAGGTTCCCAGCAAAGCTAATTTTTGAGTAATGAAATACTGTGGCGGAAATTGTAATCACCCGAGACAACGCGGGCGGCACGGTTTTGACCACGTTCATATATTTCACATAAGTAGGCAAGTCGTGGGTGCCGTGGGTGCCAAGCGGCGCAGGCGTATTCGGCAATGGTTCTTGCATGGGTAAAATAAAGAAGTGCTTTTACATTGGGAGGGGGGGGGGGGGATGAAATCGCGTCGAAGAAAGTTAAGCGTTCGAGAGGCTGAAGGACAAATATGTTGAAGCTGCCTTTTCCAGGTTAGGTTTGACGCGAAGTAAACACCGAGGTATTTAAAATCTTTAACTGTGAGAAGGTGCAGATTTCCAGGGAAATATCTTGATGGCATGCGAGTACGGCTGCGCGAAAAGGATATGTGCTGGCATTTTGCAACATTCAACACGATTTTCCATTTTCCACACAAGCGCTGGATAGAATGCAGATCGTTTTGAAGATGGCCTGTACCGTGTAAGCTTGCAATACCACAACAAATGACAATTGTCAGCGTACAGACGCACTTTGCAGCTTAGCTCAGTGACAATGTCATTGATAAATACAAGGAAAAGCAGGGGTCCAAGAACAGAGCCCTGCGGAACAACGGAAGAGATGCAGTATCTGATTGGTATTGAAGCAACAAAACACACTGTGTGCGATTTTCCAAATAACCTCTTATTCATTGTACTTACATGGCAGTGTAAACCGAGAAAAGATCATTTGTGTGAAAATGACGAGTGAGGAACCCACTCAAAGCCCTTCGTTAAGAAAGGAATGCACAATCTGTTAGTTCGCTCCGGTCAAACTAGGAAAAAATCTGTGTCGAACCAGAAAAAATACCGGTTCGGTTACGGTTCGGGTTCGGATAAATTTATTTAGTTCCGGTTCAGTTCCGGCTCGACTAAATGATGCACACAACCGGTTGGTGAACCGGTTCAGAGTTGAGTTATTCCTGAAGTGCGAAAAAAAGTTTTGTAGTTTCAACTCACCATAAACGCAGTATTTGTTCAATCAAAATTCTCCTTTGTTTAAAGGAAAACCTACCATCTACTTTTCCACCCAATCCTCATGTCACCATGAGTGTGGCGTTAATTCAGGTATCTTGCACCGCTTAATTGTACCACCTGACAGCTAACATGCAGATAACACAATGTTAACTTAGTTTTAATTATTTTCTCACTACGCCACTGCTGACCTTGCGCAGCAGGAAATTCGAACATTTTTTTCTTATATTTGTTATCTTTTCTGGTGAAGATCAACCTCTGGAGCCCATGAGGTTGATCAAGCTACTAAAGGCTAGTTCTTTCAAATCAGGCAAGGTTGGGCTTCGTTTTCGTGGTGAATAATGTAACGTCCCAAGCCAAGCGTGAAAAGAACGCAGCTGAGAAATAGTGGCTGCGGAACATTCAGTATCTGGCTTGCTATCACGTCAACCAAAAGAAAATGATGTCCGTGTCCTTATGCCGAAACAATCTACAAAAAAAGTGGCGCAGCTTGAGCTAGTGCTGCAGAAACAGCAGAGCTGGCGGCCCCTCTCCCCTCGTCGGAGAACCGGCTGTTGCATCATCAGCAGCAGCAGGTCCACTGCAGGACGAAGGCCTCTCTCACCGACCTCCGACCTCTTCTGTCCCGCGCCTCCGAATTCCCTCATTTCATCCCTGCATCGGATTAATGACTTTCCCCTTTTTCTAGACCCGCCTCTTGGTGTCCACTCTGTCCCCAAGGTAGTCCACCGATTTTCATTACGCCTAATTGGGGGGCCATCCCTGGTCCACGTCTTTTCCTTTATTTGAACTGTGACATCTTCTACTCTAGCTTGTTCTCTGGCCCAGGAAGCTCGTTTCCTGTCTCCAAGTGTTGCTCCGATCATTATTAGTTGCATGGCCCGTTGCGCCGACCTTTCAAGTTGTTTAGTAAAACGCCAAGCTTCCGCTCCATATGTGTACCAGCCCCCATTTATTTCCGAACTTGCCGCTGAAAGTTCTCCATCACTGGCAGGCCCGGATCGTATCGTGCGCAGGCTTTCACATCCCTCCCAAAGCGGACCGCGACGCGCTTAGAACCCGAAGGAAATGCTCCGCGCCCGGAATGCGATGATCGCTCAATCGGATAGACGCCGGTTTCATACGTGTGGGACGCAGGTTAGGTTCGATTAGGACCAGGGGGTTCGTTTTTTTTCCCCTTTCCAATTGGCTGCACATGTTATTGTTTCCCGCCGATGCTAACCCAGTATCCCTCGGGCCTTTGAGTTGGCCCAGTGATTAGGTTTCCGGTTTCATGGAACGCACAACAGCGCCTTCCATGCCACTGTGGAAAGCAGCTTTTCCTGTACAAGAGACGAGTACGAAGGATTCCAGGGGCCATCAGGGAATTCGAACGTCTGCAATTCTGGACACCCCTTTTGAGATAAAAGAATGTGATCTCGAATTTCTAAATGACCCACGAAATTTTGCACTGGCACGTGCCTTCTGCTGTTGTGCCCTGTTGTGTCCTGTTGCGCCCTGTTGTGTGTTTCAGAAACTTATTTCTGCGGCCCCCCTTCGCCTTCTTTTTCTCTCTTTCGCGTTGCATGGTGTTCGCCTTGCTTGTAAAATACCGACGACCGAGCCAATAAAACAATACGGTTTCTACAGTCGGCGCAAGTGTGCGGCTCTCTCTTCTTATCTCCCGCCCGTCCCGCAGTTTTCATTTTTATGACTATTCTTCATTCTTCAGACTATTTTATTCTACAACACATTTGATGTACTGCAAGTAGGCACATTTTTATAGTTTGAACCTTGGTCGGTGTGCAGTGCAGAGATCTCGCGTCCTGGATTCTCCGGCACAGTCTCAGCGAGGAGAGGGTAAAGTCAAATCTTCCGGAAGGCCGCGGAGAATGTGACATTTCGTTTGCCGAGCTTTGCACTCTGCTCGGACAGCAGCAACAGACCATTTCATTATTAATGCGCAATACTTTTAACATGTAGCCATGAAGAGAGCGTTTTGGATTCACCTGGGAGGCTAAAAGTGCGCGAGGGATTGCTAAGTTGACGGTGCGTGAAAAAGAAAAGCCACAAATGACACAGACCACCCATTATCAACAGCGTTTTGTCGCGAACCGGTGACCGTTATTTATTTTCCCGGTTCAGTTCCGGTTCGGGTTTAGCTAGCTCGTTCGGGTTCAGTTCCGGCAAAAATACAGGTTCGGTTCCGGTTTTCGGTTCGGTTCGGTTCCGGTTCGACACCCTGGAAAAAACAACAAAATTCAGTTATCTGTGTTATTCACGAAAAGCCCGCCCAGAAACCATGTTGACAATTTGTGAAATACTTGTTACGACCTAAATGTTCGATTATGGCGCTATAAGTTATGCATTGTTTCACACACGCTTGTAAGGAATGTAGAAGGGTTTGCTGAAGGGCGGGTTGGTACATTGCACTACGAAGAAAAACCGCGCAAAAGACAGGACGAAGTAAAGAACTACAAACCACAGCCCCGAAAATCATAGGCCTACATTCGTTACAAAATAAAAACAAACCACAGGCGCTGAACAGCGCCTGTGGTTTGTAGTTCTTTGCTTGGTCCTGTCTTTCGCGCTGTTTTTTCTTCGTAACGAATGTAGGCCCATGCTTTTCGGGGTTGTTCTTGGAGCCACTTTTATGGATGGGAACAACAAGCACGGCAGACGCCAGTGAGTCGCGAAAGGAATTAGGGGTACATGACCGTGGACGTGGTCGCTATCCTGACATATTCGCCGCGCAACAATGACAGAAGACTACGACTGAACGTTCATATAAGGTAGCGCACTTCAACAAGTCGGCGTACTTGGTAGGGGAGGCCAAGAAATTGTAATTGAGTCAGTGGTCGGAATTGCTGACACGGAGCACGACGGAGGTCCTGTCCATTGTCCAATCTTTCACTAATTCATCATGATACATTGCCATTGGACAGCGCGCGTCCAATCTCTCTCTCTTTAGTGTCCTTTCTTTCACACGTCGTCTTGCAAAGTTGCAATCACGCTGAAATAAATTCGTGTTCTGCGTCCAAACTGAACCCCACGCACAGCTAACGTTGAATTCACGTTAGTGGAGTTACCGGAATTCCCGTTATCGCAAAATATTCGCCTTCACTTTGGCACCAGCTATTAGCAGATAGAGTAATTCTCCAACTGCCAAGTTCAGCGCTGCATTCACATTTTCGTGCCACGTTGCAGCAACGCGCCCGAAAACAATGTAGCTAACGTTCGGCTCTATTCAGAGGCACCTTAGACATGAACCATAGGTCAATGTGAAGCTTATACAACCATTTCAACGTGCATGTGTCGATCCTCTCTGTAACGTATACGCGCTCCCGACTGCGCTATGAAGAGACGCGTAAACAGGACGACAAACGCGCCTGATATCCTTCCCTTCAGATGGTGCTGCCGTTTAGGAGAGGCGAAGCGAAGTGGTGCATCATGACGCTAACGAGCGCCGACAGTTGGCACCTCGATGCCAGCGGCTACGTGTACGGGGGGCGCGCAGCGTAACCTGCGGAGAAGAAGCCTGTAAGGCAACGACCACGAAGTAAGATTTCGTCAGTATAACACCGTTATACGCATCAACGTTAGACACTGGGTTGCACGCGCCGGAGCATTGCGTAAATCCGACTGAAACCACAAGCGCTCGTAAACCACCCGTGCGAACGAAATCGTGATTCAGCGATTCGTGAATTTACGTGAACACACAGTCCACTGCAGCAAAAGGAGCAGCGGACCGTGCCATGAGCACGACATTCGCAAGTCGGCGTCGATTTCGCTCCGTGGTCGTTGCCTTACAGGCTTCTCCGCAGGTTACGCTGCGCGCCCCCCGTACACGTAGGCGCTGGCAACGAGGCGCCAACTGTCGGCGCTCATTAGCGTCATGATGCACTAATTTGCTTCGCCTCTCCTAGACGGCAGCACCATCTGAAGGGAAGGATATCAGGCGCGTTTGTCGTCCTGGCTACGCGTCTCTTCATAGCGCAGTCGTGAGCGCGTATCGTACTTCCCGTTGCGGCGAAAGAGTTCGTGGTTCAAATTGCGATGTCATTTTCGTGACGGATGACGTCAGTTATATCTTGGTGGACCCCGGCATAAAACACGTCCTTGTTAAAACACTAGGCCCCTCGTGCTCTCCGGAAAAACCGCAGCAGCTCGCCAACCAGATCACACGCAGGGGCAGAAAACCCACAGGATAACGTTACGGCCTGGAAACCCACAGTATAACCCACAGAGAAACCCCGATCCCCGAGGTGACAAATTCGAGCTCTCAGCCTCCACTTGCAGGCGAACCGGCACAATGGCAAGACCACACAATCCCTGTAGAATACAACCCACCAAATAAAGAGACCAATCACACCGACTGCCAGAAACCACAGGTAATGAAAGAAAAGACACTGTTAAGACTCGTTCCCGCCTTCGTGATCAGTAAAATCCCATATGTGGTCTCCCTCCTCCCCGTCGAACCGGCAGAGAAGCAGAAGATCAACAGCCCAATCAAGAGAGCACACAGCAAGGTCTCGGATTCCCCTGTGGGGCCCCAAATGAGAAGTTCGGCGCCTTGGGTGTGCACTACGCCCACGAAGGACTAATCGAGGCGCAACGCACTGCGCCCGCAACCTCCAGTGCCTAACCAAGACGGCCATCGGCAGGCAACTACCAGATAGCCTCGGCATTCCATACGATACGAGAAGACCTTCGGCAACAAGCTCTCCATCCTGGCCGAACTATGGAAAGGCACCTGTGTTCCAGCGCTTCCCAGGAACATGCACCCACTGTACAACGATAAGCACAGAGAGCTTCGAGCCCAGGCGGTCGAGAAGCAACGTTGAGGAGATCCGCAAGTTGTTCATACCGACGCAGCAACTTACAAACAGCGTGAAGCTATGGTTTCGGTCCTCACCAACTGCTCGGGAAAAGTTCTCGCCACCTGCTCCATGCTCACCAGAAACCCGGAGGAGGAATAACAGGCCATTGCGCTAGCCCTATAGCAACGACCGAATCACGGAAAATCGTTCGCGATTCCCAGACAGCAATCCGCAACTAAGGAAGAATTTACAGCGTGGCGCTGCTCAGGGTCCTTAGCCGCCGCGAGAGGAACCGAAACACTATAACCACCTTGATACGGATCTCGGCACATGCCGCACTAGAATGTGTTAACGAATGTTTTAACTAGAATGTGTTAACGAAGGGCATCTCACCCACCAAGAGCCCTCGCAACGCGGCGCACATTTCCCAGAACTTTAATGATCGCCTCCGTTCTCACTGAGACGTGCTAGATCACTACAAACTGAAAAGACGAGACTATTAGGCTGCCGATCGCTCGCTCATCAAGACGCAAGAAGTGGCGTGGAGACGCCTCCGCTCGTCTCAACACAGGGCTCTACCGGCACTGCCATGGGTAAATACACGACGGCTGATTGATTGATTGTGGGGGTTTAACGCGCCGACGCAACGCAGGCGATGAGGCGCGCCGTAGTGGAGGGCTCCGGATTAATTTTGACCACCTGGGGATCTTAACGTGCGCCGAAATCTCGTACACACGGGCGTTTTTGCTTTTCGCCTCCATCAGAAAAGCGGAAATACACGACGGCTGATGTAAACACTGCCCCCAGCTCGCAAGCCTGGCTCACATGCTGTGTGAATGCCTCTATTAACAGAGAAAATACTTCGTAAATTCAGAAAGAACATTTATTATCAGTATTAAGGAGCAATGGGAGACCGCGCTCGCGCTACACAGCGAAAACTGAATTGCAGCAGTGGGCCGTCCAAAGGGCCGAAGACGCCGCCAGAAGCCAAGGCATCTTGGCCGTCGTCTACGGCGCCACAGGCCCATATAGGCGTCCCTTCCGGACCAAATAAAGTTATTTCCCTCTCGTCCACAAAATGCGGGTTCATTATCAGACACAATTAAACCAGGGAGAACACGATTAACCAGCATCTTGAAGCAACGTATTTTAGCTTCAGCAGAGCGCGAGGAAACTGGGCAGCCACGATCTTTTTACAGTAGATGGACTAGGGGCCTGCGTCGAAGACCGGCATTAAATGAAAAAAAGACTAGGGGCTGAAAGGTTCATTTGACCCTTTCAACATTCCCCGCCTTGAGGCCAGGACTGTTGAGAGGGTCATACAGAACGAGACGCCTGACTGTTCTGAAGAGGCGTAATTGTTTTAAACGTTGTTCTGACTGTGGCGCCCACTACGCTATTTTTTTAATGTCTCGGCCTGTAGTCATGAGTAGTGGAATGTTATAACGCGCACCGGTTATGGTTCCAACTTCCTCGTCAACGGGAGGCGTCGACTCCAAGGAATGGCGAGCTTCAAGGTATTCCGTGTGCTGCAGGTATGGTCGATTCCGTAACCAGCGCGCACCTGCAGCCAAGTGACGTCCTCTCATTTCGCAGTTGGAGAACAGAATCCACGCGGCGCCACTGGTTTGCCACACGGCGGGCTCCACAGCTCCGGACCTTTGTTTCCGTGCCTCCGGCCAACAAACTGCACGCGTAACAGGCACATTCGAGGCGCCCAAGTGGATGGGAAGCCGACAGCATCATAAAATTGTAGCAAGGAGGCCGCATAGCAACCACGGTTTTCCCAGCTTGGTCACCCGTCAAGCCGTGTATTACCCGCATCTTCGTTGCACAGTCTCGCCTTTGATGCCACCGGTCGGGCAGCACTGTGCCTCTGAATTGGCCGATGTCACATGCGTTTGCAAGCCTGTTGAAGCTTGCCAGAAAATTCTCTTTCCTCGTCCCGGGCACGCCGCAACCGTGAATGAAATTTGAAACTTGCGAGCGAAGGCCTGAGGCGGAGTCGGCAAAAAATGCTTCCCGAGTATTTCAACACAGTTTTCAATTGTGGCCTCTGACGGCTTGACAGGCTGACAGAAGATTCCGAAGACGTATACGCAGCAGGGCCGCGGCCGCGCTAGCTTTTCGTATTTTCCACGTCACTGGAAATGAAATACTGCCCGGCACGCCGCCCGTATTCATCCCGGTTAGACTCCGGATCGACCGGCTTTACTTTACCGACCCCAAATATTGGAACGTACAATTAGCATATCGGGAGTGCTATCATACCCAACATACAAGATCCTCGTGGAACATTGGTGTTCCACAAGGATCCTTTCTAGGGCCAATTTTATTTTTTTTATTTACATCGACGATCTTCCCACCTGCTTATCATCCATCACTAATTGTCTCTTATATGCCGACGACACCACTGTTCTCGCTTCTGATATAAACCTACATTTACTAACCTCAAAGCTCAATGGCGACCTCATAAGGGTCACCGACCGATGCCAAAAAAAAGGCATTTTTTCCACAAAGAAACGCATTATAAGGTATTTACCTCTACTAACAGAGTACGCATTGTAACATCTCTCCGGTTTACGTTGACACACATGCCATCTACCCATCACAACACTGCAGCTTTTTAGGTATTGAATTAGGCCCTTTCCTCTGATTCGCAATTTGCACTAACTCGCTAAAAACACCGCAATACCGCCTATAGAATCACGGTCCTAATATAAGCCCGCCATTACTTTCCGACACAAACTCTCATCACGCTATACTACGCCTTCATCCACAGTCTATTTAATTACAGTATGGTGTCTTGGGTATTAACATACCCCTTTCATGTAACTCCTCTGCAGCATATAGAAAATCAAATTCCCTGAATCATCAGGTTACACCACTCTTCTTGCAACTTATTCTTTTACGCATAGATGAACTCATCAAATACAATTCAGTGATCACCGCATATCATTTAAAGGGGCACTGAAGTGAATTTTTCAAGCTCCCGTTTTTGCTTGCACTGCGTAGACTGGCTCAAATTAACGCGCTTTTCATCGTTTATACGGCTGATAAGGTGATAATTATTTTATAAAGCCCAAAAGAATAAAAACCACCATGTGCGGTCTGTGGCGGCCGCACCAACTAAAGGCTGTGACGTCGGGAGGAGATGCACCGTGATTGGACGATGTCGAAGACAGCATTCAAACAAGTTTCGGTTTCGGTTCTGTAAAACAACATGCCTGACATCCGACGTTATCGTTGGATGGGCCATAGCCTCCTATTGGCCGCGAGGCCCACCACTGGAAAGGCCGGCGCTGCGATCGTTTTGACGTCACTTGTAGGATCACCGTTCCTCTCCAAGCATGATGAAGCAGTACTGCACCGCATGCGGTTGAACGTCGCCTACACGCGATACTACTGCTACAAAATCAACCAGTCCTCCTCGCCTCTGTACCCACAGTGTGGTGTGCGTGACGACCTCCAACACCTAATATGTGACTGTGTGCGCTTTACTACACAAAGAGTGTCTCTCGCAGTGTCGCTGGGCCGGCCGCTGTCCGCAAAACTAGAACTGAGGGACGTATTAGGTCCTTGGAACTCTTCCAAACGTGTCGCTCGTGCAACGAAAGCCTTATTGGCATACCTGAAAGACACAAGTCTTGATCAGACTTTGTAATTAGTTCAAATCAAATGTATTCCTCTTCCTCATTATAATCATCATCGTCATCGCATTCATCTGGCGTAGCAAGCCAGGCATCTTAGCTGGGCTGACATCGCCAGTTTTCATTAAAGACTGTTCTCTCTCTCTCTCTTCCTATCTTGCTGCGTAATTGGCTTGCAGCGCGTGACACTACGCTTAGGAAGCGCGTTCTAAAAGTATTTTCGTGTTAATTTCCTTCGTTTAAAGTTAATTCTCAGTGCGTCAAGCGCAGTTCGACCTCATGGGGACTTTATAACCGTATCAACTGTGGTAGATCATCCGCAAACACCATGAGCGTGGTGGTGTATTACGTATGCGACCAAAGCGTAGCAGCGGCTTGTTTCCCCGATCAACAATGTGGACTACGACGATCGCCGAGTCAAGTTTCTAGATTTCCCTTGTTTGCAGAAATGTATAAGCAGGAAATCGTGAAGCGTTAACTGCTCGCAGAAGCACACGCACCCGCCGTGCCTGCCCGCACAGCCGACGGTGCGGCTCGAACCGACGCAGGTCGCGGCTGCAGCAACTTGTCGCCGCTTTTTAAAATCACACAAGTCGTGGAAAATATGTTCCAGATTGGTGAAAGCGGATGTTAGTGTAATGAAAAATTCTGATAGGTAGTGTCATCAGCGGTGGTTTCCAAAGCGATGCTCAAATATCTGCCGCGATTTACGCCGACCGGCCGCGTATGTCGGTCTCGGCAGCGCCGGCCCGTTCACGCACGGTGCGGCGAGCGGACGAAGGATGGCTATGCTTGCGCGCAAGAATCGGCCGAGGCCGTGCAGGTATCTTGATCGTCGATCGCTTCAACGGAAATCACCGCGCTTACAGAGTTCCCAGCGCGGTGAAACGTTCTGTTAGGGACTGTCACTCGCAACTCTAACGGCGATGAAATATCTGCTGCGACGCCAAGCCTAAAGTTCCCAACATCCGATTACGTGCACCCGAAGCCGGCTGCGAGCTGTTGGGGAAGGCCCTCCCGTCGCGCACGCGCGCGTTGCATTTGGGTTCCTCTAGCTCCTTGGCGGCCCCCAACGCTCGGTTCTCCTATTCTAAATCTTCCCATTACCCGAAATCATTAACGGCGTGTTTCGCCTCGTACGCAGCCTCGCCTTCTCTGAGCAGTCGCGAGTTTCGAAATTGATGGTTCAGAAAGGCCGGCTCACTGTAAACATACAAACACGCTGCAATTATAAATGACCACGCCGAGCACCTAATGAAAACTAAATATAGCGTGTACAAACCCGCTCGAAGGCGTTAAAAACTCGCGTTCATACCGTTCATACATTGCGGACAAGTTGTCGCCAAAAGTAAACATCATTCGTGAAGGGCACAGGGTACGGCAGTGATCGTTAATCAAATCCCCGCATGACTATAAAAACATCGTAGGGGAAATAGCCACTGATTAAGCCAAACTGCAGACCATAACAACACCTTCAAGCATGTGCGGAGAAGCCACGTGATCACCGTTCTCGCGTAGTCATTCATTTCCCAGGCAATACGAGCAGTACGCGCGGTGAGATCATCAGTGAGCGACGCGTTTCCGTCGCTATTACAAGGTGTTTCCTTGCACACACACATGTCCCGTCACAAGTATTTCATAATGCATTAACAGCGTACTTTTCTCGGCATCAGCTGCATCGTCCTTGGCGTTAGCTGGCTGCGTATGTAAGAGCTGTGGGTCGCGATGGTAGCAACTACCTAAACGCGGCGGTATCGCCGGGAACAAGCGAGTCGCTGATTGCTGGTCTGGATTATTTGGTTTACAGACAACTTTTTTTTGGTAATTTGCATCAAATCCACAAGGAGGGGGCGAGACGGTGGCCACAACAAGAAAACACGTTTCCGCATACGCACGGGAAATGTGTTGCAGCAGACGACAACACGAGTCGCCGTCCTACAAGTGACGTCACTCGTAGGTGGCGCCACGGTATGTCCTCGAGGCCAATATAACCTACTGTGCCTGGTATTTCGCCCCGAAACCCATTGCGGCAGCCCGCTCACTGTGGGGGCGACAAGTTCCCAGGTTTTTCGATGGCCATGTCGATGCGAGCTACTGTTTAAAGGAGCCAGGTAGACAAAACAAAAGTTTGTTTTATTAGAAAGATTAGGTGTTCATAGTACCCTAAGCGCTTTCCCGGAAGCAAATGATGCTTTATTCACTGAGAAATAAGGCAATTTAAGCCAAAATTTTAAATCTCCCGCTAAATTGCACATTTCGTGACGTGAACAATGGCGTCATACGAGCCGCTGCATGAAAAATATACTTAGTATGTCGACTCCATATAGCACCCACACGCGGAAATCAAACAGGAACCGGAACTCGTGCCGAAACCGAGACGGCGGCCATTTTAAAAATACTAGTAAAACCTAGTGCACCCGCAGCCCTAGTCATGGAATCGCCCGATCCGGAGAACAAAACTCTCGCCGAGAAGCTCGGGCTTGCATTTAACAATCTCACACCACTTGAACGCTCAATGCTTCTAAGTGCAGGAGTTGTGGGATACGCGGATGGACCGGAAAGCGACCATTCCGCGATAGCCACAACAGACGAACGCCCAGCCGTCGGCACCGCTGCCTCGTCAGCCCCGTCGCGATGGACGAATACAGACTGGTACGTGTGTGCCGTATTTTTCTTACGGTTAATAATAGTTCAATTTCAGGTGCAGTATCGCTTATGCCAGTTGGCCGATGTCGTGTGCCAGTTCGCGCGAGCTCTCTGCTCCGACCAGGAAGGTACGAGCATCAATACGCGGAGTGTACGGTATTTTTTTTTTTTTCCAAGGTCAGAGCGCTCTGACGGCGATTTGACGAAGTCGGCGACGAGCGGTGGCATGTCCCAGGAGTGAGCTAACGTAAAGGTCCCTGCCGTAATTACTTCGTCGGAAACGAAGCGAGCACACTCGTACTTTCTTCAGCTGCCTTTCTCCTCCATTTGCAAAGTTCACAAAACGTAGCCCCTTGCTTTGCCGAGGTTCGTCTTTGGGCAGGGATGTCGCACTCCCTCGACGATTTGCATGGGAATTTCAGGATGCAGCAAAGGAATTTCATTGTAAAGTACTCGAACAAACTGAAGTTTTCAGTGGTTGTAAACTGAAAACGAGCTCGTAGCGACAGCAGCAAGCCAACACGACCACCATTCCGAAACTTCTGCGACGAGCGGCACTATCTCGTCGCTGCTTGCTGTTCCTCACTCCCCTCGTTTCTATGTTTACCTTTGCTGGTTGGCGATATGACGCCAACTTCCTGTCAAGGGATTAAGATACCAAGCTAGGTCGCGGCTGTGCGAGCTAGAACGGTTCGTCGGCCCCGAAGAGCCTCGAACCCGAAAATTCGTCTGCGCGACGGCGAGATGAACAGCTCGGCCGGCGGTAGTTTCGTACGCATTGGCGTACATGTTTGCGTGTTCGTTCGGAACTTCAACCATTTACTCCACCGTTCTTAGTGTCATAAAAGGAATGTGCAGTATGTTTCACGGGCATATAGATCACTATGCAAACTGGTAAGCCCTGCCTAACTTTCGTTTGCTTTTGCCGGCCTCCGCCAATCGCAGAGCATTCTAGTATGATATCATAGGTTCTGTTGCGGGAAATGAGCTAGTGGGTCGCATGGCGATTCCCTTTTTTTCTAATTATGTAGCTGATTTGAGCGAAGTTTGCGTTAAAAGTGGTGTCAGTATGGTTCTAACGAGGCAATCTTTCGAATGAACCAAACTTGTGTTTTCTCTTCATGGCTCCTTTAAGGCGGAGGTGAACTAAAACGCACCTAGGCGTCGTCTGCTACACGATAGCGTCTTGCAGCTACAAAAGTCCGCAAAATGGCGAGTTTGAACTTCATAAGCCAGTATTAAAGACCGAAGCGTTATGCCTGGCGTCGCAGAACTACTAAAGTGCGTTCAGTGTACTGTTTCCGCCTGCACGCTCACCCTTTTGGGTTCACTTTTCCAACAAAATGTATACATGACCTGATGGTTGTCACTGCGATAAGAGCCAGTTAACTTTTCTCCCGCTCTATAGGAGTTCATAAGTGAAAAATAATGATTCTTGATTCGGTGTTTAGTGGTAATTTAGTCATACTAATTAAATTGGGTTTCAAGAAGGCCAAACAGTTGAGCTCCCCTTTTTTATTTACGGTTAACACTGTTTACGGTCCCCGAAAAGGTACGCGCCCACCGTCCTCCATCCCTTCCCTGTTTCTCCGTCGCCCCTGGTCCACGAAATGTTGCCCGTAGATATATTGACGACGCGGTAATCGGCAATGCCTGGCTGCTGCGCTAAAAATGACGACTTCAAGCTTTAGCTCAAGGCGATGCTCAGTATTTGAGAACCCCTATATACGCTTAGGATAAACATTCAGCATGCACTTAGCTTGTTTCTCTCGCTAATTCTCTCCGGTACATTCATCCTTCCCTCACCAATGACATACCGAATAACCGATCAATTCTCAGTGGGTCACAAACCCACTAGTAAGCTCACCCGTAACATTTCTGGCTGAATCGAGGGAAACGCAGACAAAAAAATCTTTTGCGTTAAATTACTTACGAACGAACAAGGTGGCCCGAGAAAGACCATCTCTTTTATAATTACACTGTTAAGTTCTAGCGTCACCCTAGCAATAAGATGGTTCATTATAGATGGTTTTATTTCTGGCTTCCTGAATTTCTATACAATTTTGTTCAAACAGGGTTGCCCGTCAGTGCTAGAGCCAGCGTCGCCTTTATACAACACCTATTTTTTGTTTGCAAAGGGCCTTGACAACTTTTTTTTAAACCACTCATTGTTGCCAGGTGAGTAGACAAATGGTGGCCGTGCCCTCGCCACCACAGGAGAACCTGAGATTACGGCGCCACCACAGAGAACTGCGGAATTTCTGGCACTGAGCGGGCACAAGGCGTTATAAAGGAGGCTATGGATGGGCATTCTCGATATCTCAATAATCGCCGTACCGCACTTCTGCCATGTTGTCGGCTGTGAACGCTAAAATAAGCCTCTTAGGACGGCTTGCAATCGTAGCAATTACTAGCCTCCGCGTCACCGCAGACGCTCAAATGTCATGCGCTTTTCATGCATGTTCGGAGCTTTCCTCACTCATGCCTATATTGTAAAAAGCGTGTTCGCACCAGGCCAGGAGTCTGCTGATTCTGGCCTGTGCCCACTTCCCGCAAGTAGTCGGTGCTTGTGGTAACAGCACGCCAACGAGAACTCGCTCGTGGAGCAGTGAACGTTACGGCCCAAAAATGGTGAACTCATTTTAGAAAACATCGGCCGCAAACGAAAAAAGTCAACCAACAAAAAAAAACATCCCCCCTCGGTGATTCGAACTTGGGACTTGCAAAATAATATCCCTAGCGCTTCAGACCACTCAGCCACGAGCGAACGCTGTCGAGGTTGCATATAGAAGGTATATAATGCATAACCAGTTTACACTTTTATTTAGTTTTAGCATTTCAAGTATCTTAGGTGACTATTTGTTGTATAGCGCTCGTGCAGTAAGCGTCCCGCAAGCTTCCACAATATCGAACGTCTAGCAATTGCATTTCTTAGACGGAAAAGCGTTCGCAGATGTGTGGTCGTGCTGCTGACTGCTGTGCTTGTTCACCCAGCGCAAAAAAGTGCTTCCTGCTCCCTAGTTTTACGCTGAACTGTAAAAGTTTCAGTTGATTTTATTACCGTAGTACCTATATTGACTTCGCTGAGACTTCTCCCGCCTTTAAGTGGCCTTAGATTTTCCTACTAGCGTAAAGTCAGCGAAGCGTCGCATGTGCACTTGTGCAGCGTTTGTGTGGAGCGACCCGGACTCGGAGCTTGATACAGTGTACAAACTAACAAAGTAAAGAAAGGCACATTCTTCCATTCACAAGCGTGTCGTTGCTTAGTTTTAACTGAGCGAGCGAATTGCGACGACCCGTCGGCGGCCGGCGGACTAAACGCTGGGCCGACTGACTCTGTCGGAAGGTCGGCGAGCCGTGCAGTAGCGCAGCCAATTGCCAGCTCATCTCCTCCTGACGTCACGCGAAAACGCCACAGAAAATGGGCGAGGGTGCAGAGAGGAGGACGGCATATTTAAATTGATTTTTCTACTAAATAGAAGGTACTAAATAGAACAGTGGGCACTAAATAGAACAGTGGGCACGGGAGGGCGGCAACCATGCGGACGCCGCTCAACACGCTCTTCCTTCTCGTGCAGGTGTTATCGATGTGCGTCGCCGGTGAACCAGCGAGACTGCATGTCGCGTCATCAGACCCTTGGTGCCGTTCTAGCATGCGCAGTCCAGCGGTGCAGCCGGAACAACGTTGCCCAGCCACATCGACCGAAAGCCCTTGGAACTTTGCCTCAGGCCCTCGTCCCCAGTGCACGGTTCCAACATCGGCATCGTCTTTGACATCACCAGATATGTCGCCTATAAAAGCGAACCTTCGTCGTTCTTCGTCAGTGGGCAGGAGAGAGCAGCAACCATGCGGTCCTGCCAAAACTTGTTTTGCCTCTCGATGCAGGTCAGTCCCAGCCCTACCCTGCATTGTAAGCGATCCAGCAATACTTGCTTGCTGCTCTTTCCCTGCCCCACCACAATGTTTAGCATTGTTTGTGACTGTGTGCATGTTGTTGTTGGGGGGGGGGGGGGGGGGATGTGGAAATGAACCTCGGGCCTCCGAAGGAGGATAAGGGCTCCAATGAGCTCCTTTCTTTGATGAAATCTATTAACGTTAAAATAGACAAAAGTCACGAGGAGGTGCTCTCAGAACTTAATGCAGTGAAAGAAATTCAGGTAAATCTACAGAAGCAAATGGCCGATATAAATGACAGGTTGTCAGCTGTTGAACAAAAACTGGCAGCTTCTGAAAACTGTGCCGAGATTGAAATCGCGCGTGCGGTAACTGAAGTTGTAGATAAAGAAACCGCCGGCATTCATAACCGTTTGGATGAATTTGAAGATAAATCAAGACGCGATAACTTGATATTTTATGGGTTTGCTGACGAGCAGAAGGAAACGTGGGCTGATTCTGAAAAGAAAGTTCGCGACATAATTTCCTCTGCGCTCAAAATCGAACTGTCGGACGAAGCCATATCTCGTGCCCACAGGCTAGGAAAGTTTTTTCCAAATAAATGCCGTCCAATAATAGCCAAGTTTAACAGTTCTAAAGTAAAAAGCGAATTTTTTGTCTCCAAATCTCCACTGAAAACAGCTGGTATCACTGTAAGTGAATACTTCTGCATTTCTACTCGCACTGAACGCAAGAAACTTATCGAGTTCGGGAAAGCTAGCGGTGAACAATTTTCTGTGCGTTATAACAAACTAATCATCTAAAAGAAATCTTATATGTACCACCCAGCATCTGACAGTGTCTGTGAAATTGAGTCCGGAACCGGTGCTGAAGAACCATCTTTTCATCCTTCCAACACGTCTCAAACTTCAACATAGGCCAGGCAGGGGGGTAGTGGTGCAGACGTCCAACTATCGGTTGTGTTCACAAACATTCATAGTTTGTTAAAAAATCGGGAATCCCTAAGCGCAGTAATTGATTCGTGCTCAGCAGATGTTATTGTATTAACGGAAACATGGTTGTCTAATAAAATACGGGACAGCGAGATTCTTGAATGTAAGAAGAAATATAAGTTTTACCGCTGTGACCGAGACGTTAGATCGGGAGGCGGTGTTCTAATAGCAGTCGACTCAAATATAGCATCATCATCGGTTAAGGTACCCAGCAATATTGAAATCACATGGGTAACATTGGCGCTCAAGGATCGTAAAATCGTAATCGGAGCGTGCTATAGACCCCCATCCAGTGACCATTCCTTTGTTAACAACCTTCATGATGCTGTAAACCTCATTTCCGTCCGCTTCCCTAAGTCACCGATTTTTCTCTTAGGCGACTTCAACTATCCCAGCATAACTTGGACGGTTGATGGCCCCGTTTCCGGCATTAGAGCTTCCGAACCACAGCTATTTGTTGATTTTTGTTCTGAGTTGCACTTCACCCAAATGGTCACTCAACCCACCAGGTGTACTGCACATTCCGCTAACACTCTCGATCTTGTTCTGACATCGTCTCCTGACGCGGTCACCTCTATGTCAGTTTTACCGGGAATCAGTGATCACTCACTGACCCAGTTTAATTTAACTTTCCCAGTGTCATGTTTAAAAAAGCGTGTAAAGTACATCCGTGATTACGCTAAAGCAGACTACGACTCGATTAACGCGGAACTATCGTACTTTGTTGACGAATTCTTGGAACATTTCACAAATCACTCTGTAGAGGAAAACTGGAATAATTTCAAAGCAAAAGTACTTCAATTAACAGATAAGCATGTTCCCATGCGCACGATAAAAAATAATCGAGCACCCTGGTACAATAGGACACTATCTAAACTCGCCAACAAGAAAAAAACGAATGTTTCGCGTTGCCAAGCGTACACACCAGCCGGAACGATGGCGAGCTTACCTCCGCGCGAACTCGAATTACATTCGTGCTGTGCGAGAAGCTAAAGATTTCTTTAAACGAACATTACCGTCGATGCTCCGTACTAATCCGCGCCAATTTTGGCGAGTTATGGGAGGGGAAAAGGAGGACGATATCAGTATCAGTCCTGTCGATGGCGACACCTTGCCTGCTTCTGAATGTTGTTCTGCTTTTAATGATTTTTTTTCGATATCCTTCTCAGTTAGCGATTGTTTTGCTGATGCAAATGTTAGTGATTCTGAGTTTTGTTCAATGCCTCTTATTGTTATTGACCCAGTTGGTGTTTCTAGAGTGATTGATACCTTAAAGCTGTCTTCCGCTTCCGGTGTCGATAATATCAATTCAAAGTTTCTCAAAAACACCAAAACGTGTTCATCAATTATCTTGACTAAAATTATTCAACAATCTCTCGAATGTGGCATTCTTCCAAGAGATTGGAAAATCGGAAAGGTGATTCCGGTCCATAAATCCGGTTCTAAGCAACACATCAATAACTACCGACCTATTTCTCTAACTTGCATCTCATGTAAAATCCTCGAACACATTATATCATCTCAAATTGCGGCACACTTGGACGGTCATTCCTGTTTCCACAGGTCACAACATGGCTTCCGCAAACATTATTCGTGTGAAACTCAGCTAGCATGCTTTACTCATTCCCTCCATAGCATTCTTGATCGTGGCGCTGCAGTTGACTGCATATTTCTTGACTTCGGCAAAGCGTTCGACAAGGTCTCACATAAGCTTTTGCTTCTGAAATTAAGTAAGCTACACCTTGATACTACTGTACTTGCCTGGTTGCGTTGTTTTCTTACTAACCGCTTTCAATTTGTAACCGTTAATCATTTCGACTCTTCTTTGTCCCCAGTTCTTTCGGGAGTTCCACAGGGGTCGGTCCTTGGTCCGCTCCTTTTCCTAATTTATATTAACGACCTCCCATCTCGTGTGCATTCTTCTATTAACCTCTTCGCTGATGACTGTGTCATTTATCGTGAAATAAGAAACGCTAACGATTCCCTAGCACTTCAGTCAGACCTAAACGCTGTATCTTCATGGTGCAGCGAATGGGTGATGACTTTGAACATAAATAAATGTAAAGTGATGCATGTATGACGCACTAATGCACCTTCCTCAACCTATACCCTACAGAAACATACTCTTGACGTCGTAAGCTCTCACAAGAACCTAGGAGCCTATATTTCAAATAATTTTTCATGGGATCCACACGTTACGTATGTATCAAACAATGCTAACCGCTTATTACGATACTTGAAGCGCACCTTTTCGTCAATCTCTTCTAGCATCAAGCTACAACTCTATAAAACACTTATTCGCCAAAAGCTAGAGTATGCGGCCTCAATATGGGACCCAGCCCACGAATTTCTAGTACCAGGGATAGAAGCAATCCAGAACCGCTCGGCTCGTTTCATACTGTCTATCATCGCACTGCTACTGTCTCTTCTATGAAATCAACATTGTTTCTGTCTAACCTGTCGTTGCGCCGCAAGATGCTTCGATTATCTTTGTTTCACAAAATTTATTTCCACGTGCATCTTCACGATTTTCTTTTATCTGCCCCATCTTACATATCAAGCCGCGTCGATCATCGCTACAAAGTTGCGCCGTTCCCCTGCAAAACAAACGCATTTTATCATTCATTTTTACCCCGCACTGTGAGTGAATGGAATCGCCTTCCCGAACCGCTAGTGTCGATACATGATAACAAGCTGTTCAAAGCTGCCCTACTTGCGCATTTTTCTGATGTTTCATAGGTCTGGATTTCATGTTTAAAACGGTAATATTCTCTTGATTGTTCTGGACATGGTCTTATGTCCGCATCATACGCTGTACTACTTGTTTATTGTACAATTTTTCCCCACTACCCTCTGTAATGTCCCCAGTGACCTTGATGGTATTTGAAAATAAATAAATAAATAAATAAATAAATAAATTCGCGTAAACGCGCTCAGAGTGGTCGAAACATGGTCTATGGACTCCGGAATACAAATCCCGCAATGTTGACAAATCACTTCGGTGTCCCTTTAATTAGGACTCCTGGTAGTCACTAAAAATGTGATTGGCACCGACCATTTAAAATAACCCAACCGTCATGCGGTGTTCACGGCGGAATAACTTCTTCCTACCAAAAGTGCAGACAAATTACTGGTTACAGACTGAGCAATTCACTACCATAAAATTTTGGAACACTTTGTCCCTCACAGTAAAAACTGCGCCAGCACTTCCAGCTTTCGAAACATTACTGCGGTCATACGTATCTGAACAATCGTACGCCATTGAACTTCCTGTCTGTAGATTTTGAAGTGTAATGTTCTAGACATTAATTTACAATGGTGTACGTATAATGTTCTGCATCATGTTTTCACACCTTATTGGCAGTGTTTTGTAGCATTAATGTGATTTAAATATGTGACTTCACCACTCACTATTATACGCAATATTTTGCAGACTGTTATTTTTTCTGTTACTTTTTTGTATGACTTCTTTTCTATAACTCCATTGCGTTCCTTGAATAACACGCGGTTCATAACTTTCGCTACTGCTCAGAATTTTTCTTTTTCCACTCATTAACTTACAAGGGGTCTCATTACAGTGCTAAATTCCGGGACCTCTTTCTGTATAGTGTTTTTCACACATTGTATATTTTGTTACCAATAATAAAGTGAAACTGAAACTGAAACGGAGTATCACGGCGTACTGTCGCAGGTACCACTCACGACTTCCTTGCTGTCCCTTCCCAGGTGTTTCAAGGAAACTGGTGCGTCGTAGAGACGCCTATATAGGCACTGCTCACTTAAAGCTTTTAGGTCACGTAGTTTTTACAACCGCAGATCTCGCACGGGGTTTTAACTGGAAACCCCAATTTTTGCGATTTTATTAACAGTCACTGCGGCGACCTATCCGACACCACAAATTTACGCTCGCAAGAGCATTAAGTATGCTTGGTTTACATTTGCGGATGTTTCTGCAGTGTGCTTCAGAAAATACTCGCAGTAACGCCCTCCCTGCGCACGTGCGGAGATGGTTGCAGTGATGTGGCGCAGGGGCAGCTTTTGTCATTCAGCGTATTCCGTATGCTAACAGCTGTATGCACGCATTTCAATTAGAATTAGAGAGAGCAAACCCGCGCTTCTATGAACCGTCGGCCAACTCTGCCACTCCAAACCGAGGCATCCACAACGTGGGCCTTCGTTGTCTTCTCCTCTCTTTTCTGGGCTGCACAAAAAGAGCGGGCGGAGACAAAGTACGGCGTGTTCCCGTTACTTCCTCTTTCTTCGTCCGTCGCCCACTGGAGCTGTTTGAACAGGCGCGGACCACTACGTAATCCTTTCACTGCTTTTTTTTTGCACTCAGAAAGAAAGAAAAGCAGCCTTTTTTCTTAGTCCATTGCATCATTCAGAAACTAGAAAAAGTGCATGCATAATTGAGAGGGTCGCCGGAACTCCCGCGCACGAAAACCTTTTCGGAAAAAGCCTGAGGCATATCGGAAGAGAAGAGAGGAGAGGAAGAGAGAGAGAAAAAAAATCCCTCTATTTCGAAGCAAGTCGGATTAGGACGGCGTATAGTGGCCGCCGGCCGAAGAATGGCGGCGACCATGACGGCTCGGTCATCTAGAGGGAAGTAGTTGAAGCCTCGGTCGCGAGCTGCCACTGCATCATGGTGAAGATGGGAGCAGGCCCGCAGGGGGCGAGTGAACGTGTCGAGGCAGTCAGTCACACAGGGGACGGTTGGGGAAAGAGAACCGAGAGGGCTGGAACTCGTGGACGAGGGGACGAAAGGCCAGGAAACTGGCCTGGTCATACGAGCTCACCTAAGCGCAGCCAGTCAGCCAGTGGATGCGTGCGCAGAGGGATAGCGGAGGCGGGAGAGACGGCAATGCTTGATGACTTTTTGCTAGCACAGCAGTCGTTCGTGTGTCGACCGTACACCGTGGCTGGTAGCTGCGGTGAGCCCAGCAGGGCTAGTAAGTTCCCGTACTGCTCTGATGGCCACCTCGTTGCCTTTCACCCCAGGGTGGGCCAGAACCCAGAAGATACCAGTGGTTGGGTGGGGGGATTTTGAAGCATTATGAGCGCTGCAGCCGATATGCTACCACAAATACAGTTTTGGAGGCCGTCTTCTAATCGGGAAGGAAGGAAGGAAGGAAGGCAAGCTGAGGACTGGATGCGGATGAGCAATGCGATGAAGACGTAGCCACGATTCACTGGCCCCCACGGATGACGATGATACGTTGATGATGCCTGGACCCGCAACGATGCCTTCGGGCGTCCTGGAGCTAAGTCGGACGAGAGGGCGGAAAACCAGGGGTGGAACAGGGTACATGGTTTGGGAGCAGTCCCGGGAGCAGGCAAAAGTGCCTCTTGTAGAAGGCTTGGAGCAGCCAGAAACGCGATATAACACCATTGCACAGCAGTATAGTGCCTCCCTAGTCTCTCTACAGGCAGCTGGGCAAGTCCCCTGCCAATTACGGTCTATTTATCTACCATATCAATCGTTATACCATGCACTTGAACCTACTCCGGACGAGGAACGCAGTTCTTGTACGATATCTGGAGGTTTACAAAATGCGGAGTGATCGACCTTCGGCCCCGGCGGGCACGCTGCCTTATTACCGTTCACAGGTAAATTCCAAAGTGACCAGACGTCCTTATTTAGACGGACATGTCCTGGTATTACGGCGGCGGTGCCGCTGTCCCGGCAGCCTGTTCGAGACGAAGCGTTTTGTCCTGCCTTTGGCCGAAAGTATGGAAGACTTTCATGAAGCCCTTGGTCACGAATAAAAAGCTGGAGAAATGGGAGTGCCAAAAGAAACCGTTTGAGGAATTTCAAGAGCACAGCGCAGACAACGCGACCCAGCAAGAAACACAACAGAACGCATGTGTTGCATGTTTCTTGCTCAGTTCCAACGTCTGAGCTGTTTTCTTCAAGTTACAGTTGTGGGGTTTTAGAGGGGTTAAAGTAGACTGGTTTACTTTTCCCTGCAATAGCAAAACCGGCGACGAGAGAGACTAATCAGTCTTCGTCTTCTCGTTTCGCCCAGCTAGCAAGCTATCTGCCCCAACCCCGCGGCTGCGCGCTGTACCGCGCCAGCCGCGGCGGGCCGTGGCTCACCGGAACAAAGGAAGCGACAAGTGTTTTCGCTCATTGACATTTATTACAGGATAATAAACATTCAAAGAGCATGCAGGCTAGCTGGTTGACGGCGAGGATCTAGTTCCTCGCCCGGGCAATTTAAGGGAATCGAGAGGTTCGACTCACCGCGACAACAGTCATCGCCGGGGCGCCGCCTCAGCGCGCTCGCGTTTGCCTCGCTCGGACGCCGATGGCAGCCATTGTCGCCCTCCTTTTTGCCCGATCCTCGAAGGAAGGAGGTCGCTAGGCACGTCCTCTCGCCTCGCTTCCCGAGCTCCAACTCCCCCCCGCAGCTAGCATCCCGCGCGCTCTCGCCGGCTTAAAGACACTCCTACGGCGAGGAGGTAGATCGCCGACGTCTTGCCGAGCAAGTTCCCGCGAGGAGCAAGCGGTGTGGCGAAGCCGAACCAAAGGGAACGCGCTAGGGTCGCGTTCCCACACAGTGTACCAACAAGCCATTCCGCTCACCGTTCTACGTTGGAGGAAGGGACGTGCTACAGCACTTCGGATCAAATGACGTGCGCTTCCACAATATCAAGACAATTGTTCAGTACGCCATGTGCACGACGACAGGCAAAAACGCACCAGTGAAAGGCTGATTTCCTAGATGAACAAGATGTGGATTGCAGAGAAGAGGCAGCTTCATTTAACCCCACTCAAAGCAATGCTAATGACGTGAAGTCGGTGCTACAGACAAATCAGCAAAATGAAAACTGATGAGGGCAATTCATTCAAGCAAAAATTATCAGTTACTGTCCAGGAAAAGACGCGGAAGACCAGGAACGCCACGAGGAGGGCTTGGTGGGCTAGTTTGTAGAGTATCATGCAGGGGTTAACAGCGCGAAAAGACGAGGACACACAAGCAACAGCAGACAAGTCAAGCGCTTGTCCTATCTTCTCTTTTTCTGTGCCGTCGTCTTTGTACGCTGTTAACCCCTTCATCACCAAAAAGGCCGCATGGTGCAGATGTAGTATTACAAAGTGCAATTTGTCGTTTAAGCGATATGTCACGTTCTTTCTTACACACCGCCAATCCCCCGTCCCACTTTGGGGTCTGAGGAATCTGGTACCTTTAGCGGAACCTAATGCGCAGAGTCAAAAGAGATCAGATAACACGCACTGCTTCGTGTCTGGTAAACGGCAGTGTTTATGCGAACTCACAGCGGCATTCTGTAAACCTGTAAACGGGACTACTTGGAGTCTCTAGGCCATGTTTCGACCCCTCTCGCTGCGCTTATGCTGCTTTATTCAGCCGTAAAATAAGTCCGAAAATGCTGTCCTCCTCTCTGCATCCTCCTTGCCGATTTCCTTTGACGTTTCGTTCGACGCTCAATCGAGATGGTTTGACTTGACTGCGCCACTGCAAGGCGCGCCGACCCTGCGACGGAATAAGTCAGCCAAGCGTTTAGTCAGCCGGCCGCCGGCGGGTCGTCGCAATTTGTTCGCTCACTTGAAACTAAGCCATGGCACGATTTTCCCCTGGAAGAATGTGCCTTTAGTAGGTTAGATTGTACACTGTACCTCCACGCGAGCGCAAATGTGCCGCTCCGCTGACTGGTACGCTAATAGAAAAAGCTACAGCCAATTAAAGGCGGGAGAGGAGTCGGTGAAGTTAATACAGGTACTGACGAATTAAAATCAACCAAAACTTTTATTGTACAGCGGAAAACCAAGGTGCAGAGAGCACTTTCTGCGCTGTGTGAATTAGCACGGCGGTCAGCAGCACGACGACACATTTCATCGCTTTTCTGTCAAAGAAATGCGCTGTCACTAGATACGAGATATTTGTGGGAATATAGGAGACGCCTACTGCACGAGCGTTATTCAATAAACAGTCATCTAAACTGCTTGGAATGCTAAAGCTGAATAAAAATGTAAACGGGCTGATTATGTACTCTATATTTCCGCTCCTGACAGCGCTTGTTTATGGCCGAGTGGCCGGGGTCTACTGTTTTGCAATTCGCGAGTTCCAATCCCCTATAGCGCATATTTCTTTTTTAAGTTGATTTATTTGTTCTTGGGCAATGTTTCCTATACTTAATAGACCATTTTTGCTCTGTGTAACGTTCATTGCTCCACGAGGGAATTTGCAGAACGTGTGCAGTCTGAAACTGACGCGCTGGCGACTTCTCGATGATGTCGTGTTGCCATAAGCGCCGACTGCTTGCGGGCACAGTCCAGAATCAGCCGACCCTTGGACTGGTGCGAACGTGCCTCTTACGACACAGGCACGATCCAGGCAAGCTTCAAAGGTGGGGAAAAGCGCATTGCATTTAAGCGTCTCCGCTGACGCACGGGCCGTTAATCTACTGCGTACGCCTCGGCTAGTGATCGTTGCGATATCCAAGCCGTGCTGACAGGCTTACCTGACGCATTTTACAGCCGACAACAAGGTAACACGGTATGCCGACTACTGAGATATCGAGAACGCCCAGCCAACGATTGGCAGTTTTAGTTTACGTGCGTACAGAGTTCACGTACGCGAACGGAAAAAGTATACGTAGCCCACGCGCATCTATAGTTTGAGGCTCTTGTAGTTACACGTACGCGACGCACCGCGCGCGTAGGCCGCCTCGATGCACTCGCTCTCCGCCCATAGCCGTGCGTAGGGGGCCTACATAAGCCACGCCTTCAAACGACGAAGGCGCGGCTTATGTAGGCTCCCTAAGCCGTGCGTTATTCCCAGCGCCATCTACCAACAGGCAGAGACATGGCTGCAGCTGCTCGTGTTCTTGCGAGCCCGTTGCTTTGACGACCGCTTCTTCGTCAGGCTCAACAGCTGAAAAATCGCCCTTCTATTTGAAAAACAAAGGCAGTTTTTCGATTGAAACTTTGGTTGAGGGTAATAGTGGGCAAACTGAAGGCGAAATCAATAAATTAGAAGGCGGTTTCGCATAAGCATTAGCGACGAAGCTGTTGTCGCTGCGAAGCGGGAGGGCAGGGCGCCGCCATGTTATGAAGACGGATGCAACGCAAGACCGCAACGTAACAATTCGAATCTCACGTACGTCGGTGAGACTCACGGCGACCTTTTGCGTTCTCCACATGCGTGAAAACTCTTACGTACGTGAAACTAAAACTGTCTAATAGCGTCAGGTGCCAGGGATGTTGTTTGGACACCGCCTTGGACACGGTCCAATCAGCATTGCATCTCGTATGCGCGTCACTGCTGCTGCGGGCCCCCGCAAATGTCGCATTGTAGTATTTCTTCTTCCAAGCTTTACAACTTATATGCTGCTTTATCGACCGGATAAACGATGAAAATTGTGCTCATTTGAGCCAGTCTATGCAATTCAAGTGAAAACAGAAGTTCGGAAAATTCACTTCGGTGTCTCTTTAATGCACTGCCGATTTTCGCAATTCAATTCAATTCAATTCTCCAGCACACAGCATACCCGCTCTTTTTCGAAAACAACACTGCCTCTTTCGGTTATGTACTGACTGACACCTTGTCGCAAACACTGCATAAAGTGAACATGTCTGATCTGTCGGCCAAGCCTTATGGTTTCAGTGGTTTGGAACGGTTTTCACTACATATAATTCTTATTGAGAAATTGTTTGAACGTTTGGCCGGGGGGTATAGGAATCGGGCATTATACGATCAACAAAGAGGAAGATCACCGGGCGTCTCATGGAATGAGCTGACTTCGGTGGCACATACTGTGTACTAGCGCTGAGAACGGAACATAGGAGAAAACCACCGCACGAACGCCGGACTCTTAAAAAAAGCGCTACGGCCGAGTGGTAAAACATTCGTCTAGTAAGCGGGAGGCACCAGGTTCGAATCCTGGGCTGCCCGAAACGCCCTCTGTCCTGGCGGGGGATGCAGGGCTTGGAATCGATGCACCAACGCGGGAGATGTGGGAGGTTCCTCGATCCCATTTGGGCGCGGCCTGCATCAGCTGGTCACACGCCAGAATAAAATTAGGTACAGGCGCACCCGGTACGGGAGATCCACTGTACCGGACAACGTTCCATTGCGTCGGTTTGTACCACGACCAGCTTATGAGATACCGATCTGGCCATCGCTGCCAGCGACAATGGGCGCCAGCGTGCCAAAAAACGGCCGTGTAGGGATGGCCGGCTCCGCCAGGTGGGGCTAAGTTTAATCACCAAACTTGCCAGCTTTGCTTCGCTCGCAGTGGTGCCTGCGACTGCTCGCATATAGAGTCGCGGTCGTGCCAATCAATGCCGATTGTACCGGTCATTACCTACCTATGTATACATTACTGGCGAGCAAAGAGAATTCCCGGCTCAATCTAGATGGTTAAATCGATCTATCTCTTAAATTTGATTGATTGTGGGATTTAACGCGCCGACGCTACACAGGCGATGAAGCGAGCCGTAGCGGAGGGCTCCAGGGCTCCAGTATGACTACCTGTGGATCTTTAACGTGCGCCGAAATCTCGAACACACGGGCGTTTTCGCTTTTTGCCTCTATCGCAAAAACCCAGGCCTAAGAAAAGTCAACCGCGAAGGTGGCAGAATGTTTGAGAATTTGTCCGTCCCTAGCCCACAATGCCTGTTTTGTAGTGCGTCGCCTGCAAGATTACTTTTTTAAATGGTCTGACAGACAGACATACGTGCATACCAGAATTTCTGCATTCGCGTATCCCAAGAAAGCTCCTTAAAAGTCGGGTTGAGCTTGGCTAGATACCCATGATTATTGCGAAAAAGTCGGGACTTAGTACACAGGTTATGTGAAACCATGAGTAGATTGTCTTCTCTAAGAGTTCTCAAGCAATGCCCGCCATCAAAGATGGGATTACGGCGAGTTGGTTGTAGATCTCGACTTTATCTCGATTGCAGATCGTTCGCGGGTGCGTCGTTGCTCGAGAGTCCAGCACTGAAAGCAGAGCGTGGCGATTCCCGTGAATGCAGTGGGGCGGTAGTTGACAGGGTTGGAACGGCCACCAGGTTGGTATTCGGGGATGGGCTTGATTATAGTCCAATCGACACGGCTGAGATGAAGTGGGACCGACACTGAAAGCGTGTAACATTTTCCAGGAAGGCCTAGATGAATTTGCATTTGATACCTCGTTTAACTCCATTCCGTCGCCCAATGGCGCTGCTTTGACTCGGAAAAGTTCACGGGTATTGACAAGCACTAAAACGTTCGTATACGTCATGTCCGCCGCGACGCCATTAATGGTCGAGGTCCCAAGGGCAGAGTAGCCAGTACAAGTCATCCTGTACAGTCCGCGGGCAGCCTTCGGGCTGCAGGTTTCGCATATGAATACATTGGAATATCGCGCTCGCCAGACGACGTCCTGGGGCGGTATTCTCGTGTTTGTCCGTTTTGAGAACGTCCGTTTTGCATCCCTTTTATTCTGACGTGCTTCCCTTTGCGAAACTGTTCTTGTAAACACATTTTAAACGACTAAACCTTTTTTTTTTAACTATCTTTTATGTGTTTATCGTTCTGCCAGCGAACCAATAAGGCGACGAAAAATCGTCTGCTCCGAGAAGCCGCGGCTCATAGCTCCACCGTGCTTGTACGGCGTCACATCCTGGTGTTCGCTTTTAGCCAATCAGGGCTTGCTCCAAACGGACACTTTTGAAACGGACAAAAAACGGAAAAACACGAGAATATCGCCTATTGGCAGTCCGCAAATGTTCCGGGCAGATAATCGAGGAGCCCCATGTTTTAATCCTATGCCGGCGTTCAGGGCATGCGATCGAACAGAGGAAGATTGGTCATTACAATCGCAGAAGCGTGTTTATCTTCGTGAGCCTCTGTCAGTGGCCTCTGACAGCTTCTGCCTCTGTGTACAACGCTGTTGAGTCGCAGCTGCTTCTACTGACAGGACGAATTTCCTTAGAATTTCCTTACCCGCATCGCACCACACTGACCACGCATGGTGCCGGGAACCTCCCTAAAGTCTACTGCGCTAGCAAAAAACTCGCTGTCTGTGTGACAAAAGGGGGAGTGGAACGCAGTGGAGGGCGCTCAAGTGCGTCGGCACAAATTTGCAACCTCGTGGTAGCCGGAAATTCACCGCTTCCGCCAGAATTCCGTAGCTGGAGATTTTTTCTCCTGCAATTCCCGCCTTGGCTGTACTTTTCAATCGAAAAATAACAGAGGAAAAAGTTTGGGCCGTTGACATTGTAAACGCGAGAAAGTGACCGGAGAGTCGCCACACTTTTATTGGGATTTTTCGAATGCGCCAAAGCGTACTTTGTGATTTGCTCCTTTTAAGATTCGCAGCTATGACTTCGGGGATACTCTGAAGGGACACTCTGATACTCGGGGATACTCTGGTTAGAATGATACCTCGGAAACATTTGAACACTCAGTGTCGGCTGGCAGGACAGATGCGAGCAGTTCTTGATGAGGCAAAAACTAAGGAGAAATACCCGAGTGCGTACAATTTGACAATTGTTGGTGTGGAGCATCGGAACCAACGTTGTGGAGATGGCGTATGAGGGCGAGATTGTTCGCTGATTTTACTGCAGAATGCACGATATATCCTCGAAGAAAAAAAAAAAGACGCTTTCAAAACGCCTGATCAAACCGGTGAGCGAGCCAGGCTGCCGCAATGCCCGTCGCGGCCCATTGAGCGTGGGACGGAAAATTAATCGAGATCGGTGTCGGCCAAAGCAAGAGAGGCCAGCCCGGAATTGCACTTGCGTTACTTTAGGCAGAACAGACTTCGCGACTGCCTGCTCAACGGAGTCGCTCATGCATGAACGATGGGCTTTCACTTTGCTGCGCGCCGTAAGAAAATACGCACGCTCGTTCCGCAACACACACAGCGCTCGTAACGGGCTGCGGAGGAGGCGAGGCACACCGAGAAAGCACAAGCTGAGGGCAGGGGGGCGACAACAGCCGTAGGAACTGAACGAAACACGCGTTTAGAGCAGCGGCAATGCGCGACACACAGCTTCCACGCGACTCGCATTCTCGAACACTGTACGGGTGCGGCGGTGGGTTTCACTGCATGGCACCGACGCCTCCGCCGGCCCGCAAAAAACAGCTGCTCCCATCTTGGGCATCCATCCCTTGACACCGTCCGCTGCGTGCCGCCCACCGGAGTCGACGCGCGACGCCCCTGTGGGCTGAAAACGCATCCGCAGAGGCCGCAACGGCTGTCCGCTCACCTGGCAGTCCAAGGCGTCGATCGCGGTGCTTGCTGCTCAGAGCGCGGCAGCCGCGCTTGCATTCCTCGTGCGTGCACTCCATCGGCGGCACTACTCCGGGGAGAAACTATCGCGGGAGGCGGTCGCACCGCTCACCAGCATCCGGCCGTGTCCAGCAGTCCGGTCAGGACAAACGTCCGCATCGCATGTCCGAGAACGCAAACAACTGCGTAGCATGTCACGGACCACTCGGCCACCTATTTACCACAACTTTGTGGAACGAACAACACCAAGCAGCGGTAACCGCGCGCAAGAGACTACCATATACATAACGTATCCGCTGCAGTAGCCGCGACGCAGCGCGATAGGCACAAAGTGAGGTAATATATGTCATGTGGTTTGTAACTTCCCAAAAGGTGGCGCTCCTACATTGGTGGCTCAAAAGGTAAATCGGTGTTTTACTGCAACGCTTTGGACAAATTTGCGTCCAACCACTGCAAGAAAGTTTTCCATGCATTAAAAGTTATATGTTCGCGATTAGTACTTTCTAAAAAAGCCATGGTGCTTTACGTGGTGGTTGGTGGTTTTAGTATGGGGCGGTCTGGGAAAAGCTGGTTCGGTGTATGCCACCCGCCACGCGCGGCTGCGGCTCCTATTCAATGAAAGGAGAGAGGGCGCTGTGCACAGTCAGCGTGTAAAGCGGAAGCGGCGGCCCCTGCGGGAGCCGGGGCGGGTACGACCGCTCCGGGTGGCGCCTGCCAGCCGTGCAGCCCGTGGGGCGCACGAGCACCTGCCCTCTCCGCGTGGCCTAGAGAGGGGGAGTGTCTGCTCTTTCTCTCTCGCTCTCTCGCTCGCTCTCTCGCTCTCTCTCTCTCTCTTGCGCGCGCACCGTATTGATAAAACTACCTATCGAAAGTAAAATGGGATACAGCTGTAAAACAAGGTCTGCGAAGAGTTTCTTAACGTACTAAAGCCAATTCATGCAGCTTTTTTTTTTAATTATGTTGGTTAAATCGAAGCAAAACAAAAGTTCGTACACCCTGAATTAACGTTGAACTTCACGCAAGAATACAAGAAGAGAACATATTATTTAGTCACTTTTTTCGGAACAAGAGATCTTCACCTATTTGAAGAATTCCAGGTTAAAATAAATCGTCTAAATAAAAGCCCAAAAAGATCAAGGCGAAAATATCATAAAAGTATGTTCAGCTCAGTTTCCAGATGTTGAGGCGTTATGCGGAAAAGGTTAAATTCTGTTTTAAACTGCAACGTTCCCAAGCTTTCACCTCGTAGCACACATCTTAACGGCGAGGGTATATTAGGAAAACCCTTATCCGACACTTTTAATAAAGTCTTTGTAAATATTTATAGAAGAATGACGCGCGTTATGCTTTCAGAATGTTTTCCTTTATTGACAGTTCTATTTTTTCTAGATCCGACTAGTGAGAGTGAAGTGAAACAATTAGTTTTGAGTTTGAACTACAGTGCCGCACATGATATTGACGGAATGCAAGTACAGTCATAAAACATGTTAATGTTCTTGGTGCCATATATAACGCATAGGTTTAGTTTTTGATTTAGCCAGCCCATTGCTTCCTTTAAAATACAAGTCGCACGTGTTACCGTCCTCTTCGAAAAGGGCGATAGGACTGTCTTGTCGAATTACGGACCCGTGACGATTCGGCCAGTTTTCTCGAAGGGATCAGAAAAGATATTGGCTGAGGAAATCTGAAAATATGTTTCAGTTGCTTCACATTTACAATATCGTTTCCACAAAGTCCTCGGTACGGAATGTACCCTCATTACAAAGAACCAATATTGTCACGAAAGGGCCAGATGGTTGCCAAACAATTAAGAGACTAGTTTTAATTAGAATCGAGCCCACAGAAGGTAGCGAGCAAGCAGGCAAAGCGTCTTCTTCCTCTAGCCAAGTCACTGGCTCCGCCTAGTGGTCATGGCGATTTCCGAGTAGTCGGCGCATACCCTTGCGGGGATAATTACCGCTCATAGTGTCTGTGGCAATATTGCACAGAACAAAATCATTACACAGAACTCATTACACAGAAAAAAATCAGCGCACAGCGCACATTTTGACGAATGGCCACACACCACAAGCATCCTTCGTCAAAATGTGCGCTGAGCCTACCTTTGTATGCCACCACCAACTTGCCCAAGATGGCACCCTCTTCGACTATATTTATCAGCAATGTGAACAGGGAAACCTGAAACAGGGTTTGTGCGTAGAGTTTGCGAAAAGTTTTGACGACATTAATCAAACATTACTTATACAAGAACAGGGAACGATATGGTATTCGGATAATGGCAGGATCATTCACACATTCTTATTTTAAAACCATAATAAGACTGTCAGACTCGGTAGTTGCGATTCAGATTCTTTGTCATTTGTTACAGGAGTTCCACAGGGTAGTGTTTTGGGACCTTTCTTCTTCAATTTTTGCACTAATACTATTGCAAACATTTCGTAAAATTTATACTATAGGCTGGCGATACGAATATATTTGTAACTGGAAAATCAATGAAATAATTAGTTACTAATTCAAATCTAAGGTTGATTAGTTTAGAAAAATGGACAAGAGGAAATGCATTTAAAATAAACGTTGCGAAGACTAACCCAGGTATTCTGATTACCTCCTCTCTTGGGCCCTCCATTCGAGAGAGAGAGAGAAAGCTCTTTATTGGAAAAACAGAGAGGTTTTCCGGCATTTACAGTCGCCTAAATGCTTCTCTGCTGTGGGTTGGGGATGGGGGAAGAAAAGGCCCAAGAAAGAGCTGGGCAGGAAAGAAAAAGAAAAAAGCTATAGTGGACTTGGTGCGGTAACGGACTTACATGCGTATTTTTGTTCTGAGCTTGGTTCACATAATTTACAATTTTAAAATTAGGACCATTTCATCGAAATAAGAGAACAAACTCCGTAGCCACAGCTTATAGCGCAAGGTATTGCTCTTGCTGTCACAACAAGACACGAATTACAATTTGCTGACTATAAATGATGTCACTAATCTTTACCGCTCTAAGCAAAGGTGCTCATCTTTTTTCCACTTAAACACACAGTCTGCTTGCGGCAAAGTAGACGAGCTCGATGCGTTACTTTCATCGTTAGGTTTTCATTTGATGTCATAATGCTAACCTAAACATGGTACCAAGAAGGACACGATATTCCTCAAATGCCCGGATATAACACTTCCCGCAAGAGTCGTATCGCCAAAAAGGGAGGTGGGTTATTGCTAATAGTCAAGCAGAATTTAAACTGTGCAATCATTAAAGACTTCACTCGAACTACGGAAGATTTTGAAATACTAGCGCTTATATGTAAAGAAACCGTTTTCTGTGTCTTGTATAGGCCACCTGCGGAGAGCGTATCGGCCTTGCTATCATTTATGGAAACGTTCTTTGGATGGACTAATCACAATCGTTTGAAACTTGTGTTAGGGGGGAACGTTAATATCAACATGTTGAATGCAACCTCAGCCCAACATCAATTTCAAAACTTGCTAGATTCAAATGTCCTTATAAACACAATTGCTAAACCTACTCGCTTTACGCCCGATTGTGCCTCGTTAATTGATGTTTTTGTTACAAATATGGAAGCCAACAATCTAGTATCCGGTGTGATTGGCGTTAAGTTAAGCGATCATCTGCCCATATTTTTAATGACGGAGAACAAGACAACAATAAAAACAACGAAGCATACTTCTGCAACATTTCAGGACATTAATCCGCTCACTTTAGAAGCATTTCGAAACGAGCTATCCACGATAACTTGGGAAACCGTTTTCAGTGCAACTGACCCCAATGAAGTCTGATAACTTTTTGTCGTTGTTTAAATCAGTATACCACAAATGTTTCGTTCGCAAAGCTCTATCCTTCAGAAAAGCCAGAAAACCATGGATCACACCACATTTATTAAAACTGATAAAAGTGAAAGACGCCCTTTATACGCGATTCATCCGTACGAAAAACTTGGACGACCTACGCGCCTTTAAAAGAAATACTGTGACCAGCTCCCTCAGACAAGCTAAACGTGCTTACCTTTTTAATCTTTTCAACGCTGAAGTCATGCCAAAAACTGATGTTTTGTGGAAAAGGCTCGACAATGTACTTGGCCGACAGCAGGAACATGCGCAGGGTAGTGAACTAATTCTGAATGGCGCACCCACGTCTGGTGCGCAGCTGGCAAACGCATTTAACAATTCTTTTGTATCTCTTGATAACAGCTCTTGCAATGCGGGTATTTTGAACTACTTGTCACCCAGTAACAGTAGTAGCGCGTTCCTATTCCCAACCGATGCCAATGAAATCTTCCGCACGTTCTTATCATTTCGTAACAGTAAGGCATGTCATGCCGATGACATGCAAATCCTACCAATTAAGCACACACTGGATATCACCTGCCCTGTACTTCAGCACGTGTACAACCTCGCTTTCGGAAAAGGCATTTTTCCAACACGCATGCAAATGGCTAAAGTGAGCGTTATATTCAAAGGTGGTGATAGAAATGAACTGTCTAACTAGAGACCAATATCAATCCTTCCCGTGTTTTCAAAAGGGCTTGAAAAACTACTTAGTGAACCCATGTCCGCTTTTTGTGAGAAACACCTTATAATAACTAATTCGCAGTTTGGGTTTCGAAAACATCTTTCAACCGAGTCTGCGCTTCTTACACACAAAAAGAAATAATTCTGCAGGCAATTGAGAATAAACTGGTAACACTAGGAGTATTTGTAGATTTTTCGAAGGCGTTCGATCTAATTAACCATGCCATATTACTAAAAAACTCGAGCATTATGGGTTTAGAAGGTGAATATCTCACTTTCCTAGAAAGCTACCTTAAATTCCGATGCCAGGCTGTGGGGATAGACAATTAAATATCTGATTATAAGGCAGTTAAATTAGGGGTACCCCAGGGGAGCATCCTCGGGCCACTATTATTCTTACTTTATATTAATGACTTGGTAAATATCGACAACTATTGTAGATTTGTTATTTATGCAGACGACACCACCTTACTTATTTCTGGTAAAGATGCTACTAAATTACTGCATGATGCAAACAATGTGCTAAATAAAGTGGATAATTGGAGCACAGTTAATTCATTAACGATAAACACTTCCAAAACAAAGGCAGTTCTCTTTAAAGCAATAAATTCTAAAGCATGTATTAGCAACAGCCTATGCATTGGTACTTCCAGCATCGAAATTGTCCCTTAGTGAAAAGCCTCGGCGTTTTTTTCGACGAACACTTAACATGGAACAAACACGTCGATAATATTTCCAGCAAACTTGCACGCGTCGTTGGTGTCCTCACAAGGTTACGGTTCTTTCTCCCGCAGAAAATAAAATTGCTTATTTACCATTCTCTTTTTTTCTCTCACCTAAACTACTGCCTCTTAGACTGGGGACGTACTACCGCTACTAATATTACTAAACTACATCTACTACAAAAGAAAGCCATGCGAGCCGTCTCTAATTCTGCTTATGATGCTCACACACAACCAATTTTCGTAAGCCTCGGGGTTCGCCCCGTTCAAGGTCTGCATGATGAAAAAATTTTGAAGAGCTACAATAGTGAAACAAGAACAAATTGTAATTTTATTAGAAAACTGTCAAACCTGACTCCACATCATAACTTTTATAACACACGTCATGCAGAAGCATGGTTTGTGCCACGCCCACGTACCAATTACGGAAAACAATTATTGACCTACACGTTACCATGTCTGTTGAATTCAAGTAATCAATAATCAATGAACAATGTTGTGTTTGTATTTTCGGTTTTCGTAGTTCGTAATTAGCTTTATTGATTCTGTGCAAGCATGTTGTTGCAGTGTGTATTAAGTTTGGATTTATTATATTGCTGCCAAGGAATGTGAATTAGGTTTTTACTACATTGAGTTGTGTATGTATTTTTGTTTGCATAAGTATACACAATTGTTTTAAAAATACATTAGGGTGCACGGATCCCGTCAAGGCGCTTCTGTTGGCTTTTTGTCCGCGCTCCTGACATCTGAATTTATGGTCCGTAGTAATATCTGTATTTCGATGTCGAATAAACTTGACTTGACTTGACTTTACTTGAGAGCTTGGCGCTGATTCGAGGTACGAATCCATGGTCCTAAAATAATTCTGAGAGTAATTGGTCCCTGTTCTAGACGTTCAATGTTTTCAAGGAAGTGGGATCTCGGTTCCATGTAGGCCGCACATTCTAATAAAATGTGTTCAATTATTTCGACACAAGCACAATTGCCACAGTGCGGGGATATCCTTGAAATCGATTTTCGGATATAAACGCATTGCGGTCACCTCCACTTCGCCAAGTCGAGGGAATACATGGAGTGGAGCACAGGCTCAGAATACGGCCATAAGACTACGTTATTTTGTTAAAAATAGAGCGTTAATTTTAAATCAAACCCGCCGCGGTGGCTGAGTGGCTAAGACGTTGTGCTTCTGAACCCAAGGACGCGGGTTGGATTTCCGACCGCGGCGGCCGCTTTTCTGGTGGAGGAGAAAAGCAAAAACGCCTGTGTGTTCGAGATTTGGGAGCACGTTAAAGATCCCCAGGTGGTCAAAATTAATCCGGAGCCTTCCACTACGGCGCGCCTCATCGCCTGCGTAGCGTCGGCGCGTTGAACGTCATAATCAAATTATATTTCACACGTGTAGAGATGGTCTCTTTTAAAGTCTTAGGAGTAACATTTCAGGAAACATTGCCATGGTATCACCGTTTAACCACGATGCTATCTGAGGCAGTCGGCCTTGTGTACTCAAATAAGCACTTGCTTCCTCGAAATATCATGTTGTTAATTTACAATACATTGTTTTTATTAAGAAATATTTACTGACATTTAGTTTGGGCTGTAATTACGAAGGAAAACATAAAGTTCGTATATTGAGAAGAGGCTTCTATAGAGAATGTCTCAAGCACTTTTCATACAATATCCCTATTTGAAAAATATAGCGTAATGCCAGTAACAAGAATGTGGGATTTTTTTTTTCAACAAGTGAAAAGTAAACACATACACAAATGACTGTAACCTGTTGACAAATTTAGTACTAAACCAGCCTAAGTAAAATACTCGAAAAAATCAGGTGTCGGCTGTTTGAACATTCAGAACCCACATGCGGAACCATTACTACGCTGTGACACTAGGCCGCTTTGCGTCAGAGAATCCACGTAAATTTTACCAGTTCTTAAAAAACAGAGACAACCGTAGTCCTGATCAAGTAATTATTGGTGAAAGCCTTGTCACAGATAAAAATGAAATACCAAACACGCTTAATTGTTACTTTCACAGCGTGTTTTTATGGCTACAATGTTCAAGTCTCGGCTCATAACGATATTAGATCATTCAAACCGAATAATGTATTCTTGGAATGGCTGATAGAATTGTTATTGCGATTCGACGGGAAAAAATCGACCGGCTTTGATGGTATCCGAGTTATTTTTTTGAGATATGCGGGAATACTAGCTAAATTTCTCGAAATAATACCTTATGTTTCGATTAAAACTAGTGCAGTACCCGGCGATTGGATAACAGCCTGTGTGACCCGTATGAGAGAAAGGTGGCAGATTATCAGTTAGCAATTGTCGACCAATCTCCCTTACTTGTATTTGTTGCAAATTACCTGAACAAATCTCAGTGAAATATTGAAATGTTTTTCTCGAATAAAAGAATGTAGTTCATTATTGCACGCAACATGGTTTCCAACGAGGATTATCTACTATCACGCACTTACCAGCAACCGTTAACGATTTCTCCAAAGTCCTGGACAATGCTGGATACGTCGATGTCATTTCTATGGACTTTTCCAAGGCGTTTGACAAAGTTCCTTATTTTAAACTAATGGACAAAATGATGGCTATTGGCATACCTCCGAAAATATTTGACCGGGTCATAGCATATTTAACAATCAGAAAACAGTACGTAGATGTATATGGTTCGAGCCCGGGTTATTTAGGGGGTGTTTTGTGGAGTGCCGCAAGGATCAGTTCTGGGGCCGGTATTATATAAAGGAGCCCTGAGCAGGTGTTTCGTAACAGTGCCTGCAGCGGACGACAAGGGCGCAGGCTATCAACTACACGCTTTATTGAAACTGACAAGATATATAAGGAGCGTGACAACAAAAAAAGGACTGGCGATTGCTATACTCTCTAAGGCGAAATTGGTGCGCAGCGCGAACTGCACTCTTCTTCGTCACGGCGCATATCTGCTCCGTCTCGGGAATTGATTGCGTGATCAGCGAACGCACGGCGGCGCCCGCTACTCTGCCGTTATCTCGCAGCGCGTCGCCGCCACCGAGCATGTTGTTGCAAATCGTGTTTGAACCTTCCGCGCAAATTTCACGTTGTTCGGATGAGCCACAAACGGGGGACGAGCGTCTGGTGAAAGTGTGACGGGGTGGGCGCTCCTTCACAGCGACACATGGCGGAAGTGTGAGGGGGAGGCAGCGAGACACACTGAGCCGTGGCGACGCGCTGGGAGATGATGACTTAGCAGCGCGTGCTGCCTCCTCCTCGCTCACGCCCCCCTCTTTCTTTCTGCCTGGGGTGTCTCGTTCGCTCGCTGGGTTAAGCCCGTTCTACATGGAGCGAATTTCGCCTGCGAATCCGCTGGAACGAACATTCGCACTTGCGAAGTTCGCAATGCCTGGAATTGTCGTCTACATGGGGCCTGCGAACGCCGCGATTTTCGCATTTCAGATGCGCCTTGTTTGCAGACCGAATTAAGTTTGCCACCAGCAAAGGTTGTTGTGATTGTAACAAGGGTGGTTTTATTTTACTTTCTTGGCAAGTTGTTTCTGCCTGGTTTGCGGTAAATATAAGTTTATTTGCGGTTTTATATAAGCATCACCAATTCTTTATCAATATACGCACACACAGCAGACAAGACAAACGTTTTGGTGTGCCCGCGCTTTTGTCGCGCTCATACAAGCAACGCCACCTGGTTTCCAAGCGTGCAAGTGGTGCCGAGCTGTGCTCCTATTGGCCGCAGGTCCGGCCCCTCTACGCCGCACACGCCGCACGAGCGGCGTTTGCTCGACCGCTTCAAATGTTTGGCACTTTGCCGCAGCAACGAAAAAAGGTGGTTTTGCCGCACGAGCGGCGCCGCATCAGCGAATTCGCAGGCGAAATCGCTCCATGTAGTACGGGCTTTACGCGGACATCGCCTTCGCCTTCGCCGCCGCCACCGCTGCCTCCAAACCCCTTTAGGCTTAGACTCGTTGCTCTCCGTGGCCCTGGTGAATATGAAGCAGGGAGCATATTGCTTAGGTAGGAGACGTACATTGAGGCGATCGGGGGTGTCAATAGGTATGGGAGTTTTCGGTCTGTAATAATAGCCGCATTTAGCTGTAGGTGTTAAAGGAGGTGCTTCACGGGGGTAGTTTTGGTTAGGCGGCTTAGTTCGGTTATGCGGTGCGCCTCTATCAACTCTCGGGCCGTGCTGTACACCCCTGTTCCTTCTAGTCTGGCAGTGGAGGTGTTGCGGCTTTGTATATTCCGCGGGTAAGGTAATTGATTATGGCAAGTTCTGAACTAGAGGGGAGGAGGTAGGGGAGAGCATAGGTGATTCGGCTTATAAGGGATACTTGAACGGGGCGGAGCCTGTTTCCGTAAAGAGGCTATATAGACAAAATACCAGTTGGTTTTACTGGAAGGATTTATTATCTTTTATTAAAGCAGAATTACGTGCGATGCGGGAAGATCTTAGCACACGCAGCATTGTAAAAGCCAGCACCCAGTCTTCCCCACCCGAGAAAAGCAAACTGGCTGAAAAATCCCCAGTCCCGCCAAAAGAGCAGCATCCCAATTATCCCCAGAACTCGCAACCCACCCCTTCCATACCGTCCCTCCAACAGATAGAAGAATTAATAACACGATCTACCGAATATATTCAAGCTACTCTAGAAAAGCACTTGACCGACCGCATGTTGCAATTCGATGCACGAGTGACGGCACGCATAGTAAGGCTAGAGGAACATATGCTTCCACTCGTGTCTCCTCAGCACTGCAGAACAGCAACCAAACCTCCCAAACGGCTGACCCTCACCAAGTCACCCCTCATTTCTCCCAGTATGGCAGCACAAGGATGCAGTAGGCAACCGAACACCCAACAGAAACTCACTGTGTGGCAGTGGAACTGTCACGGGTTCAAGAATAAGCACGGTTCACTCACCCATGCAATACCTTTCGGCATCATCTACCCCGCCAGAAATTATCGCGCTTCAAGAGACTAACACCGAGGTCCGCCTTCCCGCCTTCATCACATACAGCACAGAAAAAGGCAATAGCTTCATACCCTTATCAGCAACCGACTTGTCGCCATTCAACACCCCCTTCAAAAGTCAGATTAGGAATACTGCTCGAGCTAATTCCGAAAGCGGTTAAGAAAAATGGTAAATATCGTGCCCCGCGCTGGGCACGAGATCTAGCCCCCTCGCGGTGGCTCCTGCCCCGCAGAAGTAACGTCAGTCACGTGACTTTCTGTGACGTCACTAAACTTTTTTTTGCACAATCGAGGACGTTGTTTGACGGCGTGTGCGCGCCATGTGGGATTCCGGCCGTGGCTCCAACCGCAAGACTGCGCTTGCAACGTTACGTCCTTATCACCTTGCACAGCGGCTACCTCGCGGCGCTTTTTTCTTGTTGGGAGGATTGTTTGCAATTATTTATTGAGTATTTTTCGCGAACTTGCTACTGCTAGTCGTGGTAAGCCTAACGCATCTTATTTTGGCAAGCTGCTTCGCCCCACTTTTATCCATGCTCCTTTTGTTGCTGTTAAATATGTTGCTAGCTTCATATTGTCTTGCAGTTAGCGTGCCATCGGCTTGATGCTCCTGCATTCGTTGTTTACTTGTTCCGATCGGTATTTGCATTCCAAGCGTTGTATTTTGATTCTGGCGTAAAACGTGCGGATCAGTTTTCCAGCGCTTTGCGCCGTGGCTAACGAGGTAGCTGTAGCTGACTTTGATGACGTGATAACGCGAGCGACGCAGTGTCAGCGGCGTCAGTGTGCGCACGAACCAAGTATAATCAGGTAGCGCAGGGCACCGTCAAACGCAATCCGTCCTCGCATGTAGCCCGTTCTGCAATTTTTCTCGCGGAGCAATGCAAGAAACCTTTCTACCCCGCGGAAACGATCCGTGCACGCTGCATGCAGGGAGCGCAGCTCCCCTTTCGTGGGTGGCCTGGTGAATGGGAGGGCCCAGCAGCCGCCCGTCCATGGGCAACATAGGTACTCAAGCTATCGCTGAAACCAGCTGCTCACCGGCTGGCTTCCTGTGCAAGGAGGCTCAAGCTCCAAATGTGCAAGTTCGGGAGAAGTCAAGCCGATAAGATCGCCGTTTGTGCCAAGCTTGACACTTGTGTTAAATAGTGCTTTCAAGATTGGTGTGCTCAAGGTAAACAAGTGACACTTGCTGTTGATCTATGTTTTTCGAATGTGTTGCTTCGAATAATACTATTGTGCTTTCTTGAAAGCAAGACCTCAAATGAGCTGCGAGTTCTAAGCCATCTGTAGCAGCCATTATTGAATGCACAGGAACCAACGTTTTGTCTACCTTGAAATTTTCTACATAGGGTACGTGGAACTGCCAGCTAGCAAGTTTAATGAAAGCTTGTTATCCGCTCAATTATAGTAAAGAGGTAGCAAGGGATAGATAGGATAGCCCTCCCTCCTAACCAGCTAATCGTCTGGCAGCGTCTCATAACTTTGTTCACAATTACTGCATGGATGTTATTTCCCTAACATTTGCCCCACTGCCTTCTGCCTTCTTCAACCCAGTTAGTCAATAAACCTTCATCCTGCATCTGTTCTGATTACGTATTTTGGTACGCTAGTCTTTTGTTTACTCTTGTGTTTGGCTTGGAAGTCAACATAACCAACAACAATACTTTCATGCCCACTCAGTTGGATGGCCAGTAATGGTGAGAGCTTCTCTCGAAGGCGTACAGTGGATTCACGAATTCTGATTGACTGTGACATCAATGTGCCCATCTGGAGCACCCTGTGGAATTGAACTCGATGTTAATACTTGTGTTCACAGCTGGTAATTGCCTGCTCTGTGTTTGGGGGAGGGGGGGTGAAAAGTAAAAGTTTCTAATTGCAAGGAGATATTTCATGTTCTATTGCTTTTTAACTCTGTGCTGTGTAAAAAGTGTTTCGGCTAATTGCTTAAGTAAATATGCAGTGTCCCATATTTTGTTTGGCAACGATGCAACCCAGCAGAGCTCAACTGCTAGAAAGCACATTCTCGGGTGGTGGTCATTAGCTTGAAAAAAAAGGGGGGTACTGAAACTATTTCTTAAGCTAACAAGCCTAAAAAACAGTTTATGGAGCACATCTACGAGGGAATGGTTCTTGTACAGCTTGACATTACCCTCTCCCGAGAGTACTTAACACCTTGTGCAGGAACTGGAGCCAAGGACACCTATGTGGACGTGAATGGTGTTTGTGAATATTGCAGTACAGCTGAAAGCTGCGTGTATCCTGGAAGGCTTCAACAATAAAATGACTCCAGTGAACGTACTTCTGCTTTGGTGTCAATGGGCAGCATGTGAGCATTGATAAGTGCTTCGCTGTGTTGACATTTGTGCTACACAAAAACAGGCTTTATCAGGCACTGTAGCAAGTCTTTATTAAAAAACACGGGAAAGAAACTGGACCAAAAAGCTGTGAACACATGGACACTGTTAATCACAGCACCTTTCCTTGTACTTCAGTACTGTTATTGTCGCTGTATTTTTCCCTAATATATAAACCACCTCTCCCAGCTTAACACCTTCAGACAGAAAGCAAACATGGTGTTTATCAATGACAAGTGATTCTACCAAACTTCCATGGCTGTGAAAAAAGTCAGTGAGTAGCTCTACTTTCTCTGCACAGTCCGTGGTGTGAAGTTCTTTTCACAAACAAAACACAAGGGTTTCTTGGCGCAATACACAGAAAAAAATCCGAATAAGCAAGTGATGCCTTCTAGTACTACACTACAGTCCTGCAGGAAAGCCAAACCACCAAGGGATCTTTTTGCTTCAGTGCAAAGCTCTGCAGAGAAGCCAAGATTCCTTTTTTGTTGACATGAAAGCTCTGCTGGAAAGCCAAAACATGTGGCTTCTGTCACTGCTGATTAGCTGTAAGACAGGCATGTGAATGTATTGCAGTAGGGCATGTGTTGTATAGATGTCCTTCATACCAAGATAAATATGAACCAGGCTGGCCGTGTAACAAAAACGTCAAGTGAGGTTACAACAAAAGGTTTTATGTAAAATGTTAGAATACTGTTTGTTATAAATAGCAATAATGTTTTAATATGGTTTTGGCAGTAGTTAAGTGGCCTGTTGGAAATCACTGGCTAAAACTAAACAAAAGTAATGTTTCATACAGCTGTAATCGTGTGAAATAGCAAAAGAATGGTTTGGCACTAAATTCAGCAGGCATGTTCCAGCTGGGAATGTGTTTGTAGAGCACAACGATAATAAAGGCATGGGAAAAAAGGGTGAGCTTAGTTGAGTTACCCCCAAAGTATTGGTAGACAGTTAGAACGCTTACAAAAATTTATATTCACTTGCCCTGGTTTTAAGTTTATTAATACTGAGCTTAATGTACCCCAAAGAACACCATTGAAGGATGTTACGCCTGCATGAACACAACAGAGTTTAAGGTATAACACAGTTTTATTTGAAGAGGTAAATAAGAGAATATTGTCACGAAGACAAGGACGATGCAGTTGTCTTGATAGAGAGACACGTTTATTGGAGCGAACTTGTGCTCCCCTAACAACTCAAAAGAATACAGAGGCGGCGAAGCAGCGGTCAGCAAAGTGACTTGCGTCGGCGAGCGTCGCAGAATCGAATGCCCCGGCGTCTGCTCTGCAGGCTTTTTATCTTTCGGCGCGCGTGGTTCTCGAACCGTCGATTCACATCGAGAACATTGTAGATCCAAGAAGATTATTCCAGGCTGTTCACGTTAGATCGGAATGCTCTCCCTATCAGAACAGATAACACATGCGGCAAAGAAAGAAAGAATGGAACACGCGCTTCCCTTGGCACAGAGATAACACAGACCAGCGCAGCCGGGCGGTAAAAGCAAAACACAAATAAACAAACCCAATGCATGGTTCGCGGCAATATTGCATAATCAATCAATTTATACGTAAATTAGAAAAAGCATGGTTTTTAAAGTGAAGCTCGGAAGCATGCTAAATGAAAGGGACGAATGGCGAGTTGATGTTGTTACTAATCACAAATTTCAACTCAACCACCATGCCGGAAACAAACCCCTTCCATGAAGGGAGTGTGTGCAATCGCAAGATTTTTTAGAGAAAAGTTTGTGAATGCACTGAACACTGTGCCAGGAGGTATTTTGACACCCCAGCCGAGGACTATAAGTCGTCAGCGCTCTTTTCTGCTGTTTTGATGATCAAGGGCTTTTTTTTCGGGAACCACCCTTTCTTCTCCCTTTGGCCACCATCTTTCTCAGTCACTGCATTTATGTGCTTGCTGAGGGAGCTAGCAAACATGAGGACCACCTATAGGCAGGGTTACCTCAGGCTCGCACAATTGCTGGAGAAGCTAAACAATGTTTTCAAGATCCCCAACTGTGAGCTTGCACTTTTTTTTGCGAAAAAACAAAGACATCTAGATAGGCCTTTGAGAGCTGTCTGAAATCACCAAAGTAAGTATTTTGTCCCCAAACTGGCCAGCTAGACCTCACTAGTCAACCTACACGTTGAATGCCTCGCATAAAAATCAATGAAAACCTACGCTCTCAACACTACAGACTCACTGCATTGGCTCATTGCATGGCATTGTGTGGGTGGGCTTCGGGTTTCCACCTATGAAGCCTGTTGGTTGTGTTACAGTGTCGCGTCCTGCTGTCAAACTTCTTGCGAGACTTGCACTGCCCTGGAGTGTACCACCGTGGATTCCTTGGAATTTATGTTGGCCATGAGAAATCCTAGTAAATCGTTACAAGCCCCTGAAGCTGGCTGGCAAGTGGGCATTTGTTTAGCGACCACTGTTTAGGGGCACAGTAGGTAGGCTGTTACAGAGGCTACGACGAAAAAATACAAGGTTTGTTCATTAAAAGACTTCTTTGCCCTAATAACAAATGAGATAAATTTTATTGAAAACTTCAAACAAATAATTGGTGTTACAGAAAATGTCTAAAGCAGTGGAAGTTCCATACACACTTTCCAGTATGACATCACATCATGTGCATCACATCACGACACATGACATCACAGAATCTTGTTTGTGCAATTGACGGCCACCGACCTAAAAAGCATAACTGGGCAATTGTAGTGGAGCCTCCATTCCGTTTGATCGTATCACTTGAGTGCTAACGTACAGTTAACAAACAGATAACTGCATTTACAGTGTACGTCCGTATAACGTCACTCGTGCCCATTACATCAATGCAGTTTGAAATTGGGATGTTTTTCACAATTTCTTTTGGTTAAACTAGCACCATTACAGCCATGACCTTCGCCTATCAATTACATTTGCAGTGTGCTCACTGCTTATACCCATGGACACAAACAATCCGCTGAGGCCTTCACGTTCCAGGCAAATCTTAAGATTCTTTTTGACGTTGACTATTCAGCCTGCGTAGAACCAATGGGTTTTCATATGCTAGAGTGTATGTATGTGTATTAGACATGATGGTCGGCCAAGTGTATACTCTTCCTGTTACCGTCTGTACAGCTTCTTCTCTGACCCTATAGGCTGGGTGTCATGAATTGATCCCCTTTGCATGAGGGGACTCGGTAAAATCTGGTCAACATAGCATATATACTGCCAGATATTCAGAGAGACGTGAAGGTTATGCCAATGCAGCAGCTATGGTATGAAGTGCCCAGCTAGTGTACCTTTTGGGGGGCCCAGGTCCTAATTTGTAGTAGCATCATGTCTGTGCCAATGTGAGGAGCTGAATGCAGGACGTCACCAGCCACAATCTGGGCCACGGGATACGAGACTGCCAATGTTCTCACTCTTTCACATCTTTTGTATCGCAGATGTATTTCTGCCACATTTTACTGTATAGTGAAATGGCTCACCACTACAGCTGCAATAATTTCTTCTGAAAAAGGTTTTCAGGCGCTGAATATCAAGCATTTATGATGCAAGAAGCGCATGCTCACCACACTTTTCCGCGCACAAAACATATTTCAGGTAAAAAAGTCTAAGCCACAATTCAGTCCACTCGAAAATAATACAAAAAGCGCGACAAACTGCCGATTTTCGGGTCTTTGCTAATCTCCTTAAACGGAAAACTACTGTGCTGGGTGGTACGCGGTGCATGTGTGGGGACAGCAATGGTTACCTTTTCTAGCTATCCGTGGTTGGCACTTGACATGCGCACATGCGACCAGTCAAATATCAGTGGCCGCGTCTAGCTTACGTCCTGTGCACTGTACGTCCTCGCTGCTGTCATTTTGAAAACACACCGCGATTTCAGGCCACCCATTTAAGCATTCTGAACTTAGGCAGATGTCGCCGCGCGGACATGCCGCAGCAGGCTCAGATAATCACGCTCGGACGGTGTCTTTTCTTGCGTGGGACGTGGGTTATTCCAACGGGGCCGCTCGGCTGCGCGATGTCGTTTAATGCAGGTACCATCGGCATACAGCAGGCGGTCACAGGTCAGCATTAATCGAGAGCGGATTTCGCTACCGTGTGGAAAGGCTGGCTTGGTACCCGCGTACGGCAACGTTCTTGCACTTTCTGATAGTGCAGTGCAACTCTGTCAACTCTGCTTCATCTACGTTGTCGACCCAAGAAGTTCAGGGCTTTCGGATACGCCATACCGCCAGCAGTGGCAGCACCGGCGGCTTCCGCAAGAACGAACAAAAAAATTATTTTATGAAACTTCCAGCAAATGAATGGCTTTCTAATTTTTATTAAAATGTAAGAAATGTGCGTTTTGTATTATACAACGTGATATAATGACAATTGCTGTTAATATGACGTCACTATGACGTATTTATGACGTCACGTGGGACAGGAGCCTTTGCGAGGGGGCCTAATCTCGTGCCCCGCGCGGGGTTCCAGACGCTGCCTGAGAGAAAACGCACCCTTTTTCTGCTCAACATATACTGCAGACCGAAGAGCTCTCCACACGCCCTGAAGCAAGTCATAGAGCAAGCTGCCACCACGGCGTCCAACCATCCGCTCCTAGTAGTGGGCGACTTCAACGCAGCCCACCCTTTCTGGGGATATACTTATACCAACCTCAGAGGCAGAGCGCTGCACGCATTTATCAATGATCAAGATACCACCCTTGTAACTTACCCCCAACAAAGCACAAGAATAGGCAACAGCGTGACCAGGGACACTTGCCCCGACCTCACCTTGACCAAACTTGTCCCCCATGCCCGCTGGTCTCTCTTAGGTGAGTACCTTCGCAGTGATCATGCCATCCTGGCCACCACCATATACGGAGCAGACTATCAGGCCAGGATAGGAACCGCCCGCCTCACGGATTGGGCCAAGCTGAGAGAGGTTAGAGGACAACGTAGCCAATCCGAAGCTTCCCGCACCGCACCGTACATACAAGACTGGATTGCACAACTCCGCCAAGACGTGCAGGAACGCACCAAACAACTACAGGCCACAATTACCAACCCGTGCATCGACGCTCTGCTTCTCCAGATGTGAGAGGCCCGCCGCGGCCTCTTAAAGCGGTGGAAAAGCAAAAGCATAACCGCAAGCTTAAGAAGCGGATCGCACAGCTCACTGCCGACGCAGCGCAATACGCAGCTATTCTCTGCCGAGAGAATTCGCTCACGCTCTGCGGCGGGCTAAGGGGTACATTTAGCACCCTGGAAACGGCTTCGCTGCCTCATCAAGACAGAATCACAAAACCACATGACCCGAATCATTCAACAACACCCCGGAACTATGGAAGATCTCCTCAATACCCTCCGGGATCAGCACCTCCCAACTCACCCGTCATAGCAGCTCCCGCCATACACTTTAGCCCTAACCCCCTACTCGACGAGGACATATATTTACATGAGGTTGCGGCAGCCGTTAGCGATCTTCGAAGGCACACGGCACCGGGCATGGATCAAATCTCGAACAAAGTTCTGGTCAATTTGGATGATCAATCTCTATTACATCTCACCTGCTACATCAACCAGATATGGCGGGCTGGTGTTCTTCCAGCTGAATGGAAAACGGTGGAGGTCCGCCTAATACCAAAACCGGGAAAACCACCTAGCATAGAAAATTTACGCCGCATTTCCCTCACGTCCTGTGTGGGGAAGCGTCTGGAACATATTGTCCTCAACCGGCTTCAAACGTACCTAGAAGACACAGGAAATCTTCCCGGGACCCTGGTAGGCTTCCGCCCTAATCTTTTCACGCAAGATATCCTACTTCAAAGTAAAGAGGTGGTAATGGCACCTGCCACGCGAAATTCTCCTGCTGCCATTTTGGCACTGGACATAATGTGAAGCACACCGCCATCTTGCTTCGACTCAACTCCTTTGGCTGTGGCGCACGAGCCTACCAGTACGTCCGAGACTTCCTCACCAACAGACAAGCCATCCTCAAGGTCGGGAACCACGCCACTGATATTTTCTCTGTGGGTGGGCGCGGCACACCTCAGGGGCCAGTCCTACCCCCTGCTGTTTATTTATTTACAGATACTGCAGGTGAAAACTTTGACCCAAGCAGGAGGGGCTTATACGAAACATAGGAATGAAACGAGTACGAAAGAGAACACAGGCAATCAGACAGAAATAAGAGTTTTTTTTTTCTCTCCACTTTCTTTCTTTCAAAATTCTTTATCTGTTTCAATGACCTACCACATCCTTCTCTTTGCTTTCCGAGGTTTTCTTGACTGCCAACTCTTATTTCTGTCTTGTTTTCAACGAGCCCCTCATTTCCAATTCTGATTCGCTACATGCATAGCGAGGGCCTCTGTTCTGGCAGTCTTGGTGCCATAGGAAGCTTAAGAGGGTTCAACGCTGGTCGACCACTCTTGACATGTCGTAGACACTCGAGTCACGGCCCGGGGGTTAAAAAGAAGGTCCCCTTCACCCCGAGTAGTCCGAGTGGTGCTGGCTACCACCCCCAAGCACAGGAAACAAAAATACCTTAACATAAATACCCCAGAAAGTGGAGGGGAAAATCGCCCCGCCGGTAGCGTAGTGGTTATCGCACCAGACCGGTATTCTGGAGATCGTGGGTTCGGTTCCCACCTGGCGGGCATTTTTTCTCCACTTTCTTTCCAAATTTTTTATCTGTTTCAATGACCTACCACATCTTCCCCTTTGCTTTCCGAGGTTTTCTTGACTGCCAACTCTTATTTCTGTCTTATTTTCAACGAGCCCCTCATTTCCCATTCTGATTCGCTACATGCATAGCGAGGGCCTCTGTTCTGGCAGTCTTGGTGCCATAGGAGGCTTAAGAGGGTTCAACGCTGGTCGACCACTCTTGACATGTCGTAGACACTCGAGTCACGGCCCGGGGGTTAAATAAACATCCCCCTCGCGAGGGACACGATCAAATGCAGAGCATTTCCGCGGGGGGGCGCACCGGCAAGTCGTATGGATTACGTATTGGTTGTTGTTGTTGTAATTGTTGTCTTCCAGCGTAGACATTGTCGATGAAGTCGATGGTGAAACGTGAAACGTGCCGTGAACCCCCTGCCGCGGCTATGACGCAACGTGGCGCGGCTATGACGCAACACAATCCAACACAATCCACGTTAATCCAATCCAAATCCAAACCAATCCAATCGAATCCAATCCAATGCCCCTCGCGAGAGAGTTATAGCGCCGAAATCGCGCCACCACACGAACGCGTGATGTTGAAGTCACGATCACGCCACAGATGTTAGCGACCGGAGCGCGCGCGAACGACATATGTGGTTTAAGCGCGAACCCAACGCGGCGAGAGAGGGTGTTGCGCACGTCCCCACCTGTTGTGCGCCCGAACCGAATGCGGCGAGAGAGGGTGTTGCGAGCGGAGAGAAGGCGAGGAGGACGCGGGGGAGAGGGCGCACCTGTGGCCGACGGTTGAATGAGTCAAGGATATAAGGCGCGTTCGTAACCTTCCCTTTTGTGTCGGCTTTGTGGCGCAGTGGGTAGAGCACCATGTACCTTGCGCTCCGCCCCCAGAGTCGTGGGATCGATACCTGGCGCCGGTAAGTATCATTTTTTTATATAGTGTAGGGGGAGCGATGCGGACTACGGACGTCAACGTGGGTGACATCGTGAGTTACTGAAATGCTCTGCATTTAATAAATATATCCGAAACAATTCATGGTACCCTGCATCTTATACATATGTATTAACATCGCCCTGCTCGGCCTTCCTTCGCTCCTAAACGACATACCGGGTATCCGGCACAGCCTGTATGCGGACGACATTACCATCTGGTCGTCCACTGGATCGATAGGGGAGATGGAGAACCATTTGCAAATAGCGGCGAACGTAGTGAACCGCTACGCCCAATCGTCTTAGTTGTGCCCCCCATAAGTCTGAACTGCTACTGGTCTCCCGCCGAAAAAACCAACCACCTGGATCTCCGACGATCAACATCCACATGGATGGCCATACCATCACCCCCTCTGAACACATCAAGATCCTTGGTATGACATTTCAAGCAGACCGCACATCCTCCAATCTAATCAACAAGTTAAAACACACCACAGAACAAGTAACCCACATGATCAGACGCTTTGCCTCCAAAACTCGAGGTATGAGGGAGGCGGACACGCTTCGACTAGTCCAAGCGTTCATCATATCCCGGATCACGTACTCCATATTGCATGCTCTTCTGTCCGCGGCAGAACTCAAGAAAGTAGACACGATAATCCTCCAAGCCTGCAAGCAAGCCACCGGACCTCCCAGTGAGCACCTCGACAGACCGACTCCTCAGGCTTGGCATCCACAACACCGCCGAAGAATTAATCGAAGCCCACCTCTCAAGCCAAAGAGGGCGACTGGGAGCCACAGAAGCGGGCACAGCCATTCTTCACGCCTGGGACTTCAGCCCCACTTCAACAATCACCTCCTGACCTAAGAAGCATCCCACACACAATCCGTCAATTCCTCACTGTTCCCCCTCTACCGTGCAACATACACCCTGTGCACCACGCGGCGAGACGAGAGGCCAGAGCGAGAGCCATTTTGAGGCAATACTTAAACGAATCCGACACTGCCTACACGGGTGCTGCCACACACCCCGGGATTCAGGCCACGGCCGTTGTTGTAGTCATTAAGAAGCAACACCACACGAGTCTCACTATACCACACCATAACCGGAGCAAGTGGCGGAGCAAGTGGCCATCGCACTCGCCGTGAGTCAAACCACAGGTACTGTCATCATCACCGACTCGCAGGCGTGCCGAAATTTCACCAACGGAAGAATTCACCGCACAACCCTCAAGATTCTTGCACAACGCCCCCCAAACCGTTCCATCAAGATCATCTGGGCCCCCGCTCATCTCGACGTTCCGGGCAACCAGACCGCCCATCTCCTGGCTCTAGAGCTATCCCGCCGAGCCGCTGTTGCCGGAAGCGAGCCTGAGTGCTTGCACCCGATTGTCACGTACCATGAAATGGCACAACACTATCGACTAGAGCGACAGCATTACCCTTCAGCGCACAAACAACTCCCCAGAGAGCTGGAGCGACTCCTCCGTGCCCTTCAAACGAACACTTTCTCCCACCCCACTAGAAGTCACATTTTGGCTCCTATCTGTTTCCCCCCGCAGTGCCGCTTCTGCGAGGCCCCCGGGACACTCCATCATATTGTAGGAGGCTGCGACCAAGCCCCGCTTCCCCGCCCCAATCCCTATCCCACCCATGAGCTTTGGGAGAGAGCCTTGGCCAGCTCCAGCCTCGAGGATCAGCGTCAGCTGGTCGAGAGGGCTGTGGACGCGGCCCGAGCTCAAGGCGTCCTGGACTAGAGAAGCCACCCCGAAGACTCCATTTTAATTTATTGTTTCTCAATAAAGAAAGTTTATTCTCTCTCTCCACGAGAAGTGCGACAACATTTACGAGTACATTCTCCAGCAAGAGCAGTTGTTGCGAGCAGCATGTAGCCAGATGAAGTACCCCTCCAAGAGGCCTCAACCGTAAAGAAACAATGAATTTGTCTGGAAGATGCCGCTATAAAGAAAACTGATTTCGTTGCCTCCCTATGTTAGAGTAAGCTACCTCCCCCTCTTCTCCCTTCCCGACTTCCTTTATTGAAGAGTTGGTAGCCCTTAGCTGGGGGCTGCTGCCGTGCACAGAGTCCCTCCGTTCCGACAACGAGAAGCCGGAGGCCAAACTGAAAAAGTGTAGCAAAGTTACAGCAGACAAGGCTGCGGAAAAAGGCCGCCATGAGCTCCCATTCCCGCAAAGTAACACTCTGAAGCTGTTATTGGCGTTCTAGCTCAGATGTTTGCGCGTTCCGTCAATCCAGCAATCCAGTACCGTCAAAGTTATGCGCACGGCAACACGTAGAGTTTCAGCGGGCGTCAAACAAAATATGCACTAAACAACCACTGTCCATGGCAAGCGCGTTAAATGCTAGCAGTTGCCTATGAGCGCATGCGGAGGCAGTCTCCTGAGCCTGAGGGTCTGAACCAACTTATCCATGACGCTGTAGCACCTTCAAGAGCTTTGGTGGCACTGCACTTCAACATTGCCAACGAAGTGTTGACGAAAAAAACGGTTTCGTCTGTCCGACACCAACATCGAGATGCAACTCATGCTGCGTTCAAACACTCCACTAAGTTGTGAATATGTATTCTGGACATTCTTTTTTCACTCATACTGCAATATTGGATCAGCATTCATTAAACGCCCATGTATTGTTCCTTTCGGTACGATTTCTTGTGCAAGACATTTATATTCGTTCAGGTGAGTAACTTTCGTTTTGCATATCTGAAGCGCATCCTGACTGCGCAGTTGAAGACCCAAGTGTGCACCATATGTGTTGCACTTGTAATAAACGAGTGCCGCACGTACAGTTAAACACGTCTGCAATATGTCCGCTTCTCCCTGAAAAAATTATTCGTCTAGGAGCGTTTCTTTGAATTCATTTTTTCTCCAGATAATCTGCTGCCGGCGGTGTTCATATTCGCAAAATATACGTGGTTCGATGTGACTTAAATTGCTCACTTCATTTCGCCTTAAGATTATCAGACACCGGATTTTAATTAAAAAATCAAATGTAAAGTTCATAACGGGCCTAAATAATTTCGGTACAGGGTGGTACGGTACAGGGCGTTTCGGTTCGGTCTTTTCGGTGCACGTACATTTCGGGACACGGGCGTTTCGGGATATGGGCGTTTCGGTACAGGACATTATGGTACGAAAGCGAATTCTAGCGAGCATTTGAGGCAGCAAAATTCGCGTGCGTTTTTAACATGGGAGTTACAAGCACGCAACTCGAACCTGTTTAATATAATGGTTGTTGCTCGTATTTCTGCGTTATTTTAGGCCAGTAAAAGTTTATGTGGCCTTGCCAAGAAATGCCTATCTATTTGCGTAACAGCAGCCAGAAAAAGTATAGCTCGTTTATTACTTCGTCTCTTTAGCGACAGTATCATCATGTATTTTTTCTCGCTCATTTTATCAATAATCAGCGACAGTAACTATTTTTTGCACTGTACAGAAACTACAATAACAGCTGCGTAATTAAGCGCCACCGCAGAGCCAATTGAACCCGTATCTTTCCAACGTAATGACGAAGATTTTACAATATTTTGGCATTCCGAATTTGTGGAGGTTCCTTTCTCCTGATAATGCCATGGCCATACCAAGTCGTTATCAATTCATTACCGAAGGCACCTGTTGTACATTGTCGCACGCTTCCGTCCCGGCCTTATTATCGTTAGCAGTTACTATGCTGGGTTCACTGTTTTTTGTGAATTGGAAGTTGAAAAGGCTCTTGTATAATATTCAAAGCTGTCTGCAATGTTTTCTGCAACCTACATAGATATATTTTTTGCGGGGTCCGGACAGTTTATCGAACACCGTTTTATCGAAAATGTTTTTCTCAGCCTTTTCATTTGATAATTCATTTGCAGTATGTTTTTTTCGTTTCCTCTATGCTACGTAATCCAAAAAGATTGTCTCCACAGCGGGTCCTTATTATTCACCAAATTTTAATGTATTTGTGAGCAGACGCCCTTCATTTCCAGCGTGCTTTTAATGTTTTCGGGATGCGGAAGGTTCCTCTCCTAGTGCCCCATCCGCTGCATATACGCCATTGTAGCGTATCGGCTATAATGCCCTGATATACTTCTCAGTTTTTCATGCACCCCCTTTGCATCGCCGCATAATTATTTTCCCGCGTGTGATTGTGTAAGTAAGGCACTTCTTGGCACCTGAGTAGCCCCGTCGTGCTGGCTGAAGGGCTCAGGCGGTTTTAGTGGCTCTACGCTGTGCTGCTGAGCCCAAGGTCGCGGGTTCGATCCCGGCCGTGGTGGCCGCTTTTCGGATGAAGGCGAAAAGCTAGAACCCCCGTGTGTCAAGATTTTGGCGTGCGTCAAAGATTTCGGAGTGGTCAAAATTAGTCCGGAGGTCTTGTCTTTGCCGAGGTCTTTCTTCGACGCGTTAAACCCCAAAATCAATCAAATAAGCGCTTGCACGTCCAATCTCAAAACTTTAAACTGGACAGCTAGTAAAATCCTCCTCCGACTTCTGCACTCCTAGCTCGTTATCTGCACGGTGTTTATTTCTAGAGGGTTACCAAGCCTTGTCCTACTGTTCTCAACGACTTGCTCGATTAAAACTAACGAGAAAAAAAAGGGTTCCAGTCCACGCTGTGAAGGTGGTAGGACTGCGGAACAGTAAACAACACCCAGTGCGATTACCCATGTGACGCCACTCGAATTCACACACGTGACTCTACACAAAGTGCAACCAGAGACACTGGCAGCCAGGTCACGTGATGATGAGCGTCGGCGGAAGGTGTATATTTGGTAATTTCAATCTAAATACACCCTAACACAACTAAGGAATTAGTATTGTGCATGGGGTTAGGGTTTGTAATATAGTGGCAAATATTGTAATACAAAGAACTGGAATATGCATGCTTGAGAGCTATCAATGAACATGCAAAAAACCTAAAGTCATAAAATAAACGTGCCCGAAAACAACGAAGGGGAGGGAAACACGCGTCAACATATATATGCAAATTGCTGCACATAATGCACGGCCAAGACAATGTCGAATGAGACTAGCTGCAGGTTGGGTTAGCGCAAAGTCCAGTTAAACGAAATAAACACTGAAAATTGCAGTGAAACCAGAAAAACCATACTTTCGATAAAATGGACGAAGGTAGTTCGATAAAATTGCATTCGATTAAACGGCGTTCGATAAAACGGCGTTAGATAAACTGTCTGGGAACTATTTTTTGCAAGGAGTGGTCGCTTGTGATTTTCAGACGGTTCTTCTCGAAATTATACTTGTCATAATTTAGTCGGGTTTTATATTTATCAGAGATAAATGCCACCTGCAGCTCCCCACCATCAGTATTTTTGAAAGACGATAGTATAATTAAACGCACAAAATTTGGCCTCTCTGTATGTCTGCCTGTCTGCATGTTTCTCGATTCAGCCACCCGGCCAGAGTTATTGCAGAGGTTGAACGATACGTTTATCGGTAGCATTTTATAAACGCGTGGTTGAATAACGTGTTGTGGCTGTGTTGATCTCGCATCATACATTCGCGATTACTTGAAACGTATCGGGGCCCGTAAAGGCCGCGGGCCGTAAAGGTCGCGCAGTCCTCTCTGGTGCCCCCCTTATATAGTAAATCACGAAATTTTCAAAAATCATGGCAAGAATCTTCTCTTTATAGTATTTTCTAAACCTTCGCTCCCCGTCCCCCCATAGATACAAAAAAAAAGGTCCAGGCCCACTCATCACAAGTCCACTCGTCGTAGGCCAACTCGTCACAGGTAAACTGGTCAGGAATGCCAACTCGTCACAGGGCATTTCGTACAAGGAATTCTCGTATCACCGGAATATTCGTCACACGGAAAACTAGCATTACGAGCTTGTTTTGGAACGTTAAAGCGATGTTTCCGCCTGCTATACGTCGCCCATTTAATAGGCGAGCGAGTATTCTTTCTAAGTTTTTTACATAGGAATTTAGGTAAATAAGCCGCCATACCGAGTTAATTATATTAAAATGATAATCGCATGAGCAAATTTGTATTACATGGCACGCATAAAAAGTAAACAAATTGCTCTAAATGACGCAGTGAACAGGTTGTACATAAAAAAATGTTTATTGCACTCGTTTTGTACAGTTGTACTATTTGTACTATTGCACTGTTGTCTCGCTGTCTCGTTGTGTAGGCGTCTTCAACGCTGTCCCTCCAACGTTGTTCGCTGCAGCCTGCATCAGTTCAGAAGCAGGTGTTGCGGGCAATATTCCGGAGCGTGTTTACTGAGGTTCCGCTGTCGTGATCAGCTGCAGGATTCGTGCGATGCGATCGTTGACATCTTGGTATTTGCGTACGAACTAGGGGGGGGGGGGGGTGCTGTCCGACGATGACTATATCACCGCAAAAAGCGACAACGGAACATGTTAACAAACAATTAGCCGCCGTGGTGGCGCAGTGAATATGACGTTGTGCTGTTGAGCCCAAGGAAGCGGGTTCGATTCCCGGCCGCGGCGGCTGTTTTTCTGGTGGAGGCGAAAAGCAAAAATGCCCGTGTGTTAGAGATTTCGGCGCACGCACATTAAACATCCCCAGGTGGTCAAAATGAAATCGGAGCCCTCCACTACGGCGCGCCTCATCACCTGTGTAACGTCGGTGCGTTAAACCCCACCCAGTGGTTGTTGTTGTTGTTGGTAAACTTTATTGACGCACCCACACACACAAAAAAAATTACGCCCTCGCGGGAACGCGACGCTGAGGGGGTTCAAGCGCAAGCGGAGAGCAACCGTCGACCGAAAGGCCGCCGGAGAGCGGCACACCGGTTATATTCTAGGCACTATATATGCGCAGCGAGCCCGAAAGAGAGGAAACCGCGGGGAGAAAGAGTACTGCACATGCGCAGTACCGCGCGCAGCGCCGCCCACCGGCGGAGTGAGAGCGCGATGGGCCGCACACGCTCTCACCTGGGCACGCGCGGGCGCCAGTGCGTCTGCCGCGGCTATGACTCAACACAATCCAACACAATCCACTTTAATCCAATCCAAATCCAATCCAAGCCAAGCCTAGCCAAGCCAATCGAATCCAATCCAATGCCCCTCACGAGAGAGTGTTCGCTATCGGAGAGGAGAGCGGGAGAGTGGCTGCGGACAACGGACGCACGCCGCGGACAACAACGGACGCACGCAGGAAGGACAGGGCCGCCGGCAAGAGATGCTCTGAGTGTCGCATCTAAAAAAGACCCCCAAAGTCCGGGGTTCTGAAGGGGAAAATAATGATCTATACAGACGGAAGGACCTGACGAATGTGAGCCACCAGAGCTCGGCACCAGGCCGCTCGGTCCGTTCCCTCCGGCGGCGCGAGCCAGACTTGGAGAGAAGAGGGAGGAGGTGAAAGGGATTTAAGATGAGTTGAGGGTGATGGTTGCGAAGCAGAACAGTCCCAAAGAACATGCGGCGTGTTGGGAAAGCCAGAACACTTAGAGCACCGTGCAGGGCTGCGATGGCCTTCTAATCGATATGTGTGGGGTTGGAAGGCTGTCCGTTTGCGCTTGCCGGGTAAGACAAGCATCTGCTCGGGGTAAGAGGTGAGATGGAGACGGTAGAGTCTGCCTATTGCTGACTAACGGAGCACGGGAGAGCTGATGCACCAACTCGTTGCCCGGGACGCCTGCGTGACCAGGAACGCAGTCCAGCACATAGCTAGTACCAGTGTGTTTGGCCAGATGGGAGTGAAGTGCACGTGTCATATTGATGGGAAGCAACTGCTCCTGAAACAAGTGGAGAGCATCCTGACTGTCGCTGAGAATCACGTGGTTACCGGGAGTGTCTAAGGATAAGATGGCGTCAGTGATTGCTTGAGCCTCGAGAGACAGGACGGAAGGAACGCCCAAGTATCTTTTCTGCAAGGGCTGATGAGCAGGACGAACAACTACTGTGACCCCGCGTGCGTCTTTGGTGGAGAAGGAGGCATCTGTGTACGTAGCTGTTGTTAGATCACCGTAGCGGTAGCGAAGAGTGCATATTCGAGCTCCACGACGTCCTGGATGTGAGGTTGCGGATACGTTGATTGGAATGGTAGAAACTCTTACGCGAGGGAGGGGATACCAAGGGGGGTATGTCGGTGTAATGTCGGGTAAGGACGATACCTCGTAATGAAGTGAGGATAGCAGAAGACGGCAATGCCAAGTAAGCTGGAGACGAGTGTGTTGTGAAGCCAAATGAAGATCAACCTGATCTGACAGTGACGCGAACGGCTGAGCAGCCTCTGAATTAGCGAGAGGGGTATATCTAGGTACCCCTAGAGCCAGGCGTGCGGCAGGCCTGAGGAGCCGCTCGAGCTGGGATCGCTGCGATGGCGTTAATTTTAGGTATGGCAGGGCGTAAAGACTACGCCCTGCCACAATAAAGACTCCTTTATTGTTCAACTTATTTGTGAATGATGTGCAGTTAATTATAAAGCATTCATCTCTATTGCAGTTTGCAGACGACATGAAACTCTATCGCGCAGTGGGATCACAGGCGGACTGCGCCCAGCTTCAACGCGACGTACAAGCAATATCCCTCTGGTGCAAAACGAACTACTTAGATTTGAATCCATTGAAGACCGTTACAATTACGTACACTCGAAAAACCTCTCCTTTAACCTTCCCATACCACCTCGACTCTCTGACGATAAGAAGAGTAAGCGAAACACGTGATTTGGGCGTTCTGATGGATTCGAAACTACGATTCACACCGCATGTTAACTACCTCGCACGCTCATCTCTTCGGACTTTGGGCGCTATCTCTCGTGCAACAAGGGACTTCTCAGGAGGTTCGTGTTTCCTTGCTCTGTACAAAGCCCTTGTACTCCCAAAGCTGGAGTTTGCATCGCCAGTCTGGAACTGCATGAGTGCGTCGTCGTCTTTGCGCTTGGAAAGGGTTCAGAAAAGGTTCACGCGCATCTTCTCTCGCCGCTACACCCTACACGAGAAATACGCTTACAAGGATGTCATCAAGCGGCTGAAGCTCGAAGAACTGCAATCTAGACGCACAAACCGCGATTTAGTGTTTTTGTTCAAGTGTATCCACTCCAGATTCGACAGCCCGAAATTAGTGAGCTCTGTTCGGCTAAGGGCACCGATTCGAGCTCTCCGCCCCCACCTTTGCTTTGATGTGACCACCTTAGAGATGCTGTCTCCAGTGTGCCGTGTGCAACGTGTGTACAATGATGACTTTCGTGCATCTTTGGACGTCTTTTCCGGCAATGTTAACTCTTTTAAACGCGCCCTGAAAAATGCATGCATTTGAAGCCGCTGTTGCCCATTCAGTATGGTATAGAAGTTATCTCGTGTTCGTGTTTTCCGTTCCCTTCCCATTTTCTACACTTGCACCGTTTGCCGTACACATACTCCCGTGTACCTATGTATGTGTGTCGCACGTGTGTGTGCATGCATGCACGTGCGCATTTGCCTGCACTTGTTCACCTTCACATGCACCCGCGTGGGCACGCGTGTATGTATGTTTTGTTTGCACTCACGAGCGTAGGTGCCGTGCATACATATAAATTTTGCTTTATATGTACTTATTTCCAGTATCCATGTTCCCCAGTAAGTTACGACGGTGGATTGTACTGAACTTGCGTGTATGCCAATGTACTTTGTAGTATACCTTGTCACAAGCCCTGTCTCAGCGCGTGCTAATGTACCTGACTGTAATCTTAATTCCTTAAATGTATAAATTGAGTGTGTGTGTGTGTGTGTGTGTGTGTGTGTGTGTGTGTGTGCGTGTGTGTGCGTGTGTGTGCGTGTGTGTGCGTGTGTGTGTGTGTGTGTGTGCGTATGTGTGCGTGTGTGTGTGTGTGTGTGCGTGTGTGTGCGTGTGTGTGTGTGTGTGTGTGTGTGTGTGTGTGTGTGTGTGTGTGCGTGCGCGCATGCGTGCGTGCTTACGTGTGTGCGGTGGTACTATGTACTTTGTGACCCCTGCACTTCATAACCAGTCTCCATGTTCTACCGTTTGTTTATCTGTGTGCCGCCCTGTCCTTTTTGTGTGCACCACCCAAGAAAGCCTAGTGCTGTTGGTGGGCACCACCCAATAAACAATAAACAATCAGAGAGTTCACAAGTCTCATAATATCGTGTTCTCGTAGGCCTTAGCGACGTCGGGTCAGCCGGCCTATTGTGTGAGTGAGTTGGGTGATTTGAACGTTACATCGACTGGGCCACTGAGAGGCCTTCCCATCATCCTGCAGGTCAAAGCCGAGGACGCGCAGCCCGGCCTTACGTGGGAGAGGGGTGGCATCAATCGTGAGTTCTACTTGAGAACGTTGATCGCTAGCTTTAGCCCGCAAACGCTCGTCAGTGACAACGAGGTACTCAGATTTCTGTGGAGATAGTGTGAGACCTACGCTTGACGCGAAAGAGTGGACAGCATCAATACCAGCCTAAAGTGTATCGGACAGTTCAGCTGGGCTGCCTGTAGAACACCATAGGGTTATATCGTCAGTGTACAGTCCAAAGGAGAGAGTAGGAATGGAATGAAGCAGACGAGGCAGGGGTCGAAGCGCCAAATTGAAAAGAGTAGGGGAAAGGACAGATCCCTGAGGAACGCCCCTGATAGGAGTCCAGGGGGTTTGGCGGTAGTCCTCTAACACCAGAGAGTGAAGTCGTGTGGTCAGAAAATTGTGAATGTAGTTGTACAGTCGGGAGCTAGGCGTAAGTATCCGGATTTGCTCAAGAATGGCCGAGTGAGAAACTGCATCAAACGCCTTTTGGAAGTCTAGACTCACGATTGCTCTAAGTTGGGCTGCACTCGGATATGCGTACACCTCTTGTTGGATTCCCAGCATTGTATCCTGTGTTGACCTGTGAGCGCGAAACCCAGTCATAGTCCAGTAAAAGAATTGGCTATGTTCGAGAAGCCAAGTGAGACGATGCAGGACCATACGTTCCATCAGTTTTCCAACACAGGACGTAAGTGGAATTAGGTGTACACTGTTCAAAGCAAGTGATTTGCCTGGTTTGGGAATGGGGCGGATGTTAGCAGTCTTACACTCAGGGGGGATAGAGCCTGTTCGCCATGCTTCATTGATGAAATCTAGAAGAATTTCTACCGGAGGGTTCCTTAAGTGGGAGTATGTAATCATGCCCGGTCCTGGTGTTGTGTGTCGTTTGCAATCGGTGAGTGCTGCGTGCAGTTCAGCAAACGTAAATTCTGCTTCAATAGGTTCCTGAGTGGGACAAGTGACAGGAGGTGGGGGAGGAGGCAAAGAAAGAAAAGGAAAGAAAGACGCTTCAAGTTTTCCAGCCAAATCAGCCAAGGTAAGACCTGTCTGCAGCCGCAACGATGTGATGTGCGTGGATAGTCGTGCCTGTCCAGACATAGAACGGATAAGTTGCCAAATTCGAGGTGTATGCAGCGTTCCACTCAGAGAGTCACAGAAAGACAGCCAGTCGGATGTTACAAGAGTGCGCGCAGTTTCAAGAGTGCGCGCACCCCTTTCCCTGTTCTCTCAGGAACGCGTTCTCGAGGAGAGAGGGAGAGTAAACCCTATTTCGACCTCCAGTTCAGGGAAAGTGGAAAATTTCGTTCCTCAATTGCAATGGACCTTTTTCCAGTATCGGTCCTTTTAGCAGCCGCCACGGCGAACCTAAACTGGCAATAAGGCACGTCCCAAGAAATGTTTGACTTTCGGGGAACCCGTGCACAAAATATCCTGGTTCTGCAACTTCTCCTGCATCCAACGTCACCCGTCCCTTTCACATGAATGTCACAGTAGCAGGCGCACGCTCGCGTGACTAATTTGCAGTGACCGAAGCACCCCTTTATCTTCACCTTTTTTTTTTTTTTTTTCATTTTCGTTTCTCCCTCACTGGTACCAAAGTGCTCGCAGCGTGTTCAGCCTCAAACATTTTTGCCCCTTTCCTTTGAACGCCTTTTTGTGTGCGCGCACGAACACTGCGAACTGCCCGAAAAGAGGAAATAAAGACGTGCAGCCCTAGGAAGCATAGCCGCGGCTCCCCAAGCAGCAAGCTGAGGGGGCGCCCTTTTGTTTATTTCGCCCGAGGCTACTGCCAAGAATGGCGGACCGGCGGCCCGTGCATGTGCAGATTGCTAATGGGAAAAGGTCTGGCATCGGTTCCCAGACAGTTTATCGAACGCCATTTTATCGAAAAAATGCCCGTTTTATCGAACGCCGTTTAATCGAATGCCGTTTTATTGAACCACCTACATCCATTTTATCGAAAGTGTGGTTTTGCGGCTTTGATTGTAATTTTCGGGGTTTATTTTGTTTAACTGGCCATCGCGTTAACCTAACCTGCAGTTAGCTCCACTCTACATTGTCTCTGCGGGGCATTGCATACAAAAACCTGCCTACACAGGGTGTCCCAGCTATCATGCACCAAGATTTTAAAAAAAGAGTAATGGCGTAAGTCGAAGAAAACCTAGTGCATAATGTTTGTAGTACTGTGGAGAAGCGGGTAGCATTTTTTTCGTTAATGAGGCTTGACTATTTAATTGTAATTATTTATCTAACTCGCGAAGTACTGTCCTAATCACTAATGTGTCAATGAGGCACTTGTAGGTACCCATGAGGGGCATCTAACTGCGGTATTTTCAGCGACGAACTAATTGCGTACACGTTTATTCTGACTGATAGAGAAAACCCGCGAAACATAAAAAATACCACGTGATGGCGCCTGCGCGCGCATCGTAAAGCAATGCCCTCAAACAGGCTGCCTCTGAGTTAGCCAGAATGAAATAAACAAAAGAAAGAAAGAAGAAATCGCGACCGAGTTTGTGCCTTATCTGCACACGCGCCCCGCGAATCTTGCTGTTGCTGCTCCTTCCATGGATGCCATTATCAAGGTGATGCGCTGTCTCTTCGGGCGTGTGACAGGCGAAGCAGTTGCTTTCAACCGACTTATTTGGGGACGCTGCTTTACAATGCGCGCGGAAGCGCCTTCACGTGATATTTTTCATATTTCCCGGGTTTTCTTCAGCAGTCAGAATAAATAAGAGCGCAATTAGTTCGTCGCTGAAAATACCGCAGTTAGATGCTCCTCGGGGGTACCTACAAGTGCCTGATTGGGACTTTAGTGATTAGGACAGTACTTCTCGAGTTAGATAATTAATTACAATTAATTAGTTAAGCCTCATTAACGAACAAAATGCTGCCCGCTTCTCCACAGTACTGCTAACATTATGCACTAGGTTTTCTTCGACTTACGCCATTACTCTTTTTTTAAATCTTGGTGCATGATCGCTGGGACACCCTGTATATGTTGACGTGTCTTTCCCGTGTTTTTGATCACCTTTGTTTTATTCGAATTTCTAAAAAAAAATTGTGTCTTCCTTGATTGCACTCAAGCATGTATGTCCCCCTTGTTTATATTACAGAATTCGCAACTATAGTAGTAACTATTATAGCAACCCCGTGCGCAATGTTCCTTACTTGTACAGTATCGGTGTATTTAGGTTGGTGTTTGCCAAATGCCCTGCACCATGGTTCATCACTATGTGATCCAGTATTGTCCTTCCACAATTTTTCACGTGGTTTGCACACGACTCCTACTCGGACCATGTGGTCACATTGTTTGTATTTGGAGAAATATCGTGCCAAGAACTTCGGAAAGATTACTGCTATATAAATGGAACAGGGGGAGGATGCGGGGTTCCGACAGTGAAATTAAGTGAGGCCCCAACAGAGGTGGTAGAGACTAAGAGAACTCGTTACAAGTGAACCACGGCCAACTAGTCATAGGCGAACCCGTCAAGTAGGACAGGTCGTCATAGCATCTGTTGATCATGCTCAAATAAAAAAATACAGGGTGTCGTATAATTTTCTAGTTATGCGTTGGCACTATTACATCCCTCCTTCGATTCACCAACCTTACGTTTCTTTGGTGGCCTTGGAGGAACACGCGGACCAAACAGCGCATTTTGTTGGTTTTTGTGTGCTTCGTTCAGCTAATCGCATGGGCCATATTAGATTTTGTTTGCTCGTGAATTTTTTTTCAATTTTACTTTTTTATTTCCAGGTAATCAGGTGACGGCACTCTGTTGAGTAGACCTTCACGATTTCTCTCTTTTTGGTGTTTTTTATGCCTTATGATAAAAAGGTAAAAGACAATGGGCTAAAAACCCCAGACATGCTGGGGTGCAACGGGGCGGGGAGAGATGAAAACGAACCAACCTGTAGTATGGTGACTAATTTTGTAACTAACTTTTTTCTCGTTAGTTCTAAGCAAGGCATCGAGAGCAGTAAGACAAGGCTTGGTAACCTCTTAGCAACTGAACTCAGTGCACATTAAGAATTAGGAAGGCAGAAATCGGGGGGACTTCTGCCAGCATTCCAGTTAGGTATTAAGATTGAACCCACAAGCACCAAGAAGTGTCTTACTTATGTAGAACATACGCGGCGAAATAATTACATTGTGTGTCGAAACGAAAGCGGTGTATACACGAAAGTACGATATCGAGGCATTCTGGTCTATACACCACAATGCTGTGCTAGGCTTCGGGTCAGAGGGGGGACTAGCCACACAAGGAGATTCGTTATGGCAGTACCACCTGCGCAATGAACAGAACAAAAAAATTGTGGAGACAAATTTCGCGCATCACAAAAAAAAGAAAGCTCGCTGGAAATAAAAGCCAACTAGTACAAAGACTACAAATTCTGTTAAATAGGCTCGCTTCGGAGACAAGATTTGCAAATTACGTAGCGAGGAGGAAACTAAAAAACGTACTGCAAATTTTGTTACATGAAAAGGCCGGGAAAAAACACTTTCGATAAAACGGCTTCGATAAAACGTCCGTCGATAAAATGGCGTTCGATATAACGGCATTCGATAAAACGGCGTTCGATAAACTGCCCGGATCCCCTGGCATCTGGAACCAGAAATACAAAAACAACAAAAATACGTCCCGAGTTCCACAGACGTAAGAATTTCAACACTGTATGATATCGGCCGGACAACGCGGTCCCTTGAATGAGCCATCCGCTTAATTAAGAACCCTTAATTTCGAATCCGATAAAGCGTTGTTTGCGCTGTAGCAGGCGTCTGAAAGATTTTAAGTTTGCACCGAATGTATTTAGGCTACAAGACCTGAGTCTCCATTGCCCCTAATTCCCAGAAATTTTTATATTCGCCTTAATATCCCCCTATACGACTATAGTTCAGTGAAACGAAGCTTTTTATAACGTAAAAGCAATAGTAATGCTCCACTAGTGATCCGCAAGTTTCCACTCCAACGAAGACCAACCATCACCACCAAATATTTTTGTTTGCTAATAACTGAAGTGAAGGCAAAACAAAACAGCCACGGATCAGTTTTCACGATGTCAAAGCACATCTCATTACGTCAAAAGAGTTAAAATAATAGTACGCATTGCCCTAACTTCAAAAAAGAGAAGAGACATTCAGGTGGTGTTCTAAATAATGTTGCCAAAATCTTTGAATGTCTCTAAGTGAATCTTTTTACAAAGCTCGATCTTGTTTCCTTTCGCATAACTGCAGGTTGTTTTGCTGCTATTTTACACCATCCGCTAATGCGGGATTTTCTAATGACCTGCTCGGCGCACTATATGTATTTTATTACAAAATTTCCTAATCTTGCCATGTTTGTTTTTGCCAGTTTTTATTTCCCCCACATTACCTGGAAATCCTCTACGACTGTGACAACGCTATCGGAATCATCTACTTTCCGATCAGTGTGCGCCTACTTTTACTTAACACAAGCGACTACCCAGCTAAACAGGACATGTTCATCTGCATGTTCGACCTAATACTAAGTGTCCCAGACATTGTTTCAAATATTAGCCACATGCCTGATAGCGATCTCTGTATTGTTTGTGTTGCCTTTGTCTCGTTGAATGTTCCATCTCATCATTAGTCTAACAAACCAAAAAGAATTTGCGACTATGGAAAAGTCACTTTTGCTGCTACTGAAAACCCGATTCATAAATAAATGCATAAAAATTTTTGAAAATCGCTTGGTTGACGAAAACTGGTACATGTTTAAGCAGTTCTTGTATATTCCAGAAAAGCTCATTTTAATGAACCGTAGTTCGCATTGGTTTAATGCAATAATTAGCCCTCTAAAAACCAAAACAAACGGCTTTTCTGTAAGGGTAAATATTCAGGTAATCCACAAGCCTGGATCCTTCACAAAGAAAAAAACAAGTATTCATGGAAAAAAACATTAAAAGAAGCAAAGCATGCTTACTTTAGCATCACTCTTCCTTCATCATAGCCAAAATATCCCCAAAACTTCTGCATCGTGGTTAACTGCGGGTGTAGCATGCCTCTCCATGTCGCATTTCCCCCGTCGCAGTTTTCCCGCCCCGCTTCCCCCGTGTTTCAAAATCCCACTGTTCATAATCCCTGTATTTCTTCCCACGTGTTGGGCCTCCCCCTGCCGCGAAATCCCTCTCCTCGAGCTGGAGAGGGGAGCCCGATTCCGAGTCACCAGATCCAACTAAAATTGAGAATTTGTGACGACTTAGTTATGCCCTCTGTTTTTTTTTTAATTGCGAAATGTATGCATATCTAATTCACGGTTGAGACCTAATTGTGGCCTGTACAAAATAAGTACAACTTCAATGGTGAAAAAATCTTTCAGTCAATTCGTTCTTGCTTTCACTTTTAGACATTTAGAGAGTGCAAGTAGTTCATCAACTGGTTATTCATGGATGCTAGTAAAAAAAAAAACCTATGAACGCAACGACCACCCAATCCCGAGAAATACAAGCACGCGCGGTTGCTCCCTTTGGATGTAATGGCTCGTTGGATCTAGTGACGCGTTGGATCTAGGGACTCGGATGGATCTCTTGACTCGTTGGATCTAGTGACTCGGTTGGAACTCTTGACTCGTTGGATCTTCTGACTCGGGCATCACGTGACCTAGTGGATCTCCTGACTCGTTGGATCTAATGACCCGTTGGATCTAGTGACCATAAGCGGGGGAGCCCCGCCTGGCATTGTGCGAGCTCGGTCCGCCTGGTGGGCAAAGACGGCCGTGCATCGGTGCTGCAAGTAAATAAAAAAGAACTGCAGCAGAGGAATAAAGTGTCTGTCCTTTGTGGTGAAATTTAAATGCTTCGTTCCGGCCGGGTCGTCAGTGTTAGGCCCGGTAAAGAGAAGGGATACTTAGGTTTTCTAGAATAGCATGGAGGCCGCGGCGGCCGATTTTCTGAAGAGGCGAAAACCAAAACAGTAACTTTTGCGCACTCGATAGGGGGCACAGAAAAAGATGACACGAAGGCAAGCGCAGAATAACAACTGAACTTTATTAAGAACATATCATATTTATACCCTCAACGTCCTTCCTATGAACACTGCACATGGTCAGAATAGTGGACACATTGTCTAATCACTAAGAGCACTTTTTAATGAACAACCTACTTCATGCTGTTTAGCAAGTCAATCTCTTTTTGTGACAAGGCGATAGACGGATGGCTTACGCACCCTTCCGTTATTTTACACATGTGCCATGCTTCCATATTCTCCCTGGTAGTCCGATTTGGGTGAACAAACAAAATGGTCGTCTTATCAAACATCGCGTTGTACTTTCCTGAAGTACATTTCGCACAATGCATTGCCAAATGTGTATGTGGGCGTCCTTTTAGGCTTGACAAATGCCCCCTCAGCCTTATGTTAACGCATCGGCCCGTCTGCCCGATATAGTGCTGCCCACACGTGAAAGGGATTTTGTACAGAACATTCTTTTTGCATTCTACAAACTTCTTTTTGTGGCGCATAGAACACTTTTTTGTTTTGCTGCTTACCCCTTCTTCATACAATTTATTCACCACCGGGCAAACACGTCCCACTTTGTTTTTTGCCGAAAAGCGACATTCACATCGTACTGAGCGGCGGCTTCTTTGAGTTTGTGGGAGAGGCCGTGCACATACGGGATAACTGCTACTTTCTTTTTCGCGCCGCTTTTTTCCTTCTCCTTGCCCTCCGACTTTATTCTCTTCAGTAGTCTTTCACTTGCCGTTAGCAGCAACGAAGTAGGGTACCCTGCCTTCTTAAGGCGCTGTTCCTGCTCTCTGAACGCTTCTCCAATCTTGGGTTCGCACGTCTTGGTGAGGGCTGATTGGAAGCATCCCATCCCTATTCCATTTTGTATTATTCTTGAATGGGCAGACGCGTATGGCAATAGGGGTTTTTCCATGCGCGGCGAGTAGCTCCAGCAAACATGCAGGTGTTGAAACCTGAATCTAACGTCCAGAAACTGTAAACAGTTGTCTGTTGGCATCTCATACGTGAAGCTCAACCCTTCACCTCTTACCGTAAACGCATCTAACACCTTTGCTCTCAATTCTTCCAGTTCCATGTTACTGCCAAGGACCAAATAATCGTCTACGTATCTGAAGATTTTCAGCTCACTTCCTTCTAAATCAGTGTTCACACGTCGGTCCACCTTACTCAAAACCATTTTGCTTAAAGCAGGGGCTACTTTCGATCCTATGCATACTCCGCTTTTTTGAAGGAACAAGGTGTTTTTGTACTGTACAAACGTGCCCTCCAAATACATACACAGTACTTCAAGGAAAGTCTCCAGCGACATTCCCCACTTATTGCGAAAGGCTATCTCGTCGCTATCCCGTTCAACATACTCTGAAGTAAAGCCTCCTGTGGCAACGAATAATACAAGCCCTGTGCGTCTACGCTAAATCCCGTGTGTCTCCCTTCCGCCAGGCCGGATACATAGCCTACTACATGTTCAGAATTCGTGACGGAAAACGGGTCGTTCACTCTCAATGATGCAAGCACTTGTTGCAGGAAGGCCGACAGCAGGAACTGCCAGGAGTTGCGTTCGGAAACAATTGCTCTAAACGGATTTCCGTGCTTATGGGTTTTTGCAGCAAAAACACCTCAAGTGTTTGGCCCTTTTCGTTTTTGATTTGCGAAGCCATTTTCTCTAAATTACGAAACCTTGAAGCGCTAGGGCACAGGCACAAGCGAGTGGGACACACAAGGCGCTACTTCCAACCTCTTGTGTGTCCCACTCGCTTGTCCCTGTGTCCTAGCGCTTCAAGGTTTCGTCATGTCATACCAACAGGTCCAAAGCAGCACCCGCGTGTTCTCTAAACTGCACTTCTTTAGCAAATCCATTGCACGTTTCTTGGCTACCTGCGGCCTTGTCCTTACTTTTTCAAAGCACTTTTGCATCACGTTCATAGCTCTTTCAGAGTACATGCTATCTCCCATAACTACAAGATACCCTTCTTTGTCTGCTCTCACCACTCGTAAATCATTTGAATGCAAATAGCGAGCTAGCGAAACAACACACAGTTGCTTCTTACACCTTCCCTTGGCATTGGCTACTACGTACACACAGTCTTTGATGCAAAAATCGCTCTCCTCTTCACTCACGTTCCTGGATATGTTCCTTGCCAGAGCCAGTCTCTCCGGCGTCTGAAGCAGTGGTTCAACGCAGAACTTAGGTCCCAGTCGTAGGATCTTTTTCCGATCTTCGTCCACAAGGGTGTCACCGAGAACCAACACCTTTCCTGGCTCAGCGTTTGTCTTCTCTTTCCTTGGTAGAGAGGCCCACACCTGACGCCACATCACCTCCGTGAGGTTCACTGCACAGTCGCACCACCAACGGTGTGCTTTCCCGTCAAATCTTCCACCCGCTGCCTGTGAACTGGCCACTCGAAGACAGTCCTTGAGGAACCGACACTGCCTCCAGCACTCTGACCTGAGGATAGTGCACAACCTCCGGCAATGGCCAATCGACATTGGCAACCATCCTGTCGTGAACCATCCGGGCAAGTCTTGTGTCTGATGTTCCACCCCAGAATGCGCGCTTTGCACTCACATACTGCAATCATTGGGACTATAACCGAGGGATCTACCGTTCACATAGAAAGAGAGCCCGAAAAACTCGAAATAAACTGTAATAGCATGGATAGGCGGGCTAGTTGGTTTGACATATTAACGGTAACTTTTGCCCGTCATTTTCTCTGCCACTAACAAACTTTCCAAGCTGTGTCCGATGGTAAATGGTGGGGTCAGAGAAAAACTGGGCTTCTTGAAGAAGCACAGGGAGCAGTTTGTTCAGTGTAACGAAGGCGTTGTTTATACTCGCGCCTTAGACAGTGGCAAGACTTATATTGGCCAGACGGGTCAACGAGAGGCTGAGAGAACATAAGAACCTCGTGGAAATTACTTGTTTCGGCACACTGGGCTTCGCACTGTATAAAATGTGCTTGTGTTCCGTTGTGCGGTGAGTGCGAAGTCATCACCAGAGAGAAGGATAAGCACGCACGCGAGGTTATCGAAGCGCTTTAAATCGCTACTTAGCGAACTGCGCTAAATTGACATTGTCGAAGACGAAACGGTCGGCGGAACACAAGATGCACAAGACTAAGTTCTGCCAATCTCGTAAATGGGAGGCGGCAATCACAAAATTTCTATGCAGAATTCCCTTTAAAATTTTTATCTACACAAATCTGTTCAGGCTTTATCTCCTCAATGTACTTTCTGCAAGGCCCCGGAAAATATAGAACACTTTCTTTTAAATTGGCGCAGCTTTTCAGTGATGCGACGCACGCACCTTGAATACACGTTTAATCGGCGTTATCTTGTTCTTTCCCTGGATGCTTCGGTCCTAGGAGTTGCCACAGAGATATGCTCGCCTTTAATTCACTCCTTTGTTGCGGCGACGGGCCGGCTGCCCTGCTAGACAGCTATTTTTCATTCGTGATTTTTTTCCTGAGTATTCTGTTATATTCCAAGATTTATTTTTTTGTCTCAGTATTTTTCTCCTACTTTATTCTTTTTCTTTCTCTCCGAAATAAACCATGTCACAGCCTAATCATTACAGCCAGCTTCTTGACCAATTCCCCGTGTGGGTTCATGATTGAAGAGTCCAACCAACCAACCAACCAGCATACCAAAGCGCAAGTATTAACTGTCCTTTATTTTACGACCCTGTCGGAAAACATTGGGAACGTAAACATACAAAGAGAAACATAAAAAAATCTCCCACCTCCCCTCACAGGAACCCCTGTGTAGATGGGACGCATAGGGGGCTCACGTTGCAGCGTTGGACAGCGGAGGAACGGCGCTGGAACTATGGAGCGGAGCGGCGCAGGCACCGCGTTTTATAGCGCGCATAACGGTGAGGGGACGCGCCGGTGCCAGTGGGTCTGCCGCGGCTATGACGCAACACAATTCAACACAATCCACTTTAATCCAATCCAATCCAAATCCAATCCAATCCAAGCCAAGCCAAGCCAAGCCAAGCCAATCCATTCGAATCCAATCCAATGCCCCTCGCGAGAGGGTGTTCGCTATCGGAGAGGAGAGGGGGTGAACGGCGGAGAGCGCAGCTCACGCGGCGATGAGAACGGGGGAGGGGCGGACGCCGGCAACAACGCCGACGCCGGATGCAGGGACAAGGCGAGTGAATGAGATGCAGTCGCATCTAAAACCACCACACAAAACCTTATCTGTGTTCAATTCTTGATAGCTGTTATCGTCCCCTCCTTTTTTTTCTAGCGGCGTCACCCAGAGCTGGGCACACGCGCCCCGTTTCTCTCACTCACTGTCACAACACGGGGAGCATCTTTCTGCAAAAGCATACCCAGCTTTCTCGCTCAAAATTCCAACCTCTCAGGAACCTAGCAAAACCACTTTAGGAAAGTGATATTTGGCAAAAAGCCAGAAGTCAACGTGAAGATAAAAACACTCAAAGAATATTTCCAGGTTTCTGAATATTTTTTGTTTAATTCGCTGTCAAATCTTACTCCCCATGCATTTCTATGGGATAGTTTCCATGGCTCAGGAACCTAGTCGCGGAACGTGCGCGACTTGAAACTGTGCACAAAGCAAGCATTCACCCCAAATATTAGCTGTGCAAAAGAACTTTTCATTTCGCTAAAAAATTGCAGAGTAATCACTGTTGAAAGGACTGCCATGAGCGGGAAAGCTGCACATGGTTGAATTTCCTTGTTCTTTAGAAGCACCGATGGCTGGCTGACGCATGCGCCATGAGTCCCCGCTCCCACAGAGAGGAGGGAAGTTACAGACTCGGAAGGTTGTGAAATGCTTCACACCGCAAGGGACCTGCAGGTTCGAATCCGGACACGGGAAGCTTCATCATCATCACCAGAGAAAGTTGGCTTTCCTGCAGGGCGTTTTCGTGTTACAGACGCCATCAGTGAGAACACGACAGGCTTCGCTTTAACAATACGGCGCTCCCCTCGACACTCACGGTCCCTGTACCGAGCCATGCCGGCGCGCACACACCACATGCGGTGGTTAGTCCGAGTCGTCGTTCGGGCTGTCTGCCTTTCGCTGCTTCCGTTCTGGCCATCCGCTGCCGCCGGGCATGCTGCACTCGTGAGAGCCGCTTTGAGGCCAGACTTGGTGGTTGCGCGCATGTTCCTGGTTTGATTCCCCGCTACAGACGAGTTCGTTGCACGCTCACTGCAGTTCATCGCATACATGACACATACGGGGCACATGGCGAGTCGGGGGCCGGCGTCCATATTCGGGTTCCACGCGCTCTCACTGCACTTCACGCGGAGGGCGCACTGCACGTGAGGCTGCGTCCGTATACAGTACAAAGAAACCTAACAAAACTAGTACTAAACAAAGAAACGTAACAAAACTAGTACTAAACAAAGAAACGTAACAAAACTAACAAGCTAAGCAACAACGATAAACAAGATGCTGGTTATGTTCGGTATCCGCACGTAAAACCTACTTTGCCCGAGCTTCAAAGCTGTTTTCATTGCCTGTATTCATTGTATTCATTGCCTGTTTTTATTAATAAGTCACAATCACGCTATGTTGATATGTTACCATGTATATATTGACCTGGGGCTGCTCTTTACCAAGTGATCGTTTTATGTTGCTCCACAAAGGTATGGGACCCGGGGGTAGCCAAATGGTTTGACTAATTCTGTTATTTACCGTGTTTGCACGATTCTAATGCGCCCATGATTGTAACGCGCAGGTGTGTTTGCGTAAAAAAAAATCCGAAAAACAATTTGACGCCGATTCTACCGCGCAGATGTGAAAGACATGACACCGCGTACTTCTCAGGAGACACTTGACTAACAGCGAAGTTGTTGAGCAAATCGTTCGTGTATGGTGTCCGCAGTTTAAAAAAAATACCAAGAAAAGGCCGAGCGCTCGTGCAGGCGTGCCTCGAGCGCACGTTCGTCAAGTTAAGCATACCAACTTAGGGAGATAGGCCGACATTGGCCCCCCAAAAAAACTCCAGTATTACCCGTATCGTGACAACACTTGCTCGGAACGAGAAAGACACGTCATAGCGTACGCCCTTCGTTCGTTCGTCCTCGTGTCGTCGTGCGCATGCGCTCTGTACCGTAGAAGAGCCGCGACTTGAATGTCGAAGCTGCTGTAGGTGATCACTGACTCCACATGGCCTGGCCGCACTGGATAGTTCGCCCGGCCGAGGAAGGGGCCGCGCTTCGAGAGGCTCGGCGTCCAAAGCATCCGCTAGAGACGTTTGTAGAAGGGCGTACGACCAAAACGACGAGCTCACCCTGGCCTTGCTAAACATAAGGTTATTGAAATGCCACGACACCACAACGATACTAAAACTCAACTTTGTATCCGTTAATTATCATCTACCACAGCTTCGCCCTTCAAGCCTTCCGTGCGAGTGGAAGCTTCCCTCATCTTCTTTTTTTTTTGTTTTTTTTTTATGGACGAAACTGTAGAGTAAAAATCTCTTGTAGCTCATAAACTTGCTTAGCTAGCTCCTGCTGGAACTTTGGAACGTCAACAGTGCCTGTAATTGCACGTTCCTTGACCTTCTTAATTTTAGAAATGAGGGCCAGCCGTTTGTTCATTCGCTGCTAATTTATGAATTCCTGAAAAAGAAAGACATCCCGGACCATCCCCGGTAATGTGAAACCTGGTGAGGGAGAAGGGTGCAGTGTATAAGTGTTGGCGCATTAGCGTTTTTGCCAACGGATATGAAACTGTTGGGGGTAGAGGTATACAGCTTGGCAGTAAAAGTCTCGCGTCTTTGGAGCCCGAAGCGTTCTAGCCAGCGCGAGGCGTAAACGAGTGTCCCGGTGTTTTTTTAGTATACGCGTGACATTCTAGCGCGAGCCGTAAATGAGTGTCCCGGTGTTTTAGAATGACAACTACATGAGACGAAGGTTACGACGACGACATCAGACGCCGACAGCCCGAGCTCCTGAGGGGCTTCGCCCCTAAAGCATGTGTCATGGGAACCAACAAGCCCGTGGATACCTTACTAAGTTACGAATTCCACCTGGGAGTCCCCTTGTTTTTTTTTATTGCATGAGGCCTTTTTTTTATCTCACGCATTGCTACCTGCAGCTTACGACTCAATATATTAATACAAGTTTTCGAAAACGTCCGTACTCAGGGCCGGTAAAGACTTCGATGAAAATGTGGATCTGCTTTCGTTACGTCACTCGCGCGCCAATGCCTCCGAGGCTGCCAGTGTTAGATGCAGAGCATCTGATTCACTCGCCTTGTCCCTCCGGCGTCGTCGTCGTTGTCGTTGTCGTCGTCGTCGTCGGCGTTGTCCACCCCTCCCCCATTCTTCTCGCCGCGCCAGCTGCGCTCTCTGCCGCTCACCCCCTCTCCTCTCCGATAGCGAATACTCTCTCGCGATGGGCATTGGATTGGATTGGATTGGATTGGATTGGATTGGATTAGCTTGGCTTGGTCTGGATTGGATTGGATTTTGATTGGATTGGATTAAAGTGGATTCTGTTGGATTTTGTTGCGTCATAGTCGCGGCACGTTGCGTCATAGCCGCGGCAGACGCGCTGGGGCCGGCGCATGTGCAGTACTCTCTCTTCCGCGGTTTCCTCTCCTTCGGGCGCGCTGCGCATATAACCGGTGTGCCGTTCTCCGGCGAAGCAACATCCACGCTTGGCTGAAACACCTAGAGTCCACGCCGCTTTACAAGTATGCCAACGTCGTCATCGACTGGGACCGGCTTACGCAGTACCCTCAACGTTATGCGCGCTATAAAACGCGGTCCCTTCACCGCTCCGCCTATGCGTCGCATCTACACAGGGGTTCCCGCGAGGGGAGGTGGGAGTTTTGTTCATAATGCTGCTTGGTTCTCCCTGCTGTCGGTAAGCAAAATTAGCATGCGCTTGGCGGGCGCTTCATGTGGTATCACTACGGAGTCATGACGACTGAAACGAAAGCTGAATTATGTGCAATAGCTGGTTAAGGTATGTTAATTGAGGAACCGGTTAACCAAAAATATTCTCACGTGATGCTGGCCGGTTGTTCTGTATCGAATTGAGTTGGATTTCGGGACGAGTTCGGGTCCATGGCGATGCTGATGGCCGCATTAAAGCCGATTTCGGTTTTGAGCCTCATTGTAGCGCACGCCCAAATTCGAAGGCTAGTTTTAGTAAAAATGGGTGCGCTTTAGAATCGTGCAATTACGGTATATTGGACGAATAAAATAAATGAGTTAATTGACTTTGCAGGAAGCCTTCCCTTGGAGCGCGGTCGGGCTGGTCGCGAAGCGTGGATGTTAGATGACAAAATACAAGTTTGGATCATTCGACAAATGGCCCCGTTAAAATGACAGTGGTGTTACCTTTAACGCAAACTTCCCTCATATAATTAATATAATGAGGGAAACCGTGAATAGGCTTGGAACTCACCAGCTAGTTTGCCGCACTCAACCTATGACGTATTTTAAGCCGCTTGTCGCAATTGGCTAAGGCCGACAATTTCAAACAGACATTTTACGGGGATTACAAGCTTGCAGAAAGAGGTAATCGCTCTTAAAACTCTTTTCATAGCAGTAAGTGGTGGGGAAGACAACGGAAATTGCGAAAACTAACACGCTAACTACATACGGCTACGCCGGACGACGCTGCCGAACACATCATTCGAACGCGTTCGGCTCATCTGACTGGTCAACTTGCCTGAGCGAAACTCCCCCTCACATGACCCTGGTTGTCGAGTCAAACCTGATGTGTTGCAAAACGATTACTATCAACCGTAACAAAAGTATGGCACAAATATGGCCGGTAAGTAGCATCTTTGCCATGTTTCCCATCTGCTGTTCTGCGCCATATACGGTCACGTATTCTATCACTTTGGCCTGGCTGCGGAATCGAGTAACAGACAGACAGACAGACAGACAGACAGACAGACAGACAGACAGACAGACAGACAGACAGACAGACAGACAGACAGACAGACAGACAGGCAATCAAGGTGTTCGTGTTTTGTTCAGCTCAAGAAGGTATATCGTCTTTAAGATGAAAGTTCTTGACAACCCCTTTTCGTCCGACCTGGTCGTTTATAAAAAGTCAACGGGAGCCGTCTACAAAAAAAGGACGGTGTGCGTGTCTATTTCTCATAAGAAAAAAATTACTCTGCAAATGACGTCATTCTTTCTGAAGTTGATTACTACAAATACGTTGTGGAGAGCAAACGACCTTAACTGGACAAAGCACAATGACATCGTAACTTCCAAGGCTAACCAAAAACTATATTTCTTACAAAGGACTTCGAGACTTTCACCTGCATTCGCCTTCTTTCATACAAATCTGTAGTGTTGCCAATGCTTGATTGCGCTGCTGTCGTCTGGGATCCTTTTACTCAAAATAAAATTTTAAATTACAAGTAATACAAAAAAGAGCCGTTCATTTCACATACAACACCTATGGACGAACCTCGGTAACCGAACTGTTAGTTAGAGCAAACTTACCTTAACTTTCAGAAAGAAACCGTTTAGCACGTTTAAAATATTTATTTCAAGTAATTCATGAACATTACAAAATAGATATTGGAAAGATTATTTCATTTTGTTCAGGCTACGCCACTAGACAACGCCATGATCGTACAACTCCGTTTCGTAATAATTGTTTCATATATTATTTTTTTCCCTCCACCTGCTCAGGATTAAACAACGATCACAACGAACAGTCTTTAGCATCCTTCGCTGCTAGCCTGGATTGAAAGAGAAATAATTTTGTTTTTGCTTTGTCTTTTCGTAAGGCACGAGTGGTGCCATGTATTGATTGTTTTATTGTTGTATGTCTGCTTACTTTTGCAAGCCACGAGTGATGATGCGTTGTTTGCCTTGCGTTTGCTATTGTATAATGCGAGTGATTGCTTTATGTGCTTGTCTGGTGTTATATGCTTCTAATGACCGCTGGACGAAGTATAATTGCCAACGAGTATAATTCGTTTATCATCAACAATATAGGTACCTTAAAATCCATAAACCCCAGTCGTTCATATTCTTATATGTTCTTGCTACTCTCTGCCAACTCGGTGGTCTTCGGCCTGCCGAGTCTGATGTCGGTGTCGCAGTCGTGTCGTCGTCGTGTCGGCCTGGCCAAAGAGCTTGCCGAGAAGCGTGGTAATAAGGAAAAAAAAGATAATTACGGCCGAACACGATAGCGTTAAGGGCTGCCGCGGCCCGTCGACGCTGAGCAGACGACGCTTCTCCTCGCCGGAAGTGAGAGAAAAGGCCGCCCAATTGCAGGATTTCTGCTCCGTGATGCACATGGGAGAACCGATGACGTACATGCGGGAAGATGGCGGAGCCCAAAAACACGCAGTAAAGGCTTGGAACGCGGCAACAAACTTTTCAACGAACTGAGTGTGAGCTTTCCACTTCGCGTATTCCGCGAATGTTATTCGCAGGCGAGATTGTTCTTTTAGCTGGTAAGTAGACCGATATGCAACGGCACATAAAAATTAGCGGTCAGAAAGCAACCGACCTCAGGTTAAACTTTAGCGCAGAAAAATAGGGAATAATGGTTTTCAATAACACTAGCACTGACGCAGTGTCAATCCAGAATGACGAATTACCCAGAGTGAAGGAATACAAATATCTTGGAGTGTGGCTAAACGAAGGGTATAATTACTTCACAGAACTCACGAGGAGCAACTTAAGGGTAATGGAAAGCGAAACGCATGTAGCTGTAATGAAGAGCTCTGTGGGGTATAACAAATATGAAGTACTGAAAGGAATGTGGAAAGGAATAATGGTTCCGGGCATCACATTTACGAATGGAGTACTCTGCTTAAAAGCAGACGCTCTGTCATGCCTTGAAGTGAATCAGAGAACGGCTAGCCGTTTGGCCTTAGGAGCGCATGGTAAAACAACTAACGAAGCAGTGCAGGGAGATATGGGCTGGGCGTCGTTTGAAGTTGGAGAAGCTTATGGTAAAATATGTTTTGAGGGGAGGTTGAGAGCAATGGTTTAACGTAGGTGGACAGCTAACATTTTTAGGTACAGTCATGGACAATTCAAATGCGAACCGCGAAGCGCATGGCCGAAGGTACCGGTGCCGTCACCTGGCAGCGGCCGTGCAAAGCTCACGGACATGCGCAGTTGAGATGAAGGGAGCGAGGCTACGTGTCCCACTCCGATATGTTGCCCTCTGCTCGCTCGCATTCTTGCTTTGTCGCCCCGCCGCAAGAGCGCTGAAAGCTGAGCTGTTAGCGGGGCGGCGCAAGATAGTAGGCAACTGCGGTTAATCAGCGCTCGGCGCCCACGATCGGCCGCTCGCCGTCTTTGCCAGTTTCACATAGCTGCGCGCGTAGCATTTCGGCTGGCGTACCCGCAAATTTTCCCGCCATTTTTTCGCGGGACTACCATGGTTGCCAGACCCTCCCCTTTACGGACTGCCTTTACGCCTCGAGCGCGGCCTGTAGGGGCGCCACTGAAATCCCCCTAGCGGCCTGTTTCGAAAGCAGCCGCGGGAGTTCACGGCCGGACTGGAGGAGCGGCGAACGCGCACTTTCATACGGCCTGCGCACCCAACAAGGAAACGATACAGCAGATTCTTGACAGAGTGAGGGCGCTTCGAACCAACCCTCTACCCTCCCAACCCTCTTTTTTCTTAGTCGACGCATCGCCTCTGGCCGAGCGAGCAGACAAGCTTGCCGCACGTGTTTTGGGTGCGCCGCGGAATATCACCGGTACCTTCGCTGCTATATCTCACCAAAAAGAAGACTCGTTGTGCACTTCAGTTGCATGATTAAGAGTTTTAGCTGTATGTTTTTGACAGTGCGCTCGCTGCTAGCGGTCCGCTCAGCCCGACCGGAGCGTGAGCAGCAGAAACACGTTTACCTAAGCGATAACCGTATCTCCCTCGGCGGGAAATCATTCGCGTCACTGGTCGTGCCCTGTGCGCGTGCAAACCAAGGCATCATCCGAAAGGAAAAATAAGAACTGATATTTCAGTCACGGAAAATGCCGCGTTTATTGCCTGCCTCACCATTTTCATATAATACAGTCGCTGATAAGATATGAAGGCCTCGCATATTTTTCTTCATGTGCCCCGAGTTAAAATGTATCTTTCAATTTTTTGATTAGGCGCTTCCGAGTGATAAAGTTAGGCTGTTTGACCCTATTAGACCGAAAATTCAGAAGGGGGGAAGGAGTCGCCTATTTTAATGGCGCACATGTAAATTTACATAAACAGGTATCACGTGTAGCCACGGCAGGACTAGGGCAGTGGCAAATGCGCGCGCGCCGCCGCTGTACCCCGCCGCCGTGCTGTAGGTCAACCGGCGAGGGTTGGTCCGCAGCGCCACGAACTAGCGGCGCTGAAAGGCGGGAACTATACCCGAAGCGCAGGCCGTATGAAAGTGCGCGCCGCCGCTCCTCCAGCCCGGCCGTGGGGAGTTTCCCGCCCACTCCCCACTGCCACCGCTACTTTCGGAGCCCGTTCACGACTGAGATTTACCTTTTATAGGCGCTGGAAATACATGTTATGAGGAGCAGTCACTGTTCGTAAATGTGGCACATTTACGAGAGTGTAAATGTGTCTCACGCGATCTTAGTCTGGTAGATTCGGTCTGTACATGTGTCAGGTGTGCGTCACAGGTCGGTGTCGCGAAACCGGGATTTGCATATGGAGATAATTGTGATTCCACTGCGCTGAAATTTACTAGCAGTGTCTCCGTAAGCATAGTTTTCTCAAATGGTCATGCTATGGCTGTACACCACGATGTAAATTTTTTGTGCGCTTATATAACCTAGCGGAGCACTCCTACCTGACAGCACGCCAGTTATGCTCGCCAATATCATACCTCAGATATTGATCACTACCCTGGACATACATTTCACGAACATTCTACTAAACAAGTACGATGGATAATCTAAAATTATACCTGGGATCAGCGCACGACAAAAGCATTAGGTTGTCGTTACCCAAAACATTTCCAGCTTTCTTGTGTACAAATAAATTTTCTCGTTTGTTGGAGGGAGAGCGCCGCAAAATTTGCAAATGCCGAGGTCCTCAAAAATATCGAGGTTGCTCCGACCAACTCGATGTTTCTCCGTTCAATCGAACTGTTCCCAGAATCGTTGCACTGATTGTTCCCGAACCTGTTCGGAACTGCTCCTTCGATTCATTCCGGCTCGGGCTCAGTTCAAAACATCACCGCGCCCGCCGCATTCAGAGTCGGAGTTCCGACCAGCGTGCCTGCGCCCTTTCTCGACCTCGCAATTGCGGGGCGGAGTTTTAAGGCACTGCTGGACACCGGGGCAAGCACTTCACTGGTAGGGGACGAGGTCGTTTCCCATCTCGAGCGCAAAGCTGTTCGGCTGTGCGCGCGGGAGTTGCCGCTCCAGCTTGCGTGTGGTGATGTTACGTCAGGCGGTGACGTACGCCTCGTCATGCGTTGGAGTCAGCGTATACGGCGAATGCGTTTCGTCCACTTGCCCGGACTGACGGTCCCAGTCATTCTGGGGAGAGACTTTATGTCCAAGGTTGGACTGGTCGTGGACATCGGCAACGGAGGCTATCGGGAGGGCCCGTTTACGCCGCTAAAGCCATTCGCCGAACCGCCGTCTGCAGCGAGGTCGCTGTGTCAGCGCGCCGCCGAAACGTCCCGCGCGCTGAGGGAAGCAAATCGCGCGCCATCAGCCGCAAAGGGTTCGCACAACATCCGACAGATGGCGACGAGTGTACTGGCCAGTAGGAAGACGCAGTGAAACATCCCTCTCGCGAAAGGCACGATCAAATGCAGAGCATTTCCGGGGGCGCACGGCGTTAAGTAGTTTGCGTTATGTTAATGTTGTTGCACTTGTGGCAACTGCTGACGAGAGAGCGCTCGTCAGCAGTAATTTGAATTAGTCAACGATATAAGGCGCGTTCGTAGCGTCCCGTTCTGTGTCGGCTTTGTAGCGCAGTGGGTAGAGCACCATGCACATTGCGTTCCGCCCGCAGGGTCGAGGGATCGAAACCTGTCGCCGGATAGTATTTTCTTTTATATAGTGTAGGGGGAGAGAGAGAGAGAAAAAAACTTTATTGTACAAGGCAGTTAAGAGGGCGGGGTGGCCGGTGGCATGACCCTGGCGGCGACAGCGGTGGCTCGGTTCACCAGGGAGATTTGGATCCCCGGATCCGAGCTACCCAGCGCCCCCTCCCACTGCTCGTCACACGCTATGGAGGGGAAGGGATCATTAGGACATGCCCACATGGAGTGCGACACGGTGGCCAGAGCACCGCACGAAGGGCAGTTGGGGGAGGGAAATAGTGAGGGGTGAATATGGTGCAGCACTGCACGACATGGAAGAGTGTCGGTCTGCAAGAGCCGCCACGTGCGTTCCTGGGAGTTATTCAGACTGACATGAGCGGGCGGAAACGCGCGGCGGGAGAGACGGTAGTGTAAGACCAAGTCGTGATAGCTGAGGAGGCTATCTCGAGCCGATCTGGCACCGTGGGAGGGGACAAGGCTGGGGCCCGCTCGGATAGTGAGCTCTCGAGCAGTAGCGTGGGCCGCCTCGTTACCCCCCACACCGGTGTGGGCTGGGGTCCAGATCAGTTCTATCGGTTCTATGGGGGTGGTGGGTGGATTTTTGGAGAGAATTTGGAGGGCCTGCGGGGTTATTAGACCCCGGCCGAAATTTTGGACGGCCGTCTTCGAATCAGAGATTACGATTGCGGGGGCTGGCCGTTGAGTTAAGGCTAGTGCAATTGCCGTCTCTTCCACCGTCGCGGGACAGGTGGTACGGACGGAGAGGGAGGTGACAGGGGGGCATTTGGTCGGTCGACTACTGCCACTGCGTATGCGGCGTGGTGTCGATAGTCCGCCGCGTCGACATAAAGTATGCCTGGATTTATTGGGAAGCGCCGGCACAGCTCTCGTGCTCTATGCTCCCTGCGACCCTTGTGATGAATGGGGTGCATATTGCGCGGTATGGGGCGGACTCTAAGACACGCGTGCGTATCACGCGGAATGGGGAGTCTCTTATCAGTAATTAGAGGGGCGTGCAGCTTCAGACGATCTAGTATGTGCCTTCCGGTGGAGGTGGCCGAAAGCCTCCGCAGTTGATTAATATGATGTGCTTCCACGAGTTCCTCCGCGGTGTGACGGTCGGACATCGCCACTGACTGCCGCGTACAACCCATGCGCACGCAGAAACGTGTTCCCATGTAGAAGCGGACGGCAGACACTTCGCGTGGCACGAAGAAAGGCCAAGCCCGCGCGGAATGTGCGGAAGCACGCGCGGAAGAATGTTAATCTGCAGAAGAATGTTAATCCCCGAGGGCTTGCGGGGTGACGCGCCCACGCGCAGAGCGATGACCGGCCGGTTCTCCAACGAGCTCGTCCTTACCCCCCCTGTGCGTATCCCAAGGAGGGTATAAGAAGGCGAGCGAACGAGGCCCGGGGGCTCTTTTCCCGACTGGACATCGTCTTGCCGGGCCGAACGAGGAAGCCGCCCGTAGGAGTAATCCGATCGCGCGCTCCCCCCACTTCAACCCGGGACCAGCCAGCCAGCGGTCACATCTCGGGTCCGCGTCCACGATCTGCCAGGAGCACGGACCGCCTACGCCGACCGACACGAGAATTCCGGCACCCCCCCCCCCCGAACGGCCCTGCTCGAGCACGTGCACACTGCAGCGCCGCGCCTGAACGACTTCTCGGCTCCACGACCCAGCGCCAGCCGCCCTACAGGGTCCCAGCCTCTCAACGGGTGAGCGCACCGGCACCAGCGCTAACTATTGTTAATTAAATTGTACCTTTGAGCCTGCGTTGTCTCTTTTCCCCTCAACTCTGCGTGGACCCACCTAGTTGGTAGAGTGACGCCATCTCCCCTCCGGGGAGCGTCACAAGTGGTGGCAGCGGTGTGATTCACTTAACTTAAATCGCAGAGTATAGGCGTGGGACTCCACCCCCACGCCTGAGGGGAAACGAGGCACCATGAACGAGGCCACTATGACCCAAGCGAATGTGTTAGGCGCGAGTGTCATGGCGTTAGGGGGGATGGTTCCATCATTTACAGGGGATGGTAACGGGATAACCATCCAGGACTTCCTACGTGTTCTCGAACAGGTGGGGGGTCTTGGTGGCTGGACAGAGGCGCAGATGACAGGTATTGCACGCTGCAAAATGGTCGGTGCGGCCTATGACTTTGCGTGGCACGAGGAGGCTGTTGCTGCAGCGGCGACTTTCGCCGAGTTTAAAGCTCTAGCCACGAAAAGGTTCGATACAGAACCAGAGTACGTGAAGCTCAAAAGGTTTTTGTCCGCCGGACAAAAGGACGGGGAAGACGTCCAGTCGTTCGCGACTAGGCTCCGCGCGTTGGGCAACGTGGCCGTTGGGACGCAGGATGGCACCGAGACTGAAGTATAGCGCGAGCTCCGCAAAGAGCTTCTGAACGAGCAGCTTCGCACTCAGTTCTTGAATGGGCTGCGAGACCCGGTCCACAGGTTCACACTTTCTCGTGACCCCAAGAATTTCCAAGAGGCCATCGACGCGGCTGTGAGGGAGGAGAGAAATGAGCGAACAGTAAATGGCGGTCGCACGCCGGTCAGAAGCGTGCAGGAAGGCGAGAGGGAAGCTGAAGAGCTCCACGCACGGCTCGAAAGGGTCGAACGCTTGTTGGAATCTAGCATCGCGCTACAAAATGAACAAATGCAGCAAAAAGACAGGCGTCGCGGCAACAAGACGGGACGGCCGACTTGCTATGTGTGCGGCGAGAGTGGACACTTTGCTAGGAACTGTAGACAGCGCGCGCCCCCCCAGGGCCAACCGCGAGGGGACTACCAGGTAAGCGCGGATAATCCCACGGGAAATTCCGCTTCTCGGTCGAACCAGGGAAACTAGTCGAGCCCCCTTTGGGCGCACGCGCGCTGGAGGGAAGCAAAGGGGGCATTCAAGAGTTCACAGTGAACATTTGCGGAGAGGCTAGCCCGATAATAGAGTGTGAAATAGGGGGAGCAGCTATGAAATGCCTGATTGACACGGGCTCGAAAGTAAGCCTCCTCAAAGAGAGCGCTCTAAACGACGTTTTGCCCGACTGGCGAACGAGATTCCGGTCGGTAGAGCAGAGAACAAGCCTAGTGGGCATCACGGGCGACCGTTTGGAAATCGTAACATGCTGTGAAGTGCCCTTGAAATTAGGTGAACGCATTGTTACGGCGACGTTCTTCGTCTGCACAGAGAGAGCCAGGCTGCCGGTGGCTGGTCTAATCGGACAGAACATCCTTTCGGAAGAAAAGGTAGACTTGCTCCTAAGGAGAGGCGCCATCAACCTAGGAGGCATCGACATTCCCATTCTAAACTGGGCGGGGGGAAACAAGAAGGCAGGCGGACGCGACGACTGGCATTCTTGCGACGGCGCACCTATCCGCCTCACCAAGGAAAGCTTACTGCCCCCATTGAGCGAGTGCGTGCTGGTGGGGGAGGTAACTTGCGAGCTGGCTAGGGGACAGTTGGGTGTAGCGGAGAGCAGCCCCCTTGAGGTGTCTGGAGTTGCCGGCGCTTACGGTTTAGTTAGAGCTACCGAGACTGGCAAGGTCCCAGTGCGCGTCGTGAACACCACGCTTCAGGAGATTAAGTTGCCTCACAACAAACTCATCGGTGTCCTCAGGCCAGCGGTGGTAGCCGAGAGGCCAGCAGAAGAGACTGTTTGCCGGCGTGTAGACGAGGTCGACCTCTTTAGCCGTTTTGATCTCTCACACGTGGCCGAACCAGATAAATCTAGACTTCGGGAATTAATCTCCGAGTTCGGCCCCGCTTTTTCTACCAGCGGCACAGATATCGGCCACTGTGAGGTGATCAAACACAGAGTTTCGACTGGCGATGCGGCTCCGGTCTACCGCCGTGCGTATCGGATCCCCTACTCCAAAAGAGACGAGATGGAACGGCAGGTTAACGAGCTGCTCGACGCAGAGATAATCGAACACTCTACTTCTCCATGGGGTGCCCCGGCGCTATTGGTCGAAAAGCCAGATGGATCGTACCGCTTCGTCGTTGATTACCGCGACTTGAACCGTGTGACTCGCATCGACCCTTACCCACTCCCGAACATTTTGGAGACATTGTCAGAGCTCGGTTCTGCGAGATTTTTCACGGTAGTGGACATGGCCTCCGGGTATTGGCAGATTGAGATGCATGAGCACGACAAAGAAAAGACGGCGTTCAACACGCCTTCAGGGCATTACCAGTGGCGACGCATGCCTATATATGGGCCTCGTAAACAGCGCGGCGGTATGGCAGCGTACGAAAGACGTAATCCTCGCCGGTCTTTTGGGGAAAGTGTGTCATGTATATCTGGACGACATAATCGTGTACAGCAGCTCATTCGAGGACCATCTAAACGACCTGCGTAACGTTTTCCAGAGAGTGCGTGCAGCCGGTCTCAAACTGAAACCATCCAAATGTCAATTCCTGCGCCCCGAAGTTAGGTACCTAGGACACATCGTATCAGCGGAGGGAGTACGACCTGACCCGTCCAAAATACAATGCGTTCAGGAGTTTCCAGAGCCCAGAACAAAGACACAAGTCAGGCAATTTCTGGGCCTTCTGTCCTATTACCGGCGACACATTCCCCAGTTTGCTGAACAGGCGCGCCCTTTAACTCAGCTCACAACCAAGAAACCATTCAGCTGGGGTGAGGAGGAGCAAGCAGCTTTCTCGGCCATGAAGCGCAAGCTGACCGAGGCTCCCTTGCTGAAGTTTCCGGATTTCAGCAGGCCGTTCACACTTGCGACAGATGCCTCCAAGGTGGCGGTAGGGGCGGTGTTATCACAGGAGTTCGATGGGAAGGAACACCCCGTGGCGTACGCGAGTCGGCAGCTGAACCCCGCGGAGCAGAAATATGGTGCTACCGAGCAGGAGTGCCTTGCCGTAGTTTGGTCTGTGCGCCACTTCCGGTGTTTCCTATACGGACGGCACTTTAAGATTGTCACCGACTGCCAGCCGCTCAAGTGGCTCATGAACGCTCGTGACCCCAGCTCGAGGCTGGCAAGGTGGAACCTCCTTCCACAGGAGTACGACTATGAAGTCATCCACAGGGCAGGTAAAACGAATCAGAACGCTGACACTCTGAGCAGGATGCCAGTCCGGGCACTCGACATTTTCGTGCCATCGGTGGAGGAGGCCCGCATGAAACGGGAGCAGTTCGACGACCCCGGCGTTCAGAAAATTGTCAAATCACTTAAAGCAGGCGACGGTGAGGGACAATATTATGTGGACGACGGGGGCCTGCTGAGGTTCAGGGGAAAAGGCGGGGGGAGGTACGGGGCGTTTAGTAGTGCCTGCCTCAATGAAAGGCGAGCTCCTACGTGCACATCACGATGCTCCGTACGCTGGCCACTCAGGGGCACGTAAAACCCGCCAGAGGATAGGCATGACGTACTTCTGGCCGGGGATGCGGAGGGACGTGCTGGATTATTGTCGGAAGTGCCCCTCTTGCGCTCTCCATACGACCGCGTATCACCCGGAGTGTAACGGTGCAGTAGAAAGGCTGAATCAAACCCTGGTGACCATGTTATCCCATTACGTGGCACACGACCAACGAGATTGGGATAGGTGGCTACCTTTCGCTGTGCATGCCTACAACACCGCAGTCCACGAGGGCACAAATGAAACCCCTTTCTTCCTCCTTCACGGACGCGATGCGGCAATCCCGAACATTGTCGGTGAGACCCCCAGAATGCACTATAACACCATGGAGGACTACCGCGCGGAGCTGGCTCAACGCCTTTCAGTCTCGCACAAGCTAGCGTATGAAGCACTGAACAAAGCGGCGGAGAAGAGAAAGTAGCGTCTTGATAAAAGGAGCCAGGACGCCGGCTTTCAGATAGGCGACAGGGTCTACGTCAAAGTCGAAAGCCAGGCCCGCGGCCTGGCTAAAAAGCTCGCGCCGAAGTGGAAAGGTCCTTTCCGAGTTGTCGAAAAACTGTCCGACGTCACGTGCCGAATCAGAGGGATTCGAATGAAAGACGAGAAAATTGTAAACGTCAACAAGCTGAAAATTGCTTTGGGTGAGGTAGAGGACGAGCTGAGACTCCCCAGGGTGAGTGTTGGTACAGGCAGGCCCCGTCCTTCGTCCCCGGAATGTGGTAGCCCAGCTACGAGCCCATTCACGGACGCTTTACATGGAGCCATGCTCGATGAAATCATTCAGAATTCCCAACCCCCCGCGGTGAACAGCCTCCCTCACCCGACACACAGCTATGCACTGCGAAGTCGTGGGGCAGCACCGTATCATATTTGACGGGCGTTCGTCCTGTGTATCTGAGGGGCAAAATTCCCAATTTCAGTGTTCATGTTTTGCACCCGTAAACCTGTATGTTGACATTCGCTTGGCTCATGTATATAGAAATTGATAGGATGTTTATGACTAATGTTTACTGGTGCCGACGCGTCTCGCCGTGTGACCTTGCTGGCTGCATTCAGTGTGGTGTCGTGATAAGACGGTGCGGTGTGTTTTGCATCGAGCCTTGTGGCCCCACCATAAACCTTTTGTGCTTTTGTGAACAAGACCTTTGCAGTGACAAAAGTCTCCTCTGTGGATGGGCGGGTGTGACGGTCGGACATCGCCACTGACTGCCGCGTACAACCCATGCGCACGCAGAAACGTGTTCCCATGTAGAAGCGGACGGCAGACACTTCGCGTGGCACGAAGAAAGGCCAAGCCCGCGCGGAATGTGCGGAAGCACGCGCGGAAGAATGTTAATCTGCAGAAGAATGTTAATCCCCGAGGGCTTGCGGGGTGACGCGCCCACGCGCAGAGCGATGACCGGCCGGTTCTCCAACGAGCTCGTCCTTACCCCCCCTGTGCGTATCCCAAGGAGGGTATAAGAAGGCGAGCGAACGAGGCCCGGGGGCTCTTTTCCCGACTGGACATCGTCTTGCCGGGCCGAACGAGGAAGCCGCCCGTAGGAGTAATCCGATCGCGCGCTCCCCCCACTTCAACCCGGGACCAGCCAGCCAGCGGTCACATCTCGGGTCCGCGTCCACGATCTGCCAGGAGCACGGACCGCCTACGCCGACCGACACGAGAATTCCGGCACCCCCCCCCCCGAACGGCCCTGCTCGAGCACGTGCACACTGCAGCGCCGCGCCTGAACGACTTCTCGGCTCCACGACCCAGCGCCGCGCCTGAACGACTTCTCGGCTCCACGACCCAGCGCCAGCCGCCCTACAGGGTCCCAGCCTCTCAACGGGTGAGCGCACCGGCACCAGCGCTAACTATTGTTAATTAAATTGTACCTTTGAGCCTGCGTTGTCTCTTTTCCCCTCAACTCTGCGTGGACCCACCTAGTTGGTAGAGTGACGCCATCTCCCCTCCGGGGAGCGTCACAGCGGTATTATAAACCCCCAGACGTTCGAGTCGAGTAGTGGATGCGTGCATATACTTGTAACGCCGCCTTATAAGCTTTTCTAATGAGGCAATCAATTTTCTGCAGTTCGGTTTTTGTTACATTAAGATAAGGGAGTGAGTAGGTGATGCGGCTTATCACGAAAGCTTGTACCAGCTGGAGTCTTTCTGTCTCCTTAAGTCCTTTGTAACGGGTGGTTATTCGTCGAATTAGGCCGATAGTTTGGTTTACATGCGATGTAATTTGCGATATAAATTGAGTGTTTGATCTGTTACGCTGTATGAAAAGACCAAGAATTTTAACACTTTCTACTGTTGGAACGGTGTTGGTCCCAATCTGAATTTTTATGTCCGGTGGGGCTTTCGATTTACGCTTCGCGGGTAGAAGAAGGAGCTGAGATTTCTTAGGTGAACAGCTGAGTCCTGCCGCACCCGCCTCCTCGACAACCACCTGTGCACCTGCTTGTAGGGCTTCTCTATGAGGGCATCGCTACCACTCGGTGCCCAGAGTGTAATGTCATCCGCGTACAGGCTAAAGTGAAGGTGCGGGATTCTTTCCAACCTCTTGGGGATGTTGAGGAGGGCGATATTAAACAAAAGCGGAGACAGTACGGCGCCCTGCGGAGTGCCAACTGAGGGGAGTTCAACAACGTTTGATGTGACGTCTCCGACCTGAATAATTGCAGTGCGAGACGTGAGGAAGTCCCTGACGTAGTTGTAAGTACGTTCTCCAGGGGAGGCTGTTGCCAGCCCTTGCAAGATTGCCTTGTGTGATACCCGGTCAAATGCCTTCGTGAGGTCTAGGGCAAGTACAGCGGCCGTGTCCATTTTTGACGGAGGGGTAATTACTTCCCGGGATAGTTGAAGAAGAATATCCTGAGTGGACAATCCTGATCTAAAGCCAATCATGGAGTGAGGAAGAAAATTAGTAGAGTTGAGATAATTCGTAAGGCGAACATGGATAATGTGCTCTAGAACTTTTCCAATGCATGAAGTGAGGGAGATGGGCCGAAGGTGTTCAATATTGAGCGGCTTCCCCGGTTTAGGTATCAGTGCAATTTTTGCGTGCTTCCAGGACTGGGGTAGAACGCCGAGTTTCCAAAAATGGTTATAGTATTTTGTAAGGGTTGAAATAGATTGGTCGTCTAGATTACGGAGCATCTTATTTGTGATGCCGTCTGGTCCTGGGGCCGACCCTGGGCGAATGTGGAGGAGGGCGGCTCGTACCTCCGCTTCCGTTGTTTCCGCATCTAGTTCAGCATTAGCTTCCCCTGAATAGGACGGAAGAGCCTGTCTATCGCCTGTCGGGATGTAAAGAGAGCGTACCTTATTGAAGAGTTGCTGATTTGTGCCCGGGAAATTATGAACTATGGCGGACACTCGATTCAACTGAGTTGTCTTGGACCGTTCGGGATCTAGAAGATGTCTGAGAAGTGACCATGTGCGTTTCATACTTAGGTTTCCCTTCATCTGATCACAGATCTGGCCCCATTGATCTCGCGCTAATTAGGCAGCTAGGTTTTGTATGGACTCGGTTAACTCAGCTAGCTTCAGGCGGAGTTTGCGGTTGTGCTTGTTGTTGCGCCAGCGGCGCTGCATGCTTTGGATGATTCCCACATGTGCTGTAGCCGGGCATATACTACATCCGAAGGAATTTCTGGGTCTAAGCGAGTGCTTACAAGTCGGGCATCGGAGATGATTCTGTCCACCCAGTCCTGGAAGTTGTGGGTGCTAACTTCTTGCGAGGAGTTATTAGCACGGACGTTGCGGAATTCATCCCAATTAGTAAAATAGGTTTGTCTGGTTCGCGGTGGAATGGTAACGTCAAGGAAGATATCCGTTTGAATAATTAAGTGATCGCTGCCCAGCGATGAATCAGTGCAGGTCCAACGGCAGCGCTTGATTTTGTGAGTGAGAGTGAGGTCTGGGGAGGAGTCTTTTTGGACGCTATTGCCAATTCTCGTGGGGATCGAGGAATCTGACTCAATAACAAGCCCCTGTGCTTGTATTTGTTCCCATAGCAGGCTACCCTTCTTTGTACAATGAGAGTAACCCCAAGCAGTATGAGGGGTATTGAAGTCCCCGGCTATGATCAGCATGTGATTCTGGGCTGCCTGCTTAGCGAGAGAAAATAAGTGACCAAATTTGTGCCCAGTATCTTTGGGGCTGCTGTATACGTTAAGTATGTATATCTTAAGTGCATCTCGTTTAGGGGGAAATAAGACGACAAGATCATGTGCGATATCAACGCTATCGAATTGAGATCTTTGAGCTGGCACATTCCGTTGAACCAAGACCGCCGTTTTTGGATTGGTTATACATTGGAACGCCTTGCAACCCGGAAGCTTAACTGCAGTGCCTGTTTCCTGTAAGACAATAACTACAGGGGGTAACTCCGTAGACTGAATGAGCATCTGCAGATTGGGGCGTTTCCTGCGGTACCCTCTGCAATTCCACTGCCAGACTCGGAGCATCTCCTTATTGTTGCTCATACGTGGTGTCATAAGGGGGCTGGTTCACCGCAGGAGGGGCCGTGGGAGCGTTAATACGGGCAAAAATTTCCCTCATGAAATTGTGCAGTTCTGTTCGTAGTTCTTCAATGTTGGCCTGAACAACGGAGAGATTGCCTTGCAGAGCTTGATAAAAGTGGGAGTATTCTGCCTTTTGCTCCAGGAGCGCCTGCTTACATGAGTCTTCTATAGCGGTAAGGTGCTTGCCCACCAGTTCCTCTCTGTCCGATAAGGTGGGAGCGGACTGGGAGTCGTCTGAAACTGCCTTACGCTTGGGGGGTGGGGGATTGGGAGAGGGAGAGGGAGCTTCTTCCATGTGAGCAGTAATTCTCTGTTTCAGAGATTGGTTTTCCTGCCTGAGTGCTGCGTTCTCCTGGCGAAGGAGAGTCATTTCCGCCCTAATGGCGTTAAGCTCTTTAAGGATGTCATGGGAGGGAGGGAGGGGCGGGAGCGGGTGTGACGAGCCAGGGTGGGAGGCGCTAGGGTAGCTCACCTGTTTTCCGTAGTTCAGTTCGGGTTTTGACGAGGTGACCCGGCGGCGGGGCGAGAAGGAGTTGCCACCAGTTGTTTTGGGTCCCGCGTCGTTGGCCTGGCTGGTGGGATTATCCTTTGGTTTGTCTTGTGATCGCGGGAATTCGGCGTCCTTTTCAGGGGTCCTGTTGATGTTGTGGCCTTCAGCCACGATCTGGGCAAATGTTGGTTGTCGTCTGCGCGGTTGGAATCGTTTAGGGCAATCCGCAGTCCCAGTGACATGAGGGCCCTCACAGACGATGCACCTGGGAGAACAGAGGTGGGCTTCAGCGGGGTTCACTGTGCCGCAGCTGGAGCAGCGGGAACGAGCTTGAGCGTTCGAATTCGGGCACACATCTGGTCTGTGTCCGGCCTGCCAACATGCTGTGCAGGCCTCTGTCTTCCTCCGAAACGGCTTGCAGCGATAGGTAGTCGCCCTGTAGCGGATCCAATAGGGCACGTGCATGCCGTCGAAGAGAATTTGGACCATATTGGAAGAGTTCAACCTTTTGGCGTCCAGTATTTTAAGATCCGGGTTGTAGTTGCAAATGCTGTTCATGATCTGCTCTGGAGTATCGTCCTCGGGAATACTGAAGATTACACCGACAACGGTGTTGGCTGGTGCCGAGACGTGAGCTGCAATTTCATACTGCTGTCCACGGAGCGTGAGGGAGTTGATGTTGGCGTACATTTTCGCTCGTTCCTCTGATGGGGTGCTGATGATGACGTAGTTGGCGACCTGGTTAATTCTTATCTGGTCATCTCGGTTAGGGGCTAATCCAGCTTGAGCCTGGATGACGTCAGCTAGCGTTGCTTGTGCGACAGACGTTAACGCTAATCCTCCTCGTGGGCGTAAGATGATTTTGACGTCGGAGGCTGGCAGTGGGGAAGCAGGTGGCTGGCGCTTCGGAGGGCGCCGGCGGCCTTGTTGTGCTGCGTGCATTGGACCTGGAGTATTCATCATGCTTGTGGAGGCTTGTTCCGCGGCGTGCAAGACTTGTTGGCGGTGCCGGATGGTGGCCCAGCCAGGCTTCTGAAACTCCGCGGGGTCCATCTCTTCACCTTCGACGACGTTTTCCATGCTGGGGAATTGAGCGGCGTCGCTGCGCCGCAGCCGGTAGAGTGGAACGCCACCGCTGCGGCTCAAGCGAGCTAGATGGAATCGCGAGGCCGAAGTAGGCCTAGCGCGGTCGGCGGCGTGGTCGCACTTTCAGATGGTTGTAACTGTCCGGTGGGCACTCCGATGTCCAAGATATTGGGTCCCAGGAATCCGTGTGACACAGCGATCCTCGTGGTACCAATCTTGAGAGCGGGGGTGTCAATATACCAAAGAAACGAGGGGCTAAAGACGGAGCCGGTGTGAAGGGCATCCGCCGAGGACAGCTCGTGCCTATAGTGTAGGGGGAGGGGTGCGGACAACGACTGTGCGGACTACGACGGGACAACGCGGGCGACATCGTGAGTTACTGAAATGCTCTGCATTAAAAAAAATTACACCATTTTCTCATGGGGAACCCTGATGAGGATGCGAAGCATCGTGGCGGTTCCGTGTGGTTCCATTGTGTTGCCGTTATGTTGAGTGATCTGGTTTGTACTAGCGCCAGAGGGAATTCCGCGTCCGGGTCCACACCGGTGGCAAAGGCACGCAAGTGCTGTTGTGTTACGGTGAGTAGGCGGTGGTTCTCGAGGCGCCGAAACTCGTCCATCATGTTCTTGTCGATGTTGTCTCTGTGGTAGAATCAGTAGTCTCCGTCAGCTTTGGTGAGGTAAAGGTTGTTGACATTGGTGCACTGGCTGAGAGCAATGTACACGCCCTCCTCTTCGCAGCTTTGGCTTATCGTTCTTCCTCTTCGGCGGTTCCCCTACGGGGAGATGACGACGGTGGTTCAACGCGAACCTATCTCGTGATGGATTCTTTGGTTGGCCAATCCTTAGGGGCATCCTGCCACAATCAGCATCAGAGGTGCTGCGGACGGGGCTGGTTGAGCTGCAAGGCGCGTAGCGCTTCCCGCCACAGCTTTCCCACGGGAAATTCAGCATCCCCCTCTAAAGTTTTCAGTTCGTCGTTTCCGTTGCCGTTCAGCTTCGCGTGCCTTCGTTGTATCAGTAGCTTCTTGACGTAGTTTGAATGAGTCAAGGACATAATGCGCGTTCGTAGCACTTGCTCCTGTCCCGGATTTGTAGCGTAGTGGGAAGAGCACCGGGTACCTCCCGTTGCGGCCAGAGAGTCGTGGGATCGAAACCGGGCGCCGCTAACTATTTCTTTTTTTTTATAGTGTAGTATCACGGAGCTGTGGGTGTAAGGAGGAGAGTTGCGCATGCGCAGTGAGCGTGTGGACGGCGCCGCCATCAACGACGCAGGACCAGGCGAGCCTAAGAAATGCTCCGCATTTAAAAATTAATGCTGGGGCGTCTTGTCGTGAGCTAAAGAGCCCGCAGCATTCCTGTATGCTACATATATCCTCCACGAGCAGCGCGGAGAAGGACTTCTATAGAGTAATGCGCGTCCGCGATTTGACGTTTCTTCGAAGCATAGTCATATGGCGCATGGAGCCTGCAGAATCTAGCACAAACGGAAATCAGAGGGCCTCAGATATCCCACTCTTCTAACGGCACCTTTTGTCAGTTGTGAACTTGTATACCTCAAAATATGCGTCCACCGAGTGATCAGCTGTTCGTTGAAGTCTAAAAACTAGAGAAAGTTGGACGCGTAGCTTGTGTGTGTGATTGCTAAAACGTTCATTCATTGATTTCGCTCCGCATTGCTACACAACTATAGTTAAGCGCTCCCTGCCCCCCCCCCCCTCATGTCTCGCGTAATAGCTTGTGCATTTCGCACACTAGTTGGTCTCGTGAGACCTACTCGGCTTAAGTTTAAACGAACGTCTTTGGCAATTCAGGAGCTACACTGAGTTTTCTTCATTTCCGTACGAGCTATTCTGTTTCTTCCGGACTTGCAGACCATTTGTTTTTCAGTAGTTTAATTAAGTTTTCTTGGTTTTTGCTATAAGGCATGCAAAAGTGCACATCTTTCACGACGCACAGCCTTGGAATATACTTTACATTTTCACGTGGCTTATATTCTTATAGAAGGCACAAGTTATTCTCGGGTATTGGGTAATCACATCCCCGAAATATATTTTTCTAGGACGTATATATTAGAAACGAGGCCGCATTCGTTGTCCGCGCTGCAAAACGAAACACCTCTCACTGTGCCAGTACCAGGTCTGAATGAGGCTGCAATAAAATTCACTTGTGCCGCACGTATTCGGAGGTGACAGCGGTGGTATATGCTGCGGCCGTCGCCGACGCCCGTAACAGCGGCCAAGAAGGGCGCAGGACCGCGTTCCCGGATAGCTATTGTTGGCGTTTGAGCACCCTACCAAGACGCAGCGGCTTTTGAAGGGCCCTAAACGTACTATTTACTTACAGACGTCACCATAACAAGTTTTGTTACGGCGCGGAAGTGCAAAAAGAAGCGAAAGAGAACCAAAAAATTCCCCGCATTTCCCCGAGGGGAAGAATGTGAAAGTGCGAATGCACGAGTTGAATTTGTGCGGTTCGGTAATGTTCGCGAAAGAGAGATCACACACACACACACACAACTACAAAGGAAGAAAGATGCATTTATTCACTGACACCTATTTGTGTTGTCGTTGTACTTGATTGCTAGAGCGGATCTCAGCTTTGAAATTTCGTGTCAGTACTCCTTTAAGCGGGTGCATTAGCCCTTCTCACGCCCGATTCCTGGCCAATCCCCCACGTGGGTATGTGCCATGTCAGCGGCCAGGCAGCGCGCGCCCATCTCACCCCGTTGCCAAGAAAGACGAGGAGATTCCTGGCCAATCCCCCACGTGGGTATGCTATGCGGACATCGCCGGTGGACGCAGGTTCAGGGTCGCTTAAGAAGTGCATTCGCACTTAACTGGCCAATCCCCCACGTGGGTATGTTATGCGGACATCGCCGGTGGACGCAGGTTCAGGGTCGCTTAAGAAGTGCATTGCACTTAAAACATTGCATGAGCCCCTATCAGCCGCGCAGCGCCAATCCCGTTAACGCCGCGGAGAAGCTGAAGCAGGCGGCGCAGCGATCGCAAAGCTCGAGGGGTTTACGGGCCCCATACGTTTGTAGTACCTCCCGTTGGGGACGAAGCGAAAAAAAAAAAAAACACTGGCTCGAGCTCGAGCCCGCGGCGCGAGCGCGCAGGGGTTTGTAACCAGGGCGGGTTGACAGATCCGCGGCCTTTACGGGCCCCAATACGTTTGTAGCTAATCAACAGAGGGCAGTCCGGGTCTGGCAACCATGGTAGCCCCGCGAAAAAATGGCGGGAAAATTTGCTGGTACGCCAGCCGAAATGCTACCGCTGCGCGTGCGTGGCGCAGTGACTCGAACAACCGACCATTGGGACTGGCCCAAAGCCATGTTTAGTGCAGTCAGGAGTTGATCCTAAGGCGTCGCATGCATGCCACAAGAACAAATGAAAATAAATTAGCCCATTGGCAACGACGTCGTAACTCGGTTTATTTCGGCCAGGTAGCAGCCGCACAGTGCCGAGGCACACAGATCGAAGCAAGTGCTTTGTGCCAACAACAAAAACAAATGAGGTGACGGTGAGCGATGACGGTGAGATGACGGTGAGCAAATGAGGGCATTGGTGACGGAACGCCCTCATTTGAAACTGACCATGCCAAGCGTTCCGGAGGAAGACCGACTGTGCATGATCCACCTCTTCCATGAAGGTATTAGGCAGCGCGGTATTGCTTAAGCCACAGGACGACCACTATGCACCGTGAATCGCATCCTGCAAGCGTTCCGCGATGAGGGACGGATCGAGAATCTTCCCCGAGGATGCAGACCACGGGCTACCACAAGTGAGCAAGACATGCTAATCGTGGCCGCCGCGGCAGTAAAGCCGTCCCTGACGTCTAAACAAATCAAATGCGAGCTCGACCTTTCGGCAAGCACGAAAACTGTTCGACGCCGCTTACATGATGTGCGGCTACGAAATTGTGTCCCTGCTAGAAAGCCCAAGCTATACGAAGCCTTGTGAGACTGCTTTTTGCAGAAGGCCACGCAACCTGGACGGCGGAAGACTGGAGCTGTGTTCTCTTCACGGACGAATCCACATTTTCAAGCCGTTGGGACCAGCGCCAACGCATTTGGAGGGCCGTGAACATCAAGTATGGGTGATGCAAATGTTTTTCCTTTTCTTTTAAAACCGACTAGTAATAGAACACGCAGCGATAGTGCGAATATAATTAAAAGATAGACCAGGCAAACGAGCCCACGACAAGCTTTCGTGTTGCTTGCATGTTCGTTTACGTGAAGGTTTGTTGCCACTCACCACGCGTTTTGTAGTGCAGTTATTTCATACCTTTGTTCGGCGTAGCCCTCGCCAGCAGACAGAACTATTGCGCTCCCAAGCTTTGGCGCCAAGTTTCTTTTGTGACTCACAATAGGAAAAACGACGGCGGAGCGTATGCAGTCATTGAGCTGCCTACAGCACTGCCTTTCCCGGAGCGAAATTATGCGTCGGGTGCATCTGTCGACAATGGCCCAGAGATAAACAAACGTCGGAACGATTTCGGCACTAACCTACTGCGATTTCTTTCTTCCTCAGATTCCAGTGGCGCAACCTGCAGCGGATTTCAAGTAGCGGCCGGTGCGCCGTTAGCGTGTGGGGTGCGATTTCAAGCCATGGCCTCGGTCCGTTAGTTCGTATCGAGGGCCGCTTCAACGCGGCTGCCTACGAGGACATCGTTGACAGCGTGGTGATACTCTACGCCCTCGATGGTCCATTCGCGAATGGGCTGTATTATTTGCAGCACGACCGAAGCCCGATACACATGGCTCGGTCAGTAAAACACCTACTGGACGAGCGAGGCGTGATGGTGATTGAGTGGCCACCGCAGGGGGTGGACATGAATATAATTGAAAACGTCTGGGGAGCAATGAAGAAGTCCCTTAGCAGCCGACAGCTACAGGGGGGCTCGTGTGACGCGTTGTGGCAAGCTGTCGAAGAGGAGTGGCAGCGCCTCCGGGCTACCGACTTCGCGGCGCGCCTTTTCGAGAGCATTCCTCGACGTGTGGCGGCTGTTGTGTCTGCCAAGGGGGACTTAGCCAAGTATTGAAGTGAAGTGAAGCGCGGGAGGAGAGTCGAGTCCGGCCGTGCGCATGTCCGTGAGTTTTCCACGGCCGCTGCCAGGTGACGGCACCATATATCTTCGGTCATGCGCTCCGCGGTTCGCATTTGAATTGTCCATGACTGTACCTATACATAAAAAGCGTGGACACGCAGTAGCTGAGGAAGACTAGAAGGCTCACGATGAAATACGGAAAGGACAGTGGAGAATCGGGGACAGCGAAGGTAACCAAAAAAAGAAGCAAGATAGATAGAAACAAATAAACGAAGAGACAAAATGAAAGCTGAAACGTCATTACAGATGTACAGGGCTGAGAAATCGGACATCAGAAAAAAACATTTATAGGATAATTCCAAACGCAGTGCTTTGATTTTTTGGACTATAGCACGTTGCTTGAGAACAAAGAGCTTTGTGGGGAAGTATACACAAAATGATCGGGAATGCGTGGTCTGCGGAAAAGAAACTGAAACAATGCGGCAAGTGGTGTTGGAATGTTAGTGTATCATGAAGCCCTAGGATTTAAGGGTAGCACAGAGGGAACTTCAAGGCTTTCGAGGCGACTAAAAGAAGATTATAATGCTGGTAGACGCAAAGGAGAGATGGGAATATTGCCTAGGACAGCTACCACCTGTAATAGAAAAAAAAGTATTTTGTGTCTGCCCTAAGACTATGAGCAGCGCCAAAGTTAAACGAAGAGTATAAAACACATATATTAGTTTTTTTTTTTGGTAAGATGACACGCGATTACCCCGTCACAAATGGAATACCACTAGGAAAATCAGTCAATAAATCGAAAAGTGCATCAAAGCGACTAAAACCAGACTATCCACAACGACACTTGGAAGCATAGGTCGGCAAACTCACTCATGAGTGCACTCACACACCCCCCACTCACCGCTCACGAGTGAGTGGTGTGTGAGCCTCACAGTAGTTTTGGCCTGGTGAGTGCGAGTGCGAGTGAGTGCGAGCGCCACTCACGGTCAGCCCCGTTCACCATTTGCGAGTGCGAGTTCCACTCGCGGCGAGCCCCACTCACCACTCGCGAGTGAGAGTTCCACTCACGGCGAGCCCCGCTCACCACGCGTGAGTGCGAGTTCCACTCGCGGTGAGTCCCACTCACCACTCTCGGCGAGCTGCGCTCACCACTCATGAGTGGCGAGTGAACGCGCGCTTCTTGCGCGATGTGCGGGGCTTACCGCAGTGAGCATCACCCGCTGTTGGCATTCGTCGCAGGAGCCGCTTACTGTTGTAATTGCTGCTCGCAGCAAAAGCAAGAACCAACCGACCAGGGAAATAGTGGAAGCGCTAGAAATCCACAAAGCCAGAGCCAAATGCATTAGTCGAGCATCAATTGCTTTATCGGCAAGAGAGATTGCTTATTTGGAAGCCCGTGGCTCGGGAAGGCGGCGATAAGATTGTGTAGTACAGTATCAAAATTTTTTCTTGTTTCTGATATGTGTCGCGTAGGTTGTCTGTTATCATGTACGCTGTTGTTATAAATGTGTGCTTCTTTCAATAAACCAGTAGTTGCAAGTTAGCGCTTCGTCCTCGTGCATTCTTTGTCCTTCGTCTTTTTTGCGTTATACATCTGTTAATAATGATCGACCAACTAGCCCAACAACGTACTTTACTAGGCGATATCCACTCGTACGCACAGCCGTTAGGTAATGGAACGACTGCCTTTAGCTTCGGGAATAAGTGGCTACGCCCCTTTATAATTAAGGCACCGTGGAACGAACTTTCCAGTGACCTGATGTACGTCTGACGCCATAATGCGCTGATACTCTCACTGTCATGACTCATTGAGGGGCAGTTGCGCGCACTCTCACCGAATGTTGTTTCTGGCTAGCAGCGTTTTGTGTTGAAACTATATTGTCGGTAACGTCCTCGCAATAAAGCGACTGCACTTCCCTACCGCTGAGCGCTGCGATGGAGGCATTAGGAAGCACCGTGGTCTAGTGCCTTAGTACTTGGTGTACATAATTGGCCGGCTTGCTGCAGCTGTCAAATGGCCGGCGGTTCTGAAGCGCAAATTGTGAGTGCCCGTAATCGTTTGAAAAGGTATCGCAGGATGGCGAAATGGTTCGTATGGGCGAGTTGCGTGTTGTGGAAGCAGTAGCTCATTTTCGATGCCTTGGCGTATTAAACGTATCAGTATTTGTCATTACTTGTTACGGCGGTGCTCTGTTATGATACTCGCTTCACGCGGACTTCGTCGTCGTCCGCGTGCCGATATGGCGTAGGAGCTGTGACCCCTGAGTGGTGTGACGAATAGTAGGCGTTCTCGGCAGTCGCACAGCGTAATTTGTGAGTGGGTGAGTGATTGCATGAGTGCGTGCGTGCGTGTGCGTGTTCACGTGAGTGGGTCTGCATGCGTGTGTGCGTGCGTGCGAGTTCGTATATGTGTGCGTGCACGCACGTGTTCAAGTGCGTTGGTGTGTGTGTGCGTGCATGTGCGTTTCTGTGCGTGTGCGCGTGTATGTGTCCGTGTGTGTTGCGTGCGTGTTCGTGCTTGTGTGCGTGCGCGTGTATGCATGCGTGCGTGTGCATACGTGTGCGTGTGTGTGTCCGATGACTTATTCTCCCGTTATTTCGTATAAACTTTCGACGTGAACTTGTCTCGGTGCCCGGCGCGGGCGCATGACGGTGTAGTTTAGGATCAAACTGCGGTTTTGCTCTGCGGCAGACTGGCGCCGTTTAGGAAGGGGGACGGGAAGGGAGGCGGGCGCCAGGCAACTCGTCTCCGTTAGGACGTCCGCGGTAAAGTCAGGCGGCGCCGATTTGGCGCGACCACGCGGCGCCGCCCCTCTCCCTCGCCTTGTCTCTGTCAAGCGCTCAACGCCAAGCGCTCCGGCAGCCTTCCTCCACCTTGCTTGCCGTTTTCAATCTTTTCGTGGCGGTGTTGTGCGGGACACTCTCACTATGCCCCCTTTTCACCTGGGATTACTCTTGAAATAAACTGTTTGGAGGGTTGCCCAGAGCAAATTGACTGCGCAATTTTAGTGGCGCGGATAGCGCGCTTCGAGCTAGGAATATTTGCGCGCGCTAGCCATTTTTTTTTTTTTGACAGATGGCAACAGCTTTTCTACGCTTTTGTTCCGAACTGGACTATTTCTTTTATGTTTGCTACCGCTGTGAAAATTTTCAGTGTTTATTTTCTTTTGTAGAATCTGAGCGAAATAGCATAGACAATAATAAAAAGTTATGATGAATGGCTTCAGGCAAATTTGCGAGAATTTGTTCATTTCGTAAAAGAATCCAGCAACGATTACCGCTTTGAAAGTGACATATCAAGACATGTGCTTATAATAACGGAATACATACTTGGGAAAAAGGGAGACCCCATTCCTGAGAAAGGTAAATTTTAGCTCAAATCAATAAGTATTTCATGCCCGAAATTATTTGCACGTGCGTGTGAGTGAAGGAAGCGAGTGGTGATTGCGAGTGAGTGTGACTGGCCATTGCAAGTGGGGAGTGCGAGTGCGAGGGAGTGCAAGCGGCGAATGCGAGTGGTGAGCGTGAGCGCGGATGAGTGCGAGTGGTGAGAGCGAGCGAGTGTGAGTGGTAGGGATGAGTGGTGAGCATGAGCGTGAGTGAGTGCGAGTTGTGACGACGAGTGGTGAAGTGAGCGCGAGTGAGTGCGAGTGGTGAGGACGAGTGGCGAGGACGAGTGGCGAGCGTGAGCGGGTGTGAGGGCGAGTAGTGAGGCCCGAGGGGCGAGCGCGAGTGGTGGGGCGGAGGGGTGAGGGTGAGCGCGAGTGAGTGCGAGTGGTGCGGACGAGTGGAGAGCGTGAGCGGGAGTGAGTGCGAGTGGTGAGGGTGGAGGGATGACAGTGAGCGCTAGTGAGTGCGAGTTGTGAGAGCGGAGTGGCGAGCGTGAACGTGAGTGAGTGCGAGTAGTGGGGGCGAGTGGCCAGCATGAGCGCGAGTGAGTGTGAGCAGTAAAGGCGGAGTGGCGAGTGCGAGTGAGTGCGTTAGGATAAATATATATTTTTGAGTGAGTGTGAGTGAGTGGCATCCAGTTTTGCCGAGCTATGCTTGGAAGCATAAGAGCGCCCCCGACGTCGTACTCGCTGCGGTTGCGCTGTCTGCTGGACGTTTTGTGGGTAAAGTGAAAGGCCACGCGGCGCATTCCCATTGTTTAGCCACCATCGCACGTCCCGTGCGGCAACAAGGTTGGCGTGCACAGACCGGCAGCCTGCGGACGTTGTTTTGTCGTGAAAGTCGTGTAATGCGGGAAGGTTGTCGTATGGGTCGATAGCGCGACTAGTGGCTGCTGCGGCCACGATGATTCGCTTGGTAGCTTTTTGCTTTCCCTCTAGACCACGCCGCTGTCTCACTCGCTTCCGGTCGCTGTTACGTCACGCGAAACGTCATAATATGATGCAAGGGCTGAAATGCGTTCCTCAATCGGTAATTTCTCGGCAATTAAAGGATCTTTCGCTAGCGAATAAACGCTGAGAGGGCTACGGGGCAGGCGAAATTTCGTCTGAACAAATTGCTAGTTGCCTTCAGTGTACAACATGACCAGTCTACATCAGTATCGCCCACTGTTTTTTTTTTTTTTCTCTACAATTGCGCAGCGTGTAAAACACCAAAAACCCGCGTATCACCTCGTGTGGGAGTGCATCAGTCCCATCACCCTCATTTGACAGCGGAAGCATGGGCTGACCAGTTCCCAACTTCGCAGCTCGAGGATCAGGAGTACCTGCTGCTGTGGGGCCTCAAGGCGGACTGGACTGAGGCTGCTGAGGCCACCACCCACTCTCCTTCCTCCCCCTCCTTTCCATAAAAAATAAATAAACGTTACTCCCCCTCCTCTTTTGTCATCGCCATGCTTATCGCCATTAGAGTATATTATCTCTATGGCCATTAGCGTTGCTCCGGGCCCCACTCGAGTCAGAGCCGAGCACTGGAGCCGAGGGCTCTTAGAAATTTCGAAACACGCGCCACTTAGACAAAATTAATTTGTTTTTGTGGGGCGCGATAATTATTTGGGAGACGTATTATTTTATCTGTTCAAAATATAGACTCAAATAAGACTCAAACAGAAAAAGAAATGTAGATGCATTTATTCTCTGCGTGCGTGAGGGAAAATTTTGAGCTTCGACTCCAAGTCAATCCGATCCAATCCGATATACTTTTTTTTTCTGCAGTGTGCGGGCGTGATTGTAGTGCTGGTTGTACCCTTTAGGACGGTATTAGCAGTATTAGTTAGTATTGTGGTGTAGTGTGTGCTGTGCTGGTGATTGTTTGTCTGGTGTTAACGGCATGGTCCAGAGAACTCAGCGCTACCTTGTTCAGTGGTGACCGAGGAGTGCTTCGCCGCAGCTGCTGAAACTTGGCCGGCGATTTCCCTAGTACTGCGGCGCAGGTGTGAGGTGAGCGCAGTGACCTCGCGACGGCCCCGACTGGCATGGGGACCAATCGCGTTACTGTGGCCCCAACAGAATGCAAGACTTGCGCTACTGGGAACGATCTCAGTGCCACGGCTAACTGTGACGTTATTTACCCGGGCCCCTTATTAGTAGCGCTCTCCATGTACGACGCGGGCACGCACCATTCGCGCAAATTTCCGTGTGGCATGGGAGAAAAGTGGACGTAAAACGCGTTTTGGGCAAGGCCATCTTATCCGTGCGTGGCGTACGCAATCGCCTCTCGAAGGGCAGGCAGTTCTCAAACGCGTAATTGTGCACTGTAAAAACATGCGGCGGCGAGGGGCGTTGTGTGCCCGCAGCGTGGGTACGAAATAAAAGTAATTCCACCTGGCACCTCTTGTATGTACGAGGTGTAAGCGTGCGTCGCAGCAACGAGAGTGGCGGCCCAGGAGGGGTGAACATGACATCGTACTCTGCCGGTGCTGCGTCATTTGATGTGCCCTGCGAAACGCTGTGCGCGCCTCGTAGCGACTGCTGTTGTGCAGGTTGAAGTGCCGTGGGCCTCGGCATGCATAACTCGCTTTCAGGATTCATGTTCAGATAAAGGGAAAAGTACGCTGTAATAACCACTGTGCGCGAAGAGCAAACAGAGTTCAAAAACCGTGCAGAACACTATTACTAAAGAGTGCAGCTGGGACAATGATCGGGACAAGATTACAGAGCCAGGTGTTTTGCTTATGAAAACCTAGTTGAGGAGTGCAAAAATTGGACCGCACCACGAAAAACCTAGGGAGAAAAAACTGACAGCCAGTGTGCATGTCAAGGGGGAGCCGGAATCTGGCTAACGTTGTTTGACCTAGCGAGACCAAGTGAGCATTCCAGCCCTGTAATAGCAATGATACTCGCTTCAAACCGCCTAGTAGAACTCGCAATGGAGCATTCAGAAAAGGGGGGCCCTGAAATTCCCAATAATTCTCGCAGTTTCGGCTCTCCAGAGGGCCACTTCAATACAATGCTATTTTCTTGGCTCCATCTGCTCAAGCGTTCCTCCTTTGTATTGAAAGGCATCATCCACTTTCAGTGGCATCACCTGGGTGGGTGGGGGACGTAGCGTCATGCCAGTGTGTGAGTGCAGGAAATGCCTCGAGGTTTGTCCCCCATGTCTTCATCTTTCCTGGTTGTCTAGCCTAATTAGGTCCATGCATAGAGCAAGAAACTGGGCGTGTTGGTGTATGACCCGAGAAAGAGAGATCTCTCTCTATCCTCGTCTGTTGTTGCACTTTTTTCTCGGATAATTAGGTACACTTAACTCAATGTGTTCCTCAGTGGCAGTTGCTTGGTGTAAGTGAAGTTGTATGCTGCCTTCAGGGCGTACCATAGGCACTCCGCTCCATGGGGGGCTCGGCTAATGTTTGTGGCAAGCTTTGTGTTTCTTAACGTGGCTAACCAGTGTCTCAGGTTGTTTTGCTGGTCATGGCTGCAAATGGGGCCGTTTGAGATAGCCACCTTGGATGTGGTCAGCAGCCGCTCAAGATGTCTTGACAAGCGGGCATTAGAAGCAGATTTGTCTACATTCTTAACGTGTTTGCATTGTGGGGTCCAGCTGATGCAGTCACCTATTTCCGTGCACAGCGGCAATCCTAGAGAGCTGTGGTTTATTGGTGAGGCTCCAGAGAATGGAAAATACCGATATCGCGAGTTCCTGGCTTCAATGGGGCCACATTTGTCTGCCCTGGGATGGGACGCTGCCTGGGAAAATCTTAATTAAGGCTCACGTACTGTGCGGCTATTCCCCGTCTTCTAACGAGCTTATCGAGAGATTTTTGTGTGTAAAAGTTTATCACCTGTAAAAGGAGCTTTGCTGCGAGTCTGTGTGCCACAGTTGCGTAAGATCCTTCGGGGTAAGGTGTCGTGCTGTTGTGGCCTTGCAGCTCGCTGATAAGCCCATGGGCATCATTGCGAGCATGTCATCAGAGGCAGGGGCATCCAAATGGTTCATTTTTTGCGTCTACTGCTGCAAGGCAGAAACCGTGGATGTGACGTTCTGGGTGGGGAGCGGGGTGTGGAGCAGCGGACACACACTATACTGGTGGCAACTTAAGAACGGCACCGGAAGTTGCTGCTGTGCCTTATCACCGTAGCCGGATGTTTCTGCGTGCGGCGCAAGTAGGGCGCTACAGGGAATATTTTGAACATGGCGTGAGCCGTTCCCGTGACTTTTTGGACTTAATATGCTGATAAACGACTCCAGTGACGACAAACAAACTTCGCGAGACAAGGCAGACGATATCATGCATTCATAGCAAACCCCTTTCAAAACGCGCGCGCACTGGCGTCACGGGTCCGGCGCTTTGGTGGAGTGATACACTACATGAGGTGGTGCTGTTCTTGAGTTGTAACCCAGTATAGAGGTGGCAACTGCAGATTTTTTGTGTCTGGTTTCTGCCAGTGCATTTGAGCACCTCCACTAAACAAAGGCAGCTTAAACGGCAACAGCATATCTTCATTTCGCCCCGCTTGAAGAGGGACTGCTGCCAGTACGGGGCCCACGGGATGCTGAGTGCCGTCAGCGTGTGGTGCAGCTGGGCTGACTGGCCAACGTTGTGTGCCGTGGCACTCCCATCTGTGAATGGGTCTGTCAAACCTCGGGGGATAAACACAAAATGGAGGCTGGGCACTAACCAACAAAACCTGAGCCAGTGTGCATAGGATAAGTAATCGTGAATCGATCAAAAATGAGTTGTACATTGGTTGTGCGGGTCCAAAAGGGTCTCATGCTCTGTATGTTTGCGTGTTTCTTCGTGGCTGGTTCTGTTAAGTAAATTAACGGGTGGGTAAGTAAACGTTCGTTGTTCATGGCACTTCATCGTGTGTTAGCAGCAGGGCTAAACCACAATACATATCCCCTAGGAATGAGCAGGAAACGAGTTCATATAGATTCATTGATAAAGACCAAAATATGCGTTCAAATACGAACCAGGGAAAAAAATGCCAAATTGGAAAAGAAGGAGAAATAGAAACCGTGAACCCTTGTGGCAGTCTGGGTTTTCTTCAACCACTTTGCTTGCTCATTTCCCTCGAGGGACATTTTTCCCGCACCATTATCCTGGCTTCATTGCTCATGACAGCACCGACGACCCACTCACAAGTCCCCAGTGTAGAATTTATCGAATGGCAGGCATTTCTTAACCACTGTAACCTGTTGGTGAACATACAGGTACAGTTAAAATATGATCTAACAAAGTCACCGGGAACCGTTAATTGTTTCGTTAAATCCAGGGTGTCGAACCAGAACCAAACCGGAACTGAACCGGTATTTTGGCCAGAACTGAACCCGAACCCTAACCGTTATTTTTTGAGCAGGCTGAACCTGAACCGGAACTGAACCGAAAAAAGAAATACGGTTACCGGTTTATGCCGAAACGGTTCGACCCTCCGCTGTTGATATTGCACAGTCAATGCAATTCAGGCCTTTTTTTTTTCTTTCACGTACCATCAACTTCGTACCCGCTCGCGCACTTTCCCCTCCAGACAATTGAACATGAGAAATGAATGAGCAACAATGCAGCAATGGTCTGTTACTGGTAGAAGCGCGAGCGTAGTGCAAGCTGACCAAACGAAATGTCATTCTCGGCAGCTTGCAGGGGATAAAAAATGACTTTGCCCTTCCCTAGCTGCGACTTTATTGGAGCAATCAGGCTGCAGGAGTGCTCCATTGTGCAACAGCGAAAGAACACACCCGATCTGTGCAAATTTTTTGCATTTCATAATTTGTTTAAAAGGTCCGACACCTGCAAATTGTTAATACTTGACAAGTGTGACCGCAGAAGATGCCCAGTGGCTAAGCCGTGCTGCTGATGCAGTTTTGTCTCTAAGATTTGCTTTTTTTCGAAGGTGCACTTGTACTGATGGCCCAACTCGCTACATTACTTCTACTGCTACTCGCTCCGGAGGGGAGTACTGCTGTGGACGAATTAAAGAGCGTCTAGCCAAAAAAAGTCCCGTCTCATATGCTCCGCGAGTCAAATTTCCCTTTCATTTTGTAACAGCATAATCTCTTATAAGATTCCGCAATGTAGCACACGGAACGATGGCAGGGGGTCGGGCGGTACGATGACATACTGGTTGTAATGCACTCATCCGGTATAGCTACCGCAAAAGGAATTGCAGTGGTCAGAGCAATAATGCAGTGACAGAGCGTTAACTGAAGCTTACTTTTAATAAAAGTGTGGATAACTCATTCGGTAAGGTGACAGCTAACAAATCATTCAGGGTGACCAAATAATCTAATTCATTGTTAGTATTTATGTGCCTGTGGTATGATTTTACAGTTTTGTTACAAATATAAAAAATGTACGCCAATGGTTTATGCAGGCCTAAATTTAAGGCTTCAAGGTTATCGTGATGGGCGATTCCATAGCGACTATTGCGATTTCAACAAAACAGGAAAGGGCAGAAAATATATCCCACCGTCATACCTCTTCATGGTGGCTTTATGAATAGTCGCTAGGACAACATAAAGTCTGGGCGGGAAAGTAGGGGGTAAATTGTCGCCACTTCATCTGTTTTTCTAATACCTTGTAATTGCTTAAACTTTGCTTTGCAATTGCGCCACTGACCTTGGGGAACAACAGCATTTTGAATTTTTGTTTGTATTTTGATTTGACTGTCGTTTTAAACTAATAAATGTTTTTTTTTAAATTTCAGTCATAATTCAACTCATCGAACCAGTTCGCGAACCGGTTCAAGCTCCTGAACCGGTTCGCGAACCGGTTCGGTACATGATTTTGTCGAAGCAGAACTGAACCGGAACGAAATGATTTCGCCTGAACCCGAACCGTAACCGAACCGGTATTTTTTTCGGTTCGACACACTGGTTAAATCGAGAACTTCGTAATATTGGGACTGTCATTTTACAAGCATTAAATTTCATTGATACGGTGTGCATCCAGCAGCTACCGTGACATCGTAATTGCGGCAGCCGTGGCACTTGCCATCCGATAATTTAGCCATGTGCTAAAAATGCATGGTAAAAATAATATCAATAAAACACTGGGTGTTCGGGGGAAACAAATTTATTCCCTAGCAAAAAAAACCTGTGATTTTTGCCTGCATGGGATTCGTTAGCACTGGGAGAACAGACATTTTGAAGCACAGAAGTGCATTCAACGCTCCTTTGCGAGCCCCAGCACAGCACCTAAGCAAGTCAATAGCGTCCATCACCTGGCCTGCAGTGGGCACAGGAGCTTCAGCAGTTCTAGCAGTATCACTGGTTGGAAAAAAAAACGGAATTGATGAGCTCATCTCAAGGAGCTCCATTAAAACGAAACTATATGCGTCGTTTTTTTTTTTTTTTTTTTTTTTTCTGGCTTGGCAAAATAATCTTTGTGGCGTTCTGATGAAATACTTCCGAAATTGGGCCTTTTTAAAATTTGTGTGCTTCTCAAAATGCATTCTTGTAGGCTAAACATGAGGCAGACACAGGACGAGACAAGAGATGGGAAGAGGACGTCCTCATCCATCAACAACAAGCCACACTTCACAGTCTCAAAATGCTTCATTAAATTGGGAATGGGGTGCATCTATTTCCTTAGTTCGAGTTCATAAAAGCATTCAGCCGTATGGGCACCTCCGAGGGAGTCCAAATTTGTTTGCTAGATCTGTGTGGAGAATTTGATACCACGGATGGGCAGAGCTTGGAAAAATTTTCTGGAGGCATTGCAGTCCAGCACAACGTCACTGCAGTGGTTTGCAGAAGAGCGTACGCTGTTTTTCCTTCTCCCGGGCATCGCAGATGATCTGAGGTTCTGGTATCGAAATTAAGGAGACCACATGTTTCGCTACACTTTGTGTTCAAAGTGCAAAGATGTCCTTATCCTCCTTCCCATGCGTCCTGTAATCGAAGAGCAGAGGCACAGGTCCCGTCTAAAGCTCCTTTGGCTGCAGCCCTTTGCTCACCTGCGCATGCCCTGCCCGGGCCAGGCTGGGGCGGCAACAGTTGGCCGAGGCTGGTCACCAAATGCCGCTCGGGAAGAGCGCCTCTGTGAGTGGAAGCCACGATGAAAAAAAAGCAGGTGTGCACAAGGGTTAGCCTGCACACTGGTTGTGTACCCGTGAGGCAGTTATGCACGAATATCTGTGCGTTGCGCAGATGAAGCCCTTTGGGAAATATCGGAACAGGAACGGCACTTACAAGTAAGACTAGTGTCACGAGCGGAATATGAAGTGGTCCGGCCCACACAAGGATTGTGTGTGTCTTCTTCTTTTTATGCCCCAACACAGCTGTGCATGGTGGTGGTTCTCAGTGCATAGTAGTCCTAGAACGGACTATTAGAGTGCACACCTAAGCATCCTGCAATAGTGTGTCGGTAAACAGCCGGGTCCTCTGCCTTTCCCTCAGGTCTGCGGCTCGTGCTACTGTAGGGACGAGTGAGGAATTGGGACACAACCCACGCACACTTTGTGCACTGCAAGTGTGCAGTACCCACAGCCTGGGTGGCCAAACTAAGCTCCGCCTGCAACGGGGCTCGCGGCACTTTGCCCCGGGGTCTCCTCGTTTGTTAAACGAGCAGTGCACGCAACTATGCTTGCGACAAGAAGTCACCGAAATGAGGATGAAAGACACCCCCGTCACTCACGGAACAGAGCAGATAAACGTGCTTCGAGAGAAGGGGAACAAGTAAATAAGAAACCATAAAACAGCATGTAAATAATAAACTAGAAAAAGCAGACCTCTATAAATTGATTAGCAGATGTACAACTAACAACATCCGTGTGTGCAATATGCCAGGGATTGAGGAAACCCTTGAAACAGCAGGAAGCGCTATTAAATGGTCCCTGAAGAGAAAACACAACTTTGTTTAACTTTAAATAGTTAGGCTTCAGCACCCCACTCAGCTCCATTCTGGCTACGAAAGACGTTTTTCAACTGATAAAAACGCAAGAAATACTTAAGAACTTTCAAATTTCGCGCCACCGCGATGTGCTATTCGCACGACTGTCGTCGTATGGGCCAGCACTAAAAACAGAATTTTCAGTGGGTTAGGTGCACGTTAGCATTCAATTGATTCGATCAAACGGAACTAGCGGCCTCACTACAATCGTCCAGTCATGTGTCCTGGCGATTGATTAGTTCGGCCGCCGTCAATCGCCCAAACAAGATTCTTTGACGCCATAGAAAAGTTGCCGGAAACTGGCAAGCGAGTCGCCACAGCTCCACACGTTTTGTTTAATATCTCCGCTATTTTTTCTAAGTTTGCGATGAAATTGGTATCATTTTTATCAGGACAAAGCAGGCTTTCTAATGAACCAATTTGGTATTTTGTCTTCATGGTCCCTTTAAGGCGACTAAGAGAAGGCTAGATATCGGCAGACAATGTATGCACGCAGAGACGAGCAGGGTTACGTGAGGCACAGCATGCACGAGATAGTAATAGCAGCAGAGCAATTCTACACCAGGCTATGCGCCAGTGACAGTAGACGAGGAGCACGCATTGAGTATACAAGCTTAGCTCGCAAAGTCCCACTAATAACCTGAGATGAAGTTGAAAGGGCTCTGAAGGGGATGAAAGAGGAAAAGGTTCAGGTGACGATGGTATGAAGGCAGATCGTCTAAAAGAGGGAGAACATATTGTACTGGAAAAGCTTGCTTTTTCACAATTTTAGGAATGCTTAAAGACATTAACAGTGCCCATAGCCTGGAAGAACGCCAACATAATTCTGATTCACAAAAAGGAAGTAACGTAGACATTAAAGGAGTACTGACACGAAATTTTGGTGTTACGTTTTTTTCGCTGCTATTTGTGCCTACCAGCCCACTAATCATGGAACGACAGATTAGACGGTCGAGCGCAGCGTAAACATTAATTTACGGCGTCGTTTATTCGTGTCACTTTCGGTTTCGACAAAACAAACGCCGAGTGGCTGCCATGTGAGGAGGTATCACGTCACGTTACCATTCTTGCCGTATCGCTGCCGCTCTGGAAGTGTGCGCGAGCGAGCGCACGCGCGCGCCCAGACCGGCCGAGGTCTTCGCCGTCCCCACTGGCCCGGGCAGCATGACATCAGTCCCAAAACCATGACCTGTACACATGCCCGAGCACGCGCGCCAACTACAGCGAGCGCGTCGGCTTCATCACGGGAGCCCCGACGTCGGCAGTTTGGGCAAGTAGTAGATGATGTCATGTTGGTCCGCTCTGGGCTTTCTCGTGTGGGCGAAGATTAAAATGGATTTTAAGTATGTTTCGCTGAACGGTTGCTGTTGAAACTTGCTGGGAGATATCTCCTGATAAAAAGGCAGCGTTCTACATAGTTATCTCAGCTTTGAAATTTTGTGTCAGTCCTCCTTTAAGAATTACTCGCCCATCAGCTTACTCTCACTTGTTTACCAAAGTAATAGTTAACTGCATAAGTGGCTGCATTCCCAACAACCCCGAGGGGTGTGTGTGCGTTCAAAGGATACTCAACAACAGAACACATTCATGTGATCATTCAAGTAAGAGAAAAATCTGCAGAGTACACATGGCATTAAAGACTATGAAAAAGCATACACACTACAGCAGTGCTGAAAGCATTAAGCAACCAGGGAATAGAGGAAACTTGCATAAGACTTCTAGACGACATATATTGAGGATATACGGGCAGCATAATTCTTCACAAGCAAAGCCACAAATTCCCATTCAAAAGGGCATCAGACAGGGAGATAACATCGCAGCATGCCAGGAGGGGATATTCAGGAAGCTTGACTGGGAAAAGATAAGATTACGTATAAATGGGGAATACTTGAGCCATGTGAGATTTGCAGACATACCTTGGCATTCTGAGTCCTCCCTCTGCTTGAGCCTCCGGTGGAGGGAATCCTTGAAATCGATTTCCCCACGCATAAGCATTGCGGAATCCCCCTCCATCCTGTACCGAGTGGAGGAGGGACTCGGAGTGTGCCCCACAGTGAACACCTGCAAAAAAAGACTTCGGGAACTACAATCAGAGAGCAAAGCTGTGGGACTAGAGATACATGTGATAATGAATAAAGAGGCCGAAAGCGCCCGCCCTCTCCAGGCTGTGTAACGAAACACGGGAACAAGTGTATCCAGAGCTGAGCCCACCCAGTCACGAGAGAGAAATTGGGCGCAGAGTGGGTGTGGGCGGAAGCGCTTTTGGCAAGCGCTCCCAAATAACGAAAAGAAGGCCACCTCTGTCACTCAAAAGGAGAATCTACAACCAATGCATCCTGCCGGTGGTGGCATTTCTAAACCACTAGAAAGAAAACCTATGTCAGCTAATGGGCCGTGGAACAGATAATGATTGGAGTAGCACTTAGGGACAGAAAACGAGCTTCCTGGATCAGGGAGCATACTCAAGTAGATGATATCATAGTTTAAATAAAAAAAACAGAAATTGACTTGGGAAAGGCCTTGTAGTGAAAAGAAATGACAACTGGCAGCAGCGGAGTGGATACTGACAGACAGGTCGAGAAGAAGGGGAAGGCCAATAACTCGATGGAGGGACAAAATGAGGAAATCGAGGGGCAAAGAAGGGACTCTGGCAACGCAGGAGAGGAGTGGTTGGAGGGTTGTCCTGCGGTGCACCTAAGTAGGCTGATGATGGTGATGATGATGTGACATGGGCCGAAATTGACATCACACCTGAGCTTGGTTTTTGATTGGTCCCGTCAAGCTCATGTCACGGTGCTCGAAGAGGCACCAGCATTTCTCCAGAGGGCTTCCCCAGTGTTGTGCCACTAAGAACAGTCTGTAGGGCTCACCTGCATGCTGAGGGGTCCCTTGCCGGGGCAAATGAAAGGGAGCGCCAAGAGCAGGTGGCCGCTTCTTCCAGGGGGAGGCAGCGTAGAGAAAGCGCAATAGTGCAGTTTCTCTGCGCAAATGAAAACTGAAGGGGAAAAGAAATAGAAACAGGCTGTCGTGGGAAGGAAACTGGCAAGGCAAAAGGATGTGAACAGACGGTCTGGTGGCGTTGTTGTGTTCGCTGCTCTCTGTTTTGTCGCCTTGTGTTGCTTGGATGTAGCAGCCCTGTGCAAAAAACAGAAAGGAAAAGATACCCAAACAACATTCACATGGCCGTCTGGGAGCGCTCGAGTGCCAGCCGACTGCACTTTAGTGGGTCTGGCACTTCTAGCATTTGTTTGCCGTCTTTTGTCCAGCTTCACAAAACCAAGGGAAGGAATGACACCTGCCACCGGAATGCCAGAGCACATGCATGCAGGGAGAAAGAAAAAAACTGGATGGTTGGAGGTTCAGTGGGAGTTGTGCCTGCATTATCGTTAGCCGAAGTCATTGCCATGGCACCCCGCATGCTACATTCACTGTCGGCATGACCGTGTTGCGTGGCACTGTGGACGTGGGCAGTGCAGGTGCACAATGACAGTGGCCTCGCGCTTGGACTGTGCTGGTCGGTGGCCTTTTAGAGTGGCAGCTGTACACTGAGGTACCATGGACCAGGGGAGAGGCCACGCACTGAAAAGCGATGCGCATTACAGAAGAAGGTGGCAGTGGGTGTGGCTGGAAGGTTTCTTGGGCAGGGATGTGATGTTGGAGGAGTTGGGAAGCGGCTCAGACGGTGGTCCTGCAGGTGCTGGTCACTGGTGGCGCAGAGAGTGGAGATGAAGGCGGCGGTGCTGGTGGTCCTGGTGCTGCTGGTGGCTGGAGCAGCCGGTGGCCGTGTGGCCGAGGAAGACAACGAGTTTGCCGAGTTTGAGGAGTTTGACGAGGAGGAGGCGCCCGCCCCGTCCCCCTCCTCCTCCTCCCCCGCCCCCTCGTCCTCCCAGCGGGCTGAGGCACCCCAGCCTGCGGATGACGAGGAAGAGGCGCGCGTGGAGGTACGTCTCTGAGCTTCTCTGCTGAGGACAGCAGTGGCTGCAAGCACACGTTGCTCTGCTGCACTGGGCAGGCACTGGGTCAGCTAGGGATGCAAAGTGGCCGTCACTGTGGGCCAGCACAGGGCTGACAGGGCCTCCAGCCCTCCCTTCATGTACTGCATGGAACAGCACCTGGCAGAAAAGCCCATGGGGGAAAACTTCCTCGGGGGCAAACCAGGAAGGGCTGTTTGGGAGCTTGTCCGTGCTCTCTGAAGCTGCAAGCCTCTGCGGAACTGTTGAGTCTTGTCAGAAGCTGCAACCGTCCCACTTGGTTTGCACCTGGGTGTATGGCATGCTGGCAGCGTGTAGAGCCTGCAGAAGCACTCCAGTGAGCAGGCTGAGCTAGAAGGAGGTACCTTTGCATTTTTGCTGCAACGGTGCTGGACTAGATCCGCTGGAATGCCTGCCAGTCGCCTTTGCCGTGCCGCAGGGTCATTTCCAGCTTTGACGTGCATGCAGGGGGCAAGCGCTAGGGTTTTTTTATCCAGGCTGGCTGGCCGTGGTGCAGGGTAATCAGTAAGCATCACAAGAAAGGTCACAAGAAAGAAAGGAAAGAAAGAATAGGGGCATCACAGGAAGGTCTTCCACGTGGTTGCAGAATGCATGGGGCCTTTGTTGCCTCTTTTCCTGCATTCCAAGTTTCAGTCTCAGAGTGATAGTTTTTTTCTGTTATTATTGCGTTCACGTGGCAGGATTTTTTTGTATTTTGTGCTCGTGATCCAGGCACAATCCAGGTCGCTCAGTCAGCACCACCAGTACAAAGCGGATGAAAAGTTGGGAAAAAATTTGGTATGCAAGATTTTACCCATGGACAGATTGGGCTGAAACATGGCCCCTTGGTGCGTGGTGTGGTGGAATTGTGGGTGCCAGCCACAAGGCAGTTGACGCTTGCCTGCATTTATCGGCAATGACTGCATTGCTGGCACTCCCCGCTGCTCCCCGAATTATTGCCGGCAAATTCATGCGAGTGTAGGAATGGTGAGGTAGGTGCATGGCGACTACAGGACCAAGTGAGACCAGGAGCAAGAAAAGAGGCAGCGCAAACAGTGCCGATTCCTCTTTTTGTAGCCACTGCCCTCCTCTGCACTGTTGTCACCGTGTGAGTGCCCAGAGTGCCACACTATGGGACTGTGCGCATGCACGGTTGACCGTGTGGCCCTTGTGCGTGCAGGAGGAGTTTGACCACTTCCAGGACGAGGAGGAGTTTGAGGGGCTGGACCACGAGCGGCCTCCCAGCCGGCCACAGGGCGGGGACAAGCCGCATCTCACCATCGCCAAGGTGAGGAGGGGGCCCTCTTTTCCTCCAGGGGGGCCCTTTTGCAGTGGAGGCCGTGCATGGCATGTCGCAGCAGGGTACCATGAGCTGCCACATATCAGGGCAGGAGCTGGAGCACTGCACGGGCCTGATTTTAAGGCCCGAGCCCCCTTTGCAAAGCCCGGGTCCTACCCGGGCCCGTAACACCTAGCCCGGGACCATCGTCTCAAGCCAAGGCGCGCCCCGGGCCCGGTCATTTATTTTCGAGCCTAGGGAGGTCCCGCGTGGGTGACCAGGCCCAGTCTTAGACGCTGAAGGAAATTTGTTTATTATATTTGGTTGAGTGTCTTTGTAGCGGGCTAACAGAAGGAGCTTCTAGTCTGTACAAGCACGTCATGAACTGAAACGCAAAAAATAAGGGTTTAGAAGTGCATGTACTTTAGCTTGCACCGTCTGCAGCTCACGCCACATCGGCGTGATAATAGCTCGTATTCTTACATGAGAGACACCACCACCCTTGGTGACCAGACTCTTGGCACCTTCACGTGCTTGTCTCGGCCACAAGTTGGTATTGCTGAATTTGTTTGCTCCGCATTTCAATCCCTGAGTTTGTACGTGCGTTAAAATATTTTACCTGCAGTGGTTGTTAAGCACTGAAGTTTCTCTGGCATGCGAGTTTGATTCCCAGCCACGGCAGCCGCGTTTTGATTGGTGCGACATCTAAAATACACTTGCACATAGACATAGGTGCACACCTCCAGGTAGTCTGAATTAATTCCTTCTCCGCTAGGGCATTCCTTGTTATCGTATCTTTGGTAGGTTATACACCAAAATATAATATCTTGATGCAGTACATGAAATGTCATTAAAATTACAGTATAGTGACTATCAGACCTGGCAAAACACGTTTTTAAAACAATGTGTACACATAACGGCAAGAAGCGCATAAAAAAAAACTCAGAATATTCATTTTAATGCTCTTTCCGACACTTCACGTCGGAATTATTAACGGCCAGGCCTATGAATTCAAGCCCGAGCCCGGCCTGGGCCTGCGGCATTGAGCCCTGGCCCGGCCTGGCCCAGCCCACGGTCCCGGTCGGGCCCGGGCTTTCGGGCCAGCCCGGGCCCGTGCAGTGCTCTAGCAGGAGCCATGTGTCTTTGTCAAGGGCAGCTGAAGGCACACGCGATGGCTGTGCAATCTCACATTGGCGGCCACAGTACGGGATAACAGAGGACCTTGGCTAGCTTTGCTAGAGAGGGCACTACCAGCTGTACACTAGCCCCAGTGGATTCCAAACACTCACGCGTGCTAGGCAGACGCTGGCAGTTGGAGTTTGAGGCCCTGTTGCCTGGCAAGTGCAGGGTACACGCCAGACAGCACGGCCATCGCTCGCGGGTGCTCGCCCAAGCTGCAGGGACCTGGACTCCGATATGTGCCCTCGCGGCCGCAGAAAGAGCCGTTTCCTGTCAACCGGACCGGACGGAATCTCAGAGCAGAGTCCCCGTGGAGCCAACTGGGCTCTCAGTCATTGTGGCCATGAGAGCAGGGACTCCTGACACGACCGATTGCGGCTGAGCTGCCCAGCCGGCTGTCCGCGGACAGGGTCAGCACCGTCTGACCGCGACTCAGTCGACAGGGGGCTTCCTCCAGTAGAGAGGGTGCTGAGGTCGGAGACCTCTGGCGTCCTTGTTTGCAAGTCGCGTGGTATTGGGGACCCACGTAACCAGGACCCGTTTGCCCGTACGCATAAGTTCCCGATTAAGTTCCCGCTTATGAATAAGACGCCAATTAGTCGAAGTCAGCCACGGCAAATAGGCCGATTGCCAGAAAACCCGACGGAAACGCTACCTTAACCGAGCGTTTGTACAGTCGAACCCCGCTACAACGAACTCCGCTTCAACGAAATTTCCACTTCAACGAAATATTTCCAATTCCCCGTCAGCTAGCCATAGAAGTCAATGCAACAAAGTCCTCGCCACAACAAACCATTTGACAGGCTTGCTTTCGCTTCAACGAAATTTTCGATGATTTGGGCAGGGTTTGAACAATTATTTTGCAATAAAAGAACCATAGCGCCAGCTATGTGTAACTTTTCATACATTCAGGACGCTTAGTTTCACCGAAAACATGCGCGGTGCGCCCACACCGCCACCCAAAACAAACAAAAAACAACTCATAGGAGGACGCCATTGTTTGATGGTGATAACGATGTGGCTGGCCGTCTTTACATGAGGCGCAGGCCCGGTTCGCCAAGCCGGAGCTACAGCCTCTGCAGCCAATCTGTATCCAGTTGAAATCGCACGAATGTGATCCGCTGCTGGCGCGGCGCCGTCATGTATGCGTTGTGAGCAGCTGTCCTTGCCGTTTTTCTTCTACCATTCTTCATAGCCAAGAGCAAAAATCATGTTTGCGTGTTTGGTCTTGAAGCCAAGTCATCCTATCTTAGTCGCGAGCGCGCGGTCATGTTAAATGCAAGCGCGCGCGCCTTGCCTGCCAAGGTCAGTAGCTGCCGTGCCCTGTCAGAGGATAAGATAACGGCACTGATCCTGCCACAAGCGAGAGGGGGGCTTCCGATGGCCTAGCAGCTATCTGCAAGTAATCAGCTCGGTGGACACGCCTTGTTGTACAGCAATACGTTTTGCGCCTACATTTCTTCACCCCCCTCCGTAACACCTTCTTTGCGTGCAGTGAAAAAACAGGTATCCATTGGTATGTTTGTTACCGGAATAAACATGACGTTATTGCGCGACACTCCTTTTTCTAAACATTGTATTATGCTGCCAATGATGCGGAAACATACGGGGCTATTTTTCTGGCCTTTCCGTGTTGTTTCTGGGCAGATTTCGCCTCAACAAATTTTCGCTTCAACGAAACTTTTCGCACGTCCCGTCAATTTCGTTGTAGCGGGACTCGACTGTATCAGTTTCGGGCACACGACTTATTACCTAAACAGCGCTGAAGTTGCAGTTGAGAACTTATTCCTATACTTATCGCGTTCGGGCAAACGGGCCCTGGCCGCTGGCTGCCCCCCCCCCACAATTGGCGAAGCCCACCATAAGGGTGGCCCACACAACATGGAGTTGAAAACGACACTCAGGGGCACTTACTGTTGCCACACACACCACCGGTTAGTTCTGGCACTGGTGTACGAACAAGATTACACATTGGCATTTCTCACGGCTTACGCACAAGTGGGGGGCTGTCTTTTTTTTTTTCTTCCCACGATGCAAAGATCAGGGGGTGTTGTGCTGCGAACACAAGGCAGATGTAAACACAAACACAGACAATGGGATAAATTGAAATGTGAGCTTCCAAAGTAATGCATTAGTTGCTGTTTTCATTTTAGTTGATTGGATTTAGCGAGGGCATAAGCAAATAGATTTTTCCACTTGTGAGTTGCTGTCTGCTAAAAGGTGTAGTCAGCTGTGTGGGCTAGAGTGCGGTGCGCAAAGGTCTTGCTAGTGAGAGCAAGCAGTCCCAAAGTGTGCTCACCACATTGCCGTCTGACAAGGACTTGTGTGAGGGGCTGGGTACTCGGGGCAAAGTGGAAAGACTCTTGCGCTTGGCAACTGAGCAGGTAGGGGTGCTGTACACGCATGAAGCTGTTGCTCAGAGACTAGGTCGGTGGCAAGCTCGGTCGTGGCTGTCCCATCGCTGTGCTTATGGGGGTCGGTGTTCCCCCCTTCGACTAGTGACCAGCTGTTCACTGGCAGAGCTTTTGCGTGGCAGACGCATGGTGGAACTGCCAGGGGGGGTAGGGGAGACCAATGCGAGGCCACCCCTGCCGAATATCGGTGCATGACAGCAAAGCATGCGTGGGTAGCTGTTGTTTGCTTCCTCGCAAGATTTCGTGCACTTCCTCAAAGTAAAGGTCAACTGCCACCCGAGAGTGTCCCATGTGTGAGTGCTCTTCATGAGCTGGTCCTGCACAGGCCAGGGCAGGCCTCTCACACCGGTTGAAAGAGGGGCTTTGCCCCTAAGCTCTGTTCCCTTACGCTCTGTGTTGAAGAAGACCATGTGCACCTGTGTGTGCTCTGTAGAGCAAAGACCTCCAGTGCTCTTTATTCGTTTGTGGCCCTGAGGGGGGGCAGGTCATGAAGCGTCCCTCTCCACACCGGGTGGCGCAGGTTCCGCTGCACCTGCGTAGCAACTGGGAGAGCTTCTACCTGGAGCTGCTGATGCTGGCGGGGCTGGCCATCTACTTTGGCAACTTTGTGGCTGGCCGCAACAAGAACCACCGCCTGGCCACCGCCTGGTTCCACGCCCACCGGCCCCTCCTCCTCGAGAACTTCGCCCTCGTCGGTAATGTATTGTCCGCACTCAAAAGGGAGTGGCAAATCTCGTTCCGCACGTGGGTTCTCTCAAAGCAAAAAAGAAAAAAAAAAAGTCCTCAATCTTGAGCAGACAGCAGCACAGCGGCGTACCCTAGGGATGGCCAAATATTCTCCGTGGCCCTCACAGTCTGAGCCATGGGATGGTGGTGTTCACTGGCATGATTTTGCCAGCGTGAATGGGTGGTCTGCCTTTGCCACCCTTGTGATTATGGTGGCATGCGGTAGCCAGATGTCAGCGTTCAGATGCTTTGCGAACTGTTTCTGCCTGAAGTACCAGGAGTGGACAAGGGGTGGGAAGGGCATGAAGACCGAGGTTCGGTGCCTACGTGCATTATTTTGCAGTGCCCTGAAACGTTGGTTGCTATTGGTCCTTGTGTCTTTGGCCCACCTCTAGCTTTGCATACAGTTGGGGTTCACATGAAAGTTTAGTGGCTGATTTCTTCTCTAGGCAACACTAAACCGCCATGACCGTTTCCACCATGCTTGTGCATGTGACCGCATCTTGGAGGGGAAAAAAATAAAAAAGAACAGGCCCCGGCGTGTCTTATCTGCACCGATACCACCCGATTCTTGGTGGTGGCAACAAGAGACGTGAATAGTCGGAGTGGCATTGTGTGGTGATCCTGCGATCGCCTTTGAGGACTCCGCATCACCGCCAGGGAATGGAGCCGTGTTCGCAAAAGGCAGCACGACACACGAAGTGCCTCTGCTGGTACCGACATGGGCACAGCCGCACCTTGCCCACAGCAGGGTCATCCGGTGCAAAAGGTGAGCGATGCCACACACACACCGGTTGAGATGGAGCAGGGGTGTAGCAGTGAGTGCATTGTTAGCTGGGCAACTAGCGACATCTGTTGGCGCGTGGCTGAACAGCTGAAGCAAAAGCATTGGCCGATACCAAAACGCGGCATCTGGCAATCGCTTTGCTCGTGTCTGGTGACAGGTAGGCCGCACAGGGTGCTGCGCGAAACGGTTCTTGACATTGCTGGGACGGCCTCATGTGTGCGCCACCGTGCCCGAGCCGGCGCGTCCTCGTTGCCCAAATGACACTGTGGTTGCCGGCATGCGCACCATGCGAGTGAATACAACCCACAGTTGAATCCCGATGCAACAAAATTGACGGGACGTGTGAAAAATTTCGTTGAAGCAGAAATTCTTGTTGAGGCGAAATCTGCCCGAACACACCACGGAAGGGTGTGTTCGAAGAAATAACCCACAGAAGAGATAACCCCGTATATTTCCGCATCATAGGCATCATAATGCGATGTTCAGAAAAAGGAGGGACGTGCAATAACGTAGTGTTTATTTGGATAACACACATAGCAATGGTCATCTGTTTTTTACCTGCACGCATAGAGCACGTTACGGGGGGGGGAGGGGACGAAATGCAGGCGCGAAATGTATTGCTGTACAACAAGCCTTGTCCCATGAGCTGATTACTTGCAGATAGCTGCTAGGCCGTCAGAAGCCCCCATCCCACTTGTGGGAGGAGTGGTGCTATTATCTTATCCTCTGACTGGGCGCAGCAGCAACTGACTTTGGCGGGCAAGCCACACGCGCTTGCATTTAATGCGATCGCGCACTCGCGACTAAGATAGCATGACACAGGTTCAAGACTAAACATGGAAACATTATTTTTGCTTTTGACTTTGAAGAATTTTAGAAGGAAAACTGCAAGGACTGGTGTTAACAATGCATACAAGACAGCGCCACGCCAGCAGCAGAGCACATTTGCACGATTTCAACTGGATACGGATTGGCTGTAGCTCCGGCTTGGCGAACCAGGCCTGCGCTCTACGTAAAGACGGCCAGCCACATCATTACCACCAGCAAACAATGGCATCCACCTATAAGTTTGTTTTTGTTTTGGCCCCGCACCGGGCACCTTGAGTAAACTTGGCGACGGTATTGGCGACACTGCGGACCCCGAGCACCCCAACATAAGCTGTGACCTACCGTGGTGATGTGTTTAGAGGTGAAGGGTAAGAAACCACAAACGATGGCCGTCGGAGCCCAGGTCAAGCTCCACCGGATGGGCTCCCTGTCTGTTTACCAGGCAGGGAGCTCCGGGACCTCTTCAGCTATCAGGGTAAGGCTGACGAAGAAAGTAACCCCGTTCCCTGCTTTATCCTATGCCATATGGATAATTCAAACCCCCCTTACAAAACGTGATTGGTCCCTAAAAAAAGGGGCTTCACCGAAGTCTCCTTTCCTCCCTTGCCAGAGTTGACATTTCCAAAACCTGACAATTTCTCCCGCTTTCCAATAATGGAATCTCTTGACCAGTCAAGCCCGTCACTGCACAGTCTGTTTTTCTCACCTCCAAGTTCCTTGAGGGCATTGTCGGGAAATCCTACAAAGCCAAGAAACTTAAAACAGGGGAAATCTTGATTGAACTTAACAACAGGCAGCAATCTATCAACCTCCTCAAACAAACCCGCATGGTAGAGACAGACATAAAGATCACGCCCCACCGCGTGCTGAACAGTTTGTTGTAAATTGTATTTGAATATCGTGCTGAACCGGCACGTCGTTAGAATGAGCCACGCAAGGAAGACGACGATGGAGAGGAGCTGTACGTCAAGCATGCAGCGCGAATGGTACTTTTGCTTTGTCTTCGAGAAAAGAACACGACGACACTTGCTGCGATGAATGCCGGGTTTTGCGTCTCTTTTCTTCGGCGCCACTAAAAGCCGAAGCGCGGTTTTCCCACACAGCTCCCAGGGCGTCATCTCCGATCCTGACCTTATGAACGAAACAGAGACAGATCTGCTCGAGGGCCTTCGAGACCAGGGCGTGACGGCAGTGCGAAGGATAACCATGCGTCGAAATGACACCGAAATCTGCACAAAACACTTGATCTTGACATTTTACTGCTCAGCGCTCTCTGAGTCGGTCAATGCAGGCTTCAACGATGTCCAGTCCGACCTTGCATACCAACCGTGCCGCTGCTTCAAATGCCAGCGGTTCGGGCACGGTACCAACTCTTGCCGCGGCAAAATGACCTGTGCCAAATGCGCCGCACAGGAACACCCGACAGATAATTGCAACCATGGTGTCGGAACGAAACAAAAACCGGAAACGAAAAACAAAAAAAAAACGATATTTTTGGCTGGGACGAAAACGAAAACGTAACAATATTAATTATTTCGTTCAGGAGCGAAACCGAAAAAATTTTGTTTCGGTTTTCGGTTGAGGCAATTTCAGGTATTTCAGGAATCATTTCAATTTCCATTCAGCGAGACGAAAAATTGCGTTGATTCTCTGGCATAAAATCGTCTTTCGTCTTTCTGGCACATACTCTCCTTCGGAAGGCTTGCTGCCTGCTCCCATACTCTCTCCATTTGTTCTGATAGGCGCAGTGCTGAGCTCCATGCGGGATTGCCGCAGTCATCTGGCTGCAATGCAGACGTCACGGCCTTATTTATTTATTTGGTTAGTTTAATAAAGTACCTGCATTAGCCCTACATTGTTTAGGGGGTGTGATACATGTATAATAAACACTAACATTCTAAAAGAAAACATAAAAACAACCAGGAAAAAATACAACCTTTGGTGTGTACACCACTACCAGCGTGAACAGCAGATTACAGCCGCACTCAATGCGAACACAGCTACACTTGCTGCGAGAGTGCAGCGGAAAACATTTCATAAGCAGCGGAAGCAACAGTTCTGAGCAGGGCAGTATTATTTCTAATTGGTTTTCGAAAAATACGCTTTCAATGTGGATATGCGCCATTAATATTCACCAATTTTCGTGCTGTTATGCCTTCGTCTGGATATATATCAGGAGGGGGGGGGGGGTTGTTGCTGAAGGTACTGATGTTAATCCATTGCTACCTATTCTCTTACAATCTCTTTTAAGATTAAAAACAGGAGTTTTACAGTGTTCCATGAGACAGACCATTTTAAACTTTTAACAATAACGTCACAACTGTATGAGTTCCTCAGAAATTATATTTCTCAATAACATATGGCATGACTTCACCCTTTTTCACGAAATTTCATAATTCTCAATCTTTTCAACAATTTCACAAATCAAAATTTTTTTCGCGCAAACACGAACCGTTATGAACCGTTACGAACCATTATTTTTTTCGTTCCGGAGCTGAAACGGAACAGAACTTTTATTTATAGAACGAAACAGAAACCGAAACGAAAAACATTTCATTCCGACACCCTGATTGCAACTCCACCACCTTCACTTGTGTTAACTGCGGGGGTCTGCACGCGGCGTACTCCCGCAAATGTGAGAAATTCCTACAAGAAAAGAATATAATCAATGTGAAAGTAACAGAGAACATCACCTTCCCAGAGGCGCGAAAGAGGTTCGCCTCTTTCCCCCTGGGGAGGTATGCTGACGCAGCTCACCGGGGGGCACAGCGGCGTCTGGTTTTGGCGGGGACCCACTACTGCGAGTCGGACTTGGTCCCGCAGTGTCGTGTATGGCAGTGTCGTGTATGGGTCGGCGACAAAAACAGCACTGAAAAGGCTCAACCCAGTGCTGCATCTTGGCCTTCGCCTCTCATGCGGCGCTTTCCGCACTAGCCCTGTCGAGAGTCTGTATGTCGAGTGTGATAAATGGTGCCTAGGGCATCAGCGGGAGTATGTTCACTTGCTGTATGCATCTAAGATCGTGTCTCTCACCAACCATCCTGTTAATCCTATCAACGATACATCAAACTTGCAACTCTTTTTAAACTCTGAGAGGGAGGGAGGAGGCTTCTGCACTCAATGTCCCCCTTTTCAGACACGCACAAGACACCCATCCATAATTTCATTCCACCATGGCATCTTCGTCCTAATCATGCGACCTGTCATTCACGCAACTAGAAAAAAAATAGGGTACCCAGGAGTGCAATTCTGCAGCACTTCCTTTTCCTGCAGGACAAGTACAAGTGCGCAGAAATCTTCAGCGCCGCGTCGAAAACTGCTTCTACTGTCTCTTGTGCAGCACACGGACCTAATTTTAGTGTTACTAAAACAATGAATTTTCATAGCAGTATTTACGCAGCAGAAGCGTATGGCATCTTATTCGTTTCAAATCACATCATCACACATAAAATTCCCAAGTACATCGTTTACACAGATTCTCTAAGCATTGTGGAGGCACTGTCATCAGGAAGGTCGTCTAAAAACTATGTAATCAATGTCCTTTTAAAGGTTATAATGACTGCATATGCCTCAAATCTTCAAATAATTATATGCTAGGTACCTGGTTCACTGTGGGATCCCTGGCAATGAGACCGCCGATCAAATGGCTGGTGCTGCTGCTCTCATGACCACAGTTGACATAAAAACAGTACCGTACACTGACCTAAACACACACATCAGACGACAGCTTCGTAACACATGGAAACTATGCTGGAGTCAACAAACAGACAACATACTACACGTAATAAAACCACAATTGGGACGCTACATAACTGACTCACACAACAGATACACTGAAGTCGCCCTGGCTAGGCTGTGGATAGGCCACACACATGCAACGCACTCCCACCTGCTCACTGGACCTTCGCGACCCATGTGTGGCAGGTGTGGAAGGGACCTATCCGCCGTCCACATACTAGTAGTCACATGCAAGGCACTTGACACAACACGACACAAACATTTCCCTGAATTATACAGACAACACATTCCACTGCACCCATCATACTTTTTAGCCGACGAACCAATGTTTTCTAGCCGTGTTTTTAAGTTTTTATCTGAGGTAAAGTTTCTGCAGCTCTTGTCATATCACGTGTAATCATCCTGGTCCTATACACCAGCCATCTCCATTGTCTTTTGTTTTGCGCCACTTTTACTTTTACTCACATGTTTTAGTATTTACGGTCTCATCAAAAATTCAGTAACTTCTCTGGCGCTCTTTGCCCTTGTTGGCCTTGCGCCATTAAGCACCAACCATCATCATCATCATCACCGTTTTTGTTTTGGGTGGTGGTGTGGGTGCGCGCCGCATGATTTTGGTGAAGAAGCTAAGCGTCCTGAATGTATAAAAAGTGGCAAGTACCTGGTGTTATGCTTATTTTATTGTAAAACAAATGTTCAAACCCAGCCCCAACGAGCCGAAATTTTGTTGAAGCAAAACCAAGCCAGACAAATGGTTCGTTGTGGCGAGAACTTTGTTGCATTTACTTCTATGGCTATTTGTCGGGGAATTGAAAATATTTCGTTGAAGCAGAAATTTCGCTGAAGTGGAAATTGCATTGAAGCAAGGTTGCTGTAGTGGGTTTCGGGGGCCTAATTCTCTAAAACGACAGGCCGCCGTTTTGAAACGTCACAGTAGGGCCGTAAAAATGCATGTGTTCTCGGGTTGGGGCGCCGCTTTGAGGGGCAGCAGACAGGCGGAAACCTTGTTGAGCATGGTTTCTCAAAGTGGGTTCCGCGGAACCTAGGGGTTCCGCAGGACCCTCCTCAGGGTTCCGCGAGCCACTGATAAATTTTCCCTGGTTCCGCAGTCTCAAAGTCTTATATGGTGAACTTGAGGTGCGATCGATCTAAGGAACCTCCATTACTCACGCCCGAGTGTCAGTAAGCACATCTCGGCGCATAACAGAAACGCGCGAGCTGCGCAATAAATCTCGCCAGCAGCTTGTAGCCCGCCAGACTCCGAAAATGGGCCACGTGGTTAAACTATTGCACTTGAATCTCGGCCTTATATTACCCCCATGTGCATTTCTCCTGTTTGGAGATAGGTGCCGCTAGCGTACGCATTCGCGTAAAGTCTACGGGGGAAAAACGATACCCTTGCTTGCTTTTGAATTTATTGAACGTTAATGTGGCATGAACGGAATGAAAAACGGCGGGAGGGGGGGGGGGGTTCCTTGGCACTTAACGAAACTTAGCAGGGTTCCCTCGGACCAACATGCCTGAGAACCCCTGTTGTTGAGGATCCCTGTAAAACGACGGGGTGCTGTGCGCGTCACTTCGTGGCTTGTTTACAATGATCCTCAACGTGGTGTTCCCACATTTTCCGCCCCTGAAAGCGGCGCGCCCCCGCACAAAAACACAAGCGTTTGCATGGCGCTACTGCGTCATTTTAAAACAACGGCCCATCGTTTTAGAGAATTGGGCCCCAACTGTATATCTTTTATGAAAAAAAAAAAGGCTGGTGAAAACGATACTTTCTAATGCAAAATTCCAGCGCATGCAAACTGCAGTCTTCTGGGTGATGGCGCATACTTGCTGCATCTTGCAAAGAGATCGCAGCATCAGCGAATGCACTAAGGTGCGCAATATACTCTGGCATTGTCTCGTAGCACGTCGCCATGGGGGCCTCTCACCGCACCTCCCCTTTCCTGCTCTGTCTATCTTCAGTTGCCTCTCGGCCATCGCGCAGCGTGTTGCCGCCATAGCAGATGTTCTGCCATACCGCCCATTCCCTCACACTTTTGCCTCTGCTTTCCCACTCGTTCTGTCTCGTCTGTCTTGGGTGTTACAAGGAGGGACAATGGGGTGCGAAACCGCACCAGTGCATGGGTCTTTCTTGCGGGGCCAATGTCATGGCTTGCCCTGGAGCAGGCTTCCATGCGTGCTGCCCCCGCAGTGCTGAGAGGGACAGGGTGAGGGGGACAGGGTACGAGGGCTCTTGCATTGCCGTGCTCTTCCGGGGAGCTTCGGGGGCTGTTGGCTGATGTGCCAGGTAGGGCTGCCAAGCAGGTGCAGCGCTGCCTCGGTTTATTTATTTAGTTTATCACATACGTGCTGTGGGCACATATTTACGCAGCACTACTCGTGCGTCACAGCGAAAAGCATTGCCAAACAGGGCAGACACAAAATTTTGGGCTGAAGGAAAAGAAGTAGTGCCTAGCATCACAACAAACGAGCACTCCTCGGGGAGTACTTGCTGGTTTCGTAGAACACGGGCGCAAGTTGAGTGCACGCAGCATCTGCCCAAGGGGATGCGATAACGTTGGATGGGGTGTTGCACAAGGAACTTGCCTTTGTTACTGACAAGCAGGCGTTGGCAGCTGACTGAAAAGATTCCTGCGCATCAGCTTCGGTGACAGTTTGTGGCAGTGCGTTCCAATCGGATATAGCTTGCAGAAAAAGAAAACCGGAGAGCATTTGATTTTGTATGTGGAATTTCAACGATCTTAGCATGTTTGTTGCACGTTCAACACGATGCGTCGAACTGCACGTAGGTGGGAAAATCTGTTGCTACCTGATTATTAACGATGGTGAGCAAGAATTTTAGGCATTGTAGTTTGCGACATGCCTCAAGTGTTGGAAGTACTGATCGGTGTAGAAGCTCAGTAACCAGAGCGTGCCTGGCGTACACGTTGTAAATGAACAGGGGGACTTACTTTGGATATATTTGAACCAAGTTATGTCTGCTTTTGTGTGGAGATCTGAAGCAATGTCTGCGTTTTCTAACAATAGCCATACTAGAGATCTGTAAGCTTATTGTGTTGTTTTACTTGTGCAATGTGTTTTTGGTGCCTTAGAAACCACAAATGTCAAGTTGCTGTTGATGGGATGCCTCGAATACCGTATTTACGCAATTCTAACGCGCACCTTTTTTTCTGAAAAATATTCCCAAAGATCGCACGCGCATTACAATCAAGTACCAGTGGAAACAGCACTAGCGGTTGCTTATCGTGCATTATCGACTTAGCGAGGCAACCATAATTGCAGTTCTGCGAGCTAAGCACCAAAGATTGCACGACCTGCAGCAACGCCAAAATAAAATAATAAAAAAATTCCAAAACACGCATGCACGTACGAAAGAGGATGTGCACGCACTTATCCTCCTGGTGCGTGGTTTGGGCGCCAGCGTGTCACCAGCAAGGTGCCAGCCAGCGGGCACTGGCGAGGCTCTGCGGAGCCTTGCCAGTGCTTCCTGGGCCGGTGAGAGTTACAAATAGACGCTAGCAGGCAGCAAACGTCCATTTCCAGATAGCAGGCCCCTGCTTTTCTGAACTTAGCTGCGAGAAAGGAGACAGAGCAAGGAGAACCTATGCAGTACTGTGCAGTGCACCCCTTCTACAGTGGGGTTGTCCTTCCGTGACAGCCTTTCGCTGAACATTTCTGGAAATATTTTTCCCGGGTTTCGTGACTTGAATTTGGAAGGGCGGCCCCCATGGGTGGTTTATTGTGGAGCATGCAGCTAGAGGGTGACGAGATCCACCTAGCCCGATAACAAGTGAAGTTCTTGCGTAGTAAACGGTGCTTGTCTCATGCAGGAAACTTTTACTATTTTTCTTTTCCGTCGCCAAAATCAGGTGCACGTTAGAATTGAGGGCGAATTAGGTTTGAGTAAATATGGTATGTGTTTAGGTTTGAAAGATATTTATATTGGTTCCCAGTTCGCGGTGCACTATTGTTCAGGTTGTACATAGTAAATCCAAAAGGATGTCTTTCTCTCAATTTACAGTCATTTGGGCGCAGTATTTTTGCATGAAGGCTCATTTTCCGGGCACCACAACAGCAGATGTTTGCGTAGGGTAGTGTGGACCTCTCTCGATCGAACGGGTAGGCACGCAGCGCAGTCGTGGGTAAGCAGCCCGAGAAGCACATCAGTCGGCTGAGTAGCAGCACACGGTGGCCCTCTGCCCTCTGTCCTCCCCAGGGGACGACGGGCGGCAGGAGCTGTCGGCCGGAGGCGAGCCGGACGGGGGCCTGGTGAAGGACTCGGAGAGCGTGTACACGCTGTGGTGCAGCGGCCGGCTGTGCGTCGAGGGCATGCTGGTGGAGCTGCGGCTGCTCAAGCGCCAGGACCTGCTCAGCCTCATCGCGCAGGCCGTGCGCCCCGCCGCCGACCAGCTGGTGAGGAGGGCGTGGCCACAGTGCTCATGTTCGAAGGCCGCTTTATCCAGTGCAAACGCAAAGCTGTCAAGGTATCTATCTGCGACGGATTGTCAAAAGCTCCATGCAGGATGGAGAAGAAAAAAAGGCGTTACCCATTGTTGTTGATTTTGGCGTCAGAAGCAAACAAGAGCCACGGTGCAAGCTAGGCTGAGTGCGAGTGCTGCCACGTACCCTTGCAGTGTATCGACACTGCAGCAGCAGTCTTCCCTCCAGTAGAGATTGTAGTTGTAAACTATGAAAAAGCAGTGGCACCAGTGTTGCACTCGCACCAGGACACGCTTCCAGTGGGCCTGTATGCATAGGCCCTTGTGCTTTATTGGTGTTTTATTCCTGGTGCTTTATTTATTTATAACTGGCGCTTTATTCCTTTGGTATAGGTTTTTTTTTTTTTTTTTTCTGTCCCGTTTGTTAGCGCTGTTGTGAATTCCATTGCTGTTTCATTCTTGGATTACAGCTCTCTGATCCACTCAGCTGGGCATTTCCACACAGCACGAAAGAGGAGCAGGTTCAAAAGTGGTGCAGGTTTTACGCATCGCGAAAGAGCGGGGCGACAGAAAAGTGCGCAGACGCAGTGCCGCTCTGTGTGCTGTCCTGTCGTCCTGCTCTTCCGCGCTGTTAATCGCTCAGATGCGTGCCAACTGGCCTGCCTACAAACTGTGTTCTCTTTACACTTTGCAATAAAAGTGTCAGCTGGTGTTAATTTCTCATTGACTAGATTAACCTCGCTGACTGTAATAACTTTCTGCCTGCAGTTGACCTTAAATTTTCTACCAGTGTACCCAGTCGCACAGGCATATGTAGCTTACACCTCGAAGTGTTGTAAGCCAATATACACATCGCATGTGCACTAGTGGGGAGCTACTGTGACCTCGTCGACTTTACTAAGCCTAATACAGCCTTCTACAAACTGGCAAAATAAAGCCACGTTCTTCCGGGCACAAGTATAGTTGTGGCTCCGTTTTCACTGCGCCTTTTGAATTGTGACGACCCACCGGCAGCTGGCTGTGGTTGACGGGTCGGTAAGCTGGACAGATTCGGTGTAGTCTCGCCAATCTGGAATGGGAAATGTCATGGCAAACGCCGCATAAAATTGGCAAGGAGGAGGCAGAGAGGAGTGCAGCACTTTTCAGATTGATTTTTCTACTAAATAAAGTTGCGCAAAGGCACCCGCAGGGGTGGAAACATGGCGTAGGCGCTCCAGGCTTGAACTTGTGCAAGTAGTTCCGCAATGTTTACAAACCACTTCAGTGTAGCCCTTTTCACGTTGAAGCGGTACGGCACAAACAGACCAAGGGTAGGGGAGGAAACGCAGTGTCGCTTTAAAATTAAAATGCACGGGTGTGCGCTGGACGCACACCCTGGCTGATTTTTTACAACTGCTCTTAATTGGGACATTGGTGCCTGCTGGTGGGTGTCGTCACCTGTGCCCAGTGCAGGGAAGTCGGGGCACATGCACGCGTGTGCCGGGCAGCTAAGCGGTTGCAGTAAGGGGCCAGGCACTAAGTCCCCTGTGGTGGTGGGCAGCAGCAGCAGCTTGGGAAGGCCCCGTTGCTTGTGGCCCAGTGCAGCTGGCATCCCGGCTCCCCGAGGTGCACGCTGTCCGGACTGCTCCTGCTGGGCCCTCTGGAGGCCGTGCGTGCTCGTGTGGCACCGCGAGTGAAGCCTCGTTGCGTGCTGCTGCTGCTGCAGGTGGTGCGGGTGACGATGGGTGCCCAGTCCATGGACGGCTTCGTCATGTGCCTGGCCACCAAGAAGACGGCCACCCGCCTGCACAAGACCATGGCGGACCTGGTGCGTGGCCCTCCCTCTCTCCTCTCTCCCTGGGGGTCCTGTGGCCAACTCTGGCCCTCCTCTCAGGAGGAGCTTGTGCTGCGTGCGGGCTACCCAAGTCTTCTTTGGGGAGTCTGGTCGAGGTTTAGGGACACTGCCTGCTGGGCACTGGCCTCTTGGGCAGAAGGAATCCGTCCGTCTGACACAAGGGTGCCTGTCTGTTGGCCACTGCCACTGCCACCACTGAAGGGGCTTTCCCCTTCTTTTCTCGCGGCCATGGGAGGGGCTGTTGTTGACCAGTTACGGTGGACAGTCACGGGGGTAACACGTGTTCACCACGACCTCTCAGGAAGCAACTTCCAGCATGAAAGACAGTTGCAGCATGCGGGAAGGCCAGTCTGGAGAGTGTCACCTTTGGCTTTCCCTGTCCTCTGCCACTGTTGTTGTGGGCCACGGCTGTCCACTGGCCATCAAAAACCACCGCACTCACTGCCATGCAATGCGCAGGAATAGCGAGGGCCCTCTTCTAAGCCTTATTCTGCTCCGGTGTAGAGTGGGGGGAAAACTCCCCATGGAAACAGTTAGGGCTGTGCAAATTTCGAGATTTTCAAATACGAACCAAATAAGACAAAAAACTGTATTTGGAAAAGAGGGGAAACCGGGAACAAAGCACAAGTTTGTTTTATTCGAAAGATTTCGTTTTATAGTGCTCCCAGCGCTTGTCCGGCAGCAAACGATGCCATATTCACTAAGAAATTAATCAATTTAGGTTGAAATTTTGATTCTCCCACCAAGTGGTGTTTTTTCGGGACACCAGCAATGAAGTCATAAGTGCATGTATTCAAATGAACTTCCACTGCGCTCATTTGGCTCTGCAGCCTTGCTTGCCATCAGTCCTCCCAGGTGGCACTACCATACTCAGCCACAGACCGTTGTCCGCCGTTGCTTTATTTTTTGACCAAATTGCACCTGGCCTGTTTTTGTTACTGTAGAAAGTAACCGTTTTGTGAAACATGGAGTATCCTCGACAAACAGGGTCACGTAAGACAATGCTGCTAACGCCAATCAGCCAGTGTCGTGTAAGGCAAATCCTTAGTAGCAGACTCCTGTGCAGCTAAAACAAGCATAGTGCGCCCAGTACCAACAGCAGTGTGCATCGGTACTTCTGTGCTTACATGTATTTTCATAACTTTCATTGTTTACCTCACCATTCTTACTGCTGTAAAATAAATATGCGCTTTAATTTAATTTAAGCACAAATAGCTCATTCGGCAAGCTTATAAGCCCTGCCTAATTTGTGTTTGCCGGCCTCAGCCAGTCGCACAGCTGGGCATATGTAGGGTTGTTCGTTTTCGGGTTTTATATTTTTTCAAATTCGGGGGGTAAAAATCGGGCGGTATTTTTCAAACTGATATTCGGGGAAAAATCGGTTTTTTTGCGAAACCATTCCTTACTTCGGGTTTTTTCGGGTTAAATATACGGTTGTACTTATCAGAACTTACACTGAGCTTATCAAAACGTATCACGGGCTTTTTAAGTATAACACGTTAAATTTGGTGTTTCAAGCTGGTAATTGGGACAGACACCAGAGTATTATAGCAAATACAGTATACTACCCGAAATTTTGTGTTTGTTTGAAAATGAATCAGTGGTGTTTGAAAATGAATGAATCAGTAAACATTGACTCTTAGAAATTATACATTTTATTCTCGAAAATCTGGTCATCGATTTTTTACACGTCCTTGTTGACATACATTATCATCTGCATGCGCAACATGTCAGTCTCCATTCGAGATCTGTCCGGTCGTTGAACATATCTCAGCTGGGAGAAAGTTCTCTCCACATCACAGCTACCATTAGCTAGGCACAACAATGTCAGTGCAGCTTTTGCAAGCCTTGGGTAGCGAGAAGTAGAGTCATGCCAATACTCGATTAGTTCGACAGCTGGGTTTGTGGGGTTCGCTTCCAGCAAATACTGGTTGAACTCGTCATTAAGGGAATCTACATTGTCGGTTACGGACATGAACAGAGGTCGGTAGTCCTCAAATGACTGCCCCAGCAGACGCTTCTGAAACGGATCAAGGACGGCTCCCAACTTCCACAAAGTTAGCTGGTTTTCCTCTTTTTTTCCTTCTGGTTTTCATCGCTACAGGGAGGTTTATTCGGGGAGAAATCGGGTTTAACCCGATTCTCCTGAAACTTGTTCGGGGTGCAAGAATCGGGTAAAATCGGGTTTTACCCGAAAACGAACAACCCTAGGCATATGACATCAGAGGTTCTGTTCCGAGAAATGAGCTATTGGGTTGCATGGCCATTTCCTTTTTCCTGATTGTATAGCTTATTTGAGCAAAGTGTGCATTAAAAGTGGTGTCAGTATGATTCTAATGAGGCAGTTTTTCGAATGAACCAAACTTGTGTTTTGTCTGCATGGCCCCTTTAAAGGAGCCATGAAGACAACATACAAGTTGGGTTTATTAGAAAGACTGCTTAGTTCCGATAACAATGATACCAATATCATCGCAATCTTCGAAAAAATAACGGAGATATTAAAGAAAACGTGTGAAGCAGTGGCGACCCCCTAGCCAATTTTCCGCAACTTTTCTATGATGTCACGGAACATTGTTTGTGCGATTGGCGGCCGCCTAACTGACCTGTCGCGACGACACATGACTGTACTACTGTAATGGGGCCTGTAGTTCCATTTGACCGCATCACTTGAATGCTAACGTGCAGTTAACGCACTGAAAATTATGTTTTTAGTGCTGGCTCATATGACGTCACTCTGCTCATAAGACGTCACTGTGGCGCGAAATTAAGTTTTTTAATATTTCTTGCATTTTTTTCATTAAAAAACATCTTTTGTGGCTGTAATGGAGCTGAGTGAGATACCGAATCCTAGTTCTTTCAAATTACACGAAGTTGCATTTTCTCTTCATGGCTCCTTTAAGTTGTCTGTTGTACTGTGTAATTGTGCGACTTGCTTTTGAACTGCGTTAACAACTGCTTAACACATCTCAACTTTTTTTTCTACAATCATTGAGCAGTGCCAGCATGTTCTGAACGAGAGACCAGGCTAACCTCACCAGTATCATTAAAGACTATTCTCTCTCTCTCACAGGCATGTTTGGATGCCCTGCATTCCAATTTGAAGTTCAGTTTGGGAAGCCGTAATTTCTGTGGTGGTATGTAAAGCTGCCTGCAAACCATCACAGTCAGGGCCAAGGGCCTCATAATTGGCAATGAGTGAACTGTACGAGACGCACGCGTACAGCACGACCACAAACGGCTCGGCAACACCGCAGGGCGTGCCCAGCTAGTTTTGAAACACTTTATGCAACAATATTTTTCACCAGCGTGTGCATAGAAGCGCAGTGCGCTGGCGCGCCTGGTGGTGCCGCCGAGCCCACTGAGGGTTGCCCAGGAGGCGGACCAGGGAAGCGGCCGGGCGGCAGCAGGGGCCAGGCCCACTGGTCCGAGACGCGGTGGGTCCCAAAGGAGCCGGACACAAGGCACCGCCACACAAACCGAGTCCCAGAGCATTGTGTGGGCAGATGATGTTGAGCAAAGCGCTAGCTTGCTTGAACGGATAGCGACATAACTTCAGGCAATGTGAAGAAAGAGTGAGGCATGTGAAGTAACTGGCCCAGGCGATGGTTGGGGAGACAGGTGCGTCGCCAGTTCAACCTATTGTATGCTCTTTGCGTTTTAAGGACACCTGGTTAGGCTGCCGTATTTCCTGCTTAAATGTCACCACTGACCATGTGTTCATCCATGCGCTGTCTGTCCCAGCACCGCAGCCCCTCGCACCAGCTTGGGCTCGTAATTTGGGGCCTGGCAGTGTATTTCCAAACACTTGGCTGCACAGTGCACCATGTGGCATGTGTCCTCGTGCGGTATTGAACGTTAATTAAACGAGGTCATAGGCTGCACCCCGAACCTAAAGCGACCCGAACCTAAAGCGGTGTGCCAAATCACTATTTATAACAAGAACAGCAAGAAGAATTGAGTTCTTCCAGAGTAAAAAAAAAAAAAAAGAGTTGAGTTCCGAAAATAAAACGGGCCGTAAAAAACTTCGAGTGGCCAGCTGAGGCTCGAAGCCAGGCCGTCAGTGCAAGTACCCAGAACTCTAACTCGAGGCCACAGAGCCCGAACGGCAGGATCATTTCAGGCAGCAGCTCAGTAGAATAGCACACGCACTGAGATCACATGTGTCACGTGGGCCGCTGTGCAGTGAAGTGTTTGGAAACATGCGGCCTGGTGGCAGTGGGATACCGCGTTTGCGCAGGCTGCACAGGGTGTCCATGTTGACGGGTGAATGCCACAGTGTGGCGGTGGCTGAGCAGCTCCCAGGTGGTCGTCTTGCGAGGGTGTGCGCCGGCTGGGTTCCTGGTCAGTGCAGCGGCACGTACCCGTAGGGGGGAAGGCCTGGCCACGGCTGAGTAACCGGCTCATCTCGGCTCCCTCGAGGCGGGGAGGCCGTGGCAGTGTCTTGTGGCCAGCACTGTCGCACTACTCCCTCCCGCACGTGCGCGTGTGCCTCTTTGCATTGGCGGGAGCTGGTTGTGCCGCGAGTGTCCAAGTGCAGCGCAGGAGCCTGCGCGCCCCAGCCCTCCCTGCTGACTGGCCGACCCTCCTCCTTCCCCCGCAGAGCACGTACTGCCCGGAGAAGAAGCGTCCCGACAAGTACGGCCTGCCCGCCAACTTCACCGTGCTCTCCGAGATGGGCGAGGTGGCCAACGCCATGCTGGACGCCAAGGTGGGTGCGGGCTCTCCTTGCGGGGGTGCCTGCCTGCTGCCAGGGGGGGGAGAGGGGGTGGACCCGAGGCACAGCCGTCATTCAGGAACGCCGTTTCAAATGGCGCGTCTGTGTCTTGTGCGAGAAAGGCTTCTTTTTCCTGGATCACTCGCGGAACAGCCTGGCCAGTCTTGCTTTTGGGGCAGCTCAGGAGGCCATGGGAAAGTGGCACGCAGCGGCGCGCTCTTTCCGGGAAGCCCAGGCAGAGATTGCAGGGGTGCACCTTGCAGATATTTGGAAGCCCCGCCCCCACTGTGGTGGCTTAGGCTCTGCATAGCGTGTGGCCACATTCAGAGTTCCTGAATCCTGGAACTGAACCACTGTGTGCAGAATCGCGATTATTTGGCGCTTTCTTTTTCCTTCTCAAGGGCAGGTTTGCATAATCCAAGAAATGCTACCTGCGGCTGTAGTAGCACTTGGAATCGCGTGGCAGAAATGTGCAGGACATTAACACCACTCTGCATGGTTATGATGCCTGTTTGTTTATTGCAGACACGTTCAAGTCCCGTGCGATGCAGCGGAAAAAAAGGGGTAAAATTCAAAACTTTGTGCAGCCTTGAGGGGTGTGCTAATGCAGGAGCTTCCAAGCATCTGAGCAACTATTGGGCTATTTGATTCAGTTTCCATTTGAGCAGCACTATTTTGGAGCCTCAAAGATTTTTTTCAATGTTTGATAACACAAACAGCGTAGGCATGCATGCCTTGTTGAAAGTGAGAAATGCTCCCCAAAGCACCACAACAAGTTTTGCTAGCCAGGCACTGCCAGATGCACTCTGGGTGCCTGGGTGCCTGTATTGCACTGCAACAGAATAGCGGGTATTCGTCCTTTCTCGTCCCAATATTCATACTGCGCGAAATGCAATGCTATGGGATGTCGCCTGCTTGTGGAACAATGTGTGGTTCTGTGTTGTCCGTAAGGTGGCGCTGAACCATAGCCTCCTGTACAACGCCATGTGCCTGCTCAGTGCCAGAAATTCCGCCGTTCTCTCTGGTGGTGCCCTAATCCCAGGTTCTCCTGTGTTGGCGAGGGCACGGTCAACATTTGTCTTCACACCTGGCAACAATGAGTGGCTTAAAAAAGTTGTCAAGGCCCTTTGCAAACAAAAAATACATTTTGTATAAAGGCGACTCTGGCTCTAGCACTGACGGGCAACTCCTGTTTGAACAAGAAAGGTATAGAAATTCACGAGGCCAGAAACAAAACCATCTAGCTAGGGTGACGCTAGAACTTAACAGTGTAATTATAAAAACACATGGTCTTTCTCGGGCCACCTTGTTGGTTAGTAAATAATTTAACGCAAAAGCTTTTTCTGCGTTTCCATCGATTCAGCCAGAAATGTGACGGGCGAGTTCACTAGTGGGTTTGTGATCCACTAGGAATTGATCAATTATTCGCTGTGTGATTGATGAGGTAAGAATGAATGTACCGGGGAGAAGTAGCGAGAGAAACAAGGGAAGCACATGCAGAATGTTCATCCTAAGCATATATAGGGGCTCTCAAATACTGAGCATCGCCTTGAGCTAAAGCTTGAAGTCGTCATTCTGTGCGCAGCAGCCAGGCATTATGATTACCGCGTCATCAATATCTCTACTACATGCGCGATGGCACCATTTCGTGGAGCAGCGGCAGCGGAGAAATGGGGAAGGGATGGAGGACGGTGGGCTTAAAAGTTAGCCGCAGAACGAGACTCGTAAGTAAAAAAGGGGAGCTCAACTGTTTGGACATCTTCAAACAAAATTTAATTAGTATGATTTAATTATCACTAAACACCAAATCAAGAATCATTATTTTTCACTTATCAACTCCTATAGAGCGGGAGAAAAGTTAACTGGCTTTTATCGCAGTAGTGACAACCGTGACAACGTGTGTACATTTTGCTGTGAAACTCCCGTAGTGAACCCAACAGGGCGAGCGTGCAGGCGGGAACAGTACACTGTAGTAGTTCTGTGACGCCAGGCATAAAGCTTCGGTCTTTAATACTGGCTGATGAAGTCCAAGCTCGCCGTTTTGCGGACTTTTGTAACTGGAAGACGCCTTCGCGTAGCAGACAACGCCAAGGGGCGTTTCAGTTCACCTCCGCTTCAAACGGCAGTTCGCATCGGCATGGCCATCGAAAAACCTGGGAACTTGGCGCCCCCACGGGGAACGGGCTGCTCCGATGGGTTTCGGGGCGACAGAGCAGGCACACTCGGTTGTAGAGGTGGCTATGGCTGAACGTAGCACGTCAGTGGTGCCACCATACTGGTGCACGGGGGGGCCCATACGGACTTCAGTCGCAGGGGATCACATTGGGCAAGATTCTGTTGGGAACAGTTTTGGCAGCCCAGCGAGAGAGGCACAAAGGGCCAGGGCCGCCTCTTGTCCCCTTGGCCAACTCCAGCCTCCCCCTGGCCTTCGTGCTTCCTACTCACGGGAGCCCAGTCGACAGCAGCTGGGCTCTGACGTGGATCCCCAGCTTTCTGACACATAACACGAGGCACAATGGCTGCATACTTCTTTTAAAACACGTTGTCGCGACTACGTCTTCCGTAAAAGAAGAGAACACTGGTAACACAGAGAGGATGTCCGGTCACCGCCATGGTTTCTCGTTGTCGTCTTCTGCTCGTTCACTTCTTCGTCCTCGCGGAAATAGAGTTCCCACACAGGTAGTACTGTCGAACCTTTTCTTCTTTGTAGCGCAGTTGCGGATAAGGAAAAGCCTAGCTGTGTTCTCATGCAGTCCCCGAGTCCCCAGTTTTGTGATGAAATGACTGAGAAAGCTTGTACCTTTTTTAAGAATCTTCTTTTCTTTTCATTTTCTTTTTTAGTACAGTATACAAGGTGTGGGGACCACATTTGTCCCCATGGCTTGCTTAACACTTTCGTGACCGTGGGAAAACCGCTTGTTTTTGGGTGTCCCGGGAAATTTTTTTTCTCGCCACAGAAGATGATGGATGTAAAGTGTAAGTTATGAGATGAGGGAGGAAGAATGGGGCTTTCCAGCAGTAATAATTTCAAGCAACAGATGCATTAGAAATGTTATCCTAAAATTGTGAGTACAAAAAAAAGTAAGAAAAAGAAAAAAAATTGATGATAACCTCAATGCTACTTTGCACACTGCAGACATAAAAACAATTTGAAATATACACTTTGAATATAAAACGCTTATAAAATAATACAGCAAGAATGAGCTCTATAAGTACAAAAGTTACTTTCATGCAACACTAGAGCCTACCGGTTGTTTTTGGGTATTCCAGGAAAAAATTTTTTCTTGCCACACCCTCCACCTATCCCCCAGTCCCTCCCCGATACACTGAAATCTTTTATCGCTATCGCCAACTATGGCTTCAATAGCATATTTACACAATTTTAAGTTGACTCAAATGTAGGTCGACCCCCCAAAATTTCATCTCTCTCAAAAGAAAAAAAATGCAAGCGCAAGAAGCAGCCCGTTTGAACGCTGCTGTGAACGAGTGCCGAGAGAGTTCTTCGGGCCCAGGGGGTGACGGCCCAGGACACTCCTGACAGGACGATTCAGGACGACACAGCCGCCTAGAAAATCGTATCTCAAGGAGAAGCTGTTCCATCAACTACCAGTACCCCCCATACGGCTTCCATCAATGATCGATGCTCCTTCAAGAGCCGTGCACTCGTGGTGTGCGCATAGAGGTTAAAAAAAGAACAGCTTTTGTATAAGCACGCGGAATGACCATGCGCTGTGGGTTGAGCACGAAAGTTGATTCCAATCATGCGGACACATTCGCTGTGCGATGACACTATCGAAGTTACGGGCAGCGGCACTGCCGCGCAATATCAAAACAAACAACCTGGCGGCTGACAGAAGCGGCCGCTCGTGATTTCCTTTGATTCGTGAGTACGTTACTCGTATTCAAGAAGCGGTTGTTCGTCTCTAATAAACAAAATGAGTATTACCGAATACCGTGAATCAATGCATGGTGCTGACGTAGGCACAATCATATCACGTTCAGTGCACTTCCAAACGTGCTGGTGGCAAGTTAGCCGCTCTAGGTACGGTGGACCAAGCACACAGATCGGGAGCGCCAACTTTCAAAGTCGGCGTCAGCTTTATTGATGCTAGAATGTATGCAATGGTAAACGCTACACTTCGACCGTAACCATAGAAATGAGGGTGTTACGCTTTCCCCAGCTCGTAGCACCCCTGATTTCTCATTTCTCTTGCCGTTACAAGTGGCACAAAGTTCGATTTCGATTCTAAGTCGACCCCCCAACATTGGATTGTCAAACATGGAAAAAGGGGTTGACCTACAATCATGTAAATATGGTACCCTCCTCCTTACCCATACCTCATCACACAGGCGGCTCGCATTTAGCGTCGACTACAGACCAACACGCACTCCACCACACCTCTCCCTCCACTTACCCCTACAACTGCCCCTCTTGCCCTGTCCCGAACACCACCTACCACCCGGTCTGGGAACGCCCCTACGCGCCAAACCCCCTCCCTTCCCCATCCCCTGAGTGCGAGCTGGCCAGCTCACAGTGCGAGGACCAAGAACGCCTCGTCGCTCGCGCCCAAGCAGCTGTGCTGGCTCGCGGCTATCTTAAGAAAGCCACCACTTTTATGCTCAATGAACATTTTCCAATCCAAAAACCGACAGAAGATGATGCATGCTAAAGTGTAAGTTATGAAACGATAGAGGAAGAATGGGGCTTTCCAACAGTAATACAGTGAAATCTCGAGGATACGATCCCGGGTGATACGAATTTCAGGATGACACGAATTTCTGTGAAGTCCCGGCAAAATTGCATTGTTTGCATTGCTTTCGTGACCGAGCCTATTCCCATCAATAGTATGTTATGGATGAATACAAATTCAAATTTTGGCGCCCCCTGAGCGTTTCTGTGCAGCTAACGCCATCCAAAGGGTAAAAGAGGAAGTATTTCATCAGTTTCACCTTTGAGTTCCTCTTCTCCGCTGTGGGGGGCCTTAATTAAGCCCTTCACAGTCGGGCGCGCGTGGTTTCGGTTGCAGCGTTGATGCTGCTTGCCGATGCTCCATGGAAACAGCAAATTTTGACGGATTTTGACGAGTGTGAGCTGTAATTTCTGGATGATTGTAGGAGCACGGACACATCAGATGACTTCGATTCGTCAGACTTCACTATGGGCGGTGAAAGGGCATCAAGCTGCCCCAGCACGTTGGCCGGTATTTGCCGGCAAGTTTCGCTTTCCCCTCGGTTCTTTCTAACGCTGCCACGCGTTGACGTAAACACATCTGGCCTGTTCTAAAGGTCAGAGCTCTTATCTGCAGGGTGTCTGCTTCTTTTGGGCGGGACCACTTGGTGCCAGCTGCACAGTGGAGCCAACCTTTGTTTCATTGCATCAAGAAACTGCTTTGCGCGGCGGCATGATAGGCGCTAGTGCTTATATTTTCATATGTACAGTTGAACCTCGTTATAAGAGACATGGATGTAAGAGACAAATGGGTATAAGGGACGCTATTCACCCACATGGTTGGCTGCCCTATCTTTCCCATTAAATTGACCTCTTTTATAGCAGACATCGGATGTAGAAGACAGTTGGTTATAAGGGACAAGTCATGCTTGAACTTTAGTCCATAATCTCACTTGTAACAGACATTTTAACTTTAGATGCGGTGCCACCAGTCCCTAGCTGCAGTTGCTTCCGTTGTGGAAACAAAGGGGGACGACAGACGCCCGCACTGAAACACACAGTGGTTCAGTCAGCCATTAAACGACAACGAGAAGCCCTGCCAATGGAATTGCAACTTACAAAAGTGGTTGAAGTTTACGGCCATGCATTGGAGTGCGACTGCACATGCGGGCTCTCCCACTCGCGTAGCTCCCAATCAAGAAGCATTGCAGGTGTCGGTCCTGCAGGCCTGATGAATAGCCAGAGCACGCAGCGGAAGAAGCTGTGTGCTCTGGCTATTCATCAGGCTTGTGAACTCAACATCTACGATTCACCTTCACAAGCAGTGAAAGAGAAAGCTTGTACAAGCTGTTTTAAAAAACAGTGTATATACAGTCATGAAGCAAACAAAGATTCAGAATTATTTCATCAATTCTGGGGGCCAAACATAAATTAGAATGAATCTCTTGCAACACACTGTAGCATTCTTTTGAGCTTATTTTAGTCGTATGGTGCCTGCATTGAACAAGGGGTTGACCAATTAGTGAAAACATGGTTCCCTGCTTATGAGACATCTCGTATAAGAGCAAAAACTGCTCCCCGGTACGTGTCTCTTATAAAGGGGTTCAACTGTATGTAAATAAGTTTTGTTCACACAGAGCTCATCTTTGTTGTATTATTCTATAAGGGCCTTGTATTCAAAGTGTATACATATTTCAATTTTTTTTATTTACCCTGTGTAAAGTAGCAGTGATGTTTTCATCATTTTTTTCTTTTTCTTACTTTTTTGTTTAGGTAATTTTTTGATAATATACATATTCGTAACAAATCTTTTGTTTGAAATTAATACTTTTGGAAAGCCCTTATCGTTCTCTATCAGTTCATAGCGTACACTTCAGCATCAGTCATTTTTTGTGGCAGGAAAGAAATGTTTCTTGGACTACCCAAACCCAACCGATTTTTCCACGGTCACAACAGGGCTAAGGTATAGCGTGTGAGAGAACAGTGGGAAAAAGTCGCCACGTGTGGGGCCCTGCACCCTTGAGAAGGCCTTGATAAGGCCTTGAGAGAGTCATTCGAGTATCCTTGAAGTCTCTTGAGTCCAGCTCCGAGCCGGATGCCTCTCTCAACACTGTTGCTCAAGTTGTGCTGCCAGTGCCTGGCTGCACACGGCCATTGTATCCTGTGCTGGAAGTGGGCTGTCGTCCCATGGCCTGCCTCCTCTCAAGAAACATCCCGATGGCATGTTTCTTGAGAGGAGTGTGGTCAGCCCAGAAGCTCCCGCTTGGAGGGGCTTTCCTCAGGGGCATAACAGGCTATGCTGCTGCGAGCTGCGTCGGCAGCTTCTTCCCTCCCTCTGCCGAGTGCTTGTCCCTGAGCGCCCCGTGTGTGTGCAGGTGCTGTCGGTGATCAAGCGGTACGAGGAGTGCATCGACTACATCCACATGTCCGACCAGTACTCGGGCCCACGCCTCCAGGAGTGAGTGACCCGCACGCTGGCGGCCGCCTAACAGCCCAGCTCAGCCCCCTCTTTCACGACATAGTGCCAGTCAGCTGTGGTCCTGAGAATGCCCACACGTTGGCGAATCCCCCCCCCTGTGCCACACAGCCGGTGACAGAATCTTTTAGGTTAAGGCAGAAAAAATCGTCCAGACGCTTTTTCCCATTTAGTTGCTCCCATTAGAAGAAATCCTTCCGCTTAAAAATGTAGCCACTGCATCAGAGTTTGTTGGGGAAAAGCTAACCAACTGTACAAGAGGAGTAACGCGGGCCACTTGGTACATAATGCTTGAAGCGAAAAACAGGACAAAAGGGCAGACTGGACACACGCAGCGGTGACTGCCAACTAAAGTTTTATTGAAAAGAAAGGGGGTTTTTAAACATGTTTTTCAGAAAGAACATATACAAAATAATACCGTACTTACCCGATTCTAACGCGCACTTTTTTTTCCGGAAAAATAGGTCAAAAAATCGCTAGTGCGTTAAAATCGGATACGAAACCGAAACTGCCGAAACAGCGGAAATTGCGTCCCACCCATCGCCATCGCCATCTCAAGATGGCACCAAAGCTTGTAGCAACCATGGAAGAAGAAAAAGTTAGGAGACGGCATGACGTCACGCAGCTAGCCTTCGCAAGCCCACCTCCGTTGAAGCCGCTCCCTCCTCCGCCGTTTCCCTTTCTCAAGCCGCCGGAGTCGGCCCAGCACGTGACCTCCATGGTCGGCTGCGCCGGCGGCGGCGGCAGTCTCCGACTCCTTCGCATCTCTCGTGTTTGGTTGGCGGTAGCTTTCCCCCGTCCTTCCTGTATTCGTCTGCTCGGCAATCTCACGCCCGCGTCTGTGCGGGCGGGAGTGCCGCGTTTGTGCGAAAGACCAAAGCCATGGGAAAAAAAAAACCATCACGTAGCAGGCTTTGCAGAGCCGCAGAGTGCTAGTTTCGAGCAGACGAAATTGAAGAGCGCGCAGCGGCCCATAAACCCCACCGCGCGCTCTCACACAGCGGCGCGGTGGTGTCACGTGGTGCAGCGATGTCCTGGGCCAACTTCGATTTTACTTTTTATGCATAGGCTTCACGTTTCTCTGGTGGCGCCGTCTCCTAACTTTTTTCTTCCTCCATGGTAGCAACGATTTTTCAGACGGAGGAAGCATAGGCGCCTAGGCTTTTCTATCGGCGTTTACACAAATCATCAAATCATTCCACTTGCGCGCTTGATAACAGCAATGGCAGCAGCGGCTCTCATGCGTTCAAAACGAGTGGTCGGCTGAAGCGTGTGCCTCTGGAGAAGCTCACGGGATGGGCGTGCGAGGCGTGGGCCATGATCCCATCGACCATGGTTGAACGTTCGTTCAGAAGTGTGGCATCGCGAATGCGCTGAGATGAGTGAGATTACTTCGAGAAATAAATCGCCTGTTTCTCTCGCATTCGTTTTTCTTGCTCACAAAGTTCTGTGCGCGCTACAATCGGTGGGGCAAGTTTTTTCGTTTTTTTTTTTTTTTTTTTTGCCAGGAAAATCGGGTGTGCGTTAGAATCGGGGGCGCGTTAGAATCGGGTAATTACGGTAGATATAACAGTGCTAGTGATTATGAAGCGAGATACCTAATCTCCTTGTCCGCTAATTCCAACGAAGGACTGCTGATGCAATCTTTCCCCCATTTTTTTTATTATTTAATAAATGTTTGGTTTACAAAATGCGTTATTGGAAGGAGGGCCCAAAGGAGGTCCCAAGTTAGAAGGAGGTCCCAAAGTAAAAACTGTCGGGGGGACTTGCTGGCTCGAAATACAGTAGAATCTCGATGATACGAATCTCGCGGGACCGCGAAAAATATTCGTATCATCCGAAATTCGTATGAACCAACACAGACCAAAAAATTGAGCGCTGAAAAAAGTTTTCGTTTATTTCTTTTCTTACTTTCGCGTGAACAAATCTGATTTTTTCTGCTTTTTTTAAACCCCCACGTCACAAAGCAGTCCTTTCTGGAGCGCGTAACGCTTCGCCTAGCTTCGCGCTTGTCTCCTCACTCCTGGTGTCCAAGCTCGCTACACGCCGCAACAGTCAAGCGTGAACCGCATGGTGCGTTTTCGCACGCGATTCGCACGCCTCTGCTTAGCGCGCGCTGTATTTTTAAGGCCGCATTGACGATTTCGCGCCCGCGGTATAACCTACCTCGGTGAGAAAAAGACGCTGACGACTTGCGAAACGCTCGAGACAGCCCGCTGGCTCCGCCCGAGATGTTTAGGCTTAGCACTCCGGCAGATATTTTATGGGCGCTTTCACTAGCGGCGCGGATGGTGTTTTATAGTACCGTTTTCGCCAACGTTATCAGCTCCTTTACTGCACAAGAAACTTCGTGTCTGCCTTGAGCGGCATTTTAAAGAGCGGCTAGATGCAGTCGCTCAAGTGGCCGTGCCACTTCGCGGCCGAAGCCGCCGCCATGTTACCGCCGCCGGCCGCGGCGCGCGCAGCATGCGAGAGGTTTCGCGGCGCGCATGGGGCATGTGGGGCCATTTTTCGCGAGCAGGAAACAACAGCCCGGCCGTTTCTGGAGAAAGAAGAGTGACAAATGGGGAGAGAGAGCCGTCACTTGCTTGTTCGGCAGTCGGGCGCCTCGCCGGCTCGTTCGTATCATCCGCCGGGCCGCGCAGGTCCGTTCGTAACAGCCGAAATTTTTCCCATTGCAAACAATGCAATTTTGCCGGGACTTTTCAGAAATTCGTATCATCCCGAAATTCGTATCACCCAGAATCGTATCATCGAGATTCTACTGTACTTACGAGAAGGTATAATGGCAGAATGGAATGCACATAAAGTAAATAAAACCATTACCATGTCAGGGTCAGGCGACAAAAGACAAATTCTTTTCCATAATAACATCACATATTTTTGTGCCTCAAACTCGTGCAAAGTGTGTAAACAATGCATTGTGTGTAAACAATGCATTGTGTGTAAACAATGCATTAAAAACCCTGGTTATCTGACGCGATTTCCTGCCTTACCCGCGTTACCAAACAAGCCAGGCAAAGCATGCAGCCGGTCAGCGGACGGCATGCAAGTGCCACGGGCCTGTTCTGCGGACCTTCCCTCCGGCATAGCCGTCTCATCTGTCTCCTCTGCACCATCTCTTTCCCCTCCTCCTCCTCCTCCTCGCTGGCCTCTCTCCTTGTCTTGTTGCGCAGCGGTCACGAGGTTCCTCTTTCCCACTCAGCACTGAATTGCCCACAAGGTTACGCTGACAGGTTTCCACAGTTGTTTTCTCATGATCGCATGTGCCATAATTTGCACTGGCTTGCAGGAATTGGGGTAGCAGGTTTGTTTTAATTCAGCATGAGTGACACCTGCACTCACTCTATGCATTTGCCTTTTTTAGTGGTTCGGGTTTCCGAACCCTGCAAAGCATTAGCTTGCAGTTTACATTGAAGTTTCTTGCAAATCTGTCCCTCAAAACTGAATTTATAGGCGTAGTTGTTGTTCAGATTTTGCGACGCTTTTTCACGGTCCCATCAAAGTCGTATAATCGGGGTTCCACTGTAGTAAAGAACACGAATGAAGCCTAGCGTGAAACACAATTCGCGTGATTGAAGTGCGCTTTTGTCGCTTGATGCACATGCTTCCGCTTCATGAGCATCGCTGTTGCACGCCGCCATGTTCGAAGACCCGTTAGAGGGGCCATGCAGCACTTACCATCAACTACTTGGAATGTATTTTGGGGTAAAGTCTATTGTCCCAGCAATCTCCTCCCGCAAGAATTATGAAAATCCGTTCACTATCACCGAAACTACGCGCGATGAAAAATCGCACGTAATTGTTCCCTCTCAACTCGACCGTGGACAGTGCGACGAAAGCTGTGCGCTCTCTCCCGGGAAGGGGGGCGGCTTGCGGCGTTCTCTTCGGCGGCCTTCGATATATCACAGGCCGGGGAGTTCTCTCCTTTTCTCCGCAACATGGCGGGCTCTATTTTTGGTCTGGTGCCACAAAAAAGCAGGCATGGCTGCCTGCTCGCAAGCGCGCGCTGGGCTGGTAGGGCATTTTTGAAGCAATAAACGTTTGTCGTCGAGTGGTCTGGTTGAAAGGGAAGCATTGAGCTCATCACTCTAACTCTGCATGCCCTGAAACCCAATAAAAATGGCAAAACTGTGTGTACAGGTTCAGGCATAGAAGAGGTTGGTACCCAGTGCCGACGATGGTGGATCGTTGCAGGAAATGTGCGAAATAAACCGCAAAGTTGACCAGTGACAGCCAATCGGACAGCCATGGCCTCAATGACGTTGTTTAGGCCATGCCAGGGATGCATAATGAGCAGAACTGAAGAGAGCGCAGTTGGTTTTTTGCGTCTTTCACAGCAATTTGCACGCTTAGTGCTTCACGTGCACGTCTAATATTTGGCTCAGGTATTCCTGGCAGTGTAAGCTAAACGTTGCGCAGGTTTACTGGCACTGCCCAAGGAGTGTTGCAGGGTCCCTTTAATGAAGCTCGCTCTGTTTTCCCCCGTGAACAGTTGCAGTTGTGTGCTAACCACACCAGCTGTGAGATGAAGGCACAGCTGCGTGTAGAAAAACAGCTGGATTCGTCCATATGTGGCATACATGGGGACGGGTAGACTTGTCCGGTACGAATGTTGCACCAAATGGCTTGACGAGCAACACGGACACGGTTGACTGCGTAACAAGGCTTTCTTCTGCTGCAGAAGCTTTCGTACTTGAAAGACGGGATTTCCATTCAGGGCAGCGCATGTCGATAGCATGCCCCTTGCAGCTGTCCTGGCATCAAAAGGTCCCTTCCTTAGCCGTGATTTGTCCCGTTGGCATGCGCGGTTGATCTGAAGACAGCTGGGTGGGAAGGCGTGTTCCTCAGCGAAATGGGGTGCAGGCACATGACCCAGGAGGGTTTACAAGTCACCTAGCATTGCAGGAATGGCGCGCTATGCACGGCCAGCCGAAAGCTGTCCACGATGGCCTGCCAAACAACGCATGGGGCCCGATGAGGTCTTTAGAAACCCTAGCGCTAGAAGGTCGTAATTGTTAATGTCCACTGTGCAGCTTTCCAGACATATTTGGCGCTGCTGGAGTTTTTTCTTCCCGTCTTTGGATGGTCAAGCTCAGCAGGAATTGCTCGTACTGGTAGGCCTGTGCGAGGGGCGGGAATGGGAAGCACACGGCTATGTAGTCATTGCATAGATGTGTGTGCAAAGTTTGCTCGATAGCGAAATATACCAGCCGAACTGCTGGCATGTTTTCCTGCACCAATTTCAGGTTGCCGTGGTCCTTTAAAGGGACACTGAAGTGAATTTGTCAAGCTCCCGTTTTTGCTTGCACTGCGTAGACTGCCTCAAATTAGCACACTTTTCATCGTTTATCTGGTTGACAAATTGGTAATTATTCTACAAAGCGCGAAAGAAGGAAAACTACCATGCGCGGTTTGCGGCGGCCGCACCAACTAAGCTGTGACGTTGGGAGGAGGGGGCACCGTGATTGGACGCTGCCCAAGGTTAGCAATCAAACAAGTTTCGGTTTCAGTTTCGGTTTTGTAAAACAACATGTTTGACATCCGATGGCGTCGTTGGATGGGCATCCTCAATATCCCAGTAATCGTAGTACCGCGCTTGTGCCATGTTGTCGCCTGTAAAATGCATAATATAAACCTCCCAGGACGGCTTGGAATCGTAGCATTCACTAGCCGAGGCCTACGCATTGCATGAACGCCCTCCGCGTCCCCGCAGCTCACGTCTAGCAATTGCATTTCTTAGACGGAAAAGCATTCGCAGATGCGTAGTCGTGCTGCTGACCGCTGTGCTTGTTTGCCCAGCGCAAAAAAGTGCTTCCCGCACCCTAGTTTTACGCTGTACGGTAAAAATATCAGTTGATTTTATTTCCTTAGTACCTATATTGACTTCGCTGACTCTTCTCCCCCTTCAAGAGGCCTTATATTTTCCTACTGACGTACCAGTCAGCGAAGCGTCGCATGTGCGCTTGTGCAGCGCTTGTGTGAAGCGACCTTGACTTGGAGATAGATACAGTGTACAAACTAACGAAGTAAAGACAGGCACATTCTTCCATTCACAAACGTAGTGGCTTAGTTTCAACTGATCGAGCGAACTGCCATTGACTGCCGTCGGCGGCCGGCGGACTAAACGTTGGGCCGACTGACTAGTTCGCGGAAGGTCGGCGAGCCGTGCAGTAGCGCAGCCAATTGCCAGCTCCTCTCCTGCTGACGTCACACGAAAACGCCACAGAAAATGGGCGAGAGTGCAGAGAGGAGGACAGCATTTTCGAATTGATTTTTCTACTAAATAAATTCGCTTAAACGCGCTCAGAGTGGTCGAAACAGGGCCTAGGGACTCCGTTCTACAATTTGCGCTCGTAATCCCGCATTGTTTACAAATCACTTCAGTGTCCCTTTAAGCATTCAGGGGTTATCTGCAACGGCATTGTAGCCGTGTGAGAGCAAGTGAACACGCTCCCTGGGCTTTGGCCAGGATAAACGGTTGCAGCTACGACATTCTTGCAGACCTGTCGTACGGGATTGTTTATGTATCACGAAACTTGCGCTGAATAGACATAAACAGACGAAGGAAGACAGCCGATGCGCAACTCAGTTGTGAGTTGTGAGTTCCGCATCGTCCGTCTTCCTTCGTCTGTTTATGTCTATTCAGCGCAAGTTTCGTGATACATAATGCACCAACTAGCCCAACAGCACATTATACGGGATTGTTGTGTTGAAGGCATGGTCTTGCAGCAGGTGCCAGCAGAAAGGGTTCAGACGGGGATGAATTATGAAAGTAATTCATGGTTTTCATGGATGTATCGAGCACTCTTGGAGGGTTGCTGCGAGTGTGGCGCCTGTTCCCAGCCCTTGTAACCTCTGTGGCCCCTTGCAGGGACACCCAGCCGACCAAGCTGCCCGAGGTCAAGAAGGTGCTCCTCTTTGGATTCAACGGTCAGTGCCCAGCCCTCCTTTGCTGGTGGCCAGCAACGCTCGCCTCTGGGTGAACTGTGTGACTCTGCCCCGACAACACGTCCCCCGCTTTCCACTGGCAACAATGGGGGGGATGCTTGACTGGCTGCTTATCTGTGGTGTGGCGCACACAAGCAGGTGCCCTTCCCTACGACACTGCTTGGGCTTGGCAGGCAGGCACCGAGAAAAGCGTGCAAGCATAGGCGCGACACCTTTGGTGTAGCTCTTGCGAAGCGGCACTGCCGGAGGTGGGGGCAGGAGAGAGCAACGGGAAAGTGGCTGTTCGGCGATCTTTGGCTGACGTGACAGCCAGTGTTTTACAGTTGTGCATCTGGCGCTCCCATGAACTCCTCTACGTACTGGGTGCACGCGAAGGAGCCAAAAGGTTTTACCCTTTTTTTTTTTACGTGACAGACTTCTTAGTGGGATCAATAGCATTCCGTCAGAAGAGTAATGCATTTCACCATGGATGGGTTGGTTGACTGAAAAGCTCTGACAAGGTCTGTGGACGCACAGAAGCGCGTGCGGAAAACCTTGCTGCCATTGTGTTTAAACGGTTGCTGGGAAATCGCGATGAGGTGGTGCATGCATCGATCATGAGGAAAAAGCACCATGCATCGGTATGTGTTTAGATACTTAGTGCATCATCGCATGGTTTCGTTCTTCGTTTGCAATTTGGGTCTCTGACAGTTTTACGATCGATTAGACGCACTTTCAGTGGAGGTTGGATGCACTTTTAGCTTTTGCGCTTCTCTCAATTTTCTTTGGGAAGGGATGGTGAATTTTTCGACTGCAAAGTGAATTCCGTGCCTTTTGAGCGTGCCTGTGGACCCACCGTACGGTGCAAGGCCTTCTTTGGGCTTTCGTATGCTGCACCAGACACCTTGACTGTGAAGCTGGACTGTGGTGAGGTATTGAGAGGAACCTGGGCACGGACTGAAGTGCATCACATTGGAGGCAGCCCTGTGAGGCAGGCCCGGTCCTGTTTCTCGCCACATCCAGGTGCATATGGGCAGCCTTGTCATTGGCCTCCACGCTGTCACGTTGTTGGGGGCACTCTCTGCCTCCTGGAAGCAGTTCTGTGCGACCTCCTTTGCTCCCATGATGCTGCACAGGACAGCTCCAAAGCTCCACGAATGTCCCCCTTGGTGGGGCGTTTTTAGGTGGAGATGAAGCAGGAGCCTGTCAATTAGTTCCTGAACCATCGAGGTGCACTTTGGTGCAGCACAGTGCACAGATTGCAGCTCCGAGTTTGTCAGCAATGCTGCTTTTGCTCGAGAGAAAGGGTGTTCCTCTTGCGACCACCCATGGTGGCAGCACTTGTCAGAAACCAAAGCGGAAATGAGACACCCGGCAGGGCAGAGGCCAAGCTTTGCAAAGTGGTGCTGGCCATCATTCTGAAATGGTGCATCGGTGACATGAGAGATGCGTTGGTGCGGGAGTCTGAAGAACAAACAGAACCCTGCTGCCCTTGTTGAGGAAAATGACAGCTCAAAGCTGGGTTTTCATTAGTCTTCCATTCGCTCGCAGGACTCGCGAACCAGTGCATGTCTCCTCCCGCCAACAGTGCACCATTCCAGAGTGGTGGCCAGCACCAGTTCACACAATTCGACCGCAGTGAAGAAGCAGCAATGCGAACAGTGTGGCAGATGGGGGCCAAGGGAATCACCGCTTTGGAGGTGCGTAGAAAAACGCAAGCTGCCTCTGGTTTGCCAGAATGTTCTCTCAGGGGAACCAAGCAGCCCGTGTAGCTCATTCAGTGTGGACCCCAAGTCGTGCGAGCGGGAGCCTCAACAGCAGAGCCGCTTTCTGCGTGCCAACAAAGTGCTCTTGCAGTGCCCGGCATGGGGCGGGTGTCAGCGGAGACCATGGAGGAGATGAAGCCGCTCATGCAGCTGGTCTTCCACTGCGTGGAGAAGGTGCGCCGCTTCAAGCTCAGCAAGGAGGTGAGCAGGCCCCGGGGGGAAGGGGGGGGGGGGGTACTGGCTGTGCTCATTGGTGGGGATGACGGGCGATGCCACTGCTGCCGCAGGCGAAGCAGAAGAGCGAGCGCAACCGGCTCAAGGTGGAGGAGGAGTTCCTGAAGACGACGCACGCCCAGCGGCAGGAGGCGGCCCAGCTGAAGCGCGAGGAGCGCCGTCGCGTCGAGAAGGAGCGCATGATGGCCGAGGAGGACCCCGACAAGCAGCGCAAGTGGGAGGCAAGTGTGCTTGAGGCGGGCGGCTTTCCCTGGGCCATCTCACTCGGCTTCTGTTGAAGGTTAAGCAACAGAGGGGAGCCAGTGCACACTGTAGGAGCGGGTTTTTTTTCACCGGGCTGCTGCGGTTGCACATGCTCATGCTTTTGCTTATGCTTGCCAACGCTTTGGCAGAGGGACGTTGTTGAAGTGACCTCTGATTGTGAAGGGGTTTTATGACAGAAAAGAACCCTGCCACTCCCTCGAGAAAGCGCGCGAGAAACATTGGTAGGTTGAACTCAAGCTCAACATGGGATCATCCTGTTTGTCTGGTCTCGTCATGTATGTTGTCTCTCATCTCTCAGTCTCGTATCACTGGCACTGTAGGATGAGCAGGGTCACCAGTGTTGCTGCCCGTCTCATGGGCAGGGCTCTTTAAACCTTTGCAGCCCGGAACTTTTACCCCCTTTTCTACTGTTCCTGTCCTTACTGCACATTTTGCCAGATTCTGGCGCTTGTGTGAGAAAAACTGACAGGATATTTACGGGATATTTATTTTCCTCTTGCAATCTGTTTGCAACTCCTTTAGAGCAGCGTTTGAAACTGCTCGAAGCATTCTCCTGGGTGCAGGCCAGGGTTGTTACTGCAGGTTTTGCAGAAAAACACAGTTTCCCTCCTGCCTCCCTTTGTTTTTCTATTGCTACACACAGCACAGTCCTTGCGGCTTCGGCCTGGCAGCTTGTACATGAAAGGGCTCGTCCCACCTAGCCTTTCCTCGCACTGCTTTTTGGCTCGAGCCCCCAGATCACCCACTAGCTACTGGACGTGGTTGCGGCAGTGCTGCAGGGGTCACTGCTTTTTCTCGCCATGATTCTGCAGCTGTGTGCGCCTCCAAACAAAACTATTCACAGTGGAAACTTCCGGGTGCCAGGCCTTTGCCACCTATTCATTGTCTTTGAACAAAATGCCGAGCTCACAGAGTAATGATCAGCCAGGGTGTCTCCGCCACCATTGTGGTCTTCGTCACTCGCTTCTGTCGAGTCACTGCCATCACTAACTAGTGGAGGCACACAATTCTCTTCCTCACTGAAGTCATCATCGCTATTGCTAAGCGCACCACCGTAGAACGCACGTGATAAGAAAGCAGCCATGTCTGTCAGCAAACAGCAGGCGCGTGGAAAACACCCTGGAATCCTGAAGGCCCGTGCTGAGCATTGTGCTGCACCCCAGTGCAAAAAGAAGAAAACTTCAAAAAAAGTTCATTTATCTCTCAACAGTGTCGCTCATGTGTGCAAAGAATGCAGGCGCATGGCAGTGACAAAAAGTGCGAAATTCAACCTTCAACACCCCAGTCGGGCAGCCCTCGACAACGGACTGCACAGGGTTAAGCAGCCTTTGTTGGTGCAGTGGGACACTGGCAGTACGACTCTCAAGGGACTGCGCAGAAGCGTCAAATGACCGAGGTGTCGTGTGATCGGGGTACGCATAAATGCCCGCCTAGTAGACAGCCTCACACGACAGGTGGGCTAAGAACTTAATCACACTACTACTAAATTTAGCGTGTGCTTGCGTAATTTGCGAACCTTTAGCTAGAATGCCAAGTTTCTAAAAGAAAAAAAAAACTGATAAACGCCTATTTCATGCCCCCTCCCTTTCACAACGCCTGCACTAGCCTGCCAGCTATGCTGTCCCGCGCTAGCCCACCAGCCCTGCATGTCGCATGCGCGATAAGCTGGGAAGCCCGACACAGCCATGCGGACAAGCTAATTGAGAGGAGAAAAGGCGAGAGTGAAACTGCCAAGGCCATGGATAAAAGGCAAGACAGGAATGGAGCGACAGCGTGGCGTTGAAAGACACTGATAGGCAGAGAGAGGGGGAAAGAGACAGTTGTGAAAGCTTGGATCGAGCGGGTGAGGAAAGCAGGTGTTCGGTCACCACGGTGGAATTGCATGGTATGTGTTTTCATGTTCGTTGGTTCAGTCCGCCTGCAGTTGGCGCATTGGCATCTGCTGCCGAGTGGGCTGTCAAAGGTGAACTCCCGCCCACCTGTACCCGCCTGCTTGCTTGCATCTGCTCAGCCAGTGGTCTGGCCTGCCTGGGCACCTTTGCACATCAAGCAGCGTCAAACGGGGGTTAAAGGCACACTGAAGTGAATTTGTCAAGCTCCCGTTTTTGCTTGCACTGCGTAGACTGGCTCAAATTGACACACTTTTCATCGTTTATCTGGTTGATAAGTCATTTTATAAAGCGTGAAAAAAGAAAAACTACCATGCGCGGTCTGTGGCGGCCACACCAACTAAAGGCTGTGACAACAGGAGGAGGTTCACCGTGGTTGGACGGTGTCCAAGATTAGCATTCAAACAAGTTTCGGTTTCGGTTCTGTAAAACAACATTTGACATCCGACGGCATCGTAAGATGGGCATTCTCGATATGTCAGTAATCGTCGTACTGCGTTTCTGCCATGTTGTCAGCTGTAAAGTGCCTAAGATAAGCCTCCCAGGACAGCTTGGAATCGTAGCATTCACTAGCCGAGACCTACGCAGTGCATGGACGCCCTCCGCGTACCCGCAGACGCCCAAATGTCATGCGCTTTTCCCCCATATTTGGAGCTTGCCTCCCTCATGCCTGTACCGTAAAAAGCGTGTTCGCACCAGGCCAAGGGTCTGTTCATTCTGGCCTGTGCCCACTGCCCGCAAGCAGGCGGTGCTTATGCCAACAGCACGCCAACAAGAACTCGCTAGCGCGTCAGAGTCAGCCTGTGCGCGCTTTCTTTGAACTAGTTCGTGGAGCAGTGAACGTTATGGCCCAAAAATGGTGAACTCAGTATAGAAAACATTGGCCGAAAGCGAAAAAGTCAACCTACAAAAAAAAATGTACCCTCGGGGATTCAAACTTGGGACTTGCAAAATAACATACCTAGCGCTCCAGACCACTCGTCCACAGGCCAGCGCTGCCATCGTTGAAAATATATGGTATATAATGTATAACCAGTGTACACTTTTATTTAGTTTTAGCATTTCGAGCAGCTTAAGTGACTATTTGTTGTATAGCGCTCGAGCAGTAAGCGTCACCCAAATTTACACAATATATCACGTCCAGCAATTGCATGTCATAGACAGAAAAGCGTTCGCAGATGTGTGGTCGTGCTGCTCACCGCTGTGCTAGCTCACCCAGCGCAAAAAAGTGCTTGCTGCTCCCTAGTTTTACACTGCACAGTAAAAGTTTCAGTTGGTTTTATTTCCTTAGTACCTAAATTCACTTCGCTGATTCTTCTCCTGCCTTAAGTGGCCTTAGCTTTTCTTAGCATGTGCGCTTGTGTGGAGTGACCTGGACTTGGAGCTTGATACAGTGTATAAACTAACAAAGTAAAGAATGGCACACTCTTCCATCCACAAACGTGTCGCGGCTTAGTTTCAACTGAGTGAACGAATTGCGACGACTCGGCGGCGGCTGGCGGACTGACTCTGTCGTAAGGTCGGCGAGCCGTGCAGTAGCGCAGTCAAGCCAAGTCATCTCCTCCTGACATCACACGAAAACGCCACAGAAAATGGGCTAGGATGCAGAGAGGAGGACGGCATTTTCGAATTGATTTTTCTACTAAATAAACTCGCGTAAACGCACACAGAGTGGTCGAAACATGGCCTGTGGGCTCCGGGCTACAATTCGTGCTAGTAATCCCGCAATGTTTACTAAGTCACTTCAGTGTTTGTTTAAGAATAGAGAAAGGTCGGGATGAGGCAATGTAAAAGATGGGAAGTACGCTGGTGTATCCCTGCCAGGGTTTGTCATAAAGTGGACCGTGTGCTCCCGAGCATGGTATAATCAAGGTTTTTAATGCCAATGGGGAGCTTGGCAGGACCGTGGCGATCTGTCGTAAGAAACGGGGCGTCATAAGACTAGGGGACATGTCATCAGGGTTCCACTGTATTGCTTTCAGTCATGAAACAGGAGTCTCTTCCATTCACAGTGCCCTTGGAGATAGGCCTGTGCTGTGAGTTTGGTTTCGATCTGGCTGGCATTTCCTGCCACATCGATACGATTTGCACGTGTCGTCATTCGTCCAGTTGTGCCTGTTGTCAGTAGGTGCAGCTTTGAATAATAACGGCCGCGATTATGGCGCACTGGCCTGCTGTGCTGTGCAACTTTGCTTTGCGCTAACTGTGCCCCGGTAAGCGAGCGGCGCGGACATCCCCGTGGCCGGTAGGCGAGCGCTTGCCTGCCAGTGACGTTCCCGCCTTGTGCCGCATGTGCCGCTGCCCAGGAGCGGGAGCACCGGCGGGAGCTGAAGCGCCGCACCCCCAAGATGAAGCAGCTCAAGGTCAAGACCCTCTGAGGGGAGCCACGCTTGCCAGGCTGCTGCTGCTGCTGGGCGCACAGGGTCTCCTCCAGTGGGGCGGGGAAGGACGCCTCCTGGAGCGGTGGTGTGCCGAGGGCGTGGACAGTATGCTCTCCCTGGTGGGATGCGGCTGTGTCTGTGAGAGAGGACACTGGGCCCTGTCTGGCAGACTCTGTGCACGGCCTGCTGGGAATGTTCTGTTTTGCTGTGGATGGGAAGATGGCCTACCTACTGCAGCGCCACGTCTTGCCAATGTCGCATCCGACGCTATTAAAGAGTCCCAGCCGCTGCTGCCGAGTCCTCCTGGCACAGGCTCCATCTGCAGGGTTTGTGCGGCCCCTTTTGATTCCCTCTGGGATTTCTCAAGCCTTCGGCTGGTTCCTGGAAAATGTGCGCCCAGCTGGTGGAGTAAATGTAGTGAGCTCAATTCAGTAGTGCCGTGAGTGGCTCCACCCGGAAGATGCCTTGCACGGGCCGGTCTTTCATGAGACAATCGCAGCGTTCGTAGAAAAAATCCAGTTTGCGTCAGTTGCACATCAAATGTACTTGTTTTGCCTTTTTGTGTAAAACCAGGCGCCGCTCTGTTTTGTGGTTCTTGTTTATTCTTCACGTCCCGATTTTTCCTGCTCACTTTTTCCTGTGGTTCTCACTCCGAGTGCAAGATGGTGAGGGGGGGGGGGGGGGGGGGGCAAGGTCCCACATTCACCGAGAGTCAAGGGCTGGCCACACAAGAGGGCCTGGTGGCGTCCCAGAAGACAGTGGGAATAGTGAACGAAGCAGCTGTGAATGGAATGTGACGAGACTTGTTATTTCACCCCCATTGCTGATTGCACAGAAGTAAATGACAGTGCCAGAAATACTGGGCAGCACTGTACATTACTTACCATTCACGACTGTACAGAAAAAGCAGCCAAGTATTGGCATGCCTTTGGGTTTGGGCTGACCATGCACAGGGTTGCTGTTAGTCAGGGTGACTTTAAAACCAGCCAAAAAGAAAGAAAAAACAGTGTTTGTACACCACTGTCACATAAATGACTCGTCAAAATGACAATCGTACCTGTTCTGAACTGCATGTTTATGAGCTCAGATCCTGGGAGAGACGGTTTCAAGTCCGCTCTGGAACAATGTCGAAATGCGAAGCAATGGAATTACAAAGCACATTTGAGATATCATGGTGCAGACCCCACTTTTATACTTTGTGAATTGTGGCCCCAAATGTCTTTTGTTCTATTTTGTTTTGTAATGCCAGGGGTGGCATGAGTGGTAGCGGTGCTTGCCGAAAGGCAAGAGCTGGAGTTGTTCTTCAGCCGTAGCGGAGTTTTTTGCGTCTGTAGCCACCGTCAGACATTATTGGCACCCTAACCCAACAGGGAGCAGTGAACGTCTCAGTGGCGATGCTGAAAAGGGATGCAAGTGGCAAGGATCAAATTCCAGTTACTGAACGCTGATGTTTCAGGACCTCCTGTGAACACCGTTTTCCGGGGGGAAAAAAAAGGTTGAGCCTCATTGGCCACTGTGAAAGCATGGCTGGTTGAAAGAAAACAATGCTCGTTGCACTGTGTGTGAATTTTCCGTCACCTTGAGTTACAAAGTAGTCCTTAGACCTTTTCGTCAGACGTCTTGTGCAGATTTTGCCATTACAAAATTGGCACCACCGCACAGGTGCAGGGTCGCTTGGGTCACAGCGCGAACCTGTGAGGTGTGCCGTCTTCCCCTGCTGAACACACTGAGCACTTACTTAAAAAGGCCTGGGCTGGCTCACCAAGTAGTGTGCCTGTTGCTGGCAGTCGTGGCTGCCGTTCAATTTGAGTGTTGCTGTAGCGCAGGGAGTGATGATCAAAGCCCTGCGCAGGGGAGTGACTTGTGTCAATAAACTGCCCGTGGTGGAGCCTGTGTTGCGTGCTCAATATCGGTCGAGTCAAAACTGCATTGCCCGTGTCCAGGGCAGGACAATGCCTCAGCTTGGAAGCCGAGGAGTCCTGGTGCCACTGACAAAATTGGTGCTGCAAAGCAAGTCTGCAGTGGCCACTTGCACAGCGCTGCATGCATGCCAGGAAAACCATGTTTCTTGCCAAATTTGCAGTACCTACCTACTACCTGTCATGTGCCTCACAACCCAGCTCTTGCCCAAGGGTGTCACTGATGGATGCTGATGGTTCAGCCTTACATGCACAGCCCTGTTGGCTTTGCTTAGTAAGCGGTGACAAACGTCCTTTAAGGTGCGGTCTTCACACTTTCCCCTAATTGCACTAAGCTGAACATAGAGATTGCAGAAATATTCTGCGCCAATTATAAATTCACTCCAACAGAATCGCCTGATTTATATGTACTGTGCAATAATATACTTTGTGAGAGAGGCCTAAAATCGGTAGAGGGCTAGCTAAGTATCACTTTTGTGCGAAGGAAGAAATACGAGGTTCGTTCATTAGAAACACCTTCTTTGCACACAATCTTGTTTGTGTGACTAACAGCCACCGACCTAATCCACTGCAGAAAAACATAACTGGGCAATTGCAGCGGGGCCTCTAGTTCCGTTTGATCATGTCACTTGAGTGCTAACGTAAAGTTAACACACTGCATTTATAGTGCACGCCCATATTATGTCACTCCCGCCAATATTGCATCAATGTAGTTGGAAATTGTGATGTTTTCACCATTTATTTTGGTTAAACTCACCCCAATTGTGGCTGCCCGCGATCCCGACTCGGTACGCGGCAGCGCTCGGAGGGCCGCGCGAAATTGTGCAACAAGACGGCAAGAATAAAGGGGTTCGCTTGCGCGTCGCGAGATGGCGCCACCGGCGCGCTTGGGAGAGCGAGCTCGGAGCCGCTTCGGCGGGGAGGCGGCCGGCTGCGGAGACTCGGAGAGCGAGGGACTTCGGCTGTGGCGCTCGGCGGCGGCGCGCGGCCGCTCCGAGTGAGGACAAGACGGCGTGCGGCGGCGGAGCGACCCGGCGTCTTCCCTTCGAGCCTGGACCGACTATCGTCCACCGGTAGCGGCGGAGTCGAACGACTCCGGCCGCTCGAGCAACGCGGGACCCGTCGATGACCGAGAAGGCGGGGCCAGCTAGGGGAGGGTTTCGGGAATAACCTCCCTTGGAGGTTGGCGTCGGTTGCCTGCCTCTCACGCCGGCCCCGTCTACACGGCAACCGCGTGAGGAGGATCATCCGAGTCAACACCGCACCACAAATTGGCGTCCCAACGTGGGGCCTCGACTGCAAATGCAGTTGAAGCGCATACAGGCAAGATGGCAAGCAACGCAACGAGCGGAGCGACGGGAGGAGGCTGGAGGCACGTAGACCTACTGTCAACATGGCGGCGGGTCGGCTCCCCCGCCGCGCCGTGCCCGCCCACACGCGCCGGCGGCAGCGATAAATTGACCCCCCAAGCACCGCACGGTGCGGCGGACTCTGCCTACAAGATTGCAGCGGTTGGGAGTACGCAAATGCGCAATAAAACCCGTGACTACGGCGCTTCGACTTGGCCGAGGCGACGTTGACAAAAAGCGAGGAGGACGTTGAAGGTCAGTCTTTTCCTTTTGCTACGGGTGGTGCAAAGGGAGACGAAACCGTCTTCACGCTAGTGGGTGCTTGCGTCTCGTTGTTGGAAAGGTGGAGAAGGTACTGCCCGAGATTGCATTCTGCCCCCCCCCCCCCCCCTTCTCCCCCCCTCCCCCCCCGACAGTCATCCAGCTAAAACAGACGTTTCGCCCAATACGCAGAACCATCGTCGTCTTCGGAACCACCACCGCTTACACGTGGTTCTGCTTACGCATACAAAGATCGTCTTTTCCCTTTCGGGCCTTCATTGTGCCAGTCTTCATCCATCAATGACCGGCGGTCCCTCTTTTTTTGCGCCCTCCATGCTACGCCGGCCGCGTATTCCCAAACCATATCCAGTAGGGGCCCAGGCAGACCACACCCCCTAAGCAGGGGCGCAGCCAATGAGGTTAAAAAAATTGCAATTTTTTAACCTCCTTGGACGCAGCACCGTGGCGTTTTTTCCCCTCCCCTCGTTTCGGCTGCTTTGCAGGCGGCCGATGGTTTCGCTCCGTGGCGGGGCTGGCCTTGCTCCCCCAGGGCCCCATGGCCTCTCAATTATTACAGTGTTACACTCACTCAGATATGTATATTCTTTTCGATGGGACTAATGAGTAGTTGCCCGTGAGCTTGAAGTCACGGTAGCCGCAGCAGAGATAAAACTAAGCAAAAAAGTTATTTCCTTGGCGCACTATTTTTGCGATAGTGATCTGGGAGTTGAAATAGCGGCAAAAAATTGTCACTTTTAGAGATTCACTGATGGGTATAGATGAGCAGTTTGTGTCTGTTTCCTGCGACGCATTTTTAGCTACCACATACATATATTTCTGTAGTGTCTGGCCTTTTAATTCGCCAGCATTGTGTCACAGCTCGCGCCTCAACTGTAAGCGACACACACGCAAAAAAGTATACAAATGTATAAACAAGAAATAGCAGGAATAAAAATATAAACAGTACAACACAAGTTGCCACACGCCGCCTCGCGTACTACAACGCTTCGTATCGAAAAACATACCTTTAGCCCCGTTTCTGGACCTTTTGGACAATCCAGGTTGTGTTGGTGCACCCGCTCTACGTGTCCATGAAGGCGTTCACTGCTACTTCGTCAGACAGGTTCGCGCGGAACACAGACTCATGATTTGTTGACGCGAGGTCATCTCTGACGACCTCGAGCGGCTGCTCGTGCGTATTCACGAAGCAGAAGTTATAAGCTTCGCGACCATCGCGTGAATGCGCGGGGGATGCGCGTGGCGCACACAATTACGAGAACGGACCCTGTGATGGGCAGTTCTGCGCGAGTGCGAGGCACAGACGAGTATGGCGAATAACACGCTCGCTGATGTTCGCAGCAGACGAGCGACCGATGTACGCGTGTGCTTTCGACCGAATGAGAGCAAACGTTCTGCGCTTCGGTAGGGAGTCCAAAGGACCACCGAAGACCAAAAAAAAAAAAAAAAAAAACATTTTTGCCTTCACTTTATTGGAAGTGCTTGCCTTCCGGAACGCAAACAATAACTACATATCTACGTGCAAAAGCATCCATCCGCGCGCGCACTTTGAGCAACGCGCCGAGCGCTAGCTTAACTAGGAACAGCATGGGAGACGAGCGACTGACGGTGCACAAGAGAGCGCGGAGAGCGAGCTTCATCTTCCCAGCGCGTACGCCAGTGAAACCATCGGCCGCCGCGAAGCAGCGCGATCACAAAAGATCAAAACAAATTTTTGTCTTCATTTTTATGAGAGTGTTTGCTTTCCGGGACTTGTATAATTGCCACATGTACGTGAAAGCGTCCATCCGCGCGCGCGCACTTCGAGCACCAAGCCGAGCGCTTATCTAGGAACACGATCGGAGGTCAGCGTCAACTTGCAGGCGCGCAAGAAGAGCGCGGAGAGATCAGGGGCTCAGGTACAAAAGGTTATTTTCTATCACATGTGCGTCAGCTTCCCCAGCGCCGCAGGTCAGCCCCGCCCACGGAGCGAAACCATCGGCCGCCCGCAAAGCAGCCGAAACAAGGGGAGGGGGAATAAAAGAAAAATCCACCTCGCATGAAGTCGCGCACATATAGGTAGAGATGTCACGGTGCTGCGTCCAAGGAGGTTAAAAAATTGCAATTTTTTTTAACCTCATTGGCTGCGCCCCTGCTTAGGGGGTGTGGTCGGCCTGGGCCCCTACGGGATATGGTTAGGGAATACGCTCCCCGGCCATACCGTGACGATCCCCGGCCATACCGTGACGAGTCAATCTACTCTGCTGAGAACGACTCAGCCGGGCAATTATTCTCTGTGTGGCGACATGGCACACACAAAGGGACACAACGTTAAGCATGTCCGAAGGTTATGGCCCCTTGTTCACAGGCGACTTACCGGGCATACCAGGCAGCACGGCGCCGGCCGGAAAATTTTGGGGGGGTGCTTGAGCCCGGTTAGCCCCCCTCCCCTCCCGGCTACGCCACTGGTTATGGCAGCTATGCTGCGATCGGGGATAGTCCGTGTGTGAGGGCGAGCGTGACTGTGGGAGTGAGTGAGATTGAGTGTGTGTGTGTGCGTGCGCGCGCGCGCAGCCGCCCGTAAGCCGCTGAGATTGCGTCGGGCGCTGGGTCTAGTGCAGCTGGTAATGTTGCGAGCTAGGATGTTTGAGAATGCGTGTGTGAGTGCGCGCCTGTAAGCCGCTAATGTGGCGGTTGGCGCCTGCAAGTGAGTTGTAGGAGCCCTGCCTGCTTGACGCTAACGCAGGTTTGCCGAGTAACGCACCCGGGCAAAGAAAACGAAGCCACCACCCGTGTTATGTCAGACGAGCTGGAACCGAGTAGGCTTTCTCGCCAGTGACAGGAGTTGGCGGAAATGCGCTGCTCCCGTCCTCGGGAATCGGAATCGCTCGCATTGAAGGGTGAGAGCGGAGCCCTCCGCACACGGACGGCAACGGGAGTCACGCCAGTTGCCAATCGCCACCGCCATGGACAGCGAGGACGGACCAGCTGAACCACCTGGCGGGGCCGGCCAGTGAAGGTAGCACCGAGCGCGGCGTGTTGAACTGTCGCCAGTTGCTACTCCGGCCCCCCCGGGCCAGCGCCCTGCTGGGCAACCATTCAGCCGTTCGGGAGAACCAGCCGCCGAAGCAGCCACGGAACCCAGGAGGCCGAGGGACCCGCCATTGGGGAGAACGCCTTGCACTGGGAGCAGAGGTCGCGTCAGCAAGCGACCTCCGCATTCTTCGGCTGCGGCTTCTTCTGGACCTGTCAACCTGCTGTGCTTCCCAACCGTGAGAGCCTCGGACCAGTGCAACGCGTGGCACGCTCATCAGGCCGAGCTTCGCGGATACGGCATCATATGGCGAACATTGGGGGTGAACTAGCATGGGGATGACGTTTGTTGGCGTATTTCGTAACTTGAGGTTTGGGATTGATTCTTGTGCTTCGCGGCGCCGTTTCAATGCGAGTGGCGTCGAGTATTTAGGGAGGAGGCGTGTGGGAACCCCACTGCGCATGCGCAATCCCCTAGCGGCCAAGTCCCTAGCAGTCCGGTAGGGGCAGCAGACGACATTCCCCACAGGCCCCACAGCTCCCGCACAAGCGGGAAGGGGTCGTGGTTGTATTTACATCGTTTGATTTTTGATCGCCGCTATCTGTGCAACTGCGAATGACAATCCGCAACACAACTTTTCACTACACTATCATCCCCTTTCTCGCATGAGGAACTCTATTTAAGCTATAACTGCCGTTTGAGCGATCGGTGACCAAGACATCTGCGTAGCCTGTTTCGATGATGATGATGATCTTTGTGGCCAGAAACCCTTTGTATCGGGCGGACACCGAAATGTCCAAGCCAGGTGAAAAAGTTAACATAATACATATAAAAAGAAAAAAAAAACGGCTGAATGCCTAAAGTCATTGCACCGTTAAAGTAATTCCGCGCAGGTATCGCCATCTCTGGGCCGCTCGGCGCACCGCGCGCCGCGGCGACCGGTCAGCGTAGGCTTGCATCGCGGCAGATGTCTGATCGCCGCTTTTAAAATAAGCCCTGACAACAATCCCTAACACAATTTTTCACCACACTAACACCTACTTTCTCGCATGTGGAACTTCTTTTTAGCAATCAGATTGATTCAGAAGAGCAGCGACAAGCGCGGTTGCTACCGTGGTAGGGTGGCTACCCTACCGTGGTCTGCGCCGGTTCGAGCCGCTGAGTGTGCCGAGCTGGCAGGCGCGGCCGGCGTGTGCGCGGACTGTTTCCGAAGGCAGAAAACGCTTCACGATTGCTTGCTTTATCCATTTCTTGCGAACAAACGCGCATATTCTACAAATTCAGCTCAGCGATCATCGTAGTTGACCATGGAGCAAAAGCAGTGGGCGGAGCGACGCCGACGACGCATCTCATGCGCGCATCGGGCCGTCTCAAATTCACGCGTACGACTAGTCGGGGCGACAGTCGTAACGATCAGTCGCATGCGAATCGCGTGTACCAATCGTACATGTGTGCAGCGCTTAAAGGCATTTTGCGAACTGCCGGCCTTTGTTGAGCTGGCGATCGCACTTCATGCCGGACGACTCCAAGTACTGCTCGCTCTGCTACTCGGACGGCACACGGATCTGTCCGAGATTTCTCTGCCAGCCTTCATTCAGTGATAAGAAGCCGCCTGGTATTATGTGATGACCAGGGGCTGTCATCTTAAGGCGTTATAACACCAACACAGAAGAAAAACTTCGGCTGCTCCTCGCCGTAATGTGGGATTGCCGTGCATACAACGAGAACGCAGCCGGAGGAAACGCCGGCAAACCCTACCGCCTCAACTCCCACTAGGCACGCTAGGTGGCAGCATACCGCAATGAAAAAGGCGGATTGTGGCTGCCCACGATCCCGACTCGGTACGCGGCAGCGCTCGGAGGGCCGCGCGGCTTGCGCGGAATTGCGCAACAAGACGGCAAGAATAAAGGGGTTCGCTTGCGCGTCGCGAGATGGCTCCACCGGCGCAATTGGGAGCGGAGAGCTCGGAGCCGCTTCGGCGGGGAGGCGGCTGCGGAGAGCGAGGGGCTTCGGCTGTGGCGCTCGGCGGCGGCGGGCGGCCGCGCCGAGCGAGGACAAGACGGCGTGCGGCGGCGGAGCGACCCGGCGCCTTCCCCCTTCGAGCCTGAACCGACCATCGTCCACGGGTAGCGGCGTAGTCGAACGACTCCTGCCGCTCGAGCAACGCGGGACCTGTCGATGACCGAGAAGACGGGGCCAGCTAGGGGAGGGTTTCGTCAAGCTGCTATCGCAGCTTTTAGCTCAGCAACTGTGTATAAATTTATGGTAAATAAAAGAAAGCTACTTGTCCCCACAAAAAAAAAAAAACCTTGGAGGTTGGCGTCGGTTGCCTTTGTCTCCTCTCACGCCGGCGCCGGCTACACGGCAGCCGCGTGGGGAGGATCTTCCGAGTCAGACCCGCACCACACTATCAATTACATTGGCAGCGTTCTCACTCCTGATACCCATGGACACAAACAATCCATAGATGTTTTCACGTACCAGGGAGGGACATCTTAAGGTTAAAATTTCTTTTTAAAGGAGTACTGACACGAAATTTTCGTGTTACGTTTTTTTCGCTGCTATGCGTGCCTACCAGCCCACTAATCATAGAATGACAGATTAGACGGTCGAGCGCAGCGTAAACATTCATTTACGGCGTCGTTTATTCGTGTCAGTTTCGGTTTCGACAAAACGAACGCCGAGCGGCCGCCATGACAGGAGCTATCACGTGACGTCACCATTCTTGCCGCATCGCTGCAAGAATGGTGTCTTAGTCCAGTGTAATGTTCATACTTGTTAACATTGTTGAAGAAGGACAAGACATTACGCATATATAATACAACAAATTAATACAGAAGTGATATTTGCAGCGTTCCTTTATAAAAATCGTACATGTTTGATTTTGGCGAGATTAAATACTAAATTAACCGAAGAAAAAAATATCACTACGCCGTCGCATGCTGTCGCCCGCGCCATATAGCATCTGGCGGCATTTGAAGAAATCAAGTGGCAAGAGTTACGAAAGGTTCCACTACATAGGTTCCACGTTCTGCTTGGAACGCACGTGGACTAAGGAAACGCGGTTCTATAAACGTTGAAGTAGGGCGCCTCGATTAACACGCGTCTTCGCCGTACGGCAGCGTTGGCATCGAGACACCCGGTTTGGAGCAGTGGAACGCGGGAAATTTAAAATGATTTAAGCAAACCTTTGGCGCCTTTACCTTGGGAGGAGCGCGACGCAACAGGAAAAACATGAGAGGTGAGCGGGAAAGCGAAGGGAGGCATTTACTTGGCAAAAGTCGATAAAGACTACCGTCTTTTGACGACATTTGCAACGAAAGGAGCAGATACGCGGCCATTTTTTTTTAAATCGCACTGATTGCGGATAAGGAGTTCCACATTTGCGAAAGTGGATGTTAGTGGGGTGAAAAATTGTGCTCCGTAGTGTCAGCTGCGAATTTCCAGGCGATGCTCAAATATCAGCCGACAGGCCGTGGACGTCGGTCCCGGCACCGCCGGCCCGTTCACGCACGGTGCTGCAGCGAGCGGCGGAAGGTGGCGATACCTGCGCGCAAAAATTGGCCGAGGCCGTGCCAGGTATCTTGATCATCGATCGCTTAAATGGCAGCGACCGCGGATACAAACTTTCACATACGAGGAAGAGGGGCCAGTGTGGTGAAAAGTTTTGTTAAGGACTGTCATTCGCTACTGGAACGATAGCGGCGATGAAATATTTGCCGCGACGCTAGCCTAAAGTTCCCAACATCGAACTCCGCGCATCCGAAACTGGCGGCGAGCTAGCTGCTGGAGAAGACCATCTTCGAAAACTCGCCGCGCGCAAGCGTGTTGCTTTGGGTTCCTCTAACTTCTTGGGGCCCCCAACGCTTTGTTCCCCTATTTAAGACTCCCCATTACCCCACGACGTGTTTCGCCTCGTACACAGAAGCGCATTTTGTGAGCAATAGTGAGTTCTCGAACTTGATGCTAGAGAAAGGCGCAGGCTCATTTTAAACAGACCCGTGTTGCAATTATAAATTTCCATGGCGAGGCCTTAATTAAAAATTAACATAGGCACGTCTAAACCCGCTCGAAAAACTCGCGTTAATACCATCGATACATTGCGGGCAAGTTGTCGCGAGAAGTAAAAACATATCTGCAGTACAGAGTACTAGTGATCGCTAAGGGCATATGTATAAAGAAAAAACATTGTGGAGGGGAAATGCAGCAGGGAGATGCAGATCGTACCAGCATTTTTAAGCATGTGCGAATCCGCTCACCGTTCTCAAGTCATTCATTTACGAGGCAATGCGCCCAGCAATGCGCGGTGAGATCACAACTGAGCCGCATGTTTCCATCGGTGTTGCAAGGTCTATTTTCTTTGCACACACGGTATCGTACATGTCACGTCGCAAGTATTTCATAATGAATTCACAGCCTGCTTTTCTCGGCACCAGTTGCATGTCCTTGGCGTTAGCTGGCTGCGTACAAGCTGTCGGTGGCGATGGTAGCAAGTACACCTACCGGATTATTCGGTCTGTAGACAGCTTTTTTCTGTAACTTACATCAAAACCGCGAGGAGAGGGCACACGGTGGCCACAACAAAAAAAAAATTCACAGCATATCCACGGGGTGAATGATGATGAGTGGGCGAAGCTCCTGAGGGGAAATCATCGGTAAAACCGCGCGCCGCAACCTCCACGGCCGCCGTGGAGGTTGCGGCGGACGCCGTGGTTTGACGCGCCGCTCAGTTTTCGTCCACCCCAACCTCCATGCAACGTGACCCGGAGAACGCCGCCGATGGAAGACAGGACAGGAAGTACAACGAAGTACGAGGCTGTGATTGGCTGCGGCCTCAAAATGCAGTTTGCCGCTTCCGGTCGCGTTCGCCGCCGCGCGTTCGACATCTAGCTCGCGTAGATCGCCGACGAACAGCCGTATTTCGACGCCGGCGGCGGAGCGGCCGCCGCCGGGCGACGTTCGCCGCCTTTTCGCCTACATTTCGCTGCATGGAGGTCGGCCTTTATCCATCGGGCGACTCCGAGCGCGCGCCAACAGCGAACGGATTTTATTACAACGCTCCCCGCCATCTAGTAAACAATCCAAGAACTAAACTAGAGGTAGCCACGCCATCTAGTAAACAATCCAAGCGCATCTTTTCATCATATACAAGTACCGCCATCTAGTAAACAATCCAAGAACTAAACTAGAGGTAGCCACGCCATCTAGTAAACAATGCAAGAACTAAACTAGAGGTGGCTACATACATACGTCGAGGATGGACAGACCCACGCCTTAAGGAGCTTCGCCCCTAAAACGTGCTGTCGCATAAGCACAGGAAATGTGTTCTAGCAGACGACAACATAACCCGGAGTCCTACGACACTCGTAGGTGGCGCCACGGTATGTCCTCGGGGCCAATACCGGGGAATCGGGGAATTATAAGAATCGTCTGCAGCAGCACACGCGTGACGTAAAGAATAAGAGCGTCCGCAACAATGCTTTAGCCGAACACGCCGTCGTGAGTGACCACAAGATTGATTGGGACAATGCAATAATTGTTGCAACAGAAAAAAGTGACAGCATCACGGCTACATCTGGAATTACTAATCACTCAGACCACATCTAACACAGTCAATCGTAACGACGGAAATCTAAACCCGATCTACGCACGCTCTTTGCAGCGGTTACTCAAGCACACTTAAACGACCCACTTCTAGTGATGCATTTATTATTATTATTATTATTATTATTATTATTATTATTATTATTATTATTATTATTATTATTACCTCCAGCTATTCTCAAAACATACGGCAGCATTTTTGTACCTGTTTTGACGGTGATATTTAACCAGTGTCTAAAAACAAACGTGTTCCCTCTCGCGTGGAAAATTTCTCGAGTCCGTCCTATTTTCAAGTCAGGCTCCAAATCGGATGCAACAAACTACAGAGCAGTTTCTCTCCTTTGTGCTTGTTCCAAGCTGTTTGAGACAGCGCTGTACAAATTACTGTCAAGTTCTGTACAGAACTTTCTTGTAAGTAAACAGCACGGCTTTATATCAGGAAGGTCGACAACAACTAATCTCTCCTGCTTTATGGAGCAGGCCTCGGCAGCCATTTCTGAGAGGGGCCAGCTCGACGTTGTCTACTGTGATCTGAGCAAAGCATTTGACGTTGTCTGCCACACGCTGTTACTTAAAAAGCTTTTACAGGTAGGAATCGATACACCACTCGTGGCATTGTTAGGTAGTTATCTAGATAACCGGTTCAGTTTCGTTAGCGTTAACGGGCAGACGTCTGCTCTGTACAGATCAACAAGCGGTGTGCCTCAAGGCTCCGTGTTGGGGCCTCTCTTGTTCTCCATTTTTGTTAATGATGTGTCAGCCGCAATTAAGATGTCTTCATTCCTTCTTTACGCTGACGACATTAAAATATTCAGACGGATTGAGTCCATTAATGACTGCATTGCCCTGGAGCAAGATATATCCTCATTTTCCAAGTGGTGCTCAGATAATAGATTAAATCTTAACTCTACAAAAACAAAGGTCATGTCTTATAGCAGGAAAACGAACCGCACTTTATTTTGCTACAGTATTAACGGCGGTTACTTGTCTAGAGTTGAAGAGATCAGAGACCTCGGCGTGCTTTTCGACAGTGCCTTAACTTTCTCACCTCATGTCACTCAACTTACTAGGCGGGCGCTACGCTCTCTTGGGGCTGTATGCAGGTTTTCTCGAGAATTCCGGTTTCCTTCTTCATTCCTAAAACTATTCAGAACGCTTTGTATTCCGCAACTAGAATATGCTTCTGTCGTTTGGAATGGAACCTGTAGTTCCAACTGTCAACGTATAGAGCGTGTACAAACCAAATTTTCATCAATATTTAGGCATCGTTTTCCTTCGGAGCCTATCCCTATAACTGTTTCTCTAAGTTCCCGGCGGACCCACTCAGACCTTCTTTTCATGTACAAATTGCTTCATGGTATTATTTTATGCCCGGAACTACTTGAATCAATCAGTTTTCGCGTTCCACAAAAAGCTACAAGGCTCGCCCACCCTTTTAAAGCAGCTGGAGCTCTCAGCACACGTTCTCCTCTTCAAAGGATGCAGCATCTGCATAATTTTCACTCCGAGAAGCTCGATATCTTTCAGCGTCCTCTTCGGGAGTTTTTGGCCGGGTTGTCAGCTCTGACACACTAGGTTCATCTTGGCAGTGCTGTTTTTCTTCACTTATCGTCCTGACGTGTGCATTGACTTCACCGAGCTTGTTCTTGTTCCTGGTTATTCGTGTATTGTGCTGATACTGCGACTGTAATTATCGTAGAATTTTTCTTTTTCTGCCGTTTTTATCATTAAAAGTTGCCATATTCACTTCATGCGTCCATTTGAAACTGAAAATGTACGCTTCCCGAATCTTGTAAAAACTTTCTTCTTTTCACTCACCCTTCCGTATAGTTACGCTTATTGTAAGATGCCTTCTTGCAACTGACCAGACATTACAGTTTCTATTGATTGTGTAATGTTGCCTAAAATTACACTATGGTATTTTTATTCTTCTTTGAAGTTGTAGTTTCTTCTTATTTTTTGCTCACTCACTGTTCTTTTGCCAGCTGTTGATGCATTTCATTGCTGTCTTATACCTTGTCTGTGCGCCAGCACGACTTGATTGTGTAAAGTCGGTTGGATTGCACTATTTTATTTCTAATCTTCTTTGCCGTTTTTGTAGGTCTTTCTTTCTCTTTTTTTTTTTTTTTTGCTCACTGAGTGTTTATTAGCAAATTGTTGATGTACTACAGTGCTGCATTTTCCCCTCTGAGTGCTCCAGCACGAAGGCCTCCGCTGTTCCTGGGCACTATAATAAACATTGATTGATTGATTGATTATTATTATTATTATTATTATTATTATTATTATTATTATTCAAAGTACCTTACAGGCCCAGCATGGCATTGAGTAAGGGGGGCTTGTGGAGAAAATCACACCAAAATAACGAACAAAAGTTATACAATAATTAGTCATGTCATATACAGATATCAATAACTAAAGTAAGTAGTCAAAAAAAGAACTTCATCACATCGTCATCACAACGGCAAGAGAATTACACAAAAAATAAGAACATCAGCAAGTAAAACAAAATGCGAAACTAAGAAAAAACCTATGCGAACGGAATCAATCCTGTTTAATCTGAAAAATGGATCTGCAAGTGGTGACGGAATATTTCCGGGTTAGTCAGCGACGCGATGGTATCAGGAAGATCATTCCACAAGCGGATAGCACAAGGCTTTCGGGCTGGAAGCCGAAACGTCAGTGTGTTTTGTTTGGACTGGTCGGCGTCTCTTTTTCATTCCTATCATGCGTTTATGATGCTTGTGGCGCATGCTCACAAGACTTTTCTGCTCACAAAACGTATCCTGGGTGTAAAACAAATTTTAAGCTACAATTTCGTCCACTTGAAAATAAGAACTGCCAGGTTTTCAATATTTCTTCCTTGCTAATATCTCTGAAGGGGAGATCTACTGCTGTGAGTGGGGACACCAAAGATACCTTTCTTGTAATTGTAATGCGCCCATTTGCCTAGTAAAAAACAGTTTCCGCCACTAGCCTTCGTCCTGAGCACTGTACATTACGTCTATCTTTTGGCGCTGCTAAAATGTCTTCATTTCTAGAACACACCTTGCGATTTCAGGCCACCCATTTAAACACTCTGAACTTGCTGTGGTGAAAACTGTTGCTAGCAGATGCCGCTGCGCTGACATGCCTCGGAAGTTCGATTCCCGGCCGCGGCGGCCGCTTTTCTGATGGAGGCGAAAAGCAAAAATGCCCGTGTGTACGAGATTTCGGCGCACGATAAAGATCCCCAGGTGGTCAAAATTAATCCGGAGCCCTCCACTACGGCGCGCCTCATCGCCTGCGTTGCGTCGGCGCGTTAAACCCCACAATCAATCAACATGCCTCGGAAGGTTTACAGAATTACGCTCGGACCGTGTCTTTTCTTGCGTTCAAACGCAGCCAGTCGGCTGCGCGATGTCGACGCAGGTACCATCGGTGTAACATCAAGCGGTTACAGGTCAAGATTACTCGAGGGCGCTTATTTTGCTACCGTCTGGAAAGGCTGCCTTGGTCCTATCGCGATCCTATCACAAGTCCTATCACAGGTCCTATCGCAATCCTTGGTCCTACCACAAGCAAAGTTCTCACGTTTTCAGATAGTGCTTCTAAAATTATGAACTACGGTTTATCTACGTTGTCCGCCCGAGTAAATCGGGGCTCCGTCCCACTTTCGCATACGCTATATGGCTGCAGCAGCAGCAACGCCGGCTGCTCCCGCAGGAACAAAAACCCTGAGACGCGTTTTCGGTTGTGCTTAAAATTTGTCAAGCTCCCGGTTTTGCTTGCACTGCGTAGACTGGCTCTCACTCACTGCGTATCTCACTGCGTAGACTCACCGCGTAGACTGGCTCAAATCCCTGTACTCTGTAATCGATCGATTGATTGATTGAATAAACAAACAAACAAATTACTACACTTTTCATCGTTTATCCGGTTGAAAAGTCGGCAATTATTTTATAAAGCGGGAAAGAAGAAAAAAAAATTACACCATCTCCCCGAAGGGAACTATGTGGGGATGCAAAGCATGGGGGTTCCGTGTAGATTCCACACCGTAGCAGAACCGGCGCAGGCAGTGTCTCGGAGCAGACTGAACGCCGCGCAGCGCGTGCACCTGCTTTTATACAGCTGGAGGAGAGGAGAATGGAGGAGAGACGCGCATGCGGAGTAAAGGTGTGGACGGCGCAACAGCAGTAAAGTAGTAAAGCTTTTATTGAAAACGGGAGACCGCTGGTCTAAACAGGGGAATGGAAAGGGGAGAGGGTAGTGAAAGCACTGGGACTAATAGTAGTACAGTTGTTGGCTTGCACTGCGTAGCTTCGTGCTCACGCTTATGAGGGTTCAGTTCTTTCCAGGTTCACGCTTGAAATGATTCCATCCCAACTGGTGGGCCAGGCGGCTAAATATTCCATTGTGAGTAGGACCGGTAAGGTCTCCGCTCAGACAACTCGTGCCAGACCGCTCTTTAGAGAATAAAGTGCTATTTGGTGGATTAATTTTTTGTCAAGTTGTTGGGGATCAGGGTGCAGTTGTGGTGCCGTGAATGTTCGGTGTTTCGCAAAAGTAGGACATGACCACACGAGATGAGTGAGGTCTGCTGAGGTACTTGTGTGACAGTATGGGCATCTTGGTGGTAAATGGGGAGTGTACCATTTACGATGCATTTCAGGTGTGTAGGCTGCGCCGGTGAGAAATTTGTTGAGAGAGATTTCACTGGAGCGGGGTAGCGATGGTAAAGCGCTTAAATATCCTGCTGGAGTTCTGTTTTTCAGCCGCTCTCTTCGGTCCTTCTGATACCGGTGGAGTAGAATCGCCGGTGGAGGTGCAGGCGACCGTGCCGGCTCTTCGTCAGGCGCCAGTGGAGGTTGTAAATGTGCACTCTCCTGTGCGAGCTCATGGGCCGCCTGGTTTCCCGAGGAAGAGGGTTCATGGCCCGGTACCCAGTCAATGCGGACTTGTGTTTTGTTACGTTGCAAAAGTTGCGCTTGGTATAATATCTGATGTGCCAGGGGATTTGTGGTCTTGTGAGATCTTATTGTTTCCAATGCTTCATACGAGTCTGTGAGGATACGAATAGATGGCGGAAGCGGATAATGAGTATCGTACGCAAGGAATGTCATGGCATGGTTGATGGCATGCAGTTCTGCTTCAAGGCTCGTTGCATGGTTGTTGAACATGGTGTGATACCCCGAGAGGGCAGGAACCTCCGGGCATGTCCAGGCCAGTCCGATGACATTTAAGCTTACGCTAGCGTCCGTGTAGATGTCAACCTTGTTTTCGAGTTTTGTCATCTGAAGGCGTCGGACGCGTTGTTGGTGGAGTGCAGGATTGTTGCGCCCAATGGGGTTGCTGTGCGTAGTGGGTATTAGAGTCACTAAATAACACTAGTGGGTACGATTTCTGGGCGACTCCATGGGTCAAGTGCACGGGGTGGGGAAAGTGCAGGGTAGTGTCAGTGCAGGGTGTTGGTGGGCTGCGCACGTCCCATGAAGTAAGGGCATGTCCTTGGTGTGTTAAAGGACGTTTGAATTCAGGCTTCGTTCATGGTGTCCTCAATGGGAGGAAGGGGAACTGCCTGTTCGAGTTTCTGGTTAGGTGTGTGCTTAGGCAAACCACTGATGGTACGGAGGGTTGCCCTGTGCAACACTTGGAGGGCTCTTGTGTGGCTTTTATTGAGTTCCTAGGCGAGAGCGCCGTACGTGAGAGTGCTCACTGTGACAGCTCTTGTCATTGTCAGGGTGGCCTTTTGGGTTGCTCCTCCGTACTTGTTCGAAAGTCTGCGGATGGTGTGGAGCAGACCCCTCCACTTTTGCTTCAACCTCTGCAGCCATATTCCAGCGCTGTTCTTTGTTCCGACTGGTAGGCCGAGGAGGGTGATGGATTCTGTTGCGGCTTGTACTACTTGATTTTCTATTATAACTTGTATCACATCGGATTGACCGGGTGGTTTGCAGCCGTATACCGCCAAGAGCTGAGTCTTTTCAGGAGCCAGCTGGAGTCCCAGGTCGGCAAGAGTCAGCTCGAGGCTATGAGCCGCAGCTTGCAGTTCTATTGTTTGGTCCTCAAGAGAGTCGAAGTCGGCTGCTTCAGTCCAAACTGTGACGTCGTCCGCATAAATGGTAAAGCGGGCAGCCGTGTCGACTTCCAACTGTCGTGCCACCCTAGTTATGGCTAGATTAAATAGAACTGGTCCTAAAATCGAACCTTGAGGGACCCCGCGGTCTACGTAGTAGGTAGTGGGTTCCCAGCCAGGGTGTGACCCATGGAGTCTTATAGGTCGGCCTTGTAAGAAAACTCGTATCCACTTTTGAGCTCTTACACTCGGATACGGCTTTGCAAGTTCCTCCAAAATGACTTTTTGGCTGACGTTGTCAAACGCCTTGCGTAAGTCAACGGCCATGACAATGTCTGGGTTTCCTCTTGCGTAGTGGGATCGGTTGATGACTCTGCGCAGAAGCCAGAGGCTGTCATGTGCGCTTACATTGGGACGAAAGCCTGTTTGGGAGGGATGGAAGTATGGTTGCACATACTCCAAATAGTGCATGAGGCAATTGTTAATTAGTCTCTCGATTAATTTGCATATGACCGGGGTTAATGAAATGGGGCGCAGGTTGTTTAGGTTCCCGTGAGTTGCAGTTGGCTTGTTCGGTTTAGGTATAGGGAATATCAAGGTCAGCTTGAGATGGTCAGGGATGCATCCTTTTTCCCAGAGGTCATTGATTTGGGAGAGCAGGTGCGAGAGGGCTTCAGATGGCAGATTTCTAAGGTGCTTCCATGTTACGCCATCATGGCCGGGTGCGGAGTTCGGGCGCCCTTGCCCAATGGCTGTTCGTAGTTCAGTCATCGTGAAAGGTCGGTCAAGGTTCTGGTCTGGTTGGAAAATTTGGATGTCAGGGAGAGGTTCAGGGGGTGATGTGGAGGCGTGTGGAAAAAAGGTGGTTATGAGACGCCGTTCCACTTCCCTGGGGTCTTCAGTGAGGGCAAGGGTAGAAAATAGGGGGGTTCTTTGCCTTTTGGGTGAGGCTCCGTTGAAGCTTCTAGAGTGCCGGAATGCCTCTCTCATGACTGAGATTAGCACATAGAGATGTCCAATTGGTTTGACTTAACTTGTTTTGGTAATCCGGAATTAGGCGATATTGCCTTCGGATCTTCTGCAGGTCTTTGTGCCGCTTACCGTTGGTCCTGTAAACGTGAGTGAGCTTATGAACTCGCTTCCAGAGGTTTGCCATGTGGTTGTCGAAATGGGTAATTTCTGCAGCGCAGTCGATTTCTTCCTGTGCATGTGTTGCTGAAGAGAGAATCAGAGAACAGAAGTCATTCAGCGAAGCCGGCGGAGATGAGCCCAGAATGCTTTCTCGGAAAATATTTCAATCTAGCCTGTTCACTGTTTTCCGTCCGCTCTCGAAGTTTCTTGCAACGTAGGTGAATTAAAATTGGTCGGTGATCGCTGCCCCATGTCGTGGAGTAAGGCATCCATTTTCTGGTGAGTCCAGGGGTGGCCCAAGTAAGGTCCGGTGATGTGTCTTGTTGTGCAGCGTGAAGGCCGATACGAGTGGGGATGTCAACATCGTTGATGAGCAGCAGATTGGATTCGTCGGCGGCGTCCTCAAGCGCTTTCCCTCGCGGGTGAGTTTTAGAGTATCCCCACGTGGTGCTTTGCGCATTGAAGTCCCCACCTAGTAATATCGGAGTACCAGGAAATTGGGAAATCAAGGTGGAAATCCAAGTGAAGTTGTACTGTTTTTCGGATAGCGTGACTGGCTTGTAATAGGCCGTTGCTACAATATTTGCTTTCCCGCTGGGAAGGCGAGTGGGCACTGCAACGACTTCGTGGAATTTCGAGTTGAGTTCTGCGAAACATATTTGCGGGCTGCTCAAAGAAGAGTTCACTAACACGGCCGCCGGGCCGCATAGCCGGGTGCCGTAGCAGTTGTTATGGAGTCGCGGCGAGTGTAGTGCGGTATGGAGGGCCTTACATATGTGGTATATCCTGGAACCTGAGGCGTGCAGCGGGATTCTTGCAGCAGAATGTATAGTGGCTGTATTTGCTTAATTTTCTGTTTAAGAATAGTTTGTTGCTGTACAAAACTGCGGCAGTTCCATTGCAAGGCTGTTGGTGATGTTCCTATTGCTGCGGATTTGAGGTTCGTAAGGTTACTTTTCGGGGCGGTTCCTCAGAATCGTCAAACGAGGGCAGCTTCTTTATTACGCACTGAATAAGGGACCTTATCTGGGAGAGTTGGTCGTCCAAGTATTCCTTATCTTTTTTTGCGGTCCGCTTGGCGTGCTTGACGTTCATGGTGAATGTCTGTGCGCACTGTTCGAAGAGCTAACATAGTAGGGAGATTCCGTGGTCGGTTGGGAGGTAGGGGTACGTTTTGTGCTCTTGCTACGGCTAGGTCTTTATAGTGAAAAATTAAAGCGCAACAAATTTAGACAAAAGACGAATGACACAAGGACAAGCGCTCCTTAGCGCTTGTCGTTGTGTCATTCGTGTTTTGTCTAAATTTGTTGCGCTTTAATTTTTCACTATGGAGTACCAACTAGCTCGAACCCTCACGTTGCTAGGTCTTGTCTGGGAAGTCGGGAGACGCTTTGAATTAGACTATGCTGGTGTCTTGTTGTTCAGAAGACGCTTGAGTTCCTGATTTTCGGTGCGCAGTTGCTGAATTTCGATGCGCAGCTGTTGGATATCTGCACGCATTGCATTCAACTGATTCATTATGGCGACCATTGTCGGTTCCTTAGGGTTAGTGTTGTTCGGCGTCAGAGATGGGTCAGTTGAACGAGGTGAATCAGATCCGTGTTCCTTAGTACGAACTGCCCACGTGACCCCACGGGTGGCGTCCTTTTGGGGATTGTTGGCCGGCGGCTTAGGTATTCTGCTGGGGCATGTGGGGTTTAGTGCTATGTGCCCGGGTTCTTTACAGGCGACGGAGTAGATTTGGGGCCCACAGCCTTCATCCTCCGGGTGGTGCTTGCCACAGGTGTTGCACACTGCCTGTGCTGGGCAAGAGCGGGCCATGTGCCCAACGTTATGGCAGTTGTAACACACAAGCCTTTTGGGTTGGTAGGGAGACACCTTCACAATCGCCATGTAATATTTGACCACCTTTGGTAATGTCGGCGAGTCAAAGGTTATCACAGCCCGGTTAGTGCGACCGAGTCGAGTGCAGGCTAGTATTTTGGCCTGTTCGCATCGTATACCCCATTGGAGAGTTTCTTCGTTTGTCTCATCTGGCTCAATCGTGATGACGCCTCTGGTGGTGTTTGGTTTGAAGGGGGAGAGTTTGGGACACATTGGGACACATTGGCGCGTTCCTCGGCGATCGAAAGAAGGCGACATACGTGTGTGTCATCGTAGACGGTTATGTAGATGCAGTTCCCTGCTGTGTCAGATTAGTGTGAGGCGAGTTCCGCTAGATACGGTTGTGGAGCAGTTGTTCCAATTAGGTGAGCAAATGTATGCTTGGGGATATCGTTGATGCTGCATTTAGCGAGCGGTGTTATCACAAGTTGGAAGCGGGGCCTACTTACCCGGTCCGAGTGTGAATATGTTGGCGGTTCCATCGTTGCTCAGGTGGCATGACTTGCTGCGACGTGATTAAAGGGGTCTGTTGAGAGTCCGTATGGGGTGGGGTCCGTTGTGGTGAGGTCACCGGCACTACCTCGGTGTCTTCATCCATCGGCGATACAGCGTCTGGGTGCAGGTGAGGCGCAGTTTGCGGCGTACGGTCTCTGCTTGAAGGAGCGGCGGTGCCGGGCACGCTAGGCATTGCTAGCGGCGCCGGTTCAGCACGAGGCGATGACGCAGAGGGGCATTCCTGCAGCGGCACGAGCGGCTGCTTTGTGTGCAGAGGCGGCCGTAGCAGCGGCGGCCGAAGCAGCGGCAGCAGCGGTGCACGAGCCGGCTCCGGAGCGCCACCAGGTGGCACGACTAGGTGATCGCATCTCGCTACGGCTGCGTCGATTACGGCGTTTTTCACCGGTCCTGTGGGCCCGGGGCCCACAACTCCGGTCTCTACTGCACCATCGAACACCATGGACCAACTCGGAGCTTCATCCAATGACCCAACGTCGGAGGATATGGATTTACAGCCTTCCGTACACTCCGCCGGCTCGGACGCTTCACTAGGCCTACCCAGGAGTACGGCACTCGTCGCAGGGCCGAACTCGGTGCCGGTGCGGACGCTACTGCTACCTCACAACAATCCCTTCGCGCCCCTGGCGGACCTTGAACAACCAGAAGGTGAAGGCAAGTGCAACTCCTTTGCTACATCTGCCGTGCGCATAATACCGACTGCCAAGCAAGGGCAGAAGCGAGCGCGGGGTCACAGAACAGGGAGGATTTTAGAGAAGCAAAGGTCTAGCTTTGCCTGTAGTGCCAGAAAAAGCGTAGTGGCGGCGTCGTGAACTACCCAGTACGCCCGCTTGATGGCGCTGTAAACACGGCTTTGTAAACATGGCGGATGCTTTTTGCACAGGCCGCTTGAGCTCCTTAATAACATGGCTGCCCTCGCACGGCGGCCGCCGGCTCGCTGCTCCGCGGCCGGACTCGACTCTCCTCCTCCCGCGCGCGAAAGGGGCGTCGAGTCCGGCCGTGGCTGCTCCTGCTGGCTCCTGGCTGGCACGCTGGTCGCGTGTTTACTTGCGCCGCGCTAGTGAAGTGATGTTACGCCAGGTGACCAGATGGCCTCGACTGGCACAGACCACAGTGAGCAGCAAGTGAGAACAAATCGTTTATTGACATCCGCAAGTTTACAGAGGCCAGGACATCATTTCATTTCGATCGCTGCAATTGTACGTCGCTTTCGTGACAACATTTTTTTTTTTTGCCATAACAACTCGTTCACTTGCGCTAAGATTTCGAACGAAGGGCACAAATGAAGTATTGACGGCGACAACGGTTTCCTTTGCACCGTCTTTCTAGCGGAGTGCATAACACTCACCTTCTGTTTGAAGAATCGAATATTCTGGCCTCGACAGCTGCCTTCCGATGCGGAATTTCCCACATTTGTCATTCCACAAGCACTCAATTCTCGTGTTTTGCCAGTCCTCTCAACAACTGATGGACGCAAAAGCACATAACAGCAATAACAGTCACGAAACCGGTGCTCCGCGCACATTGAAACGGTCGGCCGTTGCAGCGGTTTCAATTTGAATTGGCGGCTTTGTGGTTGCGAATTCAGAAACAAGGTGGTGCACCAGTCGGCTGTTCGTAAAAAGTTGCGTACATTTTTGCTCAACGGATGTTTGATGCGGAACTTGTTAATAGTATTTTTAAATAACACATTGTAAGCGAACTGTGTGGGCTCTTTGAGTCACGGAATGAATGTTTTGTATTCTATACCAAAAGTAACATTTTGCCTGCGCCGTCTGGTGGGCTTGATGGTCGAAAACAGCGCTTTAGGTTGGTCAAGGTTGGTCACGTGGGGCGTCGATTTTTACGCCGCCTATAGGGAAGACAGGGAACGTCCAAGCTTGCGAGCCCTGGCGGGGTGCCGCACCAACCAAGCACAGCGTCGCCGTACTCGGGGCTAGGCCTAACTACACCGGCGTTCGCACCAAGGCTCACGCCAGCGGGGTCACGGATGCCGAATACAACTCATACGAGTCAGATCAGGGGATTGTGGCTCAAGAAGCAGTTTCTGACCAAACTGAATGGCAGGAAGCACGAAACAGACGCAAGAAGCGAACGGGAGCCGCTACGGAGGAGTCGAGTTCGGGCCGACCGGAATACGTTCACACCGTTGTGCTGCAACCATGTCAGCCTTGTAGGATCACGGACGATAACTTCATTGACATAGATGAGGCAATATCGCGCCATATCACAAGCTGCAAACCAGCTGATGCGAAGCGGTCCCGACCGAATATCGTCATACGATACCTTCGCAGGAGCAACCAGATAGCCGTGGACGCAGCAGACGACGAAACGCGGGACGCTCTCCTGACTCTCAAGAAGCTCCCGATCAACGAGAAACCTACCGCCTTTCAAGCTTACGAAGCTATTCACAATTGGCAAATCCGCGGCATCATCCGAAACGCGGGAGGAATGACCTCTGAACAGCTGATGGAGAATCTTCACTGCAGGAAGTGCGAGACAGTCAGCGCGCGCCCACTTGGAAACAAGGGGACAGCTGTTGTGACATTTCAAAGCAACAGCCTACCGTATCGAATTGGTCTCAGGTCCTTCACCGTTCGGGTACTTCCGTACAAGGCTCGTGTATGTACGTGCGAGACATGTCATAAGCTCGGCCACCGAAAGGAACAGTGCCCGAACCACGACAAACCAAGGTGCTCGACATGCGGGGGAGGACAACACGAATAAGGTAGCAGCTGCCCTAAACAAGCTCTCAAGTGCAGAAATTGCGGAGGCGCCCACTTAGCTACGGCGAAAAACTGTCCGAAGAGTAGAAATTAACAAGCAAATCAACAAGAACATGAAGCAAAGAAACTCTTCCTCAGCTCCAAGAAAGTCTGAAAATTCGACCGCCGGATCACAGGACGCCGGGCAGCATAAAAGCGTTAGGCCTCCGGTCATCACGGCCGCGCGGCGGGACTTCTGCACAGGTATCAGTGCATCTACACGTGCTCGTGACAACGCAACGCAGCATGGCCGGTCTACCTATGCGAACGTTGTTGGGGCCGTGAATGCACATGCTTCACATCCGACCGCCCCAGTGCGCGAAACCGCAGCCTCGAAATTCTCCACCGAACCCAGTGGGCCTACAGCTGGGGGGGGAGCATCCCCGGGTAAACTTAGAACCCAACAAGGGCAAAGCACAGCCCTCGGACTCTCCTCAGCAACCGAACTTCGAAGCCATACTGGAAGCACGCATGGCTCAGCTGGAGGCGAATATCATTACACAGGTTCAGGCAATGCTTCAGAAGACGGTCGAAACGTGCGTTCGCACAATAATGGAAAAGCTCATGCTCACCGGCATGTTCCCTCTTGGGGCACCGCCAGCTTTGGCGACGGCGCTCACTGGCGCAATTCATGTGGCGTCACCAAACGCAAGCTTACCGAAGCAAACCCATGGCTCTACATCCTTCGTGTAACAGGGACTCCGGGCACGGTTGGGGTGATGAGGCGAAAGCCGCGACCGTGATTCAATGGAACTGTCGTTCGCTGCGGCGGAAGAAAGCAAATCTGATATTGTGTCTTGGGCTGAATCAACAAAACTCACCTGCGGTTATAGCTCTTCATGAGGTAAATGGTCCTATCGCTAAATTGCCAGGATACGAAGGCTACGGTCCGGCAAACGATCCTAAAGAACGGGCATTAACAGCTGTATATGTTCGAAGAACAATTGTTCACACCCAACTGGATACGGACTCGTGGTGCTCACCCAACACCAATGTGACGGGATGCCGCGTTCAACTTTCCCCGCAGAGGACCGTCCTCGTATTCTCAGTCTACATTAAGCCAGAGAATTCCTGTACGAAACTCAAGAACCCCCAACCGGACACAAGTTTCGTGGCACATTTTCAAAAGCTGTACCCTCAGGACCTTGTCCTCGTGTGTGGAGATTTCAACTCGAAACACACGGCGTGGAACTATGCGACATGCAGCCGGAGGGGCAGGAGGGTGATGGAAACGCCGACCACCTTGGTCTCTCCCTGCTGAATCTGCCACACGTGTACACCCGTATCGGACAAACAAGCAGGCAAGCAGATACCACGCCAGATCTCACCTGGACGTCCAGACCTCAGCTCTGCACGTGGAAGGTGCTGGAGGATCCGATGGGCAGTGATCACCTTCCTATTGTTGTCACCATTAAGACCGGAAGCAACAAATCAGGAAGAGGGGCACAAGTAAAGAGAGACTGCTGCGTCACGCACTGGGATCGCTATAGAGACATTCTCAATACGCTGCCAATGACAGCGAATGTATCGGAGCTCACACAAGCGATGACGGAGGCGAAGCGCAAGGCTACCAAAACATTAAGCGTGCCAGAGGACCACCCTGATCTGGACAGGCATCTGTTGTCTTTGTGGAACCGTAAGCTGAGACTTCTGGGCGCTTACCGAAAACGCGGACGCCCAAAAAACCTCCGCATGAAGCTCCGCCGCATTCAGGAGGAAATCGAGAGCTACACAAACCAACTCGCATCTGAACGGTGGATGGACACGTGTGAGCAAATGAATGGTCGGACAAATTCAGCTCGTTCATGGGCCATCCTTCGCGCACTCTTGGGGCAGCGTAAGCCCAACAATGCGGCCGCAAGAGTGGCTTTGAGGGAAGGCGTCAGCGCGCAAGACATTGCCGAAAAGGCAGCGAACATCTTCCCGCAGACGTCCGCCCCGAATGCCGACACATACGACATGGACACTGGACCTCCCGATGCTGAGGCTATGAATAGTCCATTCACGATGAACGAACTGGAGCGTGCGATTCAGCGGGCGAACGTGCGCAGTGCCGCAGGGTCCGACGGCGTCAGTGTAGCGCACGTTAAAAATCTTCCCACCCCGTGCAAAGCAGCGCTGCTCCAAGAGTTTAACCGACTGTGGATGTCCGGAAAGCTGCCAGACGAATGGCTACATTCGATCGTGAAGCCCATTCCGAAGCCGGGAAAGCCTCCTAACAGTCTTGCAAACCTTAGGCCGGTGTCTCCCACGTCATGCCTGTGCAAGATCATGGAAAGCATGGTGAATACCCGCCTGATTTGGTGGCTAGAAGACAACCAAAAATTGGCCCCCACCCAGTATGGCTTCCGACCTGGTTTAACCACACAGGACATCATGCTTCGCTTAAAAAGCGACGTTCTCGACGCAAGGTCTCCATTCCCGCGCATTGTTGTAGGAGTCGATGTGAGGAAAGCTTTTGATGCCACACCTCACACCTCCATCATGCAAGCGGTGAAAGAATTGGGAATCAGAGGGCGCATGCATAACTTCATTGCTGCCTTCCTAAAAGATCGGACCTTTCAAGTTCAAATCGGAACAGAGCTTAGCACAACCAAATACCACCGGGTGGGAGTTCCCCAAGGCTCCGTCATATCCCCCACCCTTTTTAATATTGTGATGGCAGGCCTCCCACAACAATCTAGCTTGCATACCCGGTATTGAACATGCAATCTACGCGGACGACGTCACAGTATGGACAAAAACGGGATCTCTCGGAGAACAAGAAACAGCCCTCCAAGCCGCTCTAGACGCCATTGACGTCTATACGCCTCGAGCGCGGCCTGTAGGGGCGCCACTGAAATCCCCCTAGCGGCCCGTTTCGAAAGCAGGCGCGGGAGTCGGCGTCCCGCTCCCCAGTGCCGCAGCTGCTTTTGCGGCACCTCCACGACTGAGATTTACCGTGTGCGGGCGTTTGAAATCCATGTTTATGTGGAGCAGTCACTCTGTTCGCAAATGAGGTGTGTTTTCGAGAGTGTAAATGTTTCTGACGCGATCTTAGTGTGGCATATTCGGTCTGTATAAGCGCCAGGTGTGTGTCACAGGCCAGCGTCGCGGAACCGGCGTGTGATGGAGCCGATTGTAGTTACACTGACCTGAATTTACTAGCAGTGTCTCTGTAACCACCGGTTCCTCAGATGTTCATGCTACGGCTATACGGTATACGATTTAAATTGGTTTTGTGAGCTTACATATAATCAGCGGGGCACTCATACCTGACAGCACGCCAGTTACGTTTGCCAATATTATACTTCAGATATTGATCACCACCATTTAAAAGCCAGTCTGTGTTAATTTCGGGAATATTCAACAAAAGTACGATGGACAATGCATAATTATACTTGGGAATCAGCACACGGAGAAGTCTTCTTGTCGTGAGGTGAGCGCCCGCAAACATTCATCTGTTCCTCTGCGAGCAGCGCGGAGACGGGCTTAGAATAGAATCCGCGTCCGCGACTAATGCTTCTTCGAAATATCGTCATATGGAACAGGGAGCCTGCAGAATAAAGCAGAAACTGAAATCAGAGGGCCTTATCACATACCACTCTCTTCCAACGACACCTTTCATCGCTTGTTGAACAGCCTACCCTGTATACTTCCAAAAATGCGGCCGCCGTATGATCAGCTGTTCGTTGAAGTAGAAAAACAAAAGGAAAGTAAACGCGAGATTTTTGTGTGCGTGTGTGTGCGTGTGCGTGATTACTAAAACGTTCATTGCTTGATTCCGCTCCGTATTTGTAGACAGCGTCCCCCTCCTCCCCCCCCCCCCCCCCCCAACGATGTCTCGCGAAATAGCAGTTCATTTCGCGAATAGTTGGTCTAGTGAACCCTACCGGCTTAATTTTCGATCAACGTCTTTAGCATGTCAGAAGCAGCACTGTTTTTTTTTTTTTAATTTCTGTTAGAGAATTATGTTTCCTAATTCCGCACTTGCACAGCATTTATTTTTCCGTGGTTTCATTAACTTGCCTTGGTGTGTGGGCACATATTTAACGACGCACAGCTAGGCTTGGAATATACTTAAAATTTTCGCATGGTTTGTATGCTTATAAAACGCATAAGTTATTGTCCGGGATTGGGTAATCACATCCCCGAAACATATTTTTCTGCGACGTATATATTCGAAATGAAGCCGCATTCGTTGTCGACGCTGCAAAATGAAGCCAACCTTTCATTGTGCCAGTATCAGGTCTAAAAGAGGCGACAGTAGAATTCATTTGTGCCTGATGTTTTGGGGGTGACAGGGGTGATATGTTGCTACCGTCGCCGACGCCCGGAGGAGCGCCGACGAAGCGCGCAGCACCGCGTCTCCGGGTAGCTCTTGCAGGCGATCGCGTATTCTACGAAGACACAGCTGCTTTTTAAGTGACCTAAACGTACTCTTTGACTATAGACGTCACATAACAAGTTTTTTTCAGGGCGCGGAAAGGCGAAAAGCAGCGAAACAGAACCTAAACACTGCACGCGGCCCTATCAGCCACGCAGCGCAAATCCCGTCAACGCCGCGGAGAAGCGGCGGCAGGCGGCGCAGCGATCGCGAAGCTCGAGGCGCCTGTCAACAGCCCTCGAAAAGACAGAATTTGTCGTTATACATGGAGGCAGGCGTTCGAAATCGAAGACTGCGGAGAAAGAGGCGATCCAGCTACAACTTCTACAGAGTCCAGTACAGCGGAAAGCCGTAATCCGCATTCTCGGGATGTTTTTGGACGAGGCATGCACATCCAACACGTGGCACGCACGCATAATGAGAACAATAAAGCAGGTCACGCACATCTTCCGCCGGATCACAAATCGAGCGCGGGGAGTAAAAGAACGAGAACTGCGCCACTTCATCCAAGCGTTCATCCACTCGCGAATACTGTACGGGGCACCGTATCACTCCCTAACGAAAACGCAACTACTGACCCTAGAGCGCCTCAACAACGAAGCTCGCAGGATTGCAACCCGCCTTCCGAGATACACTCCCATAGATGCTCTCAACAGCTACAGCATGATAAATACTGTTTCGGATCTCATCGAGGTACAAATGCACAAGCAAGTCGCACGGTTGCAGTCGACATCAGCGGGGAGGGACACACTGGCGAGACTTGGACACAACGTCAGTGTACTTCCCCCATTACCTCTACAGTCACCGCCATGGGAATGCATTTCCCTGACAGATGCCAAGCCGTTACCGCGGAACATGGGAAATGATCAAGCAGCCAGAAGACGGGCATACGCAAAACGTCACGGGAAATGGCTTCGTTGTCTAAAAGACCACTCCCCCGGAGGCGAAAAAAGTCACGTCTTCTATACCGATGCGGCATGTATCATGCACCTTCCCAACTTCGCCACAGCGTGGGTTAATGAGGACGGCACATCACAAGGACGCAAACTTCACATCACAAAAGAACCGGGACACAGCACAGGGGCAGAACTTCACGCCATATTGGATTTAATCAAGCACCTGAGCTTTCAGCGCAGTTCAGAAGACCGTAGTCTGAAGCACACCTATCATGTCTTTACGGACTCACAGGAAGCGTACAGGGTCTGTGACGACGCTCGGCACACGTCCACTGTAGTCAGCCACCTTCGTCAGTACATCAGCGGGCTCCGCTCCTTGGGCCACGACTTCACAGTTCACTGGATACCTGGCCACTCGGGCATACCGGGTAACGAAAGGGCAAACCGACTAGCGCGCGCTCTACTCCAATCCGCGCAATCGGGACGCCCTAGTTCGGAGGACGACATCGAGCACGAAACAGAGACGCCACCAACAAGTTACGACCCAAGAGAAGCCATCGTTCAAGCTAAGAAGTATCTTGAATGAAACCAGGCGCAAACGTAACAGGACGCAGAAAGGAGTACACAGGACAAGCGCTGGTCTAACAACTGAAAAATTTATTAGGCAGAAAAGAAATATATAGGCAGAAGATACCACACCCCCAAACACAAAAACAACCAAAAAAACCGCAGAACACTGCGAAAACAAGATGAAACATTGCATGCCAAAATGGAAAAACAAACATGCGCCAAAATCAACTCACGAGCCCCTGAGATACATGATCTCTTTTGCATGAAGCATTACACTTGCTTGGCTAACGCACATATCTTTCCTATCATTAGAGAAAAATTATCGCCGGGAATACTTAACGAGCGCCCACAACCCTTTGGGCATCCCTCCTCCTCCTGGCCATGTCTTCAGTCGTCGGCAGCAAGTCACTATCCGCCAAGTCCAGTCTGGCACTCTCTTAACCCCATTTCTACTGCAGCGTTTCCGTAGACCCCACAACGCTGGTTCATCTCGTCACAGCTTGGGCTCGTGTGATACGTGCCTAGTTCGAGCGGACCTGGAGCATCTGCTTTGGGCCTGTCCGCTCTACTCGCTGCCCCGGACTCGAGCCCTGGCCACTCTGCGGCCCGAGGTACGCCCGACCTCCCTGCGAGCTTGGGCCTGCCCGGACTCATCTACCCCAATTGCGACCGCCGTCGAGCTCTGGCGGGCATTGGACGAGTTCCTTCTGGATCCAGCTGCTCCGCCCACTGGCACCAGGCTCCTCGCCCTCGGGCATACCGCCTGAGGGGCACACCGGAAGACCTCCGCAATGGACAATGGCGCCGTGGGCCCCCGATCCGCAACTGCCCAGGACCTCGCTTCTTCATTTTTGATCCCCTTGAGGGTTTTTCTTTTCTTTTTTTCCATTTCACAGCAGCCCCCCAGGGGCAATTTATGTGAAATAAAGACGTGAAACAACAACACAACGAGCCGGCTCCGTCGACGTTTCGGCGGTGTAAGGCTTAGCGTCTTGAAGATCTTTACCTGTTCCTTGTGGCACTATTGTCGCAGTTCCTTGGGCGTCTGATGGTCAGATGAAAGCACAGAACTTCACGCGTTCGTTGATACTTATGTTAGAGGATTCCGCGCAATAAAATTGCTTGTTTAATCAAGAAACATGGAGTCGATGTAGAACCATCTGGTCTGTTTGGAAGGTCACGTGCGTAACAAGGGAGGGACATAGCCCCGACCATGAGATGGCTCCTGGGGACTTGCAAAACAGTATTGGGACTTGCAAAACAGTATTCATAGTGCTTCAGACCACTCGACCACGACCCAGCGCTTCCGATGTTGGATATATAAGGTATGTAATGAATAACCAGTTTACACTTTTATTTAGTTTAAGCATTTCAAGTACCTTAGGTGACTATTTGTTGTATAGCGCTCATTCAGTAAGCGTCCCCCAAACTTCCACGATATCTCACGTCTAGCAATTGCATTTCTTAGACGGAAAAGCGTTCGCAGATATGTGGTCGTGCTGCTGACCGCTGTGCTTGTTCACCCAGCGTAACAAAGTGCTTCCTGCTCCCTAGTTTTGCGCTGTACGGTAAAAGCTTAGGTTGATTTTATTTCCTTAGTACCTACATTGACTCCGCTGACTTTTCTCCCACCTTCAAGTGGCCTTAGATTTTCCTACCAGCGTACCAATCAGCGAAATGTCGCACATGTGCACTTGTGCAGCGCCCCGGACTCGGAGCTTTATACAGTGTACAAACTAACAAAGTAAAGAAAGATCACATTCTTCCATTAACAAACGTGTTGTGGCTTAGTTTCAACTGAGCGAGCGAATTGCGATGACCCGTCTGCTCCCGGCGGACTAAACGCTGGGCCGATTGACTCTGTCGAAAGGTCGGCGAGCCGTGCAGTAGCGCAGCCAATTGCCAGCTCATCTCCTCCTGACGTCACACGAAAACGCCACAGAAAATGGGCGAGGGTGCAGTGAGGAGGGCAGCATTTTCGAATTGATTTTCCTACTAAATAAATTCGCATAAACGCTCTCAGAGTGGTCGAAACATGGCTTGTGGACTGCGGGCTACAATTTGCGCTAGTAATCCCGCAATAATTACAGATCACTTCGGTGTCCCTTTAATTAGTAACCCACGTGACGCAGGCCTTGGTGGTTAGACGGCGAACGTGCGCAGCAAAACCTCTCCGAGCGATGACATCCATGCGCTCCGGCACTTCGTAAACTACGTCCGATGGCACGGTGGTTATGATGATATTTGGGGTGTACCCTTTGAATCGGGTGGGTGCGCACAGCACGCACTAGCCAGGACGAACAGCGAGAGAAATGCGCATGACAAGCATAACCCATGACAATAACGTGGCACGAAACTTATCACACAACAAAAGAGAACAACACACAGGCACATACGAGAAACAAACAAAAAAAAACAGCATAACAGGACGAAGATTCAGAGAATGCACAACTAACGTCCCTGGGCTGCCGTCTCACACCAGCGTTCCGGGCGGCGCTTTGTACGCGCTACGGCGCGCACGTCCACCACACCGTCGGCGTCCCAGAATTCCTGCAGGGTTGGAGGCGGACCATTTTATGTTGTCAAGGGCGCGTCCGAGACCTGCACAGCTTAAAATCAAGGGTTCGGTGGAATCGTCACCTCCACCAAAAGCACGGCACACCGCACTGGCCACCCGGTCGTCGAACGTTTTCTGGCGCACAAGAGTTCCCGCACGCGCCTCGAAGAGCAGCGCGCTCCCCAAACTGTTGTCGTACAGCTGGGAGCCACCGATCGAGGCCATCGCCAAAGTGGGCTTTTCCCGCACAGCACGCCTCCTCTTCCTCGCGCACTTGACGGCGCGTGTCACGTGTCCAGGCTGTGAAGGAGGCAGGGGGCCCAAACTTTGTCCAGGTTTCGGCACCTTCTATTTCTCCGACTTTCCAAGGTCAGCCTTCCTCCTTAGATATCTATACAATGAGTCCAAAATGGAACTTGACATTTCCACAGCGTCAACAAGGCGTCCTGACGTTAAGCGAGCTACTCCATCCACTTCGCAACAAACCACTTCTTCCCCAGAGTCGTGATCCGAGAAACCTAAAAAGGGCATGAGGACATTAAACTTGAAGAAAGCATCTTGGAGGCAGCCATGGCTGCCATTCACTCTCCATAATGTCGATCCGAGTAGTCCAGTGGATCTGCCGTTCTGTAGTAGCGACACTGACAGATCTTAAATGTCTTCACTGCCCAGATATTATTCTCCTTCAAGAATCGTGGCTGTCTAGAGGCAAACCCTTCACTTTACCCAATTTTTCTGTGTTTCGCTTGGATAGGAACACGCGAGGAGGTGGTGTACTTATTCTAATAGCTACAAAGATTTGCCACAAAGCCAAGCTGTCCTTCCAGTTTTCGTCACCGGTTAGTGAACTCATGGTGGTAGATACAAGTCTGCCAGGTTGCCTTTCATTCTTTGTACTGAATGCTTATTTCCCCAACGGAGTGTCCACCACAGAACCGCTGAATCTCGCCCTTTCCTCCTGTAATCAAAACGTCATAGTTGCCGGAGATTTTAATTCACACCATGTGAGCTGGGGCTTCAAGACCGACACTTCTGATTGGCGTTTATTAGACTGGAAAGAGGAAAATAATTTAGTATGTCTTACCTCGGGTAGAGCGACTTTTTTTCAGAATCAAACGCGCTCAGTCTTAGACTTAACATTCGTAAAGGGTGGGTTGGTTTCTTCTTGGCGTACAGTAGATGGTCCTATACAAGTAGCGACCACGTTCCGATAATTTTTGATATTGCGGTTTCCCCACCGTGTGGTGCGGACCTTGGTTAACATGAACTCATGAAAAAGAAGTTGAGTTCGTCCCTTGCATCTCTGCCCAGTGATTCTATGGAGCTGAGGGCCCTAAACGTAACAGCATTAATGAAAAGTTCACTAAAAAATTCAGAGTTTGTTTTTGCGTCAACCAAGAGAGGCGGTATAAGCCCGTGGTGGCACAATGATTGTACGAAAGATTATCGGCGTGGGAAAGCGGCGTGGAAAAAATTCATTCATAATCAGAGCCCCAATAATTGGACCAATTTCAAGTATTATTCCGCAATCTTTCGCCGAACCATCTCAACGACTAAGCAAGACTATTATTCGCAACGGTTCTCCCTGCTTTCCGAAACGAAAAACCGGCGTATTCTTTTTCCTTTTTTTGCGTAACCGCAAGAGCACTGACGACAGAAGCAACGGTGTATCCATTGTGGAAACGCCGGAAGAAAGCTCAGAGTCGCTCGAAAAAGTAGCACGGGCCTTGCAAACAAAGTTTACGGCTACTTTCCGACCCATGATAATTGAAAATACCCCAGTTTTAGACTTTAACTCTGTCACGATGGAGGATATAGTTATGCGCCTCCCGCCAGCTTCTCCACGACCCGATGGCATCTCGACTACAGCGATAATTTAAAGCTTCTCTTTGAGTAATCTCCTCACAATCTGTTAAACATTATTAAACATTATTTATCTCTTAACAATCTATTATCTATTATCTAATCTAATCTATTATCTAACAATCTATTATCTATCAACAATCTATTAAACATTATTAAACATTAAACAATCTATTAAACATTGAAAGCATTGCGTACGGCCGTTTACTTCGATTCCTATCTAGGGAAAATTTACTGAGTGCACATCAGATTAGCTCCCGTCCAGGCTGCTCCATTTGGTCCGCCCATGTGGACCTGGAGAGTCGTATCCAGTTTGCCCGTAGAAACAAAAAAATCTGCGCGCTTGTCACACTGGATATTGCGAAAGCATACGGCAGTGTACAATACAGCGTCCTTATAGCTAAACTTAAAGAATGCGGGATACCCAATTATATAACTTCATGGATTCAGCAGTTTTTATCTGGCCGCAAAAGGGGCGCTCCACAAGGGTCAGTGCTTTCTCCGATTCTGTTTAACATACTGATGAGATCCATTCCTACCAGCAATGAAGTCTGCGGTTATGTTTATGCGGACGTTACAGCCTTTTTCGCAGCACCACGGGACATCCATGAGCTTTAGCAGGCGTCACAAAATTATTTGGATTCTGTCGAAAGGTTGCTGTCAAGTCTGCCAAGTGCGTGGTCCTGGTATTCCCCGTATCAGTGCCTGTTACCCTCTGCCTTAGATACCGGGAGGAGTTTATTCCGCAAGCGACAACTTTAAAATACTTGGGTATTATTTACGAGAGTAAGCTTGATTGGTGGCATCATATAAAGCACATTACGACGAAGGGGAAACGGGCACTTGGCCTGTTGCGAAGAATTAGCAACCGGAATTTTGGGATGAGAAGAGACTCTTTAATATTCATTTACCACGGGTCCGTGCGCCCTATCTTAGAATTTGGCTGAGCTCTCTTTTCAGGATCTCCAATATACAAACTCAATCCGCTTATACGACGTGCCCTGAGATTGTGTCTCGGCCTTCCGAAATACGTAGCTAAGAACATCCTGTATTTAGAGTCCCGAAAAATACCGCCGAATGAATCTGCCTAATCGCAGAGGAGTAATGTCTGTCTGCAACATCGCTTTCAGAAGGGAACACGCAGTGCGCGCAAGCGGAGACCAAGCAATTATCCCACGTCAACACCCTCCCAGGCTCCACAGAAACGGTAAAATGAAAGGATGAAGGGGGGACGCACGGAAGAGGGGCATACTTTGCCGCATTCATCTAAAGCACACATTTCGCCCAATACGCAGTCCCATCGCTTTCATGAGTTAACTTGCAGGAGAGAGAGAGAGAGAACAACTTTATTTTGTGCCCGGTGGGAAAAGGAAGAGGTTGGAGTATTAACTGTCCGCCCCCGCCGCTTGCAAGTGGTTCTTCTTACACATACAAAGATCTTTTCCCTTTCCGGCCTTCACTGTACCAGTCTTCACCCATCAATGGCCGGCGGTCCCTGTCTTTTTTTTTTCCGACTCTTGACCGAGGCCTCCGGTCATGTCAAGGGGACTTCTTTTCCTCTTTTTTTCTTTCCAATAAACGTGTGTTCTCTCTCTCTCTCTCTCTCTCTCTCTCTTTTTTTTTTTTCCGCCGCCAGTTAGTGCGGACCACTTCTAGCCACTTCTATAGTTCATGCCACTAGCTAGGTGCAGCACTGTGGAGGCTACATTGTTGTCAACAGTGCGCCCACTGAGGGCGCCTAACCCGCCGTGAAGGGGGTCCTCAAAGGACATTCCCTTCTCCCCTCCCAACCAGTGGAACCGCAAGGCCCGCCACCTTTTGTCGCCTCCTTCGCGGTGAGTTAGGCGCCCTGAGGGGGCGGGCTGTTGACAACAATGTAGCCTCCACAATGCTGCATCTAGCTTATGGAATGAACTATAGGTAGACCTGTACGCCGCCGCGCCGCGCCGCCGCCGCTGGTTTTTGTCGCACCATCAAGGGACTTTAGTCGCTACTTGGCTAAACGCCGATCAAGGGACTTTAGTAGCACTGTCTGCGCCGCCACCGAAGTTCCCGGAATGCGCACGCCGCCGCCGCCGCCGCTGGGAAAAAATTGCGGGGCGGCGCCGGCACCGCCGTATATACAGTCGAGTTTACTTATAACGATACCGTTTATAACAAATATCGGATATAACGATGAACAGCTACTGCACCGTCAACTTTTGTATTCTTTCTATGGTAACATAAACCGCTTATTACAATGCTCCAGTGCCACGATATCGGATTAACGATTGAATCTGGTGATATCGCTTACCAAAAATGCAACAGTGATGACTCTAATGGCGCGGTTGCGCAGCCTACTCAGGTAGTTTCGTAGGAGGCCCAATGCGTGGCACAGTACCTCGGGCAATTTGTTTCTGCCAAGGACATTTACCTCAGCTAGGTGAAGCACCTACATATGCTCTTGGAAAAGGTTTGCGCTACCTTAACATGCGGCAAACAAAGGTGACCGGCTGTGGCTTCTTTTCCGCAATTTAGTAGTAGTACGACCTTGCCATATGACATGCAAATAAAATATTTTGAGCTCTGCTCCGTCTTTTTATGTCATTTTATTTCACAACCCGCTTATAACAAGTATCGGTTATAACAATGGGATTTCCTTGGCACTTGGATATTGTTAAAAGTGGACTAGACTGTATTTATTTTCTTTGAGAGGTGGCTCGCTGAAGGGCGATACTTCGGAAGAACTAGATAATATGAAAGAAAAATGCGTCACTCCTCTGGAAGTTGTCGTTTCTCCCTCTGAGCGAAATGCCTCTCTCGGCGGTGCTTTTCGTCGTTAAATAACCGCGATTCACCATGAATGAACAGATAATTTATACTTTCTGCCTGGACACAGTCGTTCTGCTGCTGATCTGGGGGAGATTTCTATGGGAGTGCTCCACAAAGTAAAGGTGGTTCTCCCTTCTTTCTCCTTCCCCCACTTCCCCCGTCCGCGCGCCCCACCAGTCCTACGAACTTTCCGCACGTACCGCGACGACGCGACCATGTTAACAAAGGGTAAATGCGTGATTACTTAGCGCCTCGACGGAATTCACTCGGGATCGTCTTGACGCACCCAGGCTTGGGCCGCCGCCACACAAGCGCCACATCTTTCTTGTTAGTTTTTGTAAGGGTCGCCCCTTAAGGAGCGGTCCCTGCATACCTCTCATGTATTTTCATTAACATACATAATAAATGTTTTTACCACCACCACCCATCTTGTTTTCTCCGCTTTCTTAGAAACTCTAAAATGACAGCAAGTGAATTCGTTCCTGTCTGTGCCCAACCAACAACCTTGTTCCCCTCTCTTCTCCAAAGGGGCGTGGGGACGAGGACAGGAGCGCATGGCCAAAAGTCTTTGACCACCTTCATTCTTGACAAAGGCCGGTCCCCCGGCGTCATCCAACGGGGATAAAAGTATACATTGCAAGAAAAAGAAAACGCTAGCACAAAAGATGCGGTAGCAGAGAAACTGACAAGGATAACTGCGGATGAAAGAGAGCGACCGGAGTACACAAGCGTGTGAACTCTTCCCAACCCTGTCGATTCTCGCAGAGAGACGAGCAAACCGGACACATTAGAGGAACGCCGCTAATACCTAGGAATGAAACGAGAAAATCAACAGGGGAACAGTGTTGATTATCGCAGTAGCAGTAGCTACTGAGCAGTACCGCTACTGCGATACTGCGATCGCAGTAGCGCGCAAGCTTGAATGGTTGGAAAGAGTGCACAGGAGTGTACAGAACGGGAAGAGGGCACAGGAAGCGGGCGTAGCCTCACACAGGTTTCAGTATATCAGATGTGCAGGTACACAGGAAGGGCCATCGAAAGCGCAGATAGGATCTCCGGAACCGTGGCCCTGGCTCAAGCATTCACAACTCATTGACACCAGCAATTTGTTACCTAACGAACGGGAAATTTATCCGCATCAGTTCAGCTATCCAGTGTCGTAGTTGACCACTGTGATACAATAGCGTCCCTGAGGGCACAGGTTCTGCGCTGGAGGCCAGTTAACTAGAACATTTTGAGAAAAAGAAAACAGAGGAATTGGTGAAAGCTACCATAAAAAATCTGCAGAAATTCAGAGGTTTGTCTAATATATAATGCGTAGTATTCTTACGTCTCCTCCCTTCATTGCGAGTTCTTCACGGCCAGATTTGGCTATGAGTGTCCAAACATGCTGAGTTAGTTTGTTGTTTTAAAGACCTGTTCTGTTTCTTTTCGCCATTGCGGTGCATTTACACCATGATCGCAATTAGGCTTCGTGACTTGGCCAATTATGTATTTTTCCGCAGATGGAAGGCCTATAGTGCATGGTTGGCCCATTTTCGCAATTTGATGTTTTCGCCGATCTTTTCCGGCTTTTGTTGTCGGTGTTTTCCGGTCCAGAAATTGGGCGCCGGTGTAAGAGCAAATAAAAAAACGCACGTGCGACCTGACCGGATTTGAACCCGCGTCTGCACAGTCTTCGCACGTTGACAGAGTAGAACAAAAGTTGCCGTTGTTCCTAAATTTCTTCGTGGCACTTATCACTCTTGGCCAGGAATCGACAGCTTTGAGCGGCAATGTGAGCGCTTCACAAGATCCACGAAAGCTAGAATTGTGAAACGTAAAAGTTGTATATTAATGACACGTGCTGCGTGGACTGGATGCATGATTGATTGATTGCGGGGTTTAACGCACCAAAGCTGTACATGAGCTATGAGAAAGAATAAATTTCTTTATTAGCATATTAGCAAAAAATTGCGGTGTGGTGTCCTCATTTCAGGACGCCATTCGTGGTGCCAGCTGTGACGGCCCTTTCCACCAACCGAAGCTGGTCGTCCGGACTGGAACTGATGAACAAAAGTAATCATGAGTGCCTCGTAGCCCATGCGTTTTTTGACACCTGTGCGTCAAAAAAACACGGGCTGTGAGGCGCGCCCTAGTGGGGGCATCCGGATTAGTTTTGATCACCTGGGGTTATTAACATGCGCTGAAATCTCGACACACCGACGTCTTCGCTTTTCGCCTCCACCAGAAAAGCGGCCGCCGCTGCCGGGAGTGAACCCGCGTCCTTGGGCTCAGCAGCACAACGCCATAGCCACAGAGCCACCGCGGCGGGTCACACCTGAAAATGATATTACGTGAATGCAACACGTGAATACCAGCCGCGCAGAATCCTTTGCTAAGGAAGCTGTGGCGTGTCCCAGTTAGGGTTACCAAGCATCTCGGATTTTCATACAACGTCGCGAGTTCCGCGCCGTCCCTGTCGGGACAAAGATATGTCCCAGACCGCCCAGTTAAAATTTTTGATGTGGTACAACGCACGCCCAACAAGGCGCGTCATGATACGGAACTTTTGTCTGGGCAGAGCTGGAGGTAAAGCTTAACGTCCGCATGAAGGACGGAAACTTTCAGGAGTAATATTCTAGAGCAAGAGAAAGTGTTTCGAACAGTACGTAGACAGCTAAAGTACCTATTCAAGAGGAGGCCGCAACGATAACAAAACGGTGGATTTGTCTGGGTACGGCTATAAAGAAAACTGATCTTGTTCTATCCCTCAGTTAGTGCGCGCTCTCCCCGCCCCTCACAGTCCCGACTTCCTTCATTGAAAAGTTGGTAACCGTAGTTCCCGTGTGCTTGCTGACGTAATTCGCATCGTAAGACAGACAAGCGAAAGCGAAGAAACGCATACAAAAGTGTAGCAGAAAATGCGTCGGTTGAGCTAGTATACTCTTGTTTTCCACGTGCTTCCAACTATTAGCTTGTCATATGGTGCTCCCTCATCATTTCGTACTGGCAGAAAACGGATTCCATGGATTGTCGTGCCAAACGGTAAAGAAACGAAAGCGAAGAAACGATCCAAATGCAATGTTGCTAAGTGCTGCAGGAGCAGAGTTAACAGGAGCAGAGTTAAGTGCCTCCGGGGATTTTTTTGTCTGGGATCCGGACATTTCGATGTAGGACATTTCTGTGCAGGACGTTTCGGTGCGGACAGTTCGGTTTACGGAATTTCCCAGGAATTTTTTAACATTGTAGCATTAATAGTTTCATTTCGTCAGACGACACCATTTTAACATTCGAGAATTGTGCGTGGGCCGCACTGCGCGGAAACGAAAGGTAAACCAAGCCGTAGAAATCGTGCCTCTAACCCCGTTTTGATGGTATATGTAATAATTACGGTGATTTATTTACTTGCGCTCAAGTTTTTTTATTAATAATTTTCATTATTCATCTGAACAGCCCCAATCCTTTAATCAAAGTGTTGCTGAATCGCTTTGATTTCACTCTACGCTTTCCGACCCCCAAACAGTCGCGAAAAAACGAAAAGGAAGGGCACTAAGCTAGCTTCAAGCACGTGTTGCTGCAATCTTGCTGCAAAGTCATGATTTTATGTATTACCGTCGTCGTTGCATTCGTTGTCGGTTCTGCGTAAAAAAAAAAAAAAAATCAGTGGTCGCACTTACAGTGGCATCGCTGGGCAGTGGGCCTCCTGGTTACAGAGAATTTAAGTGGGCGCCGAAAACTGAAAGACGGCTGTTGCAGCTCTCGCCACACAAGCCTATTCAAATTTTCTTCCAATTATAATCCAAGAAGGCGAGGACAATTCTGCAACCAACAATGTCCGGAGTGTCAATATGTGGGGTGACGAAGGAGCGATTCCTTATGAGGGGCCGCCGTCGGTATGACCGCGACGCGCGGAAGGGTGCAGCGAGCAAGCTTGTTCCTCGAGGGGGTGTCACAGGGTCCAACGAGAATGGTCATTGTGTCTTCGGGGGCCTCTTCGGTGGCTTTTTGTTGAGAACAAGAGAGATTAACGTTTAACGAACGCAAAGGCACAAAACGCTATAGTAAAACTCTGTTATGTCAGCTCATGTCTTTGCGGTGACGCGTCGGAGACGGTCAACTCCACTCGGCCTGTCAGATTTCCAGGGGAAACCGAAAATAATACACTGAAAAGAAATCTTGGGGAGATAGATATTTGAAGAAGGGGGCTGACTGCTGGGACGAACAATTATGATGAGATGAAAATAGGTATGAAAATAAGTCGCGGAAAAAATGGTCCCGGAACAAATGGCCCCGAAATAAATGGCCCCAGAACAAATGGTTCCGGAACTAATGGTCCCAGAACAAATGGTCCCAACTTCAAAGTAGGAAAAAATGGTCACACCAGAACTGCACATATTCATGGGCGCCTTTATGAGGGAAGGATAGAGGGGGTCGGTGTATTTATATTGACATGTTTGTATTTTTGCACAATGTATTTTGCATCTGAGTGTATAAATATGTTTGCTCAGGCTGAATTGGCTTGAGTTAAATGCTGCATACAAACTTGTCGTCGTACGTGTATGTTCTGCCGTGGTTCCTTTCCTTGTGTTCTTTTGTTTATTCACGCTTGAGAATTAAGCGAGTCCAGCTGGAGCCTGTGCGGTGAGCCTATTTACAGTGACAGTATATACGCGTGTTATTTAGGTTATGTGAAGTATCGAAATTGGGAGTGGGCCGGTACCGCGGAATATCAGACAACACAGAGGTGTACTAGTGCATCTCGCTCGCCGATTTCTAAAAAAAAAAGAACTCTACACGATCAATGGTTTATTGCGTTAGCTAAGCTGCGTTACGGTGCTCTCCATCTGAAATGCTTCGATATCTGCAGTTCAGATCAAGCGAAGCGGCACTAATCAAGATTTTGGAACTTGGTAATTTTGCAGCTCGAAGCAGATAATTTTGTTTTTCTCCGAAAATATGCAATGTAGCTATTATTACGCCTCTTATCTTGCTGCAAAGTTTAGAAGACTGCTGGCTGACATGCTTTGTTAATTTTGCCGGCGTGTTGCGGTAGCGTAACAACTGCTGAGGGCAGCAGGTGAGCTCATAAAAACAGGTCATCCACCATCAACAACAAACTTTATTGTTCGGAACTGCATTTGTTCCGGGCCATAAGTTCCGGGACCGTAAATTCCGGCACAAGTTGTTCCTACTTTGAAGTCCGGACCATTTGTTCCGGGACCATTTTTTACTACACCCGCCAGTTCCTTTTTTTGACGGACACCTCTAGAATATCGTCGTGTTGGTACGGAGAGTGTAACTCAAAAAAATTGCGACGGCTCGATTGTCTCACACGTAGTGGGATTCCTGGGTTGTTCCCATCCCTCCTCTCAAGACTTTATCTGTACAGAATCTACGGATAGGTCTTCTACAAGAACCTTCAGTACATATTTTCACGGGTGTAGGAACAAATCCAGACAATCGAGCCGTCGCAATTTTTTTGAGTTAGAGTGGAACGCTTCTATGAAGATGTGGAATCGGCAATGGCTAAAGTAAAGACACAGTATACCGTAGTTATGGGGGACTTCAATCCTAAAGTAGGCAAGAATCAGGCTGGAGACAAGGCAGGGGAACTATGGTCTGGGCTCTAGAAATAGCAGGGGGGACCTACTAGTCGAGTTCGCAGAACTGAATAACTTACGCATCATGAATACCTTCGTCTGCAAACGGGAGAGCCGGAAGTGGGCGTGGAGGAGCCCGAATGGGGAGCATAAAAATGAAATAGACCTCATATTATGCGATAACCCTGGCATCGTGCAGGATGTGGAAGTTTTCGGAAGGGTATGGCGTAGTGACCACCGTATGGTAAGATCTCGAATTAGGCTAGATTTGAGGAGGGACCGCAACAAGCTAGTACGAAAGAAGCCGATAAATGAGCTAACAGTAAGACGTAAAGTAGAAGAATTCAGGATCGCGCTGCAGAACCGATATGTCGCCCTTAACGAGGAAGCCGAGCTTACGACACAGGAAGCCAGCGACAACCTTACACGCATTATCACGGAGCGTGCAGTAGAAGTCGGGGGCACGATGGCTAGACTGTACGCTGGTAAACTTTCCCAGGAGTCGAAAGATCTAATGGCCAACCATGATAATCTCCACCCCAGCTGATAGAAGAATAGAACTAGCGGAGCCTTCGAAGTTAATCAATAAGCGTAAGACAGCTGACATACGGAAGTATAATATTGCCGCGAACTATGTATGGGCTTGCTTATTTATTGTTTGTTTTTACTGCCGGGCCACGCCCGGCTGTGTTATCTGCGTTCCAAACAAAGCGCGTCTTCCATTCTTTATTTTTATGCCGCACGAAATATCACATTCAGTTAAGCAAACTGTTTCGCCCTAACGTCGCTAGCCCAGAATAATCGTGTGTGATCTACAATGTTCTGGATGTGAATCGACGGTTCCAGAAACACTCGCGCCGAAAGATAAAAAATGGCCGCGTATCTGCTCCTTTCGTTGCAAATGTCGTCAAAAGACGATAGTCTTTATCGGCTTTTGCGAAGTAAATGCCTCCCTTCGCTTTCCCGCTCACCTCTCATGTTGTTCCTCTTGCGTCGCGCTCCTCCCAAGGTTTGCTTAAATCATTTTAAATTTCCCGCGTTCCACTGCTCCAAACCGGGTGTCTCGATGCGAACGCTGCCGTACGGCGAAGACGCGCGTTCATAGAGGCGCCCTACTTCAACGTTTATAGAACCGCGTTTCCATACTCCACGTGCATTGCAAGCAGAACGTGGAATCTATCTAGTGGAACCTTGCGTAACTGTTGCCGGTTGATTTCTTAAAATGGCGCCAGAAGCCATAGTGGCGCGGGCGACAGCAGGCGACAGCGGAGTGAATTCTTTTCCTGCGGTTGATGAAGTATTTAATTTCGCAAAAGTCAAGCATGTTTGATTTTTTATAAAGGAACACTGCAAATATCACTTCTGTATTCATTTGTTGTGTCATATTTGCGTAATGTCTTGTTCTTCTTCAACAATGTTGACAAGTATGAACCTTACACCGGACATAGACGGGTTGATTTAGCTCTGACTATATAAGACTATTGCGCAGGCATTGTTTTGCTTTGGCCGGGTGGCTGAATCGAGGTGTCGAACGCGGCTTAAGCCAAGCGTCGCGGTGGAACGCAGGAGTGTAGAGGCGTCGGGAGCGTCTCAAAAACAGCTCGACGACCCGGGGACCAAACGCGTCGCTTAGCGACGCGCTGGATGTGAGCGGTGAATATTATGCCCCCGGTTTCCATTTCTTCACGGGGAAATGTCTTCTCTGAACCTAGCTACCCTAAACGTCCGTGGTCTTTCGAGTAAAAGACGGCAGAGTCAGGTGCACCGCCTGCTAACAGATCTAGACGTAGACGTCTTAGCGGTTCAGGAGACAAAGGTAGAGGGGGAGGAGGAGACCGGGGGCATGGTGCAACGTTTCACGTCGCGGTATTATGTGTGCGTCAGCCACGCAGTTGGCTTTTCTGCTGGCTGCATGTTATTGGTGAAAAAGTTGCCGGGGCTTGGAGTGCGAGAGGTGTGCTCTGGCTTGTCAGGGCGACTCGTTGTATGCGATGTAGTATTGAGTGGTGAAGAGTGGCGAATAGTGTGCTTCTACGCGCCGAATGAAGTTAGAGAAAGGGCTGAATTTTATAATAACATTAGGCCGCATCTGTTGACAGACAAGCGTCTTGTCGTACTAGGGGATTTTAATTGCGTCTTATCCACGCGAGATAAGATTAGTAATCGGCCATTTCGTGACGAGAGCACGGCTGTGCTGCAGGAAATAATAAATACTATTGGGTTAGTGGATGTGGGCGAATGTCTAGAGGGAGGACGGGAGGTGCAATTTACACATTTTCAAGGAGTCAGTCACGCTAGACTGGATAGAGTGTATGTATCGTGTGATTTAATTGAAAAATGCGAAGGGTACGAAGTAAAGCCTGTAGCATTTTCAGATCACTGCCTGGTGGTGTGTAATCTAGGATACAAGAAACGGACGAATACTTTCACGTGGGAGCTATGGAAATTGAATGATAAGTTACTTACGGATGAAATTTTTTTTGAAAAAGTGAGTGGTTTGATTCGGAAAATAGAAGGGGATAAAATCGGTGAACAGTGGGAGTGGTGTAAACAGGATGTAAAAATGAGGGCCATTGAGAGGTCCACTGTCGTACGATACGAACAGAAAATTATAGAAAAGACACTAAGGTCAAACCTAGAAAAACTTATCCGTGAAGAGTGCAATGCGCCTGGGGTGTTTAGTGAGGATATCAGAAAAATGAAACAGAAACTTGAGGCGCTTGACGATGAACGCTACCGGGGAGCCCTCGTGAGAGCGAGAGTGGACCGATTAGCCGGTGGAGAGGCCCCTACCAAGCGTGCGTTGGGTATAGAACGGGCGAACGCTCGACGTAATCATATAAGGGAGATAGAGTGGGAAGGACGGGTGACGGGTGATCAGCAAGAGATTGAACGGGCTTTTCATCACTACTACAAAGATTTGTTTGCCTTCCGCAGGGCGGAGGTGGAGGCCTTTAAAACCGAGTTTATCAGTGCTTTCCCAAGGATTGATGAAGACTACAAAGAAAGTTTAAGCCAGCCTATTGCAGTTGCTGAAGTTGAATGTGCGATCGATTGTTTGAACAACGGAAAGTCACCGGGTCCAGACGGATTAACTGCAGCCTTTTACAAGGTCTTCAAAAACGATTTATCGCCACTTTTGGCAGCACTATTTAACGAGGCCTTCCAACTAAAGGCATTGCCACCCTCTTACGGAGAAGCGCACACGATACTTATACCTAAAACAGAGGACACGGACAAACTTAAACATGTTACAGCATATCGCCCTATATCCTTGACAAATGTCGATTACAAAGTTTTTATAAAGGTGCTTGCACAAAGAATTCAAACAGTCATCAAGCAGATTGTAGGGCCACACCAGACGTGTGGCATAAAAGGACGCACATTTTTTTCTAACACACACAAGGCGAGATGTGTGCTGGAATGCTGCGACGCTGCCCGAGCTCGCGTGGCTGTTCTCCAGCTTGATTTGGAGAAGGCGTTTGACTGTGTGCCCCATGAATTACTGTTGCTGATTTTAGATCATGTGAACGTTGGAACAGTCATCAAGGAGGGGGTGGCTCTGGCGTACCGAAAGTGCACCACGAGATTAATTGTAAACAAGACGCTGGGGGCCCCCATTAGCGTGGAACGGTCGGTGCGCCAGGGCTTCCCTCTGAGCCCACTTCTTTTCTGCCTGTATATCGAAACGCTCTGCTTAAATATAATTGAAAGTGAACACATTCACGGGTTTAAGCTATGCGAGGCAGAGGTAAAACTTCTGGCCTACGCAGACGACATTGCTCTTTTCTGTACGACCAAGGATAGTGTTACAAAAGCGGTGGACATTGTTAAACGTTTTGGGTCAATCACAGGTAGTGGGGTAAACTGGGGGAAATGTTTGGGATTCTGGCATGGGGTCTGGTCTTTGACACCGGATTTTTTTGCCAACGTGAGCTGGGAAACCAGTCCCGTTAAGTATCTAGGGACGCCACTGGAGTGCTACCAGGACAGCGAACCGTATTGGCGTGCCCGAACGCAGGACATACGCGACAGGGCAGAAAAATGGAAAGGGGTTTTTCTTTCCATGTTTGCTAAAGCGACTGTTTGTAATTTATTTTTTATTGCCAAAGTGTGGTACGTTATGCAAGTGTCCCTAGCAAAAATTCCAATAGAAATTTGTATTGGTCCAATAGAAATAATGTATTGGTCCTATAGGTCGGGCTATTGGTTCTATTTGAGTATCTATAGGACCAATACAAAATCTATTGGTCCGATAGAGTGACATGTATTGGTCCAATAGACCAATTCGTATTGGTTCTATTGGTCCCAATGGGACCAATAGCTATTGGGATCTAAAGCTATTGGGATAGTGGGACCAATAGCTATTGGTTGTATCAGCCTAATAGACCAATAGGGGATATCTATTGGTCAAATACATTGTTCGGGGCTATTGATTTACAGGCACTAATAAAAAGTAGAGCTGTCAGCTTTTTTTTTAGGCGGTGTGCTGCTAAGCACAAGGACGGGGGTGCGATCCCGGCCGCAGCGGTTGTTTTTCAGATCGAGGAGAAAGGTAAAACTGCCCGTGTGTCGATCTCGCGCTGCGGCGCTCGATCGGTACACACCGCCGGTGGTCAAAATTAATCTGCAGCCCTGCAAGCAATGTTTCTGCCCGAAGACATTCGATTCACGTTAGCTGCAAGCATTTTGCATTTAGCACGCCTTAAAAATAACGTCCCTGTAGCGCTCAAAAATTTCCTGGCAGCAACGAGTTGCAGCCGCCGGCTCATGGTGGTTGCCCGCAATGCTTGCGACAAGCAAAAAAAAAAAAAACACCGCGCGTGTGATTCTGTGCCTACAGTAGTTATAAATTTTTTTGGCGAGCGTCAGCGCTCGCCTTCATAATCATCGCCTCTAATTTTTCTAAACTCGCTGAGCCGCGGAGCGGCCATATTTGTTTTGGGTGCCGATTCAACGGCCGGTTCTTAGGATAGGTGTCGTACTTCATTATGTTTGCAGAAAGTAAAGCCTACAAAATCAAAATTAACACCAAAATATTTAACCCCGCATTTTAAAATTGCTTCATAATTTTAAGGTGAAATACATTAATTAAAACTGCTCAATAATGCTTCTCTGAAAGTATGAACCTGGCGGAGGTTTCGTATGCAAGAAAAAGCAAAATGGCTTCTTCCATGTCCAGCGCTTCGGCACGATCCCCGGCGTGGGCATTCATTCCAGCGGCCAGCCACCGTGCTTGTGAATTTTAGTGCCTCACATTTTATTTGATAGTTTTAATGTTACGAGGACATCATCTGTGGAGCACTAGAATGTAAAGACACCTTCGACGTCGCTCGTATTCAAGGATTATTGTCTTCACGCACGGCGAGGTGACGAACGTGCACGCATTACGCAGCTCGGATTTTTGCATTTGAAGGTATGTACACATTCCTTTTCACCGCGAAGCTGTAGAAGCTTCTTATTTCCTGATAAAATTTTTATTAAAAATAGCAGAGCAGGTCGACAAGCGGCGCTTTCATTTTTGGAAAAGCCACTATCGATGCAACCACGTGTGAACTGAGTACAAATGCATGTAAGACTTTGTGTTGCGATTAACCAAATGAAGTGCCGCGGGTAATGTTTCATCCAGATGGAATCGAAACGGAATGTCTAATTTTAGAAGCGTTGCGACCACATTGGCGTATTCACGCACCGTAGTTCGTTTGGGTTGAGCGGCGTGCTGCCGTAGAGATATGTTTCGCCTGGACGAAATGCTAGACTCACTTATAAAAATGTGCAGTTATTGCAGAAGTTCCTAATTATTTCCATACTGTTTTTGCAGGTCTTGCAGCTCTGACTCGAGGAATATATGCAGCGGAAATTCGACAGCCTGTTGTTCAATAAAACTGCAGTCAACGAGCACTTACGGCTTTGTGGTATTTGAAGGGTAGTGGGACCACGTTGTGTTTAGAAACTTGCTGAAGCAAGTGTAGCATGGCCAAATGAATGCAGTGAACTAAAGGCCTTGGCATGCATTTGGCCATATTTCAATTGGTGCTCCAGTGGGCCCATGATACCAATACACCTATAGGTACCAATAGACCTGTAGGACTAGACCAATACACCAATAGGTACCAATACACCTATAGGACTAGACCAATACACCAATAGGTACCAATACACCTATAGACTGATACACCAATAGCTATTGGTGTCAATAACCCAATAGGCTATTGGTTTTGTCTATTGGTAATTTTTGCTAGGGGTTGCACTGTTCGCGTTTGAATGTACAGAAAATGCATCGTGCATTTGCTGTGTTTATCTGGTCATCTACATGAGAAAGGTGCAGTAGAGATAACCTTTTTCGACGCGTCAAGGAGGGCGGGCTTGGGTTGTCGCACCTGTTTGTCCGCCAGTTGGTGAATAGGTTCCTTTTTCTTCGCGATACAAGCGATCCTTTTTTGCGAACAGTTTGCCAGGTGCGGCTGTCTCAGGCACTGCCGGAATTTGTCGTATCCAGTTTGCACATACAGGGAAGGATTTCAGGATATTTTAAAGAAGTTGTCATGTCACTCAGGTTTCTGTCAACTCGTTTTTCGATGGAATATTTGAGTACAGTGTCACGTAGAAAATTATATAAAGATGTTTGCGACAGTCTGTTCCCGATACCAAGATATAGAGAACTGTACAAAGAAGGCCCAGGGCAGGATGTACTGAAAAGAGTTAAGCGTATGGCTGTAAAACCGGGGGTGAAGTCTTTTTTTTTTAAACTTCATTCGGGGACACTTACTGTGCAAACATGGTTAAAAGAAAAGGGGTTAGATACACCATGGGGTACTGACTGTACAATTTGTAAACAACCGGATAACATAGATCACGTTTTTATACACTGCTGGATGGCGGTTCACTTTTGGGATGTTATGCAGCGAACTTTACACAAAGACTTCCCACTTACCCCGCATGGTATACGGTATTTACCCACAGAGAATAACGAAGGAGTCCCCTACGATTTAATAATGCTCCTGGGCCTTCACAGCATATGGAGGGCGCGCATGGCGTGGCTCCATGGCGACGTGGATGCTCGACCGGCCCGGCAGTTTCTGCGGGAGAGTGTCACGCAGTTCGTTGAGGGGCTGAGAGTCCAGCAGCCAGTACCAGATTGGTTGGATTTTTTAGATCCGTTAATTTCTCTAAAGTGATGATTAAATGACAAAGCCTAGCCGGAAGCACGGCTGGTATGTTAATGTCGGTGTTGGTTGTACCAAATGCAGTGTGGTTATTTTTGTGTTGTAAGTGTGTGTTGATGACTGGTAATAAAAAAAAAAAAAAGTTGCTCATCTGTCATATCCGTAGTTTGCTCTCTTCGTCGCTTTGACGAGCCTTCTTGGTGTTCCATATTTTCCGCGTTGCTGTCTTGGGTTGCGTTTGCCGTTGGTTCTTTCTGCGTCTCGCTGGACGCGTTATCACCTGTGGATGTGGCGTCCGCCGCGGTAGCTCCTTTGCGCCTGTTTCTGCCACTTCGCTTACGACAGGCTGCGTTGTAGCTTTCACGTCGGCGTCCTCTTTGACCTCGTTCGAAAAAGCTGAGGCAGCGTTCTCTGCTTCTTCTTCGTCCATCACCAAGTCAGTGTGTTCGTCGTCGGTGCCGCGTCTTGCTGCGCCCGCGTACGAACGCGTACATTCAGCTTGCTCATGTCCGAAACCATGACACTCGCCGCATTTCGGGACCCGGCATTCCCTGCGAATGTGTCCCGCGGTGTTACAGCATGGGCGCTCTTCCAGGCACGACCACAAGAGCCGTACCTTTACCCAGCCGTAGCTGGTGTGGGAGGCAGTCCAAGGTCACGCCCTCTCGAAGAACCAAACGTACGAACCGAGTCGTCGAGTCGGCGTTCCTCTACTCTCCAGCGTTCACTGGTCACGTCCTTCACTTCACCGTACGTGCCGAATAAACGTCGGTTAGTGTCATTCGTCACATCAAATGACACCCAATGAAGTTTCACGCGAATTTCCTGTCTGTTGGGGTCAACCACCAGACACACCCGCTTTTTCACGTCTAGGTGCCCTGCGTCCACAATCTTCTTCTTCGCGTCGTCCGTGCGAAACTTCACAAGCCACACGTGTGACATTTGGAACGCCTCACCTCATGAATGACTCCTAAGTCCTTGAGCGGCTGCCGAAAATCTTCAATTCTGTACGGTCGTCCCTTGGTGTCACAATGCAGCACAACTGTGCGGTTCATTTCTTCTCCTGAAGGTATTTGCGGCAGAATGATCCTGTAGTCCTTGGGAACGGCATAAAACGAGTTGCCACGGCCTGCGTTGGCCGCTGACGCAGCTCGCTCGGAGCCCACCATTCTGCGTCCGCTCCTATCGGCAACCGGAAGCAGAATGAGCAGAAGTGTAAAGTCGTCGTCGGGAAGAAGAGAAATGTGAACAAACAACGGTCGTCGTCGCTTTCACGCGACGGAAAGTGATCTGGTTCAGTGTCATTGACTCACATGCAGTAATTAGAAAGGTAAGCGCAGTGCTCTTTGCCTGGTTTCGCTAATCAATTATGCCAGTAGAAGTAGCTAAACCGTTGCGATTTGCTACGCTTAATGTGAGAGGGCTGGCGACGAAAAAGAGGCAAAACCAGTTATATCGATTAGCCACGGACAAGGACATCGATGTCTTTGCTGTTCAAGAGACTAAAATTGACCGAAACTAAAATTTATTCGAAAGAGTATTGGCGCTGTGATAGAAAGTGTTACTGCATGTGTGAATGGAAGATTTATTGTGTGTGACTTTACACTGTCAAATCAGGAATGGAGAGTTATATGTCTATATGCGTCAACTAAAGTTCAAGCGCGAAAGGAAGATTTCCAATCGGTGGGAAACTATTGCAAATCGGATCGTTTCCTAGTGTTATTGGGAGACTTCAACTGTGTTTGTTCTTCGCGCGATAATACGAGTGCAACGCCGTTTCGGGATGCAAGTACAGTTATTTTGAGTGATGTAATTAATGAAAGTGGTCTAGAAGATGTTGGAGCTACTTTTAACAATGGGCCCGTGTTATTTACACACTTCCAAGGTACTAGCCACGCTACACTCTTAATCTGGTTCCATATAAGTTCCAGTTAAAAAGGGTGATCCATATATTTTATGTGGATCCGAACGAAAGAATAACTGGAACAAGACATATAGGTGGATCTTATCTGGAACCGTCAGCTTCTTTTCTTTATGTTCGTGGTTTTTATCTGGAACCGAAGAAATGGGGTCATGCGATGTCGGCGGTTCCTGTTACTGTTCCACTTATGTCCCAGTAAACGGTTGGGGAGAGTGCGTTTGTATATTTTTTGCTCTTGTCTTGTTCCACATAACTCGTGCACGGCAGTGAAGTATGCACTCTTTCATGCATCAACTGGAACAATGAACCGCATATATATTAGGTGCTTCTTGACCCAAGATGCACGTGCGCGTTTAATAAACACGCGCAAACCGCACATAAAATTTAATGAACTTCGTCGACATCTATGATACTGCCTTGCAGCAGTTAACTTTCATAATACGGCTAAGCTGTAGTTTTAGTGACGTCCTTTGACAGAAAACGAAATCCCACTTTTTTGTCAACGGCGTACAAAGCATTCAAAATGTCGAGAGGAGGATATCTTACGCAAAAGAAGAAATTGCAGGAACCCATTTCCAGCTGTTCTGCGGCACCCAAACCGCTTTCGTGAACATCGTATTTTTCTAATTTGAGGAGTCAAGTACAAAATTACCAGTGACTTCAATTTGAGAAGGACTAAACGTCTTCCCTTTCCCCATATGCCGTTCGGGCAAAGCCATAGCTGCTATGGGGCTGAAGAATTCGTGGTGCTTTTGTGAACATCTTCATTACGAAATACTTGTTGAGGCCATTAAATTTTATGCATTTGGTTTACAAAGCGTCGCAGAAACGGCAGTTTATGTTCAGCACTCAGTCATCATCTCGCTGTGGTGTAGTACGCGCTCAATGGTACTTAGTCCACGTTACTTTTGTTGTGATGGGGTACATACATAATGGTAACCGACTGCGTCAAATTTTACACCACACACATCATGCTACGCATGCAGTTATATGCTTAGAAGTTAGTTTTTGTATTTTGTCTCGTCCCGGCTAGTAATTTTCACAAGCAAAAACGAAAGCCTCTTTGCAGGAGGAGAATGACACAAAACCCGGAGAACTAAATCTACCCCGCGGCATCTGCCTTACATTCTATATATTTATACTGAAATGGTATTCTTATTTCAAATTATGCATTGCAGTATCGCGAAAATTCGCAGTGTTACCCTAATGTTGTTACTTGCCGTAGTAATTCAAGTTCACCGAATGACTTGCCTTCTCCTGCTGGTCCCCCCGTTGCTCTTTTCCTGCACTATTGTTGTTCATGATGAAAAACTGCTGGAAAACGGGCAGATGTATTATTACCCGCTAATTAGCGAGTATTCACACTGGATTCACTATGCGGAAGTAGTTTTCTATAACGTGGGTATCAAAGAGCGTCGCAGTATTTATTATTGGTATTGGAAAGACTTGTCAAGAGAACGCAGTCAATAAAGAAGCGTCGTTTTGTTTTCACTGCAAAGAAAGAAATAAAGCTGTCATCAAAGTTTATGCACACATACCGCACGCGCTCACGGACCGCGGAGAGAAACAACTTCAGCCCAACTAACGTGTTAAATTGGCTAATATCTGAGCTCTTTGTTCCAGCCTCAGAGTAACGTAGACATCCGCTTAGAGGCCTACTCCCATTTTCCGAAGCAAACATAAGCGATCAAGGGTGCCGAGCTTGTGATCTCTTCCGCGGACTGGTCACTGGCCACGGCGTGCATCGCCAAAGGCACGGAGAAAGAAACGTTGGCCGAAACGATTACGAAACAACCGCCACTTCAGTGCGGCATGCCGTGCGCATGCGTTGACAGCATGGAGGAAAGAATACAAGGCAGCGCCGCTTGCGTTGATGCATGGTATAGTGGGACGGTAACGGGTACAACGACGATGAGGGAAAAACGGGACTGCGTGAACACTTTTAACGACAGCAGCGCCCCTACGTCTCAACGTTTACGGAAGCTAGTTTTTGTTCATCCGCATGCAGCGCCACCAGTGGCCTTCTATAGCGGTTTTCTCGATTGCTCGCGTTATGCGCTGATGTACTAAATGAACTGTCGGTCAGACTGGCGGGAACGGTTACCAGTTTGTGGTTTGGTTGTGGCGTCAAACTGCGGATTTCTTCATGTCCTCGGGCTGTATTTACTCTTCGACAAAGTGAAGTTTTGCCGGGAGGCGCAAAAAAGGTCAGTGCTGCTTATTTATGTTCTAGTAACGGTTGTTCTTTGACTTGTTCATCACTGCGTCCGATAAACGTGCCGCTCCGCTTCCTCTTCGATGCGAGAAACGTTTTATGTGGGTCGGAGTCGGCTTGACATTTATGGCTGCGTACGTTAGCTAGTGCTATTTAGAAAGTGGCTGGTGCGCGCATTTCTCGAGTCTGCATGTCCGCTTATGGTGTGGTGTTGCTTAGTTGTATATTGACGGTTGCTGTACCTGTCAGCGGTACTGAATCTTCTCGGGTTAGTCGCACGCTATTGTCTCACGCGCACACACTGCACAACATGTTTGTCGGAGCGTCTGTCTTTAGACTTATCGGTATTTTCAAACTTCCGTGTTAATTGCGTTGTGTTGGTCTTGTGAGAGCCATAAATTTACTGTGCTAATTACGCTATTCCGCCTAATGTTAATGTGCGTTCAAGGCGTTAGCGGCAGCACTGCGTACGTTTATCTGTGCTGTGTGTGTAGTTATTCCCCGTTTCTTCCAATGCCTTCGATGAATTCAGATGTTCGATTTACACTAGTCAACTTAAGTTGGCTCCCTGACGTGTAGTGAAATGCAAGGGAAAGTGGTTGTCTCAGCAGTAGCGTAGTAACAAAACGTTCCTTTTGTGGAGGGGAAGGCAGGTGGAAACACGCAGAAAGTGTGGTGCCGTTTCTATGCTGTCAATGTCAGTGGTAACCTGAGACCTCAGAATAATTACCCATAAAACTCACGTGTGGACTATTAGAAGCTTTAACGTCACAAAGTAAGTTTAAAAATAATACATTCCTGCCATTTTATGCTATCAATCTCAGTGGCAGCTCGAGAGTTGGAATAATTTTCAAAACGCTCGGGTGCAAAGTTGTTGCATCATGATGTGCACCAAACATTAATCCATTTCTGTTCTACTTTGAACGTAGAAATTATACTGCAAAAGCAGATTGCTACATTCTGTATTCATACTCTATGACCTGTTCAGAAAGAGTATATGGCTGACTGTGGAGACATTTGGCCCTCCGCTGATAGGTTGTGACAAATGTTTTTGTTCCTCTGCAGAAAAAAAATCAAAAATTATTTCCTTTCTTTACATGCTCCTGCGAAGTCATGGCTGTGGCATTCACTGGCTGAAGACATCTTTGGCATGCTGAAGGGTCGTCGGGGAGAGTGTGGCGGATTATGAATGCCCTGTGGAGCTCATAAGCCACAAAAGAGTGCTTTTTGAGTCGTGCATATTGTGCAGATATTCACCAGTTCTCATAGACCAAGGACAGGTGAGCTTAAAGTATGTTCAAATATTTTTATATTTTTGTTTAGCAAGAAAAGATTACCAGGGCTTCCGCTGTACAAAAGGCATTCTACTTTCGTCGAACGAATCAGACATTGTTCAATATTTTCTCGTGCTCCCTGGGTAAAGCAAGGCATAAATTTATTCTCTGATATTTTTGTACTGTTTATTTTCTAGGCAATAGGGCGAAGGTAGACCTAAAACAGTGGTACATGGAATGCATATGGCCATTTTAATTGTATTTGGACCCCTTCTTGGACGTGTATCATCAGAAGGCAACACATTAAAGCTCTTGCACGGGATGAAATCATTGCATTCTACAAGTAAGTACGCACTGCCATTTTTGGGTCTTTCATGGCGCATTTTTTGGTAGTTTCTTTATAACTAATGGTTTGAAACTTCTTTTCAGTGACAGCTTGGCCTGTGGCTCAAGGTGACAGTAGGAGCTTTTCGGAACACGTTAGCGAAACTTTCCTTGAAGTGCACTTCAAGACTGCCCTGGCAGAAACACCCGGGTCTTAATTTTGGTTGGGTAAGCTGGCATTTTGTTTTTGCGAGACTCAATTTCTGGGTCTGTTCGTCCTAATAAAATCTCAGTGTTAAGAAGTTATAGTGAACGCCAATATTGGCCATTGTGTTCACATTCCGCCTATTACGGATGCTCCAACAGTGGCCAAAAAAAACCACTATTTTGTATTTTAGTTTTGTAAATATTTAGCTTTTACACCTTGAGAGTTGTTGTGATTTGCCAGCACCACGGACACGCCCAACGTGGTTGCTGCTACAACAATACGGTGGCAACTGACGATTTAAATTTCCCGCTTTTAATACGCCCGTAGCACCAATAATACTCCCAAATACAGGCGTAGCATGAGTAATGCTTGCATTGGATTTTGATAGGTGATTAAATAAGGGGTAATTTTTTTAAAGGGAATTGTTTAGAGTACAGGAAGTGATGTCTGCAATAAAATGTGCTATAGTTGTGATTTATAAGAACATTGTGCAACAGCCTAGTTCAGCGTTAGTCAGCTCAACTTCTGGCTCATACCACTACGCACCATGGAGGAATACACATCGATAGGGAAATATTTTAGGTGGAAATAATGCCACAAAAAATTTCTGCCACAGTGCGATATTTATGATTTTCTTGTGACTGGCCATTTATTTCTTTGTGGTAGAAACATCGTTTAGCTGTAAGTTATATTAAGCCAGCCTCACTACAGCATTCTAGGGAGCACATTATACAGTACAGAGAACATTTTTTGCAGAGAGAAGGTGTGTAAAATATAATGCCGAAAGGTGATTATAGTAATTATTATTTGATTAATAAACGAAACCTCTCAAGGATAAAAAACGTTATATTAAGGATACCGATGCAGCAAAGTGGGATACTTTCCAGAATCAGGGCAATTTCATTGATTGTCTGTGGTGATATTGTTTAGCGCATTTTCACCTTTAGCAGCACTCCCAGAAAAAAACCCAAGAAATCACTGATTTTAAATTAATTACTGTGTTATGAAAGGGACTAAGCAACTCACTCATTTAAACCAACCATGTCACCAAATTTTCTTGTTTCCTTGAAGGTACATGAGGTGAGCAGTAAGTCTTCTCGAGGCCCAGTTATTCTGAGAGAAGTGACTGGCGGCATCAATATTGCCCGCAAGAAACACATCACGGATTCGCCGCCTGCATTGTCACGTCAGAATGTGGTCATCCTCTTCGCCGCATATGTCATCTTTTTCGTGTCATCATGTTCATATGGTTGTGTGCCTATGAAGAGTTCTTGGGACTTTTGCAGGGAGTTCTTGGAAAGCATGAGAAGTTTGACAGTGGCCTGGTGTCATTTAAGTTGGAGTCTCTGTTGAAATACTTGAAGTGTTCAGCTCTACTTGGGATTTTAAATTATTGGTAGAGGTTAAAGTATCTCTTAAAAGGCATGAAGGAGGTCAGATGAAAGGCATGGAGGGGGTGAAATCAGATGAAGAGGTTTAAGTTACTGGCACATGCAAGTTTCATGTCAACTGAACACTGAAGTCATGCCTTATTTTTCATCATTGGCACAATGCGCAGGCTGCCTTTGAATCTATAGTGGGTGGTAATGTAGTTCATGGCACCGCATTGTAACGTCCTTATTATTCAAGTGTAGCTCATGATATTTTTTTTTCATGGCAGTGCTGCTGCTGATGCAAAAGTGACAGTGATTATTTACGCAGATGGCTTTCGCTTTCATTGATAAATTTTAGTACCGGATATGAGCTGACACCCATGACCTAGAAGAATTGAAAATGTGCGTATTTGGCTTGAACAAGTTTTCTTCTTTGAACAAAGCTGCATTTCTTGCTTGGCAGAAGCAGGGCTTTGGTCACAATTACACTGATAGCAAGACGGGAGGGTTTTTATAGCACGCAACTGTGAATTTCACCTAAGGTAAAATGTTGAGGCTGGAAAAAATGCTTTCAAGTCTGCTTTGTAAAACTGGTCACCTGTATGATTAAACGCTGGCTTGTTTGCTTCTTAAGGATGTCTGACTTGTTCCCGCTTGAATTGATGACGTATATGATTAGTCTGCTTGTTAAATTTTAATATGTGTAACATGCTTCCAGCTACCTGGTTTGCAAAATTATATAAGATTCACGCTGGCTTTTGTGAGATTTCTTGGGATGAATTATTTTAAACAACTACATATTGTTTGGGCAAGTAACGTGCCTTAAGTCAGGCCTTTTCAGGACGCTCATAAAGTCTATTTTGCCTACAAATAGCTTGATGTTACACTTACGTCTGGTGTCAGGAAACTACTATCTTTAATAATCACGTTTTAATGGTGGCATACTGCTACATGTGACCTCTCGTGTCAAAATGTTTTATCGTTAATCTTGGCTCGAGCGTTGTTTTCCTGAACTCTTGCACTGCACTGTTGTAGGTTTGTGATAATACAACCGTGTATGGCTTGTTTTTAGGCCTTTCCCTACAATTTAATAGCAAACTGCATTTTCCCAAACAGTTATGCGTAAACATAGTATGGCAAGCGCAATGAGTCATTCCGCCTTTGAATTACCTTGGTTTATCTGATAAGACAGCATATTTGATGCTCACTGTTGTATAATGTCTGTGTCAGTGCCACGGTAGACGCACACGTATATTTATTTGTGAAGCAGTTGCCCCTAATACCGTCTTTATTAACCATGTTTTTGAGTAAAGGTGAATATGAGAAAATGCCACTTCGAGCCTAGTGTTATCGTTATGGTATTTATTCCTTGTACGTTGGTCATTTTCTGTGCAATTTAAAATAGACAGCTATTAAAATCTGAAATGTATTCATGCTAACACCCAATAAAGTTGTATAGTATATTGAAAAGCAGTGTATGAGTCATAATAGTTGGTTTCGTGCGTATTTTAATGCAAGTATATTGTTTCTTTTACATGCAGCTGAAAGTCAGAAGAGGATTCTGCGGGTGAAGCCAAAGACTGTGTGCCGCTCTAGGTGCCTCAGACCAACTTTTATGTAGAACTGTGCTCCGATAGGCAACTGTTGGGAACTGTCAGGGACCACACTGCTCCGATGGTTTCTACTTTCAAATTGTTGGTATCACTGCGGGTCATATATCAAGGCTGTGTTAAAATGGTGCTTGCGGTCTCCTGCTGATACCAATGCATCCGCCAGCCTGGCATATGACCTCGGTGTATACCGACAGGAAAGCAGAAATATTGGAAAAGTGGAGTCCCATAGACAGCTTCCCAATGCCTATAGGAACACCGTTTTATATAAACAGCTGGCCTGAAGATACCTGGAACGGCGCACCGGATAAATTCCATAATCATTTTACATGGATCAATGTTCCAGTAACTTAAACTACCCTTTTATTTGGAACAGTGATCCGCATACTTTTATTTGGAACACCGATCCACATAATTTAGTTGCAAAAATATGTGGGGAACTGTTCCACTTAATTTTCAGGATATGTGGAACACGGTTCCAAATATATAACTGGAACTTTTTTGCAAAAAAGTTCCAGTTACTAAGTGGATCTTACGTGGAACCAGATTAAGAGTGTAGACTGGGCAGAGCGTACCTATCCTTAGAATGGATTCCTGATTGTCGAGAATACGAAGTTTGTCCGGTGACTTTCAGTGATCACTGCTTGGTTTTGTTTTGCATTGGCAGGAAAACAAAAAATAAGAATGCCTTTAGTTGGGAAGGGTGGAAACTAAATGGGAAGCTTTTAGAAGATGACGTGTTCGTAGCTAATACGCTTACGTTGCTAGAAAGTTTGGAAAATGAGGGCAGCTGCCATTGTGAAGGATGGGAACTCTTCAAACAGAGTGTAAAAAAATCAAAGCAATTGAAAGATCGAGCCTGAGGCGACAAAACATGAGGCGACAAAGCAAGAGGCCTTATTGCGGGCAAACTTAGAAGCCTTGTTAGCCGAAGAATGCATGAAACCTGGCGAGTACAAAAATGACATACGAACAGTAAAGCGAAAACTTGAAGCGATAGACACAGAGCGTTACCGTGGCGCGCTTGTAAGGGCAAGGGCTGAAAAGATAACTGCGGGCGAGATGCCGTCCAAACGAGCCTTAGGCCTTGAAAAATGGCATGCGCGGCGCAATGACATCGTGGAAATAGAAAATAATGGAACAATTACTCGTGATACAAACATTATAGCAACTGTCTTTTTTTAATACTATAGTGAGCTCTTCGCAAAAGATGAAGTTAATTGTGAAATATTTAAGCGAGATTTTCTGACGTTAATGCCCAGATTAGATGAAGAAACAAAAGAATACCTGGAAATCCCCATTTCTCTTGATGAAATCGTGAAAGCTATAGAGAACCTAAATCCTGGAAAATCCCCTGGACCGGATGGTTTAACGGCTGCCTTTTATAAGAAATTTAAGAATGAAATTGCGCCGGTGCTGCAAATGGTTTTTAAAGAGGCATACGATCTCGACGTACTACCCCCATCCTTCTCTACGTCACACACTGTACTGATCCCCAAAACGGACGAGGCCGTCAAACTCAGAGATGTGAAATCTTACCGGCCTATATGCTTAACAAATGTAGACTATAAAATTTTAACGAAAGTATTAGCTAGTAGGCTCCAAGCAGTAATGCAAGATATTGTAGGTTCACACCAGACTTGTGCGATCAGAGGGCGGACTATATTCACGAATGTACATAAGGCGCGTTGTATTCTGGAGTGTTGTGATGCCACACAATCTGGGGTCGCAATGCTCCAGATTGACTTGGAGAAGGCTTTCGATCATGTGATTTCAAATTTTAGAGTACATTAATGTCGGCAAAGTTATTCGAAATGGAGTGCGTATGGCGTACAGTAAATGCACAACCCGTCTTATAGTTAATAAGGCAGTTGGAAAAAGAGTTCAGGTGCAGCGATCGGTGAGGCAAGGATGCGCGATATCCCCACTCCTTTTCTGCATATATATTGAGACGTTTTGCTTAAGTGTCATTAAAAGCAGTAACATTCAAGGTTTTCGGTTGCAAATGACAGAAGTTCGACTACTAGCGTACGCAGATGACATTGCAGTATTCTGCACTACTAAAGAAAGCATTCTCGAGGTAGTAAAAACCGTGAAACACTTTTGCTTAGCTAGCGGTAGTGCAGTAAACTGGTCTAAATGCTTAGGCTTTTGGCATGGCGAATGGCAGTCCACGCCAAGCGTTTTCGCCAACATCCAGTGGGTCACGAGTCCTGTTAAGCAGCTGGGGGTGCCACTAGACAGTTATCAAGACAGTGACCCTTACTGGGCCAAGCAACTCAAGGAACTTCGAGAAAAGACAGAGAAGTGAAAAGGGTGGGGTTTATCAATGTTTGCGAAAGCCACAGTTTGCAATTTGTTTTTTATAAGCAATCTGTGGTATGTAATGCAAGTTTTGCATTGTTCAAGGGCTAATATTCAGAAACTTCATCGTGTGTTCGCCGTGTTTATCTGGAGTTCATCATGGGAAAGAAGGAACAGACCGAACCTCTTGCGGAAAGTGCGTGAAGGCGGACTTGGTTTATCGCACTTATTTTTAAGGCAAGTGGTCAATAGATTTCTGTTTCTTCATGATGTTGAAGACGCGTTTCTTAGGACGGTTTGTCAGCTGCGACTCGGAAGACTTTTGCCTGAATTTCTTGTGAGCTCTGAGTACATGAGGGGAAGTGTACGTGGATTTTTTAAGGAGGTGGTGCACTCTTAGGCAAAAAGGACTAAAATAGGGACTAAAATACAGCCGTTAGTCTTCGCGGGCGACCGTTCATCTTCAAGGGGAGTACCTGCGGCAGAGTACGTGCCGTGTGCATAAATGCGGACTAACTGTTCGTCCCCGCCGATCTATAAGGAGTAACGGGAAGACGAAACGCATGCAGTTAGTCTCTTTGCTGCGTCGTTAATCCCCTAATGGCGTCGTCGTTGCCCTTTCGCGCATATGTCTGCGAACAGTTTTATATTTCCAAAACACAAGCCATTGCAGTCACTGGGTGCTTTAGATGGTGCCACGGGACAAAATATTGATGTTAGTTATAAGAAAATCGCCTAGGGTTAGTAGAGCGGCGGGTAATGGCTAGGAGCGGCGAAGCGCGGTTGCCATACTCTTCTCGGCGAGGTTATGTTGCATACGATTCGTGCGAGGTAATAACGGCCAATGATAGCTTTCAAGCGCCTTAACAGCAACGCAAAAATTAGTGTCAATAGCAAAAGTGGATTCCTGAGCGTAATGAATATGTATATGTTTAACAGACTAGAAAAAATGCATGTTGCTGATGACAACTGCAAAACAAAAATGCTCGCTATACAGGTAAGTGTCTCGAAGTTATCTTTTACACTCGGTACAAGCTATGACAATGCTGCAACTGCTGTAAAACCCGCTTGCATTTCACAGTCGCAATCGTCTAGCGACGCGAATTTGAAGAATTCAGGCTAAGCAACACCGAATTCGCTTTCGCCGATGCAGGAAAATATGGCATGTTTCTTTATTCTGACACTCACAAGGACGACACCTTTCACATACGTTACATAGAGCACTTAACATATGTATCGAACACTAAGAAAGCACTTAGCTTGCGCTAATTTGTGCGGAAACAAATCAGTCGTCCGATCGCCCAGCTACCTATCTTAACTAGGCGACGACGAGTTGATTGTTATTTACGAGAAAAACTATGGTTGTGAGGCTCTACTTCGAATCGAACTGAGCAATAGTCCCTAAACCTAGCAAAGCGCTAAGCGCAAGGCGCAAAACGCGGTCACGTTCGCTTGCACAGATGGGAATTCGGGCACCAGTTGCAATGGATCTGTTGCGTTATGCACAGAACTACACGCTGTACACTTGAACATTATCTACCGCAGTTACCACCCGGCGGCGTGGTCCAGCGGATAGCGCGTCGGGTTCCTTGTGTATATTTCCGGCCGTCAGGGGGTCGATCCCTGCCGGAGTTTTTTTTCTTTTTTCTGCACTCTATGGTCATACCGTTTTCTTTCTGTGCGTTTTTTTTTAGAGTACTTAAGCGGGGTGAGTCGGAAGAAACTGTACAAAGATATTGTCGAGAGTGAATTGCCAGTGCCAATATACCGCAGCAAGTGTAATCTAAGGCCTGAGAGAGATGTACTTAAGCGAGTGAAAAGAATGACGGTCCCAGGTGGAGTGAAATCTTTCTTTTTTAAACTCCATACTGGAACACTGGAAGTAAATACCTGGATGGAGGAAAAGGGATGGTTTGTGCCATGGGGTGTGAACTGTTTTCTGTGTCGAAAGCCAGAAACAATTGAGCACGTGTTCTTGGATTGTTGGGGAGCGGTGTTCTTTTGGGACATCCTACAGCGAACACTCAAAAAAGATTTGCCTGTCGATGCTTACGGTATTAGGTTTTTGAATGTTGAAAATGAGGACGGTGTGCCGCTTGACACAATTATGCTGTATGGACTACATAGCATCTGGAGAAACAGGATGGCGGTACGCTACTCCGACCCAGATGCCAGGCTTATCAGACACTACTTCAAAGAGTCAATAGGTTCTTTTGTACAGATACAAAAACTTCAGCCCTCTAAACCAGAGTGGCTACTCACAATTGAAGCATTGTTGGTAATGAAAGAATATTGAAATCATCCCGCTTGCCCAAAAAGGGCTACAGTTCTAGTGTTTGTATTGAGTATTGAGTGTACAGATTATCAGTTACGTGTGTCTTGGTTTTGTCATCCTGTCAAAGAAGGCAATAAAGAAAAAAAAAGGGTGGCTGAATCGAGTCACAGACAGACAGACGGGCAGACAGACATACAGACAGACCAAAATTTCTGGGTTTAAGTAGCCCAAGAAAGACTATCGTCTTTAAAAGCCTGCAGAGCAGACGCCTCGGCATTCGATTCTGCGACGCTCGCCGACGCAAATCACTTTGTTGACCGCTGCTTCGCCGCCTCTGTATTCTTTTGGGTTGTTAGGGGAGCACAAGTTCGCTCCAATAAACTTGTTTCTCCTTCAAGACAACTGCGTCGTCCTTGGCTTCGTGACATCTGGTGGAGGTGCGGGGTACTCACCCTTTATGCTCTCTACGACATCTGGAAGCCGCCAAGCCAGCCCAACCAGAGAAAGCCGCCGACTGCAAGGAGTGCTACCCGAGTTTGGTCTCATGCCAGAAGGGCCCAAGAGAAGGAACGCTGCAACAACGTCGCCAATCGTCCTGCAGCAGCCCCGCGGGAACTGCCATCGTTCCGGGGAGCGCCGGGGAGCCCCCGCTGAAGACCCCGAAGAATGGTTGGAGAAGCTGGAGCGCGTCCGCATCTTCAACAGGTGGGACGACGAAGAAACTTTCCGGCATGTCTTCTTTTACTGAGAAGATGCTGTTCGAACTTGGTTCGAGAATCACGAGAGTTTTTTGACCGACTGGACTCAATTCAAAAGAGTGTTCCTTAAGACCTTCACTACCGTTATGAGAAAAGAGCGAGCTGCGCTTTTGCTTGAAACTCGAACGCAGCACCCCAACGAAGGTGTCGTGATCTTCGTTGAGGGAATGAAGCGACTTTTTCGCCGTGCGGACACCGAAATGACCGAAGAAAAGAAGCTCAGGTTTCCAATGCGAGGAGTGAAGCAAGAGCTTTTTGCTTGTCTAGTCCGTAACCTGCCGAAGACGGTGGCTGAATTCGCGTCTGAGGCGGCCGCGATGGAGAAGACGCTGGAAATTCGAACGAGACAGTACGACCGCCCTGTCAACGCGCTGTTCTCGGAGACCATCGGTGCCGCAACTGGAAGCTCCGATACATTGCGCGAGACTATTCGAGCAGTGGTCAAGGAGGAGCTTCAGAAGTTTTTTCCAACAACGCCGCAACCTCAAGTGGCTTCTCTGACTGACGTCATCCGTGAAGAGGTTCAACAGGCGCTGGGAACTTCTATGCCTTCAGAAGCACCCCGTCAGCCCCAAGCGATGACCTACTCCGCAGCTCTTCGTCAACCCCGCCCTGCTCCAACCCGTCGTCAAGAGGCTCAGCCATACCGCCGTTCAATGCCGCCCGCCCGACGCCCTGTAGACCAATACCAGACGCCAAGGAAGACTGACGTGTGGCGAACGCCCGATAATCGCTCGCTGTGCTACCACTGCGGAGAGGCCGACCACATCTACCGTCGCTGCCCTTACAAGAGGCTCGGTCTGCGAGGATTCTCCGTCGACGCACCACGCCCCCGACCCGGGCAGCGCCCTACTCAGATCGACGAATACCTGTCCAACACGAACCGAGGACCTGCCTGTTTCAACCGTTCGCCGTCGCCCTACCGGTACCAGTCGCCAAACCGCCATAACACCGCTGACTTCTCACATGGAAGGTCCCCCAGCCCACGCGGGGGAAACTAAAAGCAGCAACTTCTGGAGGTGAAGTTGCAGAACGGCGAAAAAACGAAAACCCTCCAACGACGCATGGCCGCACCGAACACCGTACCTGCAGCCCAACGACTCGATCTAACCCGGACGTGACTCCCGAATCCGACGACGACACGACGCGACGCGTACCCGAAACGACAGAGCCTGCCGCTGAGAAGATGACGAGAATGACGACGCATGGTGCCCGACCGTCAACACGCACAAGCCGAGATACAACGCCCCGACGCACCAGAAACTCGAGGAAAGCGGCGTCCGACGTCCAGTTGTCCATCGACGGCTTTGACGTAGCCGCCCTCATCGACACGGGAGCCGACTACTCGGTAATTAGCGGGTCATTCGCGTCGAAGCTGAAGAAAGTTACGACAACATGGGACGGTCCGCATATACGCACAGCAGGAGGCCATCTCGTAAAGCCAAGTGGAACGCGCACATCACGTGTCACCATAGGCGGCACCACGTACCCTGCTGAGTTCGTTATTTTACCTAACTGCTCCCGCGACGTAATTCTCGGAATGGACTTTTTGACGGACAACGGTGCAATAATTGATCTGCAGACCAAGTCGATAACTTTTTCCTCCGATCACTCCACGACGCCGCAGCCGAACCCCAATCATCGTGCTGCTGTCAGGATCGCCGACGATCACATCACGCTGCCACCCCGCGCAAGCTTGATGATTGCCGTCTACTGTGAGGATGCTGCTTCTGACATCGACGCTATCGTGATCGAAGGTTGCTTCTCGACCGCGGTGTCTCCGTCGCAAGAGGCATTGCGCACTTTAAGTAACGCCAATCTCACGTTTTGGTCACTAATTTCACCGAAGAGTACCAGCATTTAAACAAGGGAGCTGCAATTGCGTTCCTCGAAGAAACGCAAGAAGCAAGTGACGTGATCGTGGTTGCCGACTTTGAACGCACACCCGATGGCACCTTCAAGCTTCCGCAGCCCTTCGACGTGAATCCGGCGCTACCGAAAGAATAACGGAACAAATTATTGGCTTTGCTGCGTCGCTACAGCGAGTGTTTTTCGTCGAGTTCAAAATTACGTCAGACATACGCGGTCAGACATACCGCGTCTCTCCCCACAAACGGGAAGCCATCCGGACTCAAGACGACGACATGCTCAGCGACGACATTATACAGCCATCGAAAAGCCCCTGGGCTGCGCCGGTCGTACTCGTAAAGAAAAAATAAGGTTCTGCGTTGACTACCGGCGACTAAACAAAATCAACAAAAAGGACGTGTATCCCCTGGCACGAATCGACGACGCCCTCGACCACCTCTGCCATGCCAAGTACTTCTCATCGATGGATTTGAAGACCGCGCGCGCTACTGGCAAATTGAAGTGGACGCGAGAGACCGAGAGAATACTGCGTTTATAACCCCAGACGGCCTATACGAGTTCAAGGTGATGCCTTTTGGGCTGTGCACGGCACCAGCAACGTTTCAAAGAGTCATGGACACTGTGCTAGCTGGCCTGAAGTGGCACACTTGCCTCGTATACCTCGACGACGTTGTGGTATTCGCGCGGAATTTCGACGAACACCTTGCAAGGTTGGAGTCTGTACTCGAGGCCATTCGTACATCGGGGTTAACGCTGAAGCCTGAAAAGTGTCGTTTCGCGTATGAGGAGCTGAAGTTCTTGGACCACGTCGTCAACGCCGCCGGAGTCCTACCTGACCCGGCAAATACTTAGGCCATTGCGAACTTCCCAAGGCCGAAAGACAAGAAGGGCGTGCGAAGATTTCTGGGGCTGTGCGCATACTACCGGCGCTTCATCGCAAACTTCGCTCGCATTGCAGAGCCACTCACACGGTTGACGAAAGGTAGCACGCCTTTCAGCTGGGAAAACGACCAAGAAAAGGCATTCTGCGAGCTGAAAAAACGTCTGCAAAGCCCTCCCGTGCTCGCTCATTTCGACGAAAACGCCGAAACAGAAATGCACACCGACGCCAGCGATACAGGCTTGGGTGCCGTTCTCGTCCAAAAGCAAAGCGGTAGCGAAAACGTAATCGCTTTTGCCAGCCGTGGTCTGTCGAAGGAGGAGAAAAATTACTCAGCCTCTGAAAAAGAGTGCCTCGCAATTATATGGGCCATTTCAAAATTTCGCCCATACGTATATGGTAGACCATTCAAGGTTGTCACAGACCACCATGCGCTGTGTTGGCTCGCCAATTTGAAGGACCCCTCTGGCCGTCTTGGGCGGTGGAGCTTGCGCCTGCAAGAGTTTGACGTTACAATCGTCTACAAATCCGGCAGGAAACACTCCGACGCCGACTGCCTGCCCCGCGCCCCCGTCTACCCGCCACCACTAGACTCCGATGAAGACAGCGCGTTCTTCGGAGTCGTTACGGAGAGCGACCTAGCCGCCCAGCAGCGTGCCGACCCCGACTTGCGCGTCATGATCGACTACCTCGAAGGACGAAATGTCGCCGTGCCCAGGGCGTTCAAGCGGAACTTGCCAGCATTCAGCCTCAAAAACTCCTTCCTCGTGAAGAAGAATTTCAGCCCCGGAACGAGAAGGCATTACCTACTTGTCATCCCCGCTGAGCTCCGTGACGAAATTTTGGAAGCGTGCCACGACGAGCCGTCTTCCGGACATCTCGGCACAGCTCGCAATATTGCAAAAAGGGCCCATCTCCCCGCGAGGGGGACTCGAGTAAATGCGTAATAAAGTCTTGTTCTTAATAAAGTCTTGTTCTCTCTCTCGAGTAAATGCGTCGCATAGGGGGTGGGTGTATTGCGTTAACGTTTAGTGTTTGGGGAGTTGGTGGTAGTGAATGCGATGTATCAGCAGCTTCTTGACGTAGTTTGAATGAGTCAAGGATATAAGGCGCGTTCGTAGCCTTTCATTCTATGTCGGTTTTGTGACGCAGTGGGAAGAGCACCATGTACCTCGCGTTCCGCCCACAGGTAGTGAATGCGTTGTATAAGCAGCTTCTTGACGTAGTTTGAATGAGTCAAGGATATAAGGCGCGTTCGTAGCCTTCCATTCCATTCTGTGTCGGCTTTGTGGCGCAGTGGGTAGAGCACCATGTACCTTGCGTTCCGCCCGCAGGGTCGTGGGACCGAAACCGGGCGCCGGTAAGTATTATTTTTTATATAGTGTAGGGGGAGGGGTGCGGACCCGTTGTTGAGAGCGAGGAGGGTAGCGTGATGCGGGAGAGGAGGAGTGGGGGAGAGGGCGCACCTGGAATGGCTGTTGCGGACGCCGAGGCACGCCAACGCCGACAACGCCGGGTGACATCGTGAGTTAAATAAATGCTCTGCATTTAAAATCAAGGCGAAGTACTTCTGGCCCCGCCTTACATCCGACGTCACCCACTACGTTCGGAGTTGCAGTGACTGCCAGCGACAAAAAACGCCGCCGACAAGACCCGCCGGCTTTCTGCAACCGATCACCGTCCCGTCGAGGCCCTTTCAACAGATTGGAATGGACCTTCTAGGCCCGTTCCCTACGTCACAATCACAGAACAAGTAGATTGTCGTGGCGACAGACTACATGACGGGCTACGATCGAATACGCTGTAATACGCTGCTGTAATACGCAGACCGATCGAATACGCTGTAAAGAACAAAGATAGCCTGAAAGCAGTGAAGAGGCGTCTTGGCATGGGGAAAAATCAGATGTATGCACTTAAAGACAAGCAAGGCAATGTCATTACAAATAGGGATAAAGTATAGTCACAGTAGCCGAGGAGCTCTATAGGTATCTGTACAGTAGCCGGGACATCCAGGATAATGCCGAACGAGAAAGTAGTTCAGAGGAGATAGACATCCCACCAGTAACGACCGAAGAAGTAAGGAAGGCCTTGAAAGAAATGAAAGGGGGCAAAGCACCTGGTGAGGATCAGATAACAGCAGACCTCTTGAAGGATGGCGGAGAAATTGTACTTGAAAAATCGGCAAACCTGTACACGCAATACCTAATGACCACAAGTGTACCGAATCTTGGAAGAACGCGAACATCATCCTAATCCAAAAGAAAGGTGACATGAAGGACTTGAAAAATTACAGGCCGATCAGCTTACTGTCAGTCGTCTACAAGGCACTTACCAAGGTAATCGCTAACAGAATTTCTGCAACCTTAGATTTCAGTCAACCTAAAGAGCAAGCAGGGTTCCGTAAAGGCTATACAACAAAGGACCATATTCACACGATCAATCAGGTGATAGAGAAGTGCGCTGAGTATACTGAACCCTTATATATAGCCTTCATAGATTATGAGAAAGCATTTGACTTGGTCGAAACCCTAGCAGTCATTCAGGCATTACGGAACCAGGGGGCAGATGAGCATTATGTAAGAATACTAGAGGATATCTACAATGGGTCTACAGCTACCATCATCCTCCATAGGGAGAGCAGTAAAATACCTATAAGGAAGGGTGTCAGACAAGGATACACAATCTCTCCAATGTTATTCACAGCATGTTTACAAGAAGTATTCAGAACACTGGATGGGGAACAGTTGGGAGTAAGGGTTAATGGAGAATACCTGAGTAACCTCAGATTTGCTGATGACGTTGCCTTGCTAAGTAACTCGGGGGACGAATTGCAAAGCATGCTTTCCGCACTGGGCGAACAGAGTAGAACCGTGGGACTGAAAATTAATATGCAGAAAACTAAAGTAATGATCAATAACCTCGGGACAGCACAGCGGTTTGACATAGGTGGCGAGGCAGTGGAAGTGGTAAGCGAATATATATACTTAGGCCAAGTTGTGACCCCGGATCCCAACCATGAGGCAGAGATAATTCAAAGGATCAGAATGGGGTGGGGTGCATATGGCAGGCATTCTCAGATAATGAATGGGAGCCTACCATTGTCGCTGAAGAAGAAAGTATATGACAGCTGCATCTTACCGGTACTCACCTAGCTACGGGGCAGAAACTTGGAGGCTGAGCAGAGCACTATTAAATTGAGGACGACTGAGCGAGCAATGGAGCGAAAAATGATAGGTGTAACATTAAGGGACAAGAAGAGAGCGGAGTGGGTCAGGGAACAAACGCGCGTCAAGGACATATTAGTAGAAATTAAGAAGAAGAAATGGACGTGGGCAGGGCATCTAATGCGAAGGCAAGATAACCGTTGGTCATTAAGGGTAACAGAGTGGATCCCTAGAGAAGGCAAGCACTGCAGGGGGCGGCAGAAAGTTAGGTGGGAAGATGAGATCAAGAAGTTTGCGGGGATAAATTGGTCGCAGTTAGCACAGGACCGGGGTAATTGGAGACTAATGGGAGAGGCCTTTGCCCTGCGGTGGGCGTAGATAGGCTGGTGATGATGATTTAGAGTCCCGGCTACCTGCACTAGAGTCTCGGTTTAAGCTTTTAACTGCGCTGACGATGCTTAAGATTTTCAAATCGCCCCTCAGCAGAGATTTGTGACTGATGGTGGCTCGACCGGCTTTATTTTTTGACTCGTGGTGGCTCCACCAATACCGTCCTCAATGCGTGTATGCCGAGACATTACTTTCACGCCTTAATATTAACATTCCGTCCGTTATGCAGATGTCCTGGGAAGCTCTCCCTGTTCCCCTAACCTTTAATAACTTTTTCCCTAACAATGTGAAAATGCTGCCTACACGTTTACTAACGGGTTTGTTGAACGTCTATCTGGCTAGCTTGGATTCGTACGTGGTTGTAGCGACTGATGCGTCTCAACTTGAGGAGAGAGCGGGTGTGGGGATTTTCAGTCCACAACTCAACTGGTCGCTTTCGATTCGCCTCCGGACTTCACCCCAATCTTCTATGCTGAGTTTATAGCAATAGTCATAGCATTAAAAAACTTACCTCATCAGATATTAAATGTCGTAATTGTGTCTGATTCATGAGCTTTTTGCTCCGCTTTGATATCCACCCAAAATTCAGCTCTTCTTCGCACATTTGGTTTTTTCGTCCCTTCCCACTCAAGAGAAATCCGCCTGATATGGGTGCCTGGGCATAAGCGTTTATGGCTGAATGAAGAAGCAGACTCTTTAGCGAGGTCATCACTAGACGGCCCTCCGATCGACGTCTGTCCATTTCCCTCCGTACTGACCGGAGCACGGATACGTCGGCATTAACATCTGGCGAGGTGGCAGGAGGGTTTCATCACCTCCTTTGATGATTACGCCCATTTGGCATATACGTGGGACTCCCGATGTTGCGAATCTCGCCAATGCGAGGTTACTTTAACTAAATAATCGTAGCGTCCTGGGCACGTTGGTACTCCATTGCTAAATACATTAATTGCGCTAAAAAGGGGGACACGGACGAAGTGAGGACAGACACACACGGCGCAAACTTCCAACAACTACATTTTATTGCCACTGTGTCAACTTTATACACTTTACAAATGAAGATGGCGCATGTGTAATCGTCAAGAGTGATTAAACGTCCGGCGATGCGGCGTCCAAGAAAACCAATTCCTTTTCGGTAAGAGCCAGCGGGCGTGTGGATCCCTAGAGAAGGCAAGCGCTGCAGGGGGCGGAAGAAAGTTAGGTGGGCAGATGAGATCAAGAAGTTTGCGGGGATAAATCGGTAGCAGTTAGCACAGGACCGGGGTAATTGGAGACTAATGGGAGACGCCTTTGCCTTGCAGTGGGCGTAGATAGGCTGGTGATGATGATGGTGATAGCATATGCCTCGAGGCCTCGAGCTTTGTGATCGCTGCGCCGCCTGCCGCCGCTTCTCCGCGGCGTTGACGGGATTAGCGCTGCGCGGCTGATAGGGGCTCATGCAGTGTTTTGGTTCTCTTTCGCTTCTTTTTGTGCTTCCGCGCCCTAAAAAACTTGGTATGGTGACGTCTGTAAGTAAATAGTACGTTTAGGGCACTTCAAAAGCCGCTGCGTATAGACCCTATGCAAAATGCGCACGCCATCTCACGTCGACTCCGGTAACTAGGTCCGCCATTTTGGTACGGTCGTTTGAAACCGAAACCAATTAGCAAAACATAGAAGGCGGGCATTGACCGCTCTTGGTGATGGACTACAATGCCGGAGCATTAATTCGTACCGCAGAGCACGCAATGCGGAAATACCGGTTCAAATGGAGAAAAGGTACGTGAAGTTCCACGCTTTTGAACGAACTTTGTGACGCGAACTGTGCCGGCGCGAGCAACCTTTGTACGCTGGGCGCGGTGCGCTTGGAGCGAATATTTGTCGTTGGTTGGCTAAGCGCGGGTTTCCGTAGTCGCTGTACGTATGAAAAATACAGCTGCGTTGGAGTTCTCTTGTCCAGCCTTTGTATTCTAAATGAAGCCTGAGCGTGCGCCGCCTATTCACGCGACTGACAGCGGCGCTCGACCGGGAAAACAGTACCACACGTTGCCAAAATTAGGCTGTTTCTTTACTCGCCCCTGTGGCTCTGCGCCCGCTTCATTTCATTGTTAAATGGTACCGCTTAGCCCCTACATGTGCCTTTATCTTACCTAGGGCTGTAAACAAACTTTTCTTGCTGCACTACGCCGTCACGGCGCGGTTGAAAATTTCCTCTGTGGCGGGCGCGCACGGTATGGAAGTGTGTTGTTGGTTTCTTTACGTTGCATTTAGCCGCGTGTCGTTGCAGAAGTGGCGAACGCTGTTTTATGATGATCTAACGGTGGAAAATTCGAGCTTTTGCACTTGGTTCCCGATTTTCCGTGCTGAAAGGTTTGTTGTTACGTCAAGTTAACTTGGTGCCCATTGTCATTCCAGCAACGATGTATTTACTGTCGAATATTTTGAGACTAAAATACACACTCACTCCTCTAGTTTGTCACATGCTGCATGCATGCCTCCGACGTAATAATAGTGGCCATAGATGTAGGTAGCTGAGACAATTTTCAAGTTTTATTCAAAAAGAAAACGGCCACAGTTGCATCAGGCTGCCGCGCATCAGCTTGAGAGCTTTTGCGTTTTTTGTATCCACAGTGAAAATCCCAGTAAATTAAACTACTTCGCTTATTTATAGCGCGTGCAGTATAGCAAACTGTGGATATAAATGGAACAAAAAGAAGCATTCGCGCACCCCTGCATGTCGCGGTCTAGTAAACACGACGTTGCCCAGCCTCTGCGTGCTCCTGAATGCTTGCTGGTAGCTCATAGGTGACCCTTCAGGTGCCATGCCAGTCCTTGTTTCTGTCACTGGCGGGGGGGGGGGGGGGGGGGGGAAGGAGGAGCGGGAGGCCAGCACAACTGGGGCAAAAAACTCATTACCAAAGCTACCAAGTTTTCTCCCAAGCGCCTGCACGGCACTTAGTTGCTGCTCGCATTGCTCCTGTACTCGACGTGCATCGAACAGACGCATTGGCAAGGGAAGGGAGGGGCCATTTTATCGCGGGCTTCTCCAGTCAATGTCTTGGACACTCGCTGGCTTGATGCCCTGCTGTCTAGGATGTCGCCACTGCTGTGGCAGCTCAGTGCACGCAAGCTTTGGTGGCGCCTCTTAAAACCTTCGGCTTGCAAGAGGGCGAGTAGGTGCACAGCAGCCAGGATGTGACTCCATGCTCCACTGCAACCCGCCGGGCACTCGCACGATGCCTCCCCAATCGCCCCACTGTCCGTCTCAAAGGTGAGGCACACAACATAGGGCCGGCCACTTTTCTTCTGGGAGCGAAAGTAACTGCTGAGCACATGGATGAGGCCCAACCTGCAAGAACAGAGAGAGTATCAGTAAATAACACTCAGGGAAGAACAGGACTAGTGCGCTACAGTTTATGGTAAAGGGACAGAGCAGAAAGAAGTGGCCGCAAGGAACAGACTCAAAATGACCAGATTTTGTGTCTTCCTTAACACTGTTGCAAGGGCAATAATTTACACCTCAAACAGCAATGTCAAAATTGTTTGTCAAGTTCGAGCGTGCGAGTATCTCTGCATGTTTTGTTAATGCATTTTTCAAGAGAAGGAAGTTTAACATTTAAAATTACCTCAGCGTGGGTAATGATACCAGTACCCGCATAATCGTGTTCGTCATAACTTAAGCAAGCAATAATATGATTATCTGGAACTCACTTCCAGAATCTTTCAAGATAAACACGCAAACATTCAGGCTATACCGATGACCCATCGAATTAAAAAAATCTAGTTCAGTGAGTTCGAGCTAACGAGGTTGTACTGTATTATCTATTCGTGCACACCAAAAACATGCGCTTTAGAAACAAACACAACCACCCCACCGCCAGAAAAGGTGAAGAAAGACACACAAACAGATTTTTGCGCAGAACATGCGCAATAAATAATGAAAACACACAAAAAAAGAAAATTCAAGGCGTACGTGCGCTTTTGTAGTTGACTTCGCCGCAAAGCACGATTGCTTTGCGGCAAACGCGCGGGCGGACGACCGTCACGGAAAACGGCCGCAACCTTTCTGTAAACATCTTCGCCAAAAATCATCCCGAAAATTCCATGTACAGCATTTGAAAATACTTAATCCACCCACTAGCGGTACGGTCTGGCGATTGTCGCTCTCCTCTTTCAGGGTTACTGCAACAGGGTCGCCGCTACGCATTTGCGTGGTAAACAACGGTGAACAAAGTGCTCTACAAATGCTCATACCGGTTAACTCGCGTCAAATAAAAACAAAGAAGGATTTACTTACTGCGAGTCGCACGTGTTTATCCGCACCGATGAAGGCGAGCAATGAGCCTCGGTGGCTAAGCGGCATGCCCTGCTCCTCGACCGCTCGGATGGGTCTTTGGCGCGGCACCCCGAGTGGTATGAGTCTTCAGACACAGTCGGCAGCGCAGGCAAGTCCTTCGTCCACAATCCGCGGTCGAGAGCCGGAAAACACCGTCCAGTTTGAGCCATACCGCGTTACCGTGACCTACTCTTCCACAGTAAACAATACGAGACTTCCCGATCGGCGCCCGTACCAATATGGCCGACGGTCTCGTTTACATCAGTGTTGCTAGATCACCAAGCAATTTCGCATAGGGTCTATTGGTAGGAGGGTGCTCAAACGCCAACAATCGCTATCGGGGAACACGGTTCTGCGCCCTTCTTGGCCGCGGCTACGGGCGTCGGCGACGGCAGCAGCATACCACCGCCGTCACCTCCGAATACGTCCGGCACAAGTGAATTTTATTGTCGCCTCGTTTAGACCTGATACTGGCACAGTGAGAGGTGTGTTTCGTTTTGCAGCGCGGACAACGAATGCGGCCTCGTTTCGAATGTATATACGTCGTAGAAAAATATTTTTCGGGGATGTGATTACCCAATACCTAATAACTTGTGCCTTTTATAAGAATATAAGCCACGCGAAAATGTTAAGTATATTCCAAGGCTCTGCGTCGCAATAGATGGGCACTCATGCCTTATAGAAAAACCAAGAAAAGTTAATTAAACCAGGAAAAAATAAATGGTCTGCAAGACCGGAAAAAACAGAACAGCTAGTACGGAATGAAAAAAAAAACCCAGTGCAGCTTCTGAACTGCTAAAGACGCTCGTCTAAACTTAAGCCGGGTAGGACTCACGAGACCAACTAGTGCGCGAAATGTACTGTTATTTCGCGAGACATGGGGAGGGGGAAGGAGGGGGACGCTTAACTATCGTTGTGTACGAATGCGGAGCGAAATAAAAGAATGAACCTTTTAGTAATCACACACACACAACCTACGCGTTCACCTTACTCTAGTTTTTATACTTTAACCAGTGATCACTCGGCGGACGCATTTTTTGTAGCGTACAAGTTCACAATTGATAAAAGGCGCCGTTAGAAGAGTGGGATATCTGGCAAGGCCATCTGATTTCCGTTTGTGCTAGATTCTGAAGGCTCCCTGCGTCGTATGACTATGCTTCGAAGAAACGTTTAGTCGCGGATGCGCATTACTCTAGAAGACCATCTCCGCGCTGCTCGGGGAGGATATATTTGTAGGATGTATGAATGTTTGCGGGCGCTGAGCTCACGACAAGACGCCCCAGCATTAATTGTTTTGTCGTACGCTGACCCCGGGTATAATTTTTAATTATCCATCGTACTTCTTTCGTAGAATGTCCGTGAAATTTATGTCCAGGGTAGTGATCAATATCCGAGGTATGATATTGGCAAGCATAAATGGCGTGCTGTCAGGCATGAGTGCTCCGCTAGGTTATATAAGCGCACAAAACTGATTTACATCGTAGTGTACAGCCATAGCATGGCCATCTGGGGAAACTATGCTTATGGAGACACTGTTAGTAAATTTCAGGGCAGTGGAATCACAATCATATCCATATGCATATCCCGGTTTCGCGACGCCGACCTGTGGCGCACACCTGGCGCTTGCACAGACCGAATGCACCAGACTAGGATCGCATCAGACATTGATTGATCGTAGGGTTTAGCGCGCCAACGCAACGCAGGCGATGAGGCGCGCCGTAGTGGAGGGCTCCGGATTAATTTTGGCCACCTGGGGATCTTTAACGTGCGCCGAAATCTCGAACACACGGGCGTTTTTGCTTTTCGCCTCCATCAGAAAAGCGGCCGCCGCGGCCGGGAATCGAACCCGCGACCTCGTGCTCAACAGCGCAACGCCTTGGCCACTGAGCCACCTCGGCGGGTGATCGCGTCACCCGCCGAGGTTTTACACTCTCGTAAATGTGCCGCATTTGTGAACAGAGTGGCTGTTTCACATACATATGCATTTCCAACGCGTACAAACGGTAAATGTTAGTCGTGAACGGTCCCAGAAAGCACCGGTGACAGCACCGGTCACTCCCGCCGGTCACTCCCGCACCGGTCACTCCCGCTGCACCGGTCACTCCCACTGCAGCTTTCGAAACGGGCCGCTAGGGGGATTTCAGTGCTGCTTTACCTAAGGGCACTAAGGGGCCTGAGCTTTACCCAACGTTTATAGATACTTTTTCAGTTTCGGAACTGCGCCTCCCCACGGCCGCTCGATGGAAACCTAGTTTCCATCGAGCGGCCGTGGCCTCCCAATGCGGGCGCGACTTTACACTAGGCGCTGAGAGGGCGCTCCGGTCGCGAGTTGCGCTGTGTCGGCGGCTCCGGCGGCAGCCTTGACGGCGTGCGCGGCCGGTCCGCTGGGCTCAAAGTTGCGGCCGCGGTGTAGTTGCGTGTCCGCTCGACGAGTTTCTTCTTTTCGCTTTCGTTTGTCTTCACCCTTGCGCGAGAAATTTCCCTTTTCAGTGCATTCGGTTTGGGATGCTATTGAACAGTGCGGCCGCGGGTGAAAGTATTTCGTGACTCCCTCAACATACTGTGTTTTCTTCCATGTGCTGGGCTTGGTGCCATGCCGGCTTGCTTAATTCGCAGTCGGCTGTACGAGATTTTCCAGCCCACTTTAGCAGTGATGCTTGTGAGGAGGCTGGGAACATGCCATTTACAAAATGTACAACTGTGAGGAGGAGGACGGGATGTACAGTCAAACTAGAGCACTGCACGGGCCGGAATTTATAGGCCCAGCCCGACCCGGCCCGGTAGAGACACGCCCGGGCCCGGCCCGGGCCCGACAAGTTTTTAAAACGGGAGCCCGAGCCCGGCCCGAGCCCGACAAATTTTTAAAATGTGAGCCCGAGCCCGGCCCGAGCCCGACAAAAATTTAAAATATCAGCCCGAGCCCGACCCGAGTCCGGTAGAATTTAAATGAAATAAGTACGTGCCCGCCAGACTTTCTAAGTATCAGCCCGAGTCCAAAAGGCTACATAAACATGAGCCCGAAAACGTTTGCTGTTTTTAACCTAAAAGCGTAAGCATAAAGCGACTACATAAAGCAATGAATGGGAAATACTGTGATCACAATAATATAATTAGGATTTTGTTAGTGTTGACTCAACAGACTAAGACGTACATTTACTGCTGGAATATTTGATAGAATTTTGCTTTTACTATCTGTTGCTAAAGGAACTCGGAGATTGCGCCACGGGTTCAATTCGGGTCCATAAACGAACGTGCCTGAAATTTGAGCAGATGACGTGTCCGCGCTTTCATGACTTCATTTCTGTCTTTCCCTTCAGTGATGAAGGCAGCCTTATTTTGTCTGCGTTTGTTTTCTTTTCTGCCTTGAATCGTGGTTTTAAAACTTTTTATCTGAAACATTGGCTCTGCTTCGAAAATTGGTCCCCGAAACTATGCACGGTTGTGACTACCGCCCATACGAAAACATGTGGGCGTCCCGCGTTCCTACTTTCGGCAAAAGAATGGGGATGTGCGGACCTTGAAGGCAGCAGCTGATGGCAACAAATCTGGTCTCCCTTGCCTCGGCATTTTTGGGTGACAGCTTGCTTTCCGAAGTGGAGGAACCGCTTGAGTAGGGTTTGGTTTCGCCCTCCACGGACCCGTAGCATCCCGACGACGCTGCGGCCGCGCATGTGCGCTTTGACTGACCCATTTATTTTGTTCGACGACGACTTCGAGCCAGCCCGCAACCACCGGGGGGGTTCCGGCAACCGTTCGAGACAAAGCGACGACGCGGGCCGCACGACCCTTCGTGGAACTTCTGTGAGGCGCACCCCGGCGACCGAATCTTTAGGGCTCCCAGCCTCAGGGGATGTGTTTGTGTTGTTTTGTGAATGACTGCTTCTCCCCGCGTCCCCATCCTGTACACAGCAGTGTATTCGACGTGTGCACTCAAAATAAAGAGCTGTACTCCCATTCTTCAGTCTCCCGCTTCTTGTGGAGGCCCAGGCGCTTGGAATGCAGGGCCACGCATCGTGACCGAGTAGCCGCTTGCTACCACGGAGGTGGCAACAGTAGACAGTGCGAAGTCAATGTCACCTTTGTTCTGTTTGTTTTATTTGAAAAAGCAGAAATAAAAGACAGTCATGTTGTATTGTGTGTCTGGAGTGCCCTCGTCTGGCCTGCTCTCTCCCACTATGCTGCCCAGACTACTGTATTATAATTGATGTGAAGGCTTTCTGAGCGGAATCGTCTATTTATCATGTTTTTTAACGGCGCCATAGTGACATTGCACTTCGCGTTTTTGATTCTTTTCACTTAACAAGCCTAAATGTCAATGGGAAAACTTCTTGCTATCAACAATTTAGAATTAGCGTCACACCACTGCCGTGCCTCAGGCACTGCTCGGGCCGGCTCGGGCCGGCAAGGCCCGAAACATTTTTCGTTCAAGTCCGAGCCCGGCCCGGGCCCGAGAAAATGTGTGCTACCCGGCCCGGGCCCGGCCCGCGGGCCGGGCCGGGCTCGGGCTTTCGGGCCGGCCCGGGCCCGTGCAGTGCACTAAGTCAAACCCGGTTATAGCGAACTGTAATATGCTCCCAGATTAGTTCGATATATCCAATAATTCGATATATCCGAACTCGTCTAAAACGAATTTTTCGTTAAGAGTTCGCAATACGCGGGACTTCCCCCCTGCCATTCTCACATAACGAAACGAACACATTAAAGGGACCCTGCAACACTTGCCATCGACTACTTGTACTGTATTTTGGGATAAAGTATATATTCCCAGAAATCTCCTCCCGCAAGAATTATGAAAATCCGTTCACAATTAACGAAACTACGCGCGATGAGAAATCACGCATAATCGTTCCCTCTCAACTCGAGCGCGGACAAGGCGACGAAAGCTGCGCGCTCTCTCCCGGAGAGGGGGGCGGCTCGCGGCGTTCTCTTCGGCGGCCTTCGATACCGGGTAGTTTTCTCCTTTTCTCCGCAACGCGGAGGGGCCTATTTCCGGTCTGGTGCCACAAAAAAGCAGGCATGGGTGCCTGCTCGCAAGTGCGCGCTCGGGCTGGTAGGGCGTTTTTGAAGCAATAAACGTTTGTAGTCGAGTGGTCCCGTTGAAAGGGAAGTATTGAGCTCATCACTCAAACTCCGCGCGCACTCAAAACACAAAATAAACGGCAAAACTGTGCCTACAGGTTCAGGCATAGAAGAGGTTCGTACACAGCGATGACGACGACGGAAATGGGAGAATCTAGCCGCGAAGTTGACCAGTGACAGCCGATCGGGCAGCCATGGCCTATGTGACGTCCCTTAGGCCATGCATAATGAGGACAACTGAAGAGAGAGCGGTTTGTTTTTTCGCGTCTTTCACATCGATTTGCGCGCTTACCGCTTCACGTGCACGTGTAATATTTGCCTCAGGTATTCCTGGCAGTATAATCTAAACGTCGCGCAGGTTTACTTGTACTGATCAAAGAGTGTTGCAGGGTACCTTTAAGTATGCTATTACCTTACACAAAACAATCCATTTATTGCATGCATTAAAAGCTACTCTCCGCCTTAACTGCCTACTTTACAAGAAAGGGGTGATTTTTTGTTTTCGCATTCGTTTTGGCGGCACACGAGACATCGTTTGCACCAGTTCAAGTACGTGTCCTTCAATATCGAAGCAATATTGGCGGAGAACATCGGCTGCCAATAGCGCTTCATAAAGCATTGGAAGGCTTTGCGATGTGACATCCTCAGTCTCTTCGGTGCTTTCAGCAGCACCAGCTGCCATGACATCAGCGACGGTGTGTGCGCTCGAGGGGCTCACACTGACAGGAACATCGTCGTCAACACCCAGGAAATTCTCTGCGGACACTGCTTTGGGACAGCATCTGGAACGTTGGCGAGCTCTTCGTGCAGTTCGCCGCTGATGCCGTCTGTGTCCGGACTCGCTGGCTGGATGGGCTCCGTCGTGAATTCCGTGCGTCGGAAACAGTTACGGAAGGTGTCGGGAGTCACGTCGGTCTATGCGAGGCTCAACATCTCAATCATGACCAATCAGCACCCCAGTCGCCGCTCCGAGACAACGCATTTCAGTGGCAATTGTAGGCGCGCCGAGTTCGATATATCCGATGTGAACTTCGTTGTAAGGAATATGCTTCGCACGCATTTTCTTAACATATTTGCTTTTCTCCGATATATAGCGTAATTCGCTCTACCCGGGTTCGTTATAATCGGGTTTGACTATATATAGCTCCTCATGCTAAAGAACTATTATTAAAACAAAACAGACTAGTGAACAAAAACACAAATTCTTAATGCTAACAATATAACCAGAAAACATGCAATTCAAATCTCAATACAAAACTTCCCAATTTATCCAGGATTTCGGGTTAGCTTTAACCGACGGAAAAATTTGATTTCTTTGAAACTACAAAAGATACGCGGATGTTTTTCATAAAGAAAGCATGCAATTGCTGCGCACGGCTATCAGGAAATATCATTCGTGCTGCAACGAATTTGCGCGATTGGCATGGCAAGCGAAATCGTGTGCCCACTTGACAGCTACTGCTTCGTAAAAATTCATTTAAAATGCTCTCGTTCTTATTGGTATTTTAGCCCCCCGCTGAAAATCCCTGGGCGTACGTACATCTTCTTGCATAATAGGCCCGGTTCAAATTAATCGCGAACTGAAATAGCGCGGCAACAACGTTGAGCAACTTCCGAGAACAGTTATTTCTTTTCGAGCACACAGCGAGAGCTGGTCACAACCCGAGATGTCGTGGCGGAACGCTACGGGAGGGCCGGCATTTGCATGAGGGCGAAGGAGTTCAACAGGGAAAAAAATAACGTGACCACCAACAACCTTACGTAACGTTTTACGTCACGTAGTTTTGTTATATTTTTCTGCCATTTTTTTTTCTCTCTCTCGCGCGCTGCGTTTGCACGGCGTTGCACGCGCGCTCCGGCAAGTCGACGTTCTCATGTGGTGCTGATTATTCTTCTCCGTGCCTGTTCAAGCGCACCGAGCTTTTCTTGCGCGCTGACATCCTGGCGCTCACATGCGGTTATGCTTTCCTTCCGAGTGTGGGTGGGCGCACACATCTGGGGCGGTATTCTCGAGTTTTGTCCCTTTTGCGTCCCTTTCAGAAGTGTCCCTTTTGGCGAGCCCTAATTGGCTAAAAGCAAACAACAGGAAGTTACGTAACGCAAGTGCGGCAAACCTACTGCCAAAGCCCACTGCTTAACCGAAAGTACGTCACGATGAAAGGGACGCAAAAGGGACGTTTTCAAAAGGGACAGTTACGAGAAATACCGCCCCTGATAATTGTGTACATACATGGAAGCAAACTGCTACAATAAACAGAAGGCAATAAAAAAAAATGTTGCCCCTTGTAGTGGTTATCCTGAGTCCACTCCTCCAGAAGAGCATATACGCGTGCTCCAGTAGGCTGAGTAATTGCGTTTCTCCACAAGTTTCTTCCTTTCGTTTGCGTTGTTTTTTACCCCTGTGCGCGAACCTTGCCCTTTCAGTGCGTTCAGTTTGTGAGACTATTAAACAGTGCCGCTTTCATCGAGGATTTCGTTGACTCCGTCAATACGTCTTTGATGAGCCTGGCTTCCCGAAATGCCAACGTGCTCCGCACCTGGCTGTACGAGCCAGGTGCGGAGAGAATTAAGCAACACCCAGAAGCGTCACTTTTTAGCGCCGCCATCGGATCCATATTTCCCCGCGTGGTCAAAGAGCTAAGCAAAACGCGCAAGGTATGTGGACTTCATTTTCTTGAAAAGGACGTTGCAAAGACGTATAGGTATCATTAACGTAAAGTCGTCGAGATCGACCGGGCTTACGCGTGAAGGAAGGTGCAGTTTCCGTTAACTTTCCCAGCAACTTGTTGAGGAAGCAGACTCGGCGGCGATCTCCGAAAAAGAGAAAGGCAGCGTCTGCGCACGAGCTAGGTGATTACAAAAGGAGAGCACTTGCCCATGGAGCGTCAAGAGCTGAGTTGTCCAACCATGAGGCGCCTGTTCCCCTGCAGTGCACCTATTTTGCTCAGATAGTCGAGAATACTGCGGCAATACGGCTCCCAGCCAACTGGAGAACGGCAGCACTCGAAAAAGAACCGAGGAAGCATCGGCAAATTATTTTTTACGTGGCCGGAATGAAAGCGGGGTCCTACACTGAAGAGCGTTGTTGTGAGGGACGATATTACCTATGTTGTCCGCGAAACAGAAAGCTGCTACAACAGTCGTGTGAGGAAATATCATACGTGATGCAATAAATTTGCGCAATTGACATGGAAAGATGTCCACGCTTGAGCGCCACTGCTACGTTCATTTAAAACGCTGTCGTTCTTGATATTTTAGCCACCGCTTCAAATCCCTTGCATAATACCGTCCGTTTCAAATAGATCTCGAACTGCAACGGCCGCAACAAAATGATGAAACGTCCGCGAACAGTTATTTCTTTTGCAGTACGCAGCCAGAAGTGGCGAGGACCGGAGAGGCCGAGCGGAACGCTCCCCGCTAGCAGACGACGCTCGCTTTCCTAGCGCATTGATTGCCTTGATTGATTGATTGTTGGGTTTCACGCGCCGACGCAACGCAGGCGATGAGGCGCGCCGTAGTGGAGGGCTCCGGATTAATTTTGACCACCTGGGGATCTTTAACGTGCGCCGAAATCTCGTGCACACGGGCGTTTTCCTCATCGCCTCGTTTTTCTTTTCGCCTCCATCCTCCATACTTTCCTAGCGCAACTCGCAACCGCAGCGCCGCGGTGGCGAGAGTCGCGGCCGGCCGCCTTCTTTCCATGGCCGCGGCGGGGAGATACGGAACTGAAAAAGTATCTATAAACTCTATGGTTGGATTTACTCAATGTTTTTAGCTGTTTTTAGCTAATCTAAAAACGTTGGCTTTACCCATAGAGTTTCTCAATATGAGAAACTCTATGGCTTTACCCACCTAAATTTTTACCTCCGGCAAGATGGCGGTGCCCTACTTCACTTGTTGATTGCCCCCTCTTCTACGTCACGTTGTCGTTGCTCGCAGTCTATGCTTTGTTAACAGTTAAAAGTTGAATACGGGCGCCGACGCGCCTGCAACCGCTGCAACTGTTATAATATTTCGTGGTGCTGCAGCTCTGTGTCAGGCTCTTTCTGGGCAGTGGCAAGTCGTGTGCAGTGTTTGTGAAGAGCCCGTGTGCGCCGTGAAGCTATGCCATGGTAAGGGGAGCCTGAACCACCCTGCGCGACGGCGCTCAGCGTCGTCTGTGTCACACGGCAAGCTGCACCGCTAATTTTGCCATATTGCGCGGAAGTGACCCAACCTGCCGTGCTCCTTTGGTTTCCCGTGATTCTAGAAAGCACTGGAGGGCCACACAGCCGTTGCCGTTCTTTTAAACTGCAACAGCGGCTAATCGGGAACGCGCAACAGGTGCCTCACGCGCTGTCAACTGCATTGCGTGCGTGTGGCGTTACATCGGCGGATTATGGTGGCGTTCTTGTACACCAGAGCGGATTGTGTGGCTGCCTCAAATGGTTATCGCTGGGTAAAGCAGGCGTGGTTGCAGTGCACGAGTGCTAAAATGGACTGTCCGGATGTTTAGGCGCGGTCAGATGTAAATTAATTTGCAGCCGTTCACTGTGGTTTGTCTCACAGCTTGAATGACATGCATCTGTGAACGTCACCTCTTGTAATCGGAATCACTATTGTCCTGTTTACCGTTTCAACATATTCTCGGATTTTGGGAGGGCATTCCGGGCCGCTACACAGTTTAGGTAAGATATTAACTGTAGGAATTTGGCGCAAGAGATATAGAAGGGGCCATCCAGATAAAATACAGTAGACTCGATAAACGGAACTTCAAGGTACCGGAAAAGTTAGTTCCGTTTAACAGGAGTTCCGTTTACTGAGAGAGATGTTCTAAGGTGCAAATTTATGTGCGTACACACTTCTAAGGGCATTTAATGGAACTCTAACCACTGGAAAGTGGCTGTAGCTGATAGTTTTCAGAAAGCAAGGACACTACAAGAAGCGTAGGCACAGCATTCACAAAGTTGATTTGGCAACAATGAGTCGCTGTGCACTACAAAATGCGTCAAATATTTTTGTTTGAGTCCTTGCAACTGCATCTTTGCGGAGGCTAGAGGCCACAACTTCGTGAGTGCTTACGAGCCACCGAATTTAGAAGACGGCAACATGGTAATGAAGGACGAATAGCACAACGATGGCACGAACGAGGCAACAGGAGGTGAGCCCTGTAGCCTCGGCGTCTAGAATCGAGACCGAACGACTGGAACAAGAACTGCGATGTTGCATTCGTTGCGCTAACACGGCTAACCAGTTACGAGACGAGGCTTACGAGGTCAGCAAGGCTAAAAAGGCATGGAGGAAGAAAAAAAAAAACGAACGAAACAGCCGGAACCGTAAAAAGCTGATTCTCATGCCAGTGGATTTCACAAGAAGTTCCATTTCTGGTTCCGTTTACACGGTGATGTGGAAATTTTAGTTTCGATTACGAGAGTTTTTTTACGTTATCTGAATACAAAACCAATCAACTAACAGGCTACTGTTCCGTTTAAGCGGCAATTCCGTTTATCGAAATTCTACTGTACATGTTTGTTTTACCCGAACAATTTGGTGTTGTATAGTTCCCCCAGCGCTTGTCCGGCAGCTAACAATTCTTGCACTGACGTCAGCATAGCCGCCATGTTTGTGATCCACCAGGATGGCTTAGGCAGCACACTTATCCTAAAAAAAGCTGAAGTCGGTCATAAGAAAGGGTTGTGATGATGTCATGTGCGGGCTAAGGAATTAATCAGTTTAAGATGAAATTGGGATTGTCCCGCCAAATTGTGTGTTTCATGATGTTTGTGATGACGTAACAAGGACAGGTCTTCAACTGACCGTTAGCATGCCGTCTTGTCTGCAGCAGACTGGGAATGTCTTGTTACCATCAGCTCTCCTAGCTGGCGCCACCATACTATGCAGCACCGCTGCCCGCCCTCACTTTGTTTCTGACTATGTTTGCACCTGCCTTGTCTTTGTTAAGGCCGGTAGTACTCGTTTCACGAAACATGGGTATGCCCGACAAACAGGGTCACGTAAGACAATGTCGCTTACGCTAACCAGCCAGCGAGACAACCCCAAAGCGCTGGACTGCTGTATAGCTATAACAAGCATAGTGCGCGGAGTACCAACAGCAGTGCGCACTGGTACCTCTTTGTTTACTTGCACTTTCGTAATCACAGTTGTTTACCCCACCATTCTTAAGGCTATAAAATAAATATCCATTACATTTAATGGAAAATAGCTCATTCTGCAAGCTTATAGGGCCTGCCTAACTTGCGCTTGCTTTTGCCGGCCTCAGCTGCCAATAATAGGTCATACGTTCTAGTGTGGCAAATGAGCTATTCCCTTTGGCCATTCCCTTTTTTCCTAATTATATAGCTTATTTGAGCGAAGTTTACATTAAAATTGGTGTCAGTATGATTGTAATGAGTCAATCTTTGGAATCAACCAAACTTGCGTTTTGTCTGCATGGCTCCTTTAAAAAAGCTTGCTGTTCACGATTCCTAGAAAAAAAAAAAAGCGAAATAGACACAAAACATACGAATGCTCACTCTCAACTTTGTTTATTTGAAGAAAACACATCGAACAGCCTAGCAGTCTGTAAAAGGCCCATAACTGCCACCTCATTTCAATGCAAACACAGCGGCAGGTCGCATACAAAATTATCACCTTCCTTTTCAATAAGATGTGCCTCTATGATTGTGCATGAGGCCTGGTCTCGGCTTCTAGCCACAATCTTTATCTCTTGAAAGACTGGCTAGTGTCCGTACGTATTACAAGGTGAAGGCAAGTGGGCTGTATTGCTATTTTTCGTGACAGGTTGCACGGTCGTTGAGGCGTCTTCCAGTTTGGCCTTACCACAGTACACTGTACTTCTGCCGACTGTGCAGTTGGAGTGGTTCCGCTGACATGCAGTACGGCATATGCTGGCCGTACTAAAAGATGCCTCGACAACCGTGCAACCTGTCATGAAAAATAGCAATACGGCCCACTTGCCTGCACCTTGTAGTACCTGGGGTATCATGGATTGAAGGCAGGTCAGTTGGTGCATAACTGAGTTACCAAACAGCGCTGGAAACAAACAGAAAGGACACACAGACACTGTGCTTGCAGAAAGGACACAGCGCTGTGTCTGTGCACCATGTATGTAGTCTCGTTTCCCGCGTTGTTTTGTAAGTCAGACCTGTGGTATGTTGTGTTGGCATTCAACGTTTTATCATACGCACTCAGGCGCTGTGCATTCTGTTGGGGTCTCCCTTGACAATATGTCTCACATTAGCACGCGGTACACCTTGCAGTAAGAGCTTGCACCATTCTGGTGAACGTGGGAAGAGCAGGACTGGAGCTCTCGTCCTCTGCCTGCTCGGTGGCTGTGTTCCAGCGCACTGTCTTCGTGACGGACACTGAAAGGACCACCTTGAGAGCTTTTTTCCGGCGCCAAGAATGGGTTTTGCCGTAAAAGTGCTGGGGCAGAGCCGAATTGTGGCTACACGAGCCTGCCGCTGACAATGACGGTCCGGTGGCAGGGTGTAGTGAGCAGCACAACACTTGAAAGGCATGGTCGCTTGCTCTTGGCGCTCTGGGTTTAAAGTGTTAAGAAACCACGTGCACTAATAATAATTTCACAGACTGCTCCACATTGTCGAAATTGAGGATTTTTTGCCTTGGTTCTCTTGTTGAAAAGTTGATTTTGTTACCTTAACTAATTTACCAGCCAAAATATAAGATTGGGTGAGATGAAATATGCTTCCCGGGATAATTGTTTAGTATTTTATTGCTGTAAAGTAACCATTCCCAATTTTGAGACTTGATGCAAGTTATATAAAAAAAAAAACTTCTAGGTGTGGAAATGTGTGCAGTTACACCAAAACGATGACTGCCACACATTGGCAGCTGGGAGAAGGTAAGCCAACAGATGTGTGGGCCAAAGGGCTGAGGTGCAGCGATGGCAGAGGGGTATCAGCACGAGGGTGTGGCACTGGGAGTAGCGTTTGGGCGAAGGTGTCTGCCGCCAGCCTGCCTGCGGCCGGCCCGTAAGCGTGGCCTTGAGGAGTTCCCCTCTGCGTGCAGGGCCCGGGGCCTGGGCGCAGCAGCGACAGCGAGGAGCTCTACAGCTCGGCTGAAGAGGACACGGTGCGTCTGCGTCCTTGCCTCTGGCATGCTTATTCCACTCAGCTTGCTGCCTGTCCCTGTTCTACTCGGTGGGCTCCTTCTATGCTCTGCTGTCTGGGGCAGGGCTCAGCGTGCACTTGCTTGCTACGCAGTGAATGTGCACGATTGCAGGGATAGAAAACAGGGAAGGGGGCAAAACACTGGCACGTGGGTGAGTGGGAAAAGCATCACTGCCTGTGGGGCAGCCACTCCACTAGCTGGGTGCTGCCACGAGTTCATAGCGGGCACACAGAGTCTCTCCGTTGGCAGCGTTCGAGGCAAAGGATGGAGTCATAGCAAACTGTAAGGATGCACTCATAAATTGCAATTGCTCTCACCCCTTGTTGCAACCTTACGGGACACTAAAAGGACAGTAGTCGTGGCATTCTGACAGCGCAAGGTTTCTTTCCACGTATCTTGTTCTCGCTTAAATCATCACTGCAATTTTTGCCACACTTTTTCATGTGCTCCCTATCACTCATGAGTCGTGCCTCTTGAATGATGCCCTTGTCTGCACTGTCGCCTAATTGCCCAGGTGTCTCATGTCACTGATCCACCCGGGCGTGTGCGTGGCCACACATTTGCTTTGTGCCTGCCCTGTCCAGTTGCACAGTGCCAGTGCATAGGTGCTTGCGGAAGTGAAATTCTTGCAAGCAGCTTCTAGTTGCGTGTCTGTGATGTAACCAGTGGGGCACTGCCCCTTTGTAGTGCATGTCACACTGGCTTCCAATGTCTACAGGAGACCAGCAAAGCTAACGTGAGATAGGCAAAAGAAAGACAAATTCTAGTAATTAATTTCGAGGCAATAAGGATGGGAGGCAAATTTTCGGAGCACAAGATTGCAGAATGAGAGAAGCAGACAAGTCTGTGCTTGTCTGTATTCACATTTTGGAGAAGAAAAGTAATCAAAACTACAATGTAAGAGTATAAAGAAAAAAAAAAAAACACAGACACCTAGTACAACCGGTGTGTGTGTGTTAACGAGGGCGTCGCTGAGGTAGGGCAAGTGAGTCTCCTTGAGCCCTTTATTTCACACTCTTCTCATCATGTGTAAGGTCTGCTCACACGGCTGTGCTTCACAGCTTGCTGTACTCCACTGTCACTTTGCGTGTGGAGACCCAGAATTTTTATGAAGGGCTCGCGTTGTATGTTTTGGTTTCCGCGGGTGTTTTGTATGGTTGGGGGGCTTTGATTGGAGATTGTGCAGTACCAACTGTTTATTTATTTATTTATTCACATACCTACATTTCGCCCGGGGGGTAAGAACACATTTTCACACACGAAATGCGCCAACAAAGTGAAAGGTATAAAGAATAACAAGGAACAGGGAAACAAATAACAGACAGTAGGGGGGTAAAAACCTATTTTCATACACGAAATGCGCCAACAAAATGAAAGATACAAAGAATAACAAGGAAATGGGAGACAAATAACAGACAAAAATTAACAAATGACAGCATGAAAAGTAGCATAAAAAGTAACACTGCCCAGCATTCAAAGTAACACAAGTATGCGGAAACGTATGCATTAACTAACGTATAAAAGAGAACAAGTATGCAAAAACAGAAATGCACGCTAGGAAGAATAGCGTTCAAATTTTAGCATTCAAGATGACTGCGTAAAGCCACCAGGAATTCATTGTCGCTTGCAACTAGGATGATGTCCTGGGGAAGCTGGTTCCAGGATCTTATAGTGCGGGGGAAAAATGAGTTCATAAAAGCAGTTGTATGAGCGGGTATTTCTCTTATCTTGAGCGTGTGGTCAAGCCGATGGGAGACATGTGGGCAGCACCAGGTAAGCATCTTTGTTCAGTGGTGTTTGGTTTGAGTATACGTCTCTTAGAGAAGCCATACAAAAAAAGGCCTGACGCGATGCAAGCGCAGGCCAGCCAAGAGAATCTTTTATCCGAGTAATGCTGCTTGGAAATGCATAACTCTGCTTAACAAAACGAACAGCGCGGTTCTGTATGGCCTCGAGACTATCTATCAGATTTTGCGTGAAGGGGTCCCAAACCGTACAACCGTATTCGAGAATAGGACGGATATTTGTGCTATATAGAAGTTCCCTTACAGCCTGCGGAGCCTGCTTAAAATTTCTCCCAATGAAGTTAAGCGTGCGGGCTGCCTTTGTGGTTATTGATTCTATGTGTTGATTCCATGTTAGGTCGCAAGAAAATGTGACCCCTAAATATTTAGCGTGGGTTACCTGAGGGATAGCTTCGTTAAGCAGATTATATTTTAAACATTCACTGTGCCGCTACTTTTCTTTGTGTACTGCTATCATTCCTGTTTTTTGTCAGTTTCTTATTTTTTCTTTCTGTTTTCTCACACTTGTTTGACTGTTTTCAGAAATATATACCAATTTACCATGCGGATTGATGCTTTTTTTATGTAATTAATCCCTGCCCACCTGCTTGGTCTTCGGACTGCAGTATGTCTTAAATAAATAAAATAAATAAAATAAACAACTCTCTTTGGGGCTCCTCCAGAACGGATGCCCGAGGTCGCCTGATAGAGAAATTTCTTACATCTTCAGGAGCATGCCTTTTCAACAAAAAGCAGCCTACATACCATAACTTAGGACATAATACATACTCACATCTCGACTTGGCTATTGGTTCTGCAATTCTCTTTCCATGTGTTGAGTGGGGCGTGGGCACTGACCCATACTGTAGTGACCATTTCCCCACTTCCCTAACATATATAGGTAAAGGCCCATGCAGTCCATCTTCCCATAACAGGTTTAATGAATCAAAAGCAGACTGGAGTATATTCACAGAAACATCTAAACTACACCACACAACCATTGAACACCTACACGTGGAGGAAGCATCCCAACTCACCACGGCGCACATCCACGACGCATCCGAAAAGTCCATTCCCCACGCCTCCAGCGCTCCGCGCAACCAAAGGAGGCCGTGGTGGAATGAAGACTGTAGGCGGGCGCGAGAGGCCCAGAACAAGGCGTGGGGTGTCCTTCGCCGGTACCCCACGTCAGATAATTTAATTTCTTTTAAACGGGCAAAGGCTTTTGGGAAGCGAGTGCGTCGTGAGGCGAAAAGGGAGAGTTGGCGCACCTTCCTCACTTCCATCAACTCATACACTGACACGCGAAAAGTATGGACACGAATACGTAAACTAAAAGGACAACAGACACACAGCCTGCCCCTGGTTAGTACAACAGGGGACACACTGGAAGACCAGGCTAACACACTCGCACAACACTTCCAACATGTGTCCAGTTCAGCGCACTACACCAACACTTTCATAAAACACAAAACATCCTGTGAGAAGAAGTCCTTGCGAGACAGTAATAAGTCGACGCCATCTTATAACACCCCCTTCTCACTGCATGAGCTGAAGATCGCACTTAGTACATGTAAACCTTCAGCTCCAGGCGCAGACAACATTACATACACTATGATTCAACACTTGCACACAGACACACTTGAAACTCTCCTTCACCTCTACAACAAAATATTTCTTTCGGGGCACCTCCCAAGGTCATGGAGGGAGGCCATCGTAGTGGCCTTTCTGAAAGAGGGGAAGGACCCTTCCTCTCCCGCAAGTTATCGTCCCATCGCCCTCACAAGCTGCCTGTGTAAGCTGTTCGAGAAGATGATCAATAGGAGACTCATGTACTTCTTAGAGTACAATGGTCTTCTCGACAGCTGCCAGGCTGGCTTCAGGGCTGGGAGATCCACCAACGATCAACTGGTTGCGTTGGAATCGTATGTAAAAGATGCCTTTATCCATAATCAGTTTTGCATAACAGTCTTCTTCGATATCGAAAAGGCCTATGACACTGCCTGGTGGTACGGCATCTTGAGTGACCTCAAGTCGTTTGGTGTCTCCGGCAACATGCTGAACACCCTCGCTTGCTACATGTCGGAAAGGACCTTTCGAGTGAGGGTTGGTAGTGCACTTTCCAATGTATACGTGCAGGAAAATGGCGTTCCTGAAGGCGGTGTCCTGAGCTGCACACTATTCATTGTTAAGATGAACTCGCTCCGGAAGGCATTGCCACCAACCATTTCCAGTTCTGTATATGTAGATGACGTCCAAATATCTTTTAAGTCCTGTAACTTTTCAGTTTGTGAACGCCAAGTCCAGCTTGAAGTGAACCAACTTGCTGGCTGGGCGAACACAAACGGTTTTAAACTGAACCATGGAAAAAGTACTTGTGTTGTGTTCTCTCGCAAGCGCGGGATTAACGCAGACCCTGAGATTACCCTTCATCGCGCTTCTATCCCTCTAAAAAAGGAGCACAAGTTTTTAGGTGTCATATTTGATGAAAAACTCACGTTCATTCCACACATCAAACAACTTAAACATAAATGCCTGAAAACACTAAACATTCTCAAAGTCCTCTCCCACCAGTCCTATGGTGCAGACAAAGAACTCCTTCTTCGCGTCTTTACCGCCTTAGTCGGGTCTCGGCTAGACTACGGTAGTGTTGTGTATGGGTCGGCATCAAAAACAGCACTAAAAATGCTTGACCCAGTTCTCCATTTCGGCCTGCGCCTTGCGTGTGGTGCGTTCCGCACTAGCCCGGCGCAGAGTCTGTACGCTGAAAGTAACAAATGGTGCCTGGAACATCAACGAATGTACATAAATTTATTATATGCTTTTAAGGTCTCATCATTCTATAACCATCCTTTTAAACCTGTCCTCAACGATACATCTACAGCCCAGCTATTCTCAAATCGTCCATCTGTTCCTTTGCCCTACTCCCTGAGGGTGAGAGAGGAAGCTTCGGGTATTTCCGTTGGGTTTTTAGATGTCTGTACATCATCATCATTTTCTGATGTTATACCACCATGGCAACTGCAGCCTGTTTGTTGTGATGTTTCTTTTATGAAAATATATAAAAACAGGGTTCCGAGAGCTGCGATTCTGCAGCATTTCTTGTCGCTTCAGGATAAATATAAATGTGCTGAATTCTATAGCGATGCCTCGAAAACTTCAACTACATTGTCGTGCGCCGCTCATGGTCCCAATTTTATTGCTTGCAGAACCATGAGTGTACACACTACTATGTTCTCTGCAGAAGCATATGGCATTTTACTCATCGTTCAGCACATTCTTAAAAAACAAATTCCTAAGTCCGTCATCTTCACAGACTCTTTGAGCGTTGTGCGTGCATTGTCTTCACACAGACCCAGGAAAAACCATATTGTCAATCTTGTCTTTAATTTCATAATGTCTATATATGCAAATAATTTTCAACTAATCCTGTGCTGGGTTCCAGGCCATGCTGGAATCGCGGGGAATGAGACTGCAGATGAAATGGCCGCCACTGCTGCACTCGCAAACACAGTGGACATAACAACAATACCCTACACTGACCTCAAGCCACACATCCAACAACACCTTCGCAAAACATGGCAAGCCGACTGGAATACACAGACAGACAACAAGTTACACATAATAAAGCCACACTGAGGACAATACACTAGTGACTCACACAACAGATTCATCGAAGTTGCCCTAGCTAGATTACGGATAGGCCACACACACGCGACACACTCCCATCTGCTCACTGGATCTCCAAGACCCCTGTGTAGCAGGTGTGGGGAGGGCCTATCCGTACTTCACATCCTCATTACATGCAAAGCACTCCAGACAACAAGACGCAAGCACTTCCCTCAACTCTACAGACAACACATTCCACTACACCCAGCATTCTTTCTAGCGGATGATCCCGTGATTCCTGTGCAACGCACTCTTAAGTTTCTCAGTGACATCAAGTTTTTACATCTCATTTCCTATCACGCGTAGTTTTTTAAAGCCTTATTTCATGCCACACACCATCACAACCTGGCCTTTTACACCAGCCATCCTCACTGTCTTCTATTGATTTTACTTTTGTTCTTGCTTACTGACTTTAGTGTCTACGTTCTCACCTCTCATATTTAACCACTGTTTTGGCGCTCTTTGCCCCAGTTGGCCTTGCGTCATTAACATCCAACCATCATCATCATCATCAGCCTTTCTCACATCCTTAAATTCATACACGGACACCCACAAGGTATGGACCCGAATACGTAAACTAAAAGGACAACACACACATAGCCTGTCCCTGGTTAGCACGACAGGGGACACACTGGAAACACTTGCACAACACTTTCAACACGTGTCTAGTTCTGCACACTACACAAACGCTTTCATGCAACACAAAACATCTGCCGAAAAGAAGCCTATACGCGACAAGAACAAGTCAAAGTCTGCATACAACTCTGAATTTACACTCCATGAGCTGAAGATTGCTCTTGCCACTTGTAAGTCTTCAGCTCCAGGTGCAGACAACATTACTCACACTATGATTCAACTCCTACATGCTGACACCTTTGAGACACTCCTGCACCTATACAACCAAATATGGCTATTGGGGCACCTTCCAAGGCCTTGGAGGGAGGCCATAGTTGTGGCTTTTCTGAAAGAAGGGAAGGACCCTTCTTGTCCCGCAAGCTATAGACCCATAGCCCTGACAAGCTGCCTGTGCAAGCTCTTCGAGAAGATGATTAACCGGAGGCTCATGTACTTTCTTGAGTACAATGGTCTTCTCGAGAGCTGCCAGGCAGGCTTCTGGGCAGGGCGATCCACAAATGATCAGCTTGTTGCATTAGAACCGTACATTAAAGATGCCTTTATGCACAAACAGTATTGCATGACCGTATTTTTTGACATTGAAAAAGCGTATGATACGGCATGGCGTTACGGCATTCTTGCAGACTTAAAATCCTATGGTGTAACAGGTAATATGTTGAACACTCTTGATAGTTACTTGTCCAAACGAACATTTCATGTCAGAGTCGGGTCGGCACTGTCAAGAGTTCACATTCATGAAAATGGCGTGCCTCAAGGCGGAGTTTTGAGCTGCACGCTGTTTATTGTCAAGATGAATTCGCTTCGGAAAGCATTGCCCCCATCGATCTCCTGTTTAGTGTATGTGGATGATGTACAAATATCTTTTAAATCTTGCAACATATCCATATGTGAACGTCAAGTCCAGCTTGGGGTAGAGAAACTTTCTCGCTGGGCAGACGAAAATTGTTTCAAACTTAATCCCACGAAAAGTACCTGTGTCGTATTCTGAAATAAGTCTCAATGGTAACCCAATTCCTGTTAAAAAGGAACATAAGTTTTTGGGTGTGGTGATGGATGAAAAACTAACATTCACAGGCGGAACGACGACCCCCTACCACGCTTACAAACGTTTGCACAGACTCCAAAAAGGCATGTGACCTGCTTGCAAGCGGACTCCTCACCTTTTCATCGACACTGCCATTTCTAGCCACAGAAAAGGGCACATCAGAATTCACTGGGTGCCTGGGCACATGGGATCGGCGGGGAGTGAACGAGCAAAGCAACTGGCCCATGGAGTACACATGCGGGCACCCGCAAAGCATGACCAAATCGTGGAACGTGGCCCCACACACAATATCAAAGTGAGGCTGCACCTGCCTGAGCGACAGGAAGGGGCAGCCTTTGGGTGACCCTTGTTAGCCTCGCTTCAGCCCCTTTTGGAGGACTCGCCGTTTCCCAGCGGGGAGGCTAAGGGCCACCCGGGGGGCACTTGTGCAGGACTCCCCATGACCCTAGCCCCCAGGTGACTGGGTTACCAGGGCTCTTCACTTCCCCAAGCCGCTGACCAGAACACACAATAGGCCCCTTCCCCGCTCCTCACAACACTCCTCGGCCCCCCTGTGCGCCTGCGCAGCGTGGGTGTAGTGGTCGGTTGGGGAGCCAGTTCTGCGGAGCTCCCCGTCACTCTGCACCCTAGCCCCCTAGTAATGGGGTTACAAGGGCTCATCACTTCCCTCGGCTTGTCGATCAGCTCGCATTGCGGGCCCCTTCATGGCTCCGGTTACAGGGGTTCGCCACTCCTCCGGCCCCATGGTTCCATAAAACGAACGGTACGGCATGAGTGCAGTAGTCACTGTCCATCACTGACACCCTCCCACGCTGGAGTACAGGAATGCGTTTCTGCTGCTAGCGATTGAGCGATTCCCATTCTCCATGCTTCCACGCAGGAAACAAGAGAGTCGTAGTTACTCCAAACAGGCAAGTGCAAACCACCAATGTTGGCACGGTTACATCGCTTAAGACCACCAGCCCGCCCCCCCAGTTCAGATACTGCCATGCCACACTTAACCAAGAGCACATCCTGTTGGCATGCACGCACACCTCAGCGCTTGGAACACATGCTCCACGTACAACCACTACCAGGGGCCGAATTCTCCGGAATGGCTGGCGTCACTTTGAAGCAATGCAGCATTTGCGCAAACCAATGCGGCATTGCTTCAAAGTGATGCCTGTCGTTCTGGAGAATGCAGCCCCTGGTGACCATCATCTACAGTGCCATTAGCAGCCCTGCCTAACAGAACTGCTGCAGTTCTCCGTCTCCAAGTCATGGAAAAAAGAAGCAATAACATTTTCTTCCTTTCGCTCTCTCCACATCAGAGAACATGTTTTGTGGTTTCTGTCGGTTGTTCTTTGCACCATTCAAAAGTGCCCAGTGACTGTTCTGGGTTGCCACACGCACACGCCACATGCCCAGGAAAGTGTGCAGCTGTGCTTGTACGCTGTGATCAACTTGTGCGTGGGCAGTGACTGTTCCTTCCCTCGTGCACTTACAGGCGTGCACCGACCACCCGCCAGAAGGGGCCCTTGCTGAGCACCGGCAACATGGCCAGGTAGGTGGATCTGACTGGCATTTCTGGGCCCTTCTGGTTAGCCACATATTTGCTCTTGACGTAGTGCTAAGCAGGTGGAATTGAAGAGAGACATTCGTGGGGGGCTTTTGCTTGGTTCAGCAAGCTCGCAACAAGGGCATTGCTGTGTCCTCGTTCCCAGTGCTTCGGCAAGACGTTGTGTATGCCACTTTTATTTTGATCTTCCTGCCAGGAAAACACCTCTGTGCATAGCACCACATCTCAGGCTGAACACCTTGTTGTCCCATTGCAAAGGAAGGCAACGGCAGCACTTTTGTGCCTGAAAGATGGCGGGAAAGTCCAGCACCTCGGCAATGGGGCAAAAGGGAAAGGAGCACAAGCCTCCATTTGCAAAGCCATGGGGGGGGGGGGAGCAGAGAGTGGCCACCTGGCCAGGCTCAATTTCCACCAATTTCTGAATAAATTGGTGGCAGTAATTTTTATTGGGCAATGAGCTTTCTGCAATTTGAAAGGTGGCACTACCATTCATGTATTGCACATCACGTGGCGTGAAAAACTTGCAGCTACCTAAATATCTTTTTATGGGTGCAAGTTTTGTTGCATTATTGCCGGCATTCTTCTGCTCGCTGGTGTTTCGTGGAGATTATATTTCCAACAGCGCCACAAAACTTCATTCACGTTGTGGATGTTGTGGAAACCTGCAATACCGACTCTGCACACGGTCGGTGCCCCGAGACCCGCGCGGCTCTTCGACGACACCGTGGCCAGCTTGCGCCGCGGGGGGAATTGCTTGTGTCTTGTGAGATGGCGTTACTGCTGCTTAGAATCAAGGAGCTCAAGGGTTGGTTCGCCGGCAAGGAGGGACTTCGGCAGCAGTGCTGGGCGCAACCGGTAGGTTATGCCAAGCAGGGACAGCAGGGACGGCAGAGCGACCCGGTGACTTCCTCTCCAGCCTGGACCGAGCATTGTCCACGGGCAGCGCTCGAACAACGCAAGAAGACGGGAGCGCTTGGGGGGGTTTTGGGAATAAACCCCCCTGGAGGCTGCCGTCGGTTTCCTTTGTCTGCCTCCCAAGCCGGTGCCGTTGACATGGCAGCTGCGTGTGGGGGATCATCCGAGTCAGACCTACAACCATAACGTGCAGTTCGGAACAGCCCAATCACACGAAAAAGGACTCGCAACGTGTGATGCAGAAACAGGATAAAGGAATAGGAAAAATATTTGTTTTAGCCAGGAAACAAGTGTTCAAATACCTCATTGCATCCCACGTACAGGTAGAGGTGTGTTGTGATGGTGATGTGGCTATGCCTTGTGTTGTAGCGGGTGGCCACTGCGTGGAACCATGCCGCGTAGCCGAGAGAAAAGCTGTTCCTAACACAGACAAATCGGTGAGCGAACACTACTCGCAGCTCGCTCTGTTCCGCTCCGTGCTGCCGCCCTTGTTCCAGCTGTCCCTCTTCCGCAACGGCCGCAACGCCCCATGTCCACCCCCGCAGTGCCTCCAGCCTCTGAAAGCCCGAGAGCTGCTGACGGGGTCTGGCTCTGGGGGCAGGTGTAATCGTCGGGCATTCGAGGACGACCTGGTCTCCCCTGCCGCTCGGCAGGTGGTGCGAGTCGTGTCGAGCGCAGCAGTAAACTTCGCTCGCTACATACGTGTCCGCAGCACGCCGAGGCGGGCCAGAGCCGTGCGGCTCGCTGCCATGGTTGCCAGCATTCCCTTAGGAGGAAGGCGCCCTCGCAAGGAACCTCACTTTCAGCTGCATGCCTGATCTGCATGAAACTTACAGTGAACGCCTTTCCCGAAAATGCCTAGAAAGGAGAATTAACCGTGCCACATAAAGAGCTCAATGCTTCTGACACCCAAACGCTCAGAAAATCCAAACACCTTTCTGCACAAATCAACACTCTCCTTAATGTTCCCAGCGAAAATGGTTACCAGTGCAAGAGAAAGCCAACCCCTTCCCCACTATATGCAATTGTGCCATCGTTTGGCAAACACAGAACAACACACCTTCTCAAGAAACATAGCATGCAACCCTGGCCAGCGGGAACCTGGAGGACCAACGCAAGCTGGTCGACAGGGCCTGGACCAGGGCAAGCGCCACAGGGGCTCTGGAAAGAGGGCTCCTTCCCTCTGACCTTTCCCCCCTCTTCGTCAGTAAAGTTTATGATGGGGGCAGACCTAAAAATTCGGCCTTTTTACATTCTGGTACAGTGCCTAGAATATACTGGCTAGTGTGCCGACCGCGGCCTTCCTGGAGGCACCGCGAGCGATGAATGCCGTCGGCCGCCGCTTGGAGCGCTGTCAGGCGGGTGGGTGCTGTTGGGTGGGTGCGGGCCGCGCCGCGCAGCCTTCGGAACGCCGGCAAGAGGGCTGGTGCGTTTTTGCTTTTGTTCAGCCATAATCTCTTTTATTGAGGAGTTTATTGAGGAGGCTATGGTTCATCTATTCCAGACAGCAGCTATTATGACGGTAGCTGACTGCAAGTTTCATGGCTTGCTTTGAGCCCTCGGCTAGGGGTGGCATATTCAGCCATTGTTGCTGGCCAGAAAACGTTTATAAAGTTGAGCACAACTTCAATTTTCGAACACATATGTTCATTTATTCATACATTCATGTGAACAATGCAGAAAACAGATCGCACAACACGTGTTGCCTTTTTTAGCAAACGCAGGCACATGACGAATTACACAAAGAGCAGAGCACGCAGTCAATCAACATTTACTGGCAGCGCCGCATTTTAAGAAACTTTTGCCGTTACCTTTTACCCTCGTGCTCATTGGAGGCCCTTGACAAAAAACCGAAATCTCAACAGAACATAAAACCTTACAACGGTAGATAAAATTTCCTTTTCATGCTCTGGGCAGCCGAGCTGAGGGAACAACAGTGTCTGCAGCTCACTGGAAAATTCAAGCAAACTCGTCTCATGGAGCTTGTTCTTGCTAAAAAACATGGTAAATGCATCTTCCATGACCTTTACAGCAGTTGACAAGTTCTGACTAGGATACACGAGGTCCCCGTTGTCGAAATGGCTAGTAAAGTACGAAGCAGTGTCGGCACTTGCTTCAGCTTTGCTTACACGAAGGCAGCCTGCACACTGTGGACAACAGTTCTTTGCAATTATCTTTCTTGCCACATAGCCTGTGTAGCAGATCAAAGCACTGTTGCTCTTTTTCTCTCTGTACGACGCATGGTCACCGCTAGACACAAGAGCTTGAACTACATCATCAGCTTCACCGACATTCCTGTGGTCAAGCTCATCCATTTTGTCTAAAAGGGACGTTCTCGTCATTTCACGTGGTCAAGCTCATCCATTTTGTCTAAAAGGGACGTTCTCGTCATTTCACGGAGCTCATTTGGAATCAGCAGTGCCTTGATCACGTCCGGGGCACAGTTTCCTCCTCTAGGTGTCTTCGCTAGGTTGTAGAATGCAAGACCGTGGTCAGGAACTGCGAAACTGTCGGGTGGTCATTACTCCCTGATGACTGTCTAATGATTCCAAACAGGTTTTCCAGTTTATCGTGGCTCAATCTGGATGTTAAAAGATACCTGAAGCCCAAAGTCGACGTCAGATAGGACAACAAGCGCAGTGTGCTCGTGATGGTAACCCTTAGACCAATAGCCGTGTTTTCTGCCAGAAAACTACCACCTTCCGCAAACTTTTTTTCCTTTTTTTTTCCCTTGCATGTTGCTCCCATTCGTGCAGGTACTCTAGGAATCCTTCCAGAAACCGCACGTTTGGGCTACCTGGCTTCAGCGCCGTCTGGCTTGTCCGCGATGTCATCACACGAATCAGGCGATTCATTTCTTTCACGAAATCTTCTGTTGGCTGCACGGTCTCATATGAGGATCGAATGTGTTCTCTATAAATGAACAGTGCTTTGATGACCTGGTCACTGAACAGTTGAAACGCGAGGTCCACTTTCATTTTGTGAAAGCTGTTGGGCTCGAGGTGTGGGTTTGTAATTTTTGGCATCGCTTTTAGTGTTACATTTTCCCGATCTTTTTCGAAGGCCGGTTGTAGAATACCACTGTGGGCATCTCCAGCTGGTGTCAGGTATTCTTTTTCAACGAATCCATTTCTCACATTCTTGAGTAGGTGGGAAAATCTGACAAAAAATAGAGTTGCTTCTTGGAGTCCACTGGGTGCTCGGTACTGCTCCGAACGTGGCTTGCGGAACCTTGAGAAAAGTAAACTTGATATCAGCTACTTCATCACATTTAAACATTGGAAACATTACAGAGATACCCAATTTTAGTTTCATGTCTTTTACTCCGTAATGATGCATATGACCTCAGAAGAGTTGAAACTTCAGCTTGTTAGGTTATAACTCTGCAAAAAGGCGCAAGTGTTTGCCTCCTTTTCGTTCCGTCCCGTCTGTTGCGCTGCCGCTTTCGTACGAATGCATAAGACATTGGCTTACATGGGCAGTTACGTTGTATTCACTTGCGAATGATCAAAAACTTAAAAATAAAAAATTTTTTTTGCTGTTTCTGTTTGAAAAACCGAACGATGCATTAAGTCAATTAAAAGTTGAACGGTTACGTTACGCGAAGCATAAAAAAACTACTATAACAATATATGCCGTTTTATTACCTTCATAGCATCAGTAAGCCTGCCTCAACAGGTGGAATGAAAAAAAGCCGACGCGTTAGCGATTATCTGCAGCTTTCTATGCCTCACGTGACCTATACCACAACATTGGCGTCACAACCATTGTTTGGTATAGTTGAAACCGAAACAACATGTGGAAAAAATTACTTGTTCTTAAATTATTTAGAGATTTTAGAAGAACACATGGGCTAGCCTCATGTTACTGACGTCCAAGGCATCCTTGGAAAGAAAGCACTCAAGCAAAAAATTAGCAGTGGCTTAACTCGGTCATGCCAGGGTATATGTAGCGTGAGCTAAGATTCAACTGGTTATTCTAGCTTTCCTGGTTGTCTAGGATTAGCTTGATTATCATGCTTACTGCTACTTCAATGGCATACACACGGTATACGCATTATGTGACACACGTATATTTATCAAGCGGCTCCGACGCAGTGTCACCCATTGCCCCAGAGCTAAGCTGGTGATGATGATGATGATTCCTATTGGTTTCCCCTTTGAAGCGGGGTGATGACATGTCATCTTACCAAAAAGGACTAATATAACCATGTTTTACACTCTTGCTTTAATACTAGCGCTGCTTATGGCAGGCCCTAAAGCTTATTAGGCCCGAAATACTTTCTTTTCCCTGTTACAGGTGGTAACTGTCCTAGGCAATATTCCCCTCTCTGCTTTTCGTCCCCCAGCATTCTAATCTTCTTTTCGTCCCCTCGACAGCCTTGAAGTTAACTCCCTCACTGATACCCTTAAATCCTAGGGCTTCTGAAAGCCCAATATTCCCTTCATGTAGATTTGGATGGATACCCTCATATTCTAACACTATGTGCCGCATAGTTTCTGTTTCTTTTCCGCAGACCACACATACCCCATCATTTTGTGAATACTTCCCCACAAAACTCTTAGTTCGCAGGCAACCTGCTCTAGCCTCAAAAAGCAAAGCACTGCCCTGGGAATTATCATAGAAATTTTCCTTTCTGATGTTCATCTTCTCAGCCCTGTACATCTCTAACGACGTTTTAGCTTCCATTTTTTCCCTCCATTTATTCGTTTCAATCTGCCTTGCCTCTTTTTTGGTTACCTTGGCTGTTTTGGATTCCCCACTGTTCTTTCCGTATTTCATCGTTAGCCGTCTGGTCTTCCTTAACCACTGCGTGTCCACGCTTTTCAAGTATAGGTACCTAAAAACCTTAGCTGCCCACCTTCGTTGATCCATTGCCCTCAACCTCATCTCAAAGCATATTTTACTCTGAGCTTCTCTAACTTCAAAGGACGCCCAGCCCATATCTCCCTGAACTGCTTCGTTAGTTGTTTTTCCATGCGCGCCTAAGGCCAAACGTCCTACCGTTCTCTGGTTTACTTCAAGGCCTGATAGAACGTCTGATTTTAAGCGGAGTACAGCATTCGCAAACGTGAGGCCTGGAACCATTACTCCTTTCCACATTCCTCTTACGACTTCATATTTGTTATAGCCCCACAGAGCTCTATGCTTCATTATAGCTGCGTTTCGCTTTCCCTTAACCTTAAGTTGCTCCTCGTGAGTACTTAAGTAGTTATCCCCTTCGTTTATCCACACTCCCAAATATTTATATTCCTTCACTCTAGGTAATTCGCCTTGCTGGATAGACACTACGTCGGTGGTAGCGTCATTGAAAACCATTATTCCTGATTTTTCTGCACTGAAATTTAACCCGAGGTCAGTGGCTTCCTGGCCGCAAATATTTATTAGCCGCTGCATATCGGTTTGGTTATCAGCTAAAAGAACAATGTCGTCTGCGTATAACATTCCCGGAATATGCTGTTGTACCACTTCGCCTTGCAGCATATGGGTTAGGCTAAACCCTACTTGACTTTCTTCCAGTTTCTTTTCTAACCCTGCCATGTAAAGCATGAACAGTATTGGGCTCAAAGGGCATCCCTGTTTCAGTCCCCGATGGATGTTGACCTGCTGGGCGCATTTCTGTCCTTCCCAAGTAAGGTGCACTCTATTGTCTTTATAGATTGCTATAAGGAACTGTACTAACTCGTCATCTAATCCCTGGAGTTTCAGCATTCTCCACAGCCGTTCTCTGTTTACGTTGTCATATGCCCCTTTAATGTCCAAGAACGTAATCCATAGTGGTCTATTCTGTGCTTTCGCAATTTCAATGCATTGCGTTATCACGAACAGATTGTCATCCAGTCGCCTGTCTTGTCTAAATCCATTCTGCAGTTCCCCAAGTATTTCATTTTCTTCCATCCATGCTTGAATTTCTGATTTTATCGCCTGCATTACGAATCTATACACCACTGACGTTACTGTGAGTGGTCTGTATGAATCAATACTGGCTTTGTCTCCTCTGCCTTTATATATTAAATTCATCCTACTTTCTAACCAGTCCTCTGGTATTTGTTTGGTTTCTATCACCTTATCTATTGCCCTCATAAACGATTCCTTACTTTTAGTTCCAAGTAAGTTTATCAGTTGCATTGGTATTCCGTCCGGGCCCACTGCTCTCGGGGGGGGGGGAACCTTTTGCTCTGCTTTTTTCCAATCAAGGTTGCTCAAACTTATTTCCCTTTCCGCAGTCTTTTGTGGCGCTGATGTTATCGGTGCAGGTTTCCCTAACACTATTGTCCTAAACTTCTCACTAATCACTCGATGAATATCTCGATGGTTCCACAGGCGCACGCCGGTTTTGCTGCGGCGCACGCCATCGGTTCCACACCCAGCCACCCCACGCATGATCATCAAGTGGACCGGGACGCCACATGCCGCGCTTACGCAGCACGGCTCTGCAGGAGCCACGCGAAACTGCTCAACCTCGGCCAGTGTAGCTCACGCTACGAAAGTGGGTGTCTATATATTACTTTAGAGCTGCACTCGCACTACACAGTGGGAACAATTTTGCATATTGCATAGAAAACAACCTTACCGCGTATTCCGAACAGCTCCCACATTTTCTTGTTCCAGCTGGCGCCGTCGCATGTGATGGAGTCCACAAATAGACCAGCTTTTTCCGCAAGCACCGTCGTTTCCAAGATGATTCTTGCTAGTGTTGGGGCTTTCACATTGCCCTTTGAGGCGAAAACACCAAGGATTTGTGTCCAATTTCCTGCCGAAAGATAACAGTTAACATCTGACAGTTGGGCGTCGTACAAGGTTGAAATCTACGAAGAAGAAAAAGAGCTTACCGATGAATGGCTGGAACAGCACAATCATGCCATGGTCTGCCAGCACGTTCTTCTGGTCAGCAGGTGTATGATCTCCAAGGTCGACGAAGCCTTCAATATCACCTGAATTGCAGAAAAAGCACGCAAGACACATCCTGCTTTATACCTTGACATCTCCTATCACAGATGGGGCTAAAACAATAAAAAGAAACATAATCAAAGACTTTGTGAATATTGTCAAGCACTTCTAGGTTACAGAAATCGTAGTGAATCAGCTGACACCGCATTTTCCTCATTTACACGTCCCAAGAATTGAGTGAAGCTGTACTCACCAGCTGATTTGACAGTCAGGTGCTACGAAAGCTTTATTTCGTCGATGGGGAGGCCACCATGACGACTGTAAACATCCATGGTCTTCGTCTTTTCATGCAGAGCATTGAAGATATTGGCACTGCGGCCAAAGCCGCCCTTGAAGCGCTGGAGGTACTTCTGCAAACATGTTCGTCCTGGTAAAACCATGATGGCTTCTCTGCGTAGATGCTCATACAACTTGGGGCTTTGCATCCTCATTAGCATACACTCCAAAATCCACTCATCGTCGTATCGCATGCCTTTGTGTGACTTCCTTCGAGCAGCGACGAAACAACTCTTGACCGCTAGCTGCTGCTTTGATGGAAGGGGTTTGATTTTGTTGTCAAATGCTTCTTCACTGAGAGCCTCATTTTGCTCTTTCATATGAGACACCCGTATCACTGCATTCGCCAATCTTTTTTTGGTTTTTGATAGATTTCGAGAAATGTTTTTGCGCTGTTTTTTTTCCCATCAGGATTGCTTGAACTCTGCCTTTTTCTGCGCGCTTGGTTTTGAGCCAGGACTCTCTGGTACTTGCAGAAAGCACACGATTGTCCATCGGTCTTCGTGGATAGCAAGCACTTGGCTGAAAAAATCATGTCTCTGTAGGAAATGTGCTTTCCTGAGGCAGGCTTTATGCCGCATCCGTAACAAAGATGGGTCAAAGACACTTCTTTGATGAGGGATTCGGCCTCTTGGCAAGTTGTGAGGGTATGTTTACCCTTCTCTCTCCCCCTCAGGTGCACTGTGACCACCACCATTTGCCCATCTCCCGAAGGCTTCCCAAACACGACCATCTTTTCAATGAAAAGGTTGGCGAAGTTATCTTCTTCAGCTTCACAATAGGCGTAAGCTAAAGTCTACTGGCTCTAATTTATGGCTTTAATTTATGGCGTTAATTTATGGCCAACATGTCTGATAGCGACGCCTTGACTTTTTCCTGGAGCAGCCAACGACGTCGAAAGGGCGGGCGCCTGTCATTCATGGCGCTGCCTGCAGCTTGCCAGCGTCGTTTCCATGACGCTGTTTTCTGTGCTAACTGGCCAGTTTTACAGACGTCAAGTAATGCAACATCCTTTCAAAGCCATGGCAATGCTGCAGCTCCCTGGATGAGCCGAAAATAATGCTCAACGTTAAAAACAAATCCCTTCCAGTGACCAGCGAAGCTGTAAGCAGCCCCAGGAGAGCACGAAACAAAAAATGTTTGTTTGTAGTTTGTGATCGAGCATAAATACTTCCTAGCCAATTAGATGAATGGAACTTGGAAGGACTCGAGCTTTATTCTAGCGGACAAACATAGAGCTGCCCATTTCCCGCGCGTGTCAGAGGCATCTTATTGTGAGTAATACATTCGCCCAAACCGCTCGACCTGACAGGCCGCATTGGGCTATGATACGGCCACATCTCCCCCAGCACCTACGTCAGCTCCAAAAACCGTTTTTCGGTCACCCTCTGGTTCACCAGGTTCAACATACGATTAATCTGCTTGCTCGCAATGGTATGTACCTGTGTACGTGTTGCGTGGATACTGGGACACATGGCTCAGGGTTCCGGCAACCAGGCTGCCCATGACGCAGTGCAGGAGATAAGTAACCCCGCTCTCCCTCGTCCGGCACAACGCCCTATCACTAACTCGTCCTGCCGAAGTTTTTATTAACAAATTTCGCGCAAATGCTGCATTGACATCACACGCGAATGGCATCACCTGACCGGCGATCATCTGCCCTACTGCCTATATTGCAACACAGCTGCAGTAGCAAATGGGACCCACCTTATTTGGCCCTGCTCCGCGTACCAATCGTTCCGCCCCATCATGCTGAATGCCCTACCCAGTCCAAGCAAGATACCCCCACGACACTCAGCGATGGGTGCTTCGCTCTCGAGAGCGGCCTTGCAGAAGTACTTTAGCCGGGGTCTACCACCACTGCCGGTGCATTCAGGAACTGTCTGTTCCTCTCCAGGATCAAGTTAACGTCGCCTCCGGACCACCTCTTTTCCCCCCTCTCCTCCCCCAGCACAACAAGCGAGCCATCAGTGTGGGCATGACTGTGCGTGCACCCCCCTCTCCCCCCGTGCACGCGGAAACCGGTGACGTGCGTGTGCTTAGACGACGTGAAAGACACCTGCGAAAATGTCGCTCCTAAAGAGAGGGAGAAAGAACACAAAATTTTTCGCCGAGCTGATCGTGTCGGGGAAAACAGCGCAAGGAGGAGGACAAAAGAAAGGAAACAGACAGTGCAGGCCTCGCCTCGTGAAAGGCACCCTTAGTGCGTGATTCCTTGAGTTGAACTGGCTTGGGTCACCAGGTTGGGCTGGGCATCCGGGCTGGCCAGGGAAGCCCTCGAAGGTGGGGTTGGGAAGTAGGGGCAAATCTGGGGTGTGTTGGCATGCTCATACCATATGGTGTAGAGTGCCAGGTTGTAACTTCCTCTCGGGAGAGGCACCAGTGGGGTGGTGCGAGGATGCAGCGAGTTTGCGTGTAATGGGCAAGAATTTCTGCCTAGCCACTCAGTGGGTTGGGGGGGAGGGGGGGTGGCCACCGTCGGCAAGAGCTCGGTGTATCAAATTGCAAGCCGCGGCGTGGCATGGCGGCGTGTCCAGAAGCCCAGATGATGCGATTGTCAGGTGCCGTCGAGCAGCTTTTGAGGATAGGGTTGACAAAGAGATGCGGCTGATCTGGTAGTTTCATTTTGAAACCTTCAGAAAGCGCAACACAGAAAAAACGCGAGACGAAGAAAGGGAACACAGGATGAGCGCTTACTCACAACTAAAGCTTAATCAGAAAAGATGAAGAACAAATACCCTCCCAGTCGTCAGACCACGCATGCGTCTCTTATAATCAGATGGGAACAACCCAAAAACCACAAACAACCATAAAAACCCACAAAAACAAAATCAAACACTTACATCATCAACTGCCACAGGGTGTAGAACTCAGTGACTACCAAGATACGCAATCTCTTTGTCGTGTAAAGCAACAGATGCCTGACTAACACAATCATCCCCTCTCTGGGTTATCTCGAACGCTTCAGCTACTTCCCTCGTCAATTGCCGCACATGCCTGAACACAATCTTTGCATCAGAGAGAAGCGGCCTGCAACCACCACGATGCCGGCATTTGCTGCAGTGTTCCACAAGATGTGACGATATGGCCCCTTTCAGGGACAGTTCATGCTCTCTGAGGCGCGCGTTAACGCATCTGCCCATTTGATCGACGTATTCCTTACCACAAGGCAATGGAAGCACACAAACACAGCCAACATTGCACTTGGCATACTGAATTTCATGTTTCACACTTTATTGATTCCTGCCTGCGCGATGGTCACCAGACAATCTTTTTTCCACCAAAGAACAAACCCTGCCAACTTTGTTTCGTGCTGTAAACAGTCAGCGAATCAGTGAGAATAGGGACTGGGAAGGAAGTGGCGGCCAGGGCAATGGCTGCATCTTCACAGCCCCGATTTATCGCCTGTACGCAGCCGAGAGTGTGACGTAAATATTGGTGCGTGCACGGATGGGGAAGGCAGACAGTAGAGAGTTTTAGCACTCCGTATGCTCCGTCTGTTCCGTTCGCACTGTGTCGACCGAGACCCGACTGTGCCTGCGTGTGCGCGGAGGACCATAGCAAAAGTGCGGGCAGAATCTATCCACCCTACCGGGACGAATGTGCAAGCGCCCTGTCGGGTCCCGGTCAGCACGATGCGAACAGAACGGTTGGAGCATACGGAGTGCTAAAACTTTAGTCATGTCCGTGGACGATCACAAAGCTGATGGTATGTAACAACAACAACAAAAAAACCCAATGACACTGACCGCAATCAACAACAGATGGTCGAACAGTTTCATCGTAAACCAGTAACAGTTATTTATTTTTCGATTGAGTAGTACCGGTTCGGGTTCAGCGTGCTAAATAATAACGGTTCGGGTTCAGTTCCAGAAAAAATATTGCTTCCGTTCCGGTTTTCGGTTCGGTTGTGGTTCAACACCCTATTTATGTATGTGTATGTCGGTTGCTTTCTAATAAACTTCAGTTGTGAGGTCATCACTGTGTCATTGTACCTCTTTCTTGTACGTCACACTGTTTTTCGAAATGATCAGTCTCGACAGTGCCGGTCGTAGGGGCGGTCGCACAGTGCGCCACTGAAAAGGGGGCACTGACCTGCACTAGACGGCCCTCCCTATTCTCTCCACCCGGCCCTGCCTTCCGGCCAACAAACGAAGAGACTTGGGCGGTGCTCTTTGAAGTGAGGGAGAAAACACCGATTTCCGAATAATCCCAAATTATCGAGCCTATACCGAGAAACATGGTCCCACAATGTCACACCCAAAATGAGGCTGTGAAGGTGGAATTGGCCTTCTGAGAAACCGCCTGAGAAGGCTTCGGGAGACCATATTCACAAAACTAACTCAAGTGTATCCTTTTCCTTCCAATTTATGCTGAAACAAAATGCTGAAAAAAGAACAAAACTTGTGCTGAAAGGGCACCTTGTCGCGACGTTATCGGCCCCAGAAGTAGCCTATATACTCAAAGCAGAAAAAAGCGACGCACATAATTCAATTGATATTATTTTTGAGTAAATAACAATTTCTTGCTACTGTTGTTACTGTGTGCATGGATATGGAAAAGATTTCGTGCAATTGTCTGGCTACCTTGGAAAGAGAGGTTGCATTTACGGGGTGTGACATTACGCTAAGGCCCGGGTCGGTTTCATTTAAAGAGAGACAAAGAATAAATCTTTATTTATTGAGCAGAGGCTCATGTTGTCAGCTTCAACCTATGGAAGGCATCCCCGGGATTCTCTGACTTCGATTGAAAACTCCTCCCCCCCCCCCGTGCTTCGAACGAACAGCAGAAACACTTTATTACGACAGTCCGTGGCCACAGCTTTCTCCTCTTACACACATTTCTAAGCAGGGCTGTTTATTAAAGAAAAGAAAGACAGAAATGCCAGAATAATTGGCATGTGTTGAAAGCTTTAAAGAGAAACAGCTAAGAGACCGAAGTTCAAAAGAAAGCCTGACTTTCGTATTAGGCTAATTAACCTGATCTATCCTGACAAACCTCACACGGTTTACAACATTACTTGAAGAGGTTGTACTCGTATTGACAGCAATCAAATATTTGGCCCCGCTAGACTTTTTGCCATGTGCGTGAGGAAAAGTGGTGGCCAAACTTTCTTAACGAGACACTTGTATACAGCACCGAATAAATTCATGATTCCAATATCATCAAGTTTAACGCCGAAATTTTGTAATTCTCTGTGAATATGTTACCTGAGGTGTCCACCGCAAAGCTTGTCTGCCTGGCCTTCTGCGCAGCGTACTTAAACAATGAGGAGGCGTGCGTAGTATGTGGTACTGTAGAAAAATCCATAGTTTTAAGACCGTATTCTACAAAAAAAAAAGAAACTATGTTTTGTCGGTCTCTTCAGTATGGAGATCTTATTCCTGCTCCTGCTATTGGAGAGTAGCTATAGTACTGCTTGTTCGGCTTCAATGCCTGTTGTGTCCATGCCCCTAACATTCGTTGGTTGCTTATAAACAAAGGCTTAAAATCAGACAGACAAAATCAGACAGCCAATCAGATTATATTGGGGCTTCGCGAGTGGGTGCTAGCTTTTTGAGGAAAAACTGCAAACGTCTGGCATATTGGTTAACACAACTAACCGGTTTTTACTGCCAAGCTTCATTTTGTTCGTGCATTTTAAGCAGCCTTATCTGCTTGAAATATACATGCCCTGTGGCCTGATCGGACCTTAGGTGGCGTCATGCACAAGAACCTATAATTCTGGCTGGCGCATTGATTCGAGGTCCACGTTGCAGGCTTCACCCACCGAAATACACATCTTGCGCGAATGAACTGTCAAACTCAATTTTCTTTTAAAAGTAGACACCCTCCTGAAAAAACGAAAAGAATCAGTCGGAAAAAGGCAGTTAAAAAAAATCTACCATGCCTTCCTAAACAAAGCTGAAAGAAGTGCGAAAAGGACGATTTCTTCTGCACTAAGAAGACGCATCTCATCTCTACGAGCGACCTAAATGTGTAGTGATACGGGATTTATGAGATGAAGATATACTATTCTACTCCTTCTGCATGATCAATGCATGTATGGTCTTATCCAGAACCGTTCCATTTTCGCGATTTTCAACTACCTTTTTAACACAATAGGTGCCCGGTTTCCCGCATGTAGGGCCGTCTTTGGCGGGTAATTGTCATGTAATTTGTTTCGGGATACTTTTGATAGCACATGAGTTAGACCCGTTTTCTGTATAGTGATAATCCTTCCGTAGGTGATGATGCTTCACTGCAGAACAGGCCATGTGGGGAAGCCAACTTACAGAAACCAAGCTTACACTAGCTGATACCCGGAAAGTCGGCTTCACCTGTGAACGCGAGCGCATTGCTTGGAAGACGTTTTCCAGGAGCAACTCAAGCCACATTGTATCAAAGTATAAAGTCCCTAGGATCTTTTTTGAGGTTTTATGGGAGCTTTTCGGTCGGCCGACCAGTCTATAGGGAAATGCATGAGATTTTTGAGGGAATGCCATCGGTCCCACTGTTAGATGTGCAGAAGTATGGATGGCCGTGCGGTAGGAAGCAGGGTGTCGAACCGGAACCGGAACCGAACCAAAAACCGGAACCGAACCCGAATTTTCGCCCGGAACCGGAACTGAACCGGAACCGTATTTTTTCCGCCATTTTGGAACTGAACCCGAACCGGAACGAATCGAAGGAACCGTTCCGAACCGGTTCCGGGGCCTCAAAAATGCGATTTCTAGTTTTCCATTTCGGTACCCTACCTTGCGTCTGAAGATATTTTGCCACTCGCCAGACAGAACCATGAAATATTTTGCGTAGTCTGCAGTTCCCAAGGCCCATCATGTTCTCTTCTAATTACCGTAATTACCCGATTCTAACGCGCCCTTTTTTTCCGGAAAAATAGGTCGAAAAATCGCATGCGCGTTAGAATCGGATACGAAACCAAAACTGCCGAAACAGCGGAAATTTTTTCCCACCCATCGCCATCGCCATATCAAGATGGCGCCAAAGCTACTTTTAGCAACGATTTTTCGGACGCAGGAAGCATAGGCGCCTAAGCTTTTCTATCGGCGTTCACACAAATCGTCAAATCGTTCCACTTGCGCGCTTGATAACAGAAATGGCAGAAGCGGCTCTCACGCGTTTAAAACGAGCGGTCGGCTGAAGCGTGCGCCTCTGGAGAAGCTCGCGGGATGGGCGTGCGAGGCGTGGGCCACGATCCCATCGACCATGGTTGAACGTTCGTTAAGAAGTCGCGAACGCGCTTGACGGCACCGAGGACAAGATGTTGTGGTCAGCGGAGAGCGGCGAGGAGTGAGATGAGTGAGATTACTTCGGAAAATAAATCGCCCGTTTCTCTCGCATTCGTTTTTCTTGTTCACAAAGTTCCGTGCTCATTACAATCGGAGGTGCAAGTTTTTTAGTTTTTTTTTTTGCCAGGAAAATCGGGTGCGCGTTAGGATCGGGTAATTACGGTATTGCCCTCAATTTAATGTAAAGTTGTCCGTATATACAATTACTTTGCGTTAGGTACTGCCCATCTCTCCCAATTATCTTTTACATTTAGCATAACTTAAGTTATAACGCATATTGCGAGGCAACATATCATGGAATATTCTTCATGGTTTCTATCTACATGGTGTTTAAAATCGTGTAAAGTTTTCAATGTGTTGTTAATTCGCAGGCATACCTGTCCGCTTGTGAAGGCCTTCAGGGACACCGTCAACAATAAATCCATATCTTCCACTTATTCTAGTTTGAATGGGCAGTTATATACAAACAGCACTGAGACACCAACACTCGCAGTTCTCAAAGTTAACGTCACTTTTTCTTGTATACAGAGCCGTTGTGTCCTTTGGTTACTGCTCTAAGAGAACATGAGATATAAAAAAATGGGGAATCCTAATTTCCACTTTTATAGTATGTTTGATAGCATTTTCATGTTATCTTGAATCTGCTCAACCTTAAACTTACGAGGCGGATGGATTGAAGTCGATTAGTGTGGGTTAGCGGGTAGACTGGGGTGAATTAGGTGAGTGAATGAGCTAATGTGAATTAGTGGGACTGGTGTGTTGATTAATTTGGAATAAAGGAATTAGCGGGTCAGTTAAGGCGGATTCGACGGTCGGACCAAACATGATATCTTTGGGGTCCTTGGCATTTAGAAATTTTGCAGCGTTCTCCTTCTCGACAAATCAGGAAATTTTGTCACGCAAAAAAGCATCCGCAAAGTTATGTGACGACGCCTGAATGCTATAAAAGTCTTTCTTTATGCCCGTATTGCGCTATTAGGTTTTTGCTATATTAACACTGACATCTCAGACTAAAGTTACTAACTAATTGCTTAATGCATATTTTATATTCATTAAATGGTTTTCGAAACGTGTTTATATATGAGGGGAGACAGTTGGAAAGAAACTTAACTGCAAGAAAAAAAGGGAGGGACGATCTACTGGTTTGATGCAAAGACGCCCGATAGCATTCTTTAATACCTTCTCTTTGTGTTACCGTTCTGCAACCTCCCACACGTGTAGCATCTCAACCCCCGAACACAGCCCCCTCTAAGCTGAGGAAGCGGCGATAGCACGTGCGCTTAGCCAAAGCGGCGCCAAAACTCTCATAACAGACTCTTACCAGACATGGCCCAACTTTGCCAACGGTCGATTGCATGTTACAACACTTCCGATGATAAATTAGAGACCACCAACGTGACCAGTCACGACTGTATGAGCACCAGCTCATACTGGCATCCCCGACAAACAAGATCACCAACCTCGTGGGTCGAGATTTGACTCGCTTAGCCAGCGCTGATGAAGCCCGGCCCGAGTGCATGCATCCTGCAGTCATAGACCAGGAAGTTACTCAGCACTATGGCCTCTTCCATAGAACGTATTCCTCCCAGCACAAATTGCTACCGATTAACCAGGAAATATTACTCCGCACCTCCGCACACCTTCCCACACAACACCAGATTTCACCTCTTTGACGGGACACAACTCTCTCCATTTTGTTGCTTCTGTGGAGAGCCTGGGAACATCATGCACATAGTAGGCGGCTGCGACAAGTGTGCCGTAGATCCATCCAACCTCCACGTTTTCATAGAGAATTGGGAGACAGCCATGGCCAGCTCCGGCCTGGAAGATCAGTTGCTCTTGATGGAAACGGCTGTCGATTCAGCCCCCTCGAATGAGGTCGCCTCTCTGAAACTTTGCCTCGATTGAATTAAACTTCATTCTCTCTCTCTCTCTCTCTCTCTACAAGTGATCATTACTGTTGCTTGTGACTTCACTTGGCTATCATCTTTCCTAGAGCCCAATTGCTGTCACCAGTCGCTGAAGGGCCATTAGCAAGTTCCTATCTCCGGTGCTTCCCTATCCAATGCCGTCCTATACACGCCGTCCAATGAGTCTTTGTATCCATTCTTTCTTTCTAACAGTTCTGTTAGCAGATAAAAGAGGAGCAGAAGGAAATTTCTCTAAATGCCACCTCCCACGCTTGGCAGCTCTGCGCCACATACTCGTCACACTACCATAGAAAACATTTTGCAGGTACAGTTAAAGGAGCTCTTCAACACTTTAGATAAACTCGCCGCGGTGGCTCAGTGGCTAAGGCGTTGCTGCTGAGCACACAGACGCGATTTAGATTCCCGGCCGCGGCGGCCACTTTTCTGATGGAAGCGAAAAGCGAAAACGTTCGTGTGTCTGAAATTTCGGCGCACGTAAAGATCCCCAGGTGGTCAAAATTATTCCGGAGCCCTTCATTATGGCGCGCCTCGCCGTCGGTGTTGCGTGGGCGCGTTAAACCCAACAAATAAATAAATAAATAAATAAATAAATAAATAAATAAATAAATAAATAAATAAATAAATAAAAAAGCAGTAAATAAATAAATCAACACTTTCCATAAACGCTTTCACTCTTCTTCGCATCTGGAAGCACTGTGAAAACTATAGCTAGTGCCGGCACAGAGCAACAGTGCGTGATTTGCTCGTCGCTGCGGACACACCTTCCGTTTCTGCTTCGCTTTTGTGGCTTTTTTTTTAAGTGGCTATCAAATGCGCTCTATTCTGCAACTTAAGGAAAGCCGGAAAACAGCCGCTACACCACTGTAATGACGTCATTCAGCGGTTGAAGAATGCGAAGACCGGGAAGGAGAGAAAAATATTTTGAGCAAGTTTCTAAGTTATCTGACGAGGAGGTAGCAGTAATTTTTGGCTGAGGCACATTGCGACCCCATAATCTAATGTGTTGGTTGGCTACTTTCTGCAAGCACTCAAGATTTAGAAAAAAGTTGAAAAAAGTGTTGCAGGGTCGCATTAGTTTGGCGAAGACAAAATATTTGGACAAATAAACCTTCATTATGACTGTTTTTATGCCGACTTTATAAGGAAACGAAAAACGAGCAAAAAAAATTAACAGAAAAATCACGCCTGCTTTTTTTCTTCGAACCCGTTTGAACCCGTTTGAACCGGTTCGAACCGGTTCGAACCGGAACGGAATGGTGCTCTGGAACTGAACCCGAACCGAACCCGAAAGGCTTGAACCCAAACCCGAACCGAACCCGAAAAAATTCCGGTTCGACACCCTGGTAGGAAGTGACTACCGCGAACAGTAGGCCATCAGGCCCGCGAAAGACATGAGAACATGCCGAGCCGTTTGCCCAGAACGAACTGTAACGCCACTCGCCGCTGTTCCAGGCTTGCAGGGCTGGACACAAACATTCTTTTTGTATCAAAATGTGAATACCATAGGACGCTTTTATTACTTTTTATGGCGTTTTCCCCCTTACGCTGAAGGTGTGGCGCACAGTTTTATGATTACACAGATTTGAGTGGGCCCCGCAAAGTGGCGCTATGCTCGCGTGGTGTCCTTGTCTACATCGCTCTGTAGTCTACGTCGCTCTGGATTCTAGCTCCAAGATGGCAAGCTGGGCGAGTTGGTACGGGTTCATTATGAAGAAAACAACGAGCGCAAGAAAGACGAGGACGAGGAAGGCAACAAACACAGCGCTGCGCTGCTGTGTTAGCCGCCTTCCTCGTCTTTCTTGCGCTGGTTGTTTTCTTGGATTCTAGCCATGGACAGCTTCGCTGTAAAAATGAGTTTGACGGGGGGCAGGGGGGCGCCTTGGCAGCAGTTCGCACAGGGCGCCGAATGAGGTAAAGCCGACCCTGATCAATAAGATGCAGAGTAGCGTCACTGACGCACGCGAGTCAGCGGTCACTTTGGTGGTTATCAGTGTTGCCAGATCGTCGCTTCTGCGGCCTCACCGCTAACTTTGGTGGAGCCATTTGTAAACAACACTGCCGAAGATGCAGCAAAACGGCATCTTTGGACACACTTCTGCTGCTGAAATGCTGTTACAAGCGTTATTTTTGATTCGCGTTCGGAACGACGCCAGTCGCGCGCAGCCGCGGAGCAGGAAGGACATAGTGGACCGCGGCCTAAAACGCATAAACAAAATGGCGGCGCCCATGAACCGTCGCCGCGTAAACAAATGTCACGTAATGCGAACTGACACATGATCACGGCGGCGGCACGGAACGGTAGGACAAAAGAGCGCCGATACTCTAATCTTATCTAGTGGCACTAGCCTTTACCAATAAGCCCAACTAGCCGTCCTTTTATTGTGAAAGAGGAGTCGGCGGTGGCGGGGAGGAGCGGAGAAACGGTGCAGAGTAAAGCGACACCGGGCAGCTGGACGGGTGGCGCCACCACTCGGCGCTCCCCTCGTCAGTGGAATGAGCCGGTGCACTGGACTACACAGCCTCCCGTTGTTTTTGTCGTGTTTGCTTCGGTGCTTTGTATGTTTTGGTGGCGTTGTGAGCAGACGTGTGAGATGAAACGAAGTCTAGACAGGTGTGTTGGGTTCTTAGATGCAGTAATGACTACGTAAACTTGTCGGACGCGTCTAAAGTTGGGTATCGGCTGCAATATGGCATGAGCGCTTTTTGCAGCGTTCTGCGCTTGGCTCCACCCTTTCTGGGTACGAATAAAACTACTATTATTAGTATTATTTTCTCCTTAAATGCACTAACGGCTACGCAAACTTATTGGATGCTTGTAAGTTTGGGGAAGGGCTACATTGACACGAGCGCTTTTTGCAGCGCTCTGCGCCTGGCTCCGCGCGATCTGAGTAGGAATAAAACTATTAGCGACATTAGAATTCATTTCTACCACTTTAAATTATCTTCACTGGTTTCAAAGACTACGGTTTCCACGCCAGCCTTAGCGCTGGGATACCTCGATACGTGTGCTTCAAATAGACAGGCACCTGCATATATGAATTACCGTGTAGCCGTAGAAATGTTGCGGTAGTTTACACTTGCTGTAAGCGTAATTTTTGTTCCTTCAGTTTTGGTGAGCGACTCTGTGACAGCATGGGAGCCTGAAAGCCGAAGTGGAAATCCCACGTTTGTGGTGGTCATTTTATCAAGAGCTAAGTTATTCACCAACTCAACAGCCCAAGCTACAAACCATCCCTCCTCCCCTTCCCGTTTTACCCCTTGAATATAATAAAGGCTGGCACCGATAGTTAAAAATGTGGCAGTGTTAACGTCAGCCGGTGTTTTTTAATGCTTAAATATTATTTACAGAGTGGCTAAAACAATCGTGTAATGCCAGGTGAAGACACCAAAAACGCGCGATTAGTTGCCTCAAATATGGGTGCATGAGCCCGAGTCCTCCACCACACACATTTCCGACACGCTGGAAAAAGTTTAGATTTGGAGAGGGGGCATGGAAGTTCAAAATTAAACAGCAAAATCATCTAGCCCTCCGTCTAATAATTATGATGGTTGAACGCAAAGCTTTCTTCCTGCGAAATCGAATGGGAAATGGTCAAAGTCGAAGACGCTGTGATCAAAAGACCAAACTGCGTGCTGGTCGCATTCGACGCTCAACTAGTCAAAGTTTAAATCCAGATGGCAACCAAGGGAACCCAAGCGAGAAAGCTTTGCTATAAACTTTCATCGTCGTTAGACGAAGGTGCATGATTTTTCAAGCGTAGGTGGCAGCTTGTAAACCGACCGCAGCATTCAGTTGTGAAGCTGAGTACAGGTTTCGGGCACCCTCCTGTCTTGCGTCCTTCAGCCACGCAGGAATTGGTTTTTGAAAAACCATTTACCAACTAGCCAGCAACCATTGCAAATCTTGTAAAGCAATGCTTCTCCACGACAAGCAATGACGTTCTACTATCATGCGGTGTTTATTCTATCAACGATTCTCGATGACTGTGGTAAGAGCATTTCTGTGAAATTAAACACGTTCCAGCCGTCGGTAATGAAGTTACGGAAGCGTCGTCCGTCACAATTTCTGTTTTGAGGTAAATCTTCGAAGACACCCTCTAACTTTGTCTTTCGCTTGTGCACGACGTTGACGCCGTTTCGTCATCAACTGCCAAAGGCCAGCGCCGCAGCATTCCTAGATCGGTTGCACACACCGGCTTTGTGGGAGAATTTAGCTGTACTCCTCGATACGCGTTGCATGAAGTTGCAATAAATTGCATGAAGCAACGAACTTTCACTTCCAGCTTGACTTCCAGCTTGGCGCATTGAGCGTCGTCTGCTATTTGTAAATACTGAGTATGGGCGTAAATAACACACATGGCATGCCTCGTAAACGTCACATCCACGCTCAAGATTTACTGATCTGAAAAATGCACGTGGGGTTACGTACGCTTTGCAAGCCGCACCGCAGAAAAACGACAGAAAGCCATGCACAACTACGCTGCACTGACCGCCACTGATTCCACTAACGAGCGGTTCGCCACGGGCGGCGCTGTTCGCTGAAACGACGGTGGTGCCATACAACAGCCGCCCGGTCCCTATACGCCTCGAGCATAGAGAAATAAAAAAATTCGAGATTCGCGATCGCTGCGCCGCCTGCCGCCGCTTCTCCGCGGTGTTGACGGGATTTGCGCTGCGTGGCTGATAGGGGCTCGTACAGTGTTTTGGTTCTGTTTCGCTTCTTTTCGCCTTTCCGCGCCCCCCAAAAAACTTGTTATGGTGACGTCTATAGGCAAAGATTACGTTTAGGTCACTTAAAAAGCAGCTGCATCTTCGTAGAGTACGCGATCGCCTGCAAGAGCTACCCGGGGACGCGGTTCTGCGCGCTTCGTCGCCGCTCTTCCAGGCGTCGGCGACGGTAGCACCATATCACCCATGTCACCTCCAAAACATCAGGCACAAATGAATTCTACTCTCGCCTCGTTTAGACCTGATACTGGCACAATGAGAGGTTGACTTCATTTTGCAGCGTGGACAACGAATGCGGCTTCGTTTCGAATATATACATCGCAGAAAAATATGTTTCGAGGATGTGATTACCAACCCCGGACAATAACTTATGCCTTTTATAACATATAAACCTTGCGAAAATATTAAGTATATTCGAAGCCTGTGCGTCGTTAAATATGTGCCCACACACGCCATAGAGCAAGAACCAAGGCAAGTTAATGAAACCACGGAAAAATAAATGCTGTGCAAGTGCGGAATTAAGAAACATAATAGCTCAAACGGAAATGAAAAAAAAAACACAGTGCAGCTTCTGACATGCTAAAGACGTTCGTCGAAACTAAAGGCAGGTAGGGTTCCCTAGACCAACTATACGCGAAATGCACTGCTATTTCGCGAGACATCGGGGGGGGGGGGGGAGGGGAGGGGGACGCTGTGTACAAATGCGGAACGGAATCAAGCAATGAACGTTTTAGTAATCATACACACAAATCTCGCGCTCACTTTCCTTTTGTTTTTCTACTTCAACGAACAGGTGATCGTACGGCGGACGCATTTTTGGAAGTATACAGGGTAGGCTGTTCAACAAGCGATGAAAGGTGTCGTTCGAAGAGTGTGGTATGTGATAAGGCCCTGTGATTCCAGTTTCTGCTTTGTTCTGCAGGTTCCCTGTGCCATATGACGATATTTCGAAGAAGGGTTATAGTCGCGGACGCGGATTATATTCTGAGCCCGTATCCGCGCTGCTCGCAGAGGATATATGTAGCAGACGAATGTTTGCGGGCGCTCAGCTCACGACATGACGGCTCCGACGTCGTGTGCTTATCCCCGAGTATAATTATGCATTGTCTATCATATTTTGTTGAATATTCCCGAAATTAAAACAGACTGGCTTGTAAATGGTGGTGATCAATATGTGAGGTATAATATTGGCAAACGTAACTGGCGTTCTGTCAGGTATGAGTGCTCCGCTGATTGCGCACAAAACCGATTTAAATCGTAGTGTATAGCCGTAGCATGGACAACTGAGGACCCGCTGGTTACGTGAGACACTGCTGGTAAATTCAGGTCAGTGTAACTACAATCGGCTCCATCATGCGCTGGTTCCGCGACGCTGGCCTGTGACACACACCTGGTGCTTATACAGACCAAATATACCACACAAAGATTGCGTCAAACATTTATACTCTCGTAAACACACTGCCATTTGCGAACAGAGTGACTGCTCCACATAAACATGGATTTCAAACGCCCGCAAGCGGTATATCTCAGTCGCGAACGTGCCGCAAAAGCAGCGGCGGCACTGCGGAGCGGGACGCGGACTCCCGCGCCTGCTTTCGAAACGGGCCGCTAGGGGGATTTCAGTGGCGCCCCTACAGGCCGCGCTCGAGGCGTATAGCGGCTTCACCGGAATGAGTAAGAGGGCAGTGGGGGGGGGGGGGGGGGGGGGGGGGTTCAGGAGTTCGTGGAATGGGGCTACTTGGTCTGCTGCATCCTGAGTTGCGCCGGGTTTTTATTACGGCAAATTGGACGACGAAGTGCAAACAGGGTCATTTTATATTAATATACGTGTTGCAAGTGCGCGCTTCCCCCTCGTCCCCTTGTCGTCCAGTTTGCCGTAGTAGGTAAACCCGGCGCAACTCGGGGTGAAGAGTTGTTGTTGTTGTAGTCCTTTATTAGGCGAGGGAAGGCCATGCGGCCAAAATAGGGGTAGGGGAAGGAGGGGAAGGGAGGAGTAGCCCAGTTAAAAAGATGATGCGTCCATGAAGACGGCACAGGGGTTCCCTTCAGACCGCGGAGGTCAGGCTAAGGTGTAGATCTACCATTAGGGGATTTTCACGACCGGAGTAGGCCCGATTCTACACTATCTTGAAAGACCACTCTCTACGCCGAACAGCCCAAGGGCTCTGATAGCGTGGAGTCGGGTTAGACATGCGCAGCGTCGCTGTGAAAGAAAAGGACGTCCCGTGCTCTCCGACGTGTCCGCAGAATGGCGCTGCAGTGGCATCATCATCGCCGTCGTCATGACGAAAACCATGCAAGCGTGGCCTGGCTCCGTCCGTAGCCGCATCAGGGTGTGGGAATCCAGGGCCGGGTCTCTGCTGCTGCCTACGGTGGGTCAGTTTTTCGTTTGCTCGCCCTTGTTCGCGTGCCTGCATGCGTGCCGCTGATGCGAAGCGCGAATACGGGCAGCAGCAGACGCGTTTTTGGCGCTGGGCGCCCCGGCAACTCGTCAAGTCGCGTCTGTCGGTGCTAGGCGTCGCAGGGCACGCTTTCCAATCCCGCCGCCTTCTACGCTCTTCACTCCAGCGTTGCCCCCTGTCCAGCACTTCGGAACTGGAAACGGCTTGGCTGCTTATAGGCCATGTAGGAAACCTTTTCTTTCCTCCATGTTATAGGCCTCCTGCGCTGCCCAGGGGACGCTGCGCAAGCGTCTTCCGTAGAGTTCCTGTATATAGCTCCAGGAACTCTAGGCTTCCGGGTAGTACAAAGCTGCGCGGGTGCGTGGGTCACCTAGGATATCGTGTTGACAGAAACAAAATGAGCTCGATGCTCCCGATTGTTTTGCGACATGGTCACCAGCTCATCCCCGACGAGTCCGATCTGTTCTCGCGATCAACTTGGCATTAGGGGAAAAAGCTTTGCAGCGCTAAATACGTTTACAGCGCCGACGAAAGTGCCGGGACGGTGACAGGGCTCTGCAACTCGCTGGTTCACCGATCGATGGTCGTATGAAGTGAAATTTCAAGTGAAACTTCCAGTTTAAACTACTTCCTACTCTAGGTGACAAATACTTTTCAACAGCCGATCAAAAAAGAAGAGTGACACAATCGGCGATGATGGCGTTCTAAAAGCCAGCGAGTCCGGCGGACCGCTGGCTCGCCTGCTGCGGCGCGCCGCTCTTTTGCGTACCTGCGCACTATGCGTGCGCTTTCATTAAATAGTTCTCGTTTGCGTCGCTGTTACGAATACATGGTGCAGCGTTAGCTTGCCGTTTTGTTGCGTGTCTCAGTGACAAAATTCAGCGAGCGTAAGAAGCGTGAAATCTGTTTTGCGATTCCGAAATTAGTGGCCGCAAAACAAAGTGGTCGGGCGAACCGAGAGGCCGCTCACTTTCCTTGTTTGCGCTCACTTTACTTAAAAACGCTCTTGCATCATATATTCCCAGTTCGCACTTAATAGACCTTATGCAAAAGTGCCGCCATCTACCGGAAGAAAAACGAAACGAGCACGCGACGCCATGTTGGGGGATAGCGGTCGCGGGATTGCTTGGTACGAAGCGTGTGAGGGGCTTTCTCGGCTGTGTGATCCTTTTATATTCAGATTTAAGCGCAGCAGAATGAGCGACGAATGATCTGTGGAACTTTCTCTGTTGCCCACATTTGCGGGCGACTTCGTAAATACGCATTATGCATCGAAAAACCAGTCTGGGAGGCACCGGCAGGGAAGCTGTTAGAGGCTGTCGCGTTTCTTCTTTTGTTTTTTTTTTGGCTTTGAGAACGCAAACATTGAAAGTACATCCGTGTTGGTTCGCATCCTGATGATTTCTCAGGAGGTCATTCCGGAACCGTTTCGAAACTTGCGGCCTGTCTTGAAGTTGAAATGAGGGAGGGGGGGGGGGGGCACTCGCGATATAGCTATACGCTAAGGATCCTCTGGGACGCAGAAGAAACCTGCAAAAAAAAAAACACTTCACAAAATAAATTGCACACCTGGCATTTTTTAACAGCGTAGCTGTTGTAGCTGGCCGTAATGTGTAGCGCGTAACGTGTGTGGCGTGTAACGCGTTAAACATTACCAATAAATTATTAATAACCCCGCACGGGGCACCTTGAGCAATCTTGGTGACGGTACTGGCGATACCGCGGACCCCGAGCCCCCAAAACGCTGGATCCAACCGTGGCAATGTGTTTATAGGTGGAGGGTTAGAAACCATGAACGGTGGCCGTCGGAGCCTTGGTCAAGCTCCGGCCGATGGGCTCCCTGCCTGTCTACCAGGCAGGGAGCTCCGGGACCTCTTTGACTACCAGGGTAAGGTCAAAGGAGAAAGTACCCCCGTCTCCCTGCTTTTCAATGTATCATATGGCATTTTCCAAACCCCCCCCCCCCCCCCAGACGTGATCGGCCCCCGAAAAGGGGCCGCACCGAAGTATCTTTTCCTCCTTTGCAATCGATCTCTCTCCCAAAGCCCGATAATTTTTCGCGCTTTCTGATCATGGAATCTCTTGATAAGACAAAACCAATCACTTCGCAGTCCGTGTTTCTAATCTCCAAGTATCTTGAAAGCCTTGTGGGAAAGTCCTACAAGGCTAAGAAATTCACAACGGGAGAAGTTTTGATAGAAGTAGAAAACAAACAGCAATCGTCTAACCTCCTCAAGCAAACATGCATGGTAGATGTCAACATCAAGATCACGCCCCATCGCAGTCTCAATAGCTGCCAGGGCGTGATCTCTGATCGGGATCTAATGAATGAGACTGAAGCAGATCTGCTCGAGGGCCTCCGAGATCAGGGCGTGACAGCAGTGAGGCGAATCACCATACGCCGAAATGATGAAATAATTCCAACCAAGCACATAATCTTGACACTTGACCGCTCTAACCTTCCTGAGTCGGTCAATGCAGGTTTCTTGAGATGTCCAATCCGACCCTACGTGCCGAACCCACGCCGCTGTTTCAAGTGTCAGCGGTTTGGGCACGGCACAACGTCTTGTCGAGGTAAATTGACGTGCGCAAAATGTGCAGCACATGATCATCAAACTGACAATTGTAAATCCGAGAACTTCACCTGTGCCAACTGCCAGGGACCACACGCTGCCGTTTCTAGGAGCTGTGAAAAGTTCAAACAAGAGAAACAGATCATTGCCTTAAAAGTCAACGAAAACATCACCTTCCCAGAGGCGCGGAAGAGGTTCGCCTCCTTCCCTCTGGGCAGGTACGCCGACGCAGCTCGCCGGGGGGCGGAGCGGCGTCTGGTTTCGGCGGGGACCCAGTACCGCGAGTCGGACTTGGTCCCGCCCCCGCCCCCCCCCCCTGGGTTGCCTATGGCAGCCCAATCTGCCTCCGCACCGCTCGCTCACCCAGCAGCGGCTGTGGTGGCAACGTCTGTTGGGGATGCCGCTCCATCCACGGCTTCCTCTCCACCCGCCCAAAGCACACGCAAGGGCACGGAGATGGAGACGGAGGCAGTCGCAGCGACCCCCTCCGCCGCCTCCCTGCCTGCGCCATCTGTGGTGCTCCCCACGCCTTCGGCACTGGCAGCGCAGGCGAAGAACACCCGAAAGGGTACCACGTCAAGGGGGCCCAGTCCGCTGGGCACCCCTTTGCCTTCAGATGACGACATGGACGTCGAGCCCTTCCGGCTTTCATCGCAGCGGAAGGAACGGGCTGCGACGTCCAGGTCAGTAGAGAAGGCCAGAAAACCCCTTCCAAGAGTCCAAGCCCCGAAAGACCCTACATAAATAGTCACACTCCAGTAGCTCCGAACACGTCGTAATGGGAAGAGAAAATATTGTTCAGTGGAACTGCAGAGGTCTTCTGAATAATCTTGACGACGTGTATGAGATTCTGCATGCCAATCAGCCAAGTGTAATGTGGGTTCAGGAAACACACCTGAATTCCAAGAACACAAATTTCTTGAACAGTTACTTGATATACAGAAAGGACAGGGATGGCTGCACGCACTCTTCTGGGGGTGTGGCCATAATTGCCCGGAAATCTTTAGCATGCCACCCTGTCACCCTGAACACTGTCGTTGAGGCTGTGGCAATACGAACAATAATATTTAATAGGTTGATAACGGTATGCTCCATATACATTCCTCCTGATGGTTCACTTTTAAGCTCGGACTTCGAGGCGCTGGTTGACCAGCTGCCCGAACCATACATCCTGACAAGCGACCTTAATGCTCACAACACTCTTTGGGGCTCTTCTCGCACGGATGCCCGAGGTCGCCTGATAGAGAAATTCCTTACATCTTCAGGAGCATGCCTTTTCAACAATAAACAGCCTACATACCATAACATAGGACACAACACATATTCATGTCTTGACTTGGCGATTGGCTCTTCCCATAATAGGTTCAATGAAGCACGAGCTAACTGGAATACATTTACGGAGACATCCAAACTACACCACACATCCATAGAACACCTACACGTAGAAGAAGCTACCCAACTCCTCACGGCGCACATCCTCGACGCCGCCGAAAAGTCCATTCCCCACGCCTCTGGTGCTCCGCGCAACCAGCGGAGGCCGTGGTGGAATGAGGACTATAGGCGGGCGCGAGAGGCCCAGAACAAGGCGTGGGGTATCCTTCGTCGGTACCCCACGTCGGGAAACCTCCTCTTGTTCAAACGGGCCAAGGCATTAGGAAAACGTGTGCGCCGTGAGGCAAAACGAGAGAGTTGGCGTACATTCATAACATCAATAAACTCCTACACAGACACACGGAAAGTATGGACACATATACGCAAACTCAAAGGACAACAGACACACAGCCTGCCCCTGGTCAGTACAACAGGGGACACACTGGAAGACCAGGCTGACACACTCGCACAACACTTCCAACACGTGTCCAGTTCAGCACACTACACGAACACTTTCTTGAAACATAAAGCCTCTTGTGAAAAGAAGTCCCTACACGACAAAAAAAAAATCACAGACTTCTTACAACTCCCTGTTTTCACTACATGAGCTGAGGGCTGCTCTGAGCACGTGTAAACCCTCAGCTCCAGGCCCAGACAACATTACATACACAATGATACAACACCTACACGCAGACACACTTGAAGCACTTCTACATCTATATAATAAAATATGGCTTTCGGGGCACATTCCACACTCTTGGAGGGAGGCCATTGTAGTGGCTTTCTTGAAGGAGGGAAAGGACCCGTCGTCCCCCTCAAGTTACCGTCCAATAGCCCTGACGAGCTGCCTGTGCAAGCTCTTCGAGAAGATGATCAATCGCAGGCTCGTGTACTTCCTCGAGTACAATGGTCTTCTCGAGAGCTGCCAGGCAGGCTTTAGGGTGGGGCGATCGACAAACGATCAACTGGTTGCACTTGACTCATACATCAAGGATGCCTTCGTGCATAAGCAGTACTGCTTAACTGTCTTTTTCGACCTCGAGAAGGCCTACGACACCGCTTGGCGTTATGGGATCCTTAGTGACCTCAGGTCATTCGGTGTTTCGGGTAATATGTTGAACACCCTTGTTAGTTATTTGTCGGAGAGAACGTTCAGAGTAAGAGTTGGTTGTGCACTTTCAAAGGTTCACGTCCAAGAACATGGGGTGCCGCAAGGTGGCGTGTTGAGTTGCACTCTCTTTATCGTAAAGATGAAATCTCTTGGAAAGGCACTGCCACCAACAATCTCTTATTCTATGTATGTAGACGACGTGCAAATATCTTTTAAATCATGTAATATGTCAATATGCGAACGTCAAGTCCAGCTTGGTGTCAAGAAGCTTGCCGGCTGGGCAGACAAGAATGGGTTTAAATTGAATCCTACAAAAAGCTCCTGCGTTGTGTTCTCCAGGAAGCGCGGGGTCCATCCGGACCCAGACATTACTCTGAATGGCGTGTCGCTTCCTGTAAACAAGGAGCACAAGTTCTTAGGTGTTGTGTTTGACCAGAAACTCACATTCATTCCACACATCAAGAAACTTAAACATCAATGTATGAAAATAATGAATATACTTAAGGTTCTCTCCCATCAATCGTATGGTTCCGACAAAGAACTCCTACTACGGCTCTATACTGCTTTGGTTGGGTCTCGTTTAGACTATGGCAGTGTGGTATATGGGTCGGCGACTAAAACAGCGTTGCGAATGCTTGACCCAGTGCTACACTTGGGGCTGCGGCTTGCGTCGGGTGCTTTTCGCACTAGCCCTGTCGAGAGTCTGTATGTCGAGTGTGATAAGTGGAGCCTTGAGAACCAACGAACGTACATGGACTTGCTATATGCTTTTAAAATTTCATCGCTGAATAACCATCCTTTTTATCCTGTCTTTAACGATACATCAACATCTCTGCTCTTTGCAAATCGCCTATCCGTTCCTCTGCCCTTTTCACTTAGAGTGAGAGAGCGAGCCTCGGATCTCAGTGCTTCGTTTTTAGATGTGTACAGGTCATCCTTTTCTAACAGTTTACCGCCTTGGCAAGTTCGCCCGGTGTCGTGCGACCTTTCTTTTATGAGACTTGACAAAAATCGTGTACCACGAGCTGCAATACTGCAGCACTTTCTGTCTTTGCAGTTTAAATACACATGTGCAGAATTTTATAGTGACGCTTCTAAAACCTCCAGTATGGTGTCGTGCGCTGCTCATGGTCCTAATTTCAATGCAGCCAGAACCATGAGCGTGCACACATCAATTTTTTCAGCAGAAGCGTATGGAATTTTACTGATTTTACGACACATTCTTGAAACTCAAATTCCCAATTCCATCATCTATACAGATTCTTTGAGTGTTGTTCGCGCACTGTCATCGCACAAGCCCCCCAAAAACCACATAGTTAATCTTGTATTCAGCACTATCATGTCCGTGTATGCACAAAAGCATGAGCTGGTCCTCTGCTGGGTCCCAGGGCACGCAGGGATCGCTGGGAACGAGTTGGCAGACGAGAGGGCCGGTGCTGCTACACTCAGGAACACTGTGGACATTACAACGGTACCCTACACAGACCTCAAGCCACACATAAGACAACACCTGCGCAGAACATGGCAAACACACTGGGACGAACAGACAGACAACAAACTACATGTAATAAAGCCACACTCGGGACGGTACACATCTGACTCACACAACAGACACACGGAAGTCGCCTTGGGTAGGCTGCGGATAGGGCACACCCATGCGACGCACTCGTATCTGCTGACGGGATCTTCTAGACCCCAGTGCAGCAGGTGCGGAGAGGCCCTATCCGTAGTGCACATACTAATCACATGCATGGCACTTCACACAACACGACACAAACACTTCAGAGAACTCTACAGACAACATATTCCCCTACATCCATCGTTTTTTCTAGGTGACGAAGTCATTGTTTCCGTGAAACGTGTGTTTGAGTATTTGTCAGAAGTCAAGTTTTTAAACCTCATTTCCTATCACGCTTCATGAAATCTGGCCCTATACACCAGCCATGATCATTGTCGTTTTGTGATTGTACTTTTGTTTTTGCTGATTTTACTTAGTGTTTAAGGTATCACCTCTCATATACGACTATTGTTTTGGCGCTCTTTGCCCCAGTTGGCCTTGCGCCATAAACATCAAACCGTCATCATCAAATTATTAATAAATTGCCAATGAATAATTAAATTACCAATAAATTGCCGAGCGCTGGTGAGCGCGTGCCTCGCCGTCACCGCCGAGCGTCCGCAGCACACGCAAAGGCTTTCATATTAGCAAAAAAAAAAAAAAAACTGAAAACCTTAAAGAGCGAGAAAATGCCGAGCGCTCGTGAGCGCGTGCCTCGCGGCGACTGCTGGGCGTCCTTAGCTCGCGCCGTGGACAAAAAGCACTACTCTTCCGAGGGCCCTTGTGGGGCCGTGAAACCTTCGCCCCTCTGTTCTCCAAGTCGTGCATGATGATGTTACCTCTGATCATATAGGACCTGTACGAACACTCAATCGCTCACTGCAGCGTTTTTATTGGCCCAAGATGCGCGAAACAATCGAATGGTATGTGTCCAGCTGCTCCGTTTGCCAAAGTCACAAACGTCCATGCACTTCTCCCGCCGGTCAACTTCACTTCGTAAACCCATCTACTTCGCACCTATAAAAAAAACACTTGTTATGGCGCAAAGAAAACATCCCCCTCGCGAGGGGCACGATCAAATGCAGAGCATTTCCGCGGGGGGGGGGGGGGGGGGGGGCGCCTGCAAGTCGTATGGATTACGTATTGGTTGTTGTTGTTGTAATTGTTGTCTTCCAGCGTAGACATTGTCGATGAAGTCGATGGTGAATGGTGAAACGATCCGTGAACCCCTGCCGCGGCTATGACGCAACGTGGAATGGCTATGACGCGACGTGGCGCAGCTGTGACGCAACACAATGCACTTTAATCCAAACCAATCCAATACAAGCCAAGCCAATCGAATCCAATCCAATGCCCCTCGCGAGAGAGTGTTATAGCGCCGAAATCGCGCCACCACACGAACGCGTGATGTTGACGTCACGATCACGCCACAGATGTTAGCGACCGGAGCGCGCGCGAACGACATATGTGGTTTAAGCGTGAACCGACCGCGGCGAGAGAGCGCAATGCGAGCGCCACCACCTGTTCTTGCGCGCGAACCGACTTGCTCAGCGCGAACCCAACGCGGGAGAGAGGGTATTGCGCACGTCCCCACCTGTTGTGCGCCCGAACCGAACGCGGCGAGAGAGGGTGTTGCGAGCGGAGAGAAGGCGAGGAGGACGCGGGGGAGGGCGCACCTGTGGCCGACGATTGAATGAGTCAAGGATATAAGGCGCGTTCGTAACGCTCCATTCTGTGTCGGCTTTGTGGCGCAGTGGGTACAGCACCATGTACCTTGCGTTCCGCCCGCAGAGTCGTGGGATCGAAACCTGCCGTCGGTAAGGATGATTTTTTTATATAGTGTAGGGGGAGCGATGCGGACTACGGACGTCACCGCGGGTGACATTGTGAGTTCCTGAAATGCTCTGCATTTAAAAACTGGGTGCCGACTACGGCGTAGAAAATTCCGCTCGAAAAATTTGATCGTGGGAAAATAGGCTACGGTCGAACAGCTGGCGACGAGCGGTAAATGACCGATACACGGAATTACTACGTACGTTACTTGCGCCACTCATGGCGCTACGTGAAGGTTGAACTCTCGCGGATCCCCTATTTCCTGTAACGTTTGGCAAACGAAAGAATGTGTAGTACTTCCATAGAAGCCTACCGAACGTCCAGAAGAAAAAAAATTCCCCCGCACCTCCCCGAAGGGAATCGTGCAGAAATGCGAATGCATTGGGTGCACCGATGAGCGTGTTGCGAGTAATGGCGTAATTAATGACGAGAGTGTGAACGTAATCATTTATTCATCAGCACCTGTTTGTGTTATCGTTGTACCTGACGGCCACAATCACTGCCTTGTGATCGCTAAAGTGCACGGTCAAAGGGTCTTTGAGAAGCATACGCGCGTCACAGTTTCGCGTAAAGACCAGATCAATGCAACTCCCGTGAATGGTAGTGGGGCACGTGTCGAAGCCGGCAGAGAGACAATGCATAGAGTGCCTGGTCTGCATGTACTCGACCAGCCACTCGCCACTCTTCTTGCGCACGTCAACGTTGAAGTCGCCAACCAAGACTATGGGGTCAGAGGGTTTGGAGCGCACGCGCACACTTTCCATAGCCGCGTCCAGCTGCGCGGCAACGGCGTCTCGAGCGAGGTTGGGCGCGAGGTACACGGCCACCACAAAGACTCCGTCTCCGGTGTAGGCAAGGGTGTACAAGTCCTTGTACGGAGACTTGTCTCGAACGGGAGACGTGGCAACGGCGTGCAATATCAAGTTTCCGCGCGCGCTCCTCCTCTCCCCTTGCCCTCCGCTACTCCCGGCCGAGCTACCACCTGCTCCGGTTGCTAGGCGCGCCACAGCTGTTGCTAGGGGCGAGGAGGAGCGCGGAGAGATAACACCTGCGGGCGCACGCCGACGGAGCACGACAACCCCCGACTAAGAAATGCATTCGCATTTACGACGACGACGACGACGAAGGCAGAACTACGAGGCGCGCGCTCACGTGCGCTCGCGCTGGAGGAATGCAGGCAAGACAAGACAACCAACGGAGCAAGACAACCCCCGGCTAATAAATGCATTCGCATTTAAAAGAAAACGTGGGCGCGCAAATTACGAACGGCAGACTCATAACTCTCCCCGCACGATAAAGTACGAGCGGACCGATGCAGTGCGCCTTAACTACCAGCAGGGAAGAGTGCTCCGCGGCAAATACAGGGCTAGAATAGAGCTCACCTTGGGACCTCTTTAGTCCTGCACATATTCGTTTCGTGACTATGCATGCGATCTAGCTATCATATTACTGCGCGAAGGGAAGTCGACACCCCCAAGCGACTTCACGCTGGGCTGGAGTCATGCTTCCATTGAGAAATAAAAAAAAAAGACGTGTACTCTATTTCCGTGGTCGTCCTCGTATCATCTTTCTGCACAGTAAGTTACACGGCAGTATTTGGGCATCTTGGACAACTATAAATGCCGACGTGCGCGTCGCTAACCCCGGGCTATCACGTACACGGCGGTAACCGGAGATCCGGAAATCCCACAACACGGCGGAAGCGCACGCGGTTCCCGCAAGAGGGCGCCAGTTTTTGCATAAGGTCTATAGGCTAGAATGAGGGTCAGCAACGTTTTGAAGTGTGGGGCCGAGTTGCATGCAGCCGCAACGGCGGAGGGCTGGACGGCAAATCGAATGGGAGGGGGAGGGGTTTGAATGCAAAGCGAAAAAATTAAGCGAATCGCCAATAACATTTGGCAATCTGGCGAAGTGTGAAGATGGGGGACAATTCAACTGAAAGCGACCAATTTTCTGTTCTTGTCTCGCTGTCTAACTCCATTTGAGGACAAAACTGGCTGTCGGCATGCAGATTGTTGACGAAGATAACCAACAGAGTCAGTGATGACCGTATGTAAATATTCGTGGCCGCGTGCCGTGTATGCGGCTGTGTTATGTTATGCAAATATAGAAGTACAAATTTCTGCAGGCAGCGGGCGTACGATTTGGCGATTGTTTTGCGTCCTTTAATAGCGCTTAATTTGTTTATTTGACGCAATGCCTCACCTACTCGCTGGTACAGTAAAGCCCGCTTAAATCGAACATGGATATATCACATTATTGCCTATATCGAACCCTTGTATAATTCTGATAAAAATTACATGCATTTTAAATGTTTTATATCGAACGCGAATCACAATGGTTTATCGAACTCTCCGGCGCCAAATTTTTCTCTCTCCTTAGGCATGCGGCAGGCTTTCCCGCAATACATTGGCGCGCAGCGGTGGCGCGGGTGTCGCTTGCGAGCTCGGGCTCGTCCAAACCCACGGCCGGACGGACTGGAGGAGCGGCGAGCGCGCACTTTCATACGGCCTGCGCTTCGGGTATAGTTCCAACCCTTCACCGCCGCTAGTTAGTGGCGCTGCGGACCAATCCTCGCTAAGGTTAGGGACCTTAACCCTCGCCGGTTGACCTACAGCACGGGCGGGGTATGCGGCGAGCGCGTTTGCCACTGCCTTAGCCCTGCCGTGGCTACAGGTGATACCTGTCCGTGTAAATTTGCATGTGCGTCATTAAAATAGGCGACTCCTTCCACCCTTACAAACAGTCTAACATTATCACTCGGAAGCGCCTAATCAAATTGAAAGAAACATTTTAACTCGGGGCACATGAAGAAAAATATGCGAGGCCTTCATATCTTATCAGCCACTGTATTATATGAAAATGGTGAGGCAGGCAATAAACGCGACATTTTCCGTGACTGAAATATGAGTTCTTATTTTTCCTTTCGGATGATGCCTTGGTTTGCGCGCACAGGGCACGACCAGTGACGCGAATGATTTCCCGCCGAGGGAGATACGGTTATCGCTTAGCTAAACGTGTTTCTGCTGCTCACGCTCCGGTCAGGCTGAGCCACAGGCTGAGCGGACCGCTGGCAGCGAGTGCACTATCAAAAACATACAGCTAAAACTCTTAATCATGCAACTGAAGTGCACAACGAGTCTTCTTTTTGGTGACATAGAGCAGCGAAGGCATTCATTAGTACCGGTGATATTCCGCGGCAGATCCAGAACACGTGCGGCAAGCGTTGTCGGCTCGCTCGGCCAGAGGCGATGCGTCGACTAAGAAAGAAGATGGTTGGGAGGGTAGAGGGTTGGTTCGTAGCGCCCTCACTCTGTCAAGAATCTGCTGTATCGTTTCCTTGTTGGGTGCGCAGGCCGTATGAAAGTGCGCGCCCGCCGCTCCTCTAGCCCGGCCGTGCCAAAGCCATAGAGTTTCTTACAATATACACTAGAGATGAATCTGGCGCTAGCGTCTATGCGGCTCACATCAAAGCCGTCTGTGTCGTCATGGACCGCCATTATACATCGCGCTCGCCTTAGTTTCATCATTGGCTTGGATTGAAACGTTTTAGTGACTGCGAAATTAAACAAAGTCCCACAAAAACGCGAATAATAGCGTGCAAGTATGTAAGTGGAAAATAAAAACAGGCTGTTTTAAATTTAAAGAAAAAGGAAGTAAAGCGTATTTTTTCCGGAACGGTTGTGCCTGCTATTCCGCAGGCCAAGGTTGTAGTCACGAACAAGGTTAATATTTGAGGGGGGGGGGACTCATTAGAGACTGTGATTTGATTAGTTTTACCATTATTGCAAATAATAAGTTGCTTGAAGAGTTTGGAAAGTTTTTTGAGCGTGCCTATTAAAACGTTGCCTTCGTGGTGAACTGGTGCATTGACTGCCAACTAGTATAACAAGAAAAAAGAAAACGGGGCGTTAAAGTCATGCACAATGGCAAGATAGGACGCATACAAGCGCCCGTATATGCCGTATCTTGTCTTCGTCGAAGTACGTTTTGTTTCTTCTTTTCGTCGGATACAAATCCGCTCAGTCATGCGCCCTTCGACTGTGGCATGAGCAACGTCAGGTGCGATCACGCACTGCCTGCTGATTCACCGAACACGGCTACCACAGAACAGGGAGGATTTCGGCTTCTTTGTATCTCGTAAACGTGTTAATGCATAGCGAAGAAAGCAAATCCCAAAAACCGCTTAAGAATCCAATTGTCATGCCAAGCCCAAGCCAAAAAGGGGGTCTTCCCATGAACCCCCACGACGACTACATGGCTTACAAGGCGCAGTTTCCTCTCAAGTATACTTACTAAGAAACTATGTCCAAACCGGCCGTGGGAGAGTGGACCAGCTCCACGCATGCATGCTGTTGGCGCCGAAAGCGCCACATTGGGCGCTGCGGGCTGCGGTGTCCGCACTTGTTCGGTTCGCTGGGTTCGCCGTTATTCGCTTGTATCCATGCTTGTCTCCGCTCTGTCGAAGACGCCCAGGACTCCGTACCGTTTCCGAGCACGAGCGAGCACGAGCCGTCGCTGCCGTGGCCCTGCTACGGCGACACTGCAGTGTCATTGAGGGCAGCGGTCTTGTTCTTTTCGACTGTTTTGATACCGTGGAGCAAGCATTCACCAGCAACGCGCTGCGCTCCAAGAACCAGGCTACACTCACGCAGTTCTTCCGCCCCAATAAATGATTGCTTTCTTTCCGAGAAAGTGTCGTATCAATAGTGAACTGCAAGGTGGTAAGAGCTCAGCGTTAGCCCATGACTCCATCGGCAGGATTGCTCTCATGTAAGTTTTTTTTGCTTCACTTTCTACATCGAATTTTCGCTATATCGAACTATTTTACAATCCTCGCGCTGTTCGATATCGTGCGGCGTAAAACGTTACACAAGGATCATTTAGTTTGCGAAAATACAAAACAAAATTTCCACCCGTTTTCATGGCGGTGCCAGGCCAGCAGTGTCAGCTGAGTCGACTGCGCAATTCTTGGGTTCGCTTGCATGCTCCTGCTGAAGCAACCTTTCGCAGTTACCTCAGGCTACAGGATGAGCAGCGTTCCATGTTTATGCTACTCGTGAACTTTCCTTTGTCGACTTCGCGCAAGAAGAAAGAACGGTAATCGTCGTCAGGAAGTTAGACCACCCAACCTGGCGATACTGTCCCACGCAGCGACGACCGCGACAGCTCGCTGAAAAGAAAGCCGATAAATCGGCTTGTTTTAGTGGATATTATTTTGTTTAGCCTCTATAACTACTTTAAGGGCTATTTCATACAGTATACGCAGTCATTTAAACGCGCCACAAAGCGATTAAACTAAGTACAACCAAGTTTCACTCTGCCTAGTAATTGAAAACGTATGAGGGTGGCGAGGGTCGTCTGATTTTGCACTACCCAGAGGCGTCGGCCACTAGGGGCGCTGCAAGTCGCCAAAACTCCAGCGCAGGAGGCCCATGGGCCAACGGAGAGCGCAGTGGCTGCACAGGGTGCACACAGGGGAGGCCAGCGGTTCCGGTTTGCGTGCAAGTACACCGACCGATGCCCTTGGTCAGCGTCGCGCTGGCCGATCTCAACGGGCTGAGTTGAGCCGCCAAGCTCAGAGTGCCTTCATTGAACAGGAAATGGTCGCTAAAGTAGGTAAAAAGGAAAGCGAAGCCAACAAGGTGGACGAGAATAGTCCGGCGGTGCCCCATCCACCCTAGCTCGTGCACTCATGAGAGAAAGCTCGCGGCTCTTACTAACAGAACAATAGAGAGTTTTAGCAGTCCGTCCATTCCGTTCGTTACGTTGTCACCGGGTTTACCGGGATCGGTCTGCGCCTGCGCGCGCGGAAGGGCGAGGAGGCGTGGACATGGCGAAGGCAGGCGCACGGAACTAATCCTCCTACCGTGACGAATGCCCAAGTGCCCAGACGGGTCCCGGTAAACACGCTAGCTACGTACGTGACGGAACGGACGGACTGCTAACTTGTCACAGCATCCACTGGGTGCAGGGCTTTGACTAACTCTCCTGGTAAAGAGATACGCGTGAGAATGCGGATCGGCTGAGCGCGTAGCACGACATAGACACATCAACACGCAGACATCACACTTGGACAAAAATAAATCGAGCAAGAAAACCAACGGAATGCACAAGGCGAGCGTTTATAACTGTTACCTTAGAAATACATCTGCGCTTCTTGCTTTTATAGCTCTTTGCCCATGCTGGCCTTGCGCCATTGAACATCAACTATCATCATCTTGCTTTTATAGCCAGCAGCGGAACGTTTAAGTCAGTGGCTTGCCGCAAAAATCAAATATTTTAGCGATAATTTTGGAATGCATTTTGATGTGAGCACACGCAAGTCAGCATGTGGATTTGCAAAAACGTTTTAATCGTGATTTAGAGTTGGGAAAGGGCTGTAGTTATTATGTTCAGTAATTTTGTTACTATCAGTGAATGTTAGTAGTATAAAACGAGCAGCATGACCTAGGCGATTAATGGCAGGACCTACGTACCGTTAATCTGGGGGTAGTAAAGTGTGCAAGAATACAACCCTTCTTGGCATTCTTGTTGACGTTGCCCGACATCGATTTTCGTGTCAGTCGGCGCCACACCGGCACTGTTGCATCGCGGAACTGCTGCTGCTGCTGCTGCAGCCCGCAACAGCCGGGGTCCCGCTCTAGGATGCACTTATGTTCTTCCGGAACTAACGCCAAACCACCTCGGTTCCGTGGGTTAAAGGGACACTGAAGTGATATGTAAACATTGCGGGATTACTAGCGCAAATTGTAGTCCGCAGTCCCCAGGCCATGTTTCGACCACTCTAGGCGCGTTTACGCGATTTTATTTAGTAGAAAAACTAATTCGAAAATGCTTTCCTCCTCTCTTTACGCTCGCCCATTTTCTGTGGCGTTTTCGTGTGACGTCAGGAGGGGATGAGCTGGCAATTGGCTGCGGCGCTACTGCACGGCTCCCCGGCCTTCAGACAGAGTCAGTCGGCCCAGCGTTTTGTCCGCCGGCCGCCAGCGGGTCGTCGCAATCAAAGCGGTTAAAAAAAATTGCTTGGTCGCAATTCGTTCGCTTAGTTGAAACGAAGCCAGGGCACGTTTGTGAATGGAAGAATGTGCCTTTCTTTACTTGGTTTGTTTGTACACTGTACCTAGCTCCAAGTCAAGGCTGCTTCACACAAGCGCTGCACAAGCGCACATGCGACGCTTCGCTGACTGGTACGCCAGTAGCAAAATATAAGGCCTCTTGAAGGCGGGCGAAGAGTCAGCGAAGTCAATATAGGTACTAAGGAAATAAAATCAACTGATATTTTTACCGTACAGCGTAAAACTAGGGCGTGGGAAGCACTTTTTTGCGCTGGGCGAACAAGCACAGCGGTCAGCAGCACGACTACGCATCTGCGAACGCTTTTCCGTCTACGAAATGCAATTGCTAGACGTGAGCTACTGTGGGAACTCGGGCGACGCTTACTGCACGAGCGCGGTACAACAAATAGTCACCTAAGCTGCTTGAAATGCCAAAACTAAATAAAAGTGTAAACCGGTTGTACAATATATTAGCAAGGCTTTCGCATCCCGCTCCGTGGCTCAGTTGTCTAAAACGACAAATGCTATGCAAGGCCACCAACATAACGAGGTCCAAGGGCGCCCCCTCCTCGTTTTCGACCGCTAGATAGCGTATGCCATGGGGGCTCAGCGGGAAATCTTTATGAAGGGTCCTCTGGAGGACATCCCACAAAAATACCGCAGCCCAACAATGCAGAAAAACGTGCTCTATCGTTTCTGGTTGTTTACAAATTGAACACTGAGTTCCCCATGGCACAGATATCCCTCTATCCTGCATCCATGTTCCAACAGACAAGGTGCCTGTGTGTAATTTGAAGAAAAAGGTTTTCACACCAGAGTGAACCTCCATTCTTTTGACGCGCTTTAGCACATTTTGGCCTGGCCCAGCACGGTAATTATACCTATACATAGGGACGGGGAAAACAACATCGCGCATGGCCTGGCTCCACGGTGATGTGGACGCCCGACCTACGCGGCAATGTTTTCGTGAGTCTATATCCCAGTACGTAGAAGTCCAGAAGCGCAAGGCATACACTCCTGAGTGGCTGTCAAGGATGGAACCCTTGACTATGCTTAGGGAATTTTAGAGAGACATCAGCCTTCATATAGGTTGGTGGCTTGTCGTTTGAGTTGCTCATGTGAATAAGTTTGTTTTGTGTTTCTGTATTGTGTCGAAGACCGGCATTAAAAAAAAAAAAAGTGGCTCAGTTGTCTGGAGCGCTGGGTATGTCAGCGCAAGTGTTTTGCAAGTCACGAGTTCGAATCCCCGCGTGTACGTGCTTTTTTTTTTTGCAAGTTTATTGAGTTCACCTTTTTTTGGGCCGCAACGTTCATGGCTACACGAACTAGTTCACAAAACGCGCGCAGGCTGGCACTGGCGCGCTAGCGAGTTCTCGTTGGCGTGCTGTTGCCATAAGCATCGACTGCTTGCAGGCAGTGGGCACAGGCCAGAATGAACAGACCCTTGGCCTGGTGCGAACACGCTTTTTACGATACAGGCATGAGGGAGGCAAGCTCCAAATATGGGAGAAAAGCGCATGACATTTGGGCGTCTGCGGGTACGCGGAGGGCGTTCATGCACTGCGTAGGTCTCGGCTAGTGAATGCTACTACTACAAGCCGTCCTGGGAGGCTTATCTTGTGCATTTTACAGCCGACAACATGGCAGAAGCGCGGTACGATGATTACTGAGATATTCAGAATGCCCATCCAACAACGCCATTGGCTATGTTTTACAGAACCGAAACTTGTTTGATTGCTAACCTTGGGCATCGTCCAATCATGGCGCCCCTCCTCCCAACGTCACAGCCTTAGTTGGTGCGGCCGCCGCAAACCGCGCATGGTAGTTTTTCTTCTTTCGCGCTTTGTAAAATAATTACCGATTTGTCAACCGGATAAACGATGAAAAGTGTGCTAATTTGAGCCAGTCTACGCAGTGCAAGCAAAAACGGGAGCTTGACAAATTCACTTCAGTGTCCCTTTAAAGGCTTGATGAAATTTTGTTTTGACCTAAAGATCATGCGTTTCGTAGCACTCTCAGCTTTTGTTCGGTGAGCAACGATGCATTATTTCCCGAGCTGGCATTTTTCTCTGCCTTTCATTTTTTCGTGACGTTGCCCATGCGTCACAAAGTAGGAGGGAGGCATCTAGGTGATCTCGCTGCGAGCCATGGCTGTCGCCTAGGCGAGGGGGCTGGCTTGGACTTTCATGGTTCGTTCCCGACGGAACGAAAAATGCTTTTCGACGTGTCGGTGATGACCATAGCAACAGCAGCGCGTCAACGGCTGTCCAAGGCCGCACACCTGTGAGACAATACGGCGCCTTCCCGGCGGGATAAACAGTGGAATGCGATCAGTTGCGTCCGCGCTCTCCGCTTCGAGCACTCGGGACTGGATGTCTCTTTGTACGCTTCTTGAATACACCCCCGGCCACATATTTCAGACTGCCGACATTTTGCCAACACTACAATTGAGTAGTCCTGCCCGGCTCCCCCGGGGTCAAGCGTAAGGCTATGCGACGCTTTGAGGAGCACAAGATTTCCCTTTCACGGGCGATAAGTTTCGAAGCCGGCGCGGGCGCGTTTTGCCGATGACAACATCCACGCGCGGAGTTTTAGAATAGCGGCTACCGGAGGCTCACGCTACGGCGGCGGGGAATTCCAGTTAGAAGCCATTTTCATTTCAACCTTCCCGCTTGTTCCCTCTCGTTTCAGCCCGGCGCAAAACGACCTTCCCCTTCAGCCCTTTCCCATTGAGCCCCTTCTCGGCATAGCGTATACCCAGTTCGACTCAGGTGACTCGCACCGAGGAGTGCTATATATGAGAAATAAAGTTACGTCCGACTGTATTTTGACCCCATGCTTCGAGTTACGTACGACGTCACCAAAAGTAAAAAAATGCTTGCGTATGCTGTAACCTGGAAATTGAATTGAAGTTGCGTGAGATGTATTCCACCGTAAAAAAAAAAAAAAAAAGGAACGTTACGGCTGGCGGATTCAAAGTATGGTGACGCCCTATTAACCTGCAACCTTATTGAAATAGCCAGTTTTACGATACGCGGGTCCAGTTAAAAAAATTTAAGCCGTCCCACTCAATGTGAAAGCTGTCGGAAGTGCAGAGCAGTGATTCGCCGTAATGGGCCGCAGCGCCGCTATCCGCTCACGGCTGTCACCAATTTCCCGCCTTCGCAGGGCTCGCGCGCCCCCTGCCCGAAACTGCGCCTGCGGGAGTTCTGTTGTTTTTGTGCTTGCTCCAATTTCGTATGCTGGAGCTGCTTTGCGTCATTTCAAACGCGTAATTCTTTTTTTTTTTTTTTTGCGCGGCTGGAGCCTTTCTGCGTCATTTCGAACGCGCCATTTTTTTTTCTTGCGTGGCTGGAGCCTTTCTGCATCATTTCGAACGCACCATTTCTTTCTTGCGCGGCCGCTTTTTAAAGCCGATAATCTCTCTTGGGCTACTTAAACCCAGAAATTTTGGTCTGTCTGTCCGTGATTCAATTCAGACACCCGGCCAAAGTAAAACAATGCCTGTGCAATAGTCTTATATAGTCACAGCTAAATGTATAATGTTCATACTTGTCAAAATTGTTGAAGAAGAACAAGGCATTATATAATATAAGACAACAAATTAATACAGAAATGACATTTGCAGTGTTCTTTTATAAAAAATCATACATGCTTGATTTTTACGAAAATAAATACTTCATCAACTGCAGAAAAAAAATTCACTCCGCCGTCGCCTCCTGTCGCCCGCGCCACTATAGCTTCTGGCGCCATTTGAAGAAATCAACCGGCAACAGTTACGAAAGGTTCCACTAGATAGTTTCCACGTTCTGCTTGCAACGCATGTAAAGTTAAAGTGAACTACGATATTCTAGTTCACTATAGTTGAGTAGGGAAACGCGGTTCTATAAACGCTGAAGTAGGGCGCCTCGATTCACGCGCGTCTTCGCCGTACGGCAGCGTTGGCATCGAGACACCCGGCCTGGGGCAGTGGAACGCGGTAAATTTGAAATGATTTAAGCAAACCTTTTACGTCTTTACCTTGGGAGGAGCGCGACGCAAGAGGAACAACATAAGAAGTAAGCGGGAAAGCGAAGGGAGGCATTTACTTGGCAAAAGTCGATAAAGACTATCGTCTTTTGTCGACATTTGCAACGAAAGGAGCAGATACGCGGCCATTTTTTTATTATGAAATTCTGTTGTCATGCCACACCGATTGAGCATTGAAAAAACGATAATTCTGCACCCCACAGAACTTCAGAGAAAGCCAGGAAGAGTTAAAGGAAAATTCTGCCAGAAAGGCACATTTGTTTCTTCGCCACCAGTACGGAGGTCGTTTACTTGCGCACGCTGGTAAGATGATTTTAAAATTGGGTATAGCAGTGGATGAACACGATGGTATGAAACGCAGTAACGAAAGTCCCGATAACGGGCACACCATGCGACAGCGGCTATCTCACATGGAGTTTCGTCCCAGTAAAAGCAAACTATTAAAACTGCAGCCAGAACAAACATATTTTTCTCCAACTTCGTGCATAATAAAATATTTAGGCGCTTACATGGGTTGAATTTACGTTTTCCCTCATTAAAAAGTCACCTATCCGCTCTACCGCGGGCGCTTTCAACGACGAATTCAAACGCAAAAACTACATTCGAAATAATACGAGATACACATCTTTTAGCTCGCCAGACACAAGGTACTGTTGAATCGTGTAAATATTAGGAAATATTGTTTAAATGTCAAAGAATTAAATTGATCTACACCGCACAACTTAACGCACAATGCGACCTCCATCGTCAAAAGACACAAGTGATCATGCAAGGATTAATCAGTGGAAGAAAATGACTCACAATTTGAGGCCTCTTTGGGTGTTGGCACTTGGAACATGAGCTTCTCAAAGCCAGGGGCGCTTCTACCCTTGCGGCATATGACTGTTGTGTTTCAGGCCCCTGAATATACACTGCTCTGGGCAGCCGCCGTCCACACAAAAAGCGGCCGTGGACGCAATGGAGGGGATTTAGTTGTGATCGAGGTCAAAGATGACCGCCGGGTCTTTGTTACTGTCGCGACACCGTCTGCCTGTGGCAGAGCTGGTGACCGTCGTGCCTTCACATTTAGCTAGGATAAAGTCAGGGACTGGCTCGGCAAGCCGCAGCGCGCCTTTTTTGTCGACCCGCTGTTCCAGTTTCCTAGGTTAGGGAAAAATACCGCCGAACAAATTTGCCTCATCGCGGGGCCGAAAATGACTGTCGCAACATGGCCTTCGGAACGGGACACTCAGTGCGCGCATTCTAGGCCCATACAATATCCCACTTAAACAAAACCCGCTCGGGCTGGATAGAAACGTGAAAAAGGAAGAATGAAGGGGTGACGCCAGGAAAGGGCATACTTTGCTGTGCGCCTCATTCACAAAGGCCCTCTGCCCATGCACGACATGCATGCAGCTAAACCGCACGTTTCACCCATTAGGTGGAGCCACGTCGCATTCTTCAGTTACCTTGCAGGAGGCTGGAATGCGTGCCCACGGCCGTTTGATCTCCCCCTTTTTAGGAGATGGAGCGGCCGTGGTCAGCCACTGCCGCTTGCACGTTGTTCTGCATGCTTGACGTACAAAGATCGTCTGTTCCCTTTCGGTCCTGCATCGTACCAGTCTTCACCCATCAAGTGACGGTGGTCCATCTTTTTTTCCGCCGCGAGTTAGTGCGGACCACTCCTTGCTTCCCCAGCCACACCGTGACGAGTCAATCTCCTCTGCTGAGAACGACTCAGCCGGCCAATTATTCTCCGTGTGGCGACATGTCACGCACGCCTAAGTTGGCGTCTCGTGCGCTGAGCTTACGCGAAGGCGCCGTCGCTTTTGGGGCTGCACCCCTCCGCAATCATCCCTCAGCGGTTCGTACCCCTCAGACGTTTCGTTTTGTGTAAGCACCCATACGTAGGGTGGACATTGAGTCGTGAATGTGTCGAATAGCGGTACTTTCGAAGGATATGCGCCTTAGTTCACAGGCGACGTACCAGGCATAACAGGCAGCACGGCATCGGCCGAAAAAAATTCGGGGGGGGGGGGGAGCTGAAGCCCGGTCAGCCCCCCCCCCCCCCCCCCCCTGGCTACGCCACTGCTGGGCGGCGAAGTTAGGACAGTCTAAATAGAGGAATAAGAACCATCATTCACTGGAAGTAATCGTACCTAGATTCTCAGCCACATGTTTTTTTTATGGTAGGTTTCGCGTTCAAAAATTTTCAAAGTCCTTCGTCTTACGACAGCGATGTTTGAAACGCCAAGATTTCTTCCGCCGCAAACTGACTACAATGAAAGTCCAGTCGCGCGAAGGATTTCGGCGTCGTCTGCCCATGACGGTAGCCGGCTATGCACTGACTGACCTTGAACCGGCGAGCCTTTTCCCTTTGGCGCCTCGCGACAGAGGGTGCGTCGGTGCCGTGACTTTATCGCGCCGCCGGAGCAAGCCCTGTTGCGCATCCTCAATAATTCTCGCTCCGTGGCCTTGAGTCTCCGGACTCTCCAGACTCGCGATAGTAATCCCGCAATGTTAGCGTTGGTGTCCCTCTAAGAACAGAAACGAGCTTTCCTCGTTATCCCTTGGATGCTGTGGAATTATGCTTTAAATATTTTACGCCCCGCCCCCCCACCTCCTACGGCGGGGCAAAAGATTTCCCCCTCAAGACGAAATTCTGCCAACGGCGTGGCCTATTCAAGAACTAGCCCATGGCCAGCGAAGCAGATTCAGAAAAGGCGCGCAACAGCAAATGTTGGCGCCAATGACAAGGTTCCATCTTACCGCTGTTTACCCCCGGAGTTACTTCCAATTCTGTAGAGATGGTGCCAGTGATGTGATGACGAAAAGGGGCAGTGTCCCCTTTTGTTAGCATGGGCGCTGTCGACGTTTCGGTGCTTCAGGAAACGCAGCGAATTTCGCAACTTCGGCTCGCGAGTTGCGGTCGTCCGCTTCACTTTTCGCCACCCAGCGCTGGTTCTGCTGCAGTGGCGGGCCGCAGCGATCACGCTAAGGCGCTTCGATTCACAGTTGATCGCAGCGATCCGTGCGTCAATGCATCCCGCAAATCTCGTCGTTTTCTGGCATTTGTATGCGATTGCGAAACGGCAAACGCGTTTTCCGCCTTCCGTGAGCGGAGTAGTGCCTTAGAGTGGAGAAAGACGCACCCATACGGAAATTTATACGAGGGTGCCCCCTCCCAAATCCGGACCAATCGTGCAGTTCGAATTCACGAGCTTTCGCTGCACTTGGCGGAACATAGCGATCATAGTGCTGAAGAGTGAATGAAGTGTCATTTGTTGTTGGTGATGAGCACGTGTTGCGTTTTCGGCGGCGACCCCTACAGTTCCATCACTGCCTTACTGGGAGGAGGCAGGGTCTCCTCTCCCAGCGACATGGAGACGCCTTTGTGGTTGTAGCGTTGTTCAGTGGTTCGTCTAAAAGGCCTGCTGAATGGTCTGGTGCGCATTCGCCTTTCGGAGGGGGGGTCTTGCTTGTGCTGCGGCGGATTTCGGTGGGGCTGGGAAGGGGGCGTCGCTTGAACAGCGGCGCTATCGATAGGACCTTGTTCTGTCCGGACCTCGTTGTGCATCAAGCTGCCTCAGACAGCGTTTACGGCTTCGGCTTCGCTGCTGCGCTTTGAATAATAGTGTTTGTTTGCCCAAACGAACTGATTACAGGCGCGGGCCAGCCCAGGCCAAAAAAGGCTTCATGGGCGTAGCGATACGCAAATATTGTGGTCCATGAAGTTAATGAAGACAGGAAATAACAGAACTGATAAAAGCAAAGAAACAAATGAATAAAATAAGAACAATGAACGATAAAAGCAAAGAAACAGATTAATAAAATAAGAACAATGAACGCGAAAAGAAGGTAATAGTAAAAAAAAGTGCCAAAAGCGGTTTAGACGTCATCACGTATGCAGTTCAAAAACTGCGGCTTTAATTTGAGCATGGCTGCACAACGAGTGTGTTGGCAATGCGAAGCAAGGCCTTGCAGACGAAGCCTGTGCCCACTCTTGCGCTTCGTCTGCAAGGCTGCTGAACGAGAACAGTTCGGAGGGAAGAGAGTTACGACCCTCGGTGTGACAAAGGGATCACGAAGGTCACGGTGAGGTGTGCACTGTGCAGTGATCGTGTGACCGAATATATTTCAGCACCACTGTCTGCAGCCGGGTATGCGTAACAACTCGGACACCTACATGCGACTCATGCGATAATTACCATACATTGCAGACCTAAGACATTGGATCTTGTTTTTCCAGAAGGCAGTGCAGAAATAAAAAACCGCAACACACTAAGAAAGTGGCAGATATATTTTGTTTACGGCCGTTCAACGAGTGGAAAACATGACAAGCAACCTTTCGGAGTTCGTGTGACCTGGACAGAAGGGCGAACCGGTTGCTCGTAGAGAACTCCGGCCACGCGTGTTTGTCGATAAGTTCCGCGGGGCCGAGGGGGTTGGAGAACGGGAGCGGACGGCGTTGCTGCGGGTTCGAGCCTCCCGGGGCCGTTACAGCTTCCGCAGCGAGCCTTGCGTTCATCGGGAGAAGTTTCGGGGCCCAGGTTCTGGGGGAGTTGTTTGCCAGAATTGGCACGTCCCAATATTTCTCTTTTGGCAAACATCGCCGCGATGACCCAATGCGTGGCAGGTAGTTGCGGGAGGCGGTCGAGAAGCAGTCACGGGCGCTCCCGGACCATCGGAACAGAGGCAAGAGCGTACGCGTCTGTCCTGCTCCTTTTTTGTTACCTGGAGTGGAACTCGAGGTGACGCTTTCTTTCGTACCTGTGGGGCTACGCGCAAACCTTCCGTTATCCTACCGTGGTCGGCGTAGTTTTGGACGGCTGCTGCGTCCTCGTCCCGTCGTTGGGGCGATCGAGTTTTCCGCCCAGCCGCGGGTATCGCGGGTCGCCATGGCAGCGGCGGCGTGTTTCCGCCGCCATGGCAGCGGCCCCCTCGGTGCGCCAGCGCATCGCCCACTGGGAGCGCCTGCTCGCGACGCCTCCTCTTCCCCAGGTGGGTCCCGGACACGGCCCGGGTTCCTTCGGTGCGCGGGGTCGAGGGGATGGCGGGACCGGACGCTCTAGCCGACTCCGTAGCGGACAGTCGCGCGTTGACGGGAATGTGGGGAAGTCGGGGCGGATCTTGCTCCCGGGTCCGGACGTCGCTGGTGGTGCGCGGCTAAAGGACCTACACGCTGCAGCGAATTAAGGAAGTGGAGTGGAGTGGGGCGCACTGTGCGGTAACATGAATGTCACGAGACTGCGGCGCGCGTTGGCGATAGAACAGTACTGGCAGCGCACGTGTCCCGCCAGTGCACTGACCTGCCGCGGTGGCCGCTGTTTGTTGGAGGCGAAAACGCTGTGTGTCGACATGCACTCTAGTTGGTCTAAAGTGATCCGCAGATCTCCCCTACAACGCACCCATAGCCCGGGTGTAGCTTTGGCGGGTGGCCTCTTTTGGGTGGGCGGAATTGTGTCAGGGCAGTAACTGTGCGCCACAACTGCTGCACGTTGTTTTAGTACAAATAGCGTTTCACTCCCATCGGTGCGTAGAATTCGCCCTGGACCTGCAGACTCAGAACATACTCGCGGAACGAGCTGCCATAATCACTGGCAGGCGGCGGATGCCCAGCCAAAATGAAAAAAAAAAAAAAAAGCCATTGGGAGTCCTGTTAGACGCGTCCAAAACACGATGAACCGATTGGAAGTGCAGTTAGTTCCAGTATTTTGGACGGGTCCAATTGAACTTCCAATGGGTTTTTTTCGCTGGGATATGTCGGTCACCCAACGCACTTAGCCATGCTTTAAGTAAAATTCTCCCTATTTCTCTCTCTCTATTTCTCTTTTTGCATCCTAAAAAAATGCAGAAATTCAGAGAATTGTTTACTAATGCGCAGCATTCTTTTGGCGCTTGTCGGAGTTAGTTTTTTACAGCCAGATATGGCTGTAGCGAAAGATGTTGGCTTCCTTTTTTATTTTTAAGTTTTCGTTTGTTTCTTTTCGCCATTGATGTAAATTTAACCACTATAGCGACGAAGTGCTTTTACTTCGCCATGGTTATACTTTGCAAAGATGCGAGGCGTAATGCATCGTTGGTTCATTTTCACTATGTGTGATTCGTACTCACAGTCTTCTTTTGCGGACTTTCTTTTCAGCCTTCAGGATTTGTGGGAGGTGCATATTTTTGATTTTGATCAGATCATTTTTGTGAAAATTTAATGATTTTGATTTTTTTCTAAACTTTTGTTGGACCAATTATCTCCATTTATGCTGTTATAATGATACGGGGTAACTTGCGCCGTGTCTGCATTTTTGTGGAAGCAGGGCGTTGCACGGTTTGTTCATTTTCACCATTTTTTATTCGCACTTCAACCATTCTTTTGGGGACTTTTTTCGGTTCTTGGGGGAGGTGTGCATATTTTAAGTGCGGAGCAACGAATGGGGCCCGACTCGTCCAAGGTCCCGGTGTCTAGCCAGTCCGTCGCAGTGACCCGTAACCCAGCAATTTCTCCACATGTGGAAACATATTATGTTTCCACATGTGGAGAAATTGCCCTTAATAAAACACCTAATAAAATCGCTGCCACCTGTGGTGTGGTGTTTAGGACCGGTACCACCAGAGCTTTTCCTGGCACAGCAGTTTTCTTTTGCACCTTCAGGAGGCATCGCGGGTGTCAGAGTACACACCGAGCATGCACGCGTGGAAAGCCGGTCTCACCACGGCAGGTCCGGCGGGTCGGTCCCTGTCGATGTGTGCATGTTGGAACACCACATCCCTCTGGCGAATCACTGCTCCGCACTTGGCAGTTTTCACAGTGCTTGGATTGTTTGTGTGTCGGATTATTTTTGTGAAAGTTTTATTGCTTTTATTTTTCTTTTATTGCTCGGTCTTTCAAAATCACGTTCGGCCAGTTATCTCCATTTGTGCTCCTAAAGCGATTATGAAAAGTTGCTTCCGCCAAATCTGCATTTTTATCGAAATGTGGGGCATCGCACGGTTTGCACACTTTCGATATTTTTATTCGTATTTCGAACATTCTTTTGTGGACATTCTTTGTTTGGTGTTCAGTTTTTGGGTGAGCTGTACAAGAGCCATATTTTTGATTTTGTCAGATCAATTTTGTGATCATTTTATTTTTCAATTTGTCTTATTTTTTGCTTTTTCAAAATTGTGTATGTCGAAGTATCTCCATTATTTTAACGATTAAAGGTGTTACTTTTGCCATACCTGCATTCCTGTGGAAATGCAGGGCATTACACAGTCCTGGCTGAGGGGGGTACTCATTAAAATTGCCTTGTTGCTCGCCATAGGTGTTGTCTGTTTTAGTCCAGGCAGCGAAGGCAGCATTTGCTCGTCCTCCTTGATCCGCATCTTCCATGGCTGCACTCAGCACCGCTGCGGGTGCTGCACACGGGGATTCCCAGCTCGACCATGATTTTTCCGTCCCCTGTCCATGCGCAGCAGTGCTATGTGTGGGAATACACTAGGCCACGCCCGTTTTTGCGGACATGTGAACTGCGCGATGAAAGAGTGTGAAGCTTTGGGGGTCAGTGCTCACGTACCTGTGAGATCTCTGGATACGAACCCAGTGTGGGTATCTTCTACCCTAAAGAACCTTTGTTTCAACACGTCATTTGGGGAAAGGGGGGGGGGGGGGGGGCTGTAAAATTGCCGTGTACTGCTTTTTTACACTGAGATTGTTTACCCGTAGCCTTTATTTACCAGCATGTGAGTATTTTTTGTTCCGATGGGGTTCATGCGTAATTAAACCTGGCACAGTGAAAGCCGCTTGTGTCAAACCCACACATTTCGAATTGCAAACAGCTGGAAATTTCGTCGGAAGTTTGCGGGAGCATTGCGTGCATGTATATTGCTGCATGGCGGCAGGACACAGGTGAGAGGAACTGTGGCAGATGATGGATGATCTAGTGTGTACATGATGCACCAGCGGTGAGGACAGAGCGCGCGTAGGCTGCACACCAGCCACCCCTTCGTCGTCGTCATTGTTGTCGTGGGTGGCATTGTCTGCCATGTCCCGTGACAGCATGTTGAGTTCCGATGCGAACTGAAGAGTATAGCTGTCGTCCTTAAAGCATGCTTGTTACTTTTGTCGTGCTTCGAAGATAAGCTTAAGCCAGAGTGGCAACGAGCCGACAGTTTGGGGCAGTGTTAGTTTGGTAAAGCTGCCCAGCAGCGTATCAGAAAAAAAAGTGACCCGTCGAAACATGTGTTTCAAACTTTGTTTTTGCTTGTCACTGCAGGTGTTGCTTTCTCTTCCCTCCTAAAGGAGTGTTTCACGCTCCACGGTGGCTTCGTGGCCACTTCATGCAGATGGAGGCGAAAAGTGTGTTAAGATTTTTACGCACGTTCAAAGTCCACAGCTGGTCAGAATTAACCCAAAGCCTTCCACTACGGCGTGCCTCAGAGCCTAAGAGTACCGCACACCTTTTTTCACCCAAAGTAGCCTTGTGTCAAGCACGGTACAGGCAGGCTCAAAACCAAATGGGCTTTCAGTGTTCCCACTCCAGTTTTAATGCCACTGCATAAGCAAGTTACAAAGCACATGGGATTTTTGCTTCCACATGTGCATAAAATCTCTTCTGCCAGGTATGCGGCATCATATCTTTTACGTCTGCACAGTACAGTCGGCATCAAATTACTTTTAATAATTTTCGTAAGTAAACCTACCTGCACATCACAATCGGGGGGGGGGGGGGGGGGGGGGGGGGGGGGGGCGCGTTAGAGTCGTGCAAATATGGTATTCTTAGGCGGGTAAAACTTCCAAAATCTGGCATTCTTTTGTTTAAACTAAATTTTCTGTTCATGCCGATCTTTTTTATCCTTGGGAGCAATTGCTCGCTGCCCGTGCAGTATATCCTGGCACAGTGCACATGGCTAGATGGTCTGCTTCTTGTCTGTCCCACCTATATTTTTCTTTCGTGTGCTGTTTTCTCAGTGCGCTTTTCCGCTGTGGTGGAAACTGGTGTCACTGTGATTCTAGTGGAAACGTGGGTGTTTCGTTTAGAGCCCATGTGTTGTGCATTTTGTATGTCGTAATGTTGAGGTACTGGACTGTTTTCTCGTTTGCGATTCCTTTTGAACTCGACATACTCTGCTTTTGGGTCCACCATTGTTTGATGTTCTTACCAGCAGTTTCTTCCGCACTTGCTCATCAGGTAATACTCTCCGGCCTGTTTTTTCCTCGTTGCAAACAAGCTCCCGACGACTGTTGGGCATAAGCCAGTTGCCAGAAGTGGAAGTGGTGGGTTTACGGAATAACAAACGAAAGAAAAAAAACGGTCTGAGGAGCACCCTCGGAAGCTTTGTGGCCTGAACACTCCTTCCAGTTTTTCCCTGCAAGTAATGGCAGTGAGCCGTTGTCTGTCCCAGCTACGCCAATGCGGATGCTGTGTTCTTCCTTCGCACAGTGGGCCATTTGATGTTTTGAATTTCTGAACGAATAAATACGAGAGCCAGCTGTCGATAGAACACCACATATCTGTTACGATGTGAAAGCGTCCCCCAAAGCCACGGCGGGAACCAGGGGTTGGTGTTGGGTGGCACTCAGCGCTCAGCATTGTCAAGAGACGGCTTTGGTTTATTGCTGCAAAGTTTACGTCACTGCATTGCTTGGTAGGCTTAGCCGCTTCACAAAGGAGCCTGTTGTGGCAGCTCACGGCACGGGTTCGATTCCCGGCTGCTGTGGCTGGGAGACCGTGGTAGGGAAAACTGGGTGATGTAGCTGAGATGTAGCTGATGTAGCTGTAGCTGATGCCACTTCACACGCGTGGCTAGGTTAGCGGCTGGCACGGCACCGACAGCGTTCATGAACTGATGCACGCAGCCACTGTACAGGCCCCACTGATCGCCAGAATGGTATTCTTGGCAAGGAAAGCAGTTCCACGTGCAGTAAAGGAGCTCATGGTATGGCCGAGAATCGCAATAAAAGTCGCTATCTGCGCCTCTATTGGCGGCGGTCCTCAAACAGCCACCGTAATTGTAGGCATAATGCCTTCGGTGGAAACTAAGCCTCTTCATTTTAGCGGAAACCAACGCCTCCGCTGGCCCCTACAGTGTTATACATATGCGCAAAATGATGACGTCGTGGTGTGGTTCGGCCGTATATGCCGTCCGGGCTCAAAGAAATGGGAAACGAAATTGAAGGTTTTCAGGCTGTTCTGGGTAAGCAATTATCACGCACTCAACTAATTAAAGGTGTGTCTTAGCATCGTTAGGCCATAGAGCTTAGATAAATGCCATAAAAGTACAATATGTAAAGATTGGGTATCAGTGCTCCTGTAGAGAACCTCAGGGGACCTAACCAAATCCACAGCCCTCCGCTGCGGTGCACCGCAGTTTCTTTCCTCTGCGGCTGCTTCCCATGCGTCTTCTGCGCGTAGATTGCCAATTTCCTGTGTGCATTGCTAAACCAGGGAACCCGTGTATAGCAATGGGCAAAAACAAAACAAAAAGGTGCTTCACCAAATGCCGTTCTTTGGGGAAAACACGGGCTTTGCGGAAATAAATGGATGAACACGGGGTGAGAAGGGACAAGATTTCACCTCCTGTATTGCCCGGGGTGAGCCTCCTCCCCCCCGTTTTTTTTTTTTATTCAATGCTGACGCTGTTTTCACCAAAGATGCAAGAACATGCCCAGCAAGTTATGCTTTTCAATTTGCGTGTCTTGCGGCCAGTGCCCACGATCGATGCAGTTTGTTTGGGCTGTGACGCCTACATCTTGACCGTGTTCAAAAGAAAAGCGGTGCTGTCAAGACTCTCGACGTCAGTTGTCACCGTGAAACGGTAAGTGGTAAGCGTGTGCCACGGGCACGACCAGGCACTCCCGAGAGCACAAAGGAGGAGGCGGAGGAGCAAAAAGAAGGGCCATCAGTGGGATTTGTGCGACAGTAATGCGTTGGCATTGGTGCTCCCCGGTGCCACCCATTTGTGCCTTCCCAGTCCGCACAGAATGGCAATGCGGACTCCTGTTTGAGGTTTGGAACGAGCGTTAGTGCAAAGTCACTGCCCAAATGGCATTGCCTGTGCTCACTCCTTGCGGCTTTGCCGCATAGCCTCGGCATTCGTTTGCGGAAGCTGATGTGCAGAAACACGTGTGAGGCCTCCGTGTCTCGGTGTTTTGGCCCACGCCACGGGCCGGCTCCTGCTCACTGGGAGAGCAGCTGATGCTGGGACAGCACATGGGTTCCTGTCAAGAGCTCTTAATGAACGCTCTCTCTCTCTGGCTTTGTTTGAGCTGCGTGTTCTCTCCGCAGGTGCTGTCTGCGGGAAATCGCTGCCAGCGGCTCGAGCGAGTTCTCGAGCAATGCCCCTGCGGGAAAGAGGTAAGGCTTCCCTGCCCTCTTGGTGCCGCCAGGACACGAGAGTCTGCCAGCTGGACAATGGCAATGGTGGACGAGGGTGGGGCAGCTATTTGGTGTAACCGAAAAAATGACGACACTCCCTAACGAGAGTGCAGCTCTTTATTTTGATGTTTTTTATTTAGGTGTTTTTGTTTTTTATTGGGGCGAAGGATTTGAGGGAGACATGCGTATGCTCTGGCACCATCTCGTTTCCGCGGGTGACACATACAGCACCGTTTTTCCAATTACGGTGTTGCTGCACACGTTCACTAAAGAAGTCATTGGTGCACGGACTGTGGTGCTGTTCTGCCCTGGCACCGCATTTGAGGGTGCAGGCTGTCTTTCACGGCCCTTTCCCGTCTTTCACGGCTCTTCCTCTCGCGCCATGTCCACCCTCCCCCACTTTTGCGGTCTCTCATCCCCGGCTTCCCGCTTGCTCCTCGGTTGGCCTGGCACTGTGCTCGGACCAGGAGCCCAGATGCGTCTTCAGGAACTGGGTGCACGGCAGTGCACGGGCAGCGCTGAGAAAACTCAAATGGGTTGAGGATGGGGCGCCAGTGCAGTTTGAAGGGCACCCGCTGCCATATTCCCCTGCCCTTCCTTTGGCTGTGGCTTGAGCGTGCAGTGTGCAAGATGTAGGGGAGCCTCAGGGGTTCTCGCCTTGGAGGGTGGGACGGGAACCTGTGGCTGCCCTGTGGTGCTTGAGCCTGGGGGAGCGAGACCGGGGAGTTGGCCACCGTGCAGAAAGGGAGGGAGTGAAGATGCCAGCGCTGGTCTGAAGGTGTTCTTCGTGGGAACAACGTGGCTTTTAGTTCTTGCCTGCAAGGCCGCCGCTTGGCAATACATGAGGACTTGTTGGTAAATATGATTCAAACTCGTTGGCTGCAAAGGTATTTTGGGCGAGTGAGCAGGTGGGGGTGGGGCCATGTGGAGGGGCTTTACTCAGACAACTCTGTGACGCTGGCAGCGGGACATGGTGGCCGCCATTGTTAGAATGGCAACTAGAATGGCACCTGCAGCCAAATCACTCGGCAGCTGCCAAACGAAGAAAACTGGGAGAAGGGGAGCAAACGTGGGGTCCCGTGATTGGGGCGGCTTTTCAGCAGCCATTTCCTACTCTGCTGTGGCGGGTTGTTTGCTGTGCTGTGAAGGAACGCGGCGTTGCCTCGCAGGAGCCGGACCCACAGCCGGAGGAAGAGCCAACGGACCTGGCCTCTGCCCTGGCATCCCTGGAAGCTGAGCGGAAGAGGTGCCACTGCTTGCCACCCTTTGCCGTCTCTGTGTTCGCATACGCGCGTGGGCACCAGGGTGCGGACCTCTGCACGCTCGCCTCTGCAGCAGCAGCTGGACGGGGCTCGGGCAGTAGCGCTGGTGCGGCTGGCAGGCTTGTTGGGAATTGTGCGAGTAGCTGGGAAGGCTGGAATCCCTCGGTGCAAGCTGCCGGACAGCCAGTGATCGCTTCAGTCGGGCTCTTGGCAGGGCAGAGGTGGGAGGCGTGGCCCGCTCACCGGTGCCACTGCGCCAAGTGCCGGGAGGGGCATGCTTAGTTGCCCGCTTGGATTTGATGGCGTAGCGTTTTCCCTTCCTTGCTGAGGAAAGAGGTCAGTCATGATCTTGGAGGGGTCTTGGGGTTGGTGGTGCATGGGCCGGCTACTTTTGTGTGGCTGTGGCCATCACATGCCCGGCCCGGTTTACGCGGGGACCACAGCCTGACGCATCTGGGAGAATCGCAGCCTTTAGTGGCCACTGGAAAGCTCCAGCAGCCTATGGGGTGGCGGCCGGGATTTTCTTTTCAGGCCACCACTTATTATGACACAAGCTGCGAACTAGCGCTGAAGAAAAACTTTATCGTGAAATGTTGGGCAGAGCATTGAGTCTCCGAAATAGGAATATTTACTTTTAATTAATGAGCCTGATGTGGCTTTACTGGGCTGAGTCGATTCAGGCTTTCAGCAAATATAACCACAGGAAAAGGTAGCCTTGGGTGGCAGGGAACTTCTAGGGGCCTGTGTTACACGTAGGTGCGCAGGCTTGATGCAAAAGTTTCAAAAAATAGCAAAGATGACAACATGGAAGGCAAAACAAGGCAGCGAAAGCTGTTGGAATGAAGCACATGTAGGGTGCAGTAACAAAGGTAACCAAAAAGGGCGTGATGAAATACGGGTTTCAGTTTTGGATGCCTTGTGTGGCAATCCCTTGTGACCGCTTGAGATGCCACTGGCTGGCCTAAACTGGTTGCAAACACAGCCGACAGGGTGTAATGGCAAATGGCTGCCGCACAGTGGCTAGCATTTGTGGATGTCCTGCTGTGTGCTGGCCGCTTGCTTGGTGTGATTTCCACTTCAGCACGAGACCCTCACTGCTGCTGATGACTGGGACAGTCTGAGCTACGGTCTTGATTTCAAGGTCACCTGCTGTACCAAAGGCACTGCCTCGAGCTCTGTGGTATTCTGGGGCGTCTTTTGAGGGGGGCCATCAACCAGTCATTTCCTTTTGAGAACACAAATTGTGGTTGATGTATCCTAAAGTTGTGGGAACCTGTGCGAAGAAATATTTGCACATTATGCACCTAGGTGTCCACTAACTCTGTTCTTTTTCCTAATCTTTTTCTCCAAGCACTGCACCTGCCCATCTTTACTGCACTGGGGTGGATTTGTGCGGTAAATCCAGAAGAGTGAGCATATCTTATGGCAACACTGCACTTTGTTTTCCATTCTTTTCACGTGTAATCTTTGAATAAATCGGAGCACTTTAACGCTTTGAGCTGCCACAATTCAACCCCAGTTGAGTAGAATAGCAAAAGAAAAAGAAAGAAAAAGTGAGGTGTGTTTGAGTGTCCCCTGGCGGCCCTAGCAAGCAGTGCTTTTTTCCTTGCCTGTGGATGTGTGTGCGGTGCAGCCGGCGGGAGGTGATGCAGCTGAACGTGGTGCTGCGCGAGCACCTGGAGATCACGACCCGCACCAACGAGGAGCTGACGCGAGAGGTGCGCGAGCTCACCGAGGAGTGGCAGCAGCAGGCCTCCTCGCAGCTCCCCGGGCAGCAGCAGCCGCAGGTGGGCAGCATCCCTGGCGGGCAGGGCTTGGTTGGCATCTCTTCCTCAGCCGGTTGGGCCGGCCTGATTGCTGTCCCTCTGAAGGCCTCCACTTCAAAAATTTGCAAAAATTTGCAGACAAAGGACGTGACGGGCACCACCCATCCTGTCCAGCTAGCACCTGTCCTCATGTGCCACGTCCGTTGTCTGAAAAGTTTGTACACGGAAGGCCAACTAGCGGTGTATGCACAAGGCCCGAAAAATGCCGGAGAGTTTTGGTGAAACCCTCGTACGCATGTCGCTGCTACTGTTAACAAGCGTCTGTTGTTTGAAGCTTTGTTTGATCAGAAAGAGACAACGAATTTGGTACACACACATTTTTTGCATTTATTCGAGTGCTCAAGACTTAAGACGCTTGTATCAAAGCTCCAGGAAAAGGAAAAAAAAAGCATGTGTAGAGCAGTTATGCAGCCACTGATTATTGTGATTGATTGTCAGAGCAAGGATGTGAACGGAAGCAAAAATAAGGAGGGCAGGATTGCTGTTAGCAGCCAGACTGCACAGGGAAAGCAATGTTCACGCTAAATCCATGTGAAATGACTGGGGTGCCCCAGACTTGCCCGCCTGTTTACCCTCTTGCGTGCGCCAGATTCCACTAGTCAGTCAGCAGCTTTTGATGCCCTCAGTGAACAGGGAATCTCCTTGGAAGCCTCGTGCCGTGGACGAATGCCGTCTTCAACATATTGGAATGCCAGCTCTCTGTCCCACAGGCTGCTGCGTGCAAGCCCCCTACTCTTCAGCTACCACTCGGGCGTACCTCAGGGCTCAGTTCCTTGCCTACTGTTACTCATTGTGTGCACTGCTAAGGTAATGGGATCATCCAGTGACTGTGATCAGCTTAATGGGGATGCTTTTCAAGCCCATACTACCTGCTCTGCATGGTTAATTAAGGGGAGGTGCGGGCTGCTGTGGGTGAGGCACTTGTTGCAGAACGTGTGGCCCGTGTGAAACCTCGGATGCAGTGTGCCCCGCTGGGTGGCCCGTTGGGCGTGTGTGCAAGCCCTGCTCCCCTGTGTGCAGCATGACGACCCCGTCCTGGTGTCCCAGTGGCAGCAGGAGCTGCAGCAGCTGCGTGGGGACCTGGGCCGGCTGCGCCAGGCGGTGCTTGCCGACCTGTCCGGCCTGGGAGGGGCCCTGGCCAGGCTCCGCACGGACTGCCAGGGGGCCGTGGCCGCCGGGGACCTCTCGGCAGACAGGTGCTGCCCCATCCCGTCGTGGCAGCGCGGTGGGATCGCAGGAGAGCTGCCTCGGTTCCTATGACAAAGGGCCAAGCCTGTTACTTGACAAGTATAGAAGCGCAAGGGGCAGCGCACTGGTGTGTTTGAAGCACGCAAACTTCAACGGGCAGAGAAGCGTTTGCCAAGGAGGCCAGAGGTGCACTGCCTGGCTTGTCAAAAAGAGAGATCTCTGCTGTCCTGGAAACAGTAGGCGAGTCTTGCCAGCAGTCAAAACAAGTGCCAGCACATTCGAAGCAGAGTCGAATACGCGCAGGCAGAAGCACTCCTGCAGAGTTGTAGAGGCAATGAGTGAGCCCCCGTGGCAAACCTGTGCATGCACAAGAGGGCTCTGGCCACGCCACATTCTCCATGACTGGCACGCGTCAGTGGTCTTTGCCTCACGCCACTGGTGCTGTGCAGGAGAGTGGCATGCTGTGGAGGCCTGCGCGCTGCATCAACACGCACAGAGCCTGCACACGGAGGTGTGATGTGTAGCGGGGGAAAACATTTTGCCCCAAAGGGTGAGGCAGCTGGATGGGGGCATGTGGTGCATTGGGCACGCGGCAGACGTTTGCAGCACGGCCAGTGGACAAGAGAGAAGACGTTGGCAGGGGCAGATGGAGTGGGGAAGAAGATGGGAGGCATGGAGCGGCTGACGCAGCACCCAGGTGCATGCTGCTGGGAAGGACAGTGGGGGTCAATCAGTGGGGTCTGCTCTTTGCGAGGTCAATTGCCATGTCAGGAATGATGGAGGAACACTCTTGACTTGTCCTGCTTCCTTGGGCAGCCTTCTGAGAGCATACGTTGTGGGCTGAGCCGAGTACTGCCACCATGGAGGGGTCCGTTTTGTGGTGGTACAGTAAAACCTCGTTACAAGAGACACTGTTACAAGAGACACTTGGTTATAAGAGACATTTGAATGAAGGCAGTTTGGTTGGTTTTCCTATGTTCGCCATTTTAGCAACATTGCATACAAGAGACCTTGGTTACAAGAGACACGTTTTTTGGTTCCCTTGAGTGTCTCTTGCAATGAGGTTTTACTGTAGTGGGGTCTGGTTTTGTGGCATGCGCATTATTTATTATTTATTTCATTTATTTATAATGATACCCACAGCACCAATGTTGGTGTTACAGTGGGGGAGGGGGAGACATACAATAAAAAACACTGAGCACATGTTTGTACAAAGGAAAATCTAACAGTAACAACTGAAGCAACACAAACTGTTGTACAATGGCGAACAAAGACAGCATACAATATTGGTATAAATCACCTCATCTGCAGGCATGTGGCGATAGTTTCACTCAACGTAAAAGACACCTCCTGCTGGGCTAGATTATTCCAGTCCGATATGGACCCCGGAAAAAAAGAACATTTTAAAAATATTTGTTCCGCATGAAATTTCTTTTACTTTAAGTGAATGATCCCTTCTGGTCGAGATGTAATCTTGGTTTTGTAGGTTTATTGCAGTTTTTGAGTGAAATATACTGTGAAAAAGCTTCAACCAGAGCATTATTCTGCAGACATGCAAAGATTGCCATCCCAGGGAATTTGTTGCCCGGGACGCACTGAGATTCCTGGGATAGTTATTGCAAACAAAAAGAACAAATTTTGGATCCTTTCTATCCACTCTATATCTGTGGCCGTCCAAGGGTCCCAGACTGTGCACACTGCAAGTCTTGTATAACAGTGCCTTTTTGTGTAATGGAAAATGTTTGGTATTGCGATACAAAAAACCTAAACTGCGTGATGCTGTAGAGCAGACATGTCTAACTTGACGACTCCACGAAAGGTTAGAAGGACAAAAAAAACACCGAGATATTTATGCTCATTTACGATGGTAATATCTGTTCCATTAAGGGCATAGGTATAGGTATGAGCATTTTTTCTTCTTTGTGTTGCTTATACAAACAATTTTGTCCGAATACCCCATTTCGTGCACCATTCCGAAAACAATGCAATTGAGCGCAAAAGGCGTGCGACCTTGATGTGTTCCTTTGTGTGCGTGTCCCGTGGCCTCGCTGTCAGTGGGGCGGGACACAGTGCGAAGTCTGCGCGGAGCCGTCTGGCACTCGTTCGTTCTGCGTGCTTGTGTGGTGAGGGAGGGTCCTCGAACTGCCTGCGCCGAGTCCACGGCTGAGAGCGGCCCCTCGGGCTCCCCTGGCGGCAGGTGGGAGCGGTGCCGGGAGATAGCGGGCGACCTGAACCAGCAGGTGGACTCCCTGAACGCCGAGAACGACGGCCTGCAGCAGGCACTGGACAAGGCCACCCGCCTCGGCAAGGAGCTCGGCCAACAGCTGGACGACAGGCGAGTCAAGCGGGCCTACGCTTGTCTGCTGGCCCACTACTGGAGCACGCATTTTCTTGGGCCTGGGCTTTTTTAGGCCGTGCCTGCCCGAGCCGGCTTGAGCAGTGCCTGGGGCCCGGCAGTCGTGTGCCGCAAATCTTAAATTGTTCATAATGAAAAGTTGGCTCACTGATGGTGGGTTAAGGAAAAACAAAAAAACGCCAAGTGCAGTCACCACAGCGCTGTCAAAAAAATAACAAAATGACGTATTGCACTTAGAAAGTCTTCAAGTCAATAAAAGAAAATGTATGGACTCTCCATCAGCATAGTAAGAGAGAGCAATTCAGAAAAGAAGAGCACTTTGATCGTAGAGTACATGACTGTCTTTTTCCTGCCTTTCAAACTAAAAAAAAACTTTGCACAAGGTGCAGACCATGCCACCGAAGATAAGCTAACGTACCCTTGGGTCTTTCTCACACTTTTTATACACCTTCTTTTTTGCCAATAAAAGCGACCTTTTCAGTAGACAACTTCGTGAGATGGTAAGAACTTGGCTCCTCTTTGATGGGCTCCGGGGACAAACCGACCAGGAGCCTTCGCGAAATAAATTGAGAAAAGTACAGGTTAAACTAGCTCTCGGCAGAACAAGTAGTAAGGAGAGTTCTTTGTGAAACAAATTGAATGAATCAGCGAAAGGTGCAATATTCGTCCAAGAAATGCATAAGCAAACAGATTATCCACTTTTCTCAGCATCATTTGAAAAATCCTCGAGGTGCCTTAAGTTCGAAGACTGTCACAAATGAAGTGCACATTTCACCGAGGTTCTTGAAAATACATTTTCTAAGTCAAGATATTTATGTTGCACAAAGATAGGTCGAAGTTAAAAACAAATTCACTATACTCTCTCTGTTTAATTATAGGTCAAAGACACGAAACTTTTTCGGGGTCATGTTTAGAGTCTGTCAGACTCGGGCTGTTATTAAAAACAGTCTGGCGGGCTCGGGCCGGGCTCAGGCTCATATTTTAAAGATTTAGTGGTATCAGACCGGGCCTGGGCCGGTTCGGGCTGGGTAAAGACAGATGCAGTGATTTCGTGAATTTTACAGATCTCTAGGTGGTGCACCCTTCCTTCCTTACCACGTCCAGTTAATCAATCGGGGATTGGAATTGCTAATTTTGTTGTGCTTGTGCCGCTTCTGAAACAAATGAAGCTGCCACGTACTGGTTAGCTCAGGAACGGCCCTTAGAGGACCAGTCTGATTTTAGTTTATGCAGTGAAATTGTTATCTTTGATGGACATCTTCTAGGGAACTGATGCGAGGGCTGGCCATTACTCATTGCTGCTTTTCGAGGGAAAGGAAAACCTTGATCGCTTCGAATTTAAAAGGCGCATCGGTGTAGTGTACCGGGCTCAGGTCCGCAGCGTGGTGAGCCAGTGGACCGGCAGCTGGCTCTGGAACAGGGGACAGTTTATTGGCAGACAGCGAGCGGTTCTTACATGTGCTGGCGCTTGCTTATCCGCTAGATAACAGAAGAGGTGTCACAGTGAGCACTTGATCTGTTAAGACCAGGGCATTATTACTGAATCACAACTTCATTCAGTCGCGAGATTAGGTAGTTTCAATTGTCGCCGACACAGCTAAAAGCACCAGCAGACTCCTGCTGGAAAAATCAGTTTCTGACTGGAATCAGTTTTAATGCTGTCATGAGGATTTGTAGAAGTGCACCGTTAGTTCTAAGTTATGACACAGTTGAAACCCAATATAGCAAACTTTTGAAAAGGCAACACGGGTTTGTTATTATCATTGCTTTGTTGGGCAATTGTTTGTCTACACGTGCTGCCATTGATAAAAAGGGAAATTACCATTGCCAGTTTATTGTGGCCCATAACGGGACATAGCTATTGGGGCATTCCCAGCAAGTTTGCAGCTGTTTCAGTTCCGCTTCTGCAACACGTTTGGCGCTACTGCGCAGTTATCCAACTGCTATAAGTACCCCGTTTGGATAGGGCGATATTTGTTCCTTCCTTTTCCTCCCCGGTTGCTTTGAGTATGCAGTGGCATTCCGTGGGGGGTTTGTGCCGGCCAGGGGCTGACTGTGCCCCCCCTTTGGGTGCAGGGTGGCGGAGGTGGAGCGGCTGGAGGGCCAGCTGTCCCAGCTGCAGGCGGAGCTCAGCCAGGCAGAGGAGCGGGGCCGACAGAAGGGTGAGCTCCTCTCGGGGAGGGCAGTGGGCCTGGAGGAGACCCTCAAGGGCAGTGCGATGGGGCTCTGGGTGGCACATGCCGAGGGGGCTTACTCGAGCGGGGGGAGTCCATGCAGGTGGCCATATTCATTCCGGTCCCACAGCACCAGTGCACCCTTTGTGTGGCAGCCTCCTGCGCAGTGCAGTGCTCGGGTCCTTGGGTGGGGAGTCGCCCTTGACGGAGGGTGCCACCGGACTACCCAGGGGGACGGCAGGGGGGGCAAGCGCTCGCACACTCAGGACCTGGCGGGGCCGGCAGTGAGGATGGCAGTGCGATTGTGGGTCACAACCTCAGTTGCAAGGCATGAGCAAACAGCCAGCCGAAATTTGGGCAGGGGCTGTGCAGTGTCCAGGTTTCTTCACATGAGGAGCCCAGTGACGCTCCCAAGGGAAGAAATACTCTGCCGGCAGAAGAAGCCCTGACCAGCCCCCGCCCCTGCTGTGCAGAGGAATCCCTGCGGGCGCAGCTGGAGCAGCAGCGGGGCTCCAGCGAGCGGGAGCTGCAGTCCCTGCGGGCGGCGCTGCGGCGCACACAGGAGCTGCACGACCAGCTGCACGACCAGCTACACACGAGGGCCCAGCAGGTGAGCAGCCTGTGCGTAGCACTGCGGACAACTGCTGGTCCGGAACCAAGTGTGGAATGGGCAGTGTTTGCTCCACACTGCTTCACCCATGGGATAGCTGGTGCACATAGGGGATTACCGTAGCAATTTTTCTTTTTCCTTGCTCCTGGCCGCTCTCCACCCATTCCTCAGTATTTTTCACCAATTTCTGTAGCACCTGACTTGGAGCTATCAACTCGGTATCTGCAGGGTAATGGGCCTCCATGTTTGCTGAAAGAAGCTTTCACAAACTGTGTTGAAGCGGGACTTTTTTTACCAAGCAGGCACGATTTCAGAACTCCCTTTTTTAACCAAGTCAGAGTGCCCTGAGGTGTACTCCAACAACAGCTTGTGTGTGTGAGGCAAATACGCCCAGCAGACATGCTGGGGGTAGAAAACGGAGTTTCAGATCCAGAAACTGTGTTTGTTCATTCACTGGCACATTGGACATGAAGGACGAAGCACACCCGTTCTTTTAGAAGACTTCCAAGACTCTGCACCCGCTATCGGGAACACCATGCTTTCGTGTAAAGGTGAGGTTATCATCAACACAGCGGTACACTTTCTCGTGCACACCGTTCAGGTTGCATTCCAGAACCCAAGAACATACATGTCCAAATTCAGGACAAACAGTTTCCCTTGCCAACCCACATATGCAGAACTCGGGTTAATTAAATGGCAGCAGTTCCATGTGCGCCTCAGTGGGTGTGCCACTCTCGTTCCTGAACATCAACTTATCAATGTCGTCTGAAATACGACTTCGTACAAAACTGCAAAAGTTTGCCATTGGGGAGGGAGTCCTGAACATCAGTGCTAAGTGCCACACTCTCCCCTGTAATGTGGTCCTTCGGGAACGTGACAACAGCCACTGGAACATGGCAGGGATCAGGCAGCTTAGTCTTGCTGAGGGGGAGTGCCTGCAGATAGCCAGAAATGACCTATGGCTTGGAAGGGAGCACCTGGCGTGTGGGTGTTAGCGTCAAACAACACTTCCAGGACTTTCTTTTTCCTAAGTCCGTCGTCATCGTGCTGTTTGCATTATGAAGTACTTTCGATGCATTTTAAACTAGAGGGTGTGCGAACATTGGGAACTTGTAATACGTAGCGAATAGATTGATTGATTGATTGTGGGGTTTAACGCGCCGACGCAACGCAGGCGATGAGGCGCGCCGTAGTGGAGGGCTCCGGATTAATTTTGACCACCTGGGGATCTTTAACGTGCGCCGAAATCTCGTACACACGGGCGTTTTTGCTTTTCGCCTCCATCAGAAAAGCGGCCGCCGCGGCCGGGATACGTAGCGAATAGGGTACTTATTCGATGCAATTCAGGGCGCACTTTTGCCGTCGAAGTATCCTTGGATGTTCGGAATTTATGAACAATAGAGTGATAGCAGAGGCAAACATCACCAGAGGAGTGTTTGCTTTGGGCGGGGATTATGCAAAAAGGGCAACTAGTGATTGAAGCTTGCACAAAGCAAGCTTAGGGCAGGATGTGTTAGCTGAAGGTCAGAGAATGGACCTTTTTCCGGTAGCAATGTGCACATGCGCGGGCTGCCGGTCTGCCATTCTCGGAAGGCGCCTCCGGCAAAGTAAACGGAGGGTTGCCCATCAGCTTTCTGCTTGGAAAATGGCGAGGCTGTCTAGCGCTGCACGTTTCTTTTTTTTCTGTTTCGACAGCTCGTGGTGGGCTTGTACGTGCACACAGAAAAGGCTTTCTAAGGAAAGGGGCAAAGACGTTTGAGGCTGACCATGCTGTGAGTGCCAGTGAGGAGTAATGAAAGGGAAAGGGGTGCTTTGACCACTGCAGAATAATTGTGGGAAAGTGCGCCTGCTACCCGGACACGGGTGACGGGTGGGTGCGGGACCGCGATATTTTCGGCCCGAGTTCTCAAAAAGCCAGACTTTCTGGGGGGCGTGCCTTGCTGCCATTTCCAGTTGGCTGCAGCGGCGGCTAGGTGGACGGGCACTGGCAAAGGGTCCATTGAATCAGGGTGCTTCCCTCTCTGGTGGCCCAATTGTGTCGCTGGCAGTTGCTGGTGTGTGGCCATTCCTGCGGTGGAACACCTGCTCGTGTTAACCGCACCTAGGAAGCACATGCTTCCACTGCCTGGACGGACATTTGGATAAGCAGTTCTCATTTCCTTAAGAAAGTGTTTGCCAGATGTTTTTGTTACAACTGCTTTGCTGTCTTACGGCAATTTTTATTTACACTTTTTTGCACCATTCTTCTTCTTATAGATCGATGTTAAAATCCCACTACGCAAAAAAAATCGGAGGGCAAGCAAAAAATGCGTTGTGGTGGAAACTTTGTTGTAGCAAAGCGTGTCTACGTCCAACGCATATTTTTTGAAGATTTTTTCTTTTTTTCTCTATGTTACTGTGGGATACTGTGTAGTTGGTGTTTTTGCGCTGCATGTCTTTATTTTGGAACTTGAGTTGGTGTGGGCTGGGGAACCTGTGGCGCTGGGCGCATTTGAAAGGTGAGCATTCAAATCGGGGAATCACAGGCACCGTTAAGGGGGGACACTGCTCTTAAAACAGCTTCCTTTAATTCGTAAGTAAACTCTGGGAAATTTGCGTCTGGCTGCTTTTTTCCCACTAATTTCAAATATCATGTTGAAATATGCCATTATTTCTTGAGTCAGTCAATTAGTTATTAGGATAATTAGAGACATTTAGTCATTTTTGGAGGACAATAGACAAAACATTGTTTGTCATAAAGCTGTATTCAATACTATGAACCCTGGTGAGTGCAATAAGAGAATCGGTTTTTTGATGCCCCGCTTGGAACTAACTTTACCGCTCATTAAAGGGACAGACAACCGATTTTTGTCGCGTATATGTTCTCCAGCTCATATGAAAGCCAGCGTTTTATATAGCCCGGTAACCACAAGCAATTTCTAAACAAACTGGCGGAAATAATTTTAATTTGGCAGCAAACTTCCTGAAAACGGAAGGGTGGCGGTTCGTAGTGTCGAAACTTGGAACTACAATATGTGTCCCTGTCACGTGACCTGCAAACCTAGCAGCTACTGTAACTGCTGAAACGTTTATTTACGTATTGAAAACCTTTTAACACAAGTATTTGTATACGGTTAAATTGTATATGTATTTTTTAGCATCATTTTGAAAATTTTTTTAGACACGCCGCCCGCCGCCGCTGGGTTGCTCTCAGTGTGGCTAACTGAGCCTCCATGCCCAGAATCAACGGCAGCGTTCAGTAAACAGACCCAGTGAAGGAGCTTTGACGATTCTGCCTGAGGCAGAATCGTTCTGCCAAAATATTTGATTTCAGTTTCCAAATACGCTAACGGCAGCTTAAAAAAAAAAAAAAAAACGTCGCGCCCGGGGAGAATCGAACTTCCCGCCTCCACAACGTGAAGCCAGATTCTACCTATCGTCTATCCCAACAGATGGCGCATTCGTGCAAAATAGACTAGGGTGCCTGGATGTTCCTCCTCGCCCGCCCCTCTGTGAAGGGTGGAGACATTCTTTGCAGGGTCCCTCGCCGCCTCGACCGGTTTTCGGAGCCACCGACCGCCATTACGAACCCCGCTACTGCCTGGTTGCTGCGTGCCTCTGTGTACAAACCACTGCAGGAATGGTTGGCGAATGTTGGCGAATGTTTCTGTGGTGGTATCTTGTGCAATATTTTTAATTGATCAAGTGAAGGTGCTGAACCATACACATACTTTTGGGATTTCATTGCATCATTTTGAGTATTATAACAAGATGTGGCTGTGTGTAGCAAACTGGGAGACTTTCTGTTGTAATCAGTTCCCCTTGAATTATATTTCGTGACTTCTCGCTTTCTTTAGTTGTGTTTGTTTGTTTTTAACTTTTTACCAAATGAGCCCCAATTCTTTTACTTTTAATTATGAATCGATTGTGAATCGATTTTTCTTTTTTTCTGATAGTTTTCTTACAAGTTCCCCTCCTCCATTTTTGGAGGTAGGTCCACTAGAGCTGTGCACGGGCCCGGGCTAGAGCCCCTAGATTTCTGCGATTCCGCAATTCCGCGAAAAATCGCGGAATTGAAGTGTTTTCGCGGAATTCCAGAAAAACTGTTAAAAGTGTTTTGCTACGTTCCCAAAACGATATATTCGGTGAAATGTGGCAGAAAAGTGGTATTTTCTATTAGCAATAGCAAAATAGTTTCTATTAATTGTCTGCAATGTTTTTACTGTTAAAATTTTAATTTGCATCAGCGTATTCCTACCTTATCAAATAATAAAGGTGACCAGGTGGTGCAGCCTCCACCCGAATCAAGGGGCGTAGCCATAGCCACAGAAAGAGAACATTGCACACGACAAGGCCGGTCAGATTGCAAACAAATGAAGGATGCAATGAGTAAAGCGACTAGCAAGGCGCTAGTACACTTGGAGAACTCTGACACTTGGAAGTTCTTCAAGAGTGTGAGGTGCTTGGATCCCCAGCAAGTTGGGTGTCTCTCAGAGAAAAGATCGGAGTTTGGGGTTGTTCCTGGATTTATAGCCCTAGCTGCTGAATGGCAAGTGTCCTGAAGTCTGCCCAAGACCTCAAGTCTGCCCAAGACCTCAAGTCTGCTTAAGACTAGTGGCACAATTTCTTTCTAAACAAGAAAAGCCAGGTGAAGATTTTGATGTCCTGGCTTTCTGGGCTGGGATGGAACACCTGACTCCGACACTTTCTTCCACTGCCCTTAAATACCTGTCGGTCATTCAGTCGCTATGGTGACATCGTGCCTCACAAGCACCATTCTCTTGGTGAAGAAAGCACAAAGCATCACCAGATGCTCAGCCACAACAGCTTCCTTCAGTTGTAAATGAAATCTAGCATGTTGGGAGTCTGAAGTGTCTAATAAATGAACTGTTACATGTACCTTATGCTGTTTCAATGTTGTCGCGGAATTTTGCAGATTCCCTTACCTAGAATCGCAGAATTTGAAATGTTTCACCGCAAAAAGTGAGGGGCCCTAGCCCGGGCCGGCCCGAAAGCCCGAGCTCGGCCCGACCCGCGGGCCGGGCTCGGGCCGGGTAGCACGCAATATTTCGGGCCCGGGCCGGACTCGGGCTTGAACCAAAACTTTTCTCGGGCCGGGCTGGTCCGATCCGGCCCGGGCAGTTCCTGAGGCACGGCTATCCGTGCAGCAAATTCTAAATTGTTGGCAAGAGAAAGTTTTTTTGTTGATATTTCAGGTAAAGTGAAAACAAAAAAAAAAGGAAGTGCTGATTCACTACCGCGCCGTTAAAAGATATGATAAAAAAACGATTGCACTTAGAAAGCCTTCACATCAATTAAAGAAACGTCTGGGTCCCACCAGCTTAGTTCGTGCTGCTGAGCACGAGGTCGCGGGTTCGATTCCCGGCCGCGGCGGCCGCTTTTCTGATGGAAGCGAAAAGCAGAAACGCCCTTGTGTACGAGATTTCGGCGCGCGTTAGATCCCCAGGTGGTCAAAATTAATCCGGAGCCCTCCACTACGGCACGCCTCATCGCCTGCGTTGCGTCGGCGCGTTAAACCCTACAATCAATCAAACCATCAGCTTAGTGGGAGAGAGCGGGCCAGGAAACGAGGACACTCCAGCCACCGACTACAACATGATTGTATTTGCTCTCTCGTTTTCAAACTAAAACAAACAACAAACGTGGCCTGGATTTCGCAGTGTGTGCAGAGTTTGAAGAACCAATTTTCTAAGCAGAGCCCATAATTATTTCGCGCAAGGATTTCTTTAGAGCCATGACTAAAGGCAAGAACGAACTGAAGCGCAGATAAAATCATGCTGCCAACGTAACTAGAGGGAAAGACAAAAATTAAGCGGTGAAACTGGACGCATCGTCCGATCAAATTTCAGCAAGGAATGGAAGAACGCAAGGTGCAATATCTGTTGAAAAATTACAATAATAAAAAAAATCCCCTTACTTGGAATCATTTAAGGTATCCACGGGCGTGCCTTGATTTCGAAGGCTGGCAAATGAAGTTACACGGCTACCGAAAAAAAAAAAGCTTCTAAGTGAGGATAAGGTGTACAAAGTTCGGTCCAAGTTTAAAGGAAATTTAAATCTTAGACAGTCGTATTCGCTTTGTGCTTACGCTTTTCAGGTTAACAACAAACATCTTCAAGTTCATGTTAATATCCTGTCGGACTAGGGATGATATTTAACAACACTCTGGCGGGCTCGGGCCGGGCTCGCGCTCAGATTTTAAATATTCGTCGGGCTCGGGCCGGGCTCGGGCTCAATTTTTATAAAGTTCTCGGGCCCGGGCCGAGCCCGGGCCGTGTCTCTATCGGGGCGGGTCGGGCGGGGCCTAGAAATTTCGGCCCGTGCACAGCTCTAAGGTCCACCCCCTCACCCAAAATTAACTTCTGCATGCTGCGCCACTATTTACTGTACCTATTAAATGGCTTCGCCGATTAGGCAGTTTTGTTCATTTACAAAGCGGTGCTTCTTGGCAGATTTTTCTTTTTTTTTCTTTATGTGTTAACCGCTGTGCTTTAGATAAGCCTCTGCTATTTCGTCCATTCACTTTTAGCTTTTGTTTTCCCCTTGGAGAAACAACTACATACACTACTACAACAACTGAGTCCTCGCTTCGCCATTTGCGCATTATCTTGCATATACAAGGTATGCTTTTTGCGGCTATGATTTTCGGCAAAGAAGGCTCATGATTAATATCAGTTAACTGCGAAATCAGACAGACTTAGTGGAAGAACAGGGCGATTCATGTAACATACCTCTCCCGCAAAGTCTTTTCACAATACATTGCCGGTTGAACGCACTTATATAAGACGCAACTTTTTCGCAGATGAGATTTAACACCAAAAATAACGATCAAGAAGCGAGCCTCATTGATGCATTATTATACGTGTTACATTTAAAAGTGTAGAGACATTGCGCTGACTTAAGTTTACAAAACAAAAAAAGTAGGAGACGCACGTATAGGCGGTACGCACGGATGCGCCTCTGTGTGCCGTGTTTCTCCCGCTATTTCATCTTGTCGACTTAGCTAGCGCAGTGTTTTCACTGTTAAGACGTACAAACAAGTTCTCCTTCCCTCTGGAAGTGGTTTTTGGCCACAGAATGCGTGTGCATATAAGAATCCGATAGGACATCCCCGTGCTTGCAGCGCGCTGCCCCAGCGGCGGGATTCAACATGGCGGCTTCCGTAGCAGACGACGCAGTTGTCTCCACCCGTCACGGAGGGGCGGCGAGGAGGAACATCCAGGCACCCTAAAATAGACTGTTGCATTAAAAAAACACATACAGGAACAAGAAAGCCTGCGATTCAAACTTTTTTAGCTGGGAACAAGTTTTTAAATATTGTTTTTTATTTCGCATACAGACAAACGTTTGTTGCCGAGCTACTCTATGTCATGGTTGCCAGCATTAGTTTTAGGAGGGACACATACGGTTCGTAGATAAAAAAATTCGATTTAAAAAGTTCTAGGGCGTTATCAGCAAAACCGTTTCTCGTCAAGGTGCTTTAAGTGATACCCTTTCATTTGGGATAGAGAATATATACTCGACAAAAATCGGTTGTCTGTCCCTTTAAACCTTGGTGTTTGAAATGGGCATTCGAAATGGTTCCTTGCCACTGGTGCCACCAATGTTTAATTAGGTGTCAAATTAGTTCCAAGCAGTGCACCAAAAAACCGATCCTCTTATTGAACTCACCAGGGTTCATAGTATTGGAAAATATAAAGATTACAGTTTTATGACTAACACTGTTTCGTGTATTGTTCGTCCAAAAATTTCTAACTGTCTCTAATTATATTAATAACTGATTGACTTACTCAAAAAATAATGGCATATTTGAAATTAGTGGGAAAAAAGCAGCAAGGCTGACAAGTTTCACAGAGTTTATATAAAAATTAAAGGAAGCTGTTTTAACTCTCTCGCTACCGCGCCTATCAAAATCGATCAATTTGATCGATACTTTTGGGAGCGCCTTTTCATAGCGTTCCAGGCGTTTCTCGAACAAGTAAAGCTGTTCGGAATTAGATCAGAAAATGGCCTTTCAAAATCAGTTTTGTTTTCATTTTTGCTACGGAAACGGGATTTTTGACACGCTTTTGAATCACCTGGGTGTGGAAAAGGGGCGTGGTCATCGTGCGTCACTGCTACCAACGAAGAATGCGTGCAACTCGTAATTACTCTGCAGCAGCGGTTGTTTTTTGCTATCAGGGCGTGAATGGGGAACTAGCAAACGATTTTCAATCGTCAGGTTCGCGCTCTGACAGTAATACAGTTAAACCTCGATGTAACGAACTTCAATGTAACGAAACCCTCGATGTAACGAACCACGGAATTTTTTGTAACTTCAAGTGTATGCACACCATGTGTTGAAGATTCCTCGAGAGCAGTTTGGCTTCCCCCCAAAGCAGACACCAGACGACCGACGCAAACCGCACCGGAACGGCAAAATACCAGCAGAATAGCTGCCCCAAGCGGACGCGCTGGCAGCATGCCAGACGAAGAGGGAAAGGAGGATGCCCGGGCCCGGAGCGCGACGGCGGCGTGTAACTGCGGGAAGGCGTCTGGGATGCAGACGTAGAGGAGGAGGGGGATGGGGGCGTGTCTGGACGGGAGCGGGGACTGTCTCCGAAATTCGGAAAAGATCGACGTCCTCATCGGTGCCGACTACTATTGGGAGATAGTGAGTGGCGAAGTTCGCAAATTAGATGGATCCCTGGTGGCGGTGAAAACTGATTTCGGATGGACGCCCCATGCCGCAACCATCCTCCGTGGTCACGAGCTGCTGTTCTCCGTACAGTCGTCACCCAGCAGAACCCCAACCTCTCTATGGAGCTTCGGGCTTTCTGGGAGCTAGAGAGCCTTGGCATCACGGAAACGAACTGCGGCCGAGGAGGCGAAAATGAAAAGGTACGAGAGGATTTCATTTCGTCGCTTGCATTTATCGACGGTCGCTACGAGGCCGGCCTCCCTTGGAAACCCCTGAACCGGCAGCTGGAAACTAACGAGACTGTAGCAAGACAGCGCCTGCTCAAGCTTACGCGTCGGCTAGGCAGTAACACCGGCAGGCTGGTGCAACACGACGAAGCGCTCAGGGAATGCATAGACAAAGGCTACGCAGAGAGGGTTCCTGAGAGTGAAGTCCAAGTCTCATCCAGACCTGTCTACTACATGCCTCATCGTGCTGTTTACCGGCCTGACAGCTCAACGACAAAGATACGAATCGTGTTCGATGCCTCTGCTAAAGCACAAGGATCTTTGTCACTCAATGATGCGCTGTCAACCGGCCCGAACCTAAACCCTGATCTCCTGCAGCTGATTCTCAATTTTCGCTGCCATGTCATTGCACTGACTGCTGACATAGAGAAGGCGTTTGTACAGATAGGTATCAAGCCGGACGACCGTGACGCCCTCCGTTTCTTGTGGTATGCTAATCCACCTACAGATGACGCGAAGGACCCGGATATCGTTGGGTGGCGCATGACGCGCGTGCCTTTCGGCGCAACTTGCAGCCCTTTCATGCTGGCTGCTAGTATTAAGCATCACCTGAGTACAGTTGCAGGGGACCTTTGTGACACTGTAAGGGTTCTGGAAAGCTGCCTTTATGTCGACGACCTAATTACCGGCGCTGACACTCTCGAGAGGGCAACTAAGTTCTACCAGAAGGTGGAGCACATACTCAGCTCGGCAGGGATGAAGCTACGGAAGTGGAGTTCCAACAGTGAAATCATGCAGCAAAAGTTCCACAGAGATGGAGTAGGAAACCCATCGTCTGAAACCGAAGCCTCCGCATCGCCGGTGACAAGAGTGTTGGGTCTCGAGTGGAACAGAAGCAACGATGCACTGAAATTCTGCCTCGGAACCACGCTAGAGCTCCTCACCATCAACCGCAACACTAAGCGCTTCATCCTGCAGGTATCGGCAAGAATCTTTGACCCTCTTGGTCTTCTGGGTCCTGTGACAATAATCGTGAAAATGCTGTTCCAAAAATTGTGGACGCTTGGACTTGACTGGGACGCACCGCTTCCAAAGGACCTGAGTGAAAGTTGGAGCCAATGGGTCGAAGCTGTTCACCACCTAGAGGAGATCTCTATTCCGCGTCGTTACGTCTGCCATGCCGAAGGGGACGAGCTCCATATTTTTACTGATGCGAGCCCGCAGGCTTACGGAGCTGTTGCCTACCTGCGAAGCCAAAGGGATGGGGAAACGACTGTGACGCTTGTCGTGGCTAAGTCACGTGTTGCTCCTTTGAAGGCGCTGCCGCGACTGGAGCTTCTAGGTGTGCTGCTGGGCGCCCGAATACCTGAAGCGGGTGCTGGCTTTATCCTTGAGCCGATTGAACTTGTGGACAGACTCCATGATCGCATTCCATTGGACAAGAGGGTCGGCTAGTCGCTGGAAGCCCTTTGTGGCAAACCGCGTCATGGAGATTCAAGAGAAAACAGCACCCAGTGACTGGAGACATTGCCCGGGCAGTGAAAACCCAGCTGACATGCTAACTCGAGGCGTTGCTCCGGACAAGCTAAAAGATTGCGAAAGTTGGTGGACGGGACCGACGTGGCTGGCCTCCTCTTGGCCCAAGACACCCACGGGTTCGCCCATTCAGGTTCCCGAAGAGGAGAGGAGATCAGCAGCGCTGACAGTGAGCCACGCCAAGACGGTTGCGACTCACCAGCTGGTACCAATAGGCAGGTATAGCAGCTTGAGTCGCCTGCTGCGGGTCACAGCTTGGCTGCGGCGTTTCGTCAACAACTGCAACCCAAATGCTGAAAAGAGGAGGGGCCCGCTTAGCGCAAAAGAACTGAGAGAGTCCCGGCTCCTAATACTACGCCAAGTACAAGAAGAGGCGTTTGGCAGCATGATTGGCCGGCTCGAGCACGAGGGGACTTCCGATCAAGCCTCCGCCCTGCGAAATTTGGAGGTGTTCAGGGATGATGACGGGGTGCTGTGACTGAAGGGACGTCTGCAGCACTCCGAACTTCCATACGAGACGGCGCATCCGGTCGTGCTGCCTGCGGCACACCACTTCGTGGACTTGCTGATAGGCAGCACACATCAGCGGTTGCTCCACGCGGGATGCCAGGACGTCTTGACACAGTTGCGAGTTGCGAGAGCATCACGAAGTTCGGGATGCTCGTGCCCTGCTCTGTGCGGCCTTGAGAATGGAGGAGAGACGCGCATGTGCAGTGGAGGTGTGGTCGACCGTAAGACGCTTCGCATCTAAAAGACGTAGGGGTTTGTTGTGTGTAGGGTTTGTCAGCACAGACTAATGGCCTTCTCTGCAGAGGAGCAAGAGTCTAGGAAAAAGCTGGCATTGTGAATTGAGCGCCTGGGAAGGTATTCATATGGTATTGTGCCAGTCGCGCACGGCGAATACTAGCATCACTAAATAAGGGCTTTTAGAGTATCGGCACTCTTTTCTCTCATTGTTATGTGCCGCTAGGATTTTCATTGGTCGGTCGGCACCACGTGATATTTGTTTTCATATGGGCGCAGCCGTATGTTTTTGGGCTCCTCTGTCTGTCTGTCTGTCTGTCCGTCCGTCCGTCCGTCCGTCTGTCTGTGTCTGTCTGTCTGTCTGTCTGTGTCTGTCTGTCTGTCTGTCCGTCTGTCTGTCTGTCTCTGTGTGTGTGTGTGTGTGTCTGTCTGTCGTCTGTCTGTCCGTCCGTCCGTCCGTCCGTCCGTCCGTCCGTCCGTCCGTCCGTCCGTCCGTCCGTCCGTCCGTCTGTCCGTCTGTGTCTGTCTGTCTGTCTGTCTGTCTCTCTCTCTCTCTCTCTCTCTCTCTGTGTGCGTGCGTGCGTGCGTGTGTGTGGGGGGGGGGGGACGTCGGCTGCACGGACGCTAGAGGTCGCACTCCGCCCGTCGGCAGTTTCGTTGGCAGGGATGGCAACACTGCAAGCCAGAAACAAAGTGGCCCCCAGACGCGTCCGGGTGCACAAAGTGATGGTACTCTTACGCGTAGCTGATTTAGTGACGCTAGCGAACACCAGTGAGAAACACTTGGAATGGTTGCGTGCAGTGCTTTTGGTGGTTTTTACTAAGTGCGAGGGGCATACGGGGGTATCCGCCGCCAGGCCGATAGAAGCCGATTGGCTGAATCGACGTGGGCGTGTGTGCACCAGTGCTGCGGCCATTTAATGCCCCACTTCTTTTCTTTAGTGCCGTCGGTGTGCGTGAGCCTGAAAGGAGCTATGGCAGCTTGACTCGTCTGCAGTATACTTAGACAGCAGGTCTCGAAGCCTTCCAGAGATTTTAACCAGAGGTTATAAGCGGGCCTTCCACAGTGCCTACGCTTGGGACCTGGCTGCTGATGCCTGCCCTGCCACATCCGCATGACGGCCTGATGTGTGTCTAGACAGAGTAGCAGAGCCCCGGCCTTGAGGATGTGTTGGCTGGAAGCAGCTCTCATTGCTTCAGAGCAGCCCCTTGCGGAGGGGCAGTGCCCGGGGAGTGGGGGCCCAGTGCACGGTTGCCGCCGGGTGAGTGCGCAGGAGTTCTCCAAGCGCCTGGAGCAGCAGACGCGCGAGTGCACGGACCGGCTGGAGTCCCTGCTGCGCCAGAGCGAGGCCCGCCTGGGGGAGCTCAAGCGGCAGCTGAGCCAGAAGCAGCAGGAGCTGCAGGACGCCCAGGCGGCGCTCGCAGAGGCAAGTAGCTCAGTTGTCGGCCGTCCCACCATTATGCATGCGAGTCGGGCACCAGTCGTAAGGGAGCTGGGGCCTGATTACTCGCACAAGTAGCGTGGGACAACACCTGCAAAGTGTCTGCATAAAGAGGCTGAGATTTACTGCTGCCGCAGCAAATAGGTAAGCAGTGTCACCTTTGTTTCTGCTTAGAGATCCGTTTTGATGTACAAAGGATGAGCCCCAGCTGTCCACGTCCATTTGGGACTGCAACCAGAGCCATGCTGGCACCAATCCTGTCATGTGGTCATGGGGCAGTCATGCAGCTGGGACAGCTGCGTATAAAACAAAAATAGAAATAAATAAAATACGTATAAAAACAAAAAAAATGCATCGCTGCTTTTGGTCCTGTTACAAGTAGTGACCCCGGATCCGAATGATGAGACACAGATGATTAGAAGGATAAGCAGGGTGTCTAGCGACCGGGAAAACAGGGAAAATTCAGGGAATGTTGAGCCACCGGCAAAAGTCGGGACATTGTCAGGGAATTTTTCAATCAAGTAGTACCAGTCAGAGAAAACCACTTCGGGGCCTGCCCACACAGTTTTAGAATAGGCGAAACCAGTGTTGGAAGCCCCCAAGAAGTTACCGAACGCAACACGTTCGCCCTCAACGAAAGTGTGAATCGCATGAAATGTTTTCTAATTTTCTGCAAGCGAAAATGCGCCGCGCACGCCAGAGGCGCGCTGACGCCGCCGTGGAAACCACCCACACGGTGCGTGCCGAGCGGCAGGCGCTGGCAACATGCTGGCGGCACTGGCCACAGTGCAGTGCAGTAGCTCCAACGACCGCTTCTAACCGCTATTTAAAATGCTACTCAAGGCACAAACTCTGACGCACCCTTTAGAGCCACCGCAGGCACGAAATGGCCAACGCGGCCGTCAAAATACCGTGCACGAATCGCGTGCCACAACTCACCGTGCAGTTCACGCAGCTTGCAGCTGGCTTAGGTTGCTGGGTGCGCTTGTGCAGAGGGACGATGTATGTAGATGGTGCCCAAACTGCACGTGCAACCTTTGCGCAGCACTAGTGATGTCTGGCCAAAGAAACTGGCTCACGGGGCCTTTCCGGCTGAGCCACACCGCTCGGTGGCCTCTGGAGGCTGCAGGGTGCTAGCCCAACCTGGCTCTTTTTCTTCTTCACTCATCAGGAATGAGCAGACTCTAGGTGATACGAGGGTTCTCCAAGGGGACTTTTCCGAAGGTTGTTGGCTAACGTACGGGATAGCAGAGGACCCCAGCTAGGTTTGCTGGAGAAAGTGCTACGCGCCGTACACTAGCCCGTGCGTAATCCGAAGTCTCACGCACGGGTTCGGGTGCTCACGTGCGGTAGACAGGCTCCGGCAATCCCAAGTGAGGCTTTATTGCCTGGCAGATACAGGGCATAGCCCAGACAACACGACTGTCGCTTGCCGGGAGACAGTGACCATTCGTTCACTCAAGCCGCGGGACTCGGACATCGATATCTGTCATCACGGCCGCGGGAGCGAGGGAGGCTTGCCTTGTGACCAATTAGGGCTCCACAGAGTCCCCATGGGAGGTCCTCCTTCCCCCTCGCGGTGAGCCGGTTCGGTGCGTTGCACGGGGTCACGGAGAGGTCACAGCTCACATGACGTGCCGGCTACCCAAAATAGCGGCTACCAGCTTGTGACCGATCAGGGCTCCACAGAGTCCCCATGGAACGCTCTTGCGGGCTGCTCGTCGGCTCGGGGGAGGAGAGGAGGTCCTCCTTCCCCCTCGCGGTGAGCCGGTTCGGTGCGTTGCACGGGGTCACGGAGAGGTCACAGCTCACATGACGTGCCGACTACCCAAAATAGCGGCTACCAGCTTGCCGAAACCACCATAGCGACACTAGGATCCCCACAAGTTGTGATGATGAGCTACCTGAAAAATTGAAGTAAGCCTCAGTGGGGAGAGACATCGAGATTTCTGAAACCTTTGAAAGGAGTTGTCACATTGCACTCCCATTTCCTGGCGCTTCCTGTTGCACTCAGCACTGGCTTGCCTTGAACACTGCCGCTGTGCTTTAGGGCTCAAGGAGACGTGCTTTTTTACCTCTTGGCCGAGTGGCTGAGGTTTTCTTGCCGCCTGCCACTGACGAGGGCCCTTTTCCTCCTGTTGGACTCGATCCCCCGTGTGCCGGCGTGGCCCCTTTTCTGATGGGGACGCAAAGCGAAGGTGTGTTGAGATTTCGGGGCTCGTCAAAGGCCCCCAGTTGGTCGGCCTCATGGCTGCGGGTAGTGTAGTCTAATCCCTGCGCCTGTCCCGTGTGCAGGCCCGGGCCCACGGAGACGCCCTGGGCCGGGAGCTGGCGGCGGTGCGGGAGCAGCTGTCCTCCTCGTGCCGGGAGCGGGAGGAGCAGGCGCAGGCCCTGGCGCAGTGCGAGGCGCGCCACTCGGCCGCCCGGGACGACTGGCAGGGCCAGCTGCACACCCAGAGGGCCGCCCTCGAGGAGCAGCTGCGCCGCGCACAGGGCCGGGCTGACCGCCACGCCCAGGCCTGCCAGCAGGCTCGCACCGACCTGCAGGCCCTGCAGGGTGAGCCCCTGATGGGAACCCCTGTCGGCTGGGGCCCAGTCTCACTTCGTGTCGGGGTTTGCTGCCTTGCAAGCAGCATCAGGAACCGTGACAACAGGATGAGGCACGGCCCCGTCTAATTGTCGCAGTAGCACCTGGCGCAGGGGAAGATGGTGCATTACCAGCCAGCTCCATTCGTCGTCGTTGCGAAGCCACACCCGTTCCTTGCTGGTGCAGAAGGGGGGGGGGATGGGGGGGGAGTATGAGCGGGACGAGTGCATTCAGTGCTGCTGCAAAGGGATCATACGCAGTGGCCAACTTGAATGTGCCTGCTTTCTTAAGCATTTTCTTGTACAGTGTACATCATTTATAACGTAACCGTTTATAGTGCGGGACCGGATATAACGCGGGTTTTTGTGGCCACCAGTTTGCCTCCCGTAGTTGGCTGCAGCACAACACCATTTACAGTGGGGATTTTTGGTGGGTCCACTGACCAACCGGCGCAGCTGGGACATCATTTCAGGGTCGTGAGAAAGAAAAAAAATTAAGTAAATAATAAAAAAGATGGAATCAGCCATCTGACGCAGCACGCACCGCCTGCTCTCCTCTATTTTCCACACGCAAATGAAAAAAATAGGCACCCTTTAGTTTGCATGTTCCATTTGCGCTCACGTGATAAACACAACTGCCATTGCTTGACACACCTCCAAAGATAGTGAGCCCCCCGTCCTCCGCATGCTCGGTAAGCTGTTCTATTAGAACTTTGTGCCCTTTTTGAACATGTCCCCTTTTTGAACATCTGGAGATCGTGAGCTGCGACACCGTAGGTTTCCACCACCTGCATGTTGTGCTGATAAGCAACTGCCTTCGGCATCACAGGTGCAAAGTGGGGTGGGAAAAAAAATCGGGCTTGCGTTTATCACATTGTGCCGTGGCATCCGTTCAGTTCATAGGCGCCAGGAAATGCAGCCGCATGCGCTGTTCGTAAGACTGCGCTTGTGGTTTGTAAGACCCTGCAGCAGTGGCTCATGCGAAAAAAAAGAAAAGAAAAGAAAAAGATATATAGACCACCGTGTCTCTGTATTTAAGTGCCGTATGTTTGAGTGATGATAAGCAAAGAGTTGTTTGAGAGGTAGGCTACGACGTGGTTAGATTCGCGCATGTTTTGTTTATATTGTGGTACCACTTTAGTGTGGACTTTTGCGGCTCCCGTGACGTACGTTATAAGTGGTCCACACTGCGCTAAATGGTAGGCATGTGCGAGCAGTGGTTTTCACCTCCCAGGTGAACTCTGAGCACACAACGGTTGGGTTCAGATGATTTTGAGGGGGTTAATGTAAAGCCGTGCCCGGCAGCAGTGCGAACAGTAGGACTGGCTGCCCAGCGTGGCTGCTGCGCTTGGTGGCGGCAGCTGTGCTGCGAAGGTGGCATCGAGGGTGAGCCCCGGCCGGGGAATGGGGGGGCCACGCAGAGCGGCTGTCGGAGGAGCAGCGTGCCCACCAGGAGGCCCTGGCCGAGCACGAGCGGCAGGCGGAGCTATCCAGGGCAGAGCACGACCGGGAGCTGCAGCGCCTGCGGGAGGAGCACGAGGGGGCCCTGGGGAAGCTGCTGGGCCAGCAGGTGCGCCTGTCGCCACTCGGGGTTTCTGGCATGCTGTGCCACGGTAACGTGTCCGGTGGGCTCACCGCCCACGGCCGCTGGGCGGCCCTTTTCTGTTTTGTCCTGCCCTAGGATCTGCCCCCCACAGTGCCTGAATGGCTGGTACGCCTGCTTGCCACTCATGGCACGGAGGGTTCTTGTAGCCTCTGGGGGAGCAGATTGTGGCTCTGGATTGGAAAAGGGCACAACTCTTTGTGGTCGCAGGGGTGAAATGGCTGGGCAGGGAGTAGGGGCTCAGCCAATGTGTCTTTTTGCTATATATTCTTACTGCAAATGGTATACTTGCAGTGAGAATGTTTGCAAAAAGGTACGCTTATATATGAAACAAAAATACCGTATTTACTCGCGTAATCCTCGCACTCGCGTAATCCTTGCACCCCTAATGTAAGCCACCAAAACTTGGATTTTTTGATTCCTCGCATAATCCTCGCACCCCCAACTTTGCAGCGGTGAAAGTTGCCTGCTCGCGAAACCCGCATGGTGCACGCGCTCTCCAACGCGCGCCCTCCCCCGCCGCCTCTCCGTTCGGCGGAGAGCACTGTGTTGGCTGTGTATCCAAGGCCACCCAGGCGCCCTAACAACCTGCATGGCTACTCCCTAACAGGCGCCCTAACACGCTACTCACACTGTCCTTGAGCCGGTTTCGCGCATGTTTCGCGTGCGTGCAACTAGACGGTGTTCGCACAGCCCGCTGTCGTGTCGTCGTGTCGCCGTCGTGGTCCCGTCGTTGAGCAGCAGCAGTCAGTGAGTCACTCGCGTCAGTGGCGGATAGCTCGCTGCCATTTTGAGAACCATTTGATCTCTTTGTTTTGTGCTTGGTGCCGCTTCGCCATGGGGAAAAACGCCAGCTACACGGCCGCTTTCAAATTGAAAGCGAAAGAGTACGTGATCGAACACGGCAACCGTGCCGCAGGCAGGCACTTCGGCGTCACTGACTTCAACGTGCGTTACTGGAGTAGGGCACGCACATACGGCGACGAGATAGGGCGGGCGCCAGAAAGCAAAGGCGGCAATTTCATGATCGCTGATCGACGGGAGACTGTTTACGGTGTAAATAATAAAATAAAAAGAAATAGCTGCTGTTGGAAACACTGAGCTTACATGTGCAAAAAATGACCGCTACATTTAGCGGGATTGGCATAAGGCAAATTGGCAACACTGTGCACCGGATTTTTTTTGCCCGCGTAATTCTCACACCCCTAACTTTGCATTGACTTTTCCGAAAAAAAAGTGCGAGGATTATGCGAGTAAATACGGTACCAGCGACTGCCAATATATTGAACCCCAAATGACGCGCAAGTGCCCCCCCAAGTTGACTTTCACTCGGAGCGGAGGAAAAAGTCCGCTGCCACACACCTAAAAGTGGTTCAGCCCGGCTCTCATGAGCAGCGGCTGGCTCCTCCTCCTCCTTGCCCGCGGTCGTGACTGTGACTGCACCACCATGCTGTTGAGGGCAAGTCGTCAACAGCGTCCCTTGCAAACAACCATCCTGGCACGCCCACCACGTTTGTTTTTCTTCGTTCATTGTGTTTGCAATGTTTGCGCTTTGTGGGCTCTCTTCCAAAGGGTAGCTATGGTGGCTAGCACTAGTGTCACTAAATAAAGGCTTATTTAGTGGCTCTAGCTAGCACAAAGTGGCTAAATTTGCTTTTCGCCGTGAAGCTGGCAACCACAAATCGAGCCGAACTTGGTGAGAAGTTGGATGTCCCGCAATGCACGAGATTCCCGAGAACTCTTTCTCAAAGTAGGCTCTGAAGAAACTGCCCGAAATTGCATCCAATCTGCGGCCTTGTGCGTGCCAACAATGTCTGTGAAAATCCTGAGGAGTGCAACACAGCCCACCACCGGTGCTGCCGAAGTGTGGAGTGAGCTGTTGGAATTTGCGCATGCCATTACCGGATCAATGGTCGGTGAGTTTGTGAGTGTGGATGATGGTGTTGCGACCAAGGGAGAGTTTGGAAGACTACGTTATCGACATCTACTGAGCGCAAGTGAAAGCGGGTGCAACGAGAAAAGCAACGACGATCCTTTGCTCACAACCTCCGAAGTGGTTGGTGCAGTTGCTTCTTTGCAAATGTGAAAGGTTGTGGCCTCAGCTGCTCCACTTGTGCTTCACAATAAACTGTGACAAAAATATACAAATGCAGCCACACAAAGTGGCAAGCAGTTGAGTGTTGGTGAACCGACTGCCGCGTCGTTTGGCCTAGATGCTTTCATCTTGAGAGCAGTTCCTTCCACAAACGTCCAGTCAGATTGAGAACATTGTCCACCTCAAGCCAGGATACGTTAGGGGGGCAACAATTGGGTTGGACTTCTTCCCCATCACACCAGGCAGCCAGACACGCCTGACACCAGAAGGAGCACACAAATGCTGCTCTGTCAAGGCAGGACAAAATAGGTTTGTGTTTTTAGGCACTGTGCCGACAAAGCATAGGTGAAACAATTCACAAGGCAATATGGAGAAATTGAAAGTAAGGCTGAACAGAGATGCTGAAGTAATGCTGAAGTAATGCTGAAAGTAATGCTGAACAGAGCCAAGGTTGTGAAGTTTAGAAGCGGTGGTTTTCTATAACTGGTGCCCACTGAAGCCAAGGGAAAGATGTCCGGCATAGAATTAGGTAGTGTGAGCTGGTTTTTGACTGGTGGGATGTCTTACAGTAGGCAACTCGTGTCCCTACGAAGAAAGGTGTGCAACCATGGTGATGACTGGTGGGGCAGAACCTAGTGCTAGTGTTTGTGTCTTCTTCTTCGCTGTCCTCGTTTAAAGTGCTGTTTCCCAGTTTAAAGAAACTTGTTGCCAGGCAGCTCGAAAGAGAAGGGAGCCATGGATGTTAATTATCATCATCACGGGAAAACGCCACAAAAAGGCTATTACAACTTACGAAAAGGTTAAAGAAAAGCGAAGTAATGCTGCGTCGCTACGATCATGCGATCTCTGAATATGTGACATTGGGAGTCGCGGAAGAGGTTCAAGAATCCTCGGAACCTCTCGCTGGGCTATGTTACTACATGCCACATCACACGGTTATTCGCGATGACAGAGCCACGACGAAAGTTCGCGTAGTATTCGACGCCTCTTCACACACGCAGAAGGGTATGTCGTTAAACGACAACCTGGAGGCAGGACCTAACTTCAATGAAGACATGCTGTCGTTGCTCATCAATTTCCGCAAAGAAAAGGTGGCCCTAGTTGGAGATGTAGAGAAAGCGTTCCTGCAGATCCCTATACATGAAGAGGACAGGAGCAGGGTTTGTAGTTGGGCAAGTTGGTACATAACTTTAACAAAACAGCGCGAAGCACGGGACAAAGGGAAGATGAAGACAACGCAAGCGCTGACTATCAACTGTTTATTTGAAAGCAAAGAACGAAATATATAGGCGAAATGTTATCAAAGAGTAGCCGCGCGCATGATCAGTGAATGAATTAGGTTATTTGCTAACAGAGGGAAAGTCACAATCAATGGAAGACGCTATCTTGACAAGTATGATTTTTCTTTTTCCAGGAGAGCTACTGAAGGGGTGCTTACACACGAGGTTCCTCTTTTGTGTATCGCAAACGCTTCACAAATTTCGCGCGTGCGCTGGCCCTTGTATCTTCGTAAGATACTACATTTGTCGAACTGTGGTGTACATCGGCAGGCCTTGACGTGTTGGGCAAGCATGCTGCCCGTGCCGGTCTTCAGTGTGTTGGCATGCTCCCTTAACCTGTCGTTGATGCACCGCCCGGTTTGTGCCACGTACGACTTGCCACAAGGCACCAAGGGGATCTCGTAGACCACCGCGTCCTGGCATTCGACAAAGGGCTTGGTGTGATTTACCTGGCATCCTTTCTCCGCTGCTTGATCTACATTCACTCTTCTGCAGAGCCCGCCCAGTTTGTTGGGGGCAGAAAACAGCAGCTGTACACCCGACCGTCCTACTATCTTTTTGAGTTTGTGCTTGACACCATGAATGTATGGAATTACTGCTTTTTTGCAGTAATTCCAAAAAAAAAAGAGGACAGGGATGCGTTGAGATTTCTGTGGTGGAAGCACGACGCTGACGGAAACCTACTGAACGAGATTCAAACCTGGCGCATGACGAGAGTCACGTTTGGAACAACACCCAGCACGTTTCTTCTTGCTGCAACAATCAAGCACCACCTGAAACAAGCGTCTGAAAGGTATCCTGAGACGACAGAAATCCTTCGAGAGGCGATCTACGTGGATGATGTAATCCTTGGGGCATCAACGTTTGAGAGTGCGGTCAAGCTGTACACAGAGGCCAAACAAGTGTTCAAGGAGGCTGCAATGAATTTGAGAAAATGGACATCCAATGAAGAAACACTCAACCAAATGATCGATGAAAACGAAAAGGATGATGATCATGTGAAGATTCGCTCGAAAGGACATACGATGCTTCTTGGAATGATGTGGAAGCACGCAAAGGACGTGATATCCTTTCCTGTGGAGAAATGGGCTTCCTTACCAGACGACACATGCTTGACCAAAAGGACAGTATTACAAGCAGCAGCCAAGATATTCGACCCACTTGGTTTGTTATCCCCGTTCACGATCCACGCCAAGATAGGCTTTCAAAGACTATGGAAAACTGATGTCACGTGGGATGATACACTCCCTAAACAAGAATGCGACGAGTGGAGGAGACTGATGTCGGATGCGGAGGAACTGCAATTGTTAGAAATTCCACGATGTTACGCAAGCAAGGACAAAGTAGTGGAATCGTACAAGCTTCATGTATTTGCCGATGCGAGCCCAGCAGCATACGGAGCGGCAGCATACATAGTAATGTTGTACAACGATGGCACGAAAGAATCTAAGCTACTGACAGCGAAAAGCCGAGTAGCTCCAATTAAAGAGTTGAGTTTGGCAAGACTTGAACTGATGGCAGCAACGTTAGCATCAAGGCTTAAAGAATACATAACGAGTCACTTCAGCGAAGTAATTCAAGATATAGCCTGCTGGACCGACTCGATGATTGTTCTTCATTGGATTAAGGGGACAAGCAAAAGAGATTCATTCGTCACCAACAGAGTCGCAGAAATAAGAGACAAGACATCTCAAGCAAGCTGGTCTTTTGTTCAAGGTGAAGACAATCCGGCGGACCTACTAACACATGGAATAAGCGCAAAATCGTTGATGGAATCAAACATCTGGTGGCACGGACCTAAATGGCTGACCTCAGACCAGCAGGAAAAAGCAAACATAATAAGTACGAAAATGACGATGGATTACCCGCCCGAAGTACAGTGCCATAAATGCACAGGTATGACTGAAAGCAAACCAGTCATGGACGTCGAAAATTATTCATCATATGGGCGGCTTCTACGAGTGACTGCATGGGTATTCAGGTTCGTAAACAACGCCAAAAAAGAATATCGTCAGGGGCCGTTGACTGCGAAAGAGGTGACAACTGCGGAGACATACTGGATACGACAAACTCAAGGGCTAATCTGGAGACAAAGTGGCGGTAGTGCGACAAGAGTGAAGAAATTTGAAATCAGTGGACAGGAAGTCTACTTGGACGATGAAGGACTCATCAGACTAACAGGACGCTTGCAATACAGCCAAGTGTCAAGCCGGCATGTCCTTGTACTGCCAAAGGACGCAATTTTCACGAATTTGCTGATACGTCACGTTCACCAACTTGTGTTACACGGCGGCGTTCAAGCAACACTCGCGCAGCTATGCACCAAGTTCTGGATTTTGCAAGGTCGCCAGGCCGTGAAGCGAGTTCTAAACAAATGCATGGTCTGCAAGAAGCACAACACCAGGCCTGCCAGTCAACCAATGTCTCCACTACCGGCGGACAGGGTCAACGAATCGCTAGGGCTTGACTTCGCGGGTACGCTTTATGCGAAGTACAAAGACGAGATTATAAGGCCATACGTGGTAGTTTTCACCTGCGCGGTAACGAGAGGAGTGCACTTGGAGGTGACCAGTGACATGTCTACGAGCAGTTTTTTGCAGGCTTTCAGGCGGTTCACAGCCCGAAGGGGTATTCCTGCCATAATCTACTCGGACAACGCAAGAACCTTTAAAAGAGCTGAGAAGGAGATCAACAGAATGCTCGGAACTATCAGGCAACAACAGGTGAAGGATTACTGTAGTGTTCGAAACATACAGTGGAAAACGATAGCCGAGTGCGCCCCGTGGTGGGGAGGTTTTTATGAGCGCCTAATTCGAAGCCTGAAGACGTCGATGAGAAAAATAATATCAAGAAAGACAGCTTCAGTGGAGGAGCTGCGAACAATTGTCGCCGAAGTGGAAGGAGCTCTTAACAATCGCCCTTTGACTTACGTGTATGGCGAGCCCAATGAGCCCATGCCACTAACGCCGGCAGACATCATAGGTGAACGGCAAAAGCTACACGATGGACAAGCGAAGAAACACGGAGTAGATGTTGAAGAGGAATGGAGGAGTTGATGCCGACTCGTAAGAGCTTGGTGGAAGAGATGGCATCAAGAGTACATAAAAGAAATAGGAGCGACTGTCAAGGCCAAGGCACGCCACGCTAAACCACTGTCCGTAGGAGACGTGGTGCTAACTGAAGACCGGGGCCCAAGGACGTTTTGGAAAATGTGCCGAATTGAGAAAACCTACCCTGGACGCGACGGAGTGACAAGGGCTTGCCTCCTTCGGACGGGAAACAAAGAACTTCTCAGAAGATCGGCGAATCACATCTATCCCTTGCAGGGCTGCTTCAAATGACCCGCCAAAATGCAGCGCGATTCAAGTTGGCCGGGCGGGAGCTTGTTAAATATCATCATCACGGCACGTGAAGACGAAGAGCAAGGAGACTGCTCCTTCGCGCGAGCACATGCTATTTCTACTTCTTCATAAAACGTTTGTGGTTCCATGCCGTCACTGGTCTCGCTCGTCTGAACAATGGAAGGTGGAAGTGGCACCTGCAAAGGGGAAGCAAACTGAGGCTGTAGACCTCCTAGCCCAAATCGAGAGGAAAAAAAGGCAGTCTGGCTGGGTAAAAATCAAGCATGGCTTCCGAGGGTAGAGACTGGGAATAGGGGAAGGGAGCTAACGTGACCAAAAGTGAGGCACGAGAATAGATTTGGACAGCAGAGAATAGTCTGGAAGAGGCCTTCACTGTGGAGGATGACCCACAGGGTGGCCACACCTGGTCAGTATTTTGCCAGCCAGGTGCTTGTCATCATCCCTGGGGACCGACTTGGAGGAATGGGCGGAATATGCAAGGGGCGTCCTCCTTGGTGGACAAGGAGAAAAGGGGCCTGGTGTGTGGTGTGTGCAGGGCCAGGCGCGGCAGGAGCTGTCGGAGCAGCTGCGTGAGCGGACGGAGGCGTGTGCGGCCCTGGAGGAGCGGCTGCGCTCCCAGGGGGAGGCCTTCCGCCACGAGGCAGCGCAGCTGCAGGCCCTGCAGCTCAAGGTCAGCCCTTCTTCCCCTTCCACTCGCGAGGAGGCAGGGTAAGGGCCTCCCTCTCCAGCAGCAACTGGGTGCGTGCGTGCAGGCGCAGGCGGCCCGGGAGGCCGAGCGGCAGCTGCTGGCCCAGGGGCTGGCTGCGTGCCGGGAGCAGGTGCGTGCCTTGGGCCACCAGCAGGCCGCCCTGCAGGCCGACACCCTGCGCATGCTGCAGCAGCAGGGCTCCACCACCATCGTCCGGTAAGGAGGGGTTTCTCTCTCCAAGTCGGATACTGGTACGCTACTTCTGCATGCGGTTTGACCTCAGTTGTGGCACTTGGCACTCTTTGTATGGCGATTTCGTGCAATAGCCATTTCATACCTGGGGAATACTGATGTACTCACTTGCCAACGGTGGGCATGCGCAACAGCTTACAAGCAGACATCCTTTTGCACCTCGTTCACAGCCACAGTTGGTGCCATGCTGCATTGCTAGGGCTGGGTCGTGCGTGGCATCTCACTGCTCACCAAAATTGCACTCTGCCGTGCACACCGCTGACACACATGCACACAAGCTAGAGACTGGAATGCACATGGCAGTTTGTGTTGCTTTTTACCCCACATCTCGAGGACTGATTTGATCACTGATTTGATCAACGAGAATTGATCAACAACTCGAAGTAAAGGTTAATCGAAGTTGAAGTAAGTTAATCGACCAGATTTAGGGGAAATCCCCTAAGGGGGAGTAAGTTTCTGCAAAGGAAAGTTTGACATCCACCTTTGAGTTGTTGATAAAGTCGCTCTCGCGTTACAAATGACTAGTCTCCTGGTTAGCTCAGTTGGTAGAGCGACTGCTCCGGTTAAGCGGTGGTCCTGGGTTCGAATCCTGGACCGGGACAAATTTTTCTTCAACTGCGAAGTTTCCGAGAAAGCTGTACAGCTTTCCTTTGTAGCCACATGGCTGCATTCAGGTGGATGTCGAACTTTTCTTAGCAAAAATATCCGGAATGTGAATGTTTTTAAGTTTTGCTATTAATTTGTCATGTGGTACCTTGTCGAAAGCTTTTCTGAAATCTAAAAATATAGCATTAATTGGGCCATTGTTGTCAAGACACGCTGCAAACGAATGAATTATTGTCACCAATTGGGTGGCCGTGGAATAACCTTTTCTAAAACCATGTTGACAATTTGTCAGTACTGCATTTTGCTCTACTAGAAATTCAAGAATCTGTTTAGAAGTAATGTGTTCAATGATCTTGCAGCATTGAGACGTAAGAGATATTGGACGGTAATTTTGAAATAGACCGGTCACCTTTTATAAAAACGGGAACAATCAGAGCCTTCTTCCAGTCACTCGGTAGCTTACCAATACGTCTCTATTAGTTCGTATTAGACTCGCACAAACTACAGTGTAGACCGCTTATAACGTATGTCGTGGGAGCCGCAAAAATCTGCACTATAAGCGGTACCGCACTATAACCAAAACGTGCGCGAATTCAACCAAATCGCCACCTACCTCTCAAGTCATCCTAAATTTTTGGTCACCCAAATGCACAGCACCTAAAAACGAAGTCAGGGTCTTTATTTCGTATTATTTTTAACATCAGCCGCTGCTGCAGGGTCTCACATTGCAAAAGCGCGGTTTTACAATCGGCGAGTGCGGCTTTAACTTCCGTTGTGTTTGCGTTCTGAAAGACCATGGCTGCGTTTTTTGCGTCTATGAAGATGCCGCAGGACATGATAAGAAAGGCCAGCGGGATTTTTTTTTTTTTACCCAACCTTAATTGTGTTCACGATGCCGAAGGCGGCTGCTTATCAGCGCAACGTACTGGTGGTGGAAACCTTCGCACGGCTCGCTTGTTCGGAAAGAGCGGTGGCTTATCTGCACAATGTTCTAAAGCGTGAACCGCACGGAGCGATTTCTCGCGAAAACGTGCAGCGCACGCTGCAGGGGCGGCGACGCCGGCGCGGATACAACTGGCATAATGTGTGCGACGCAGTAAGAGGCGGCAACATGGCATCGGCACTGGCCGGGAAGCGGTGCAGGTAGCTCCAGCGACAACTTCTAACCGCTCGCTGAAATGCCGCACGAGGCGCAAGCGAAGATGCTCATGCAAGAAAAGACCTGAGAATGTGACCGCAAAGTGGAATATAAACTGCCATCCATGCTGCTTGTGAAAGCGCCCATCAAAAAATACGGCGGTGGTAAGCCTAAACTAAAGTCCTTTCATCTGATCGAGGGACTTGAGCCTAAACACCTCTGGCGCGGCTAGCCGGCTCGGGGCGCTTCGAATCTCCCGCCATTAGCTGCGCGTCTTTCCATTGGTGCAATACTCTTGAACAGACTCGCCTTGGGACTGAATCCAGCGGTGATGTCGCTCGACTACCAGGTTGCAAGTGGTATCGAAGGGCTGGGCCAGTGTCGCTACCGCGGAGGCATACACGTCTGGCATAGCTGCGGTCCCTTTCTTCTCCTCTGTCTTTGCCACCTGTGAAACACGCCTTGGGGTCCGAAAGAATGCAGCAGCAGAGCCTTGGAACGCTCGGGGGTGAACTCAGAAGCACCAGATGCCAGCAGGTACACCTGACCATGGCTGCACGGGACGGCCGGGTGTCAGTAGGAACGGCCCCGGTTGGGCGATGCCGGCGAAAGCCATCGGGTAGGCGCGGCTGGTTGTGTCCCGGGAATTGCATTAGTTCTAAATCCTCATCGCCATTCTAGTGAGGGAGGGACGTGACCTGCACACCAGCCGCACGTGTGGCATACTGCTCTTAAATAGATGTTGCACAAATACGTGCACGCACAAGGACACAGTATTGCAAACCCAAGCACTGCACAACCATGTACAGGATACAGCGCTGTTATGTTTCCAGTGCAGGAGGATGGCAGTTGCCCCTCTGCAGCAATGTCTCCCTCCCTGCCAGCATTTGCGGTGCCCAGCTGGGAGAGTCAGCCCGGGCATAAATGTATATGATCGGCTGGCGCATAAACTGGGAGCACCCCACGAAGGTAGAGATTGTGTACTCGGATGAACAACCTGCAATCAAAGGACAAAGGGGAAAGCAACGCATCATTCCGACACGGAAATTTCACTGCCACTGACTTCATTATGCTACAGTGGGTCCCTGGTGGTATGTCCCCCGGTCTTGCGATGACCTGCTCCTTGCGACGGATCACCGTGGTCCTGGCAAACTCCCCATAGAAACAGTCCTTTTTTTTAAAAAACCCTATTATACAACACTCAAGTGCACGCAGTCCGTTTCATACAATGTGCCGTGGCCGCTATAAAGTGGCGTTTTCCCCATCTTTTACAACCGCCTCGCCGCCTTCTCCCGACCTTTCTTTATTCTTAACCCCCATTTGACGCTGCTTGATGTGCAAAGGTCCGCAGGCAGGCCATACTCGGACCACTTGCTGAAGCAAGCAAGCAAGTGGGCTTGGGGAAGTTACGGTAACTTTCGATGGCCCCATGCGGCAGCAGAACACCAGTATGCCAGCCGCAAGTAGTCCGGGTGTCTGGCAAAGCACCAATTTGAAACTCTCATCGAGCCGACGAATGTGACAACACATACAACGCAGCCACACAGCGATGACCGAGCACCCGCTTTCCTTGCACAATGCTCTCTCTCCCCTGTCTCTGTGCTCTGCTGATCAGTGCCTTTCTGAGATGCGTTGTTGCTCCATTCCTTTCTTTACCACCTTCATTCCTTTTGCTTGGCCGCGTTGGCCTTCCCAGCTTACCTTGTGTGTGCAAGATGCAGGGCTGGCGCCGGACGGCATGGGGCTCACATGGCGCGCATGGCTGGCAGGTTAGCCAGGGGCCGCGGAGGGGGTCACACAAGAGGCATTGTTTTTGTTCTTGGGATTTCAGCGAAGGGTTCGCGAAATATGCGAGAACGGGTAAATGGAGCAGTTTAAGTAAGTTCTTAGCACACCTGTTGTGTGGGACAGTTGACCGGGCCGGCGTTTACTCATACAAGCCACCCCAGTATACGACACCCCAGCCATATGATGCTTTCGCATGGTCCCTTGGAGGTCGTATTATTTGGGTTTCACTGTATTTATGAACTCTAACACACCCTCGATTATTAAGTGCGCATGATCACTGTGACTGGAAAAAAGGAAAAGCCCAGAAGTCTTCTCTACAGGGGAAGCCGTCCGTGGGTGCAAGAGCGCTGTTCGTTGTCACCCAGAAGTGGCAGCACACTGTTTTAGCTCCTTTTAATGCACTCGTGTGCGAACAGATACTGTGACACAGAGGTCTGTCAATTTCACGGAGAGTGTTTGTCCCAGTGTCGCTGATGATCTGGCCGTAACACGCGGATGCATGGTGGCACGGGGTGTGTTGTTGTCCTCAGTGCCGTCGGGGTAAGTGTGGGCACTGGGCTAGAGCACTTCACGGGCCCAGGCCGGGCTCGGGCTTGAATTCATAGGCCCGGCTGTTAACAGTCCCGACATCAAGTGTAGAAAAGAGCATTAAAATGAACATTCCGAGTTTACTTTTACGTGCTTCTTGATGTTAGTTGTACACATTGTTTTCAAAACATGTTTTGCTAGATCTGGTAGTCACTATGCTGTAATTTTAATGACATTTCATGTACTACATCAAGATTTTATATTTTGGTGTGTAACATACAAAAGGTTCGATTATAAGGAATGCTGTAGCGGGGAATGAATTAATTCAGACAACCTGCAACTGGGCACCTATGTCTATGTACGCGTGTGTTTGTCGCACAAATCGAAATGCGGCTGCTGTGGCTGGGAATTAAATTCACGTGCTAGAGAAGCACCAGCGCTTAACAACCACAGCAGGTAAAATATTTCAACGCATGTATATACTCGTGGATTCAAATGCGGAGCAAAATATTTTAGCAATACCAACTTGTGGCCGAGACAACCATGTGAAGGTGCCAAGAGTCTGGTCACCAAAGGTGGTGGTGTCTCTCGTGTAAGAATACGAGCTATTATTACGCCGATGTGGCGTGAGCTGCAGCCGGTGTAAGGTAAACTATGTGTGCTTTTAAACCCTGATTTTTTGGCGTTTCAGTTCATGACGTTTTTGAACAGACTAGCTGCTCCGTCTGATTGCCCGCTACGAGGACACTCAACCAAATATAATAAACAAATTTTCTTCAGCGTCCAAGACCGGGCCTGGTCACACACACGCGGGTGCTACGTATGCTCAAAAATAGATGACCGGGCCCAGGCTGGGCCTGGGCTTGAGACAACGAGCCCGGGTCGGGCTCGGGCTTCGCAAAGCGGGCTCGAGCCTTAGAATCAGCACGTGCAGGGCTCTACACTCGCTCCCCCCTCATGCAGGGACGTGCTGAGGCAGCTGGGCCAGGCGGAGCAGAGCTGGGAGGAGCGGCAGCGGCGGGCCGACCAGCACGCGGCACGCCTGCAGCTGCAGCTGCAAGAGGCCGCACGCCGCAGCAGCCAGCGTGAGTGGGCCCCCCCTCTCGAGCCAGGCACAGGGCAAGGAGCGCAGGGGGAATGCCCTCGGTGCTGAGCAATTGACTTCCACACGCCGCAGATGGTTGTCACAACTCTTTCGTGACCGCGGGAAAATCGACCGATTTGTAGGGCTCCGAGAAAACATTTTTTCCTCCTAAAAAAATTGGTTATGCACTAATTGCAGGGACACAAAATGCAGATTATTTAACAACTTTTCCAATAACACCAGTTTTTTAAACGCTGTCATACATCATAGTTGCAGAAAAAAATATCAAAATCAAAATTTTTGTCAGGTTGTCGAAGAAAATGACAAAAAAGGAGTTGTGTATAACGAACCACTGGTATTAGAAAAAAAAATTAGAATATACGTTGGAATAGAATAGGATTAGAATAGAATATGGAATAGAATATACATTAGAATATACATTATAATATACATTTCGGAAACACGCCCTAGAAACAATGCCGACTTGCGAGGATTGCAAACTATAAAACTATATACTGTATAAACTATGCAACAACGAATCTGGTTTAAATAACGAATTATATATTCTGCCACCTCCCCAGCACTCAGTAAGGTTAAATCATTCAAGAACTGTAAGACCATATGCTCCTAAAAATAACACGTTCAAGTACTCTTTTTTTTGTACAAACCGTTGACGACTGGAATTCACTGCCTTCCGACTGCGTGCATGCTCCGACGTCTTCTAGTTTTGACCTCTGTGTTAAGAACTTGATGTAACCCTCTCCTACTAGGATGGTGAAAAACCGTCCGCAGTATTTTTTAAATAATAATAATAATAAAAAAATGTTAGCACGTGTGGTGCTTGTGTCATGCGGTGAAGCCTAACCTCCATTTCAAAATGTGCAATGTCGGGTGGTTTCTTGGAAGAAATCTGGCGGTTTGACATTATCGGAGGCACGAATTTGCCCCCACGTAACGTAAAAACGTCCTGTCAATGACTGACTTTTCATTTACAGCCAGCACAGTATTTGGGACAGGCACGCGATGCAGCAAAACATGCATGAAGTTGAAAACAGAACTCCGGGGTTGATGCTTGCTCACGTTCACTGTCAGTTATCTCTCAAAACATAAAGTTGCCCTTTATTATCATCTTCTGACTCGCTATTGTTGCCTTACTTGCAGGAATGATGCGCGATGCACTAGAATCGTGCCCTGCAAACTTTGGTCAAGTAGCTTTTGGTGATAAAAAAGATTAGCACCATGAGCCTCCTCCATTACAGCGCCCCCTAAAATTTTTAAAATGAAACAGTACAATACTTGTTGGAGACTCCGTCCGAATAGACAGTTCAACTAAGAAGCATCACTAGCAGGGGTGAGACAGCTGCACATATTGCGCAGTTTTGATACAAATTGGAAAGACTAAAAGGCGCCATATGTGGTGTTTATGTCTTACTTCGTCTTCGTCTGCTTAGCGCCCCCTTTTAGTCTTTCAAATAAGCATGAACCAACTAGCTCAACAAGTTTTGTTAAGATATGATACAAATCGGTTTTCCTGCTCCAGGTTGCTCCAAAAGCTTGAAAATTGCAAAAATTGCGCCAAACTGCTCCAAAACAGCCCGAGAGCCAAGGATTTTAGCGCTCCCGTCAGTTTCAGTGGGGAAAATGCTTACTGATGGTGTAATTTTCCAGCACCCCCAAGGTCATGCTGTTTGCAAAGGTTTAATTGATTGATCATTCAATCAAAAACCGGCATAAAATTGTCCCAAAGACAGTTTGACAGTTTTTTCAAAATTGACAATGCCGGGTTGCACATGTTATAATATTCTGTGAATTTTTAATGTTTTCCCATCGAAAACCATTGCGAATTCCTGCAGAAAAAATACTTCTGTGTACGGAGGCGACAAACTGCCTGTGCAAGTTGATGAAAAAACAGCAATTTTCGGAGCGCCGTATCTCCGGAACGACATAACTGGGCATCGCCATCTTGGTGTGGTGAGATTGGAAAATGTGGCTGCCGGGCGAAGAGGTTGCTCGGTGTTCAAGCAGAATGCTCTTCGCCGATTTCTGCCGTGGTTTTAGTTATGGGGGTGGCTGGGTTTGCATTTAGTCGTTTAGTTGTTGCAGGAAGTTGTGTGACTCGAAAGACGGTAGTTCATCAAAAACAACGTGATGCTTGTGAATTCACCTTGTTTCGGCCTTGAGAGTGAGGAGCGGTGCGTGCTTGAAATGAAATTTGAAATCAGTGGGAAAAAAGCAGCTAGACTGACAAGTTTCACAAAGTTTACTTGAAAATTAAAAGTTGTTGTTTCAAGACCAGTGTCCTCCCTTAAAATTGGTGTTGTTGGAAAGGCCATTAAATCATCCACATTTTATGTTGGTGCAATTAGAATAGCAAGAAAAGAATCTTCTCTTAGACCCCTAAAAATTGGTCAATTTCCCGCAGTAACGAAAGAGTCGTATCAGTTCATAGCCCGCCTGTTGTGTGAGGCCGTCAACTGGGCCGTCATTTACCCGTACCCTGATCGTACGACACCCCGGTCATATGCCATTTCACGCAGTTTGTTGAAAGTCGTAATATCGGGGTCACACTGTACTTTTATTGATGCTGTCTCGGCCAACGTTACTAGATCCATTGCACAACTCCGCTTGAAAGCGGCACATGAGCGTGACTCCTGCCCGTTTCCGCCTGTGTGGTGGCGCTGTTGCCACGGTCAGCCTGATCGGAAAGCAAGGGGATTGTGTTCGAGTTGGTCACATCAGAATTTCAGGTCTTAGAATTTCTGGAGAGGAATTGACTTTAAAGCTGTGTGGGGATGACTTCCCTGCCAGGCAACAATATTCTTGTGCAGAATAAATAGCAAAATGAGAAAGGGGGTTTAAGAGTCACCTTTGTGCTGCTTGAAATTCGTTTTCGAACCAAATGTTTCCTGACTGGCCCAAAATGTTTATTTACTCCCAGCCACCTTTGACAGCTGCCTGTGCATCTCTAAACTACCGTATTTATTCGAATCTAGGCCGGCCCCGATTCTAAGCCGACCCCCGAAAGTCCGAAGGCGCGAAAAAAAAAAAAAACTTACCTCGAATGTAGGCCGAACAAAAAGGCAGGGTCAGCGTTCACAAAAAGAAAACACGTTTATTGAACATGAAGATGCGGTGCTGGAACTCAATCAGTTTCTCTTCAAAATCACCGGGCAACTTCTGGGCGATCGTTGGAGGACGCAAAATCCTCTCCCGTTGCGTCCTCCAACGACGGACATTTTTTTCATCCACGCCAAAGTCCCGCCCGGCTTGAACGTTCGACGACAACTCCGCAGCTAAAACAACTTTTCTTTTAAAAGTGGCACTATAATGGCACCGCTTCTTTTTGCGCTATCAAAACCAAACGCCACACCGCACGCAGGCCACTGTCCCACAGAACAGGGTCCGCAGAATTCAAAATGGCGGCCTATGGCCCTTAAGTGGCTACTGGCTCGTCTAGTAATGGCTACAATACTTTCTTTTCTGGGTGGCGCTAGCTGCGCGCCACTTTACTTGGAAATTGGCGCGTATTTCAAAATCCTCGAATCTAAGCCGACCCTGGAGTTTGATATATCAGTATTTCAAAAAAACTATCGGCTTAGATTCGAATAAATACAGTAGCACAAGAATTCTCCCACATGAAAGATAAACTCAAAAACCAGCAAGTTCTTTTTTTTACACGCAAAAAAAAAAAAAGAGTGGCAGCGGGTACAAGCAATGTTTGTTAATACTTTTTTCTAGAAAGCTAAGGCGCCAACTCTTGTTTCGTGTGCAGGGTCAAAGCATGCGAGCTTCTTTCAGATGGCAGCTGTCATCCTCAATAGGAGTGCTTCCCCACAGCAGGAAGGGGCAGATGTGAATTTGTGGTTTCCACAATCAAGCTAAGAAATGTTCCATTGCTCAGCGCAGTGCAGGTCATCCCAAAATACGTCTCCGCAGAGAGCGGTGCCATTCTCGAAGGTTTCTCAGGGAGATTGAAGAAGTGCCTCTTTTCGTTCAAAGATCATGCTGAACTGTGGCAGCAGTGCAACGGTGCATGCTAGCCCACAAAGTACAAACACGCACATTGTGGGACCGCAATGTGAATGTGAACAAAAAATGTCACTCAAGCAGAAACCCACCACAACATGAGGTGTTGATGCAACAGTCTCTGTTCTGAAGCACGTCGACCAGGCTGACCGTGTCGCGCGCACCGACAAGTCGCGGCTTCGGGAAGGGGTCACGCACTGCGGAGTAGTGTTATAGCTGAAGGTATCCAGAAACGTTCTGGAACTCTAGAAGGGTCCCTCGTCCTTTTTGTGCTGCACTTGGAAGTGAACACCCACCAACTTGCCCACCCGTCGACGACACGCCGTGATTATATAATACAGGGACAGTCCTTCCGTGATCGCATTGCTTTAAGTAAAATGCCGTGCCTTTGCATCGCAGTTTTGCTTTCCTCCTCCCCACAGTGGAGTCTGAGCAGAAGGTGGCCGTGCAGCGCCTGGCCGACCTTCGCCAGTCGCGGGACGAGCTGTTCGCAGAGCGCGAGCAGCTGCACCAGCGGGTGGCCGAGCTGCAGAGGGAGCTGGACAGGGCGGTGGCCGACAAGGAGGCCGCGCGGCAGGACTCTGCCCGCATGTTCCGAGGTGAGCAGAACCGGCTCAAGAGCAGGCGGCAGGCATGGGACGCAGAGCGAGCGCCATCACGGCTTTTATTTATTTATTTATTTATTTTTTTTATTTATTTATTTAGATAAGTGCCCACAAACAGCATGACGCCTTCAGCGTGGTGCACAGAAGAAAAAAGGGAAAGGATAGAAAAGGGAGATGTGTACAATGGGGAAAAAAGAGTATAAAAATAACATCAATGGATCAAACATTATGAGGCTGACTCATACGATTCTACAACGCAAAAGAAGACACTCAGAACACACTCAGAAGATGTGTACCATAGCGAAAAAAGAGCATGAGAAATGAAAATAACCTGAATGGAACAAGCATTACATGGCTGACTCGCCTGATTTTACAACACATAAGTACACACTCAGGCTTTAGATGAATTTTTAACAGCTTGCACAAAAGTGCTGTAATGATCAAAGATACTCAGATCAGGCACTTCAAGTGAGTTGTAAAGGAGTTGCATTCTCTGGACAGGACTTTTATGATTGACGTCAGGATAAAATAGCGGCGAGGAACGGCATCGTGTGGGGACATGAAAATTGATGGAAGTTAGCAAATCGGCAGAGTCAACAGCTCCATGAATGAGCTTGTGAAGAAAGCACATATCGAGGAGTGTTCTTCTGTCACTCAGTCTGCTTAATCCAGTGAGGTCAAGTATTCTGTCATACGTGTAATATATTTTCCTGAAAAGGTAACGATCATAATAGATTCTAACAAATCTCATCTGGACTCGTTCCAGAGACAGTGACAAGTATTGAGGAACAGAGTTCCATACAACCGAGCAGTACTCTAGCCGGGAACGTACAATAGCCCGAAACAGGGACAAATAGCAGGTAGGATCAGTGAACTCTTTCGTGACACGTGTTACGAGTCCAAGGGATTTCATTGCATCGCTGGCTGTTTTTTCAATGTGGTGTTTAAAACTTAGTGATGAGTCAATGTGCACACCCAAGTCCCGCACTGTTGACGCTCAAGTAATGGAACCCCCATGCAGCTTATACAAAAATTGAATCGGCACCTGTCGACGATGGTATGATATCACATTGGTCTTTGATGGGTTGATGCAAAGCATGTTTGCTGAACACCATGCTGACACGGTGTTGATGTCATCTTGTAGAAGAGAGCACTCGCTAGCCCTGTCTATAGGCCGAAAGATCTTAATGTCATCAGCAAAGAGGAGCATTTCAGAGTGTTGCATGCGCTCAGCCAAGTCATTGATAAAAATCAAGAACAACAAGGGGCCCAGGTTGCTTCCCTGAGGCACTCCAGAAGTTGAGCGAAATTCACCAGAGAAACAGCCCGAAACTCGTACAACGTTTGTACGGTTAGACAAGTAGCTTTCAAAAAGCATCAAGTACATCTTACATATTCCATAGTTGTCCAGTTTCTGTAACAGCAAGGAGTGTGACACAGTGTCGAATGCCTTTGACAAATCAAAGTAGATTACATCAATTTGGTGTCTTGAATGCACTGCAGGGACCACTTTGCTAAGAAAAGCACACAGATTTGTCACAGGTGAACGATGAGGAATAAAGCCATGTTGTTGTGTACACAGCTTCTGGGAGAAGTAAGAGTAGAGACGGCTGTACAAAATAAGCTCCAGAACTTTGGACAGAGAGCAAATCAGTGACACAGGTCGATAATTGACCACAAGGGAAGGGTCGCCAGACTTAAATATGGGTGCAACAATTGAGTGTTTCCAAGTGGTTGGAAAGACTCCAGATTGTATACAGAGGTTGAAGATGTGTCTCAATAAGGGTGTAAGTATCGGTCCGCAGCCCTTAAAGGGACACTGAAGTGATATGTAAACATTGCGGGATTACTAGCGCAAATTGTAGTCCGGAGTCCCCAGGCCATGTTTCAACCACTCTAGGCGCGTTTACGCGATTTTATTTAGTAGAAAAAATAATTCGAAAACGCTGTCCTCCTCTCTTTACGCTCGCCCATTTTCTGTGGCGTTTTCGTGTGACGTCAGGAGGGGATGAGCTGGCAATTGGCTGCGCCACGGCTGCGCTACTGCACGGCTCCCCGGCCGACAGAGTCAGTCGGCCCAGCGTTTCGTCCGCCTGCCGCCGGCGGGTCGTCGCAATCAAGGAGGTTAAAAAAAATTGCTTGGTCGCAATTCGTTCGCTTAGTTGAAACGAAGCCAGGACACGTTTGTGAATGGAAGAATGTGCCTTTCTTTACTTGGTTTGTTTGTACACTGTATCTAGCTCCAAGTCAAGGTCGCTTCACACAAGCGCTGCACATGCGACGCTTCGCTGACTGGTACGCCAGTAGGAAAATATAAGGCCTCTTGAAGGCGGGAGAAGAGTCAGCGAAGTCAATATAGGTACTAAGCAAATAAAATCAACTGATATTTTTACCGTACAGCGTAAAACTAGGGCGCGGGAAGCACTTTTTTTGCGCTGGGCGAACAAGCACAGCGGTCAGCAGCACGACTACGCATCTGCGAACGCTTTTCCGTTTACGAAATGCAATTGCTAGACGTGAGCTACTGTGGAAACTCGGGCGACGCTTACTGCACGATCGCAGTACAACAAATAGTCACCTAAGCAGCTTGAAATGCCAAAACTAAATAAAAGTGTAAACCGGTTGTACAATATATACCCTATATTAGGAAGCCATTCGCGTCCCGCTCCGTAGCCTAGCAGTCTGGGGCGCTAGTACTTCACTCGCAAATATTTTGCGAGTCACGAGTTCGAATCCCCGCGGGTACGTGCTTTTTTTTTTTTGTAAGTTAACTTTTTTTGTTTTCCGCCGATGTTTTCTATATTGAGTTCACCCTTTTTGGGGCCGCAACGTTCATGGCTACACGAACTAGTTCACAAAACGCGCGCAGGCTGGCACTGGCGCGCTAGCGAGTTCTCGTTGGCGTGCTGTTGCCATAAGCACCGACTGCTTGCAGGCAGTGGGCACAGGCCAGAATGAACAGACCCTTGGCCTGGTGCGAACACGCTTTTTACGATACAGGCATGAGGGAGGCAAGCTCCAAATATGGGGGAAAAGCGCATGACATTTGGGCGTCTGCGGGTACGCGGAGGGCGTTCATGCACTGCGTAGGTCTCGGCTAGTGAATGCTACGACTACAAGCCGTCCTGGGAGGCTTATCTTGTGCATTTTACAGCCGACAACATGGCAGAAGCGCGGTACGATGATTACTGAGATATTGAGAATGCCCATCCAACAAAGCCATTGGTTATGTTTTACAGAACCGAAACCGAAACCGAAACTTGTGTGATTGCTAACCTTGGGCATCGTCCAATCACGGCGCCCCTCCTCTCAACGTCACAGCCTTAGTTGGTGCGGCCGCCGCAAACCGCGCATGGTAGTTTTTCTTCTTTCGCGCTTTGTAAAATAATTACCGATTTGTCAACCGGATAAACGATGAAAAGTGTGCTAATTTGAGCCAGTCTACGCAGTGCAAGCAAAAACGGGAGCTTGACAAATTCACTTCAGTGTCCCTTTAACAATGAAGCTAGGGATGCCGTCGTGGCCACATGATTTTTTGGCCTTCATTTTTCTAAGGGCTTCACGAATTTCCGTCTCTGTCACTGGCGTTGCCGCCAGGCAGTCTGCCTGTAAGGTCTTATCTGCATAGTCAGTGTTGCCAGTATTACCAGCTGAAAAACTGGAGCTGAAGTGGCTAGCCAACAGGTTGGCAATTTCTGTTGCGTTGGTGCATGCCTTGCCTGCAGCTGTGTGGATCGTTGAAATTTTAGATGATTGTGAGCCATAACTGTGCATGAACCTCCAGAACTGTTTGGGGTCCTGCCTCAAAGATGTTTCAACTCTGTCAATGTAGGCTTGCCTGTCCCGTTTCAACAGCTGCTTGGCCTGTCTTCTACAATCGCTGAACATTTCATACGCTGTTGGGCAGCCTGATACTTTATGAAGGTGGTGCAGGTGTGCCTTTCACTCGAGACACTGTCGCAGCTCTTGAGAGAACCAAGATCTTGAGAGAAGCAAGAACCAGGATCTTGGTTCTTGAGAGAACCAAGATCCAGAATTCCACCCTCCCCCAGGTCACCCGCCCCGGTGGCTCAGTGGCTAAGGTGTTGCGCTGCTGGGCACGAGGTCACGGGTTTGATTCCCGGCCGCTTTTCTGATGGCGGCGAAAAGCAAAAACGCCCATGTGTACGAGATTTCGGCGCACGTTAAAGATCCCCAGGTGGTCAAAATTAATCCGGAGCCCTCCACTATAGCGCACCTCATCGCATGCGTTGTGTCGGTGCGTTGAACCCTGCAATCAATCAATCAATCAATCAGTCAGTCAGTCAGTCAGTCAGTCAATCAATCAATCAATCAGTCAATCGATTTCAATCAATCAATCAATCAATCGATTTCAATCAATCGGTCGGTATCGGTATCGGTGAACCTGTCTCGCTATTCCACCATTAAGGCTGTGCCTGTGCCGTGTGGTGTAATCTAGAGGTAATGTGCGATCGCTATCCTTGCAATCCCTGAGGCTGTTGTGGGAAGAACTTTGCAATCTGCGTGCTCTGTGCTGCCTTTCCTTTCAGTGCCAGGGACAGTGATGGTAACATTTCTTTCGGACAAAAAGCGTGAATGGTGTATTCTCTACCAAACGCGGAAAACTGGGTGTGTTGGTACATGATCGAAGAAAACAGCACAAAAAAAAAGGGCAAGGAAAGAGAAAGGACAACAAATACTGCACTTAACTGGTGTTTATTGCAAATGAAACACAATACAGTGGAACCCCGATAAAAAGTCCCTCGGTTTTATGACGACGCGCTTCTCATGACGGATCATCGCAGTCCTGGCAAACTGCCCATAGAAACAATGCATAAAAACTAAGGGTGTGCGAATATTCGAAATTTCGAATACGAATCGAATATTTTTCTTATTCGAAAGTTATTCGATTCGAAAAATCTACATTCGAAAATTCTCAAATATTCGGACCAGGCCGAATATTTGGTAAGATTGTCGAATATTCGAACAAGACACGGAATATTTGCGTTAATTATCAAGGAAAAAGGATGAAACACCGATGTGTATTTTTTCACCCCAGACGAATACCCACAGTGCAGGCAAGACATTACACATTACAGCAACGCCGAGGCGCATGTACGCACTAGGACAGAAACAAAAAAAAAATGATGCGACCGTGAGGGAATATCTTTTCCGTGGCTGGGTCGGTTATCTGCAAGACGCACGGGTGCCATGCGCTGATATGACAGGCTCCGCGAAGCCTGTATCCTGTCTTACTGTCCGCCAAAGTAAGAAGCACAGCCCCATCGTGCTGCCGCTGTTGCCGCGCTGCCAGCGCAGCTGCGCCTGGCTGCGCCGTCTGCTCCGCGACAGACTCGCGCTCAACAGTTTTTACTGTTTTGCAGCAGTGTTTATTTCTGCGACTCTTGTACAGCGATATACCGAAATTTCGCGTTCTGTAAAGATACCTAATATAATAAACTTATCTTGACTGTTACCTGGAATACTTTTAAATATAGAGAAAAATCGCTGCGAGCAGACCCTCAGAACATAGCGTGATAGCATCGCCATCGACATCGACAAGATGGTCGCCAACTTGTTTTTATAATTAATTGCGCGACGTTCTCTTTTCGTACGATTCCGACGCTACGAGCGAAGCAAACGAAAACCGAGAATGTCGTCGACCTCGGATGATGAGCCACCTTGCAAGCGGGACAAGAAAGCCGGACGCAGTACCATTTGGCAGCACTACACAAAACTCTCGTCGTCGACAGCGCGGTGCAACTCGTGTGAACGTGTACTTCAGACGCCGACGGGGACAACGACCACACTCCAAAATCACTTAAAGCAGCATCCGTCATTACTGGCAACATACAAAAAAGACGCCGCAAACATGCCTTCGAAGAGTCAACCAACTCTACTTGCTGTGATTCAGGGAAAGCAGCCCGTGTCTCAGAAGCGGGAGAGCGCGCTCAACCAGAAAGTTGCAGAGATGGTCGCTTTGGACCTTCAACCGTACAGCTTTGTTGAAGACCGTGGCTTTAAAGCCCTTATGAGTGAAGCTGTACCGGGCTACCATCTGCCATCTCGAACGACATTGTCGCGCGTGCTGATCCCGTGTCTGTATGACGACACGAGGGCTAAAGTGAGGGCCGAGCTGTGAAAAGCATTTGAAGACGGCACAACAACCCTCGCTTTTACAAGCGATATCTGGACGTCGCGTGCCAACGAGAGCTTCATAAGCCTCACGTGTCATTTTCTGACTGTGAGGTATGAAATGAAGCGGTTTACGTTGAACACGCGACATATGCCTGAAAGCCACACGGCTTTGAACATTGCTGCTTCGTTGGAGCAGCTATGCGCTGAATGGGAAATACCGACCGACTGCGTCAAGTACGTGGTAACGGACAACGGCCGCAATATCCGAGCGGCTGCCAGGACCCTGCCATGGCGACAGCGAGCTTGTTTCGCGCACACACTGCAACTGGCAATCAGTGATGCTAAGTCAACAACTCCGGCGATCACCAAGCTTTGCAAGAAGGCGAGGGGGATTGTGGGGCACTATAAGCATAGCCCTGTTGCGCAAAAAAGGCTGCACGACGTGCAGAGGCAGCTAAATAAGAATGTACTCCATATTGTGCAGGATGTCGAGACAAGGTGGAACAGCGAATACCTGATGTTCTCCAGGCTCCTCGAACTGAAAGAGGCCATAACTCTCGAGCTTGCCACTTCAGACACACACATGGATGGCTTTAATTCTTCAAAGTGGAGAGACGTGGCAGAGTATGTGGAGGCACTGAAGCCTTTATTTGATGCCACTGTCATCTCAAGTGTGGAAAAGTACCCCTTACTTTCATGCCAAATTCCAATTATTTTTGGTATGCTACATTGTCTGAAAGGCTGCAGAGGCAATACAGAATTTGCTAGCAACCTTGCAAAAAGCATCAAGACTCGCTTTGCAAGCTACGAGTTTGATGAAGTGGCCAGCCTGGCCATGTTTCTTGACCCACGCTTTAAGGCCACTGTTCATCAAGCATCTGACCAGATGATTTGGCTGAAAGATCTTGTGTCAAGGCAGCTCCAGTCAGCTGACATGGAACACGGTACGGACACTGCCGTGCCAGCAACAACTTCGCGTCTTCTGGTGGCATCCAGTGTATGGAACGCTTTTGACCACCTTGTGATGAACAAGGAGAAGACACAGACGGAGTCCGCCCCTGAGAGAGAAATAATGGAATATGCGGAACAACCTCTTTTGGATAGGGGAAATGATCCTTGTGAATGGTGGCGGTCCATAGGCCACTTGAAGTATCCGTACGTGAGCACACTCGCCCAGAAGTACTTGGCCATCCCTGCCACCTCAGTTCCCAGTGAAAGAGCCTTTTCCACTGGTGGAAATGTTGTCACACCACATAGGGAGCGCCTTCTTTCTGAGCACGTGGAACAGTTAATTTTTCTGCATGACAATCTGTGAAGAGTGTACCACAACCTGTTGAGTGCAGCTTGAAGAAAGAGTTCTTGTAAAGGTGTAATAAAAACTATCGTAACCTCTTGTTTTGTGTCTTTTTTAAAGCTACACAATATTCGATATTCGATTCGATATTCGAAGACACTTTTCTGCCTTATTCGTATTCGATTCGTATTCGAAAATTTCAATATTCGCACACCCCTAATAAAAACCCTGATTATACAATGCTTGGGTGCACGTGGTCCGTCTCATACAATGGATGCTGGCGGGGATAAACCTGCATTTTTCCCACCTTTTATGTCGCTTTGTCCTGACCTGTATTTCTTGTTTTAGTGGCTTAAACTTAAAACAGCAGCAACAAAGAGCAGAAAGACAACACAGGACGAAGCGCAAATAACAATTGGTTTACTTACACATTTACATATGCTGCTTTACATATGCTACACATTTACATATGCCCCCTCCTCCACACAAAAACCTCACAAAAGAACAAGAACACCACCTTCGAGGCATCCAAACCAACACCTTTCCCCACCCAACTAGAGCCCGCATTCTGGCCCCCACCGTCTACTCCTCGGAATGCCGCTTCTGTGAGGTTTTGGGCACGCTTTACCACATAGTGTGGGTCTGCGATAAGAACCCCAACCTACCCCCCCTGAGCACTGGGCGAGAGCACTGTCCAGCTCGGACCCTGACGACCAGCTTTGGCTGGTGAAGAGAGCCCGAGAAGCCGGGCGGTCTCAAGGGGTCCTGGAATGAGGACTCTTCCCCAAGACGTTTATTCCTCCTCCTCCACCTCCTCTGTCATTGTCTGTTTTTCTTTTTTTGCGATACACGAAGTCGTGTTTTAAGAAATTTTTGTTTTTGTTTTTTGCAAACAAGCAGCGTATGTATACCATATTTATTCGCATAATCCTCCCACCCATAAAATTGCAGTGGCAAAAGTTGTCTCCTTGCGAAACCCTCGTGATGCACGCGCTCACCCCCACTCCATTTGGCGGAAAGTGTGGTGTATCCAGGCGCGCCAGCCTCATGAGTCATGGCAGCATGGCGATGGTACACAGAATAGGTGTTTTTTTTCGAAACTTGAGATTTCAGTGAGCGTTTGCAAATTACACGAGAACGCGTTAAATGTAGTAATTTAAAGAAGTTCGTAGCTCACCTGTTGCGTGAGACTGTCTATTAGGGCAGCACTCACTGTGGTCATACGACGCTTTTGCGCGGTCCCTTGAACGTTGTGCTGTCAGGGTTCCACTGTATGTAGTTAGGCCATCCATTGGGTCTCGTTGGTGCATGCATCCATATTTCGCCTCTTTTTCAGGTGGCTTGATAGGAGGCGTGCTGATGCACGCTTCACCGAGTGTCAAGATTCGTTCAGTTTCAGCAATTTCACGCAACAGCCGTGTTGTGCACTTCCTAATGCTGGGCGTATTTTCCAGGCCTGGCACACAGTCTTTGCAAAAGTCAAACAATGGCTTGCCAAGAAGCCTTCTGCATGTTTTCCCTGCCGCGCATTTTTGACATTGTTTGCGTGCTCCCCCAACCTATCGTTGTTGATGCATCCCAAAGTTTGGCCTACGTACACTGTTCTGCGCCTTTGGGGAATTTGAGCCCACGTTGCAGCAGGGTCAGTGGGTGTCCCTCTAAGGATTTGTCCGTGGCCGGGCTGTGATTCTCGCCTGACTGGGGTGGCGAGCCTTGTGAAGGGGCCCGCCAGGCGTGACGGGGCGGGCGCCGGCGTGCGCAGAGGCGGAGGCCGGCCGGGTGCAGCTGGCGGCGGAGTGTGGCCGCCTGCGTGCCGAGCACCAGGAGGAGCTGCAGGCCCAGCGCAGCCAGGCAGAGGCCACGCTGCTGCGGGAGAGCGCCTTCTGGAAGGCCAAGGTAGGGCCGGTGGTGTGAACGCTTCCAGCCCTCAAATACTGACTCAAACGATGCAGTAGCTGGTGCAGTTTCGAATCAGCCAGTGCTGCGTGGCAGAAAATGTCGGACATGTTTGACCTTAGGGAATGCAAACAGGCAGTAATACAGTGCAGAGCGCTTTAAATGCATGTCGCGGGAGCCACACAATAAGCGGTACCGCACTACAAAGAAAACATGCGCGAATCCCATCACATCGCAGTCTACCTTTCAGTCGTTCTTTGTTTATCATCACTCAAACGAAGGCCTCTTAAAAATAGCGCCGCAGCCTTCATTTCATCTTTTTTTTTCCAACAACAGCGGCTACTGCAGAGTTTACAAGCTGCTGCATGGGCTTACAAGCCGCGAGCGCTGTTTTAACTTCTTTGTGTTTGTGTTTTGAGGGAGCACGTCTAGGTTTTTTAGCGTCTACGAACGAATGCTGCGGGACAACAGGATAAGAACGCAAGTGGGATTTTCCTTCTTTTTTTCTTTTTTCCACCCCAGCTTGCGTTCGCCATGCCAAAGGCAGTTGTGTACGTACTACCAGCACAGCGTACAGCTGGGGGAAACCTTGGGCTTAACGGCTCGCTCTCTCCGGACGTTCAAAAAAGAAAAGGGCGGTTGCTTATCTGCACAACATCCGCACAGTGGAATCTCGATGGTGCCAATCCTGCAGGACCGCAGAAAATATTCTTATCATCCGAAATTCGTATGAACCAACACATTTAGCGCAAGAAAAAGTTTTTGTTTATTCCTTTTCTTACTTTCGTGCGAAGAAATCCGTGATGTTTCTCTGCTTTTTTTTTAACCTCCATGTCGCTGAGCAGTCCTTTCTGCAGGGGTGAGGCAGCTGTGCATATTGTGCAGCCTTGATACATTGCCGTTCTCCTGCACCATGCTGCTCCAAAAGCATGAGAATTGTGCCAGACTGCTCCAAAACAGGCTGAAAGGCAAGGATTTCAACGCTTATGTCAGTTTTGGTGGGATGAATCGCAAAGTTGACGACGGGGTATTTAAAGCACCCCAGGCTTTTTTTCTTGTGGACACGGGGTGATGACATCTTGGTATTGCTAGGTCGGCTGAACCCTCATCTTCTGCCTCCCGATCACTTCTTTTATTGTAGCTCATTTGCAAACACAGAAATGACAGAAAAAGAAAAACTGAGATGACGCAAGTGATAGCTTCTACAGCGTGATTGGCTCTCCAACTGAGGGGCGTGGCTATGGTAACAAAGAGCATGGCCACTGGGCGAAACAGCTTCTGCTTATGTAGTTGAGGCGCTGAGTGCGCTTAAGTTACACACTTAAAGGAGCCATGAAGAGAAAACAAAAATTTGTTTTATTCGAGAGATTAGGTGTTTCATAGTACCCTAAGCGCTTTCCCGAAAGCAAATGGTGCTTTATTCACTGAGAAATAAGGCAATTTAAGCCAAAATTTTAAATCTCCCGTTAAATTGCACATTTCTTGACGTGAACAATGGTGTCGTACGAGCCGGTCCATGAAACAGATACTTAGTATGTCGACTCCATATAGCACCCACACGCGGGAATCAAACAGCAATTGGAACTCGTGCCGAAACCGAGACGGTGGCCATTTTAAAAATACTAGTAAAACCTAGTGCACCCGCAGCCCTAGTCATGGAATCGCCTGATCCGGAGAACAAAACTCTCGCCGAGAAGCTCGGGCTTGCATTTAACAACCTCACATCACTTGAACGCTCAATGCTGGGTCATTCCATGCCAAAAGTCCCTGCCGTAAAATCGACCATCCAGGATTTGCTGAGTAAAAATTGTGGGTCATCCTCGCATGGCCCACAATGCTCCCTGAAAGTGTTTTTGTCCAAGAAAAAAAATTTGTTCTTTCTCTAGCGAGCCTTTTACCTCCAGGGTATAAAGCAAACTTACGTCTGTGAAAAAATTCATGAAAAAGTACCTTCTCTTACAATGGCCACCATTTTTTGTGACCATCATGTTGACGCCCTGGGCTGCTCTATGGCGCATTTTTAAACTATTTTTCACTTTTCTTAGCTGTGATTACGCCATTCAGAAAATACACGATGTCGAGCATTTTCAAACATTTTTAGCAAATACGAGCACATTCTCTCAGACAATGAAGCATTTGTGCCTGTATCTCAGCATTGTGGAAAATTGGTAAAAACTATATTTACACTGAAAAAAATCTCCTTTCTGGCCCGTATTCACCTTGAAATTACGCGTTGTTGAGGTCATAGTAAAAATATCAAATACAAGCCATTCACTAGCACAAATGATCGCAGTTTATTTCAGAAAGTGTAATCAGAACAGTTTTTGTTTTAGCAGAGAAAAAAAATTTTCATTTTGTACAGTGACACTACTTCACACCGTTGTTCCACAGAGTGTCTTCTCTGCACGGCATGCACCTGCCTGCATGAAACACGCGCGAGCCAGCGGGTTCGCGCTACAAGAATACCTTTCGCCGCAATGGTATTTGTAGCGTCAGTACAGGAAAAAGGAATAATTCGCGTGTTAGTGGGAAAAGCACAACGTGGAGCTAGCGGTGGTGCGCCCATTCCATGAGTACGGGTAACTCAACGGCTGTACATCAGATGTGCATTTAAAGCATCGGGTCATGCAATTCCCGCTAACGCATACAAATAAATTCGTTTAACTCGATGACTCCGCCGCTGTTTATTTCGTAATTTTCGGCATACTTAAAAGATACCACGTATAAAATACCCTGCTTATTTAAATACACGCCCATGTCCAGCTTGCCGTTGAGTTACCCGTACTCATGGAATGGGCGCACCACCGCTAGCTCCACGTTGTGCTTTTCCCACTAACACGCAAATTATTCCTCTTTCCTGTACTGACGCTACAAATACCATTGCGGCGAAAGGTATTCTTGTAGCGCGAACCCGCTGGCTCGCGCGTGTTTCATGCAGGCAGGTGCATGCCGTGCAGAGAAGACACTCTGTGGAACAACGGTGTGAAGTAGTGTCACTGTACAAAATGAAAATTTTTTTTCTCTGCTAAAACAAAAACTGTTCTGATTAAACTTTCTGAAATAAACTGCGATCATTTGTGCTAGTGAATGGCTTGTATTTGATATTTTTACTATGACCTCAACAACGCGTAATTTCAAGGTGAATACGGGCCAGAAAGGAGATTTTTTTCAGTGTAAATATAGTTTTTACCAATTTTCCACAATGCTGAGATACAGGCACAAATGCTTCATTGGCTGAGAGAATGTGCTCGTATTTGCTAAAAATGTTTGAAAATGCTCGACATCGTGTATTTTCTGAATGGCGTAATCACAGCAAAGAAAAGTGAAAAATAGTTTAAAAATGCGCCATAGAGCAGCCCAGGGCTCTATTCACTTTTTACAGCGTTGCACTGTGTCTTCTTTAAAAGGTGTTTCTATGACGCCAAAATGTGTGGCTATTCAATTCCTAAAGCACCGCGAGCCTGACAACGCTCACCGTACACCTGACATATGTCCTGCCCATTCATAAAGTACACAGAGAACTCTGCCCATATCCATTAGACTACAAAGGATTCATGGGCTTCTAGTAATGTATAACATTAGCAGCAGTAAGAACACCATTGACAGGAAATTAAATACCACCCAGCGCTCCCAAAATGTATAAAAAAATTCGAGAACTCTCTAAAAACTCGTAAGCACAGCTGCGCCGCTTTCCGTAATTTTAATTTGTTTTCCTTTCGACCAATAATCTACATTTACACCCTTACAGTTACTAAAAGTGTAACGTCATCAATTATGGGATTTTTGACGATACAGGGTGTTACACGGTCGGTGGTTTCGTGATTTCTTTGTGTTTGCAGGTTTGTATTCTGGGCAAGCAGCCGTGGTCGTGACAATGTGTGGCAAGATTGCTGCCAGTACCCGTTGTTAGTGTGTTTGCATGCTCGCGGAGACGATTGTTCAAACAGCGCCCGTACTGACCAATGAAGGTCTTCCCACAGGACAAAGAAACTTCATACGCAACGGAGCACCTACATTCTGCATACGGTTTTGTGTGGCCTATTTCGCGGAAGGTGCCCCTTGGCTCATTTATGTTCACTCGCCTACGAAGGCCACCCAGTCTGTGTGGTGCGGAAAACACTACTCCTACACCAGCGCGACCCGCTACCTTTTTCATCATGTGCGAAACCCCGTGCACATAGGGAACGACAGCGATTTTCGCCGGCCTGTCCTTCAGCGATCCAGCTTCGCTGCATTTGCGAAATTGCCCTAGCAACACTTCAGCTAAGTCACGTAGCAAGGCCAGTGGGAAGCCTGCCGACAAGAGCCTCACAACCTGCGAATCCACGATACGCGTGTTGCAAGAACGTATAAGGGTCAGTGTGAGCGTGAAATCTATGTAGCCTACCTCATTCATAAGGCAGGCGGCGATTATGTGAGTAAGCCGTCCATTGAATTACTAAGTAAGGAAATCCGCTATCTGGATTCATAAAAAGCTTGACTGTTCAGGATTGCCTTCCTTGCCTCCCGCCTCTGGCCACGTCTCATATGAGCGTTCCTACCACTTAATCAATGCACGTGTATCGATCTTATGTTTTGAGTGCAATGTTCGATGCACTTCTTCTTTTTATCGTGTTTCCTTCTCGCCTCCCTTTCTTCGGTATATTTCGCAAGCCGCCATCGCCTTGTGTCGTCGTTTCCTTGTCCCGTCTGTTTGCGCTGTTTTGAATTTCACTATGCACCAACTAGCCCAAACCACCGTTCTAACCCAAGCTACAGTGGCAGTGGTGGCTAGTGGGGGCTTACTGAGTGCTTTGAAAGGCAACCGTGGTGAGCCCGACGAGGAATGGAGAGGAGGACGACAGGAGTGAGAGTAGGGTGCGAGCATCCCGTATGGGAGGAATCAAGGGCAACTAGTGGACATAGGGGCATGTAGTGAGGAGCATCAACATCTGCACTACAAGTGGAGGGATGAAATTTGAGGCAGAGAATGGACTTGAGCAGCGCAGGCTGGAGGAACGCTGGAGGGGAGAGGCGTTCCTACTCCTGCAGCAGCAGCAGCAGACACAACAGTACTAGTTCTGCCATGTTGGTGCTGGGTTGCACTTGTCCCGTGTTTCTGTTTCATTTTCTGCTGCTGCTGCTGCCTTTACTTGGCCCCACTCCGGGAGGCGCTGGGAGGGGGAGCTGTTCCCAGGTCCCGATGGAGCCCCCCCCTGCGTGCAGGTGACCCTGTGCGAGTCGGAGGCGCGCGCGTGCCGCGTGGAGCGGGAGCAGCTGGAGGCCCAGCTGGGGGAGCTGCGGGAGTGCCTGTCGGACGAGCGGCAGGCCCACCAGGCCCAGGCGCGGGCCCTGCAGCAGCAGCGCACCGAGGAGCAGGCCGAGGCACAGCGCCGCCTGCTGCACGAGGGCCAGGGGCTGCACCGCACGCGGCTGGCCCTCAGCACGGCGCAGGGGCGCCTCTCCGCCCTCGAGGCGCACCTGGGTGCCCTGGCCGGTGAGGAGGGGGCCCTGAACAGCTTGTTGTGGGCGCGTCTGTGTTTAGGGCACTGCAAAAAACAGCTGTGGCTTGGTAGAGTGCTCGAATGCCAACAAAAGCTACCCGGGGATACAGCTCTGCGCACTTCCTGACGCTCTTACGGGCGTCACCACGGTCACCTCCGAACACGTCAGGCACAAGTGTCACCCCATATAGACTGGCACAGTACAATGAATGTGGCTTCACTTCGAACATATGTATACGCGTAGGAAAATCTGTCTCGGGGATGGGATTATCCCAATAGCTGACTACCACTTGTGTGTTTAACGGGAATATAAGCCACACAAAAATGTTATGCATAGCGCAAGGCTCTGTGTCGTTAAGTATGTGCATGCTTACGCCTTATAGCAAGAACCAAGCTAATGAAACCATGGAATAATGATTGGTCTGCAAGTCGCGATAAAACTGAATAGCTCGTACGGGAACAAAAGAAAACCAGTGCAGTTTCAGAAATGCTAAAGACGTTCGTTTAAACAAAATACAAGTTTGTTTTATTCGAAAGATTTCGGGTTTTATAGTGCTCCTAACGCTTGGCCGGCAGCAAATGATGCCGCATTCACTGAGAAATTAATCAATTTAAGTTAAAATTTTGATTCTCCCGCCAAATTGTGCATTTTCGGGTTGTCAGCAATGAAGTCTTAAGCGCCTGTATACAAATGTACTTGCACTGCGTGATTCGGCTGCAGCGCTGCTTGCCGTCAGTGTTCCCAGATGGCGCTACCATACTCATGCACGGACCAATGTCTGCCGTTGCTTTGTTTTTTGACCGTATTGGCACCTGGCTTGTTTTTGTTACTGTAGAAAGTAATTGTTTTGTGAAACATGGAATATCCTCAACAAACAAGGTCACGTAGGACAACATCACTTACGCCAATCAGCTGGTGCGGGTAAGACAACTCGAAAGTGGCGGACTGCTGTGCAGCTAAAACAAGCGTAGTACACGCTGTACCAACAACAGTACGCTTTGGTACTTCTATGTTTATGTGTGCTTTCGTAACTTCCACTGTTTATCCCGCCATTCTTACCACTATAAAAGAATGAGCACTAAATTTAACCGCAAATAGCTCGTTCGGCAAGCTTGTAAGCTCTGCCTAATTTGCATTTGCTTTTGCTGGCCTCTCCCATTCACACAGCAGGGCACATGACATCATGGGCTCTGATGTCACGGGAAATGAGCTAGTGGGTTGCATGGCCATTCCCTTTTCTCCTAACTACCGTATTTATTCGAATCTAGGCCGGCCCCGATTCTAAGCCGACCCCCGAAAGTCCGAAGGCGCGAAAAAAAAAAAAACTTACCTCGAAGGTAGGCCGAACAAAAAGGCGAGGTCAGCGTTCACAAAAAGAAAACACGTTTATTGAACATGAAGATGCGGAGCTGGAACTCAATCAGTTTCTCTTCAAAATCACCGGGCAACTTCTGGGCGATTGAGGTTCGACGACGGAGGCTAAAGCCGAAGTGCTTCATGAATTTCTGTAGCCAGCCCCGACTGGCTTTGAGGTGTGCTCGCGATAAGCCTCGTTCCCTTAAAAGCTCCCTTGCTTTTGCCTGGAGCACTTCCGTCGTTACTGGAAGGGCAGCTGCTCGCTGCGTCTGAACCACGACCGGCCGGTCGTGGTCTGAACGAAGTCAGCCAATGCCATCTTCATTTCATGGTGACGGCATTCTCGTGGTCCGGTGATTGCCAACCTCGTTGCGGCGCACGCAATATCCTCTCCCGTTGCGTCCTCCAACGATGGACATTTTTTTCATCCACGCCGAAGTCCCGCCCGGCTTGAACGTTCGACGACAACTCCGCAGCTAAAACAACTTTTCTTTTAAAACGCGCTATCAAAACCAAACGCCACACAGCACGCAGGTCACTATCTGCACAATTCAAAATGGCGGCCTATGGCCCTTAATGGCTACTGGCTCGTCTAGTAATGGCTACAATACTTTCTTTTCTGGGTGGCGCTAGCTGTGCACCACTTCACTTGGAAATTGGCGCGTATTTCAAAATCCTCGAATCCAAGCCGACCCTGGAGTTTGATATATCAGTATTTCAAAAAAACTATCGGCTTAGATTCGAATAAATACGGTATGTAGCTTATTTGAGCGACGTTTAAGTTGCAAGTGGTGTCAGCATGATTCTAACGAGGCAATCTTTCGAATGAACCAAACTTGTGTTTTGTCTTCATGTCCCCTTTAAGCCAGGACTCATCATACCCAACTGGATGCGAAATGCTCTGCTATTTAGCAGGACGTAGGGGGAGGGGCAGGGGGATACTTTACTACGGTTGCGTCCGAATGCAGAACGACATCAAGGAATTAACATTTTAGTAATCACACGCACAGGCTGCGTGTTTTCTGTTTTTGTTTTTTCAACTTTAACAAACAGCTAGGGTTGCCACCTTTCCCCGAAAAAAAAACCGGCCCCGCAAGGGGGGGGTATATAGAATATTTAATTTGTGTAGAGAGAAGACGCCATGTTTTTGACATGTAGTGCCATTTATTGTAGCGTTTTCTTAGAGAGGAGTCAGCATAACCATTGTACTGATAGTGATTCAGAGCTAGGTTATTGCTCTGTATGTACTTCACTGAAATGTAACCGCAATTGCTGACTGCGGCGGCACCATTCGGTTGTTTTCTTCCTCCCTTAGGTCCCCCTCCATCTCAAGCAGCGCGCTCGCCCACGTATTTTTAGTGCTCGTGTGTCTTTGCGCAACTTGTCGACACATATTTATCGTCTTAGTTGTTGAATTGACGCCTATAAAATGCCAAAATGGACATAATCACGGTGCAAAGGCCAAAAAACCAGCCAATGACGGCCGGTTTTAAGTATGGACTGGAAACCGGCCCGCTGTTTAAAAAAACGGTCGGGCTGGTCCAAAACCGGGCAGGTGGCAACCCTACAAACAGCTGATTACTCGGTGGATGCATTTTTTGATGTACAGGGCAGGGAGTTCACAAAGGATAAAAGGTGTTGTTGGAAGAGTGTGGTATCTGACAAGGTGTTCAGGTTTTAGTTTGTGCTAGTTTCTGCAGGTTCCCTGTGTCACATGGTGGTGTTTTGAAGAAGCATTTAGTCGTGGACGCAGCATAGTCTATGAGCCCGTCGCCACACTGCTCCCAGTGGGTATACGTAGCAATTGACGAATGTTTGCAGGCGCTCGTCTCTGGATGAGACGACGCAGCATTAAATTCTTTGTCGTGTGCTCATCCCTGGGCATAAATTTGTGTTATCCGCCCTACTTATTTTGTACACTGTTCATGCAATTTATGCCACATTGGCTTGTCTGGTGTAGTGATCAATATCACAGGTATGATATTGGCAAGCGTAACTAGCGTGCTGTCAGGTATGAGTGCTCCACTAGATTATGTAGGTGCACAATTTACATCATAGTGTATAGCTGTGGCATGACCATCTCAGGAAACACTGCTTATGGAAACACAGGTAGTAAATTTCAGGGCAGTGAAAAAACAATCAGCTTCATGCATAGGCTGGCTTCGCGACGCTGGTCTCTGACACAGACGTGGTGCTCATACAGCCTGAATGTACCACACTGAGATCGCGTCAGAAACGTTTTCACTCTCGTAAATACACCACATTTGGGAACAGAGCAAATTCTTCACTTTGTTTTGTATTTCGAACGCATACAAATGATGAATCTCAGTCGTGAACGTGCCCAAAAAGCAGCAGCGAGAGTGGGAAGCGGGCTGGAGCATCTGCTTTCGAAACGGGCCGCTGGGGGGATTTCAGTGGGGCCCTCTACAGGCAGCGCCCAAGACATGCATTTGGCCTAGTAGTGCCCCCGGCTTAGCCACTTGATCCCTGCCACTTGATGCGCCTTGCAGCTGCGTTTCCTGCCTGTTGTACGTCCTCATTAGGGTGCGCACTCATTTGTTAGCAGAGCGGAATTTTTTTGGCATTTTCTACGCCTGTGTGTACACTCATTTTTGCTTTGAGAGCTAATAACAATTTTGGTTAGATATTTGCTGTTTGAAGCCAATACTGTGCAGTTCAACACAAAAGGGATTTTTGATCTCTTGAGTAAGCATTCCGTATTGGTGTAGAGGCCCGGCCGCTTTGTTAGGTGGCCACCACATTACGACTGTTCTGTTTGCATCGAGGGTAGTACTTCTTGCTTTTGGCTCGGCAAGCATTTGCGTGCATCATCTCTTTCTGCGGGCCACTCCCGCAGCACCCGCCACACAATAGCTGGTACAGAAGGGCGGGAAATAGGGTCACCTGGGAGCTTGATTTAAACTTCTGTATGGCACAGAACAGCCACAGCAACGAGCCTAAATCGTACAAGTGCACGAATATTAGAAAATTTTGAAATATTTATTGGGGTGTGTGTGAATATTGAAATTTTCAAATGCAAATTGAATACGAATAAAACAAAGAACTGTCTTCGAATATTGAATCATATATTGTATATGGGCGCAGTATTACAAAGGTTACAAGGGGCTAGTTGCCCTTTCAAAATGAATTGTTCAAACTGCATTTGAGTACGTTTACTTGTAGTAACACACTCATTACAAATTATCGTGCAGAATAAGGAATTAACTTCCTCACATGTTTCGCAAGTGTGCACTTCTTGTGCACAACAACAATCACGCCAAGGGAAAGAAAAGAAGAAAAAGCCGAGGAGTTTTCAGGGTGCAGGCTGTTGCAGACGGGTGCAAGGAATTAATTTTATTTTGTGCTAGGACGGCCCGTGCCAGCCACGAGTTGCGACGTACGGTTTGGCCACGTTTACAGATGCACAGCGAGAGAGGCACAGCGAAGCCAGTTTCTGCCTTGCGTCAAGGTCGTGGCTGTTCTGGGAACTGGCAGTAAAATCACCGTGCTGTCTTGCTGCGGGGCACTGCTGGGCAATCCAGCTACGCAAACAATGCCTATGGCAAACCAAGCATTTGGGCCGCCCTTCAAAACTCAGAAAAGTAAAAATGATCGGGCCTTGCTGTGTAGAAAAAGGCGCTCTGCCATCTGGGCGAACAAGCAGGGGCTCTGCTGCCTGCAGTCTCACTTTACCCTTTGCCGACACGACAAGGCAAAAGCAAGGCCTGGGGAGACCCCCACCCCGCACACCACGCCTGGCAGATAAGACGCCTGCATCCTCGAGGTGGACATTTTTTTGCTGGTGCATGCATACACGGAGGGCTGTGCGCACCTTGGTGCTGCGGCAGTGTGCAATACTTTGCGGGCAGTATGTGGGTGCCTTGCTTCAGGGTGAAAGGGTAAACATTGGTGGCATTTTTCTCCACTTCAGTACTGGCGCGTGTCGTGCGTTATTTGATGCTTTACAGCTTTACTAGCACAAACATACAATCATGGTTGTGCCATTGCGTTGATAGCGATAAGCAAGCACTACCACTGTCTGGTGGTACTGGTGTCTAACACGCATGCGATTTTGGTGTGTGCCTTCTCTTGGGGGAAAAAAAAGAAAAGAGCGAGTTAGAAGAAATTATGCACATGCTTAGAAAAATGAGTGCCATGCATGTGGTACTGCCCAGCCAACTCCTAACAAACACATTGGGAAACAGAAATCAGTTTGTTATAATTCATTTTTTGCCATATTTGAACGTCTGTAGACTGCTTTGAACGCATGTCGTGGGAGCTGCAAAAATCCACACTATAAGCAAAGCGCACGCGCATCCAATTACTCCGCAATCCACCTTTCGATGGTTCTTTATCATCACTCAAATGAAAGCCTCTTAAAAATAGTGGCGCAGTCTTTATTTCATCTTTTTTTTTTTTTCGCATCAGACGCTGCTGCAGTTTAAGAGCTACCACTGCACGATCTCACAAACCGCGGGCACTGCTTTAGCTTCTTTGTGTTGATGTTTTGAGGAAGCATGTCTACGCTGCGTAGCGTCTATGAATGGGTGCTGCGGGACAATGTGATAAGAACGCAAGTGGGGGTTTCTTTTTTTCCACCCCAGATTGCAATCGCCATGCTGAAGGCGGTTGCTTATCAGTACAGTGTACAGGTGGGGGGAGCCTTCAGTGTCGCTGCTTGCTATCTCCAGATGCTCAAAATGGGAAAGGGTGACTGCCTCTCTGCACAACATCATTATAGAAGCGACTTACCGCGGGAGGAGGGAGGGAACAAGGGGCTCGCCATCTTTCGAGGTGCGTCAAGCAAGGGCAGTTGTGGTTATCACGTGTGAGCAAACGGAACATGCGAACTAAAGGGGGGGGGTTGTAAAACATCTTTATTGGTGCCTGTTTTTTTCTTTTCTATTGGAGCGCAGGGAGCGCAGTGTCAGCGTTACTATTTTGAGGCCACATTGACAACCTGTAGGGGCAATGCGTGCACGCTCTGGTTGGGGCTTGTGCCAGCAGGCTTGAGCCTCTGTGCTTTGCTGGCCCTCGTGCGTGACGTGTGGTGGTGGGAGCATGGGAGGGAAAATGGATGCCAGGTTTGTCCCGAGACAGAGTCTAGGGTCGTCAACTGTGTGAGGCCTTTGTGAAGCGGCTGCTGGAAGAGTGGGCTTCAGCGGCAGGCATGCCTTCAGAGTGCAAACGGACATGCTCGTGCCCCATGCAGAGACGCGCCAGCGGTCGGAGGCGGTGCTGTGCTCGCTGCTGAGCGCCCTGCGGTGTGCCCTCGGGGTGGCCCCCCCGCCCCCGGACGGCAGTGCCGAGGCGGAGGAGGAGCAGCAGTTGGTGGTGGCCGCAGTGCAGGGGCTCGTCAGTCGGGTGGCCGCCCTGGCCAAGGACAAGGTTCCTCCTCTCTCCTCTCTCTCTGGCGGGAAAGGGGCCGTGCGGGGAAAGGTAGGGCTGTGCAGATAACAAAATTGAAGGGGCACCGTGATTTGTTCATTATAGCCAATAACCATTATAACCGTAGCGGGCATTTATGCACATAGTGGGCACTGTACTCGCCCAAAACAAATACTAGCGGGTGAAACTGCATCATGCCGCATGGCAGTACACAACAAAGTAACCGCATTCCGAAGATAAAAAGGGACATTCACGCACCTACTTTGTTGCAGTTCAAAACACGTAACTCGTATGTCAAACAGGCTTAGCTGGAAAGAAGTTCGTAATTGGACGTTGATGCATCTTTCTGATGCACCTCGCTCAACTTCGGGCTTGAGGTGACGGCTTTTGTCATAACCGCCTTCTTGTCTAGCATTTTTCTCTTTTGCTTCCCACCGGACGCATTCATGCTGCTCGAATCCGCGATAGAAAATATGGCTGAAGCAGTAAAAAGAAAGAAAGAAAAGGAAAGAGACACGCACACAACTTCAACAACGCGGCACACGTCAGCGAGTGACAACAGTTGCAGGCGAGTGTGCGGCGGCCGTTCGTGCCGCGTGCATTGGCTGTGTGCCGTGCGCAGCAACAAAAGAGTGGGAATGGCTTCGCGGGCGTGGCGGACAGATGGCGCGCCATCCGGCGTTGCGTGCGTTGCAGGAGTGTGCAAGGCTGGGGTTTCGGACTGCTAAAAATACGATTCTCACCTTGTGCACCACCTCAAAATCCGTATTGCGCATTGCCATTTGGCTCAAAATTTTATTTTCTAAACGAAGTTTGTTCATTACATCCTGCAACGTGCAAATTTTACCTCGTTAAAATGAGGTTCTACATGCATTGGTTTCTATGGAGACTTTCGAGGGGAAGTACGATTTGCTCGTTTTGGCCCGTCTCGTTATAGCGATGCTTAACTGTAGTGCCTTTTAGAGCGAATATCGAATGGATATTCAACTCTCCTCAATGTCCGCATGTGAGGGCATTGACGGCAAAGAGTTGAGGCGTGAGCTGTGGCGCTCTGAAGGAATGGACCACCATCCCCAGTGGCCAGTCCACTCAACGTCCCCACCAGGGAGGAAAGTGCACAGCAGAGACGAGAGTATTCGTGGTGACAGCGACTGCCAAAGCACTCACACTCACAGTGTGACCAGCCAGCCGTGGTCAAGCTCCGGGGCAGGGAACTCCGGAAGCTCTCTCGCCAGAAGAAACTTTAGTACCCCCGTCCCCTGCTTCATACTATGGCGCATGCTATTATCTAAACCCCTTCTTTCAAATGATTGGGCCCCAAAAAGGGCCTGCGCTGAAGCAATCTTCAAACCCCTACCCAGCCTTGTTTTCGCAAACCCAGACAACTTTCCTCGCTTCCTAGTCGTGCGGACTGTCTGCAAAACAACCTGTATAACTTTGAAATCTGTCTTCCTAATCGCCAAGCTCATTGAAAGTGTGGTCGGAAAAAACTACAACGCAAAGAAACTCGCATCAGGTGACAGGCTTATTGAGGTTTGAACTGAAGAACAGTCTGCTAATCTTCTGAAACAAACAAACATAGGCGACCTATAAATCACTGTAACACCTCACTGAGCCCTCAACAGCTGCCAAGGTGTCCTCTCAGAAACTTAACTCGTGAATAAAACTGAGGCAGATACTCTTGAAGGCTTGTGTGAGCAAGGAGTGACTTCCATTAGACGCATCGCAATGAGGCGCGATGGAAATTAAATTAAGACCAAACATGTCATCTTGACATTTGATCATAGTACAGGCCCAAAATCGGTTAAAGCAGGCTTCCTGCAGTGTCAGATAAGGGCTCACATCTCAAACCCGCGATGGTGCTTCAAATGTCAGTGGTACGAGTACAGTGGCAGCAACTGTCGAAGACAAAACACAAGTTCAAATTGCTCAAGGCATGGCCACCACACAATCCGCTGTTGTAACTGCGATAGGTCCCTGTGTATTCCCCTTCCAGCAAAAAATTCAAAAATGAGAAAGAAATAACCAACCCAAAAGCCTCTCTTACCCAGAGGCATGGAAAAAATATCAGTGCTTCCCTCAGGAAGTTACGCTGACGCTGCTCATCGGGGGGTGGGGCGGCGCCAGGTTTCAGTGGCAACCGAGTGCAGCAACGCTGACCTCATCCCTCCTCCCACTGGGCTGGCTTCGGCTGCCATGTCCCACAGCCTGTGGATTCCACAGTGGCTGAGGTGGCAACGAACACCGTGGGCTAGGCTGGGTAGTCTGCTGCACCTTAAACTAGGTACAGCTTGGTGGCAGCGCTAGCAATTGGCACTCTACATGGCGATGGTAGCTGCTACTGCGCTTGGGGAAAGAACACACAGTGTTTCACGCAAGAGTTGCGGCGCTGTTACTTTACCCGAGTTTGTAATACTGATGTTCCTCGACTATGAAAAAGAAAAATTGCGCGCATTATTCTGAAATATGCACTATACTGAAATTTGTAGTTCCGAAATATTTTTGCAGTGGAAATATAGGCAATCTGGCGGGGATTTTGAAAATGTTCCTAAATGTGATAAATTCGTCAGTTTGGGTAAGGAGATTTGGCTGTGTAAGGGTTTAAATAAGTTCTTAGCCCACCTGTCTTGTGATACTGTCTACAAGGGCGGCATTTACCCGTACCCTGGTCATACAAAGCTTTTGCACGGTCCCTTGAAAGTCGTATTATCGGGGTCCCACTGTAATCGAAGTATTCGTAAAGGTACTATGCGATTGGTATTTGAGTATTCGCACAGCCCTAGGGAAGAGTAAAGAGAATCGGCACAGCACGTGTGTATGCAAATGAGGTAATACACGAGTTGTTTCTTCTTCTTATGGAAGAGCAGGAGCTGCGGTGCATGTGGGAACGGGGACATTGCCAGTCGGACCGCCGGTGCTGCTCAGGAAGGACGACTTGCGGTGGACACCGAGCGAGCGAGCCGTCAGACAGCGCTGCAAGATGGGCAGGGAGATTGGCACAGGGGGAGCTTTGTCACTCGGCTCGCGTAACACCCTCGGGGGCCACTTGGCCTGCTGGGACGAGAGACAGAAAGAGGCTTACTGTTATTCATGGGGCCGTCTTAGCTGGCATGGTGTGCGGCCTGCGTTTTTTGTGGCATCAGCTTGTGCAGCTCAGCACGGCTGCCAGATGTTCTGGTTAAATGACTGCCGTCAGAATGGGGCACCCTTCCGGTGGCACAGTGTCTTACTTCTTACTTCATGTCAAGTTTGCGCTGACTATCGCTTTACGTGACCCAAACACCAACGTGTGCCTCTCCAGAGTCGGAATGGGTATCACTTTTTGTGCAGACATCCCTGTGGCGCACAGCTCACTTGACTTGTACGCTTGGATTGACCGTGTGCACTGCTGGGAGATGGATGGAAAAGCTGAAGCATCACTGCATGTTGTCAGAACTGTGCTTGTGCTGAAAAAAGAAAAGAGGGGCCAAATTTCACTCTTCCCCACAGAAAACCTCGCATTCACAGGGTCAACTCTGTGTGACTATGCTAGATGCCAATGAAACGCTGGTGCCCACTGGCTGGCAGCGAGTTTTGCTGGGCTGGTATCCTGTGGGTGTGGCACAGCGGGGTTTGTTTATTTGTGCACTTGTCCTTTTCATGCTGGGTACATTGTACTAGCGCTAAGGACGGAAGGAAGGAAGCCACAGGCTAGGTTTCCTCTCTTGTGTGTTCCATCCTTAGCGTCAGTACAATGTACTTTGACCAACTAGCTCAACTTTCCGTCCTGAAAGGTATTTTTCATGTAGGGCACCGGTGCGAATGATTTGCCCAACAGATGCCGTTGTAGCCATTGAACAACGAGAGTGGCCAATCAGTTGGGGCATCCATAGGCTTTGGTACCACATATCGCGAGGGAGCACGCCAGCCGATCACCTGGGAGGGTGGTGGGGCAGGTGGCCCTGACAGCAGCGTGTGCAGGAGGCGCTGGAGGCGGAGGCGGACCAGTGGGGCCGAGAGCAGCGGAGCCTGCGTGCGCAGCTGGCCAGCTCCGCGGGGGAACTGCAGAGGGCCACGGCCGCCCGGGACAGGCTCAGCACGGGTGAGCACCAACGGGGGCAGGAGGAGGAGGAGGAGGAGGAGGCTGCCGTGCCACAGGGGAGAGGGTGCGCACGGGCCGTTCCCCTTGGAGTGCACACTGGCACAGGGTGTCATCTTGCATGGTTGCAGAGAAATCTGAACACTGAATGCCAAGACTTTCGGTAGTACAAGAAGGGAGTGTTCTAATTCAAATGGTACTCGTGCCCAAGTGGCACTTTGCAAATATAGTGCTGGGTGTGATATCTGAACATCCCCAACAGAACTCTACCTGATTGGGTGAAACTTGAGGGAGAGGCAAGTACACCAACCAAGGGCTTTTATTGAAAGCGTTCCCAACATTTCCGAGCCTGCTGGGCTCTCACAAATGCTGCGACCCCATTTTGTGAGGATTTGGCTAGGGATGGGCGAATATAGATTTTGAGGTTCGAAGCGAATTCGAAGCGAATAGTGATTTGGTCGAATAATTTCGAATCGAATAGTTCGAATAGTACACATTGCAAATCACAAAGACAAATGAGCAACTTGTGACCTGACTAATGTACACAATTTTTTCTAATAATTAGAACTCACGTAGGCACAGCATTGTGTAAAACTATACCAGTTGAACATTTATTGCAAAATCTTACACACAGCTTTCCTTTGCTGTATTCACAAGTTTTCATGAAGAAATGCCTGTTGCGCCACATGCTCTAGGTGCAGCAGTTTCCGCCGGCTGCTCATTCACAAGTTTGAGCACCGCCTAGAAACTCGCAGAGTTAAGCGCCGCCTAGAAGCTCCGCTAAAAAAAGAAGTATTGTAGCCACTAGTATCCTCGGCCGTAGCCAAGCAAAGCGCGGGTCTATTCGATTCAGCCTGCACCTCTTGAACCAGTTCACAGCGGTGCAAAGTGGGTTCCGCCATCGGTGGAACCAGCCCTGCACTTTTTTCGTCTGCTTCTGCACCTCCTCGGCAGGAAGTGCAGGCGAAGCCATGAACTCGTCCTGCACCCGTCGGCACCACCGGTGAATCGAACGGCGCGGTTCAGGTGCCGCGAGCTGCACCACTGAAACGAACGGCGAAGTGCCGCACCGCCTGAACTGGTTCACGTGGTGCAGGTGAAACTAATAGACCCGCGGTGGCTGGCCGCCATTTTGAATAGGCTCGCTTAGTGCGGCGTACTGCCGCACTGAGCGAGCCTATTCAAAATGGCGGCATGCCTATTCAAAATGGCGGCCTGTACAAGTCTGCTGGCTTGGTGCTGCTATGTTCAGAGCGGTGTCGTTTCAGTGCCGCCTTTTTTTTTTAACCTAAAGTGTGCTGGCGGCCGAGGGCTTCGTCGAACCTCTAGGCAAGGCAGCAACTCGGCAGTGCCGGCACTGATAACAGAAATGTCCGCGTTGGTGGGTCTTGAGCCAAGCCTGGGGTAACTCTCGGAAAGCTTGACCGAAAGGCTTGGCTTTTAGCTGCCTATTCGGGAGCATCGAATAATTCGAAAATATCGAATACCTGCATTCGGATCGAAGCGAATAACGAATAGAGAGCTATTCGATCGAATATTCGACAATACCGAATACCGTATTTACCCGATTCTAACGCGCACATTTTTCCCGAAAAAATTGGCCGAAAAATCGCACGCGCGTTAGAATCGGATACAAAACCGAAACTGCCGAAAAAGCGTAAATTTCGTCCCACCCATCGCCAGCGCCATCTCAAGATGGCGCCAAAGCTTTTAGCAACGACTTTTCGGACGCACCAAGCCTTGGCGCCTAGGCTTTTCTATTGGCGTTCACACAAATCGTCAAATCGTTTCACTTGCGCGCTTGATAACAGCAATGGCAGTAGCGGCTCCCACGCGTTCAAAACGAGCGGTCGGCTGAAGCGTGCACCTCTGGAGAAGCTCTCGGGATGGGCGTGCGAGGCGTGGGCCACGATCCCATAGACCATGGTTGAACGTTCGTTCAGAAGTGTGGCATCGCGGACGCGCTTGAAGGCACCGAGGCCGAGATATTATGGTCAGCGGAGAGCGACGAGGAGTGAGATGAGTGAGATTACTTCGGGAAATAAATCGCCCGTTTCTCTCGCATTGGTTTGTCTGGGCCACAAAGTCCCGTGCGCGTTGCAATCGGAGGTGCAAGTTTCTTCGGTTTTTTTGCCAGGAAAATCGGGTGCGCGTTAGAATAGGGGGCGCGTTAGAATCGGGTAAATACGGTATTCGCCCATCCCTAGATTTGGCTCTTTGCCAGCAAGATCGCTGTTGAAATGTTGTACAGTTGAACCTCGGTATAACGAACTCCGATTTAACGAAATTCGCGATATGACAAATTTTTTCTATCGAAATATGTCCAAATGCTTGTATTTTTATCTCGATTTTACTAATTTCGTGCGGCGCTTCCGATTTAGCGAAGTCACGGCAAGAAAGCAAGAACGAGATTTCAGTTGAAGCATGGTTCAAACCATGCTTCTCAGAGCCTGCATTGAAAACGCTTTGTACTGGTATTAACTCTTAAAATACTAAAGCGAAAGAAAAACGGTGAAAGCTACGGTTGAAAACAATTCGAAGTGATAAAAGGATCTGCTCAAGCTGCTAGCGTTCATAGACGACTTAAGAGTGACCCCACTATTTTGACGTCTCCGTCGACGCCTATGCCAGTGCTGCTGAAGCCTACTTCGAGCTTTTTTTTTTTCTTTACGCCTCCTTGCTCATAGTGCTGCTGCCCTAGGTTGTGCTCACTGATACCCACATTAATATTTTGTCCGTGCATCATTAGGTGAATCTTGTTAGCAGCGTGAGCACTCCAAGAAAAAGAAAAGTGCTCTGAGGAAGTGCCGGTGAAACCGACAGCCGCCATAGTGATGGATGCCATGGACGTTCTGCAGAGGCACGCAGGCGGCGTTGCTCAGGCGAACGTTTAAGAGTCAGCCTTGTTGTTAGCGCTGTCAGCATACGAGCTTCACGTAAAGCCGGCCCCGGTCAAGAAACACCAAGCACTGCTTACGGGCTTCTTTACTATGGCCTGAACATGAGTGCTGGTGGCAATAAATTGCTCTTTTTGTACGTGGCCATCTTCATTTCACCCTGCGATGCGGAGAAATCGGTTTCTTTAGGGCTCAGCGGCCGTAAAACTAATTCCTTTATAGAATTTGGCCGTAAGATATTTAATGTAAGCTTTCCGCTTTAGCGGGCGCACGTAAGTGCTGCTCCACACAGTGAAGTGGTTCCCGAGTACTCCACTCAACTCACGATCATGGCTCTATCTCGAGTGTCGTGGTCGCATCACGCGCCCATACTGCAGTGCTTTTGTACATAAAAAAGTCACTCAAAGATTTCATAGCACCTGTCCACTGTCGTCCCATCGCGCCTAAGCTTACCACTGAATGGACAAAAAGAGGCGTAACTTCAAACCAGCACCTCGCCGAGGTGAAGTTCACGGGGCACGGACGCGGGTTCGATTGACTGACAGCGGCATTTAGTAGCGACCGAAATGAAAAAAAGAAAACAAAGTGGAAACCTAGTGAGGCCTGCTATCATATTTAATTAGGCGTTGCGGAAAAAGCACCGGTTTTACGATGACACATGAACTATCGTCGGCTATCCGAATTCCATGGCCTAAGTGTTAAAATTCTCAATTCACACAATTTTCGCAATTGGTTTTAGTAGAAGTTTCGCTTTAAGTGGAGAGGTAACTGCATTGCAGTTGTTTCTGGGCAATGGGCAAGGTTGTGAAACCTTAATAACTTGTTAAATGGATTCTAAAATCGAAACCTTGATTTTGCAAAATTCGCTATTTAACGAAATTTGCACCTCTAAGCACGACTTCGTTATATCGAGGTTTACTAGCATTAAGGTCAGGGCTGTACAACGCATGCGCGTACAACTGCTCACAATTTCCACGGGCAGGAAACAATGTTTAGCAGATGACGAAGCAGGCTGTTTTCATGGCCGAGACATCTTCTTGCTTGATGAAAATTTTATATTTGTGCACAGAGAAAAACAAATGTCAAGTTGGTTTTCCGAAAAAAAAAAAAAAAAATGCCTACCTAAAGAAAACTCCCAAACGTAAAAAAACTCACCAAAACACCCAAAAACGTATTTCTACGCGAGAACCAGGCTACCTTAAAGGTGATAACGCGATACGGCGCAGAGTATTTGGCAAAATATCTCCGCTGCAGGTTGTCCAGACCCTATACATGAAAGTAATCCCGCAGTCGTCAGATATTAGGCACGTTTTGTGTTTTTTGAGTCGCCCATTTTTGGCAATCCTAGCTTTGCTGCCCGCACCTTTCCGTTGCACGAGGTGTAGAACAAACAGGGTCTTGGATGCTTTGCCCTCACTTGTTAATTCGGTGCGTTTAAGTTTTGAGGTAATTACTGATTTTCGTGCGTGAACTTGAAACGTAAATGAATTTGAAATGAACTTCCTGTGAAATGGAGGGAAGGCTGGTTACCTTTGCCTTCGCTCCGTTTTTGTGTATTCAGAAAAGAACAAATAAACTTCAATGCAACTCAATTCAACTTTGGGGTTCAGCTTCGCTCAGTGGAGGATGGTCCAACATTAGTCTACACTCTAGTTACGTAGTCTGCGGCGTAAGTTCGTCGACTCTTGCTACCCTGTGACGGGCAAAGATGTTCAGCTTCGCATGCTCTGAAACCGCTGTTCAATAGAAAAAATGCACGCAAACATCGTGTTTCACAAAACGCCCCCGTGGGGTTCCATAAACACTGCCGCTTACGGGAAACGAAGCAAGGCTGATCTCTTTGGACTCTGCGCGTCAGCTTTGATCTTCGAACTGTGAAAACGCGACTCCCTCACTGGGGGCGAAGTTAGTTGTACTCCACCTTTGGTAAACCTCTAGATATTGCACAAGAACTCCGTTCCTGGTTCAGAGTAGGTTCTAGTGCGTGGTAGAACGCCCGAGATAGTAGACAGATAACAGGTATGCTTGGCAGGGGACTTGCACAGCGGCCTGTAGGGAGATGAGGGAGGCACCATAATGCCGTGCAGTGGTGTTCACATCTGTTCCAATTGGCATTTGCGGCTGCTCCAAACCTGCTCCAAAAGTGCCTGCATGGCTGCTCCAAGCCTGCTCCAAACGGTGCTCTTGCCTGCTCCCAGGACTGCTCCCAAAGCCCTGTGCCACCCCTGAAATTGTTGGTAGAAAGCAGCCTTTGTAATGGACCAAACTGGTATTCACGCAGCATGTGGCGGAGCCTAACGGTGCCCCTGTTTCAGAGAACGAGCGGCTGCGGTCGGAAGCGTCGTGCCGGCAGGAGGAGGCGTCGCGCCTGCGGCTGCAGCTGCAGGAGCTGGGCTGGGAGCGGGCCTCCCTCGGGGACCAGCTGCACGAGGCCACCAGGCGGCTGGGGCTGCTGCAGCGCCTGCAGGTGGGCACGCTTCACAGTGCGGGCAGCGGGGGGGCAGGCAGCCCGTTCCGCTGCAGCCATCTGCTTAGGTGTCCAAAGGCACAGGAGAAGTGCCACCTCGAAGCAGACACAGTTCCCATGACAAATGGTGACATTCTTGTTTTGAACATTGCACCTCTTGAATGGCAAGTATTTCTTTGACTAATCAATCGTATGAGGAACTGAGGAACAAGTTATGCAAAAAGTTGGTGCTGCCATCATTTTTTCGTTTAGACAAGAAGGCGTTCTTGACTTCGATGCTTTCTCCGCGAAGCAGTCTTGGCAGATTGCTGGCTAACACCCCTGTTTGTGGGCACTTGCAACGGCTATCATAAGAACCGAATACTGTAACGTTCGGCCGAAAGGGCCGAAAAAAATGCAGCGTGCAAGTGTCTATTATTGAAGTGCTCAGCAATGCCTCTCTGATCAGTAACGGTTATTATTTGGGATACTGGTGTTTTTTCTCGGTTACATAGTTCCGAAACTTGCTTGCATCACTTTTGATAACGCCTGGCAGTGAAGTATTACAGTGGTAATTTCTGGCTCTCTATCGCGTTTTGAAGGCTTATCACATGGCTCTTGAGATTTTACCTCGCAAACTCCAAACAAATTTTCTTCTTCATTTTCTGCGCTGCATGCTGCACAGTGTATTTCTTTTACTCTTTGCAACAATGGGTGCGTTCCAATTTACCGTTTAGACAGCTTCGTTGTCGTCTTCGCGGACAGTCCGCCATGTTAAGCCCCGTTCCAATTCGAACAAAATATTTTTGCGTATTAATGTTGAAACAAAAGCACTTGTTATTTTATTGAAATATTTAGCATAGTTTACTAGTGATAAAGATGACTTTGTTTAATTTTTAAATTACATAACATTTGTAATAGCAACGGTAATATGAGTTACGAAACTTGCAGCTTGCAAATATCATGTCTGCTACGATGCTGTCGTCTGCGCTGGTGTTGCGTTTGCGACCACGGCGCCATTCCAATTTTATTCCTAGACGTTTAGTTAGACTGCTTCGTAGGCTGTCTACCAAGCTGTCCGCGAATTGGAACGCAGCCAATATTTTGTAACGGTACTGAGGAACCTCATTTAGGCAATCCAATCCGATCCATGGCATTGCAAATGGCTGCGTTTTTGTGGTGTCGACATAGTGAAACATCCCATTTTACGATCTATCGCATGTACTAATTGGAGCAACCCTGTCCTGTGACTCCTGTCACAAGTTAATTAGCGACGAAGTGTTTTCGCGTCAGCGAGCTCGCCTGCAGTGGGGACACGTTGTTGCTGGAGGCAGCCATCTTGCCTTCCTGTTGACGGAACGGATGGAAACAGTGGCGAAGCAAATACTGGCGGCCTCTGGCCTCTGCAGGCAAGCTGCAGGCAAGCTGCAGGCAAGGTAAGTTAATTAACTTGCGACAGGAGTCACAGGACAGGGTTGCTCCGGTTAGTACAAGCGATGGGTTGGAAAATAGTCATTTCACCACATCGACACCACAACAAATGCAGCCATTTGCAACGCCATGGATCGGATTGGATTGGCTGAATGAGGTTCCCCAGTACTGTTACAAAGTACAGTTGCAAAGTGTAAAAAAAAAAAAAAATACTGTGCAACATGCAGCGCAGAAAATAATTGGAAGAAAAAAATTTTTGGATTTCATGAGGCAAAATTTTAAGGGGAGATGCGGGTTTTAGAATCCCGAAATTTCGCTAAAAAATCGATTTTTCAAAATCGCCATTTTTGAAAAATAGAGCTCTTTTTCTTACGTAGGAGTACGTAAGAGGAGTACGTAAGAGGTACGTAATAGGAGTACGTAGTTGAGCCATAATATCAATTTATAGCACCGACTTGAGATGGGTAAAATTGCTCACTTCAGTGAGCGGCTCAGAACGGCTCAGTTCAGTGGCGTAAACCGGTTCATTTGAACGGTTCAGTGGTTCATTTAGGTCTGTAACCTGTGTTAAGCATGCATAATCTAAATTATTACTTTATTGTTTTTGACACATTTCTTTTGTGGAAACATCCGGTGTATTTGTACAGAAAAGAATTGGCCTCACCATCATTACAAAAGTTTTTATGTGTCAGTGGTATTTCAAGATCACTCTCGGTTGATATACAAAGAAAAAAATGCAGTTTTTTTGTCAGCTTTATTATTAGTGAGCTGTGACGCCAGGAAATATGATTCTGGAAAACACGATACAAGAATCTGATTTTAATACATGAAATGTAAATTGTGGCTTATGAACAACACCTTGCTGAGTTTATATTTGAAGCGAGACGGGTCTGCTTTTTGGCACCGATAATAGATGACGCCAAAGTTGCACACAAGACCCGGCTGGGCCGGCCGATACGCCTCTAATAACTACTGGAGCGTGCCGACGCAATTCGTCCAGAGCGATGTACAGCACGGTTCTCTGATTGAGCGAGCAGCCATTGAGTGGCGGTTCTTTGGAGAGCCGGGAGGCTAGAATCGCCGCTGAACTGGGCGGCTCAGAAGATCCGGCTCGTTCCTGACTCGCACAAATGTAACTATGGTGAATCATATGGTCACAGGACTTTATTTTCCGATTACTTTGAAAATGCAGACGCAGTTCGTTCACTGCTGCCCTTGCGGCCTCCCGATCTGTCATTCACCACCGCTGCTGCTGTGGTCTCTTAACCGCTGTTCCCAAAGGGCGCCTCAGAAGATCCGCTCTGCAAAGAGCGGCTCTCGAAAAGAGTGGGTCAGAAGATCCGAAGATCCAGCTCTCCTTACTCGAACTGTCTGCTCCCGCAAAAGGAGGCGCTGGAGGAATTTTGAAAATTAGCCCCACCTGGCCAGGCAGGGCACACACGGCACAAACCACTGCAGCATCACGATGCCCAGTGAGGCTATGCGGCCCCTGCACAGGGATCTACTTTGCCTCCACAGAGCAGAAAGGAAGTTGGGCTCTGTCTTCCACCTGTCCATTATTTGCTACAACTGTCTGTGCCCCCTAATTAAAAGGGCCCTGCAGCACTTGCCACCGACTACTCGTAATGTGTTTTGGAATAAAGTCTGATTATTCCAGCAACCTCATCCCGCAAGAATTATGAAAATCCGTTCAGGACCACCAAAGCTACGCACGATGACAAATCGCGCATAATCTCTCCCTCAACTCAACCATGGGCAATGCAGCGAAAGCTGCGCGCTCTCTCCCAGAGAGGGCAGCTTGTGGCGTTCTCTTCGGCAGCCTTTGATAGATCACAGGCCGGGAGTTTTCTCCATTTCTCCGCAGTGTGGAGGGCTCTATTTCCATTCTGGTGCAACAAAAGAACAGGCATGCCGCATGGCTGCCTGCTCGCAAGCGCGCGCTCTAGCTGGAGGGGCGTTTTTGAAGCAGCGAACATTTGTTGCCGAGTGCCCTGGTTGGAAGGGAACTCGCAGGGGGTCCTCCTGCTCCCTCCTTGCAGGCGGCCGCCTCCTCGGAGCCGGTGCTGGACCGGCGCCTGTCGGAGCAGCAGCTGGCCGAGGTGCAGCTGGCCGAGGCCCGGCTGGACCAGCTCAAGCGGCGCCTTGACCACCAGGTGGGGACCGCTCTCGCTTTTCTGTACCAAAAGGAAGGGAAGCAGCCCCCGCGAGGAGGCCGTGATGGGAAACTAGCTTTTTCACTGGTCGATTTCATTCACCTGATGGAGGCAGGGAACCTCCTAACGTCTGGGAAACGAGGCCTGTTCAGCAGTGTGCGAGGTTGGCTTCGCTGTAAAGAGGGCCACTGAAATTTGAGGAGGTATCTGGCAGCAGGGTCATTGTGTCTGCCTGAAACTCCCACGGCCCTTGCCCGCGTCACAGCAGGTGCATGCCGTGTGAGCGTGCCCACCCTCCCTCGAGCTGGGCAGTGCTGACCGTGTGTGTGTTTGGCAGGCGGCCGAGAAGAGCAGAGCGGAGACAGCTGCTGCAGGAGGAGCCCCCCCTCCGGGATCACACCAGGTGGGCATGCCGCATGCTCGCAGGGGAAGCCATCAGGCCGCCACTGCTGGGCTGCAGCCAACAGTGGACGCTTGGGAGTGGTGCATGAGCAGCATGCCAGCTTGGCATGCTCGGCTAACGCTGACCAAAGTGCGGCAGGCCACATTTCAACTACAGGCCCCGCAAACAAGTGTTTGCGCCTTTTTTAGGGGTTGCATGGAAGAGGTGCAACAGGGAACCGTGGGGCCCCGTTCAAGTTGTTCCCACTTGCAGTGTCTTTTGGGGGTGAAGAATTGCTGCTTTGGTGCATTGCAGCTGCTTGGTCCTTTTTGCCCTAATGGCACTGCCACTTGTGTGCCACTGTGCAATAAGAGAATCAGTTTCTTGATGCGCCGCTTGGAACTAATTTTGCAGCTCATTAAACCTTGGTGGCACCAGTGGCAAGGGACCGTTTTGGATGCCCATTTCAAACACCAAAGTTTAACGAGCTGTACAATTAGTTCCAAGTGGTGCATCAAGAGATCGATTCTCTTATTGCATTGGAAAGTATAAAAATTACAGTTTTATCGCTAACACTGTCTTGCCTATTGTTTCTCCAAAAATTGCTTATTATCTCTCATTATCTTGGTAACTAATTGACTGACTCAAGAAATAATGCCATATTTGAAGTCAGTGGGAAAAAAAGCAGCAAGACTGACAAAGTTTCACAGAGTTTACTTGAAAATTAAAAGAACCATGTCCCCCCTTAATTTAACATTGCCAATTAGCTTTTTCAAATGGCCTAGCCACGAGAAATGTGGACTGATAATAAGCCGTGTGCCTTCACCTGGAACCAGTTGTGTGCTGTGTGAATGTCTTTGCTAATTCTGATACGCATGACCGCTTTCAACACGAGTGGGGCCCTGCTGAACCGGGAATTGCTAATGAGCAGCACCCAGCTTTCATGCTAACCTGGCACTGGTATCATGGCGTGGTGTTAACTGGTTCTTTTTCTTTTATAGCCATAATTTGTGTTAGGCCAAACGCATTTGTATGCTGCCTCGTCCTGCACAGATGTGTTCTTTGGCAACTCCCACTGCAGTTGTAGTCGCCAGCTTTCAGGTTATTCAACTCTTTCTGTCGAGGCTGCATCATATTTGGCTTCATCATGCCTGTCTTCATCATCGCACAAAGGAAACGGGGGAATGAAAAGCGCTTGATATGGTACGACGCGTTTTAGTGCCGGAAGCATTGCTGCACTCATTGTGGGGAATTTGTGGCCTGTGCCTCTGTGTCCTGGTGGTGGCTTTGGTGCAGCTTTGTGCCTGTTCGAGACCCCAGTTGAGCCCTAAATGTGACGTAAACATCTGAGGGTTACTTACTAACGCATCTACTTGCATAATGGATATTGCACCTTTTTACCCCCCAGAATGGACGGGGTGTTTGGTAGTGAGCACTGTTGCGTTTTCTTTCTTTACCGTGCCAGTTTCAGCCTCGCATCCCCTTGGAGATGAGTGGAGCCACTTTTCTGGTTTGTTCTGTGGGCTCCCCACTGTTGTGAAGGGCAGAGGTGCAAATCCTCGGCCACCGCATGGTCCCAAATTTATTCGAGAACACTGCCCGCTTCAATTGTGCATTGCCAGAAGCCACTCAAAAGCAGGAACAGAGGGGTTCAGTGGCGGCAGCTGCTGCCAGTGTTTGGCGCTGTCAAACAGCTGCCACCGCAGGAGGGCTAGCGACAAGTGGGCAGTGCCGGAGCAAGAATATATGGGAGGCGAAACGGCCCAATGCGGCAAGCGCGGGCGAGCGACCAGATAGCGTCACAATGAAGACCGAGGCGGACTGCCAAGCTTTGCAGCTGCGACGGCGGAGGAGAGGGTAGCGGCACCTGATGGACGAAATGATAGTGGCCGCAGTTCATTCCCTGGCTGTGCAGTGCCATGCTGATCGCAGTGGCCCTGCAGTTTCTTCGCACGCGGCAGATGCTGCCTAGCTGAACGTCTGACGAGCACTTGTGGCATTGTCTGGCCGCGCTTCGTTTCCCCTCCTATCTTATTCATGCTCCGTGGTTCCAGCCAGTGACGCGCTGGTGCTACATCCCAGCACATGTGCACCGCGCAGGTGCAGCGCCTGCAGGCGCAGCTGGAGGCGGAGCGGCTGCGGTCGGAGCGGCTGTCGGAGCGGGAGCGGACACTGGAGGCGCAGCTGCGCGAGGCCCTCTCCCGGGCACACGCCCTGGCCACCGAGGGCCAACGGCTGCGGTCAGTGTGAGCTGCACCAGCAGGCTGTGGCTGTGCTGCGTTTTCACACGCGGCACTAGGAAGCGTCGCCACCCCATTGGCACTAAGCGTCCCGTTGAAGCAAGTGCACCAGTTCTTCGCGTTTGTTCTTTCGCGTTTGTTCTTTCAAGAAGCGCATGCACTACCTGGCCAACTGGCGGTGGTGGTATCAGGTGGTGCACCTTGCAGCCGGCATTTGGCTGCACCTGCACATACGAGGCAGGTGCAGCCCTCAAAGTTACATTGAGTCCGTTGTTCTTGGGCAGATTTGTTCAGTGTATGCAGCACTCCCCATATATCGTACATATTGAAATGCACTCCCTCCTTTGCCCCCCTTCCCTGCTTTGGAGAGGCCGCTGCCCTCACTAGCCCGCCACCTGTCAACGCAGAGTTGGAGCAGTCGGCTACTTTCGAGGCAGGTATTGTCAAACGAGGGGTGCAATTCATCGTGGTACAGCCCAGGTGCAGCGGCTTTCACTGCCCACATGCCGTGCAGGTTCACTTGTTACTAATCCTCGCCCTTCTCGCCAAGGCAGGGCCAAAATAATTCTCAGAGGTTTTGTGGCTGGTGCATAGCTTCCCCCAATGCAACGCCTGCACGGCTGGCCGGTCAGAATGGGTGATTGTCGGTGTGGACGACATGGCTCGGCCACTTTAGGCACTCTTCCCACGTGGTAGCGATTTGGCCCAGTTGGTGCACCTGGTGTGGCAGAGCCAAGGACACGCGCAGGCGGTGTCCTGCGACCCAGCCAGTTGCAGCAGCTGGCTTTTCCTGCAGGGCTGAGCGGGAGGCCCTGCAGCAGGAGAAGGACACCCTGGAGACCAAGTTCTCGGCCGTGGCCGTGCAGCTGGCCGAGTCGGAAGCCGCCAAGCAGCGCCTGCACCAGCGGGTGAGGCTCCTCCTCCGGGACTGCACAGGGCCCCAAGGGCTCCTCTGAGCACCCGAACATCTCTTAATCGGCAGGGAAAAAAAGATAGTCATTGGGGCCTGCCACGAGGGCATTACCCAGCATTGCACCAGAGGGAAACAGAACCACTGCAGGTCTGGCTGCGCAACTAGTAAGCCCCGGCCTACTGAACACAGTGTGCTCACGAGAGGCCAACACCGTTCAGGTGGGGAGAAGGTTGCCACGTCTTCACCCCATAAAACGATTGGCAGGCAGGGACACACTGGTGCTTCTTGTTTTTATCTAGGTGGTTAGTACCAGAAGCCGGTTGTCATCATCTGGACATAGTGATGTACTGTAGAATCTCGATAAACGGAAATCGCTTAATAAACAGAATTGTCGCTTAAACGGAACAGTAGCCTGTTAGTTGGTTGGTTTTGTATTCGGATAACGTAAGAAAACTTTCGGTAATCGAAACTAAAATTTCCGCGCCATCGCGTAAACGGAACTGAAAATGGAACTTCTTGCCAGGACCATTGCTATGAGCATCAGGTGCTGAAAATCCTGATCTTCAAGATTCAATTGCAAGGTCTCAAACAAAACAAATTGATCCATTTTTAGCACACAGTGACTAATTTTTGCCATATAAACTTCGTGAATGCTGTAGTTTTCTTGCTTTCGGAAATCTATCTGCTACATTCACCTTTTAGTGTTTGGAGTTCCATGAAATGGTATTAAAAGTGTGTGCACATTCGCACTTTGCACTTTTGCACATCCCTTGCAGTAAACGGATCTCCTGTTAAATGGAACTAATTTTTTCGATCCGTTGAAGTTCCGTTTATCGAGAGTCTACTGTACTACTATAAGGCGTTACGTCACTATGTCCGGATGATGGCAACAGGCTTCTGAGACTACCATAAGGTGTTGGGGGCAGTGGTCTCTCTCTCCATAGCTGGGGTGGCTCTGTAGAAGGCAGCAGCCCCCAACATTTTCTGGCAGTCGCAAAGGCCCTGCACAGGCAGTGGGCACAAGACAGTGCGGCTTGTTTTCGTGCGTAAATGAGCGCATCACGCATGGAATGTGCCTGGGATGCAGCGGCAAGTTCCACCCGTGCTCCTCCTCCCAAGTGGGCTGAAGTTCCAGTCATGGGCACATAACCAGTGAAACGTAACAGTGTTAGAATTACAGTTACCTGAGCCAAAAAGTAACTCTCTTACAGTTGCTTCTAAAAGTAGTGTGTTACAGTTACTGCGAAAAAGTAATGCCGTTACTCTATGAAACTACAAGTAACATGATAGACCACAAACCATACGGGGGAGGAGTTTGCTGTTGGGCCTGTGGGGGCAGACTTTGAAGAATGGTGGAAGCCAGCACACGAGGAGAGAGCGAGACAGCACACTCGCTGAGTTCCACCGTTCTTCAAATGGTGGAGTTTAATAGCAAGGGCGTGCGTGTGCTCAAAAGTGTACATGGCAAAAGGAACCCAAAAGGGGGCGCACTCAAGCCGAACACCAAAAATTGTTGTGTACACCTCCTTTTGTGGCATCAACTTTTTTGTTGATGCACCCTTGGTGTCTTGTCCCGTCGTTCTTCCGCTGTCCAAGTCGCGGTCTATTTTCCAATCGCAGTGCACCAACTTGCCTAACAGCTGTGTTTAATGACGACCCTTGGTGCCATGTGGGTGCCCCACTGTTGTCCTGGTAGTCGCTAGTTGGTCGGGTCTTGCCACGGCGACCATCATCATCATCATCATCAGCTGGTACACTCTAGCTGCGCTAACAGAGCAAGCTCCCCGGCTGGAGCTGGGGCTTGTGTGCGTCTATCAGGGCTGTGGGCTCTGCCGGGCCGCTCCCTGGGCGTACCTGCTCGGCCAGCCTCAACAGTGGTCTCCTGCTAGCCGGTAGTCCCTTTACGAGGGTAGGCCAGTTTGTTCCTCGACGGGATCCACTTGTCAGTTTCCTGGTTTCCACTCGGCCCAGAACGAATGAGGGGTTTAAGGAACCACCTTACAGACCGACCTGCAACCTTGGTCTTCTGCAGGAAAGATGATCCTCTGAGCGACCTGCTCTTGTAAGCTGTGAGGTAAGCAGGATTGTGCAAAGCTCAAAGGCGGAGAGGACATCAAAAAGAAGAAAGTCCAAAAAAAGTGGAAGGGGCAATAGTATATACGTCGGCCTTTAACAACTGTTGCTGCTCGATAATTTTGTATAACAAGGAAGTAAGTGTTACAGTTACAAGTCCGTCTAACCCTAAAAGTAACTAGTTACAGTTACAAGTTACTGAAAAAAAAGTAACTGCATAGTTAGTAGTACAGTCAAACCCGACTATAACGAACCCGGATAGAGCGAATTATGCTATATATCAAACAAAAATAAATCAGTTACGGAACATATTCCTTATAACAAACTTCACATCTGATATATCGAACTCGGCATGCCTAGAATGGCCGCCAAAATGCATTGCCTCTTGGATGCTCGTCAGTGTGCGAGACCAGCATCATCGATGCGAGCACTGGGCCCTCGGTGTCTCAGCTCTTTCCGTGGTGCTTTCAGGAAGGTAGTGCCGTGCAGGAGGTCCTTGCAGGCCCGAAACTGCTGTCCCCAGTGCCCTGCCGGGTGGGGGATTTTGGAAGCGCCTCCTCACGCCTCCCCTTTGGTGCAGCGGAGTGGAGCGGCCAGCAGGGACGACAGCCTGCGCCGGCAGAACGAGTGGCTGGAAAAGGAGCTGGGCCGTGTGCGGCACCAGCTGTCGCGCACCGTCGACGTCATGTTCGCCCAGCCACGCACCAGCACCCCCGTGAGTGCCGCAGGGCGCGTGGCCTACACAAGTGGCATCCCGCAAATGGGACGGTACCTTCGCTTCACATGATGTGCTGGTGGAAACCTTTGCGTAACAAAACCGCAAATTATTTGCCTAATTAGCTTCATAAAATGGGCGAGGAAATCCGGAGGTTTGCACTTCAATTTATCTTCAAGCAGACTTTTGAAGCCTTCGTGGGGAGCTGCTGCACTGGTGCTTCTAGTGGAAGGAAGGAAAGCCACACACTTGCCGCTGGGCGTAGCTCTTTTTGGAAGCAGGCCAGCCAGTGTGCAGAGCGCTGTTGCAGTGGCTGGTGCACGGGCTCATCTATATAATGCACCAAATCACACTGAGTGCCCGCAAAGTATTGTTGCTCTTTGGCCTGCATGCCGTGACTTTACAGGGAGTTAGAAAAAATAAGGGCTGGGGAGGGAGTCACACGTGACAGTCTGAGTGGTCAAAAGAGCGCATCATTTGTTGCGGTACCCCCAGTGTGGCTTGGCAAAGCATTCCAAATGGCAGGTTAGGGTAGCAAACTTGTGTCATGCTGTCTGGAAATGGTAATAGGGCCTGACACACAAGTTGAACCCATACCCATGCTGCAAACCTCAGGCAGGGCTGAATAGAACCAAGCAGTCGCTTAAAAAAGAGGGCCACGAACACAGATTAGTACCAGTTGGGCTCATTCAAAGGCTCCTCTGTCCCGACAGCAGCGGTGCCGATCTCACTGCAGACCCGTAATGGAGACGGTATTGGGAAGTACAGGTGAATCAGGGGCCAACACCATGGCCACTCTCTGGCCAGGGTACTATTTCTACGGCATCACGGAATCTTGTTCGTGCTCTGACCTAAGCCGATGCCATGAAATGATTGTGGTGGGGCTTAATTGCAATTAACATACTGATGTCTTCATTGCTGGCCTCAACTGCATCGCTGCTGCTCGTATCGCATCACTGCGGCAGAAAATTTGAAAGCATTTCTTGCACTGTTTTTAAAGTGCCTTTCATTGCTGGGGCTGAGCTGAGTGATTTACCGACAGCTCACTCTTTCAAATCGAACGCTTTACTTTCATGGCCTCTTCTTCACGATGGGTATGGAGAAAAAACGCAAAAACAAGCACTCGTCTTGTCCATTCCTCATCTGCTGTTGGCACAAGGAAGCGCTTGCCTTGCCTGTTCTTCGAGGGGCTATGAAGACAAAACACAAGTTTGGTTCATTCGAAAGGTCTCGTTAGAGTCATGCTGACACCACTTTTCACGTAAACTTCGCTCAAATAAGCTATATAGTTAGTTAGGCCATGCGACCCACTAGCTCATTTCCTGCAACAGAACCTATGATGTTATATCAGCCTGCTCTGCGATTGGCGGAGGCTGGCAAAATCAAACACAAATTAGGCAGAGCGTATAAGCTTGCTGAACGAGCTTTTTTGCGCTCACATTTAGGGCACATTCTTTTTATAGCAGTACGAATGGGGGGATGAACAGGGGAAGTTACAAAAGCCCACGTAAACATAGAAGTACCGATGCGTACTGTTGTTGGTACTGTGTGCACTATGCTTGTTTTAGCTGCGCAGCAGTCCACCGCTATCGAGTTGTCTTACCCACACCGGCCGATTGGCATAAGCGACGTTGTCTTACGTGACCCTGTTTGTTCAGGATATTCCACGTTTCACAAAACAATCACTTTCTACTGTAACAAAAGCAAGCCAGGTGCAAATATGGTCAGAAAACAAAGCAACGGCAGACATTGGTTCGTGGATGAGTATGGTGGATGAGTGTGCCCACGAGTGTGTGGCAAGTGGTGCGACCTTCCTGCAGAAGCCCCGGGAGGCCCCCGAGGGCGACAGCCTGGCTGCCGGCCCCCCTCCTCCGGCATCCATGCAGCAGCAGCTCGAGGCTCGCCTGCACACCAGCCTCAAGGTGGGCCTCGCTCGTCACCCGCCCTCAGGCAGCAGCACTGGCTAGCTGGCTCACATTGGGAACCGTTCTGAACAGAGGGCGTTCCTCGTTTCCCCTCATACGCGGTGGCACGTGGAAACTCCTTCGCTCGGGGCTTCCCATGTCGCGCTTCACTTGTGTGCTGGTCCCTTCTGTCTTTAGCCTGGCACTAGCACTGTTTGCCGAGAGAAAATCCTGTGAGTCAAACACGTGCCAGAGGCCATGGAGCTGTGCAGCAGCAGCAGTGGGCAGCAAAGAAGCTCGAGTCGTGGCACACTCGTTGCAGTCACCTTTGGCAGGGGTGTGCACACTGGCCTGGGCCCACTCACAATCATATCCATGTGCACAGTACGTGCACATGCGGGTCCCTACTCTATGTCATACAATGACCAAATAGTTTTGGTGGACTTTAACGTAATGTCGAGTGTTGTTTAAACGTGCAGTAACGGCTGATTGAAATTTTATTTCACCAGAAAGATCACACATTTCTAGGCTTGTGCGAATATTCGGGCGCTTCGAATATTCGAACGAATATTACAGTATTCGAATTCGCTTCGACTCGAATTTAAAATTTCCGATATTTCGAAGTATTCGGGATGAACGAATATCAAAACTTCGTACAAGTTTCGGTTTCGTTAGGCAAGCCGCAGTGCCATCGACATCAGTCCTACATCTTGACTACATGTGGAGCCAAGACAAGCTAAGCCACATTCAAAGCGTTGTCGCCGTTGTCGCTTCGTCGCAGCCTTCGCGCATGTTCGGCAGGGTAGTCGAGACTCCTGTTTCCTTGTTTCAAACAATGAAATTGTTCCCACTGCAACAATGGGAAAAATTTCGGCTCTCGCGAACGGGCCTGCGCGGCCCGGCGGATGATACAAACGAGCCGGCGAGGCGCCCGACTGACGAACGAGCGAGAGACGGTGAAGTACGGGCTCTTTCTCCAGGAACGGCCGAGCTGTTGTTTTCTGTTCGCGAAAACGCGCCGCGGACTCCACAGGCGCGCTGACGCCGCCGCGAAACCACCCGCACGCTGCCGGCCGGCCGCGGCAACCAGGCGGCACCTTCGGTAGCGAAGTGGTGCGGGGCGCTCGAGCCACCGGTTCTAACCTCTACTTAAGATACCGCTCAAAGCACACACGAAGTTTCTTGTGCGGTAAACAAGCTAACAATGTGGGCGAAAATGGTGCTATAAAAAATCATCCGCGCCGCGAGTGAAAGCGCCTATGAAATATCTGCCGAGGTGCTAAGCCTAAACGTCTCCTGTGGAGCCAGCCAGCTGTCTCGAGCGCTTCGAAACTGCCGCCCTGAGGTGCACGCCTTCCCATTGGCGCCAGGCTCCTCCCACTGCCACGCGCGTCATTTTCTGACAGAGGCACAGGCGACCGCGAGCGCGGAATCGCCGAGGCGGGCGTTAAAATCGCGCGCGCAAGGCCGACGCGCATGAATCGCGTGCAAAAACGCTCCTGTAGTCAGCTTGGGCACCGCGAGTGAATAGACGAAAGTCCAGAAATTACCGCTCGGCGACATGGAGGTTAAAGGGGCACTGACACAAAATTTTGAAGGCGAGATAACTTCAGACATAGATTGGTGGGAACACATATACATCATCTGCAAAATATCAGCGGCGAATACAGCCTAGAACATATTTAAAATCAATTTTGAAGTGTGCGAAACGCAACCCAGCAGCCAGCAGAGGACCACGCGCAATTGTAAATAAACAACATCCAAACACGTCACGAGTTTGTGTTTGCCGCTTCCGCACTACCGGCGTTTTTCGGCGGCTCCCCGGCTCGCCGCTCCAATCGGAGGGCCGGAGGGCGGAGCTTCTGCTCTCGAGAACGAACGACCCGATCGTTGGCGGCGGAGGCGCCGTGATTTCGTCAGCTAATCGGGCAGCTGGCCGCGACCAAAGTTCTACAGTGATTCCAGGCACTCTGTTTCTATTACTGTTTATTACCATTGGGTGCGAAAACGCGCAGGAGGCCTGAAAAGCTCACTGAGCTAGCCGCATGGTCGCTGTGCAGGCGGCGGCCACGGCCGCGAAGTGGCCTAGGCTGGCGCAGGTAGCTCGAGTGATAGCTTGTTACCGCTGCACGAAATTGTCCCCAAGTCCCGAACATGGTGGCTTACATGAGAAAGGAGTTCATGATGCGATGGCGGGTTGCATTAAAAATTGTCATCTGCACCGCTTACGAGAGCGGCACTCGAATATCCGCCGCAGTGCTGAGCCGAACACATCTGTAGGCGGACCTGTAGGCAGACCGGCCGGCTGCTCCCAGCGCGCGTCTTGCCACCCACCGTCTCGAGCGTCGCGCGTCGGTCTTTAGCCGCGGTAGCATTTGCACTCGCAGCGCTGCGTCACATCCGCGGTCGCTTTTTAATTAAGCGCCTCACGAGATCAGTACGTGGGGGCATTCGCAGAAACTGCCGTTGATGCGGATTCGACAGTGCTACGGCGGCTCTGCTCTGTGATATCCCTCCGACGGTCACGTGTCAGCTTTGTTCACACAAAATCCACAAAATCCATCGTTTCGCGGCACTCGCTGAAACCGAAACTGCGACGGGCCGCATTGAAAATGCCTCTAATTAAACAACCGCCGCACGCTGAAGCAAATGAGGTTTCTACAGATTATAAGTAGGTCACTAGCTACTTATCGCAACAAAAAAAACAAGATGCAAAATTTTTGTGTCAGTGCCCCTTTAAGAACAAGCAGAAAAACGTCACGGATTTCTCCATGCGAAAGTAAGAAAAGAATTAAACGAAAACTTTTTTAAGTGCTCAATTTCTTGGTCTGTGTTGGTTCATACGAATTTTGGATGATACGAATATTTTTCGCGGTCCCGCGATATTCGTATCATCGAGATTTTACTGTAGAACGTTTTTACCGGAATGTCTCAGTGACACCTGACAGCTATTCGAATTCGCTTCGAAAGTATTCGACCACTAGGACTATTCGCTTCGAATTCGCTTCGAACTAAAATATCACTATTCGCACAAGCCTAGTGACATTTCATAGCTCTCTCAGCTTTGTTTGTTTAAAGACAAGCTGGAATTCCTCTTTCTTGTTTCCTTTCCGTTTTTATGTCACACAAAAGAGCACGTCACACGTACATAAAGCCTGCAAAGGCAATCAAGCAACAGAAGCACTGGTACACAATGCCTGCACAATTTTTCTACTAGGCGGCTAATGGCTGGAAACGTCATGTAGATTATTGTAATAGTGGTCTGATTCCCCAGTGTGCGACAATGACAAACATTCGGCCAAAATTAGGGGTGTGCGATTATCGAGATTTTCAAATGCGAATTGAATATGAATAAGGCAAGAAAGTGTCTTTGAATATCGAATCAAATGTGTGTGTGTGTAGTTGTAATGATTAAAGGATGCAAACATGGAGTAACAATAGCTTTTGCTGTCCGCTTCACATAAACTGTGGCGTTTCACGACGTGCACTGCAGCATTAACCAGGCGGGAGGGGGGCAATGCGCTCGCAACAAATTATTGCGCAAGAGGATCACGATTTGGCTGCTGAGCACTTCCTGCGTGCCCTGACAACACTTTTGCAAAAAGAAAACGATAAAAATAGAAAAGTGCAAAAGTTTTCTTCCCAAGGATTCAAGAACCTCATTTATCAGTGCACTAGGACGGTTCCCGCCACCTTCAAATCGCAACATACTGCGCGTTGGGAGTGGGGTGCTTCCGAACTTCAGAGGCCAAAGCTCGTAAAAACAAACCGGAAGTGTACAGTGACAGGCTGCGAGAAAGTGGCACTCCCTTCACCTGTAGAAAGGGGCACACTGCAAGGCACTACGTCAGCTGCTGTGGTCTCTTTCGATGGGGAAAAGCAGGGACTCTTGGTGCTGGCAACAGTTTCTTCTTTATTCACTCAAGCATTCGCAGGGCCCCATGGAGCCCGCCCCTTCCCCTAACAACGGCAGCGTGCGACTTTGGTAGCTTGCACATTGCACACCTGCACCCACTGAAAGTGCATCTTTTTTGTTGGTGCCCGTGTGCGTGCATGTGCATTCATGTACACACGCACCCAGTGTGTGATACCGTGCACAGGGGTGGAACAGCTGTGCCGTTTGCGCCATTGAGCGCCAAACTCGTTCACCTGCGCCATCCTGCGCCGAACCGCTCTTGTTGCGCCAAACTCATTCATCAGTGCCGTCGTACGACGCAGCACCTGAATTGAGCCACGACTGCCATGATGCCCAGCGCCCGAAAACTTGGCTGAAACATCATGTTTTCAGTTTCATCAAGACGTTTATGGTTTTGGTTTCATCAAGGCTATGAGTTGCTATGGAACTTTGCTTTGGCTCAGCCGTAATGCCGCAGGGACTACGCATTAGCTGCTTAAATTTCCGTGTGTTGCATTTGCACGGTTCTGTTTGCTGGTATCGGCCGCTGCGCCATAACCAATGGAAAATGACCAAAAGTAAAATGGTTTTGTGTCTCATCACAAACAGATAGAATAATGTCCGCATTAAAGGCTGTAGTTTATTGGCGATCCCAGCTGGCTTTGCTGCCCACAACTTTCCATTGCTGCATGTTTGCTGCAACGAAATTCCGGTCGAGGCACGTTTTATTTTGCCTCTCAGACCCTACATTGAAAAAAATTCAGTACTTGCATTGACTCTTGAAAGGCTAAAATGAAAGAAAAGCGGTGAAATCTATGGTTAACAAATATTAAAAGCAAAGAAAGAAGCTGCTCAAAAACCGTTAGCAGTCATGGATGGTTTAACCATTTTGACGTCTCCATCGTTGCCTACGCCAGCGGCCTCCATGCTTAGGCTGTTGAAGCCTACTTCAAGCTCTTTTTCTACGTGTCATTGCTCACGGTGCTGCTGCTCTAGGTTGTGCTCGCTGATAACCACATTGATATTTTGTTCGTGCATCGTTAGGTGAGTCTTGTAAGCAGCATGAGCACTCCAAGGGAAAGAAAAGTGTTCCGAACAAGAGCCTGAGGGATTTGGGATTTCGTTCCCGCCAAGGACCTTTTGTTAATAAGCTAAGTGAAGCACGTATAGATGCTCTTGACAGCTTTGTGTGCAGCAAGTGAAGCTGACCGACTATGGCTTCTTTTCTGTGACGTACAACCTCGCGTAGTACGACCTTGCTTGCATGCGAATAAAACGTTTTGAGCTCTATTTCGTCTTTTTCTCTCACAACTTGCTTATAACAACTGTCGAATTTTCTTGCCACTTGGGCATTGTTTTAAATGGACTAGACTGTATTTTGAGAGAGAAGGGGCATTTCAGTGTGGTTGATTTCTATTTGTGCGAGTGCAGGCGGGGTGGTATGAGTATGCGTCTGGTGCTCTAATGTTTCTCTGCGTTGTGGCTGCTGCCACTGCTCGTTTCTGGGGGCAGCGCCTTCGCATTGCTCCCCACGAGTGCGGTGTCGCTCTGGCACCTGGTGGCAGCCATGCGCACAGACAGTGTCCATGTGTGGTGGCGGCTTGGCGGTGCCCGCGTGTAGCCCTGCTGCTAACGCTGTCTGCTCCCCGGACGAACGCAGGTGGAGCTCGGCCACAGCCACCAGGAGGGGGAGCACTCGTTCCAGCAGGTGAGCGCTTTCGGTCCCTGGTGGACACACGGGGTCTCTAGTGGACACCGGGTACAGGCAGGGTTTGGGCTCCAACCTAGCAGCTGAGCTTATTCAGTGAAGCCTGTGTTCAGCATGGGTTGCAGGCAGTGCGCGTACACCTTCGACTGTTCCGTGTCCGTGCTGCGAGGGATTCTCAGTCATTCCAGTGCTGATGGTGCGTGCTCTTTGCTGGTTTCTCTGGCATCAGCTGTGCACGTTCGACGGCAAGGCTGTTCGAAGACAGCCTTAATTCTCACTCGGCCGCGGGGCCGTTTTGGGCACTTTTCAAAGCATGCAGTGCCAGCCTCAGCGTGGCTGGCTCAGCTGTCACAGACATCTGTGGAGGGGACAACTGCCACGGCGGAGTCACCAAGACCTTTCTTTAGGACTGCGCGACGTGTGATTCATGCTCTGAATCAGATCACTCTATCATTAACCCTTTCACTGTCACCGACGTACTGGTATGTTTTCGTGTTCCCCCCCTCCCCCCCCTCGTGTCACTGATGTACCAGTGTGTTCTCTATTGTGCATTCAAAAATGCGCGCTGAAGCCTGCCTGGACTAGTCGCGCCATCTGTCGAATCTTTCTGGAAGCTCATATTTTTGCCGTATATTAAAGAGTACGGAGTGACCACGCCCACCCTTGGTTGCTGGGGGCATGGTTGCTCTGCGCGCTCTACTCTCTTGGGCTGAGTGACTGTGCAGCATGCATGTGATTGCTGTGGTTGTTCTGCCACGTGCCACAGGTTTGTAGGTTTTTTTTATTCTGTTCAAGCGTCTGCTACGGCGCACCAAGTTAGGCGCAAGCACCGTTGCCTCTCCAATCGACAAAATATGGCTCGGTTGTGGCTTTATCTCACTTTCCACACCCTCGCTTGCCGCTGTAGGCAGGAAACGTGGCTGTTGTATCCACTTTCCATCTCTGTCTGCCTTCTTGATTTCATAAAGTGCCATCTCTGTGCGTTGTGTGGGCAACTGAAAGTTCTCCTTGCGCAATGATACTTTCGGATGGCTGGCCACGCGGGCCCTCAGACTGCGTACTGGAGTGATGGCTGTTCCAATTCCTTGGATTCTGATTCTGAGAGCATCTCATGCGAGGGAGGGCTGAGTTCCGCTGCGTCAGATTGTGATGATCTTCCCGGAAGCGTGCACGGCAAACCAAAAATATGCGGTAGGAAGGCGATTTCTCATCCACAGCTTCCTTTCAATGCGTCACGTTCTGAATGCAAACATAATCAAATCAATCACTATGCTTGTTCCCTGATACACATTGTCTGATGCAATGCATTGCATGCATTGCAATGCAATGCATTGCATTAGTTGCATTGTTCTCAGACTCCAGACAAAAAGTGTCCAGTAACATTTTTCTGCACCAATGCGACTAATGCAACGCATTAGTTTTTATTTTTTCTTTGGGGGAAGGGGGGGGAGGGGGGGGTAACATTCTTCCACCGCCATATTGAATTTTGGGGTAGTTCTGAACAGGGGCCCCGTCCCCAAAATTCCCTGAACTGTCCCCACGTCAAGGCAGGGGTAGGGCTTGGTCGGTATTTTGCTGTAGATGCTGTGTGTTTGCTTTGTCTATGATGGCTCAGTGAAAAACGGTGAGTTGTTTCTTTATCTCTTTTGCATGTGTGTTGTACTTCATGCAACTTTTCAATCTGTTTTGTGATTCTAGGCCTGTCATTCAGTTGTGTTCATTATTTGTTGTTGTTTTTATTGTCGAGTTCAGTAGTAGCCGAAACAGCGCTTCTTGGCCTTTGGTTCAGATCAAGGTGTAAACGAATGGATGAATGGAAACGAACAGGGTTCCAACTAAACGTGGCCGTTGCATTTCTTCCATTGTAGTAAATGTTGACTCGGCAGCTTATACGCACGGTTGATTGGACAGCAGGCCAGCCCCCCGGGGTGCTCAACAAAGCGCGACACCTTCTAACAGAAGCCAGCAGCCAGGGAGTTTGGGGAAGCACGGCTGACTCGACCCAGGCTGAGGGACTGCTTGAATACCACATTTGGGTGTCGCTACACAGCGCTGCTGCTGCTGCTTCACTTACTCCTGCCTTGTCCTGATGCAAGTCTGCCAGTTCCAGTTGCTATGAGGGAAGGAGTTGCGCTTAGTTTGCTACTGTCCAACAATTGCGGCAACTCTGGCCGCTAAGAATGGACTTTCATTTGAGAGAGAGTTGCTGGCCTGTCCTCAGTGGGGGCACGTCTTCCGTAATTGCACAGCACTCCCCTTATACCAACCATGCACTCCTATATACAAACCACACCGTATAGAAACTCGGCAAGAGAGGTCCTTCCATCTGAAGCAAGCTTCCTAGTCTTCCTGGATGTCTGTCACACCTCCGAGGTCCAACCCCAGGTGTCATAAGGCACTACACAAGTCCGATACTGCAGAAGGAAACACTTCCTCGAATCACCGCATCTTCAGCTGCACTTGCAAGGGGAAAGCTGCGGTCCTGTGGGGTGCGTTCCCATTCGACGTCACAGCTAAAGAAGTTGCCTTGTTCTGACGGAGGCTGCAAGCAGTACTGACATCATGGTTCTGAAGCTTTATCCCTACATTACACTTTATTTGCATCAGATTTAGAAATTTCTTCTCCTTGTGCACAAATCAGCCATGCCAGGCTTCATGATATACAAAATCAGTGAAATGCGCGGGTGGCTCCCACTTCCTTGCACCTGTCGTCCTCACAACAGCATCGCTTTCAAACCGGCACTGATCCACTGGCCACATTCTCAGGCAGCCCTCGCATGTGTGGTGCACTTCCCTGAGGCGTCGTGAAGGCACTTTCCAAGCGCTGGGCACTTGCTTGGTACCCAGTACTCCTCACCAGGGGCAGAAAAACCGACAAAGCACTGATGAATTCTCTGTCTTGGGTGCAGCTCCATCTGATTTTCCCAAATTGCTGAAGAGCACCCCGCACGAATTTTCTCAAGCTTGCACCATCAGCTTTTGTGCTTTGTGAGCAGACGATTTTGGCAAAGACATTCCGTCTGACATGTCCCTTTGATGCGATCACTCTAAGCACTGGGTGCCATTTTTCTGCAAAGTAGAGGTGCGCGATTATCGAATTTAGGACTGCAAGCCACATATTTTCAAGTAAGAATATCCTTTAGAGGTGTGCAAATATGGCTATTCTTGGTTTCGAAGTCAATGCAATTTAGCGAATATATTGATTTTGTTCAGATAGTTGTGAATTGAAACGAACATTTTTGAATCAAAGTGAATATTTTGTGATTTCCAGTGGGAAAACTGAAGTTTGCCATTTCTGCAGCATTCTTCAGTAACTCTACCATGTAGGAAAATAAAAGGCTCGTTGAGAAGGGTTTGCCGAATCTTTTTATGGCATCAGACAAATTACGGAAGGTTTCCTGCAGCTTTTATTTTTATTTGATATTATATGTTTATGTATGGGGTCAACTTTATGTATGAGGTCAACTATGGGGTCAACTATGGGGTCAACTTTCGTGGCCTCAACCACGAACGTTCAGTATTGGTGGGAGGATGTATACTATGTCCTAACCAGCTGGGGCTAACACATTCCTCATTCAAAAAAATAATAATAATAGACAGCACTTTCTGGTATGCTCATGTTCTAAAAAACGAAACCTGGTGCACAGGCATGAAAAACTGAGCTCATTTTTAAACCCCCCTCTGCGTGCCTCTGTGTTGTGGTGCTAACCATCCCCGCTTTGCGCTTTCTTGTGGGGCCGGCTCGCCATAGAAAAGGGGAAGTTTTGTGGGAACACTAGCACTCGCTCACGCACTGCCTGGAGGCAATTTCAAGGTGAGGGCTGAACATGTGCCATGGACAGGTTGTTGGTACTGGTTTTGAGGACAGGATTAGCAGCCATTCTTCAAGAAGGGAATGAGTTCGCAGGGATTGTTCAAGAACAGTAGACGAAAAAGGGCATCCACTGGGCACGGTGTTTCAGAAATATTGTTTGTATTCTGGCAGTGTGTGCTGTTTTACAGGGACAAAAGACAAGTTTGGGTGATTCGAAAGATTGCCACATTAGAACAACACTGACGCCATTTTTAAAGTAAACTTTGCTGAAATACATGATATACGGCTGAACCTTGTTATAAGAGGCATGGATGGAAGAGACAATAAGAGACGCTGTTCACCCACTTGGTTGGCTGCCCTATCTTTCCCACTTATAACAGACAGTGGATGCACAAGATAGTTGGTTGTAACGGGCAAGTTTGGTCAACAGTCTCGCTTGTAACAGACACTTCAACTTTGCATGTGGTGTCACCAGTCACTAACTGCTGTTGCATCTGCTGTGGAAACAAAGGGGACAACAGATGCGCGCAGTCACTGTTTATTATAACTTGGCCAGCACACAGTGGTTCATTCAGCTATGAAACAACAACGAGAAGCCCTGGCAATGGAAGTGCAGTGTACAGAACTGGTCAAAGCTCGTTGCCAAGCATGCGGGATTCTGTGCGAGCCAAGAATGCCACGAGTGCACGGTGGGCGCTCCCGATCACGTAGCTCCCAATCAAGGGGCATCGCAGATGCTGAGTCCTGCAAGTGTGATGAATAGCCTGTGGCTATTCACCAGGCTTGTGAACTTGATATCTACGATGCCTCTTCCTCTGCAGACAGTGAAAGAAGAGAAAGCTGTCATAAAAAACAGTGCAAATGCAGCCATAAAGCAAATAAATATTCAGGACTATTTCATGAATTCTGGGGGCAAAACATGAATTAAAACGAATCTTTTGCAACAGGCTGTTGCGTTCTTTTGTGCTCATTTTAGTCATGCAGTGCCCGCATTGAACTAGGGTCTGATTAGTAAGTGAAAACATGGTTCCCTGCTTATAAGGGGCCTCTCATATAGGAGACAGGAAGTTCTCCCTGGTAGGCGGTTCTTACAATGTTGTTCAACTGTAACGAGGAAATCAGAGAATAGACATGCGACTCTACTTTCCCAAGCTGAACTTATGACACGATTGGCTGAGGCCAACAAAATGCAACACAATTTAGACAGTGGTTAGAACAGGCTATTCGCCCTTCCAGGTAGTGCATACTATTCAAGTTCATAACAATGCAAGTTACGCACCAACATGTAAATGTAGAAGCCTTTAGTGGAGCACTTTGCCGGGGGACACAGCCGTTGGGCGTGTTGGGCTTCTCTGGCACGACACCTGCAAACTGGCATAAGCCACCCCGTTTGTCGAGTCATATGCAATGTTTCACAAAACGATTACAGTCAAATCTCGCAATAACAAATTCCCATGAGTGGACAATTCCCGCGGCGACGAAATATTTTCAGATCCCCAATAAACGTCCGTAGAAGCACATATAGTTCATATTTTGTGGCAACGAAATGTTTTTGAAAAGTGATCCCGTATTAACAAAATTCACTGCAAGTCCGGTCAGTATTTTATCTGCCCATTTGAAGCTAACAGTGTCCAAAATGTGCTCAAGGGCATTTTTTTTTGTCGGACTCGAAGTGTGTGAACTGCCACACCGTGCTTGCATGGCCGCCACCATATTTGTCCGCAAAAAAGACCGTGCAGCAGGCAGCCGTGGAGGCAGCCTTGCAGCGACACCCCCAGGAGCTTTGGCTTGGGCTATGCTAGCCGGCTACTGCTGAACAGCACGCGTGCGTTCGTTGTGTGCGTGGTGATTGGCACATTTGCTCTCGTAATGTGCCTGCCTCTTCCAGCCCAAAAGCGGAAGTTGTTATCACTACAACATAGGGCAGCCATCATTGCCCAAGCCAGTGGCCCAAGTGGAAGAAGGGAGTTTGGGACCACCTGCAGTTCGCCCCACCATTTTGAAGAGCAAGGACGCCACTCTTTAGTGGCGCATGTGTGCAAAACAAAACAATGACAGCTGCGCCTTTCCAGACGTCAACAAAGTGGTGCTCACTTGGTTTTGCATTGGAACAACGAGATGCCACGCTGTGGCACAGTTTTCCGACAGAGGAAGATGCTTGGTGCCAAGCACCAAGGAGAAAAGTGTGCCGAGAAGTGAACCCGCGGGATGTTTTGGATGCACTTGACACGATTAGGTTGTTCTTAGGCACACACGCGGCATGATGAGCAGCAGTGAACCATTGCTTGTAGTTTGAGAGCTTAGCTGTGAAGTTGCATAACCGACCTGCAGAAATAAATTTTTGGTTTGCGGGTAATTTTTCTGTCATTTGTTTCATCTCGTGGCAGTGAAATTCCTGCAAAAGTGAGTTTTTCCCTGGCGGTTTTGTTATTGCGGGGTTTGTCTGTATAATCAACCATAACAGAAATGGGCTGGGTAGAAATTTGGTCACAAGGAAAGCAAGTGCAGACAGCGGTCCTGAGCGGTATCGCTGTGCTATCCAGAAAGGCGTACAGTAACCGAGGTAACAAAAGATAGCGGCAGCCTCAGTCAACATACCAGCTTTCATTTTAGGTATACCGGCCATTGCTGATGTCACAATACATACGAAGAAACGGGAGAATTGAAATCTTGGCTTATATTGTTTAATTTCTCAGTGAATACAGCATCGTTTGGTGCCAGACAAGTGCTAAGGGCACTGTAAAACGCCAAATCTTTTGAATAACAGAAACCTGTATTTTGTCTTCATAACCCTTTCAACGATACGTGACAGAAATACAGGTGTCTGCAGCCAGTAAAAATAAAGTTTTAACTGCAGTATTTGATTAGAAACCATTCTAGCATAATAACTAAGCTGTGTTTTTTCTCCTTTAAAGTAAGAGAGATGTCCATGTACAAAGTAGCACCGATGGGCGATTTGAAACATGTGTATCGCAATTAATGGATGGATTCAAAAGATGTCGTTTGGATATAATATGAGAGAAACATAAAGGCACCAACTTAAGATGTTTGCACAGATGTCGAAAAACAGATATTTGAAAGAAAAAAAATTGCATTGCATGCATGATGCGGCATTGTGACTAGAAAATGGTGGCTGGGGCTCTTGCGAAGCCGGTCTGGGAGAAGTGCAGATGTTAGGGCATGCACGTACACGTGCAGGTTGTTCAGAATGCACGATCGGTGGCCAGCGGCTGCCCGGGTGAGGATTTCCCCGCACTGCGGTCGAGTGGGTGGTGGCGTGGGGTCGGCGGCCGGGCAGTGCTGGGCCTGTGCACGCTGGAGACGGCGCTGCTGCTGCTCCTGCTGGCGGCAGCGCTGGCCCAGGCACTGGTGGGGCCCGCTCCCGAGGCGCCCCTGCCCTACGGCGAGGCCTGCGGCTGCTGCGGCTGACCAGGGAGCCAGAGGAGGCACCGCGGACGCGTCGAGCCAGAGTGCCGGTGTGGGGACTGCCACCAGGGTGGGGCTGCTATCAGCTGCTGCCATGGCGGGGGACAGCCCTGGGACTCCTGGGGGAACGAGCCCTGTGCGGTTTCCCTTTGTGCATTAGATCCCGCTGTAGAAACTCCATGTGGTGCAAAGTGTACCCTTTAAAACAGTTTTCGTGGGGGAGAGAATGTACTGCTCTAGTCGTGCTGCGTTGCCACAGCTTTGCTTTGTCAAGCGCATCATTGCCACCAAGTGTTTGCATGCATACCCTAGTCAGCACATGTGCAACAGCTGGTGGTGGCAGACTGCGCTAGTTACACTGTCGGCACTGGATTCGTGTGACCTTTGGTGCCCTTTTGCACTGTGGGGGCAGCGGCCTTTGTGTTAATTGACGCAATGATGGTGTTCTGCTACGCTGTCATTAGTGACGATGTGTTTGCCATCTTTTGCACTGTATGAAAAGGGAGCACCGTACCAACTGTGTTCTTTCAGCTGAACATCTTTACAGCCATGGTTCTTTGTTGCATTCTAGGAGGCAGTACCGAACAGCTGTCACTGGTATCCCATGGGCGTGTGTGACTGATTGTTTTTGAGCCATTTCCTATTGCAATTTTGTTAGTGCAAACTCCGTCCTCTCTTTCAATGATGACACTTTGCCCCTGGTATCCCCCTTCCTCGTGTACAAAGTGGTCCAGAAAATTTCTGGTTTGAACTGAGTATCTACTGAACAAAACTGTACGAGAAAACTGGGCCACTTGAGAAGCTGTTCGTGCATGCCTATGTGACAAATGCTGTAAAGCACTCGTGTAGAACCCACAGTATACTGATGCCAGATGTAGACATTGTCGCAGCAGTTATCCGCAAGTGCTTGAGAACAAAAGGATGATGTGCAGTAGCATACTCCAAGTGTATACCTATTTATTTGTAACAAAAGTGCAGCTTTATTTGTGTATTTGTTCGCTTACCCTGTGGGCACAAACAGGGGAGTGGGTACCTGATGCATTCGAGTAAAAGAAAGATAACAGCAACAGGGAAATGCAATCAAGCAACATCGCCTGACGCAAGGCATGAAGCAAGGGCGACCTACAAAAAGGGTTGGTGAAGGTATTTTTAAACAAATCGGAACCTGATACCGTACATCATTCAGATGCGCTTGGCACAAACAAGCCTTGAAAACACTTGGTATGAGCCGCTAAAACTCCTACTTTGTGAACAATGTGTGTAAAAGGTTAAAAAACGTCGGTAGAGTGGGAACAATATTGATGTGTTCTTGAGGGGGGACGTGGCTTTCAACTTGGGAAAAAGGACCAAAACATCGTTTTTTTGAAACCCACATGCGTCTGAAAACATGAAAACCTCTATGCGTCTGCAAAGTTTTTCCACTGAAAAGCATTGCAAAGTGGCATAAAAAAATACTTTTGTCAGGCGTGGTGACAAACTACCAGCGCAAAAGGGCGAAAAAATGGCAATTTTCGGAGCGCTCTATCTCCGCAACCATGGAGGAAAGAATACTCAGGAGAGGCCCCTAGCATATGAGCATTGCAAAAAGTGTGGAGGAAGTGACGTCGTTTTTCTTGAGCCCATAGATAGTGTTGCCTAGTTTCTTACGGCTGCGGCGGCTAAACCTGGCAAAATGCCGCGCACAATTTTTTACGGCACTTTGACTGTGGCTTCCTCGCTACGTCGCTACGACGACGAGCAGCCCGGCGGCAGCTCGCACATGAGAGACGAGTGGCTTTCCCGCATGACATGGAACGCAAGATGGCGGATGAACGCGCAACTCTGCTCCCCTAGGGGAGCTATATACAGGAACTCTAGGGTGCCTGGATTCCTAGCGCCATCTACGAACAGACACTGCAGTAGCCACTCGTGATTCCGCGAGCCTGTTGCTATGATGACGACGAACGCTACTTTGCCAGGCTTAAGAGCTGAAAAATCGTCCTTCTATCTCAAAAACGAAGGCCGTTTTTCGATTGAAACTTTGGGTGAGGGTTAGAATGGGCAAATTGAAGGCGAAATCAACAGCTTAGAACATGACATCGCACCGAGGAATTCGCGACGAAGCTGTTTTCGCTGCGAAGCGGGAGGGCAGGGCGACGCCATGTTAGTCAAATCAAACTGGAAACAGCAGAGGATAGTGGGAACAAGTGCGGCGGCTGTGGCTTCACAAACGTGACGTCCGGGCCTCTCCTAACCTTTTCTTTCCTCCGTGTCCGCAACGGTGCTATGGTGGCTAGAAGGGGAGGTGTCAGCATCGGCGCGACGGGGAGGCAACGAGAATTCATCCCGATGCGGTGGCACTGCTGTTGGCTCCGAGATGCCCCCGCGAGCCACGCGCGTAGCAGACGCCGCAGCTGTTTCACGGTAATGCGGTTGTAGCGGGTCCTACAATAAAGGCTAGTTGGCACACTCTCCTCACTGCTTGCTGCAAAACGTGTACTGGCCCTGGAAACTAACGTCTTGAACTCTTACTTGTATGTCAGCTGCGTGCGACGCTCGCATCATGAAGCGCTGGAGGATAGCGAGTCAAGTGACTTGCCGTGAGTTCGTCACCAAAACAACATCCGTGCCGTTTTCGCTTAGGTTCCAAGTGTTCAAGCAATGTATTAGTTTAGATTAACACGCAGCAGGAAACATACTAGAAACGGTTCGTTTGAAGGAATTGGAGGTCGAAAAGTAAGTTCTCTTTCGTACAAGCTTTTATGTATATTGTACACAGACTCCCAAGATTTTATTGGTTAAAAACACCCTCAGGAGGAAACATAGGTAGAAAATGTGCATCAACATTGAAAACTAGGCTGTTGCAAGTAAAGACACAGTCAGTATTTATTTAGCAAACACAGATCAAGTCATAACATTCAGTATCCGGAACCTATACCTATTTCAAAAATCACCAGACCAGGATATTAAGTATGCGAATGAGACTAACTCCACGATGAGACTAACTCCACAACGTCTAACTCCACAACGTCTAACTCCACAACGTTTAATTCTCGCCGATAGAGGTACAAAAAGGCTGCAAGTCAGCCTGCTGTCCCGCCATCCATCTAGCTCTGTACGAAGATTGCTTGCTTTCGCAATTCAAACACGTTCCTCTACACTGATGAGCCCCACACTGGTGGTCGATTCTTCGTACTTGTGCACGCTGAAGCCACTGACCAAAGAACTGAAGTGCACGGCACGTTGCCTGCCAGCCCAGCGGGCCGTTGGGCCTCGCTGCCGTATAGAGTGCCGGATGTCAAAAAACGTTCCGTTTCCAGCTACGTCAGCTGACTCCGCAGCCACAATTGGCTACCCGGTTTTGCGATGTTGTAGCACGAGGGATTTTGGTCCAAAAACAATCGGCTTCGCTATCGCAAGGCGACGATTAAAAGCAGCGGCCGGCTCATCGCTTTGCAACATCGCGCAACGTCACGAGTGGGAATGTGCCTTTAAGCAATTGACACACCCAATACACTTCCTCGTGAAGAGAAAGGATTAAGAAGAGAGGTTTATTTTCATATTTAGAAATGGTGTCAGTAGCATCTGCATTCATAGCCACAAGGCTAGTTCTGAATCCACACAAGAATTTGGCTTTTTGTTTTTTTCATCCAAGTCGAGAATTCTGCAAAAACAAAACCGTGTACGGAGGTGCGATTTGAGTGACCACAAGATTCATGGGTAGAACAGTGCGAAACAAAATACCAGGGTGCGAACAAAACAGATACTGAGTGTTAGTCCATGTTGCCCCCTTGGCCAGTATTGTTGATTTGTAATCTCGAGCTTGGTTGAACTGCATCATGTTCAGTTCCTTACAAATTGGCGAAGATGGTGCAGTTCTCAGCACTGATGCTATTATGTGCACAGCAATTTTTTGTAATAAATTAATAGGTGTGCAGCATGATGTATAAGTGTGGCCTCATGACTCCATGCAGTAAGTTAAATGCGAGTGAAAAATACTAGATTAAATAATACGCAGTGCTTCCATGCTTGAATCAGGGTGAAGTGTTTGAAAGACAGCTTTTTTCAAACTGCTTTTCTGTGTTGTGCCCAGTGCATTGATGTTAAACTTCAGTATTTAAGTGCTTTGCCAACCGCTTGTAGCTTACACGCATTGGATAATTGCTTTTGACGTGAAGGAAAAATCAAGAATTTTGCATTTTTTAATATTCAGCACTACCGTAATTTGTTGGCGTTGAACCACCTTATCATTTTTGTGAGATCCTCATTAGCTTCTGCAACAGAGTTGCAGCTGATTAATAGCGCACCTTATCATTTTTGTGAGATCCTCATTAGCTTCTGCAACAGTGTTGCAGCTGATTAATAGCGCCGTCTCATCAGCGTCCAGGATTGCTTTTGCGTAGCTAAAGAAAGGACCCATCCACTTGTTAGATATTTTCTGGAGAATGAAATTGTCGGACCTTGGAACCCATGGCACTCTAGCTTTTTCCGCAAAATGTTGGAACCCATGGACCTTGGTCCTTAGAACCCATGGCGCTCTAGGTTTTTCCGCAAAGGGGAACATTGTTCCCCTTTATGGGTCGAGTTCACTAAGTAGACAAACAACAGTCCGGTTCTCGTCTTTTCCCCTCCTCTTCTTCCTCCTCCTCTGGCTGCTGCCTGGCTCCTCGTCGACCTCTTCCTGTTACACAGGCCGCCCCTCTGTTGTCCACCCTCCTGGGTTGATACGGCACTACGTTGCACATAGACGCAGCTTCCACAATGTTATTAGGTCCATTGTAGCATATGTACTTCAAAAATTCCTCGTTTGCGAGCAGCCCTGGAAAAGGTGCCTGTGAACCCTGCACGCCTGTGGCCACAGGCTCGCTCCATCCCTTTCTCTGGGCTGGCTCCCCACCACTGTCCACTGAAGTGGACTTCACTGGCGACGTTCACTATTTGCAATAGCAGCTGATCACACTCCCTCGCAACACTCTGCTCCACAGCACACTCGCTATGCATCATTGAAATCAATAATAATCTGATATTCGACAACACTCTTTCTCAATCTGAACTTCACAGCTAGCTCATTTATACATATTAAACACTCACATATATAGTCATATGCATGCAGTCCCCTTGCTCTACCCGAGTACACGACTTGTTGTTTATCTTTGCGAGTCCCGGTGGTCTCCGTGTTTTCAGTCGGGATTGTTGTCCACCTCTTCCGTCTGGCACCTCGCACTGCTCACGTGCCACTGGCCTGAGGAGCCTTGCGATTTGACCTTCTCTTTGACCTCAAGCCCCTTGGCGCATCACGTCCTCTGTGCCGTGAGCTGGCCATGCTCACTGCGAGAGCTTTGGTTACCCCTCTCCTCTTGGCCCGTCATGTGCTCTTGGCCCCACTCCGTAGCTGAACTGGGCGACTTTTCCAGCCTCGGGGATTTTGCTCCCAAACAATGGCTGAGCAACTGTGCCGCCTCCCTGCGCTCTTCTGGTTCAGGCTGGCCCTTGCAGCAGTGTGCCTCTGCTTGCCAGTTCGAAGCCCCCAATTCCTTCTTGCCTGGGACCACTGGCCCCTGCACCCCAGCCACACTCCTCAAGTCCTGGCTCTTCATCGAGGGACCTCGTTGCGTGGCTCTACACTGCTGCCTCCTGTCGCAATCTCTGACGCTCAAGTGTCCGTTTTAGTTGCACCTCCGGAGCTCGCACCACCCTTTTCAGAGGCTTTTCTGAATTGCCAAAACTGGAGCCTTCGGTTCCACGAGTTCAAGCTTCTTTCGCAACACTTTTATGCCGGCATCCAGTCTCTCATGCTCTTTGCGGCTTCCTTCTTCAATTAATTGGAATGCCTGTTCCTTGTGTTTACTGGGAACACCTGCACCTAGTGTCTGAACCAATGTCAACATGTTCCCAATTGAATCCTCCAAGGTGGCGAGACGCATTAAATAGTACTGGGATGAGGATAATTCAATCCTGGTGGGCTCGCCAATTGTTTTGTCACGTGGTGTCTCTACTGGCCAACAGGATGGACGAGGGCAGCTCATTGGTTGGTTGGACAAACCGCGCATTTATTCCAAGTCACCAAACCCTAAAGCACGCCACACTGCACAAAACCAAAGCACGCTGAACACCACAAGGACACACACACTCAACCCGAACCAAAAGTCACCACAATGAAGTTTCTGCATAGTCAAATCCAAAAGCCCCTAATTGTCCGCTACTACCAACCTCTTTACAATGTCTTATGTGGGAAACCTCTAACAACTGTTGTACGACTGTGCCCCTAGTGGACGCCAGCACTGATGCACCAGTAGCTGCAGCCAGTGTCGCCATTGGGAGGACAGCGTCAGCACCGCGTGTCCCAACGTTACTCCTGTGGTAGCCAGGCATTCCCTGTCCTGGGGACCGTGGCGGCAGAACCTAGGGAGTACTTGGGAGGATCCCTCGCCACCTGGGAGTGTGGCCGTAACCGCTGGGGCCACCGATGCACAGGTTAGCCCACTCCAGCCCGGGCCTCCGTGGCTGTCCTCCTCCTTGGCCTGCGTGTCCCAGGCTTCAATTCATCCTCCCGGAGGTCGCGGCATTCCTTGATCGGCTCCTTTGCTCAGCCCTGTGGGTCGATGTTCCATTCGCCACTGCCTCGCGTGGGTTCTTTGCGGTGTTTCACGATTGGTCCCCTTTTTGGGGGCCACAATCCTCCTCTTCGTTTGCCCTTCGTTTGGGGATGGCCCCTTCACCCGTGACACCCCTCATGCCCCATTTCGTGGTCGAGGAACAGAAGTGGACTCCTCTTGACAGATTTTGCACAAAAGTCACATTTCCTGGCCCAGTTGCTTGAATGCCAACATTTGCAGTCAAACTTGCCTGGGTATTAAGAAATGAAAGAAAGACAGCATTCACCACGGTCAGTGGGGAGTGCACGCCTAGCAGCTGCACTGTTGTGCACACGGGGCATCTCATTTCGTGCAGGAAAGGACGCCCGGACGCGTTGAGTGAAGCCCTTGATGGGTGCCAGGCTCTGTGGGGCGTGCTCTGCCAGTCCTGACTTGTGCTCTATCGCGGGAAGCAGGTAGTGGCCGTGTAGGGTGACTGACCATGGCCGTTGCAGGGCCGGGGTGACGGCCTGAGTGCGGAGCTGGAACGGTCCCTGCAGGCGGTCGCTGAGCGACCCGACCGGCTGCGTTCCGAGTCCCGGCGCCTGGAGCGAGCCATCGAAGAGACGCTGCCGCCCAGCCCACCTAGTCCTAGCCGCTCGCTGCAGGGGCCAGGAAGACAGGGCTGAGGAAGTCCTCTCGGGGAGGCTGCCTGCCACGCACGGGCCGACTGGAGCCAGTTGACGCATGGATGCCATGTTTAGCGAGCATGCTGTGTCCTTGGGCACAGTGTAACAAGGGACCACACAGTAGGCTTGCAGGAAGGCCCAAATTTCACTCACCGTTTACGACGTTCCTCAGAGGCCAAATGGAAAATTGTGCTTCACTGATGAGTTTGCAGGAGAAATCGCCTGCATGCCCCTGGTGAAATGCTTCTCTGGCAGCCTTCCTTTTAACATTCTCGACCTGCACATCATGGCCGCCAATTTCAGCTTGTTTTGGCTAGCGTTAACATTTTTGACAATTGTAGTTTAGAACAAATGCTTTGCTCAATAAGCGCAATCTACGATTTTTAATGTATTTGTGGAAATGCTGAGATTATAAGTATGTGCAGTATTTGTACATAGTTTATCCAGGCAGGCTAGTTATGTTGAAATTAGACCTCCTGGCATATTTTACTGAGTGATATTTAAATTTCTTGATGTGCAAGCAGTTATTTTCATAAATGAATAAATACGTGTTTGAAATACTACCTACTTGTTTTTAGTTGCCTGTTGCGTAGAAAAACTGTGGTGTCCAAAGACTGCTCTAAGCAAGTTCATCTTTTCCTACATGTTCTGTATGTTTGCTTCAACTGCCTCATTCTGGGCTTGGTGTGCCACCGTTTGTGTCACGATTTGGCCCCCGTTGGTGCACGTGGGAGGGTTGCGGCACCCTCCAGCCGAGTGACGACCCGCAGTCACCCTCCCACGTGCACCAACGGGGGCCAAATCGTGACAGGTTGCCTTTGAGTCCTTATCACCACGAAACGTTACGGACCCTCTGGAAGCAATGCTTCCAAAATAAATATGAGGCAAAATCACACTTAGGTGTGCCATCATTGACCGGCAAAGGTATACCCCGGTTATTCAACAATTTCAATCTCTGTTGTTAGTTCGCAATTGGAGGCTTTGGTGAAAGTGGAACTTCCATATTCTGTTGCTTTTTGGCAGACGTAACATGGCTGTGATGGCTCTGTCAGCTGCTGCTCCGCATGCCAAGCCTGGTTCTTGTGGAGATACAGGGCACATCACGTCGGGTCTCCCCCGTGGCCAGCAGTGCTGCCTGTGCGAGGCAGGGTGATGCATTTTGGAAAATTTTGTGAATGCATGCACTGCTAGCAGGGATTTGGGGAGTAAAACGCACCCATGGTCAGGGGTGTGGTTCCGAAGCAGGACAGGATTCCTCTCCTAACCAGAGGGTGCTTTTTGTGTGTGGTTTACAAGGTGCACGGACGTGCAGGAGTTCTAGAGAAAAGGTACTTTAACAGAACGTGCTGTTGGGCTAGTTGGTACATACTGAATGGGAGGCTTAGCGCAAAAACAGACGAGGACGGTGGCAAACGTGACAGGCGCTACTAACAACTGAGTTTAGTTCGAAAGGCACAAACATATATATAACAGGCATGCACGGAATAAAAAAGAAAGGAGGGGAAAAAGTATGCATCACGGGTATCTGGCGAACATCAGAAAAAAGTATGTAGAAATGCACTTTCCTTATCATAAATAGATAGCGACGGTACACTTACGCACATGGGCCCTTTTCTTTTTATAAAAAATGCCTCGGCAACCTCACGTGTGGTAGCGTCTCTGCTCCTTTCGATTATATTTTTGTTTTGTCCACATCGGGTTTACAGACTAAATCACAATCTTTACAATGTTGTGGCAATTGCGAACCAGTTCCATTTTTCATCGGCAGGGCATGTTCTCTGAGGCGGTCATTAATGCATTGGCCGGTTTGGCCGATATACACTTTACCACAAATCAGAGGGATCTCGTACACAACATCAATCGCACACTTAATAAAAGGCGTGACGTGCTTCTTCTCATATTTTTTGCGTTTCAGCTCCGGCGCTATTCTTGAGCGCAGCGTGGCAGGTTTCAAGGGCGCTGAAAACACAGCCGGTACGTTGTACTTGGAAGTGACCTTCTTAAGGTTGTGTGCTACTCGGTGCGAGTCCGGTATGACCGCAGGCCTTGGCTCATTTTGCAAGTGCTCAGCATTAGCCCTTTGAGGAGCACCTTTCGTTTCCTTTAGCAAACCCTCCGCCACGGCGGTAAGGGTTGAGCCCGGAAAGCCAGCAGCCTGAAGCGTGGCCATTTGATGGTCAAAACTCAGGGGTGGAACAGCTGCGCCATTTGCGCCATTGAGCGCCAAACTTGTTTTTCTGCGCCATCCTGCGCCGAACCGCCCCTGTTGCGCCAAACTCGTTTATCAGCGCCGTCCTGCGCCGCAGTGTCCGAATTGAGCCGCGAGATATGGCCGCCATGACGCCCGGGTGGCTGGGCGCGAAAACTTGGGTGTTGTAGTGTATCACTCCGCTGAAGCGACGAACCCGGATGTCAACGCGCGCGCGCGCGCGCGTTTTGAAACGAGATTTCGCTTAATGCGTAACATCGTGTTCTTTTTTCACACTTAGTTTTTTGAGTAATTGCAGGAATTTATAAGCAGATTAAGGGCGACAAATCACTGAAACGACTCGTGTCAGTCACGTTCGAAATACTCGCAGTGAGTCACTTCTTTGCGCCGCGCGAGGTAACAGCCGGCAGCGGTGATGAGGCGCAGGGACAACTTCGGTTGCCTTCTCTGCCCGCCGTCTCTTTGTGTCGCATTTGCACGGTGGTGGTCGTGGTTTCGTTTGCCGGTGCCGGCCGCTGCGCCACCATCAATGGAAAATGACCAAAAGTAAGTAAAATGTCTTTGTGTCTAATCGCAACAGGTAGAATGATTTCCGCTTGAAATGTTGTAGTTTATTGGAGGTGAACTTCAATACTACCACGTGACGATCCTAATTTTCCGTCCCGGGACTTTCCGTAGCTGTCGCTTGTTAATTGGGTTCGCTTTTGTTGTGAGATTTCACCAGTGAACTTTGGGGTTAGCTTTGCTTATGTGGAGGATTGTAGTCTACGGCGTATACGTTCGTCGACTCTCGCAACCATGGCCGTGGCGTGCGAAGACAAAGCTATGTTCAGCTTCGTACGCACTGAAACCGCTGTTCGACGGGAAAAAATGCAAGCAAACGCCTTTTTGTTTTTGTTTACGGAATCATGCCGCCGTTAGTTCGCTTAAACACTGTAGTTTACCGGGCACGAAGCAGGCCTGTTATCTGATCCCCATTCGACTTTGTGTTTGAGGATTGACCTTTGAACGGTGATAACGTTGCGCGCTCGCTGGGCCGAAGGTAGATAATGCCGCATATTGTAAACCTCCCTTATATAGTACAAGAGCTGCGTTTTGGTTCGAGTGCACGGTAGAAAGACGCCTGATGTAGTCATAGATGAAACTTAATTTGCAGGGGAATAGGGAGGTTAGGGATGGAAAAGAACGGGTCAAATTATGTCCGTCTCACGATGTCGGCCTCGCGTTCAAAATCCCAGAAGGTATGCAGGATACAGTTGACAGTGGTATGCGGTCGCGGCGTTATCCAATACTTCTAGTTGATGTAAATTTTGTGGTTCTGAAATGTTTTCTTTAATGTCTTGTGCAATGGCTCCGAGCGCGGCAACGATATAACGTTCGTTATGTTTTATAAACTGTGGAGGAACCATAATATTGCAGTTATACTGTGAATTACTTATTTTATATCTCCTGCCTAATATTGCGAAATTTCTTGAATTTCAGAGCGGTGCACCAAATTTAATGACGCCATCTTGCAAGAACAGGATGAGAATGGCGACCTCATTTCGGAGTGGTGCAAGAAGACAGGCAAAGAGTCAGCTGGTTTCTGCATCATTTGTTCTGTACCTGTCAACTGCGCCCAGCACGGCACTACAGCGATCAAGCGCCATGCAAGCTCCAGAAGGCACGTTGAAAATACCGCGAAGCTTCGGGGCCCCAACGGAGAACTTCGCAAGTCTGAGCTCACTCAGGGAACTCTTGATTTCAGTCGATACCAAACAGCTAATTCCCTACGAGACAGCGTTGCAAGAGCTGAAACGGTCTTTGCTTTGTCCGTTGTGGCAAACTCGATGCCCTATACTTGGGGGGATGCCGCCACGTCCATGTACCCGCACATGTTCCCGGACTCTGAGGTTGCAAGAAACTTCCAGTGCGGACGTAAAAAGTTGTCGTACTTAATTTCTGATGGCCTTGGCCCGTACTTTAAGTCGAAGGTGGTTGATGAGCTTGTTCGACCTAACGTTTTTTATGCAATCATGATCGATGAAACGCCAAAACCTGAAGAGAAGGTCCAGCAGCTGGATGTGCTAGTGCGGTTTTATTCAGATAGCGCCGGGTGTATTGTAGTTGAGCATCTGCAATCATTCAACCTTGGCCATGCTACAGCTGAAATCATGTTTTCTTGTGTTCAAGAAGCACTTGCTGAGGTGCCAAAACAGAATCTTCTCTGTTTCTTCTCTGATGGACCAAATGTGATGAAGAGCTTAAAAAAAAGGGTAAAAGAACTAAGCCCTCACCTGCTGGACATAGGAGAGTGCACGCTGCACAAGGTTCACAATGCCTTTTTGTCTGGTCTTCAGGCGTTCTCGAATGATCTCGAGTCCATTGTAACTGACATTCACAGTTACTTTAAGTCAGCTGCAAGAAATGCAGACTTCAAACAAGTGCAGACGAACTTGGGATTACCTGCCCTCGAATTCCTTCGACATGTGAGCAGCCGCTGGCTGACACTTTTGCCTGGAGTGGAGCGCATTCTCGAACAGTTCGAAGCACTTAAAGTCTTCTTCTCAAACAAGCACGCAGTGAGAGCTGTATCTGCCACAAGGCATGAACGCCTTGCAGCAGCATTTTCGGACAAATCTCTTCAAGTAAAGCTGCTGTTCGTAAAAAATGCTGCTAAACTATTCCAGAACTTTGAAACACTGTTCCAAAGTCAGGAACCACTGCTGCACATACTGTATGAGGAAATGGTGCTCCTGATTAAGCGAATTCTGGGGCGGTTCATGCGGCAAGAATCGTTTAGCAAGCTATCTGGAGCGCAGCTGAAGGTTTTGGACATCCATGGATCTGCAATGTGGCTACAGAAACCAGAGCTAGGGCAAGACACCGAACAGGCGTTACATTCTTGGCCTGCTTGCGAAAGAAAAAGCGTGTACATCCGTGCACGTGCATTTTACATTGCTTGTGCTGAACACTTGCTCTCTCGGCTGCCATTGGACAACAAAGTTCTTCAGCACTTGAAGTTCTTAAACCCGAGGCATGGATCATCTTCAGTGTCCCTTCGACACATTGCGTGCGCACTGCCACAAGTTATTTCTCCCAGTGAAGTGTCTGTCTTGATAGATGAATGGAACGGACTGGTGTGCGAAACATGTGATTGGGACCGGGAAGGAAGCTTAACTGCCTACTGGAAGAGCGTGTTTTCTCTGAAGAAAGCCAACTCTGGAGACTACAAGTACGAAAACCTAGTGAGGTTGGTAAAAGCCGTGCTGTGTGTTCCTCATGGAAACGCGGACTGCGAGCGAGGCTTCAGCGAGAACAAGTTTGCCTTGCAACATCGGAGCTCCATGAGCATTACCAGTGTTACTGCTATGCGGCAAATAAAGGCATACCTTAGGCGTTACGACGGTGATGCCACCAAAGTGGAAATAACTGCGCCTCTCCTGAAGTCCGTCCGAGAATCTCGCCAGCGCAACCTCGAACGTGTGAAGAGCGAACAAGAAACCATGACGAGTGTGAAACGAAAACGCGAAAGTGAGAAACCTGAAAAAGATGAGCGCACGGTGCTCATTGATGAAAAGCAAGACCTCCTCAACAGGGTGTCTTCACTCAAGTCTCTGCTAGGCAGTGCTCAAGAATTGATTACTGTTGGACTTAAAAACAAGGAGATGGGGAAGGTTGAAAGTGGTAATGTGCTCCTTGAAGAAGCAAACACGACCCTTCCAAAGGTGCTGAAGCGTATTGAGGAAATAGATGCAATTCTATTGAAGCACAAGTAAGAAAGGACATCTCAAGAAAAAGGTATATGTTTCACAAGTGTTGAGACCAAACTCTGTGTGTTTAAGCTCATTAACCCAAGTGCTTTTTGTATGAACAAATAAACTTTATTGAAAGGACTACTCTTTTGTTTCCAATATTGCGTTGTGTGATAATTATTTTTGTATCCAAAATCATTTTGTAGTTTTGGAGAGGTTTAACCTGGAAGAAAACTTCCTAGACAAGTGCATATTTTTCCAGCCAGTGTACTACCCACCAGTAGTGCAGACATTGGAAGTTGAGCTGCGCTAAAGAACAAAAATGGCGTGAGTAGTCCTTTTTTTTTTTTTTCAAAGCTTAGGGAGAAACTAATACTTAGAAGGTAGCTCCAAACTTGTATACATAAACAATGCTTTTGTACAATTTAGCTTAGTGTTTGCTAAATGCAGTATTATATAATTGCTGTACCACAAATGATCTTAAGATGGTGGGTAATTGCTCCAAACAGCCTTTCTGGCTGCTCCTAACCTGCTCCAAAAGGCCTTACTGGCTGCTCCAAGCCTGCTACAAAAGGCACTTTTGCCTGCTCCCAGGACTGCTCCCAAACCCATGTACTCTGTTCCACCCCTGAAAACTGCTTCCCATAGCATGCTCACACGATTTGTACAGGGCAGACTGAAGGCACATAGTGGCGATGGCACGCTTTACAGTTTTAGAGGGAGCGGAATCAAAAGGCGACAGTTCCTTGGAGGTTCTAGGTGAGTATTCCCAGCAAACGTGGTCGTCCATAAAAGTTAGGTTAATGTCTAAAAACTGGACTCTACTCTAAGGGGGTAGCTCATGTGTAAAATTTAAACCCTTCCCGCCCTGATGAAAATGACTTAAAACTTCCGTGACTGCGTTAGCATAGGTTACTTGGTCCTGTTTTTTCAAAAGGACCAAAAAATCGTCAGCATATCTGAAAACCTTAAAAACTTTGTCCCCGTCGAGCGATTGACTCAGATGCCGATCAATGCCTGCCAGGAAAATGTTGCAACGTGTGGCGCTACACAAGAACCAATGCAAATACCCTTGCAGTGTTGGTCATCTTCCGGTACTATGAGCCCTGGGGAATGTAATAATCGAATCAGTTTTTTTATGCATCGGTTGGAACTAATTTTACAGCTCATTAAACTCCGGTAGCACCAGTGGCAAGGAGCCATTTCTAACGCCAATTTCAAACACCAAAGTTTAATGAGCTGGTGCAGCCGTCTAACTTGTCTTCACAAAACAATATCACGGGAGCTTCGTTTGGCGGGTGGGTCACCACCAAGTTGATCGCGGTCAGCACCTTACGGCGGTAGAAAGCAGCAAAACAAGCGAGCTCGCGAGGTAGGTCGCATGCACAGATAATTCCGCCAATGCAACCGTCATTTGCTAGGCTGCCCTTTCCGCTGGTAATCAGCTGCCTGCACACACTATCGCTGTCATCCACCCGTGACCATGCAAACTTGTGGAATACAGTACAGCCGCCCTGCTTCAACCACCCGCCATCGCCGACTAGCACGCACAAAACAAACGCTTCGCCGCATAATCGGCATAATCGTCTACGTCGCTAAAGTCATGGTAACGCCTGGGTCAAGCAAAGTTCGAAAAAATTACGCCCACCTCCCCTCACGGGAACCCTGGTGTGATGCGACGCTGAGGGGGGTTCAAGCGCAAGCGGAGAGCAACCGTCGACCGAAAGGCCGCTGGAGAGTGGCACACCGGTTATATGCGCAGCGCGCCCGAAGGAGAGGAGACCGCGGAGAGAGAGAGTACTGCACCGCGCGCAGCGCCGCCCACTGGCGGAGTGAGAGCACACTGGGCCGCACACCCGCAGATGTTGAGAGAGTGTGTTCGCTCTCACCTGGGCACGCGCCGGCGCCAGTGCGTCTGCCGCGGCTATGACGCAACACAATCCACTTTAATCCAAGGCAAGCCAATCCATTAGAATCCGATCCAATGCCCCTCGCGAGAGAGTGTTCGCTATCGGAGGGGAGAGGGGGAGAGTGGAAAGGCTGCGGACAACAACGGACGCACGCAGGAAGGACAGGGCCGCCGACAAGAGATGCGCTCAGCGTCGCATCTAAAATCGCGCATCCTCCAAGCATGGCCGCCTCCCTAACAACCCCCCTTCCCCTAACTTCCCCCAACTACCTCAACACCATCTTCCCCTTCTTTCACGACGAGGTCAGCCTATCAAACACCCTCTTCTTTGCTGAAGAAGCTCGGAAGCTCACTAGTCTCCACATACTGCCGTCACAGGACCGCTCGGAAACTCCGCTACGACAGCCGACAACAGGAAATTCGTACTCGCGAGGAGACGCTCTGGACACCTCAGCGACAGCATGGACTGTGCAAAAACTGCTGTCACATTAAGTCAGCCCATTCGTGGTATTTGACCGACTTACTAGTTGTCTGAACTATGTCATGCTCAGCTTACTGTTTGAGGACGGCGTACTCGCAGAACTCGAGTGGCTCATGTACGTTGCTTGAAACGCTTTGAACCACGTGACGCTCACTGACTTGCAGAGAGGGCTGCATCTGCATCTTTGATGGGGGGAAATGTTATGGCCTCCAAGCCCTTGTGATATTGGCCGCCTTAAACTTTGACACCAGCGAGGAAGAAGATGTCACCTTACAATACTCAGATACTTACAGTCAAGAAGGAAGACGACAAATCTCGCTGGTATACTAGGTTACAACTCAAGAACGGCACCACTTCATGTAGTGTATCACTCCGGCAAAGCGCCGGACCCGTGACGTCAGTGCGCGCGCGTTTTGAAAGGGGTTTGCTATGAATGCGCGATATCGTCTGCCTTGTCTCACGCAGTTTGTTTGTCGTCACTGGAGTCGTTTATAAGCATATTAAGTCCAAAAAATCACGGAAACGGCTCACGCCATGTTCAAAATATCCCCAGTAACGAGCTACTTGCGCCGCGCGGAGAAACATCCGGCTACGGTGATAATTGGCACAGCGGCAACTTCCGGTGTTCTTGGACATTAAAGGGGCATATGACAACGTAAACAGAGAACGGCTGTGGAGAATGTTGAAACTCCAGGGATTAGATGATGAATTGGTACAGCTCCTTATAGCAATCTATAAAGACAATAGAGTGCACCTTACTTGGGAAGGACAGAAATGCGCCCAGCAGGTCAACATCCATCGGGGACTGAAACAGGGATGCCCTTTGAGCCCAATACTGTTCATGCTTTACATGGCAGGGTTAGAAAAGAAACTGGAAGAAAGTCAAGTAGGGTTTAGCCTAACCCATATGCTGCAAGGCGAAGTGGTACAACAGCATATTCCGGGAATGTTATACGCAGACGACATTGTTCTTTTAGCTGATAAGCAAACCAATATGCAGCGGCTACTAAATATTAGTGGCCAGGAAGCCACCGACCTCGGTTTAAATTTCAGTGCAGAAAAATCAGGAATAATGGTTTTCAATGATGCTACCACTGACGTAGTGTCTATTCAGCAAGGCAAATTACCTAGAGTGAAGGAATATAAATATTTGGGAGTGTGTACGAAGGGGATAACTACTTAAGAACTCACGAGGAACAATTTAAGGTTAAGGGAAAGCGAAACGCAGCTATAATGAAGCATAGAGCTCTGTGGGGGTATAACAAATATGAAGTAGTAAGAGGAATGTGGAAACGAGTAATGGTTCCGGGTCTCACGTTTGCGAATGCTGTACTCTGCTTAAAATCAGACGTCCTATCAGGCCTTGAAGTAAACCAGAGAACGGTAGGACGTTTGGCCTTAGGCGCGCATGGAAAAACAACTAACGAAGCAGTCCAGGGAGATACGGGCTGGGCGTCGTTTGAAGTTAGAGAAGCTCAGAGTAAAATATGCTTTGAGATGAGGTTGAGGGCAATGGATCAACGAAGGTGGGCAGCTGAGGTTTTTAGGTACCTATACTTGAAAAGCGTGGACACGCAGTGGCTAAGGAAGACTAGAAGGCTAACGATGAAATACGGAAAGAACAGTGGAGAATCCAAAACAGCCAATTAAGGTAACCAAAAAAGAGGCAAGGCAGATTGAAACGAATAAATGCAGGGAAAAAATGGAAGCTAAAACGTCGTTAGAGATGTACAGAGCTGAGAAGATGAACATCAGAAAGGAAAATTTCTACGATAATTCCCAGGGCAGTGCTTTGCTTTTTGAGGCTAGAGCAGGTTGCCTGCGAACTAAGAGCTTTGTGGGGAAGTATTCACAAAATGATGGGGTATGCGTGGTCTGCGGAAAAGAAACAGAAACTATGAGGCACATAGTGTTAGAATGTGAGGGTATCCATCCAAATCTACATGAAGGGAATATTGGACTCCCAGAAGCCCTAGGATTTAAGGGTATCACAGAGGAAGTTAACTTCAAGGCTGTCGAGGGGACGAAAAGAATATTGGAATGCTGGTGGACGAAAAGCAGCCCAGTGGACCACAGACGTCCATCGAACATCCGTTGGACATCCGGTGTCGGACATTTGGACGTCCGTCAGACATCCGCAGAAAGCCAGCGGACGTTTTACAGACGTCCGTGGGATGGTCCGATGCAAAGGAATTGCTCATCCTACGAACGTCCGACAGACGTCCTAGCCGGATTTCCCGACATCCGGCGGATGTTCAAAATCGGATATTTCCAAACCGAGATGTACAGGGGACGTCCAGGGGATAACAAAATGCGGATATTGGATGTCCGCCAGACGTCCGCTTCTAGTCCAAAATTTTTCGAATCAGGGGGAACCTGTACTTGCTGTAAGCCTCAGTGCCTTATTGATAACATGCCTTAAAGCACTACTCCAGCTTTAAGAATACTCGATACAAAAGCCCCTTCTGTACCTTGTTTTGGCACAACGCTAATTATAAATGCTTGCACCATGCACTCTGTGGATAGACAACTCCACACCCCATTCATGTCTTTCCAAGAGCACGAACAGTGATGTTACAGAAGTAGAATACAGTGGAACGTTGCAAGCTTATCGTCACGACTTTTCAATAAGGACTATGCATACACTTCGGGCTTTGTGTCAGCATAAATATGAATAAGTTGTAGTAGGCAGTTACCAACTCGGTGAACAGGATGCTTCAACATGACAGCCCGCAGTGTACACATGGTTCCGTATTGAAAAGCGGTTAGGATAATAAGCTCGCAACTTTCCACTGTATTATGCTACTGCAAACATCACTGCTCCCACTCTTGCCAAGAAAAATATGAATAGGGTGTGGAGTTATCGGCCCACACAGTGCATGGTACAAGCATTTATAATTAAGGTTTTGTCAAAACAAGCTACAGAAGGGGCTTTTGTATCGAGTATTCTTAAAGCTGGAGCAGTGCTTCAAGGCATGTTATCAATAAAGCGCTGAAATTTACAGCAAGTACAGATTCTCAAATTTATTATAGGAAACTGAAACCTACACTACTCAGCTTTATGAATCTATACCGAGTATGTTTGGGATATTTCCATTAAATTTGTAAGACAAAACTTCCAGCAATGCACTCTAAAGAACAAACAGTTAGCTTGAAAAAGTGAAGTATTTTGCTGAATGAAATAGATCTGAAATATGCTGAATGAAATAGATCTAGCACACTGCAGATTACATGTTGCAAAGTATGGCATGCAAACTAGATGAAACGAAGTCGCAAAGCTTGAAAATTCTTTATTTAACACTGTATAACCTCCAATGTAAGTACAACCTTTCACGTGCCCATCGTGCTTCATGCCAGGAACATCTTGGCTCAAAATTTTCCCCAACTCCTCGGTCAGCACCTGCAAAACCAAAAGCAACAATTTCATGTTTTTGTCCTATGTGAACTATTTTGGTTGGCTCGACTCTACAGCTAATGTAGTGGCATGCCAACAAATACAAATTATGTTTGAAGTACTTTTGACTGCACCCTTCAAAAAAATTTTACGAGGCATTTGGATTCTTTGCTGTTGTGGTTTTATGTCGGAACATGCTTCTGTCATCACTTCATGGCGAACTAAATTTTTGACTCTTGAAAACCTCTACAAAGCCAAATGATAGCTGAAACTGGTAGGATTCGCAGTGCTTCGCTAGATTCCCTCGATCTCACTGACAAGCTGTACTGACTTGCGCACTAGCATAAGCAGTTTGCGGATAGGGTACTGCAGAACAAATGCCTCGCCTAATTTAAAAAAAGAAAAGCTGCATACCTCGGTTGCATCGAGCAAAGCTGTTCTATGCCCGCCGAATATTCTACAATATAAACATACGTTTTCACCAACGCGCTTTGACGGCATCTATCAATTATGAGGTGTGCGCGCCGTAGTGGAGGCCGCCGGATAAATTTTGACCGCCTAGGTATCTTTAACGTGCGCCTAAATGCCGTACACACGGGCGCTTTCTTTTCGCCTCCATCACAAAAGCGGCCGCCGAAGCCGAAAATCGAACCCGCGTGCTTGGGCTCAGCAGCACTACGCCCTAGCCACCGAACCACCGCGGCGGGTATTGACGGATACGTGCGTCTACAAGCGCATACAGCAAGCACGGTTAATATATTAGTACACGCTTCATGCTCACGTCAGCAAAATGCATTTACTTCGCCGCGTTCGCCGGCATAAGCCACACTATAGGGACCGGGCAGCTGGACGGGTGGCGCCACCACTCGGCTTCTCCCCTCGTCAGTGGAATGAGCCGGTGCATTGGACTACATAGCCTCCCGTTGTTGTTGTCGTGCTTGCTTCGGTTCTTTGTATGTTTTGGTGGCGTTGTGAGCAGACATGTGAGATGAAACGAAGTCTAAACAGATGTGTTGGGTTCTTAGATGCAATGATGACTACGTAAACTTGTCGGACGCTTCTAAAGTTGGGTATCGGCTGCAACGGCATGAGCGCTTTTTGCAGCGATCTGCGCTTGGCTCCACCCGTTCTGGGTACGAATAAAACTACCATTAGTAGTAGTATTTTCTGTTTAAATGCACTAACGGCTACGCAAACTTATTGGATGCTTGTAAGGTTGGAGAAGGGCTACATTGACACGAGCGCTTTTTGCAGCGCTCTGCGCCTGGCTGCGCGCGTGATCTGAGTAGGAATAAAACTAATGCAATATTAGAATTCATTTCTACCACTTAAATTATCTTCACTGGTTTTAATTACTACGGTTTCCACGCCAGCCTTAGCGCTGGGATACCTCGATACGTGTACTTTAAATAGAAAGGCACCTGCATACGAGATCGATTACCGTGTAGCCGTAGAAATGTTGCGGTAGTTTACGCTTTCTGTAACCGTGAGCTTTGTACCTTCGGTTTTGGTGAGCGACACTGTGACAGCATGGGAGCCTGAAAGCCGAAGTGGAAATCCCACGTTTGTGGTGGTCATTTTATCAAGAGCCAAAATTATTCACCAACTCAACAGCCCAAGCTACAAACCATCCCTCCTCCCCTTCCCGTTTTACCACCTGCGTAGAATTAAGGCTGGCGCCGACAGTTAAAAAATGTGGCAGTGTTACCGCCAGCTGGTGTTTTTTAATGCTTAAGTAATATTCTTTACAGAGTACCTAAAAATCGTGTAATGCCTGGTGAAGACACTAAAAACGCGTGATAAGTTGCCTCAAATATGGGTGCATGAGCCCGAGTCCTCCACCACAGACACATTTCCGACACGCTGGAAAAGTTTAGATTTGGAGAGGGGGCATGGAAGTTCAAAATTAAACAGCAAAATCATTTAGCCCTCCGTCTAATGATTATGATGGTTGAACACAAAGTTTTCTTCGTGCGAAATCGAATGGGAAATGGTCAAAGTCAAAGACGCTGCGATCAAAAGACCAAACTGCGCGCTGGTCAAATTCGACGCTTAATTAGTCAAAGTTTAAATCCAGAAGGCAACCAAGGAAACCCATACGATAGAGCTTTGCGATAAACCATCATCGTCGTTAGACGGAGGTGTGCATGATTTTTCAAGCGTAGGTGGCAGCTTGTAAGCCGACCGCAGCATTCAGTTGTGAAGCTGAGTACTGGTTTCGGGCACCCTCCTGTCTTGCGTCCTTCAGCCACGCAGGAATTGGTTTTTGAAAAACCATTTACCAACCAGGCAGCAACCATTGCAATTCTTGTAAAGCAATGCTTCTCCACGACAAGCAATAACATTCTACTATCATGCGGTATTTATTCTATAAACGATTCCCGATGACTGTAGTAAGAGCATTTCTGTGAAATTAAACACGTTTCAGCCGTAGGTAATGAAGTTACGGAAGCGTCGTCCGTCACAATTTCTATTTTGAGGTAAATCTTCGAAGACACCCTCCAACTTTGTCTTTCGCTTGTGGACGACGTCGATGCCGTTTCGTCATCAACTGCCAAAGGCCAGCGCCGCAGCATTCCTAGATCGGTTGCACACACCAGCTTTGTGGGAGCATTTAGCGGCAATATACTCCTCGATTCGCGAAACTGCATGCAGGCATGAAAAAATTGCATGAAGCAACGAACTTTCACTTCCAGCTTTACTTCCAGCTTGGCGCATTGAGCGTCGTCTGCTATTTGTAAATACTGAGTATGGGTGTAAATAAGTAAATAACACACATGACATGCCTCGTAAACGTCACATCCACACTCAAGATTTACCGGTCTGAAAAATGCACGTGGGGTTACGTACGCTTTGCAAGCCGCACCGCAGAAAAACGACAGAAAGACATGCACAACTACGCTGCGCTGACCGCCACCGGCATTCCACTGACGAGCGGTTCGCCACGGGCGGCGCTGTTCGCTGAAACGACGGTGGTGCCATACAACGGCCGCCCGGTCCCTATAGGGCACCTCGGCGTAAACACTACGGCCGCGTTCTCTCTTCTAGGGTCGTGAAATCACCCACCTAAAACGCACAGTACGGCTTTTTACACGTTTCGCAACACCGTGCCTACATTAAACTCAAGGCCAATGCATAACGCATCTCCGCAACGAGCTCATACAGTAAAAATTGTTACAACCCTTTCCGTAAACTTGACTGGACGTAAAAGTAGCCACTGCGCACACCACGTCGTAGGTAGCGCCGGGCTGAATGCGAACGCCGGCACACTCAACGACTGTCTTTCAACGAGAGCACGTGCACGCACCGCTGATAGCTTTACGGAAACGGTATAGCTAATTTATCGCGCCTATGATTGCGAAGAAAAGATGATTTCCTGAGCGCGTTGGCACTGTCATTCAAAACGCGCTAAGCCAGTTATGCCTAACTTCGGCACAGCGTACGGCGTTTGCATTACACGGAAAACTAAAGACGATTTTCCGCCCCCTCCCCACTCACCGTCACTTATAAAAATGTCTTACCTTTCATTGAGGACGCAAAAAGATGTCTAGAAGAAAGCAGCAGGGAAGCTAGTTGGCGTTTTGCAACTCGCACACACACCATAGCACACGTAAGCGAATGGCTATGTGCTATGGCCAGCTATGGCTATACGGCTTGACGTGGCTTGTCACAGTGTTGGCTTCGCATCGCACAAAAGACAAACAAAATTTAGTTACTAAAAGAATACATTTTAACCTAATTATCAGCAAATCAAACAACTGTTTTTATAAAACTTTACGAGATGTGCTGTCCTTCTTTTTTAATTCGAACATAACTATATCATATATCAAGTTGACTCGTTCAGCCCGCATCGAGTGTTTTGTGCGCGAGGGCTACAACGCTACAACTTTGCTCTCTGAGCTGGCAAATTGTTTGCCTCCCGCTGCAGGAAGCAAGAATATAGACAACCTAATTAACTCGAGTCTAATTACGATAAGTTATTAACATGATTGCGGAATATTTCTTCAACCATGCAGACGTACGATGGGCGTCCAGCGGACTTTATTGATGGGACCACAGTAAACGTCCATGCACAAACGTAGCTCGGACGTCCGTCGGACCAAATTGAACGGACGTTCACGTTTCCCAGAAAAATACATCCGAAGTACGTCCGCCAGACGTCGAGCGCGGTACTTGGACGTTCGGCTGTAAAACGGACATCCTACGGATATCTGTGGTCCACTGGGAGAGAGGGGAATATTGCCTAGGACAGTTACCACCTGTAACAGGGGAAAGAAGTATTTCGTGCCTAATAAGCTTTAGTGCCTGCCCTAAGCAGCGCTAGTATTAAACCAAGAGTGTAAAACATGGTTATATTAGTCCTTTTTGGTAAGATGACATGTCATCACCCCGCTTCAAAGGGGAAACCAATAGCAATCATCATCGGTGCCGTTCTTAAGTTGTCACTGAGTATAGCCCTATGCCATATTGGCTCGCCACCCCTTTGTGGATAAACGAGTTTTTCACCGTAATGATAACGTGGTGGCTGAAGCAGGCTTTGATAAGTGGTCTTGGGCAAGCAAGAATGATCCAGCTTCGCATCATTAATCACTAGCCGAGACAGCATTCCACTCTTAACAGTTATGCTGAAAACGAAAATTTTTTCACCTCGAACAGCTAGGTACATCAGTGGCTGTGAGGGCGATGCATCCTCCTCAACATATCACTCACCGAGTTTAAACAATGAATGCTGAATCAAGCTGCATTATCGCAACCGACCATGCAACTTCCAAGTGCAATCAGCAGTGTTTGATTGACAAACCAGAGCTTTATATTCAAACTTTACACACGAGCAAAGGTAACTGAGATGTTTGCGAGTCGGGGTCCGAGGCAAAATTGTTTATTGGAGCCAAGCGTACAGTATACGTTGTGAGCGGGTGGGTCTCGAGGGAAGAGAGAGAAGCGAGAACATAAAGAGGGCAAAGACCCGAGCGTGCCAGCGGCGGGCTGTAACACGAGACGTGGCGTCGATGCGCCCGTGGAGTTCACGCAAACGGAGTGGCAGTATGCAGTTTTGGGGCTGCAGTCTGCGGGTACATAACACATGGAGGAAAAAAGTTTTCTTCCTCCATTTTTCTTCCGCCATGCATAACACCCCCCCCCCATTGCTAGATAGACATACTACACGTAGTCCTGAAGATGCGAGGGGAACCTACGCTCGCGAGTGGAGCGGCGGGGAATGTCCTGCACTGATCGAGCGGGGACCGACACGTCCCGGAGAAGTGTTTGGAGATCCGTTGGTGTTATCCGTTTCGGAGCGGCCGTGTGCGCTTGCAGGTGCATCGCTAGTTGGGTCTGCGTTGGCTGTTGTGTCTGATTCACTGAAGAAATCGGGGAGATGTGCCGCAGGATCAGACCTGTGGCCTTGGAATTCGGGTAGGTTGTGGTTTCGCTTTCGAAGGTGGTCCACGTGTCTTCGCCAAAGCACACCGTTTGAAAGGCGGACTTCATAGGAAAGAGGTCCTTTTCTTGAACAAACGATAGCGGGAAGCCACCGTGGTCCGGAAGAAAAGTTTCTGGTGAACACGGAGTCACTCGGTGAAAAAGTGCGAGTTGTTCGGACCGTAAACAATGAAACACGCCACAGCAGCCGCCAACACGAGCGTCACGAGTCGAACTCGGCCGTGCAATATCTATCCCGAGTTTCCTCCGCGTTCTGTCAGTAACGCACCCCCAGCCCATTCGTGGGTGCGGCGTAGCGACCGAAGCCCCACCCAACTATGTACCATGGCGTCCACTTCGCCGGTGGGGTAGCGTCGCAGCAACGAAGTCACTTGCATTTGATGCTCCGGTTACAAAGCTTAGCCGCAAATAATGAACGAACGAAGTCCCCAATTCCAATTCCATGTCCCCCCCCCCTTCCCCGTCAGAAGGAAAAAGAAAACAATGTGGGGAACGAGACCTGCTCCAGCTAGGCTATTGCAGGTTTAAAGCCAATATAAACTAAACAGATAGGGCGAAAAGCCAACCAAACATTTTTACGAAAAAGCCAATTTGATGATGTTCGTAACCCAATGTTCGTAACAGCAAGACGTCCAAGCAAAGTTTAAAAGTATAACTAAGCGCAAAGGAACATAAAACGGAGCGTAAGGAAGAAACTGTAACAGAGTAGTGAGCTGGGCAAGTTGGTATGGCGTCATTCTGGGCAACAGCGCGAAAAAAGACGTGGACGAAAGAAACGAATAGGACGAGCGCTGTATCACAACTGGTTTATTCACGCGATCCGTGCGGAAAATAAACGTTTACAACAGAAGAGAGGGAGAGATAAAAAGACTTACCATTAACGCCTTATGGCATTCGCTTTTTGCCCGTAAACAATGATGGAGGCGTGCCCTATGATATGTTCATGGCACTTAGTCTGCATTCTATGTGAAAAAATTCCCGCGCCTTCCCGCGAGGGGAACACGAGTAAATGCAGAGCATTGGGGGTCGTTAACGCCGCGTAAAGTCGCGTTAGGGTGGGTAGTTGGGTCGTAGTTGCGTTGGTGTTGGTTTGGGGTGGAGAGAGGAGAGTAAAGTCACGTTAGGCTGGAGCGAGCGTCAACCAAGGAAGGAAGGAGCAACGCAGTGACTGAAGCACGAGCGACCGCTAGCCGCTTTATATTTGCAGCGCGCGTAGTAGAGGGAGAGCAGTACGGGGGGGGGGGGGGGGAGAGAGCGCGCATGCGCAAGCAGCGCGCGCCCTTCCACGCCCCACCGCGCTGCTATCACGCACCTGTTACGCCGAGACCGCGACGGAGCGAACGGGCTGACTACGATGCATGCGCGCGCCAGCTGCTGTTGAGAGAGAGGAGGGAAGGAGGAGAGGCGCACCTACTGCGGACGCGGAGCTGTGGACGCCGTCCGACGCAGGAAGAGGCGAGGCTAAGAAATGCTCTGCATTTGAAACACAAAAACATCCGAATCCAGCACACTCCCCCGGAACCCCTCTCTCCCACATCGTCAGCGCTCAACACCTTAACATGAAACTCTTGAAGAATAAACAGTGGGCCGCACCGGGCTGATAACACGGATGCAAAACAACGGAACATCACGAACCACAGCACGTTCTAGCTCAGCGCAATCGACGTTTGGCTAACACGGCTCCCAATCTCCTAATGTGAAAAGCTTCAATGATTTCCCGGCCTGTCTGCCTGGCGTGTCTAGAAAGAACGGTCGTTTCCTTAAGCAGAGGATAGCAGGCGCTCCCGCAGGCGCGCCTGTCAGCCTGGAGTAGGTGGTCGCTTTTAGCGACCTTCTATGCTCGCCTAGGCGAGTGTTGACACATCGGCCACTCTGGCCTACGTAGCTCTTGCCACGAGACAGCGGAAGCCAATAAACAACACCCGTCTTGCACGGAACAAACCTTGGCCTGTGCTTCACACCACAGCCACCCTCTGTGCGATTGCCCTCTGCGCGGCTGCGCACTTGAGCACACATCTTGGAAAGCTTATGAGGCGCAGAAAAAACCACACCGACACCACAGCGTTGCGCTACGTTTTACACCCATGGGACAGCATATATGTGCGTAGGGAGCAACAGCAAACCGATCAGGCTTCACTGCAGGGCCCAGAGCGTCAGCCAAGCCCAAAGCCGGGAGGCGCCTAACCAGTTTTTCACATGCGCGTGAGAGCGTGGGAAACCTGCGCATTGTAGCCGGTAAACTTGCTGTTGAAAGCTTTCTGGAATGCTGTGCGGCCACGACTTCGTTAGTGCAGCTTCGAGTGATGAAAAAGCTATACCTTGCTTAATTACCTTCGAGTGGCTAGAGGCGAACGGGAGCAGGGGTTTCTTAGCACGTGGCTTATAGCACCAGCACTCATGGGACGGCAGGAAGGACAGGCTCAACTCAAGAAACTGAAGCACCCCTTCTTGCAGAAATTCAACTGTAAATTGAGGCCCAAGGCCACACTCATGAAAAAGGGCAAGAAAAGGGCGTGCTGAATTGGCGTAGTCCGCTGTTTTAAACATTACCAGAAAATCATCAACGTAGCGGAGCACGTGAACAACTTTTCCTTCTAGGCTGGCGGCAAGTTTCCTATCCACCCCACTTAAGAAAATTTCACTCAACACCGGGGCAACCCTGGACCCTATGCAAACCCCTTGCTTCTGAATACATAGTGCTCCTTCATAGCCAACAACTGTCGACTTGAGGTAGGAGGACAGGAGTTGCAGAAAAGACGAAATAGGTAGGCCCCAGGAATTCCGGAAGGCCTGTTCATCATTGCTTTCAAGGATGCATAAACGAACACTTTCCAACAGTTCATCGTGCGGCAAAGAGTAGAAAAGGTGAGTTACATCGACACTGATTGCGTGGCAGGGTCCCGGATTGTCCGCCTGAAGAAGGCGTACCAGCGCCTCTGAATTCATAATACGGAGGGGATCTTGCACCTTCAAAGAGTTCAAATGCTTTTGGACAAAGCCCGAGACCACGTAATGCCATGTGTTTCGTTCTGTAACAATTGCGCGGAACGGCACACCCCTCTTGTGAGTTTTGGCAGTAAGAAAGATGTCCAGACAAGTCTTTTCAGCCTTCTTAACCTCGGTTGCCATGCTTTCAAGTTTAAGTTCAATAAGCAGGGCAACAGCATTCTGCCTTCATTCTTCAGGCGGACAATCCGGGACCCTGACACGCAATCAGTGTCGATGTAACTCACCTTTTCTACTCTTTGCCGCACGATGAACTGTTGGAAAGTGTTCGTTTATGCATCCTTGAAAGCAATGATGAACAGGCCTTCCGGAATTCCTGGGGCCTACCTATTTCGTCTTTTCTGCAACTCCTGTCCTCCTACCTCAAGTCGACAGTTGTTGGCTATGAAGGAGCACTATGTATTCAGAAGCAAGGGGTTTGCATAGGGTCCAGGGTTGCCCCGGTGTTGAGTGAAATTTTCTTAAGTGGGGTGGATAGGAAACTTGCCGCCAGCCTAGAAGGAAAAGTTGTTCACGTGCTCCGCTACGTTGATGATTTTCTGGTAATGTTTAAAACAGCGGACTACGCCAATTCAGCACGCCCTTTTCTTGCCCTTTTTCATGAGTGTGGCCTTGGGCCTCAATTTACAGTTGAATTTCTGCAAGAAGGGGTGCTTCAGTTTCTTGAGTTGAGCCTGTCCTTCCTGCCGTCCCATGAGTGCTGGTGCTATAAGCCACGTGCTAAGAAACCCCTGCTCCCGTTCGCCTCTAGCCACTCGAAGGTAATTAAGCAAGGTATAGCTTTTTCATCACTCGAAGCTGCACTAACGAAGTCGTGGCCGCACAGCATTCCAGAAAGCTTTCAACAGCAAGTTTACCGGCTACAATGCGCAGGTTTCCCACGCTCTCACGCGCATGTGAAAAACTGGTTAGGCGCCTCCCGGCTTTGGGCTTGGCTGACGCTCTGGGCCCTGCAGTGAAGCCTGATCGGTTTGCTGTTGCTCCCTACGCACATATATGCTGTCCCATGGGTGTAAAACGTAGCGCAACGCTGTGGTGTCGGTGTGGTTTTTTCTGCGCCTCATAAGCTTTCCAAGATGTGTGCTCAAGTGCGCAGCCGCGCAGAGGGCAATCGCACAGAGGGTGGCTGTGGTGTGAAGCACAGGCCAAGGTTTGTTCCGTGCAAGACGGGTGTTGTTTATTGGCTTCCGCTGTCTCGTGGCAAGAGCTACGTAGGCCAGAGTGGCCGATGTGTCAACACTCGCCTAGGCGAGCATAGAAGGTCGCTAAAAGCGACCACCTACTCCAGGCTGACAGGCGCGCCTGCGGGAGCGCCTGCTATCCTCTGCTTAAGGAAACGACCGTTCTTTCTAGACACGCCAGGCAGACAGGCCGGGAAATCATTGAAGCTTTTCACATTAGGAGACTGGGAGCCAATTGTGTTAGCCAAACGTCGATTGTGCTGAGCGACAAAGAATAGGCGTACTTGGCTAGAACGTGCTGTTGTTCGTGATGTTCTGTTGTTTTGTATCCGTGTTATCAGCCCGGTGCGGCCCACTGTTTATTCTTCAAGAGTTTCATGTTAAGGTGTTGAGTGCTGACGATGTGGGAGAGAGGTGGTCCGGGGGAGTGTGTTGGATTCGGATGTTTTTGTGTTTTTCTCTCTCCCTCTCTTCTGTTGTAAACGTTTATTTTCCGCGCGGATCGCGTGAATAAAGCAGTTACATGTGAGTCAGCACTTGTACTATCCGTTTCTTTCGTCCACGTCTTCGTTCACGCTGTTGCCCAGAATAAGGAAGAACGTTCTCAAGTCAGTTCGGCACAAAAGATCACACAACGCAGCAGTTCCACTCTCAAGTGTGTGTATGTCACAGAATTGCGCGAGGTAGTAATTTAGTGGCCGATGTCTCGGACGGGAGGCGCGACAAACAACTCCCCCCCTGGATACGAATAGAAATTGTGGTTCGGACCTGCTAACCGGCGATAGGTCCACGCCTGATTGGCCGCTGGCGTGAGGCACGAGACGGGGCACGGGATAACCGTTTAAAGCAAGGCACATTTACTTGTTCCACACATACACAGGTAATACAGACAAAGAAAACGAATCTCGGCTTAGGAAATAGGCGACCGTAACACGAGGGGAAGAGAAAGGCAGACAATAGGCGGGCTGGGGAGCTTCCCTCCAACCACGCTAACAATAGGCCCGCTAGGCACACACACACACACGTACTATTATGAGCAATATGAAAGGGAACACGGGAACGCATAGAAAACACCCTCAGACCCAGATATGCGTGATACGCAGCGGCCGCCGTCGGAAACAAAGTGGAAAGGGGGACGCTGTTCTAAAAATTGTTCCCATTCCCGCTGCGTGTCTTATCGGCTGTCGGACGATACCATATTATCGGCGAAATGACGTAGGCTGCTGCTTTGTAGAAATCCCAGCGTGGGGGGGGGGGGGGGGGGGGGTTTGTGGTTTGCGACGGGAAAATGAAAGGAAATTCACTCGGGATATCTTGAGCTCGGCAAGGAGCTCACCTGCATACAACCCAGTGCAGGGGAAGGGAAGTAGAGGGGGAGTGATAGGATAAAGTAGAAAGAGAGAGAGAGGGAGAGAAAGGTATAAAGAGAGCTGTCAGTCCTAGAAATCCCAGCGTGGTGGGAGTGCCAACAGTTAGTGGAAGAGCGCCCTCCTTTCCCCCTCTGTTTTTCACAGCGCCATCCGCGTATCGCTCCGAGCCTGTTTCGAGGCTGTTTGCCACGCGTTCCTGTGTTCCCTTTCATATTGCTCATAATAGTACACACAACACGGTACACTAAGAAGAGAGGATAATCAAGTCCGCGGAGTCGATGTGAAGGAGGAAGATAATAGCGAGGGCGATTTTAGAGTCTGCGGAAGAGTGGGGAAGGGGGGGAGGTCTTAGCTGGGTTTGGTCAGTGGTCTCGTCGGGGAAGATGCGTCGGCTCACCGGTCGTCTGCGATGAGTCCCGTTGATCGGCGACGCAATTCGGGTACACCTGGGCCGCGCACAGTCCCCTCCTCGAGGGGAATTCTCGGGGGCCGAGGTCGCCGCTGTCGTCGCACTCGGGGCTACAGCGCAGCCCACAGAACCGGCCGCCGCGTCCCAACCGCACCACCTTCCACCGCCACTTCTCGCTTCCTTGTCCCCGCAAGTCGTGAACCCCGCGCCGCACCGAGCACAGTCTTTCGGACCGCGCCTCTTCCGAGAACCAAGCGGGTGGAACCTCCGCTGGCCGCGGCACTCTCGCCCCTCTCTCGCCGAAACACATGGCCCACTGCCCCGTGGGCCGAAATGGCGGCGAAAACATTCCTGTTCCGCCGGGATCCCCCCGCTGGGTCCCCAAAAAAAAGAGACAGCCATGGAGGGACCCGAATTTCGCGACAGTGTAGCAACTTCAAAGAAAGCCCGATTCAGAGCTGAGGCGGCATTATCCACTCTCGCAGACACCAGGTCACACGCTGTAGCACAAGGGCCTTGGGCACACAATATCGCGGAAGTGCAGTCCATGGCTGGCCCGTATCTATAGGTGTTATCCAGTTCAACTAAAAAGGCGGCAAGTGGTGATGAAGGTATAAAAGAAACACACAAAAAAGAGTCACTGAACACACGTAGGCGTCACACCTCGGGCATAGATCTAGAAATAAAATCGGCGAGGTCCATAAGTATCTTCACGGCTGTTGAACTGTCCAAAAGGTCACGAAGCTGAGGTGGCTGTAACGGTGAACTCGACAGCCGACGAAGTCTCTGAATATAGCTGGCTGTTTTCGGGCATTCTGTTAAATAGTGCCCAACCGAAGTGGCAGGCACACCGCAGAAGCACTGACAGTTCGGCGTGAGTTGTAGACGGTGAAAGTAATGAGGAAATCGACCGTGTCCGGTTATCAGGTTAGCTAGCTTCTTGGAAGGCGGGAAATAGAAAGGAAGGTCCAATACACTGGGGGTCCATCGATATAATTCAGTGTCGCAGTTGTTTGTACTCCACGTCTCCTTCCATACCAAATGACCGACCTTCATCAGCAAAGAGCGCACCCTGGTCTTCGACCACCTTCCACGAACCTCCTCTCCTCTTGTGGCAGCACTGCGGGCGACAGTATCCGCAAGCTCATTCTCACACACACCAGAGTGAGCTGGCACGTGGTATATAGATACAGGCAGTACACTTGAGAGTAGGGAAATATTCTTTTAGGCGATGAATGGTAGCGGACTGATTAAATGGGTTATTGAGAGCAAATAAAAGCGAAAGACTGTGGAATAGATACCGACGGGGCAGGAAGGTCTGTCGTCCAAGAGAAAGAGTACGAGTTGTTGCATGGCAATCACCTCGGCATCAAACGACGTGGTTGGACACGCCAGACGGAACCGCCTCACCGCATACACATGGTCTGTCCCTTTCAAAATAACAAAGGCTGCTCCTGATGCAGTCGACGTGTGTGAACCGTCTGTGAAGGCATGCAGAGTGGAGAAGTGCAGCCTGCGGTTTGCTTCCGTTCTGGTCGTAACAGACACGACGTCGTCGCGCACGGTGTGTGTCGACCTTGATGGGCAGGTCCACATCAGAAGGATCAAAAGATGCCATGTTGAAGGTCACTGGCTGCTGGTGATGAAACAAGAGAAACATGCGCACTGTGATGTCTAGGTGGATGTGAAGCGGAAGCGCATGACTTCGAGGGCGGCGGTCCGTGTGGTAGTATACGCCCCGGTAACGGCGAATACTGAAGATCTTAGCAGTGACTGTACCCGGGCTTTCAGTAGATGGTGTTGGTTGATGTGCCACCATGCAGGCGCTGCGTATGAGACTGCGGGAAGGACCGCAAGGTGATGTAACTGACGGAGATGAGATCGACTGACTATGGTATGCATACGGGCAAATCTTGTGAGCGAAACTGCCATCTTCTCAACTATGAATTTCAAGTGGTTTGTGTGCGCCACGAATGTGAGGTGACTGTCGAAAGTCACTCCGAGGAGTTTCATTTCCGTCACCTGCTTGATAACTGCGCCGTTGAGCTTGATGGTTGGTTTCATAATAGCCCCGCGGTCACCCTTGGAGACAAGGAGTCAATAGCATTTAGCGGGGTTCAACTTTAATTTTGCGGCTCCAGCCCAAGCAGTTATCCTAGAGAGGTCTACGTCAGCAGTCGCCCCGAATCGTCGACGCGTACGACCATGAATAATGATCACGGTGTCATCCGCATACGCTTGGATGTATGCATCTTGAGGCATGGGCAGGCAAAGCATATCATACACATATGCGTTCCACAAAAGTGGGCTGATACCTTTTGAAGTGGCATGGGTAGTGCTTCCTGAAAATGTGTCAAAGGAGACTGTGCGACCCTTTAGAAACGATTCCAGGAGCTGGTAGATGTTGCGGGGACAATGATGAGATCGGAAAAAATGTAATACTCGGGGATGCCAGATGCTATCAAATGCGCCTGTAAAGTCTAGTGAGATTACGAGTGAAAGTCCCCCACTGTCTTTATGCTGCTGCAGTCGATTGCGTAAAGCAAATAAGGCAGACGTTGTGCTTTGACCGGTAGTGAAACCATATTGCTGTGGGTGAAGGAGGCGAGATCGTTGTAGGAAATAATATAAGCGGCCATTTACCATTCTTTCCAAAAGCTTGCCAATCATAGATGTCATGCATATTGTCCGGTACGAAGAAGGTGCAGTGGGTGAGCGTCCTGGTTTTAACAGAAAGGTGACACGTGCTTGTTTCCAGGGGGGGGGGGGGTGAGGGGGAGGGGGAAGTCTCCAATCGCGAGACAAGAGTTGAAAAGACAGAGTAAAAAATTAGGAATATGATGAACGAAAAGACGAACCATGGCAGTTGGGACACCGTCGAGACCTGGCGCTGCATTAGCATTTAAATTTCGAGATGCCAATTGCAGTTCTTCTAGCGTGAATGCATCATATCTTGTTCTTGCGCGGGGTATGGAGTTGAAGCCACTATGGTTCTCATTGCCATGTGGGCCAGGGTATCATCACGTTCATCAACACGAAAGTGAGTCCGCATGAGCAGATCCCCCGACTGTATTGTGGATGCTGTCGAAGTGTCGTCCGTCACATGTAGTGAAGGTAAAACAGAGGGCGCTCTAAGCTGGTGAAACCTAAGGTCCCTAAAATTACTAAGGTAGCGTCATCTTTAGATCTCGCCGCCTTTCGCCCTCGCCCGCGCTCCTCTCTTACTTCGTTTTTTGCCATTTTCTTTTTCGCCGGCGAACGCCGCGCGCCATTGGCCAAGGGAAAAGTCACGTGGTTTTGTTTTTTTTTGCTCCGCCGCCGGGTCGCCTCGCCGATGCCTCGCCGGCTGGGACATTGCGCAACGCCGCCGCTGTGACGCCATTGCTGGCTTCCGAGCGACCGTCGCCACCGTGCTTCAGTACCGGAATTAGCTGCTCGCTTCGAAAAAATGTCGCACCGGTGTCGTTTTAGGTTGCTTCTCGGTGTCGATGTGTTGTGCCTTAGGCAGCGCGAATATCGTCAGGCAGGGCACAAGACTTCGTTATTCCGTCCGGGAAACGCGACGCAGAAAGGAGAAAAGTTTGGTTGCATAGATTTGAACGGGCATACTTCAGGCCGACGCTACCATCACTCTTTTGCGAGGTAAGTTTCTGAATGCTTGTTCTTGCTCTGTTAAATTCTGCGCGAGCTTGAGCGGTCACTTACGAAGAAATGCGTATTCCCTTCGCGACCGTCGTCCACGCTTTGTTCTGAGTAGGCATTGCGCGCAGCGCCGAGTTCGTCCCGTCGTAAGCTTTGGTTTGGATAAGAGGCCGTGTATTTGTCATGTGCGCGCTTAACTTCCAGCATCAATATCAGCGGCGTAGCATGTTCAGTCAGTTGTCGTAAGGGTTTCGTGCAGGGTGTCGAACCGGAATTTTTTCGGGTTCGGTTCGGGTTCGGGTTCAAGTCTTTCGGGTTCGGTTCGGGTTCGGTTCCAAAGCACCATTCCGTTCCGGTTCGAACCGGTTCGAACCGGTTCAAACGGGTTCGTAGAAAAAAAGCAGGCGTGTTTTTTTTTGTTAATTTTTTTTGTGCTCGTTTTTCGTTTCCTTATAAAGGCGGCATAAAAACAGTCATAATGAATGTTTCTTTGTGCAAATATTTTGTCTTGGCCAAAATAAAGTGACCCTGCCACACTTTTTTCAACTTTTTTTTTCTAAATCTTGAGTGCTTGCAGAAAGTAGTCAACCAACACATCCTGTACTTAGATTAGGGGGTCGCAAAGTGATTAGCCAAAAATCACTGCTCTCTCCTCATCAGATAACTTAGAAATTTGCTTTAAATATTTTTCTCTCCTTCCCGGTCTTGGCGTTGTTCGACCGCTGAATGACGTCATTACAGCGGCGTAGCGGCTATTTGCCGGCTTTCCTTAAGTTTCAGAATATAACGCATTTGATAGAATACAACGCACTTTAAAAAGAAAGCCACAAAAGCGAAGCAGAAACGGAAGCTGCATCCGCAGCGACGAGCAAATCACGCACTGTTACTCCGTGCTGGAAATAGGTATAGTTTTCGCATTGCTTCCAGATGCGCAGAAGAGGGAAAGCGTTTATTTATTTATTTATTTATTTATTTATTTATTTATTTATTTATTTATTTATTTATTATTTATTATTTATTTATTTATTTATTTATTTATTTATTTATTTATTTATTTATTTATTTATTTATTTATTTATTTATTGTTGGGTTTAACGCGCCGACGCAACGCAGGCAATGAGGCGCGCCATAGTGGAGGGCTCCAAATTAATTTTGACCACCTGGGGATCTTTAACGTGCGCCGAAATCTCGTACACACGGACGTTATCAGGAAAGCAGCCGCCGCGGCCGGGAATAGAACATGCGCCCTTAGGCTCAGCAGCGCAACGCCTTAGCCACTGAGCTACCGCGGCGAGTTTATCTAAAGTGTTCAATAGCTCCTTTACTGCACAAGCTACTGCAAAACGTTTTCTATGGTCGTGTGACGAGTATGTGGTGCCCCTCCTCCCCCGTCCCCAATTTTAGTTGGCCGATAAGTTTGGTGGCCCTGCCAGACTCGGTGGGAAACATTGTGCACGGCTGGCGAATAAATACCGACGAGCACAGCCGCTCGCGGACAGTCACCGTCACCACCACCACGCTGCGGGTCGTCACTTGGGTGGAGGGTACTACGACCCTTCCACGTTCACGAATGCGGGCCAAATCGTGACAGGTCGGTCAACGATTACAACAATAACTGAAGCAAAACAAAAGTTTCGTTGGGACACTTAAGGCTTCCTGTTTGTATGAATGTGAAAAGCATTACTCTTTATGGCCGCAAGTTTAGCTTTATTAATTTAAGTTCGTTCATTTTCATGATTTAATTTTATTTTATTCTTGGCTCCTACCACTGCAATTTTATACACCACAGTTGTTTTCTTGAGGAAACAAGAAATATGGCAGTCGATTACGGTAGTCGCTAATGTGAAACTTGAGCACAGTGCGAACTGTAGTCTTGTCGGCGATGGCGCATAGCTGCTGTGTCTTAGGAAGGGATCGTGTCCTCAACAACTGCACGACGGCATGCGGTATACTCTATCGTTATCTCGTAAGGCGTTGCTGCCGTGGAGCATGTCTCGCGCGGTCTGAAAATTTCGCACCCCCCCCCCCCCCCCCATCCCTCCCATTCTCGCCATACTTTTTTCCTCCGCTTTCCTGCTCGCTCTATCTTCAGTGGCGTCTTCGTTCTCTCGGTTACAACGAGGCCGACGCTGAGAAACTACGCAAAACCACAGGAGCGGGCGCCTAAAGGCTGCGCTCTAACGCATGGCTCTTCAGAGCCACCGCTGTGCCGCCCTGTGATCCACTCCCTTCGCCGACCAGTGACGGGCCGCACATCGTCTCCAAATAATGCGTCCCCGCCACAGTCTTTTCGAAGGCGAACATGTACCCTCCTGGCCAGCTGGCAGCGTCCCGGTGCCTCCAGCGCCTCCCCCATCGGTGCATCCTAAGCAGAATCGTCTGGCAATGGGCAGCCTACCTACAGGCTGCCTTTTGCCTCGACCTACTAAGCAGTCGACCCGTCCGTCCACAATCGTTTTTTGGTACCTTTGTCGCCGTGGTGGGGCATTTTGCGTCTCTCCCCCCCCTCCCCCCTGGCGGCTCGTGACGGGCCGCCCCTCGTCCCCAAATCATGCATCCTCACCAGAATGTTCTGCCTGGCAGGCAGGCGGGCAGGTAGTTTACTGACAAGCGGGCGGTCTCTTTGGCGGGCAGGAGAGCCTATGCGCCCGCCATCTTTTTTGGGATCCATCAAATGTTACGCACGCACGAACGCTCGCACGCACCCCTATTTGCGCACAATGAGGCAAAAAATTTTGCATTGTAAATAAATCGGTTGGTCTGCTACGCTTTTCATCTACCCCAAGTTTCCACGGCGCTTTAGCTTTAACACGAAATCATTAGCAGTACTAGAAGTAGAAAACAATCCGGCGTCGGCGTTAATTTCCGACTGCTAAGCGTGGCAGGTATACCATTTAGAGCAATTTCCTTCTGCTCGTCTTTTATCTGCTAACAGAGCTGTTAGAAAGAAAGAACGGCTATAAAGGCTCATTGGACGGCCTGCATAGGACGTCATTGGATAGGGAACCACCGGAGATAGGAACTTGCTAATGGCCCTTCAGCGACTGGTGACAGCGATTGGGCTCTAGGAAAGATGATAGCCAAGTGAAGTCACAAGCAGCAGTAATGATCACTTGTAGAGAGAGAGAGAGAAAATGAAGTTTAATTAAATCGAGGCAAAGGTTCAGAGTGGCGTCCTCATTCGAGGGGGCCGAATCGACAGCCGTTTTCCAGGCCGGAGCTGGCCATAACTGTCTCCCAAATCTCCATGGATGCGTGGAGGTTTGGTTTAACTACGGTATACTTGTCGCAGCCGCCTACTATGTGTATGAGGTTCCCAGGCTCTCCACAGAAGCGACGAAATGCAGAGAGTTGTGTCCCGTCAAAGAGGTGGGGTCTGGTGGTGTGTGGGAAGGTGTATGCCCGCAGGGCGCGGAGTAATTTTTCCTGGTTAATCGGTAGCGATTTGTACGGGGAGGAATACGTTCTGCGGAAGAGGCTATAGTGCTGAGTAACTCCCTGGTCTGTGACTGCAGGATGCATGCACTCGGGCCCGGCTTCATCAGCGCTGGCTAAGCGGGTCAAATCTCGAGCCACGAGGTTGGTGGTCTTGTTTGCCGGCGATGCCAGTATGAGCTGGTGCCCATATAATCGTGACTGTCTCGTTGGTGGTCACCGATTGATCATTGGAAGTGTTGTAACATGCAACGATCGTTGGCAATGTTGGGCCACGCCTGCTAAGAGTCTGTTATGAGAGTTTTGGCGCCGCTTCCTCAGCTTGAAGGGGGCTGTGTTCGGGGGTTGAGATGCTACACCTGTGGGAGGCTGCAGAACGGTAGCACAAAGAAAGAGAAAGTATTGAAGAATGCTGTCGGGCGTCTCTTGCATCAAACCAGTTAATTGTTCCTCCCTTTTTTTCTTTCAGTTTAATTTCCTTCCAAACGTCTCCCCTCATATATATATACACGTTTTGAAAACCCTTTGATGAATATAAAATATGGATTAGGCAATTAGTTATAAACTTTAGTGCGACATGTCAATTTTAGTATAGAAACAACATAACATGGCAATACGGGCATAAAGAAAGACCTTTTATAGCATTCAGGTGGTCGTCACATAACTTTGCGGCTACTTTGTGCTTGACAAAATTTCATGATTGGAGCAGAAGGAGAACGCTGCAAAATTTCCAAATGCCAAGGACCCCAAAGATATCATGTGTGGTCCGACCATCTAATCCGCCTTAACTGACTTGCTTATTCCTGTAGTCCAAATTAATCAACACACCAGACCAACTAAATCGCATTAGCTCATTCACTCACCTAACTAATCCACCCCAGTCTACCCGCTAACCCGCATTATTCGACTTTAATCCATCCGCCTCTTAAGTTTAAGGTTGAGCAGATTCAAGATAACATGAAAATGCTATCAAATATACTTTAAAAGTGGAAATTAGGATCCTCCATTTTTTTATATCTCATGCTCTCTTAGAGCAGTAACCAAAGGACACAACGGCAAGAAAAAGTGACGTTAACTTTGAGAACTACGAGTGTTTGTGTCTCAGTGCTGTTTGCATATAACTGCCCATTCAAATTAAAATAAGTTGAAGATATGTATTTATTGTTGATGGTGTCCCTGAAGGCCTTCCTTCACAAGCGGACAGGGATGCATGCGAATTACAGCACATTGAAAACTTTACACGATTTTAAACACCATGCAGATAGAAACCATGAAGAATATTTCATGATATGTTGCCTCGGAATATGCGTTCTATGCTAAATGTAAAAGATAAATGGGAGAGATGGGCAGTACATAACGTAAACTGATAGTATATACGGAGAACTTTACAAAACATTGAGGGCAATAGTTAGAAGAGGACATGATGGGCCTTGGGAACTGCGGACTATGCAAAATATTTCATGGTGCTGTCTGGCGAGTGGCAAAATAGCTTCAGATGCAAGGTAGGGTACCGAAATGGAAAACTAGTAATCATATTTTTGAGGCCCCGGAACCGGTTCGGAACGGTTCCTTCGATTCGTTCCGGTTCGGGTTCAGTTCCACAATGGCGTAAAAAATACGGTTCCGGTTCAGTTCCGGTTCCGGGCAAAAATTCGGGTTCGGTTCCGGTTTTCGGTTCGGTTACGGTTCCGGTTCGACACCCTGGTTTCGTGACGCGAGAATTGTTCACCTGAATTCATGCTTGTTTTGGCCGACGGCAGCTTGCGTCTGACCATGTATCGTGTGCGTTCCGAGTGCGTGTACGCTCTTTTTGGCGTGAAGTCATGTTTTGTGTGTTAGCTACCCGGGTGGTATTATAATCCCGTTGTTATGACATCGGAGTGATTTGCTGCGTAATATGGGCTTGGTCGGTGCGGCGCAAATTGAGGCTGTTGCGAGAAAAAAAAAATGCGGCTAGGTAAAACAATTTAAGGTCAGCTAATATAGTGACCGCGCCGTTGACGTACGTTTCATGCGCAATTTCTGTTATCGCTTTATTAAATTCGCGCACGTTTGAATGAGCACTTCAAATGCATATTCGCACCGTAACGGCTGTACGCCCTTTCTTCCGTGTATGCACAGAGGAACGTTAATTACGACTTACGTTTGCATTACACGTGATGCCGTACATTTGCAGTGTGCGCGCTTACTTCATCCTAGTAGTCAATGGCGCAGCGTATCCAGTCATTGCGATTTGAACCAAAACACACTGGGCGACTATATTATTTTCAGCAGACGTATTTTTGTCCAGCAAAGCGCTTGCTAAACGGGTTTAGTGTAGCGAGTTGAGCGGACGCGGCACTGAGCAGATGCGCGAACACGAATTTGACCATGCTACGGTAGAACGGTCACTAACTCCCTTCTGCAATGCATTATTGCCTATATTTGGGGAGTGTTTGTGGCGCATCTCAAACTCGGTGGCGACATTTCTTTTCCCTTCTCAATAGGATTATTTCACGGATCAATTTGAGCAACGGATATTGGAGAAGCTTGGCGTTAAAAAAACTAAACCCAAATGCCACTCCCAACATTTTTTCTCACGGGAAGCCACGTCAGCAGCACAAGCCACCTGCACGACGTCATTACGGACGTTTGTTCCAATAAAATATCTATTTGCTGGCACCAATTCATTTTTGTGATTTATTGTTTTCTCTTGATAATCATCGTGACATTGGTCCTCTTTCGAATTTCTTTCGGGTGTATCCCTGTGTTAGTGCAATGTACAAATCTGCCAGAATATATCCCAGCACAAAACAATTCTGTCCAGGCGCCTCCATTAATAACGGCTGTAAACGACCGCGCCCGGTGAAAAAACGTATTGCATGATTAATTAACTGCAGTAACTAGTTACATAATTTGTACCTAGAGGGACTGTAATTTCAGTTTACCCGATCGATTGATCGCAGTCTTCTCTGGCGCGTATTCCCAGAATTACAAGTCGGCGTTTTTCACTAGGTTCGCACATTAACGTACGGCCGCGAGTGTAGTTTAGTGTATCCGGCTGCGAAGTCGGGGAAGCAGGGGCTTTTCACGTCGCTGTACGTGCACACACGCACAACAGCATGTGTATGTTTTTAGTCTACTCACAGCAGCCTATAACGACATGAAGGTGAAGGAAACATTTCTACAAAAACGGCAAAGCACTCTAAACTGCGCGTAATTAAGGTAGGCTGTAGGTCGTTAGTAAAAGCGGGCGCAGAGTGAACGCCGCTGAGGATACACAATTATCGCAAGAAAGGCGAGTGCAAGGACGTCAGCGCAGCACTCGAACTACGGCATTTGCGAATGAAGCGCACTGTATACTGCCGCGAACCGTGCGCAAGACCTCTGTGCAGTGATTGCACGACCACAGTCACGCGAATGCAAGAACGGAACTACCGTAACAGAGCAGTTTGAAATGTCCACGCTCGATCCTTTCGCATTCACGAGCTATCCTGAGGTGTTACAGAATGCCGCACACGTAAACAAAAACCGCGCTGTGCGTATGCGCCAGCGGCATCCGCCCCGCAAATATCCCCTTGTAGACAAAAATATAAAACAAAACACTATCACTCAGTGCCTGTTGGTAAAACGGGGCTCTAGAAATCCTATAAATGCAACCAAAGAGCGATTTCGGCGCGAAAACAACAGCAAACTGCAGCGAGCGCCCTGAAGCGTAGCGAGGGCGTCTGCTCTCAAGTGGCCAACAAATATGGCGGCCCCGCCGCGGAGTTAAAGGGACGGCGGTGCCGCGAGTGAGGGGAGAGAAAAAAGAGGAGGGCAGCGGAGAAGGAGGGAGCAGTTGGCGCTACCTTAGTTCTTTCAGGGACCTTAGTGAAACCAGAGCAAGGCTCTGGTGAAACGCCACATTAAAAGGTGGTCCAAAAAGGTTCTTGCCGGACGCTCTAAAACACTCCTGACGCACAGCCTTGTCTTTTGCAAGCTGAATATTTCCCTGTACGCAGCAAGTTGCCGATAGTAAAGGTATTTATAATCCGCTCGTAAAAAGGGGTCGCGACATTGCTGGTACCGGCGGCGCAACACTCGCACGGCTGACCTCTCTCTCACAATGGCGTCACTCTACCACATGTTTCCCTTGTGCTGCTTCGGAAGCCGCTCAAACTTTCTTTTGAGACAGTCCAGCTTAGCGTAAAATCTGTCCAATGACGAGTTGAGGAAGCTTGGTGTAGCAATATCTTGATAAGTGTAAGCTTTAATCCAGTCATCACTTGCTAATTCTTCAACCAGATGTTGTAATGCCGCCTTGCTTAAGCGTTTTTTCCGCGGTAATTGCACCATTCTGGGACCAAATACTACATATTTATGATCAGATAGAGTTGGTAACTTCCCACAAGGGTTTGCCATCCCAGATTGTTCCGGAAACGAGGGAAAGATCAATCTAAAACTCTGAATATACATTCTGAAATGTGGCTATGGACATGGGGTCGTTTAATATCGGAGTTGCGCCCCATGAATGAAATGAGCAAGTTGAATGTCGAGAGTTGAGAACGGTGCCACCCCAAAGAGGATTCCTGGCATTAAAATCACCCGCCAGCAGCAAGTTCGGTGCGCGGTGGCGCTGAAGAACGTCTTCAATACCGGACAACGTAAAGTCAAGAGGTACAGATGGAGCCGCGTAAACGGCTACTAGGAGCAAGGTGAACTCCTGGTGCGGAAGACGGAGAGCCACGATGTATGGAGACACTGCCAACGGGAATACGTCGAATCTGTGCTTAGGTATGAGAACCATACAACGCGGGGTGGCTGAGTTAAGGAAACAGAGCCAATTGGGCGGCACTCCGTGCACTGTTGATCCACGAGCGTAAGGGTCAGACACAATAGCCACATCGATCTGCTCCGCTTCGATGAAATCAACAAGGTGAGAAGTAGCTGCACGGGTGTGATCCAAATTTGCCTGAATAAATTTTAAGAAAGTCATTTGATATATTCTTGTGACAGTGAGCCGGAAACGAAAAGTTATTTCATGCAGAGACAACGGAGGAAGAGCAAGGTGCCTGGGCGCATTCATAAATGGTTTTTTGACGCATGCGTGAGATCCTTGATTCTACAGTGTAGCAGCAAGGCGCATTGAAGACGTGATCTGAACGATGCCCCGCTGCGCGACACTCCCTGCAAACAACCCTTTCCTTGTCAGCCAAAGTGCAGTCTGCAGCGGCATGCTCTTCGGCGCAGTATGTGCAGCATACACTTTCGGAATTGCATCGTACCGCTATGTGACCGTAAGTGCAGAAGCGGCTGCACGCTGCCACGTAAAAATTTTCCTTTATGGGAGATGACGTCCATCCAACCAATAGCCGGTCCTTCTTTTTCAAGATGTTGCACACAGAAGGCGAAACTTCCACGATATGTACGTTGTTGCCCGTGCGGCATTTGAAATAAGTCCTGTGTTTGAAGTCTTCCTTTGGGATCTCTAATCCATTTCGAGCATTGATGTTCGTGTGGAGTAGGCCGGGAACAACGCTTGGGTCAACTGCACTGATCTTAAACCGGGGAAAGCGGCGTGGAGGGTGGGTGACTTTGATTGCAGCTTTCAATTGTACATTTCCTTCAATGGCTTTTTCCAAATTATCAATAGATTCGCGGTCTGCAGATATCACTGTGAGCCCTGAACGGTTGGGGATAAGTTTCACCTGTTTAACGCCAATTCCTGATGGATCATTTCCGAAAGTCGCTTTTAACAATGTGATAGTTTCGGGGCCGGGATGAACTGAAGGAAGCAACGGAGTAATGTGCAGTACATGATTCGGATCCGAGGCGAAGCTCACGGCGTTATCTGGACGTTGTTGCCTGGGCTGAGGAGGAGCAAGCGATGGTGCGCGACCCTGAGAGCCACGCAAGAGATTCTGGTGGTCTCTAACAGTGTGCACGTAGGACCGCCGTGGCGTAGAAGGTTGTTGTGCGGCTTCACACCCTCGGCACTCAGCTAGTTGCGAACGAAGTTCGCCAATTGTTCCTTCGGCGCGAGAAAGCTTTGTGCGAAGCGCCATGAACATTGCCTGAATGTCAAAGAACACTTCCATGATTCTTTCACGCGAGGGACAAGCCACTTTGTGCTTGCTGTCGCTGAGAATATTAATTAGTAGCTTCCATTTGTCACATAGAAGAGAGATATCTTCCTCTTTTTCTGTGGATAATCCCTCCAAAAGGTGTGTTAAAGATACCGGAGAACTTCCACCGCCAGTGGTACCAGCTGAGTACCAGGCCACCGTCCATCAAATGCTGCCACTGTCGCGGCGGTGGGGGGGTTCGGTCCGAACAAAGAGTAGCGGCTGAACGATAAGATCGGCCGAGACGACAAGATTTTCCCACGGCAGCTGTATTCATACACACACACACAAAAAAAAACAATCTAAGACAGATGACACAACTTCAACGTCTAAAACGCACTCGTAAAATGTTGAAATACCCGCCGTCCGCACGTAAACAATGCCGGTCACGTTTGGCAGTCGGGAGAAGGGCGCGTTCCTTTCGCTACAGCGAACTGCTTCGTTTACTTGCTATGGGCCTGCACTGAGCTCCACTGGAGCCACCCTCAAACCATGTAGCAAACACAATTCAGTGGAAGAACAGAACACCGAGAAAATGGGAGCCGCCCGGCGCCGCTTTTAGAGGGCGGCTCTTTAAAAGAAGGCTGGGGCCAGGCCGGAGTTTTAAAAGGAATAGATGGGTTATCTACTTTACGCAACGTAGTGCATATTCCAACGCGATTCTAGATGGCCCTGTACGCGGATGTTCGTACAAGCCGTACTTTTACAACGTAAGCGACTCAACTGGGCGCGTGCCCCACGCGATTGCGCCGGTGTCGCTTGTTGTTTATAGGATGCTGTACTATCACTTCTTTGTTAACTCGAGCAGCTGGGAACTCGGGAGCGACCTATCTCGGGCCTTCTGGAATAACGCCCCAGTTATCGGTTTCTCGTATTTTAAGTGCGAATGCACTTTATAAGCGACCCCAAACCTTCCACCGCCGGCGGCGGCGGCGGCGTCCGCAGTCCTCCTCTCTATATAAAAAAAAAACAGCATCCGGCGCCAGGTTTCGATCCGAGGACTTTGCGGCCGCAGCGCGACGTTCTACCGACTAAGCCACGGACGCGACGCTGATATTAGTGTTAGTAACGCGCCTTATATCTTTAACGCATTCAAACTACGTCGTCAGCGGCGTGCATTGGCGACTCAGCGGCGTTATAGCGGCTTGATAACTGCGTGGTGTACACGTGATACTACAAACCCGATGGAAGAGATGGAAGAGAAGGCGGCGAGGCGGTGGGCTGCGGGGGCCGAGCGCAAGCGCCGCAAGCGGGCCGACAACCGTGCATTCGCACTTTCACATTCTCCCCCTCGGGGAAATGCGGGGGAATTTTTCAAGTATTGCTCTGTGTGCTTGGGCACGGAGCACGAACAAAGAGGAGTGGAAACGGCGCTTCCCAGCGCGGCCAGATAACGTCACAAGTGCTTGGCTGAGGTGAAGCTTGCGGCATCTGTCGCGGGAGAAGAAACTGCGCGGCCACCCCGATCGACATTTCACTGTGCAGAATTTACTGTGGCCGCTCAGCCGCTGTAGTTTTTTTAAATGCAGAGCATTTCTTAGCCTCGCCTGTTCGTGCGTCGGACGGTGTCAACAGTTTCGCGTCTGCAGCAGGTGCGCCTCTCCTTCCCTCCTCTCTCTAAACAGCAGCTGGCGCGCGCATGCGTCGTAGTCAGCCCGTTCGCTCCGTCGCGGTCTCGGCCACGGCCGGACTGGAGCAGCGGCGAGCGCGCGCGCCCGCCGCTCCTCCAGCCCGGCCGTGTCTCGGCGTAACAGGTGCGTGATAGCAGCGCGGTGGGGCGTGGATGAGCGCGCGCTGCTTGCGCATGCGCGCTCTCCCCCCCGTACTGCTCTCCCTCTACTGCGCGCGCTGCAAATATAGCAGCTAGCGGTCGCTCGTGTTTCAGTCGCTGCGTTGCTCCTTCCTTCCTTGGTTGACGCTCGTGCCCACGTTTACTCGTGTCTGCTACTCCAGCATCACGGAAGAAGCGATGGAAGCAACACTGCCTTCAATCAGTACTGAGGCCCCAATGCTCTGCATTTACTCGTGTTCCCCTCGCGGGAAGGCGCGGGAATTTTTCCATCAGGTGCTGCCACCGTTTCCTTCGCCGTCGTCGCGACGAAGTTTTGTGGACCGCGTTGGTTTTCATTGTGGTATTATCTAGTCGCTCGCCCACGCCAGCCGCAATGGGCCGTTTCACCTCCGATGTATTCTTTCTCCGTGTGTTTGGGTCGAAGCCCGAGGCTACGTCCCTCCACAGGGACGTAATTTTAGCTCTTAATTCTGGCGTTGTGTCTGGCGGATTGTCTCGCTAGATTGTTGCTTTGTTCACCATTTTTTATATACCCACTGTTACGATTCAGCGCGCCGCTGTGCTGCAGGGTTTGTGCAGCGCCACTTTGCTTTGTGGCAGAGCCACCACTACGTGCGCCTTCCGCGTGGGCGCCTCTCTGTTGGTGACTCAAGCTTGCAGCGACAGCGAACAGATCCAAACAAGCCGCAGCGTGCCTGGGAAAGGTCAGATCGCTGGCGCCTCGCTGTCGGTGGGATTCAAACTTCGGCGGCGGCGAACTCGACGTGTGGATGCACGTCCGAAGGATGCAGAAGCCGCAGCGGGGAACCCCTCTCTCCCCCTGTCTCGGTCACAGCGTGCGCCGCTACTACCGACCCCTCACGAACTTTGGGAAGAGCGTTGTGTTTGTCTGTGCCATGTCGCGCTGTGTGCACAAAGCAGGGGGGGGGAATCTGTTTGACCGTTAGCGCTTTGGAGACAAAGCACAGAACTTCGTTCACTTTGGAGCAGGGAATCAATGCTGTCACTCTGCTCGAGTCCTGTACTCAAACTTCGCCCGGAGGGGAATTGTTCCTGTCTTGCTTCGTATCATCTCTCGCCATGCAGTAAGCCAAATAAGTTTTCCTTTGGTTTCTGGTCGTCATCTCCAAGGAAGCGACATTTGCTGGCCGCTCGCCACCACGCTACCACACGCATGACGGAGGCGATGGAGCCCGGTGCTAGAACTGCATTTTATTAGCGAAAAACAGACGCGGATGAAGAAGCACACAGGACACTCGCTAGTCCTGTGTACTTATTCTTCGTCCGCGTCTGTTTTTGGCTAGTAAAATGCAGTCGGATAACCAGGTGGTGGTGGTGGTAAAAACTTTATTTATACAAAGCTGTTAAGAAAGAGGCGCCGGCTGGGAGCACCGGCACACTACAGTCCCCTAGTCGACGGCCAGGAGCCCGTGGGTCCTAGCGGCGAGTTCGGCCAGCTGGATTACACACTCTTGCACTTGTGGGTCGGAGCTGAGCAGCGTAGCCTCCCATTGCTCTAGCCTGTTAAGGGGCAGGGACAGAGTAGAATGGAGGGGGGTGTTGTGAACCGCAAGAAACCAGGATGCCAGGGTAGGGCAGAACTGGAAACGCACTTCCACCTCCTTTTACTTACTAATGAGGATAGTGTGCACGCCCCCTTCTTCCACCTCTACTTCCACAACATCCTCCCCCGGGCTCTTGACGATTTCCAGGGGATACAATTTTTGTACGGGACGCGTCAACAACTGTCCCGCCGAAAGTCGAACTTTGCATGCACGAACTGCGTTGTCACGCCCAGGAAATGTCTGTTCTATTACTCCCGTTTTCCACAATCCTCTTGGGCCTCTTCCTTCTAAAAGGACGACGTCTCCAATCTTGAGAGGTACAGAATTTTTGTATGGACATGATGAAACGATGAAAGCTGAAGCACACACTCCTTCTCCCATCGCAGCCAAAATGCGTTCATCAGAGCCTGCCGATGATACCATTTTTTGGCTATGTCGGTAACACGTTGTTCCAGGAGATCGAGTTGAACGGTGGGTAGAGCAGTCAGTCGTTTACCGATGAGAAAGTGAGCTGGGGTCAAAACTTTGGGTTCACCGATGAAATTGCTCACAAAAGTAAGCGGGTGGGACTTAACTACCGCTTCGATTTCGCACAGGATGGTGTTCAATTGCTCTGCATTCACCGAAGCTCTGCTGAGAACAGTTCGCAGAGCTCGCTTCACGCTGCCAACAAGACTCTCCCAAAAACCTCCCCACCAGTGTGCAGCTTCTGCGTTGAACTTCCAAGTTATCGCCTGTTTAGTGCACAAGTCTTGAATTTCAGGTGAAGCGCAAACTCGGAAGAGTGATCGAAGCTCTCGGGTGGCGCTTCTATAAGTATTCCAATTGTCGGGGTAGATGGTACTGGGCACTCCTCTTCGCGCTATATATCGCTTGAATGCCAAGAGGAATGAGTCTGTCTTAAGACTGGAAACTTGCTCCAAGTGTATGGCTCTCGTCACGGCACAAGTTACCAAGAGAATATACGTCTTTGTCACTCCGTCTTTAACCAGCAGTGGTCCAGCAAAGTCAATGCCGACGACGTCAAACGGACTTGACTTCCGAAGTCTGTCAGCTGGAACCGGTGGTGTAGAAGCACGACCTGGATTCGCCTTGTATTTTCTACAAGTTGGGCATTTATAAATGATGGATTTGATGTGCTGACGGGCCTTTGGTACCCAGAATCGTTCGCGAAGGTCTATCAGGACGTCTCTGACCCCGCTGTGCAGGAATCTACGGTGAGTAGCAGTAATTATTAGGTCCGTAAAATGGCTCTTCGTAGGTAATATCACCGGGTTTTTAGTTTCTTCGGTGACTTGAAAATTAGACAGTCGGCTTCGGGCGCGCATCAGGCCGTAGTCGTCAATGAATGGTTAAAGCGTCATGATAGGCGAAGTTTTGCAAATCCTCGATGTTTTTAAATCGGCGAGTTCTTGCTTGTAGTGTTTCTCTTGCTCTTGTTTTATCAGAAACCGCTCCACTGACTGGAGTTCTCGTGTAGTGAGCGGACCCTTGGGACGCTCACGTGTCTTGAAACAGAACCGTAATACCCATGCCATCACTCTGATCAGCTTATGCAAGTCGCTGAATTTGTGAATATCTACGACGTCGGCTTCGATGCTTCGTGTGCAACCGGTGAGTACGACGTGTACAGTGTTTGGCATAGGATTGAACGCTGAGAATATTATCAGGCCATGCATTCGGAGTCAATCTCAGCCAGTCAGGACCTTTCCACCACAGTTGGTTTCCGAGTAGCTCTTCAGCCGAACAACCTCGCGTGATTAGATCGGCGGGGTTATTTGATCCAGGACAGTGTCTCCATTGTGAGGTATCAGTCATCCGACGAATTTCGGAAACTCAGTTAGTGACAAATGGTTCAAGCCTTTTGTTACCAGTTATCCATCCCAACGAGATTGACGAATCCCTCCAGTACCAAATGGTTGTGGTGCCATAGAAGACCTTCCTGTTCAGGTATTCACCAATTATTGCGGCTACGAGAGTTCCCATAAGTTCGAGTTTGGGCACTGTCAACTTTCGGATTGGTGCTACTCTCGACTTCCAAAACAAGAACGTAGTCTCTGCTGATGTGGTGTTGCTCAAAAAACGAAGGTACGCCACGGCGCCATAGGCTTGAGGACTCGCATAAGAAAATACATGTACCTCCAAGTGTCCAGGTCGTTTCTCATTCCCATGAAACAGGTAGCGTGGAATTCTGATGTCTTCTAGCTTGCAGACATTGTTCGACCAATTCGACCATTCTTCCTGCATGTGCGGAGGAAGAGGCAAATCCCAACTAATCTTTTCTGTCCAGAGTCGCTGAAACAGCATTTTGCCCTTGACGACGAGTGGATATCACTCCGAGTGGGTCGAAAACTCCTGCGATTGCTTGTAGCACAATCCGCTTTGTTGCTGGTGTTTTGTTCAACAAAGGTATTGTTGGCTTCATGCTGACATGAAGTGCATCGTCGTCATCCCGAGCAATGCCGAAAACCTTTCTATCCTTTGATGGTAGGACTGGTTCCTCTTTGCTCAGTGCGGCCATTTGTTTCTCGTTGCTGTCGAATAAAATTTGTAGTTGACAGGAATTAGTTGACCACTTCTTAAGTAGCATCCCTCCATCTGCCATGATCTCGTTACTCTGTTTATAGATGCGTACAGCCTCCTCTGCGTTTTTGGCTCCGGTCATTAAATCATCAACATAGAACGATGATTTTAAGAGTTCTGTTGTTTCTTTCTTGTCTTCCGAAACTTGGCTAAGGTGGTGTCGAATCGTTGCGGAGAGCATAAAGGTGCTCGATGTTGCTCCAAACGGAACACGTCATGCGCCACTCTTCTAGGCAATCTAAAGTAGTTCCTGTCGGTACGCTCGAATACCAAAAAAATCGAAAAGCATCCCGGTCCTTTTCTTGTATTCCGATTTGCAGAAAGGCTTTCTGAACATCGGCGCTAAGTCCGAATCTGTGTCGTCTGAACCTCAGTAAAAGTTCAAAGTCCCGACAATACGGGGAGAGGCAAGGGCGGCAGGACAACGACACTGACGGGAACAAGGTGAGCTGGGCATCCGTTCTCTCTCCCACTGCTCGTCCGTCCAGTCCACAGTGCAGCGAATGTGATTAACTACAACAAGAAATCAGGACACTCAGGGCAGAAATTCAATCACTCAAATCCCTCATGACACAACAACTCAAGAAAACATCCGCGCCAACCCCACAAACACAACTCGGTACGCTCCCTGAAGATGCCTTAGAAGAGCCCGTCACGACACCTCTGACACAACCCGCTATAGAAAAAAAATGAAGGCTGGAACAGGCGTCACCTATGCAGGACGAAAACACCGTAAGTTATATAAACAAAGAAGAATTCCAAAGCGGTCTCGAGCAACTCACTACTCTCGTCCAGGGCCAGCTAAAGACCATCTCCGCTCAGCTAGGGCAACTTGGGAGTCAAGTGGCGCAGCTGTCGGGACAAATGCAGAGCACCCAAACCAGAATCGAGCGCCTAGAACTTCAGCAGTCGACAAGCACCGGCCGTCACTCAAGAAGGGACAAACCGTACCTCCGCCCAGGACAGACAGACACGACGGCCGAAAGCTACATCACCAATAATGAAGACTAACTACAGACAGAGTCCGCAATCTCCGCCACTAATCTGGCAGTGGAATTGCCGAAGCTTTAGACTTAAGAAGGGTGACTTACAACAATCTATTGCTAATCAATCTCATCCCCCCCAAATGTAATAGCTCTGCAAGAAACGGCCCACCCCGCGAAAATTCCCGGCTACGCAACCCACATCACTAATAACGAAAGGGATGTCTGCACCCTAATTAGGAAAGATATCACGGCTGTTAAACACCCCTTGACAACAAACACTCACGATAATATTCTAACCGAACTAGTTCCTCAAAAAACGAAAAGAGGTCGAAGCATTTTTATCCTCAACATCTATTGCCGGCCGAAAAATAAAGCCCCTGGACTGGCGGATATCATTCGGCAGGCAAAAAGAATAGCGGGCTCTAATCCCTTTGTCATCACAGGGGACGTAAACGCCGCACACCAAGCCTGGGGCTACATGTATCAAACCAAACGAGGAAGAGAGCTCTCCAACATTATCGACGAAGAGAGCCTCACCCTCATCACAGACCCATGCACGCCAACCAGAATCGGCACTAGCTCGACGAGAGATACCTGTCCGGATCTTACCTTAACGTCAAACATCTTCAACGTTAATTGGAGGAATTGTGAGGAAAGCTTAGGAAGTGATCACATGATCATCGAGACTAAAGTGTATGGCCCGTCATACAGACGGCAATTAGAAGCGAAACTTACGAACTGGGACGCGATAAGGAAAAAAAGAAGTCAAGACCCCACCACCACAATAGAAGACATAAACGCATGGACCCAAGACCTCTGCAACGATATTTCACAAAACACAAAGAAAAGTCAAATTTCCAATCAAACACCGGCAGTGGACAATCACTTGCTTCACTTCTGGGAAGCCCGGCGCAGCTTACTTCGGAGATGGAGGAAGCAGAGACACAACAGAAAGCTCCGCTTACGAATCGCCAAACTCAACACAGAAGCGGCCCAGTATGCGGCGCAGCTTTGCCGCCAAAACTGGCTACATATATGTGACACCCTAAACGGAAAACTCAGCACTTCGAAGTCATGGCAACTTCTTAGATATCTGATAGACCCTACCAAGAGAAAGCTAGAATCTAGCAAGACAATGCAGACTATAATACACCAGTACCAAGGATCTGGAGAGGACCTCATGAGTGCCCTCAAGAACAGGTATTTCCCGGACACACCCAAGGAAGTTTTACCGACATATAGTGGACCACCAAATGCCACCCTTGATCAGCCAATAACACCGGGTGAGGTGCGGGCGGCCCTGGCCAAGATCCGCCGGAACACGTCTCCGGGCATGGACAAAATAACTAACAAAGTCCTGGCAAACCTGGACGACGCTTCCATCGTTGCTCTGTCCACCTACATGACCGATTGCTGGATGAGCAGCATTCTCCCGAGTTCATGGAAGGAGGCGGAAATGAGATTCCTACCCAAACCGGGCAAGACGCCATGCGTCGACAACCTCCGCCCGATTTCCCTCACCTCCTGCATCGGGAAGGTGATGGAACACGTTGTTCTATACAGGTTGCAAAGGCACTTAGAAACTACAGACCAAATGCCCCACACCATGTTCGGATTTCGCCCGCACCTATCCACGCAAGACGTCCTACTTCAACTGAAAGCCGACATCTTCGAAGCAGCCAGTAGGACCACGCCGAAGGCCATCCTCACATTAGACCTCAAGGGGGCCTTCGACAACGTGGCTCACAGCGCCATTATGAAGAACCTCAACGACCTAGGCTGCGGCGAAAGAATGTACGAATACGTCCGTTGTTTTCTCACAGAACGCAAAGCTATCATCAAAATGGGAGACCTACAATCCGACGTTTTCTCGTGCGGAAGTAGGGGTACGCCGCAAGGCGCGATTCTGTCCCCAATACTGTTCAACATCTCCTTGATTAACCTCCCAAAAGAACTGAACAAAATTCCGGACATCAAGCACGGCATTTACGCCGACGATATAACGATTTGGGTGGGTAAGGGATCGCTGGGAACCATGCAGGACCGCCTCCAACAGGCCGCAGACGCTGTCCATGCGTACGCAAAGCAATGCAGCCTCACCTGCGCACCTCAGAAATCGGAGCTTCTCTTGGTTCAAAAACGCCACCGGGATCCCACCACGGACATTCACGTCATGTTGGATGGCATCATGATTTCCCCAACTCGAAACATCAAGATTTTGGGAATGACCTACCAGGGAAATTGTAAAAATACGCAACTAATACGGAAATTTAACTCGTCAACCGCTCAGATCGTCAGGATGCTCCGCCGCATTGCCAGCCAAAAACACGGAATGAAGGAACAGGACATGCTGAATCTTGTTCAAGCTTTTGTAATATCACGAATTACGTACGTCGCCCCCTACGCCACCCTCCTGGCCGCAGAAAGGCGGAAGATCGATACCATTATACGAAAGGCCTTTAAACAAGCCCCCGGACTTCCGGCCAGCACTTCTTCGTCTCGTTTGATGGCGCTAGGGGTGCACAATACCATAGATGAGCTTACAGAGGCGCACCTGAACGCCCAGAAAGCGCGACTAAGCACTACCCCGACAGGCCGGCAAGTACTTATGAACCTGGGATACTCCCCTTTAATGGAAATGGAGAATGCCGAAGACATTCCACCGGAAATTAGGTCGAAGCTAAAAATTGCTCCCGTGCCAAGAAATATGACCCCTCAGCACCATGAAGGCAGAAGAACAGCCAGGGCACAAACCCTTGAACGGCTGTACTGTCACTCAAAAACAACAGTATACACAGACGCAGCGGACTACGCACGTGCAAATACTAAAACAGCGGTTGTTGCCACCCCCACTGATCTTATTACTAGTGTCACCCTTCGCCAGGCTACCATCCTCGAAGCGGAAGAAGCGGCGCTCGCATTAGCAATAACCCAGACCAAAGCCAAGATTATTATTACAGACTCGCAAGCGGCGTGTGGGAAGTACATAGCCGGAAGGATTTCCACAAAAGCCCTACGGATCCTAGTCCAAAACCCCCCTGGAAGAACAGTCAAAATCATTTGGACGCCTGCCCACTCATCCCTTCGCGGCAATGCAGCGGCTCACGCTCACGCCCGAGATCTTGCTCGCCGGGCACCGCAAGAGGACGATGAGAGGACCAGACACTCACTTATTACATACAACGACATCACCCAACACTACATGCTCACACGACGCACCTTCCCGCCACCGGCAGAAAAATTAACAAAAGAACAACAAGTCACCCTCCGACAACTTCAAACAAATACATTTCCACATCCCACACGGCTACACGCCATTCACCCCACAATATACTATCCCCTGTGCCGGCACTGCGGCAACCCAGCAACGCTCTTTCATATGGTTTGGGCATGCCCTTCAAACCCAGACCTTGGACCAATTCCCAGTCCTACATACGAGCAGTGGGAGAGTGAACTTGCCAGCTCGGACCCAAGTAAGCAGCTCTGGCTTGCTGAAAGGGCGAAGACGGCAGGCCACACCAACGGAGTCCTGGACTGAGGACCCCGCCCACTTACAAGCTCGATGGATCTGTCCAATAAAGTTTTCTCCTCCTCCTTCGGATTCAAATTCCCGCCCTTGTCCAAGCAGTCATTCAGGGAAAGGCTGGGTGGTCGGGACGAAGAGGCATCAAAGACCACTCGAAGTTTTGTGGTGACGCGGTCGGTCTTCTTTGAGAAAAAGTTAGTTATGGGAGTGTTTGTAGATTTCTCTAAGGCGTTTGACTGTTTAAATCACCGCACACTTTTACTGAAGCTCGAACACTACGGAATACGTGGTCCGCCTCTTAATCTTCTGCAGTCGTATCTTACAGATCGAACTCAATCTGTAGAAATAAACGGTGAAGTTTCAGCTTCGCAACTTCTGACCGCAGGTGTCCCTCAGGGAAGCATATTAGGCCCGTTACTGTTTAACATTTATATCAACGATATTGCCAACATTACAGATCAAGCTTCCTTCGTCATATACGCCGATGACACTAGCGTATTTGTTCAATCCGAGAGCCCCGATAAATTGTGCAACATCGTAAATTCGACACTCCAAAAACTTAACGATTGGAGCTCCGCAAATTCATTAAGAATAAACAGCAAAAAGACTAAAGCAATTCTCTTTACCCCTTATCAGAAGCCCTTAAAGTTTGATTTAAACATTCACATCGGTGCGGAAATAGTTGAGGTGACCTCTGAAGCTAAAGTACTAGGAATAATATTCAACGAGCATTTACTGTGGAGCTCGCAAGTAGATTACGTTCTTACAAATATAGCGAAAGTGGCGGGAATTCTATGCCATTTCAGGTATATTTTACCCACTCGTGTTAAGTTACTCATCTACAACTCCCTTTTTTCAACCCAGATAAACTACTGCTCTCTGGTCTGGAGCACAACTTCTAAATCCAATATAAACAGAATTCTTGTATATCAAAAAAAGGCGCTTCGCCATATCGCAAATGCTCAATGGGATGCACCCACACACAACCTTTTCTTAAATTACAAGATACTGCCATTCCCGCAGTTATACAACTACAGGCTTACTGTGCTGTACAAAAACAGCGTTAAAAATAACCAGGCATTTCTGTCTCTGTGTAATCTGGAAGCAGCTTTGGCGGCCTCGTACCGTTTTCGCCATCAGGCAAAGTGGGTGATACCTTTTGCTAGAACAAACCAAGGGTTAAACAGTGTTGAAAACCGGATGAGCAGGCTACTGAATGAATATACATCAAAAAATATAAATATCTTGACCATTAGCAATTCAGCCCTAAAATTAGAATTACAGATACGCCATCAATACGTTTGTGGCATTTGAAGTTATGAAGGCTATATGTATAAGTATTAAAATACAGTATTCAAACCACGGGGGTGTGCATGCTTGATATTTATTAGTGTTCTTTCTTGTGAGTTGAATTGTTTGTGAAAGATTAAATTCTTGCTACTCTGTACTGCGGTGTGTGGCATCATTTAGACGTTTTTTATGTTTTTGACTTCATCTGACACGCTATGAATTCCTTTAGTATTGACTGATGTACTTAGCAAAGTACATTTACATGTTTTATTTCGTTCTTTATTGCTGTCATAAATTTGTAATGATGACCAGATAAGCATCTCTATCGTTTTATACTCTTCGTTTTTCATTCTGTAAATCACATGCATGGCTTTTTGTTACCTGGGAGATGAAACGGTTGTATGTTTTATGTTTTTTTTCAGGTTTATATTACTCAATCGGCTTTGTATTACTCAATGAAAAAAAAATTCTGTATGTTAGTTGAGTTGTTCTCCATGTGTACAGAAAATTTCTGCCATTGCTGTATGCCATGGGTACTGGGACCTCGTCAAGCTGTCGCATGACAAGCTTTTTGTTCCTGTTTCCCTGCATTTCTGTGTATTAGGAATGCTCAAATAAACAAACCTCCCTATGGGGCATGTAGTATAGCGGCCTGTCTTCGCACGTGTCACGCTTTGGCACTACTTCAGCATGCCCGTCGACCAGATACTGCCGTGTAGCCTTGTCATATCTTGCTAGCAAATCTGTTTTAAATGCAGAGCATTTTACTAACTCACGATGTCACCCGCGTTGGCGTCCGTAGTCCGCATCACTACGTAGACCGCACCCTACACTATATAAAGAAATAATACCTTCCGGCGCCAGGTTTCGATCCCACGACTCTGCGGGCGGAACGCAAGGTACACGGCACTTTACCGACTGCTCCACGGAGCCGACACAGAATGGAAGGTTACGCACGCGCCTTAAATCCTTGACTCATTCAACCGTCGGCCACAGGTGCGCCCTCTCCCCCGCGTCCTTCTCGCCTTCTCTCCGCTCGCAACACCCTCTCTCGCCGCGTTCGGTTCGCGTTCATGTGGTGGCGCGATTTCGGCGCTATAAAACTCTCTCGCGAAGGGCATTAGATTGGATTCGATTGGATTGGCTTGGCTTGGCTTGGCTTGGATTTGGATTGGGTTGGATTAAAGTGGATTGTGTTGGATTGTGTTGCGTCATAGCCGCGCCACGTTGCGTCGTAGCCTCTCCACGTTGCGTAATAGCCGCGGCAGGGGGTTCACGGCGCGTTTCACGTTTCACCATCGACTTCATCGACAATGTCTACGCTGGAAGACAACAATTACAACAACAACAACCAATACGTAATCCATAAGACTGGCAGGCACGCCCCCCGCGGAAATGCTCTGCATTTGATCGTGCCCCTCGCGAGGGGGGTGTTTTTATTCTTTTCTTCAAGAGTCGTCTAACTAGAAAATTCAAGCGTCGCAGGGCTTCGGATCTGTTGTCTTCAAGGGATTCCTTCGGATCAAACTTCCACGGTAAAGCCACTTCATATCGCCTGTCGACTTTCGAAATAGTAAGCTGAAAATCTTCCAATACTGTGCTTGTGTGGCGTTCTTGATCGTCTCCCGGTATTCCCATGGCTTCAAGTTACCAGAACGTACGTCCAATCTTGTCTTCAGGGACTTCATGGTCTGCCGTTGTTGCATAGCTGTGCAAAACGCTATCCAAGCATGCGGGCGTGTAAGGCATGTGGTGTTGCGTCGGACCTTGAAATGTCCATCCAAGCATTGTGTTGATGGCAACAAGGCTTGAGTTGGCATCTCTAGTCACCCCTGGAGTCATGATTAGCCACATCTGATCAGCACCAATAAGCAGTCCGATACTGTTGTCTCCAACACTCCACCCAAAATTGTCACTATCCGCGATGTTTTTGCCTGTTTTTTGAAATTTCTTGACTAGTGGGATATCAGCTACGTGGGAGTAGATATCTTGGCATATTTCTGGAATTTCTACGACGTCCAAGACACATTCACCGCTGTCGAATTGGCTTTGTAGTTTGAGTCGAACGATACAATATTTTCGGCTTTTGGTTCTCCGAGTGTGGCCGAACGTGTTGATGGCCAAGTTTACCTCTCCGACAACCGGAAGTTTCAGCTTCTTGGATATATCTTCCCGAAGAAAGCTTCTCTGACTGCCCCCGTCAACGACAGCTCGCAAAAACATCCTGCTTTGGTCGGAAACAGCCCATACACGTATGGTCTGAAGAAGTACAGTGGGACCCTCTGTCATCATTTGGCTTGTCTCCGCAGATGTTTAATACGCATTTTCGGCGTTAGTCTTCGGCTGACCAGAGTAGATGTGCTCTGGACATCTTGAGAGACGTCGCGTGTCTTCGTTTGCAGTGTGAGCTCTCGATACGTCTCCGGCATTCGCTTGAGCGGTGCCCTTTGGCTGTGCAGCGAAAACAGCGTGCGTTCATGCGAAGAATCTCTTTTTTTTGTCAGTACTCGTCAGCTTGGCCGTACATTCCTCGGTGACATGTTGTCTGTTCTTGCAGAAAAGGCAAGGACTTTCTTTCGGCGGTGGCTTTCCTGCGTTGTGAAAGACAGCAACTGTCGGAGGACGTGGCTTGTGAGGGTCCTGGTTGCGCCATCCATACGTTTTGTAGAAGTTTCTTGACGCTTTGTCAAGCACTGGTTGTGATTTCTCACGGCTTTCAACCTCGATACGAATTCCATGAGATCTTGCAGTCTCGTGTCAGCTGTTCGAGCACGCTCCCCAGAAGTAGATGTTGAAGTTTCAGCACAACGTCGATGGTACTGAGCAACAGTGTCGGGAGGAAGACTCCGAAGCAGTATGTCCATAAGCATCGATGCGTATGATGAAGTGGGCACCTTCAATACCGTCAAACCTCGAACGTGGCTCTGGAGGGCATCGTAGAGGCGGCGTAACCCAGTCACGTCGGAGGAAGAGTTAGGGATCGTAGGCGGTAGAGATGTTCCTGTTCTATGCGGAACGGATCTACAAACCTAGAGCGAAGCATCTCGATGGCACCCTTATAACATGCTTCGGTTGTCTCTGAATTGGCAATTGCTGATGCGGCCTCTCCGGAAAGGTGAGGTAGTGAAATTTCTCCGTTACGCTCAATGTCGGGTTCTTGTTGATAGTTGCCTCAAACTGCTCCGAAAACGGCAGTCACTTGCTCATGTCACCGCGAAATGGCGTTATTTCCAATTGCGGAAGCCGGGGTCCTGTTGAACGGCTAAATGACTGAAGCGTCTCCCGTGACGAGCCGTCAATCAAAGTCGCAGATGCGGCAGCTGACGCAGTCGGGCTCTTTAGAGATTCTACGACTGTGTTGAGGCTTGATATCGCGTTAAGCGCCTCATCTTCGTACTGTAGCACAGCCTCTAGCTTAGCTTCCCGTAATTCGGTAGGTATCAAAGGTTCTATCTCGGTATTGATCGCGCGGAGTTTCGCCTCGCAAGTTGTCAAGCGCTGGAGCACAGACTGCAAGCTCACCAAGTCCGGAGGCGTAGATTGGATCGCAGCCTTGGCTTCGTTCACCAGTTTCGTCAGAAGGGCCCGCCGTGCCGTTCGCTTGGGCTTCAAACGGTCCATCGTCGTCTTTCAGGCACAATGGCTCGTCCGGACAATGCCGGGTGGTTGAAGACGGGTGATTTCGGCACCAAAGTTGTTGTGAACCGCAAGAAACCAGGACGCCAGGGTAGGGCAGAACTGGAAATGCACTTCCACCTCCTTTTATTTACTAATGATGATAGTGTGCACGCCCCCTTCCACCTCTCCTTCCACAACAGGGCGGTTTGGAGGGGCACGCGCCCACTATGTGGTGAAGGGAAGCGAAAGGCGCGCCGCACCATGTGCACGTGTGGCAGTATCGAGTGGGGAAGTGGAGGTGGCACAATGCAGGATGCCGGAAAGTGTTCGTCTGGAGTCGACCCCAATGAACGCCTCTCCACCTCCCGCCCGAGGTGGAGAGGCAGCATCCGAGGCATCCCAGCAGCAGAAATCTCGGGCTACCTCGTTAGCGCTCGTTACTCGGAAGGTACGAATGGGCTGGAGTCCATATCAGGCATGGACAATGTGCAGGCGGAGTCGGTGCTGTCTGCAGGATGCGTGCGGTGATGGGGGATACACGACCCGTCGCAAAGTTCCGGAGAGCCGTCTGCGAGTCGGAGATTATTGCGGTGGCCGGGGCAGCTGTAAGCGCCAGGGCAATGGCGACTTCTTCACCAACTTCAGGGTGACGCGTGGACACCGAGCACGAAGCAACAGTCTCCTCAGGCGTTGACTACTACGGCGACAAAGGCTGCACGGTCGGAATATTCCGCTGCGTCAACGTACAGGATGGTGGGGTGCGAAGCGTAGGCCTTCTGTAAGGCCTTGGCCCGGGCAAGGCGGCGTTCTTGGTGGAAGGCAGGGTTCATGTTCCGTGGGATGGGGGCCACACTGCAGAGGGATCGAAGAGGGTCACTCAAGCTGACCTTATCCCCGTGCTGCGTAGCAAACGAGATGCCCAGTTTCGTTAGGAGGGACCGACCCGTCGGAGTAAAGGCCAGACGGTGGAGTTGGCTGTCACGCTGGGCTTCAACCAGCTCTTCGAAAGTATTGTATATCTCGGTGTTCAGAGGCTTTTCAGTAGAGGTTTGAAGGGGGAGACCCGCAGCCAGCTTGACCGCCTTGCTGATGATGCATTGGAGGCGTCCAATTTCGATCTGAGTAAACTTCAGAAAGAGGGTGGCATATGTAATGCGACTGGTAATGAATGCTTGCACCAACCGAAGAAGGTTAGCTTCTTTGAGAACATGGTTGCGGTTTGCATTGCGGGCTATAAGTCTGCCAATCTGGTCGGCGGTGTTTTCGAGGGTGGGGATAATGTTGGTCCGAGTCCGAGAATGCGAATGGAGGGCACGTGCGGAATTAGGTTGCCTTGTAGCGTGACCTGAATATCAGGGGCACAGGCATCACGATGGCGACGCTTTCTCGAGTGGTAGAAGAAGATCTCAGACTTCTGCGGTGAGCAGCTGAGCCCCCGTTCGTGGGCGTAAGTGGCGATGATATTGGTAGCTTGCTGAAGGCGCTCCTGAATGTGACCATCGCTGCCCCCAGCTGTACAGACGGTGATGTCATCCGCGTAGACGCTGTGGTGCAGGCCTGGGATGCATTCTAAGAGGGGAGGGAGCTGGAGCATAGCCACGTTGAATAGAAAAGGGGAAATGACTGACCCCTGAGGTGTGCCTTTACTGCCCAAGGATATGGAGTCTGATTCAAGGTCTTGGACCGAGAGGGTTGCTGTGCGACCAGTGAGAAAGTTGGTGATGTACTGGTACACTCTTAATCGGGTTCCATATAGGTTCCAGTTAAAAAGGGTGATCCACATATTTTATGTGGATCCGAACGAAAAAATAACTGGAACGAGGGATATAGGTGGATCTTATCTGGAACCATCAACTTGTTTTCTTTATGTTTGTGGTTTTTATCTGGAACCGAAAAAATGGGGTCATGCGATGTCGGCGGTTCCGGTTACTGTTCCACTTTTGTTCCAGTAAACGGTTGCGGAGAGTGCGTTTGTATATTTTTTGCTCTAGTCTTGTTCCACATAACTCGTGCACGGCAGTGAAGTATGCACTCTTTCATGCATCAACTGGAACAATGCACCGCATATATATTTGGTGCTTCTTGACCGAGGATGCACTTGCATGTTTAATATACACGCGCACACCGCATATTATAATGGACTTCGCCGATCCTATGAAACTGCCTTGCAGCAGTTAACTTTCATAATACGGCTAAGGTGTAGTTTTATTGATGACCTTTGCCAGAAAACGAAATCGCACTTCTTTGCCAACGCTGTACAAAGCATTAAAAATGTCGAGAGAAGGCTATCTTAGAGAAAAGAAGAAATTGCAGGAACCCATTTTCAGGTGTTCTGTGGCACATCAAACCGCTTTCGTGAACATCTTAGTTTTCTAATTTGAGGCGTGAAGTACAAAATTACCAGTGACTTGAATTTGAGAAGGACTAAACGTCTTCCTTTTCCTCATTTGCCGTTCGGGCGAAGTGCTGCTATAGTGCTGCTATAGTGCTATAGTGCTGAATATTTCGTGGTGCTTTTGTGAGCACCTTCATAACGAAATACTTATTGAGGCTATTACATGTTATGCATCTGGTTTACAAAGCTTCGCAGAATCGGCAGTTTTTGTTCAACGCTCAGTCATCATACCGCTGTGGTGTAGTACGCGTTCAATGGTACTTAGTCCACGTTACTTATGTTGTGATGGGGTGCATACATAATGGTAACCGATTGCGTCACATTTTACACCGCACACATCATGCTACGCATGCAGTTATATGCTTAGAAGTTCGTTTTTGTATTTTGTCTCGTCTCAGCTGTTAATTTTCACAAGCAAAAACGAAAGCCCCGTTGCAGAAGAAGAACGACTAAAAACCTGGAGAACTAAATCTACCCCGCGGCATCTGCCTTACATTCTATATATTTATACTTAAATGGCATTCTTATTTCAAATTATTCATTGCAGTATCGGGAAATCCGCAGTGTTACCCTAATGTTGTTACTTGCCATAGTAATTCAAGTTCACCGAATGACCTGCCGTCTCCTGCTGGTCCCCCCGTTGCTGTTTTCCTGCACTATTGGTGTTAATGAAGAAAAACTGCTGGAAAACGGGCAGATGTATTATTACTCGCTAATTAGCTATTTCACACTGGAGTCACTATACGGAAGTAGTTTTCTATAACGTGGGTACAAAGAGCGTCGCAGTATATATTATTGATATTGGAAAGGCTTGTTGTCAGGAGAACGCAGTCAATAAAGAAGCGTCGTTTTGTTTTCACTCCAAACAACGAAGTAAAGCTGTCATCAAAGTTTATGCACACATACCGCACGCGCTCACGACCCGCGGCGAGAAACAACTTTAGCCCAACTAACGTGTTAAATTGGCTAATATCTGAGCTCTTTGTTCCAGCCTCAGAGCCGCGTAGACGTCCGCTTAGAGCCCTACTCCCATTTTCCGAAGCAAATAAAAGCGATCAAGGGTGCCGAGTTTGTGATCTCTTCCGCGGACTGGTCACTGGCCACGGCGTGCATCGCCCAAGCCACGGAGGAAGAAAAAGTTGGCCGAAACCATTACGAAATGACCACCACTTGAGTGCGGCATGCCGTGCGCATGCGTTGGCAGCCGCATGGCCACGCCGTTTGCGTTGATGCATGGTATAGTGGGACAGCAACGGGTACAACGACGATGAGTAAAAAACAGGGCTTCGTCAACCATTTAAACGACAGCAGCGCCCCTATCTCTCAAGGTTTACTGCGCTAGTTTTACGTTCTTCTGCATGCAGCGCCACAAGTGGCGTTCTACAGCGGTTTTCTCGATTGCTCGCATGGAGGAAAGAAAAGGTTAGGAGAGGCCCTGACGTCACATTTGTGAAGCCGAGTGCCGCCATGACTTGAGCCCACGGAGCCCAGCACTCTATCCCATCATCCTTTGCTGTCTCCGGTTTGATTTGACTAACATGGCGTCGCCCTGCCCTCCCCATGCCCTCCCGCTTCGAAGCGAAAACAGCTTCGTCGCTAATTCCTCGGTGCGATATCATGTTCTAAGCTGTTGATTTCGCCTTCAATTTGCCCATTCTAACCCTCACCCAAAGGTTCAATCGAAAAACGGCCTTCGTTTTTAAGATAGAAGGACGATTTTTCAGCTCTTAAGCCTGGCAAAGTGGCGTTTGTCGTCGTCATAGGAACAGGTTCGCGGGATGGTGAACGCAGACGACAGGAGCATTGTTTGGGGTCGTACAGCACTGCGGTCTTTTCGCGCTACGTCTCAGCAGCGATAAATTTCACTTCACTTGACAGCGAAGAAACACAAAGTGAGCAAAGAACGAACTGTGGCTCTCGCCAACGCTGAGCGAAGGGGATTTTCCCGGCAGGTCGCCGGCGGCGGCAGCGGCTCGCTCCGCCGATCTCGACGCGACGTAAGCGCCGCTGCGGCCGGAGTAGTTAAGGCCGCCTCCGACGGCAGAGTTTTCAAACTGGCCTAATCTAAAAACATTTGTCGTAGCGACTGCGCTGGTTTGCAAGCGTAGCGAGGCAGCGACATACCAAGCGCTTTAAAAATTTGTCAGTTCTATTTGCCCAAATTTGGCCGCCGCAGTTGTAAACAAGTAAGCAACATTGTCCATGAGCTCAACAAAAATGACGTAACTTCCTCCACACTTTTCGCAATGCATTGGGATGCTAGGGGCCTCTCCTGAGTATTCTTTCCTCCATGATTGCTCGCGTCATGCGCCTGATGTACAAGAGGTATTGTCAATCAGAGTGGCGGGAACCGTTATGGCAGTTTGGTTGTGGCGTGAAACTGCGGATTTCTTCATATCCTCGGGATGTATTTACTGTTCGACGAAATGTAGTTTTGCCAGGAGGCTCAAAAAAGGTCAGTGCTGCTTATTTATGTTCTGGTAACTGTTGTTGTTCATTGACTTGTTCATCACTGCGTCCGATAAACATGCCGCTCCGCTGCCTGTTGTTCGTGTTCAAGAAACGTTTGCTGCCGTTATTTACATAAGCTTGCGTGTTTGTGGGTCCGAGTCGGCTTGACATTTCTGACTGCGTACGTTGGCTAGTGCTATTTAGAAAGTTGCTGCTGCGCGCATTTCTCGAGTCTGCATGTCCCCTTACGGTGTGGTGTTGCTTAGTTGTATATTGACGGTTGCTGTACCTGTCAGCGGTACTGAGTATTGTCGGGTTATTCGCTCGCTATTGTCTCGTGCGCACGCACTGAACAACTTGTAGCGTCTGTCTTTAGACTTATCGGCATTTTCAAACTTTCGTGTTAATTGAGTTCTGTTGGTCTGCTGAGAGCCGTAAATTTACTGTGCAAATCACGCTATTCCGCCTAACGGTTGATGTGCGTTGAAGGTGTTAGCGGCAGCACTGCTTACGTTTATCTGTGCTGTGTGTGTAGTTGTTCCCGGTTTCTTCCAATGCCTTCGATGAATTCAGATGTTCTATTCACACTAGTCAACTTTAGTTGGCTCCCTGACGTGTAGTGAAATGCAAGGGAAAGTGGTTGTCTGAGCAGTAGCGTAGTGACAAAACGTTCCTTTTGTGGAGGGGAAGGCAGGTGGGAACATGCAGAAAGTGTGGTGCCGTTTCTATGCTGTCAATGTCAGTGGTAACCTGAGACCTCAAAATAATTACCCATAAAGCTCACGTGTGGACTATTAAAATTTTTAACGTCACAAAGTAAGTTTTAAAATAATTCATTCCTGCAATTTTATGCTATCAGTGTCAGTGGCAGCTCGAGAGTTGAAATAATTTTCAAAACGCTTAGGGTCAAAGTTGTTGCATCATGATGTGCACCAAACGTTAATCCATTTCTGTTCTCCTTTGAACGTAGAAATTATACTGCAAAAGCAGATTGCTACATTCTGTATTCATACTCTATGAAGTGTTCAGAAACAGTCTATGGCTGACTGTGGAGACATTTGGCCCTGCACTGATAGGTTGTGACAGTTATTTTTGTTCCTCTGCAAAAAAACAAAACAAAAAAACAATGAAAACAAATTATTTCCATTCCTGACATGCTCCTGCGAGGTCATGGCTGTGGAATTCACTATGGCTGAAGACATCTTCGGCATGCTGAAGGGTCGTTGGGGAGAGTGTGGCGGATTATGAATGCCAAGCCACAATAGAGTACGTTTTGAGTCGTGCATATTGTGCAGATATTCACCAGTTCGCATAGACCAAGGACAGGTGAGCTTGAAGTATGTTCAGATATTTTATATCTCAAATTGTTTAGCAAGAAAAGATTACCAGGGCTTCCGCTGTAAAAAAAAACGTTCGAGTTTCGTGGAACGAATCAGACATTGTTCAATATTTTCTCGTGCTCCTTCGGTAAATCAAGGCATAAATTTATTCTCTGATATTTTTGTACTGTTTATTTTCTAGGCAACAGGCTGAAAATAGACCTAAAACAGCAGAAAAAGGAATGCATATGGCCATTTTAATTGTATTTGGACCCCTTCTTGGAAGTTATGATCACAAAGCAACACATTAAAGCACGGAATGAAATCATTGCATTCTACAAGTAAGTACGCACTGCCATTTTTGGGTCTTTTATGGCGCGTTTTTAGGTAGCTGCTTTATAAATAATGGTTTGAAACTTCTTTTCAGTGACAGCTTGGCCTGTGGTTCAAGGTGACAGTAGGAGCTTTTCGGAACACGTTAGCAAAACGTTTCTGGAAGTGCACTTTGAGGCGGCCCTGTCAGAAACACCCGGATCTTAATTTTGGTTGGGTAAGCTGGCATTTTGTTTTTGCGGGACTCAATTTCTGGGACTGTTGATCCTAATAAAATCTCACTGTTAAGAAGTTATCGTGAACGCCAATTCACATTTCGCCTAATACGGATTCTCCAACAGTGGCCAAAAAGTCCACTATTTTGTATTTAGTTTTGTAAATATTTAGCTTTTACACCTTGAGAGTTGTTGCGGGGATTTGCCAGCACCACGGACACGCCCAACGTGGTTGCGGCTACAACAATACGGTGGCAACTGAAGATTTAAATTTCCCTCTTTTAATACGGCCGTAGTACCAATAATACTCCCAAATACAGGTGTAGCATGAGTAATGCTTGCATTGGATTTTGATAGGTGGCTAAATAAGGGGTAATTATTTTTTGAAGGAAATTGTTTAGACTACAGAAAGTGAAGTCTGCAAGCAAAAGTGCTAGAGTTATGATTTATAATAAAATTGCAACAGCCTAGTTCAGCATTAGTCAGCTCAACTTCTGGCTCATAGCACTACGCATGGAGGAATATACATCGAGAGGGAAATATTTTAGGTGGAAATAATTCCCGAAAAAATTTCTGCCACAGTGCGATATTTATGATAACTGGCCATTTATTTCTTTGCGGTAGAAACATCGTTTAGCTGTAAGTTGCATTAAGCCAGCCTCGCTACAGCATTCTAGGGAGCACATTGTACAGTACAGAGAACATTTTTTGCAGAGATAAGGTGTGTAAGATATACTGCCGAAAGGTGATAATAGTAATTATTATTTGATTAATAAACGAAACCTCTCAAGGATAAAAAACGCTATATTCGGGATGCCGAGGCAGCAAAGTGGGATACTTTCCAGAATCAGGGCAATTTCATTGATTGTCTGTGGTGATATTGTTTAGCGCACTTTCACCTTTAGCAGCACTCCCAGAAAAAACCCAAGAAATCACTGATTTTAAATCAATTACTGTGTTTTGAAAGGGCCTAAGCAACTCATTCATTTTAAAGCAACCATGTAACAAAATTGTCTTGTTTCGTTGAAGGTACATGAGGTGAGCAGTAAGTCTTCTCGAGGCCCGGTTATTCTAAGAAGGGACTGGCGGCATCAATATTGCCCGCAAGAAACACATCACGGGTGCGCCGCCTGCATTGTCACTTCGGGATGTGGTCATCCTCTTCGCCGCATATGTCATCTTTTTCATCCTGTCATCATGTTCTTATGGTTATGTGCCTTTGGAGAGTTCTTGGGACTTTTGCAGCGAGTTCTTGGAAAGCATGAGAAATTTGACAGTGGCCTGGTGCCATTTAAGTTGGAGTCTCTTGAAATACTTGAAGTGTTCAGCTCTACTTGGGATTTTAAATTATTGGTAGAGGTTAAAGTATCTCTTGAAAGGCATGAAGGAGGTCAGATAAAAGGCATGAAGGGGGTGAGATCATATGAAGAGGTTTGAGTTACTGGCACATGCAAGTTTCATGTCAACTGAACACTGAAGTCGTGCTTTGCTTTACGATTTTTCATCATTGGCACAATGCACAGGCTGCCTTTTAATCTATAGTGGGTGTTAATGTAGTTCATGGTACCGCATTGTAACGTCCTTATTATTAAAGTGTAGCTCGTGAGATTTTTTCTTCGTGGCAGTGCTGCTGCTGATTATTTACCCAGATGGCTTCAGCCTGCATTGATAAATTTTAGTACTGTATGTGAGCTGACACCCATGCCGTAGAAGAATTTAAAATGTGCGTATTTGGCTTGAAAAAGTTTTCTCCTTTGAACAAAGTTGCATTTCTTGCTTTGCAGAAGCAGGGCTTTGGTCACAATTACACTGACAGCAAGACGGGAGGGTTTTTATAGCACGCAACTGTGAATTTTACCTAAGGTAAAATGTTGAGGCTGGAAAAAATGCTTTCAAGTCTGCTTTGTAAAACTGGTCACCTGTAGGATTCAACGCTGGCTTGTTTGCTTCTTAAGGATGTCTGACTTGTTCCCGCTTGAAGTGATGACGTATATAATTAGTCTGCTTCTTAAATTTTCATATGTGTAACATGCTCCCAGCTACCTGGTTTGAAAAATTATATAAGATTCACGTTGGCTTTTGTGAGATTTCTTGGGATGAATTATTTTAAACAACTACAAATTGTTTGGGCAAGTAACGTTCCTTAAGTCAAAGGACTTTTCAGGATGCTCATAAAGTATTTTGTCTACAAATAGCTTGATGTTACACTTACGTCTGGTGTGAGGAAGCTACTATCTTTAATAATCATGTTTTAATTGTGGCATACTGCCACATGTGACCTCTCGTGTCAAAATGTTTTATCGTTAATCTTGGCTCGAGCGTTCTTTTCCTAAGCTCTTGCATTGCACTTTTGTAGGTGTGTGATAATACAACCGTGTATGGATTGTTTTTTTTTCCAAACAGTTATACGTAAACATAGTATGGCAAGTGCAATGGGTAATCCGCCTTTGGATTGCCGTGGTTTATCTGATAAGACAGCATATTTGATGCTCACTGTTGTATAATATCTGTGTCAGTGCCGCGGTAGACGCGCACATCTATTTATTTATGAAGCAGTTGCCCGTAATACCGTCTTTATTAACCATGTTTTTGAGTAAAGGTGAATATGTGCAAATGCCACTTGGAGCCTAGTGCAATCGTTATGGTATTTATTCCTTGTACGTTGGTCATTTTCTGTGCAATTTAAAATAGACAGCTATTCATATCTGAAATGTATGCATACTAACACCCAATAAAGTTGTATAGTATATTGAAAAGCAGTGTATGAGTCATAATAGTTGGTTTCGTGCGTATTTTAATGCAAGTATATTGTTTCTTTTACATGCAGCTAAAACCCAGCACAAGATTCTGCGGGTGAAGCCAAAGACTGTGTGCCGCTCTAGGTGCCTCAGACCAACTTTTATATAGAACTGTGCTCCGATAGGCAACTGTTGGGAACTGTCAGGGACCACACTGCTGCTGTGGTTTCTGCTTTCCATTTGTTGGTATCACTGCGGGTCATATATCAAGGCTGTGTTAAAATGGTGCTTGCGGTTTCCTGCTGATACCAATGCATCCGTCAGCCTGGATTATGACCTCGGTGTATACCGACAGGAAAGCAGAAATATTGGAAAAGTGGAGTCCCATAGACAGCTTCCCAATGTCTATAGGAACGCCGTTTTATATAAACAGCTGGTCTGAAGGTACCTGGAACGGCGCACGGTATAAATTCTATAATCATTTTACATGGATCACTGTTCCAGTAACTTAAACTACCCTTTTATTTGGAACAGTGATCCGCATACTTTTATTTGGAACACCGATCCACATAATTTAGTTGCAAAAATATGTGGTGCACTGTTCCACTTAATTTTCAGAGTATGTGAAAGACGGTTCCAAATATATAACTGGAACTTTTTTGCAAAAAAGTTCCAGTTACTAAGTGGATCTTACGTGGAACCAGATTAAGAGTAGGTGCGGGGTCCCACGTGAAGTCTTTAAGCCCGGTCAGTATACTTTGATGAGTGAAATCAAATGCCTTAGTGAAATCGATGCCCATGATGACTTTAGTGTATTGCCGGAAGTTAAGGGGGTTATCCAAAATTTGATGCTGAAGGGGCAGCATAACGTCCTGGGCAGACAGTTTAAGACGAAAGCCCAGCATGGTGTGAGGGAACAGACCCTGACCATACGTAGGAGACGGGCCAGAATGACATGTTCAAGTAACTTGCCCAAACAAGAGGTTAGGGAAATGGGCCTGAGATTGGTTATAGCCAAAATTCCTTGCCTGGTTTGGGTACACTCTTAACCTGGATCCACATAAGATCCACTTAGTAACTGGAACTTTTTTGCAAAAAAGTTCCACTTATATATTTGGAACCGTGTTCCACATACCCTGAAAATGTAAGTGGAACAGTGCACCACATATTTTTGCAGCTAAATTATCTGGATCGGCGTTCCAAATAAAAGTATACGGATCACTGTTCCAAATAAACGAGTAGTGTAATTTACTGGAACACTGATCCACGTAAAATGATTATGGATTTATCCGGTGCGCCGTTCCAGGTACCTTCAGACCAGCTGTTTATATAAAACGGTGTTCCGATAGACGTTGAGAAGCTGTCCATGGGACTCCACTTTTCCAATATATTTGCTTTCCTGTTGGTATAAACTGAGGTCATTTGCCAGGCTCGCGGATGCATTGGTATCAGAAGGAAACCGCAAGCACCATTCTAACGCAGCCTTGACATATGGCCCACAGTGATACCAACAATTGGAAAACAGAAACCGCCGCAGCAGTGTGGTCCCAGACAGTTCCCAACAGTTGCCTATCGGAGCACAGTTCTATATAAATGTTGGTCTGAGATACCTGGAGCGGCACACAAAGACTTTGGCTTCATCCGCCGCATCCTGTTCTGGGTTTTGGCTGCATGCAAAAGAAACAAGACTCGCATTAAAATACATACCAAACCAACTATTAGCACTGACACAATGCTTTTCAAAACACTAAGCAAATTTTATTCGCTCGTATTATTGCGTACATTTGAGATACGGAGACATATCTGTTTCCACTTGGGCAGAAAATGACCAGCGTACACGATCAAATACCACAACCATATCAAGTGGCCAAAACGATCTAAGAGGCATTTTCCTATTTTCGCTAATATTTACCATTCTTTTTTTGCTAAAAAAACATGGGTAATAAAGATGGCTTTAAGCGCAACCGCGTCGCAAACAGACTTGTACATCTAGCCTCGCACTAACTCAAAAAGCATTACACAACAGTGAGCATAAAATATGCTGTGTTATCACATGAAATCAGGTACCGCAAATGCGGAAGTACCCACAGCACTTGCCATACCATGTTTACGTATCCCGGTTCCAAAATATGCAGTTTGCTATTAAATTGCAGGGAAAAGCCCAAAATACAAGCCATACACGGTTGGATTATCACAAGACTTGCAAGAGTGTAGGAAAAGAACACCCCAGCCAATACTAACAATATACCATTTGCACAGAAAAACTTACCGGAAGCATGTGGCACTATTGCACAACTAAAAATACACCATATATCAATATCAAGCTAACTGTAATATCAAGCTAACTGTAGCCAAAACCGACTATATACGCGCCCTGAAAAAGCCTTTCACTGAAGCCGCGTTGCTTCCCGACAGTTTTTAGCTATTTAAAATAACTTATCCAAAAAAAGCTCATAGCACCCAGTGTGAACCTTACAAAATTTTACAAACCAGATAGCTCGGAGCATGTTACGCATTTTAAAATTTAACAAGCAGCCTAACTCTAAAGACGTTATTAATTCCCTCAAGAACAATTCAGACATCCCAAATAACCAAGCCAGGTAGCGTTGAAACATACAGGTGACCAATTTTACCAAGCGAACTTGGAAGCACTTTTCCAGCCGGAACATTTATCTGAGGTAAAATTCACAGTTGCGTGCTATACAAACCCTACTATCATGACGACAGTATGCTTGTGAACAAAGCACTGCCTCTAACAAGCAAGAAATGCAACTTAGTCCAAAGTAAATAACTTTTTCAAGTCATATATGTATATTTCGCATTCTTCTAGGGCTTAGGTGTCAGCTAAGATACAGTACAAAAATTGATTAATTAAGCCCCAAACCGTCTGTGTAAATACTTTTTCTCACGTTTGCATCCATCAACAGCAGCACTGCCATGGAAAAAGATTTCGAGCTGCACTTGAATAATAAAAGCGTCACAGTGCAGTGCCATTAACTACATTAACAGAGTAACAGAGTAGCTGCAAAGGCAGCCTGCGCTTTGTGCAAATAATGAAAAATTGCAAAGGAAAGCGCGACTTCACTTTTGCAATTGACATGCCGCTTGTATCTACCAATCATTTTAACCACGACATATCTTTCCGAATAGGCTTCAACGTCTAACAATAATTTAAAACCCCAAGTAGAGTGACCACATCAAGTCTTTCAACACAGCTTTCAACTTAAATGACAGCAGGCCACTGTTAAATGGCCAAGAACTCTCTGCAAAAGTCCCAAGAACTCTCCAAAGTCGCATAAGTTTCAGGAGATTAAGATGAAATATACGGCGAGGAGGATGACATCTCGATGTGACAACGCAGGCGGAAAATCCATGACTTGTTTCTTGCAGACAAAATATTTACGCTGCCATTTTCTTCTCTCAAAATAACTGGACCTCGAGAATAACTGGACCACGTCATGTACCTTTAAGGAAGGAACAAGAACATTTTGTTAGACGATGGCTTTAAATTAGTGAGTTGCTTAGGATACCCCATTTATAGCACAGTAATTGACTGAAATATCAGCGATTTCTTGGTTTCTTTTCTGGGAATGATGGTAACAATGTACAAAAAATATTAGCACAGACTGTCAATGGCCGTTCTCTAATTCTGGAAGGCAACCGCGTTGGGCGTGGCCGTGGTGCCGTATTATCACAGCAGCAACTCTCAATGTGAAAGCAAAATGTTTGCAAAACTTGAATGCAAAATAATAGTTTTTTTGTCCACATGTTGCAGCATCCGAAACAGGCTGAATATGAAGGTATTTCCAATATTGGAGTTCACGATTTATTTTTAACAGTAAGATTTTGCTACAAAGAAAACTACCACAAATTGAGTCCCGCAAAAATAAAATGCCAGCTTCAATAAACACTACCATAAATTGAGTCCCACAAAAATAAAATGCCAACTTACCCAACTAAAATTAAGATGCAGGCGTTCCTCGCAGGGCCTCCTCGGAGTGCATTTCCAGGAACGTTTTGCCAACGTGCTCCCAAAAGTTCTTACTGTCGTTTTCACCTACAGGTCAAGTTGTCACTGAAATGGTGTTCCGAAGCCAATACGTATATTGCAACTACCTAAAAAGGGACCATCAAAGTTCCAGAACTGGGAGTGCGTACTTACTTGTAGTATGCAATTATTTCATCCCGTACAACGGCTTTTATGTGTTTCCTTTTTGTCAACACACGCCTTCAAAAACCAGGAAAATGGCAGTATGCATTCCTTGTTCCATTGTTTTAAGTCCCTGTCCGCCCTATTTCCTAAAAAATAAAAACAGTATAAAAATATCGAAGCATAAATTTACGCTTACCTTCAAGAAGGGATTACTACAAGATCTCGTACAATGCCTGATTAGTTGTGCTAAAATTTATTTTGCAGCACGAGCCCTGGTAACGTTTTCAGGCGAAACAATTTTAAATATAAAAATATTTGAACATTTTTAGGCTCACCTGTCATTGCTCCATGCGGAGGGGTGACCGTCTGTATAATACGCAACACTCAAGAGACACACTTTCGTGGGTTTATGACTTCCACAATGCATTCATAATCTGCCACACTTGTTACGACGATGCCTCGGCGTGCCGACGATGTCTTCAGTTACAGTGAATGCCACAGCCATGATTTCAGAGGTATATGTAAGGAATGGAATTAATTCGTTTTAATTTCTGTTCTTCAGACAAAGGAAAACAATTATCGCAAACCACCAGTGTAGAGACAAATGTCTCCACAGTCAGCCATAGTCTGCATCTGGACAGGTTATACAGATCGAATACAGAATGTAGCAATCTGCTTTCGCGGTAAATTTTCTAAGTTCAAGGAAGCACAGAAATGGGTTAATGTTGGGTGCACATAGTTATGCAAGAACTTATCACCTGAGCGTTGTCGGAAATTATTTCGACTCTCGGGTTACCACCGACATTGACGGCATAAAAATGCAAGAGTGGCTTATTTCTAACGGGGCCACTAATTATGGATATTGGATAATTATCCAGAAGCCTCAAGTTACCACTGACATTAACAGCATAGAAACGGCAGCACACTTTCTATATACCCGCTGCGTGTTTCCACATTTCTTCCCCTCGACAAAAAAACGTTTGTTACTGCGGTACTGCTAAGACAACAACTGTCCCTTCCATTTCTCTACACTTCAGGCAATGTTATTTAAAATAGATCATCTCAATTGGTCAAAGGAATTGAAAGAAACATGGAACATAAACATGAAACATTGAACATATAAACGTAAGATGACGCCTTCAAAGCACATCAACACAACTCGAAATAGCGTCTACCTTGCGCGCAAAGGGATAGATCGAAAACTCCCGGTCTGGTAAGCACAGTAAATGCATTCTACTCAGCAGACTAACACAACGCCGCAGTTACCACGCAAGTTTTAAAAATACCAATAAATCTAAGGACGGACGCTACGACAAACTTGCTTGGAAGGTGTACACGTGTGCACGCGCGATTATCGCGAGCGACTAACCCGAGAAGATTCGCTACCGCAGAGATACACAGCAACTGTCAACTAAGCAAAGCCACACAGTAAGGGAACATCCAATCATGAAACGCGCTAACCAGCAACTTCTAACGTACGCAGTCAGAAATGTCCATCCGACTCTGACCCACGAACACGGAAGTTTTGGTAAATTACGGCTGCAAACGTTTCTCCAACACAAAATGTTACACGCCGCGACCACAAGCATGGACGACACACGAACAACGAGCAGAGAAGCGGTATGTTTATCGGACGTAGTTAACAAGGATGTCACTGAACAACAACCGTTACCAGCACATAAATAAGCAGCACTGACCTTTTTTGCGCCTCCTGGCAAAACTCCACTTCGTCGAACAGGAAATACAGCCCGGGGATATGAAAAAATTCGCAGTCGCACGCCGCAATCAACCCAATCAAACTGCTAACGCCGCTAACGGCACTAACGGTTCTCGACAGCGTGACCGAGAATTTCTTTAGTAAATATCAGGCGCATCGCGCGAGCAATTGAGAAACCCGCTTGGGAATGCCACTGGTGGCGCTGCATGCGGAAGACCGTAAAATTAGCGGAGGGAATCCTGGAAGATGGGAGCGCTGCTGTCGTTTAAAGTGTTGATGCAGTCCCGATTTTCATCCGTCGTCGTCTACCCGTTGCAGCCCCACTGTACCGTGAATCAACGCCATGGAGGAAAGTTTCCTCCATGATCAACGCAAAAACAGCTCTGCCGTGCTGCTGCTGACGCATGCGCATGGAATGCGCTACTGGAGTGGCGGTCTTTTCCACTGATCTCCACTAGAGTTGCTGGATGGCGCTTCGAGCTCTCCGGCGCGCGGCCGCCGGAAGTTCGAGCGCTCGTCCCGGAAGTCGGGCAAATGGCCGCCGTTCCAGCATAGCGCATGCTACGTATGGGCTGGTTTCGCGCGCATTCCGCCAAAAATGCCTGCTTGTTGCGCCGTCAACTGCACAAGCAGACCAGAGAAGTTGTCTGGGAAGACGTTCGACTTGGAAGTATCACAATATTCTGTACGACGTGCGTGATACGCAGCAAAACGCAAATGTCAAATCAGCGTCGTTAAGCTGTGGCTCTTGTTACGCAGATTCCCTCGCTCTAAGCCGGATTTATACCGGCGTTCGGTGGCAAACTTATACCCTAGTTACACGGCGAAAGTAAGCGCAGTTAACTTTAACCGGGTTACTAAACTTGAACCGCGGGTATCGCAAACTGTGGTTTTGGCTGTTACACGCGAAGTTGCAAGTTTGGTGACCGCGGTCACTTGATTGTGAGCGTAACAAAAATAAATTACCACACTTTTACCTTCACGATAAAAAACAAAAGAGAAGCAGAGTAGACAAAAAAAAACATATCCTTAAAGCAGTCGCTTCTGACCCAAACGCAACGCACTCGCGCGCGGCGAAGAGAGGGGCTTCCCCAACAGCTCGCAACCGGCTTGGTTTGCTTATGTCTGTTCGGTGTTGGGAACTTTCGGCTTAGCATCACGGTAGATATTTGACAGCCGCTATCTCTACAACTGCGAATTAAAATCCATAGCACAATTTTTCACCGCACTAACATCAATTTTCTCGCATGCGGAAGTTCTTTCCCGCGATCAGATTGATTTTGAAGAGCGGCGATGCCGTGCGGGAAGGCGCGCCGGTGTGTATGCAGGCACGGCCGACGCGGCGCCGATCGTTTCCGAGTGCTGAAAACGCTTCAGGATTGCCTGCTATATCCATTTTTGGCGGATGACGCGCGGAATTTACAAATTTAGCACGGCTTTTGTCGTAGTTGATCGGGCGGATCGGGAAATGAGCCGCTGCTGACAGGCAGTCACGCTGATTGCGAGAGCCATGCAAAGAACGCAAGCGCGTCTTGGAGACAGCTTTGGGGCGCCCGCTATTTGAGAACCTTCGTCTCTTCCGAACGCCAGGTGATTTTTTTTTCGCCTCCGCTGATGCACCGCCACCTGCGTCCGAACTGACTTGTGCGATTTTGAGCAATGCGGCGGCGGAAACTGCGGTTAGCGTGACCGAACTGAGGTGGCCAAGCTGCAGTTTGCGTTAACCATGGTTAGTGACGTAACCGCAGTTTCGTCTGTCGTCTAACGCAGCAAACTGCGGTTTTGTCTAACCGCGGTTCGCTTAAGCGTGGTTAACTGTGCCCGTGTAACCAGGGTGTTAGGAAGGGACAAATGGGCTCCATCTCCAGGCAGCAGGCTCTGCAGTGACCACTTTACTGACAACTGTTTTGACAGAACGGGCGCATGAACTCGGCTACAGCCTGACGCCGGGCCGACGTTGTTTTCTTTCTAGCATAAATCCCTAGCGTAAATTTACTGCATAAATCCCGTTCTAGCTGCGTCGTCTCCTCTCAAACCAAGACCCAAGTGACATTTTCGTTCTCATTCGCAATTAAATTCTGCTTCATATTAACGTCGCATGTTTCGGTATAGCATAAGTTGCGATCTGAACGCGATGTGTATAGCCAAAATGCAATAAATTGAGAAAAAAAATGCCAAAATGCGCCAGTGGGGACGCTTATCAGCGGTTGAAAAGCATAGCAGACGCCCGACTTCCGGGACGAGCCGTTGAACTTCCGGTGGCCGTGCGCGCGCCCGGCCGCGACAGCGGCGAAGCGCCATCCAGCAACTAAGTGGAGATCAGTGGGTCTTTTCCTCATGGCTTCGGCAAACCTTCGTTCTCGCGGAGGCTTTGGCGATGCGCCCGCGTAAGAGCTCATACAAACTCGGCACACGGGATGGCTTTTATTTGATTCGGAAAACGGGCATATGCGTCTGAGGGCCCGCTGAGGCCGAAACAAAGCTCAGATAATAGCCGCCTTAGCGCGTTAGTACTGGCTACAGTTGTTTCTCGCGGAGGGCCGCGAGTGCGTGCGATATCCGAGCTTAACTTTGGATGACAATTTCTGCGTTACTGTTTACAATAAACGCAAAAGGGCGTGGCTTCATTTACTGCTTTTCTTGACAACAAGCCTTTCCGTAGTCAATAAAATATACTGCGATGCTCTTAGATACCCACGTTATATACCCACTTACAGCTAATTAGCGAGTAATAATACATCGGCCCGTTTCCCAGCCCTTTTCCCTACTGAACACCAATACTACGGGAAAACAGCAACTGGGGAAGCAGCTGGAGAAGGCGGGTCATTCAGTGAACTTCAATTACTATGACAAGACACAACAACGGCAAGTTAACTCTGCGCATTTTTGCCGTTACTGCACAGCATAATTATGAATTCCAATGTCATTTCAGCATTAATACATACAAAATAATGCAGGTATCACGTGGTATATTTAGTTGTCCAAGTTTAGTTCCGTTCACCCAGTCAACCGCTCCCTGCTAAGAGTCTTTTGTTTTTGCTTGTGGAAATTAAAAGGGACATCACCTGTTAGCATTCCTGTCGGACTTACTACGTCATGACCAACGGACTTAAAAACCATCGAGCACCAATACGAATAGTTTTACAAATACATACCGATATTCACAATGGCCTAGTTTGCTTTAGATATATGTCGCTTCTCTACTGAAACAAAGAAATAAAACTCTCGCATGGTAGACCGCTAGCGCCTTCCAGTGAAGACTGGATTAACCAAAATGCATTTCTTGTTTTTTTTATCTCTGCAAAGAAATGATATACAGCAGACTCCTGTTAAGACGAACCCGAAGGGACCGTAAAAATGTATTCGTATTATCCGAAATTCGTCTTAAGCGGGAGTGTATTGCATTGTGGACGTTATATGAGAAAAATTGTGTGGTTCTTAATTAGTGTTCGTTTTAACCAAGTTCGTCTTAACGAGGGTCTACTGTAGTTCTAGAAGCAAACCGGGGTCGTTAGTGTCATTTCTGTGAATTTGTAAAACTTCTTGTATCGGTACATGGTGCTTTTGAATTAGTAAGTCTCATGAATTTGCGTCATGAATTAGTGAGTCCCATATGAATTGGATCAGGTGAGTCACCCTGAATAGCATGCACGAGACGAAAAATGCTAACGAACATCCAAGCGTATATAACTGCATGCGTGACATGCTGCGTGCAGTGTAAAATGCGGCACGGTCGGTTAACACTATGTATGTATCGCATCAGGGCATAAATAACGTGGACTAAGTACCTATTTTACAGCAGATTGTGGCCATTTATACGTTCCTGTAAAGCACTTAAAATTGTGCACGTACTACAACACAGCGAGCTGATGGCTGAGCATTGAGCAAAAAGCAATGTTTCTGCGACGCTTTGTGAACCAAATGCAGAACATGCAATAGTTTCAACAAATATATATATTTCTTTATAAGGTATCCACAAAAGCCCAATGAATTCTTCAGCACTACCACGGCTCTGTCAAAAACGCAGAAGGAGAACCTGAGGACATCTGGTCCTTCTCAAATTCAAGTCATTGGTGATTTCAGACGTACTGCACGTCTGCAATTAGCAAAAGACGATATTCACTAAAGCGGTCTGAGCGCCGCAGACAACCTGAAAGGGGTTCGTGGAATTTCTATTTTCGCTAAGATACCCTTTTCTCGCACCTTTCATGCTTTGTACGGTGTTGTTATAGCAGTCGACATATTTTTTTCTGTCAAATAACGTCACTAAAAATACGTCTTAGCCGTCTTATATAAGTAAACTGCTCTAAGACAGTTCCATAGATATCGACGAAGTTTATTAAATTTTATGTGGTGCGTGCGTGTGTACGTGTGTGACTGCATGCATGTGTGTGTGTATGTGTGGGTGCGCGGGTGTGCGTTCGTGCCTGTATCTATGTCTGTGGGCGTGTGCGTGCAAGTGCGTGCGCTTGTGCTCCAAAGCGCGTCAAATATATATGTGGTTCATTGCTCCAGTTAATGCACGATTCAGTGCATACTTCACTGCAGCGCACAAGTTATGTGGAACAAGACACGAGCAAAAAATATACAAAAGCACTGTCCAAAATTTTTACTGGGACATAAGTGGAACAGTAACTGGAACGGCCGACAGCGCATCTCCTCATTTATTCGGTTCCACATAATAACCACAAACCTAAAGAAAACAAATGGACAGTTCCAGATAAGATCCACTTATATCTCTCGTTCCAGTTATTCTTCGTTTAGATCCAGAAAAAAATATGTGGATCGCCCCGTTTAACTGGAACTTACATGGAACCAGATTAAGAGTGTATAAGCGAGATCTTCGCTGTTTTCCAGAAGGCGGGAAGAAGGCCTGACGTCCACACTGTGTTCATGTAGTCATTGAGCGCCTGTTCTGCGGCTCCAGTGAGGTTCCGAAGAAGCTTGGTGGTGATGCCGTCAGGACCCGGGGCTGATTGAACGTTGACACGAGTAAGGACAGCCCTTACTTCGGCAAAATTAGCTATATTGATGTACCGCCTCAATTATCATCGTCTATGTATTTCAGGGCTACCCACACAACATCTTGTCAATACTAATAGCACCAGATTTTCAGCCTGTCACAATTTCCTCCTCCCTAAAGTGCGTAGCAATTATGGAAAACTCACTCTTAAATTTACAGGTGTATCCGTCTGGAACAACATACCACTTGTAATAGTTATGTCCCATATTCTATTCGTTTCGCAAACTCTTTAAATACCTAATCACAAAACGTGTTGTTTGCTAAACTCTACCATCGTGCCATGCTTCTAATTAGTATTTCTTTTAGTTAGTATTTCTTTTACTCACTATAGTAAGTGCTGTTACACAGAAATTTTCTTGCCTTGTTGTTATGAAATTTTACCCATTCTTTGTTTAATTCGTACAAAGTGTTTTCACTGTTTGCTGCGTTTTTATTACACAGACTTATTCTTTAACGGAGGTCCTCCCGACAGTTTTCCAACTCCCGGACCTCCTCTGTACTGTAACATTTTATTCATGTAAATGTATACATTCCTGAAATAAAGTTTGATTTGATTGATTTGATTGATACATGGAGCCAGCTCCTAAGCCGATTGTCTCTTGTCTCTCAAAGCGTGATGGGGTGATCTGAGGTCTCGTTGGGGCCACCGGTGTAATCCGGAGAAGGAATGGAGGCAGCGGACGGAATATAGAGCACCTGAAGCTGTCGAAGAAGCTCCTGCTCCTGCTCGGAACCCGACTACTTGTGGAGGAGGGTGACCACCTCATTCTTGGTGTGCTCTCTTTTCTTCTCCGGATTTAGCAGGCCGCGGAGAATATTCCAGGTCTGCGGAACATTCATGTTGCCCTCCATGCGATCACAAAGGGCATTCTAATGCTGCTTTGTCAGGTTTGTTGCATGCTTGCCAATGTCCTGGTTGAGCTTAGCCAGACGGCGACGGAGAGGGCGGTTATGCTTCTGCCTCTGGAGTCGACGCACTAGGTCCTCCTTGGCTTCCCATAAGTGGAGGAGACGAGAATCAACCGCATCAAGGTGAGCTTGTCCAGAGACAGTTTTGGTTGCACCATCACGTTGTTGGAGGAGTTTGGCAGTCCAGTCATCCAAATCATCAAAGTGGTCAGGTAAGTTGGCATCACAGAGGGATCGGAAGACGTACCAGTCAACCAGCTTGTGGGAACGGGTGCTCGGCTGTTGGGGTCCATCGTCAACGAGGGTTTCAACAACATAGTGGTCACTGCCCAGATCATGACCAGTGTTGCGCCAGACTGAGTGGGCGATGTTAGGTGGGATGGTCAGATCGGGAGTGGTGTCTCTCTGGACGCTGTTGCCTTGTCGAGTAGGGTGTGCCGGGTCCATGAGGAGGCGCATCTGATGTGAGAGGATCGTAGAGAGCACCCTATGGCCTTTGCGTGACACATACAGATACCCCCATTCCGCAGGGTGCGGGGCGTTGAAATCGCCGACAATAAGCAGTGGCTGGCCCTGGGCGTAGGACCAAGGACTTTTGCAGAAGTAGCGTGAGATTCTGCGACTGCTTGACTTGACGGCACCATAAATGTTCAGTATGTGGAGGCATTGTTGATTTTTCTTCTTGGGGGCAAGTAAGATTTTGACAAAAACATATTCCGAGCCCAAAGCGATGAGGTTTTCTTTGCATGCCGGGATGTTACGTCGCACCAGGTTAGTGACACCTCTCCATGCTGGGTCATCTGTTTCTGCGACTTGGCAGCGAAAAGCTCGATAGCAGGGAAACTTTGCAGGGACCTCTGTCTCTTGCAGGGCAATCACGTCAGGGGTTGGGAGGGATCGCTGGCGCAAATGATTAAGATGTTGTTGGAGATTGCCGCGCTTCGACCGAAAACCGCGACAATTCCACTGCCAGACCCTAAACGGGCTTGGAAGGTGAGGGGGTAGCCGGGGAGGGTGACACTGCAGAAGAGTCGCCATTATTAACGGAAACTAAGGTGACTGGAATGCGAGTGTATGGAGTATGACGCGTAGGGCCTGGCGCTGCCGTTTTGGTGCGGCCGGGTGCGTTTTTGGGAGGACTTTAGCTAAATGCGTGTTCAGGGTAGCAACCATATTGCCGCGAACCATGTATGGGTTTGTTTATTTTTTGTTTTTACTGCCGGGCCACGCCCAGCTGTGTTATATGCGTTCTAAGCAAAGCGCGTCCTTCATTCTTTATTTTTATGCTGCACGGGCTATCCCATTCAGATAAGTAGACTGTTTCGCCCTAACGTCACTAGCCCAGAATAATCTTCTTTGATCTACAATGTTCTGGATGTAAATCGACGGTTCCAGAAACACTCGCGCCGAAAGATAAAAGCCTGCAAAGCAAACGCCGCGGCATTGGACTCTCGACGCTCGCCTACGCACATCACTTTCTTGACTGCTGTCTCGCCGCCTGTGTATTCTTTGAGTTGTTAGGGGAGCACAAGTTCGCTCCAATAAACTCGTTTTCTTTGAAGACAACTGCGTCGTCTTTGACTTCGTGACAATATTTTGGGTGGCGGCAGCAGATGCTTTAACGTCCGCAAATTGATTGGCGAGAGCAGTAAGCTCCTGGGTAGCGTTTGCAGCGTCGAATTTTTCCTCGAGAGCCCGAAGATCAGCCACCGTTGAGTAAGTTTCAGTGGTGGTGTCACCAGATAGACGTTTGGGGGGAGGCGGGAGGGTAGGCTGAGACGCGCTCATTACATGGGGAGCAGTGAGTGGAGAGGCATTGGGAGGGGGGAGGAGTACGGATGGCTTGTTGCAATTGCTTCACGTCGGCCGGAAGCTGACGCTGAGTTGCGACCACACTCTCAAGCAAAGTGCGAAGGTAGGCAAGTTCCGAGCTGGGAGGGGGTGGGTTGGACGAGGTCTGACGGACGGGAAAAGCAGGGGAACGGGAAGGCTGCTCGCGGTTAGGGGAGGCTGCCGCTTCCCAGCTCACCTGAGACGATGGTCGCTGGTCACTGGGTGCATTCTAAGCCGGAGTGGGTGGCTGGGAACCACGGCGCTTCGACTTCGACCGGGATCGGCGCCGCTGCACAGTCGATGAGGTGGCCGGCTTGCTGTCAGGCGCAGAGAAGACACTTGGGAGCCTTGGGAACGAGCCAGTCCCATCACGGTTGCGCTGTGGGTCCTCGTTTCGGATGCGGTTTCGGATGCGGGCTCTCCGTTGCTGTCTAGCCCAATTATCTGCCTTAGGTGCTGGGACGCCTTCGCGTATGCAACAACGGGCTGCCAGCGGTGGGGTGGCAACGTCGCAACACCACTCATAACATAGCTTTCTGTAACATAACTTATAACATAGCATTCATTTGTTTTTTTTAATTTTTTTCAGCTTAGGGATTTCTTACGAAGTTTTCTCGCAATACCCCAGGTGGGCATGTGCCCATTTTCAGGCTGCGAAATTACAAACCTTGGAGCAGGCAGAAAGGAAGTAGAAGTAGGTCGGGTTTCGTCCGCTTCGTAAACACAAACCTCAAGATGAATTTTTCGTGTGAGTATTGGGTCTGGGACCATCAGCTTCGTTTGCGATTATAGCGAAGTTGCATTTTTGTGGCAAGGAATGTATGAATTCACCGCTGCCCTTTCTTTCCTCTCAGATTTGTACCTTATGCTGGATGATGCCGACACCCCCGACATCCCACAGGAACGTCCGTCCTATTTTGGCATGTCATACGGAGCCATAAACGTTATTGAAATGGTGAGTGGCCACATGTGAATGCATCGCTCGAGTGAACCTGACTTAGTGTAAGGCAAGCAGTATAGTGGAATTGCGTGTATTCCGTTGCCTACACTTGCTGGCTATGCAGACTAACGGCAGTTTAGCACCTCCGACAGCGCCTTAGGCCGTCCACTCTGCATGGTCCACGCGCTTTGTTGCATGACGTGGTGTCACCAGCACGATCAGCGGATGCAGCGAGTTACTTTCTGATGGGAACGAAATGTCAAGCTTTTGTGCGTTCTGCGACAGTCTTGAGGTTTCCCGCATTCGCGTGCGAGGAAATCTTCGCCGTTGTGGTAGATAATGCGGAACGGGAACCTATATAGGATGACGGTTTTCACCCTCGTTAGCCAGGACAGCCGTGAACTGCAGTATTGTGGCAGTTGTGCTTTGACAGGTGTTTCAAGGAGCATATCCTTATCTCGGCGAAGCTCGGCGTGAATCTTTCGCGATCCGGTGGTCATCATGGGCGAAAATCAGATGGCGGTCGTTGCTTACCCTACTTGAGCAAGGGCAGGGGGGCACAGCTGAGAAGAGTAGTTTAAGTGCAGAGAGCCTGGACGTTAGTGCATGGGCGTTAGTGAGGAGCTGCCTTTTATGATTTCTTTACTGATGTGTGATCGAATGATTAGCATTGGTGGGTTTAGGCATACCTCTCACTACGAATTACACGCCTATCGACTACCTAAACTGGTTTTCACATCCTATACCAACTCGGGATTCGAGCCCATGTTATGGCCACTCAGAAATTCCTTCTTCCTCGCGCTATTCGCGCTGGACTCTGTCTGCTCTGTACCGCGCAACACGCACCTTGTGCACCATGGGGGTCGCAGAATGCAACGAGCGCAGGCCGTAGACGAGACGTGTTTTACGTGGACGCGGCGGAATGCCATCAACAGGATGTTTATGCCCTGGCCATCCTTAACCGAGCAAACGACCCCCTGATATGTTCCGCTGCAAATCGCACACCGTCCCGCGCAACGGTGGAGAGGGCGGCTGTCGCACTCGCCCTGTCACAAAGGCAGTTAAATTCAGGTGGATCGGTTGCCGAAGTCGATGCTCGACGCTCAATGATCCGATGAAACGATGATCATCTGGCTCGTTGGCCGACGGCACACAGCCGACGACGGTCTACTCCAAGTAAATATGTGCAATATTTACATTGTACAATGTACAATTTAGTAATTATGTACAAGTGTACAATATGTACACTTTATTTACACTACGTATTTACAACTTCCCAAGGCTCATGATCGCATGCAAGAGGTCGGGCAAGGCCCGCGACAAGCGGGGCTAGCCGCTATCTCCTCTTCTTTCAATCTCCGGTTGTTCCCCAAACTATCAAAGTCCTTGGTTTTACCCCTAAAACCCCGCCCACAACAGGGACGCCACAATTTGAGAGTGAGGATGGCTCATTCATTAGCCCACACTAGGTCACTGATTCACCACCGTGACAAACAAAGCTAGGCGGGTTCAAAATAGCCACGAGGCCAACATCTCTCACTCTCATACAAAAAACCCGGAGGTGTTCAGAAAAACACGAATATAACGCATAAAAATCAACCAACTAAAAGCAAACCTTTCGCCGGCCTTCGGTTTTCGGGCGGCTTGTCTTAAAGTATTGTCCATACCATGCCGCGTATCGTTGTGCCCCACTCCGCCAAAATTCATTTCCTTTCTTAACACGTGGAGCGCCCAACAAAGCCTGGTCGCCTACCCATTGACGCATACCAGCCTCCGAGTCACCAGGTTCAGACGCGTGACGAACGGAAACTTCGCCCAGTAACTTTGAGCAGTGCAACTGTCACAGACAGAACGTCTGGTGCCCTCTTCCCAAGGTTTGACCCCTTGACTGACCTTCAGCTCCCATCCGCTTCGGGTTTTCTCATGGCGGTAATCACGGTCGTTAAAATGTCAATGGATCGGCTTCCAAACGAACGCAAGGAAATCCTCCTTCGAAAACTGACATCGCTTTCAACTATTATGAGGGGACCGACGCACTTGTATGCGGCGTCTCCGGGCCCGCTGGTCGGGTGGACACGGCGAATGACAAAGAAGCCTCCGCGGTTTCTCCTTACGCCCTTTCTCCTTGCGTTATACAAATTAACAGCGCCCAATCCTTTATTCTCGGTTTTACTGAAACGCTTTGATTTCAATTGATGCGTTTGTTTATAGTCCATTTCAAACATCTCCTCCCCCGACCCTCAACCGTCACGAAAAATAAAAAGGAAAGAAACCAAGCGGGCTGGCTTTTAATAAAAGCACACGTGCATTCGCCTTTCGGGATTTTCTCTATCAGCCCCGTCGTGGTTGCATTGGGTGTAGGTTCTACTTAAAAATAATCAGCTATCGCACTTACCGCCGAATTCGTAAATGTGACTTAAACCAGTCTTGACTTTCGGCTGTCTCAAGACGGCACCGCCGCGATTCATAGACCCTCCGTGTCTTCAACGCTACTTGAGGCCACAGTTAACTTGAGGCGACCTTGGCTCGGGGAAAAAACGAGCCAAATTTCAAGTCACGACCGTAGCTAGCTTGAAGATGACTTCGGCGCAGTGTTCCAATTGACATGGCGACGTACAGGTCGGATGTAATGCAGCGGCTGTCTGCATTCGAGTTCGCGTGCCGAGCAACGGATTTGGTTTTTGGCGGCATTTATGAACTGCCGAAAATTCCGCGTCCACCTCTTCGTGACCGCTTGAATTCGATGGAGTTGTACGACGAAGTGCAGTTCTTGTCGCGGTACAAGTTAACGAAGGCGACCGTGCGTGAGCTGCTGCGCATGCTTCCCCTGGCAGAAAACGCGGACAAGCGTGGGCAACCGCTCACCTCGGTGCTGCAACTGCTCTTCGCGTTGCGATTTTACGCCCAAGGGACTTTCCAAGTCGTCACCGTGTGCGGCACTGTTAACAAGGTTACCGGCCCTATCGCAAGGCACCTGTTCCGGGAGCTGGTGCACTTCCCTAAAGCAGAGGAGTACGGGGAAGTTATGCACGCCTTCTACATGACTGGAGGTTTTCCTGGCGTCACTGGGTGCATCAACTGCACCCACGTCAGAATCAAGAGGAGACACTGCTGAGGTGTTTCGCGATAGGAAAGGCGTCTTCTCCATCAACGTTCAGGTGAGCCGGATTTACAGCTTTCACTAACACGCGAAACAGGGTCGGTGGCACACGAACATTTTTTTACGTAGCTGTGTTTTGTACTTCTGTATTTACATGAGGGAAAGTTGGCCTGAACTGCCTAAGGAACTTTAATTCCCTCACCTTCCATAATTGTAACCTCACTAGCAGTTACCATGACAACAGTGCATTCATCACCGAGTACAATCCGCTCACTTTAAGGCTTATCGTTTACTTCAATATTGTGATTCTCCCTGTACTAAACCTGATTGCAACATATAGTCGTGGTGCTCCAATTCCTTCCAGATTTGGGTATGGTATTGTCCGGACATGTACACGTTACCCGAAAAGTAATGAGTTACTGTTCACGTTACTTTGATGATCAAATGCACAACTGTATTGTTTTATGGTTCATTGTTTCCTTTTTAGTAGTCGATTTACTTGAGCAGTAGCTGCCTCTCGAAGTTTTCATCGGTTATGTTTCCCCGCTTCTTTGGCTGTGAATCTCGGCCCGTGATGAACGCATGGGTTTTTTCATGCCTTTTGTATTACCTGCAATTTGATTGGCTGGTTTCAATATCGATGACTAACGTCTTTTCATCTGCGCCACCTAAACAATTCGTTCGTCTCGGCCTTTGTTATCATGACTAACCAGATGCCTTCCTTGTGTGGGCGCCCGTGCTTGACTTGCGATAATCCTGGCTGTTGCTGTCTCGGGCAGTGCGCCAGAACTTGCGCAAAGTGAAAGCTACGACAAGAGGCAGTGATGAGCGTGGCATCATATAACAGAAATGTCTCCCCGAAGCACAAGAATGTAGACAACGGTGCTGCTGGTTTAGAGGCAAAAATAAGCGCAAAGTGCCTATAGACGCATGCAGAAATTAAAATAAAAACAAGACCGTTTCAGCGGAATTGTGCAAGTTACTTCTCAGAAGTAACGAGATACCGCTACTTGGCCATAAAAGGAACTAAATACATTACCCGTTCCTTTTTTAAGAGTACTTAAATATGTTACTCGTTAATGAAATTAGTAACTAGGTAGAAGTAACTCGTTCCTTGTAACGTGTTAAGTGCATGGCTGTTAGTCACAACCATGTTGAGTAAAAAGGGTTAATCACTGCTTTCAAGTAACCACAATCTTTATTTGGGCAGCATATTTTACTTCCATGACTTTTTTTCATGCAGGCTGTCACAGGCCCCAACCTGGAGTTCTTCAACGTTGTTGCACGGTGGCCTAGGTGCGTGCATGACAGCCGGATCTTCGACAATTCCCGTGTACGGGTGCTCTATGAGGAAAACAGGGTGCCAGGAGTGCTGCTGGGGGATGCAGGCTACGCATGCCAACCTTTCCTCATGACGCCCTTAGTGAATCCTGGCTCTGTCAACACACCTGAAGGCAGGCAAGTGATTGGCATGACGCTGTGCATGTTCGCTTACGCAAAGCTTCCACGCATTGCATTACCAACTGGTAGCAAGCGATTTAGAAATAATGAGGTGGACATGTCAGCAACAACTTGAGTTTGTTTCATAAAAGCACATTTATTTGTTCCATACTTTCAGCGGCCTTTGGCAACATTTCTATACAAAGAACTACGGATGCATGCGGAACGAAAAATAACAAAACTAGACACACAATGCAGGCAAACAATTCTTTTGTGGCTATAGACAGAAAAAGAACTACAACAAGCTCGGCCATTGATTAGCAGGTTTTACAATCGTGATTGAGTGTGAAAGTGCAAACTGCTATTTCACAGAAAGACATGAAGAAAGAAAACAGCAAGCACAACAACTGTATGAGCTAGCATTTATAAAAAAAGTCACGTCAGTGTCATAAGTGCCCTAACTAGCCCCTAACAACAAAACTATACACTTGTAAGGGCGAGTTATTCAGACAAGACAGAAATGAAAAAGAACAGGAGCAAAAACGCATGAAAAGCAGGGCCAATATTTCGTAATATTCAATGCAGAAACAGTGTGCATGATGACACACTGTTATGCAAAACCATGAAACTAGAAATAAAAAGAGGAGAAGGGCCAACAAACTTCACTTCTAGAGTTGCAGGCACACAGGGATGCTTATGACTTGTTATGTGAAGTAAACCAACTGCCAGCCTTTATATTACAACTAGTCAACACACAACCAAACGAAATACCACGTTGAAAGTTTCCTCGGCAGTGGGCTACATGTGCACAGCCGCATAGAATTTACCAGTGTTGTTTTGATGGTTGAAGAAGAGTGAGGAGAGAATCTAGCCCCTTGATAGATGCTGCCAGCCATTCGCCTGCTGAAACTAGCGGGAGCTAAAGAATAAACATTTTTATTCACTTGGTTCAGGGAGATTCAGGGAGCCAAAAGTAGCAGTGATCAAAAGCGTGTGCCTGTAGTGCTGCGAATGGAGAATTTTAACAAAACAGAGAAACAAAGTAAGAAGAAACAGCCCTTTGGCACAAGCAGCATAGGAAGCATAGTTGAAAGGTCTGCTGACATGCAACATTATTGCCCAACCCCTCCTCTTTCCCCTTAAACTTGGCTTGGCTACCAAGGACGTCGACAGGTGCAAGAAAAAACGCTCATAAAGTACAGCTGGCTCTTTTCAGTGTGGGAATACAAGCTGTTTGGGGTGATTCTCAAATGTAGCCCTTAAAAATTTGATACATTAACCGACATACATCAAGAGACATCAACAGACTGCTTATCCAAGTTAGTAGTTCCTCCATGGTATACGGTGAGAGAATGCGGCTACTGTCTATACCAGCGAATAAAAAAGAACGTTACAATGCATCAATTCTTTACAGGTACAACAAAGCCCAGATAAAGACCCGGAAGTCTGTTGAGCGGGCTTTTGGAGTTTGGAAGAGGCGCTTCCCCTGTCTTGACATGAAGTTCCAGCATAAGCCCGTCCCAGCTGCACGCATCATGAATGCCTGTGCAGCATTGCACAATTTGGTGCCAGGAAGGAGCCACATCCACCGGCTTCCCGAGTGCCGGTATTGAAGGCCAAACGTCGAACTGGGCAGCCGCGGCATCTGCCAGCTGTCACTGGAAGAGACTTCCGGCTGGGTGCCCACGAACGACACCTCCTCATTCAGAGGAGCTTCTCATAACTGACTGAATGAAAGTGGCATTTTCCACAGCTTGATCCTGCCAAGTTGAGCATTTTTTTTTGGGGGGGGGGGAGGAGGTGGGGGGAGGACTGTGTTAAAGCTGCACCACGCCCACCCACGTGCACCTTTTAAGACTAAACAATAAAGGAAGCTCAGACTTGAAGCAAGACTTGAAGGTAGCGAAGCTGTAGGCAACAGTAGCGTGTTTCCTCTTTTTTGCCGCGCAGCGTTGTTTAAGCCTCGCCTCTATACGAGGGACCACAGCTGGATGTTCGTCTTCCTCTATCGCACACTGTTCTGCGCCGCATGTGGCCTTTCATCGAGGCGTGCGCTTATCCCTGCGGCAGCAGCCTCCTCGCCTTCTTCCGCACACATCTCTCTTCCCTCCTCGCCTATCTCTCCCAGTTATAAGGCCGCTGCTTCGTGCCGGCAATTGCGGAAGGGGGTGTGGTTTGACCTTAGCGCTCAAGGGCAAAACTGGTCACCCCGCGAAGGCTGCCCGAGGTAGCGTAGTGCAGCTTGCGTTGCAAAAATAAAACTATAATGAAACCGTAAGGGTGAACATTTCAGTTTTAAACATCCTTCAGTGCCTTCTGCAGCCGCGCCTCTTCCACTTTCACTCTTAGCTCGCAAAGTTTTGCTTGGTACTGCTCTTGCTGCAGCCTAGCTTCTTCTACTTTTGTTTGTACCTCGAAAATCTGGCAGCCTAGCTTCTACTTTTGTTTGCACCTCGAAAATCTTTTCCTGGTGCTGCTTTTGCTGCTCTAGCAGCTGTATTTGAAGCTGTAGTCAGCGTGGCATCATGGTCCTCCTGCAAAAGATTTATGAGGAGGTCATGCTCCTTCCTAATTAGGGCCATACGAAGGTCGTTTTCGGTGCCCAGGTGCTGGCGGAGGAGGTCCATTCGGCCCCTTGGTGGCCTGCTAGAGTCCTCGGAAGATGCCGTGGCACCCTGAGGAGGTAGCGCTGCAGCATCTCCCCCTGTGGGAGCATCCAGCTCGTCCGCATCTGCTCCACCCGAGAATGGCACCGCCAGGTCGTGACCAGTTGGGTGGCCGTGCTCGTCTTGATCCGCTTGATCCGCCTGATGCTCCTCAGCAACAGGAAGAAAAATTGTAATAAAAAAAATCCAGGAAGCTTGCACTCATGCGCAAGACTTGAACGGCGAAGCTGTTGTAGGTGGGCATTGCTGCACACATAGCTAAGTTTCAGTGTCATTGTTTAGTTGCGGGGCTAGTAATCGTAGTCATACGCATCGAAGAGCTTGTCATCTTCTTCGCTGCGAGTGGTGGATGCAAAGTCATCCTCAGCATCCTCATCCAAAGTCATCCTCATCCTCACTTTTACCAGCTCTTCGTCATCAACTTGAGGCAGCGGTGCCGGGATCTGCTAGTCTCCTCGAGAAGGAGTAGCACACTTGTAGGCATGCGTCCAATTATATTGTTACGTGGCGGCAGATGGCACGGACCGCCCAGCTGGGTCTTCTTCTTCTCCGCAGGTTGGGCCGATAGCTTTCGTCTTCTTCCCGTGACACATCCCCCTCGTCTAAAGCGACCGTCCCGGTCGAGGCCATAGTAAATGTGCAGATGCGGTGACGATGCGCGATGAGATGAGAGGAAAAAGGGAGTCCTCGTCGCCACGGATGGGTATGATTAGTCGTGGTGAGCACTGGTCCCAAAAGAGCAATGTCCTCCGACGCAGTGAAGCAACGTTTAAAGGCCTCGGAGGTGCGCCGGAGTTGAGGGCAGGGGAACGGTGTCCTCTTCTGTTCAGATCGCTGCTGGTCACGTCGTTTGGTCTCGGCAAGTCAGGCTGGGGACACGGGGCTGGGGAATGGTGCGTCCATGGCTCACTGGGGCTGGGGCGGGCCGACGCGATCCAAGATCCTTTGAGCGATGTTCAGCAGCTGGGACGAAGCGAAGCTGGGGCCAGGATGGAGATGATCTCCGCAACCTACACAAAAACATGTTACGTGGCGGCAGGACACAGGAAATAAACCATGGAAGGTGCGAGTGATGTATTTACACTATTTACACGATGTCGGCGATGAGGGGCCCGCCCAGCTGGGTCTTCTTCTCCGGAGGTTGGGCCGATAGCTTTTGTCTTCTTCCCGTGACAATATTTGCAGTAGCGTTGCAGTTTTTTTTGTTTACATGCGTGGCAGCGCTTGACAACAGTGCTGACGTTTCTTTTTTCTTTCTTTTTTTCCCTCCTGAAAGCCACTGTGTGTCCCAGGACGCTCGGCGGTTGCCACAAGGCTCACGTTCACAAGCGCTTGGCATTTTCTTGGTATTTCTTCCCGCAACGGCAAAGTTGCGGCTTGTACAACCGATCCACCGTGAAAATATATCCATAACTGAGCGCTATTCTATTTGTGGCTACAGGCCATGGTGGTGCCAGTACGGCACCCAAAAAGTGTCTACCAAACGTTTTGCTTTGGACGCAGCGATAGTAAAGCGTTCCAGCTATGCTCTGAAATTGGTGGCACTTCCTTTTTTGTGGGTCCTTGCCTGAGTTGAGTTGACATGGAAGCCCATCTGATGTTTTCTTTCTGTGCATGTGTGTGTGTGCATGTGTGATATTTATAAGATTTCAAGTTTCTTCCTTATTCAAAGACATTTCATTATTGCATGACTTAGGTTTTGTGACTTCTTGCTCGAGGTGGGAGGCTACACCCTTCCTCCCAAATGTGTACATACTTAATCACGCAGGACCTTGCACTGCATGTATCCTTACGATATTTTGATCACATGAAACTGCCAGGTGTGGATGAGGCTACGATAAATGTACTCGCACCTGATGCTGGGTGTTAGTGATATACTGCTGTTGTTGATTACACCTGTGATTGCAAAACATGCAGAACAGTGTTCCTGGACACGTTTTGTTGGTGTTCCAATTTAATATGTTGCAAAATTTAATCACTGTATACAGCTGTCACTGCAATAGGTTTTGTAGGTCTACCAGGCCCTTTTTGGTGTTGTAAAGTGTAATAATTGTATACAGAAATGACAGTTTTGGTAGAACATGTTCAGGCAAGCACCACATTCAAGGAAGCATTTACACCGCACAACACCTACCCACTGTGTATCCCCATTCGCATGCTTGTACCTCAGCAGTGGCACCATTTGTTTAGAGTGACAGTTCAACCACTCCGGGTACAAACCCAGAAAACAGCTCCCTTCTCACAGCGTTAATCTGACTTTCAATCGCAGCGAAGATCCGGCCAGCACCTAGTTGGCCGCACTCAATGAAGGTGTTCCATTGGTCATTTGAACATTTAGCGAGCAAGCTGCGCTATTGCTCAAGAACTTTATTTAGCCAAGTGTAACCATGACAAATTTTTTTAGAACAAGCTGCCTCACATAAAAAATTGCAGAAACAGCTATCGCTTCTCCACATGAAATAAAATCAGTGAACATAACACTTGCTTTGTGTTCTTTACTTGCTGGTTCTAAACACTAGTGGAACTGGGCTGAGAAAATGGTGTTTTATTCCACCGTATCATACTTTTTATTAACTAAGGCACTTTTTAAAAGGGTGAAAGTACACGATTGGTATCACGTTGTTAAAGTAATTTAATTTTACATTAACCTGCTTCTCACACCTATGCACTAGTTGAACTTGAGTAGATGCAGGCACAATGTAACCACCCAGGTAACATGCTATTACTTCACTGAAAGGGGGCCATCTATTTAAAGCATGCAGAACTGGGCTCTAGTCTTGCTATTCTAGTAATGTAAAAGCTAATTAATACCAGAAACACAGCTCGCTGTGTAAAAGTAAGACCAGTGAGAAAACAGCTTAAATTTATTTCAGCTGATTAAAATGTAACACTATATTAAGGAAAAATTGTGGACACGAGAATTTAATTTATGAAACAGTATGCCCCTTACGCGACCCCTGAATACAAGGATACTTCTGGCACGGCATGCGAGAGTGAGAGAGGTTCGAAGGCAGTCTGCGTCTGGGACAATATAGGGATAACTGCAAAAGAACAAAATTTTATGCAGCGTCCCCAATAATCTAGTAGAACTCTAGTAGAATAATCTAGTAGAATAATCTAGTAGTAGTAGTAGTAGTAGTGTGAAATTTCCAACATGAACAGTAAAAATGCATAATCCAAGACGTGTCAGCAGTACTATACCAGCGTAGGAACACGAGGGCTCTTCTTCGCCGGGGATGATGCGTTGCACGATCTGAACCACTGGTTGGCTCAGCACCGGTGGCAAGTACGGCGCCAGGTCCGAGTCCTCGCTGTTTTCGAGAGTTGTTGCCATATGCCCGGCCACCCCTCCAACCCGCTGGGACGTCGGAGTCAGGACAGTTTCTCCTTTCCTCCACCTAAAAAAAATGACAGCGTATAATAAAAGCACCATGACGAAGTACTTCACCTTATATTTGCTGTATGAATAATTTGGGCAAAGCTGTTCCCACATAAAGGCATGAGAAAATGATTGACACGAGTTCAGTGCAAAGCATCAGCTAGCAAAAATGTGGCTAAATCGCACAGAGTCCGTTGAGTTTAGCAGTTGAGTGTTAGGTAGTATCACAGACAATAAAAACTCACTGTGAAACTTCCGAGTTTCTTTCCCCCTCTTTTTAGCCGATTGGCCCGACTCCAGAAAAAAACAGATCTGCTTGCTACCCGAGCTCCACAAAAGCTTCGTACCTTATCGGCTATCGTTTGTTATAACCATTTCGCTTACAAATAAAAAACAACACTAGTGTGATCAACTGAACAGGCTGTTTTACTGTCAGCCGTAAAACAAAGTGGTTCTACCAAAAAGTGAAATTACAGAAAGGAACAGGCGCGTATTCGAACTTATCGCGCTCGTTCAACTTTTTTTTTTCAACCTCCGGCGTACAACGCCTGGGCTGATTCATCGCGAGGGCCCGCAAGCACCCTGAGTCGATAATAGTTTTGCATACACAACGGTGCGTGAAGGCATATGTCCTAGGCTCTAAAGTTTCTGCCTCGTTGACTCTAGCAGGGGTATGCAGTCTATACAGCTTTATTCCTTCCTGTAAAAAAAGACCGCTGTCGCGGAAGATATGGGCTATCCAGTGTATGTAGCGGTGAAAACGGTGATATCCGCGCATGTAGCCGTGAAAACACCGTGAAAAGCGCTCACAGGCATTTAACGTGCTTGGGCATGTTAAATGCCTATAAGCGGTCATATGTTTGCTAATCTGCACAAAATAAAGCATGCAGCCTCCTCGAAAAAAAAAAAACAAGAGCAGAACTCTGGCGCATCTCACACGCATAAATGCTGTTCGAGGGAATCCCCCAGCCTTTTTTCCCCAACAACCACCGTCTAAGGACGGTGGTTGTTGAACGCTTAGTCCCACTAGCGAATACATGGCAAGAAACAGAAATGCAGTGCCTTCCTTGCTACTGGGCTGATTTGAGCCGGCCAGAAGCGAGCAACAGCGATAGAGGGGACGGCGCCGCAGTGTTTAAAGGGGACATGCACAAAACGCAAGTTTGGTTCATTCGAAAGATTGCCTCGTTAGAAGCATACTGACACCGTAAACTTCGCTCGAATAAGTTACCTAATTAGGAAAAACAGAATGGCCATGCGACCCACTAGCTCATTTTCCGCAACAACTTATGATGTCATAAGCCGTGCTGTGGGATTGGCGGAGGCCGGAAAAAGCAAACGCAATCTTGCCGATCGAGCTATTTGCGCTTAAATGTTGGGCGCATCTTTTTAATAGCAGTAAGAATTGTCGGGTGAGCAATTAAAGCTACGAACGAACACGTAAACACCGAAGCAGTTAGTGCGGCACTTTCCCGGCTGACACCGGTAACACAGCCATCGGACGCGCTGGGCTTGCCTGAAACAACACTGACCAACTGACACAAGCGGCCAGTCTCTTACGTGACCATGTTTGTCGAGTCATAGCTCAAGTTTTAAGAAACGATTAGTATGAACCGTAATAAAACTACGGCAGGTGTAGAAGTCCGGCCAGAAGCAAAGTGCGAACACTGGCACTGATGATGATGCTCAGCGGCTTCCCCTTTGTAACGGGTTGGCGTTGAACAGCGACCTCAGTCCTAACGCCACTGTACAATCCCCTCGCCCAAAAAGAAAAAGAAACGAAAAAATACCTTTATGATCTGACTTCTATGTTCACATGTCTTCTCAGATCTTTTTTCAATCAACATACTGACCTTCTTTTAATCAGCTTTACTTCAGCAGTATTGCAGGGCAATCTATGAAAGTGGGCGATAAACGAAATAATCATACCATGGCCTCCGCGATCCGCTGCCGGCGGCGCGCCCCAGTAAAAAAAGACCATTCGGTTTTCCAATGGGACTAAATTGGACCTATTCTGATTGTGTTTTCGATCCCGTTGGGTTTGCCCAATAGGACTCAATTGGACCGCAGATCCCTTTTGGTCTGCCAAAACCAAGGAGCTCCCACTGGACCCCGTAGGAACCTTGAGGTACCATGCAGACTTTTACCCCCAAGTGCATCCAAGCTTGTTTGGAAACAGTGCTAAGTGGGATATTGCACGAAACTCGACAACATAATGTGATTGTGCCCGTTTATTCCGGCCTATTCACAAGTGAAAAGCCCTTGGGTGATGTAGCTCATCTTTCCACGTCCATCCGTAGGACTGCCAGTCGGCTTGGTCCTGGGTGATAAAAAAAGGGACACCATGAACACGTATAACCTAGCTGTTCACAGAGGCAAATGTCCCTCATCAGAAACTGACATGACGCAGCTAACGCACTAAACCAACCAAGAACTTTAAGATGTTGACAAACATACCTTTTCGCCAAGTTTGAACGTCGGTAATCTTTTCGCTGACATAGCAGTTTAGATCTTTCATCGCAGCGGGCCAGAACAGTTCACTCAACGCTTTCTGCCTCCAGCAGTCCCTGAGGCAATCTGCAAACGAAAATAAAGTTAAGAAGTCACTAGTTGAATTGCCAGAGAATTAATTTTCTTGTGATGAATGGTGGTTTCCTGTTTAAACGACTAACAATGTAATGTACTGAAGCTTGGTTATCTGTACATGCATAAACAGTGAATTTCAGACCTCGTGTATACACAGTCAATGACTTCCCAGCTAGCACACCTAACTTCTATGGCGTCAGGGGATCCTTTTTCGGGTGGTCTGTGTGTCACAGGTAACAAAAAGTATCGAAAAAAAACTGAAGCCCATAGCAGAAATTTATGCTATGGACTATAGTTATAGAAGTGAGCCAAATAACATTTCAAAGGGATTGAGCCCTCAGAGTTACAGTTATAACAATTAAGTGCAACAGCAAATCAAATGATATAGCAAGTGGTACAGCAGAAAATACCTTCTCAGATTTCCACAAGTAGGTTTTTGCGGAAAGGATCCTTTTGTTGTTCTTAGACATGGGCCCATGTCTCTGCGGACATTAACAGCCCCTTTCATATTCCGAACTAGGGGGGGGGGGGGGGGGTGGGGAGAACGAATCCAGATTGACTGCAGTTGCTGCAGACAGGTTGGCTGGCGCTTCGAAGGCGTCCCTTCCCCTAATTCAAGACTCCGTTGTTCGCTACCAGCCATGCAGCGCGCCACACAACTACCGTACTACGCCGCCGTCATGACCGTCCGTCTCGCGGCCCGAAGACGCCCGTCGTGACATTGCCGTAGTCACTTGCCGGCGCGCGGCCAGACCTCTCACTCCCTCCGCCACGGTTCTAAGTTTCATTCTGGCACCATTTCCGGCCCTTGCACGTTATCCCCCCCCCCTTCCCCTTTTCGCTTTGTAAATTGTTATCTGTTTATCTCCTCCTCCTGCGTCACCAACTCGCGCCTACTTTTCTTCCAGCCATGTTGTAGGAACGAAACGAAAATCGGAAACGAAAAAAAAAAAAAAAACGAAATTCTTGGCTAGAACGAAAACGAAAACGTAACAATATTAATTATTTCCTTCAGGAGCGAAACCGAAAAAAATTCGTTTCGGTTTTCGGTTTGAGTGGCAATTTTAGGTATTTCAGGAATCATTCTCGGTAGCGCATCTCTCGATAACTTCTTTTATTTTAAGTTTTCTTTTTACATAAATGTTTGGTAAATACAAATATTTATTGAAAGAAAATAAAAATATTTCTCTTTTGAAGCAAGCATGTCTTTATCGTGGCATTTTACTTTTAGAAACTCGCGAACTGACAACTTGGGATATTACTGTCAGTCATCCGGAAAAGTCCTCGTCAGGTCCAGTTGACCTCACTTCAGTCATTAGGTCCAATGGGACGTCCTGTTGGGATACAGCACTAAAGTCAATGTGTCCAATCGGACCTATTGGGAGTCCAATGAGATCCAATTGATTCGCAATGGGGCCTATTGAAAGTACAATCTTGCCCATTTGATTCCCAATCGGAACCAATTGATTGTCATCGAATGTCCAATGGTATTTTTTGACTAGTGCCGCCGGCAGCCGATCGCAGAGGCCATAATCAAACGGGCGCCTATTAGATGGGAGCAGTCCCGGTCAGCAGGCTATATTTAGTTTTAAGGTCCTGCTCTTAATTCGCCACTGTCGATGTCGCGAAAATCGCGATTTAGCGGGAGAATTGAAATTTTGACTTCAGCTATTTAACTTCTCGGTGAATAAAGCATGGTTTGCTGCCCAACAAGCGCTAGGGCCCTATAAAACACTATATCTTCCAAATAAATCAAACTTGTACTTTTTCGCCATGGTCTATTTAGTGGACGACAGCGGGTCGCTCTCGCTCAAACTAGTTACTATTGAGTTACGCTTGTCGCATCGCTCACAAAAATCGCTCCATGTGGTCTCCCCTTAAAGGGACACTGAAGTGAATTTGTCAAACTTCACTTTGTGGTTACATTGCATAGACGGGATCAAAGAAATACACTTTTCATCGTTTACACGGTCGATGAAGAAGTATTTAATTTATAAAGTCTCAGAGAAGACAAAAGTAACCAAGCGACATTTGCGGCGGCTGCAACAAACTACAACAGTGACGCGGAATGACGCGTACTCGTCTTGCGATCTGATTGGACGATGTCCAGCGTTTTAAACTTCATGCATACGCGCTCTGAGGAAAAGAGTGCGTTTTTTTTTTGGGGGGGGGGGAACTTTTGTACTATTGGAGACGAGCACAAGCATCGGAATGTGGTTGTTTTGGTTTGAAGTCAAGGATGTGACGGAAGCCCGTCTGGTAGGGATGCATTTTGAAGAAGAAAGACAAGGACGCCGACCACAAGTCAGTTCAGTTTAATTTCTTGTTCAAACCAGTTTGGTTTTGGTTCTGTGCAGCACGTCCATGGCTTCTGACGTTATATCTGATCACGAATTGCATCGCCATTTTCCGCTATTCCCATGTTATGCTTCCGAAATCGGCCGGATAAAACTCTTAGCACTGATTCTGTGAAACTTTTTACGCCATTTTTGGCCGGAAAGGCTGTAAAAATCTTGTCCCATGGCAGACGCCTTCAAAAGATGTTTTGACTAAAAAGAGTGTCAGGATGAAAAACAAATGGGCGCAGCTTGGACTAGTGGTGCAAGGCTGGAGAAACAGCAGAGCTGGGGATCGATTTAAATTGTCCCCACACTGACAGCGGATCCCATGAGAGAAGAAGCAGCCGGACCCCAACAGAGCCGTTTTGAAAAAAAAAAAAAAAAGACCATTAAAGTATGTACAGTGTTTTATTCAGTAGCAATCGTCGTGACCTCTTTCGTCGTCTCTTCTGTCGGCATAGCCGCGTAGGGCAAATGTTCCTGTAACTCGTCCTCACCTCGATAGACCTCTACTTCTTCGCCAGCTGGTATGGTGGCCGTCTCCATGTGTGGATTATGAACGGAGGGCTTGACAAATTCGTCGCATCGTCTCCGCCGCGCCGCGCCGCGCCGGTCGCTACACGACGACGGTGACGAAGGCCTCGTGTGGCGGAAGCCCACGCACAAGCCTGGACGAGTCTGGGCGGTTGCCGCGAGGCACGCGCTCTCGTGCCTTCGGTTTTTTTGCGCAGCCACTGCGCAAAGACGCCGGGTGGTCGCCGCGAGGCACGCGCTGACGTGCGCTCGGGGTTTTCTGTCCACGCCGGACGGATTTGTGCCGGCCTAAACAGCTCTGATGTTAAAAAAACATGCGCGCCAATCCACCCTGTGAAGGTGGTTGGAAAGCGAAGCTGTAAATGACTCCCACAACGATTACCCATGCGACGTCACTTGAATTCGCACACGTGGCTCCATACAAAGAGTGAAACCAGAGACAAGTGAAATGCACTTAAACACACACTTGAAAGATATTCTTCGCTAAGGACAAATCAATGCATGATCCATAAATGGTGGTTGGTTGGGTTGTATTGGGGAAGCGCATGAGCGGAAACTGTTTTTTTTATAAATCGAAAGAAAGCTCAAACTGGGTGTTAGAGGATCTCACTTCTCCGTCTCTGCCCTGCCGCGGCCGACGGAAGCGACGAGATCGGCGGCAGAGACAGAGAAGTGAGATGCCGTGCGTTGGTGTGAGCTTCCTTTAGTTTTTACTAACTCCTAGCGCATGCGCAAGGTGCGCACACGAGCACTACAGGCACCTTGGGCGGAGCGCACAGTGGCGCGTGAGGTAGCGTGACGCTATCATTTGGCCTTCAGCGAGAACGCAGGGGGTAAACCCGCAGATGTGCTCAGAGCCAACCGTCTGTCTTTCCCGTCTCCGCGTGGGCTCGTAGTTAAATCGGCAAGACAACGGGCTCTCGCTCCGTTTCTCTATTCGTTCCAGGCTCGATTCCTGGCGGTGCCAGTAACTTTTCTTTGTTTGCGGGAGTTTTCTGTTAACACCAACAGTCGCGACAGAATCCTGAGGGCTGTGGGCTAACTCACGCACGGTATAGCAGAGGACGCCGGCTAGCTTCGCCAGAGAAAGTGCTACGCGCCGTACACTAGCCCCAGCGGAATCCGAAGACCCACGCACACTTTTGGGTACTTACATGCGGTAGACAGACTCCGGCTATACCAAGTGAGGCTTTATTGCCTGGCAGATACAGGGCATATACCAGACAACGCGACTACCGCTTGCGGGGAGACAGTGGCTCCGCTCGCTCAAGCCGCGGGACTCAGACCTTGATATAAGTCATCACAGCCGCTGGAGCCGGGGGAGTATTCCTTGCGACCGGTAGGGACAGAATAATCTCTTTGCAGATGAGTTCCCATGGAGCCAGCTGGGTTCTCCGTCATCGGGGCATTCGGAGTAGGCACTGTACCGAGCCAACCGATTGCGATTAAATCGCCCAGTCGACTCCCGGCGGAAGGCTCACACGTCCCGCAGGTCAGCTCCGGGGGGAGCGGAAGTGTTCCCCTGGTTGAGGAGTGGGTGGCGCGAAGGAAAACGACAAGCTGGTGCTCCTTCTCCAGTGCCCTCGCGCACACGCCCACGGCGAGCCGGTTCAGCGCGTCGCATGGTGTCATGAAGAGGTCATGACTCACGTGACACGCCGGCTGCTCAAAATGGCGGCTCCAGCTCGCCAAGACATGTGCAGGCGAGGTGTAAGGAAACAAGGGTCCCCACTGGGTAGAGGTAAAAAGCTCCGCTTTAAAGGGTGTGTTTGTGAACACACTAAAATAATAGACACGTTCAATACAGAAAAGTCACACTTGAACCACGAATGAACAGAGCAAGAAAAACACGGAATGCATGGGGAGAGCGGGTATATACTTGCTTACCTTGCAACTACATCTGCTGTTCTTGCATATATAGCCAGAAGAAGGAGGTCCTCCTATAGAGTCGCTGGGATTGTCGCAAAAATGAATTATTTTAGTTGATGACTTCGAAATTATGCATTCTGTGTGAGCATATACGTGGCAGAAAGTTTTTCACCGTGATGCGGAGTGTGAAAAGTGCTGCAGCTATTATGTTAAATAACTCATAGAATTTTGTTAGTATCAATGAATGTTAGCATCAAACAAGCAGCAATTACTGAGTGCACGGTCTAGATTAGTAACGATAGCATCTAGGGTCCATACTCATTGGCAGAACCTACGTGCCGTTGTGCGGGGTGGTAAAGTTCGTAAGCAGTTAGTAAGTACGGTTCGGCTGCGTTGCAATTTTGGTTTCGGTTTATGAACCTTCCATATCTCCTGTTCAAGTTTGACGGCGAAGATACTTTGGTATGGAAATATAAAACCGAATCAACGATGATAGCAATTTTGCCTGTTTCGAGCTCGGCGAATTAACTTATGCGAGAGATTAAGCGCAACACATAGTCAACAGCAGCAACGTTCAGGTTTGCGTGGCGCATGCCACGGCTTTATATTTCGCATTGCTTTAGTAAGAAATGTTCGTTTTGTCAGATATGCAGTTCATTTGATCACGTTATTTCAAATGGGCTTATGCCAAATGGAAAGGTTCTCAGTAGACTGGTATTTGAGAATCTTGAACGCACGTTATGTTGTATTTTTCTTGATAGCGAAACGAGCCGCAGTGTCCGATTCTAGGTTGCGGGTTATGCGTGCCATGGCCAAATTAAAAAGTACGGGTCCAAGGACAGAACCCTGTGGAAAACGCCTATCCAGATAAAGGTTCCTGGGGCTCCATCCTGATGGCGTGCTGTGGAGCCGAATCGGTCGATTTTCTAGAAAATTCCGAATCAAGTTTTAGGTCCTTCGGCTTGGGAAGGCTATAGGGAGCTCTTCAAGGATCGCTGCCTGACTAACGTTGCCAAAGGCTTTTCACACGTTGAAAGTTAAGACTTAATCAGGATTACGAGCTGGTAACGTGCCGTTAAGAACACGTTGTAGTAGCCAAACGCAATCGTGAGTACCCAGGTGAGGGCGGAAGCGAGTTTTGGGCGGATGGAACCACGGGCGTACATATCATATAATATTAAGATGGTTGCTGATCAGGCGATCAATAAGTTTGCAGGTAGTGGGTGTAATAGAGATAGGCCGGATAGGTCAGCACAGAAGGTCTTTGTTCGGCTACGGTATTGAGTGAACCAGTGTCAGTTTGAGCTAGTCGGGAACGTCGCCAGATGCTCAGTAAGTGTTAATCATGCTTAGCAGTACTAAGTGTGCAGACTCATCCAAGTTACGTAGGTGCTGCCATGTCACGCCATCATGACCAGGGCAGAAAGAGGTTTGCACTGGTGAATATCTGCCGTAAGCTCGCCCATGGACGTCGAGATTTGTATCTGTGTCGGGAACCGTGATGACCGCCAGGGGGGCTGAAAGAGGCATGAGAAGAAGAAAGTGGCACAATTGAAAGTTGGTCGAGTTGGTGATACATCTTGGGAAAAAGCGCGAAAAACGACTACATATAGAAAAAAACACAGGACGCTAGAAGCGCGCCGTCCTATGTTCTTTTCTACGTGTAGTTGTTTTTCGCGCTTTTTCCCACGAAAGTTGCACAATGGCCCGACACGATGAGCACGCATAGAAGCCTGCAACACGCCGTTTCTCCGGCACTGTTAGCACATTGTTGCCAACGTGCTTAGCACTCTAATCGTCTCTATACGCGGGTACAAGTTAAGAGCGGCAATAGTCTATGTAGTGCATCACTCCGCCGAAGCGAGGGACCCGGATGTTAACTCGCACGCGCGTTTTGAAACGAGATTGTGTACACAAGTCCGTCCGAGCAATCGGGTTTCCTACGCTGCGCGTCAAAATATGTAGCAGCTCGGATGAGGTCGGGAGAGGGCGACGCGACGGGTCATCCGGCAGCCAAACCGGTTCTCGGCGCGGAGACGCGTGCGGGAACGCGTGCTTTCCCGCCCGTGTCTTTGACCCTTTAATGCTTAAATCGCTTCACGTTTCCCTCGGTAAGAAACTTGGACCGAGTTGCTGAGTTGCGTGCGGCCAAATACGCGAGCCAATAGCGTAAAAACGAGCAGGCTGTGGGAGAGAGAAAGTCAAAACGAGCTCCGCAGTTTCGCCAGCCGTCCTACCACGAACTCTATCTCGAAGTTGATTACTATCGTTTCGTGGCGGCTGTTCAAAGTGGCTTTCCGTCATTCATGGTCAGCCAGAGCGACTTGTCTCGTGACGCCTGCCCCTTCTTGTCCCCGGCCAGAGCATGGCCTTGGCCCTGTTCGTCGGACTGCTGAAGAATCCGGTGCCGTTCGCCTTCCACCAGTTCATGTGCTGCTCAGCCGCCACCTACTTCTTCAACGACTTCTGCTTCCTCGTGACGTGTACCATGTCTAAGGAGTCCGCCGCGTGCGTTCCGAGCACTTTCTACGTAAGTATAAGCTCACATGCATGCCCCGGCGAAGTGATTAACGTCAACTACTTGCTAGGAAGCTTGAATGCGATCGAAAACCTCGGTTGCACCATGGAAAGCAAATTATTTGCTGTGAAAAATAGTTACAGCCACGGGATGAACCTACTTAATCTGTTGAATACAAAAATAATGTGCACTGAATTAAGAAGCTAATTTCTGCTTCTTCACAGCGGACTTGTGTTAGGCTACGTTTTCATGCATTATTTGATGTCCTCACATTAAAGTTCCCCTGGCTTTGTGTACTTTTGAAGCGCGAGGTGTTCCACGGCACGCGCTTTAAATGGGCAGCAACGAAAAGAAAAGTGCAGCTCCGCAACGCCGAGAGGACAGCATCAAGGCATTGGAAACCGTAAGGTGAAAGCGGATCGCGAAACAGATTGTATCAAGCGGCAAACAGACGCCCTTCGAGAATGCGAGCGAAAGCGAAGCGTCAGTGTTCCATTGGATAACAATGCTTTCTCCTTGGGCTGTCCTTGGTCCGTGGGTTAGTTGCGATGGCTCTACTGCTGGGGTCGTTCGGCGATTTCGATGTGCATGAGTCGGGAGTCCCGACAAGGGAGCGGTTTACGCGTTATGTGCTACACACTGTACAGTCTGTTTGAAGAGTTTGCAGCAATCGACCGCCATCAACACTGCCATCAACCTTTAAAGGCCTTCAGCGGCATCATCATCTTCTTGCCCTGTGCCGCATAAGCGCACGCGTTAGCAATTTCTTTTAGGGGCGAAGCTCCTTAAGGCGTGGGTCTGTCCATCCTCGACGTATGTATGTAGCCACCTCTAGTTTAGTTCTTGGATTGTTTACTAGATTGCGGTACTTGTATATGATATACTATGATTCTTTCATCTTTTTCTCCCCTTCCCCTTTCCTCCATCTTTCCTTCAATAAAGTTTATTCAGTCAGAAAAGATGCGCTTGGATTGTTTACTAGATGGCGTGGCTACCTCTAGTTTAGTTCTTGGATTGTTTACTAGATGGCGGGGAGCGTTGTAATAAAATCCGTTCGCTGTTGGCGCGCGCTCGGAGTCGCCCGATGGATAAGGCTGCAGATGTGCGAGCCCGCGAGGCATAAGCGCTCCGTGAAGCTGCGCGACGCCGCCGCCAAGATCCTGCCGTACGAGAGCGGAAGGCCGAAGCGTGTCGTCTGGCTGCGCGACGACGCCGCCAAGATCCCAGCGTTCGAGAACGAGAGGCCCAAGCGTAACGGCAACGGCGCGAGGACCATGCCGTACGCGAAGCGGCACGGCTGCGGCGCGAAGAGGATCTCCAAAACGTCAGAGAACGGGACGCGGCGAGAAAGCGCGCGTATCGGCAGGCAGACCCCGATGAAGTGAGAGCTCGTGAGGCGTCTGCAAAACGCATCAGGCGAGCTCAGCCCCAAGGTGCCGACGCGCGGTTTAAGCGAGACTTTCTAGACGTTACGTTCGGACACAGATGTAGTGGGCGAACTTTCACTGAAGAGTCACGGTTTTACCGATGATTTCCCCTCAGGAGCTTCGCCCACTCATCATCATTCACCCCGTGGATATGCTGTGAATTTTTTTATCGCCGTTCCGCTTGCTGTTCTATTAAACAGGGCTAGATCACCGGTTCTCGCTCGCCTTGTGCTCGGGACCCGTCCCTGAGGGTCTACGCATCTCACAGCTTGGTGTCAAAACGACGCGGGACCTTTGGCAGCCACGTCGACACCGACAAGCAGGACTAACAGCCCCCTCCTACGGCCTCTGCTTGAAAGACCGGCGGACCTATCTGCGGGGACAAACGATGAGTTAGATCGAGCACAAGTATCAGGAAAAGCTGCGGGGCAAGCTTGACGCCATCTTGGATGATAATGAACACGGCTTCTCAAGCGGTACATTGACCACGGCGACGGACACAGCAATATCGCTGGAGAGAGTCGACCGATCCAAAAGCTGGACGAGGACATTTTTATGGGCACCGCAGAAGAAATAGCCACAGAAAAAATTACCAAAGCGACCTCGTCCAGCCACAAGGTTATAAACATCATGGCGGATCTTGGATACAGAACTCGTGACAATCAAAGTGGGCAGTCTCTTGTTTCACCTGATGGGACGAGATCAGCCCGTAGCGAGCCGACAATCACTATAACGAAGCTTCAGACGATTGAACTCACCTAGTGTGATGGATGCCGTCGGAACTGATTTCGGAGTCAGTTTGAGTCCGCCGCACACAATAATTCTGTGTACGACGGAGAAATTTCTTTACCTGATCAATCTACTGACTGTCTGGGCGGCTTCAGCAGCAGCTGGTCTGCCCATGAAAGACAAATGCTACGATGACGCAATCGAAATATTTCGAAAATGGTTGGGCGACAACACTAATTGCGCAAGACCACCTGTAGGTACTGCTGACATAACCCCTCTTTCCTCGTCAACTGGCGTCACGCCACTCAGAAAGCTCTAAGACGACGTGCAGACACACTGGAGAAGCGTTAATGCCCTTCGAGTGAGAGCAGATGTGTATTGTGCAGTGCTACACGAGATCCTTCCACGGACACTCCCTCGAGACATAGTAATGAGGTAACGTGAGCATTCCTAGAGTCGCCTACTGCTTCAACATCAAAGGGAACAAATCGTAAGCAACAATAAGAAAAAGCTTGACGCACTGATGGTCTTCTTCGGACTCATCATTGAGTGCCCCGAAGCAGTTATTCCGAACACGTCTCCGAGAAGAAAGTTTCAGACGAGCCAGAAGAGCAGCGTGAAACAGGAATGTCAACATTCTGCAGCAGCCCTGCACGCCGCAGGTGCCTCACACGGTACAGCGTCTTCCTCGGCTGCAACAGTCACAATGGAGAAGGGCCTCCTTACTAAACCGGGGCGTTGTTTCCTTTGTTGACCCCAGGACACATCGCACGGCAGTGTAGGAAGTCATCCCTGTGGCAAACACATTCTTTCCAAGTGCAATCCAGTAACGCAGCAAGAATTATTGTGGACGGGTGGCAAGGGGGCTTGTTCCGGCGGCGCGATTAAGTCACGGCGCCGGGCACGGCATCGACGCGCCCTCTGTCGCCAGGCGCCTAATGAAAAATGCTCGCCGGTTCAAGGTCAATCAGTTCATAGCCGGCTGCCGTCATGGGCTGACGATGCTGACGAATCCCTCGCGCGACTGAACTTTCATTGGAGTCCGTTCGCGGCGGAAGTAATCTTCGCGTTTCAAACATCGTTGTCATGAGACGAAGGGGCTTTGATCTTTTTAGAACGCGAAACCTACGATAAGAAAAAAATATCACGCCATATCCACGGAATGAATGATGATAAGTGGGGCGAAGCTCGAGAGGGGGAGATCATCGGTAACCGTAACTCTCCCGTGAAAGTTCGCCCATTACATCATTAAGAAAGATGTAAGACTGTCTGCGTACATTGTACAAATCAACTTTTATTTTGTTCTTTTATTTTGTTCTATGAAAGAACTTTTATTTAGGGCGAACTTGTGCCCGAACAAGACGAGAGGAAACGAGCAAAGGTCCTTGCGTCTCGTTCGATCTCCGAGAACGACTGCCTGCGTTCGTGGCGTGATCTCTTGCGTGATCTCCCCCTCGCAGTGCACGTGCGCTCGCGCCTCCGTTGGCGAACACAGACAAGCTCGCGCTCCCGGTGCCGAGTTTGCGCTGCCGGTTGCAGCCGGTTCTTGCGCGTGCAACGCGGCCCACTTTGCGAAATCTCCGAAAGCATGCGGCGGTCACATACCACGAGACACAAGGGATGGACAGACCCATGGCTTTAGGAGCTTCGCCCCTGAAAAAAACATATAGTTGAGAATCAAGCCATGGCTTTAGGAGCTTCGCCCCTGAAAAAAACATATAGTTGAGAATCAAGATGTGATTACTTTCAGTGAATGATGGTTCTTATACTCTATGCCATTAGTTCATATTTAGACTGCCCTAACTTCGCCACCCAGCTTGTGAAACATGAAAAGCGCGTGCAAATCTGGGAAGCCCGCGAAACGCGAGACACGCCCGCTGGATAGAGCGGCGAGAGTGAACCACTCCCGGCGGGAAGGTGGCGTCGGCAGACGTTGTCCTCCCGGAATTCCTTCTAGTGCTTCGATTGAAATAAAAACCAGCGGAAAACACAGGACACAAACGAAAACGACGGGACAAGCTGGCACTAACTGAAACGAACAAGGCACTTGAACGCCTAGAAATACCCTTCCGGCGACATCCTGCGCATGTGTGAATAGTCATGTGTCGCATGAACGAAACCTTAACAATTAACCACCGCGTTTAGAAAGTTCATCTCTTTGATAGACAGGAGCAATGACGTCTCACTGACGCAGTTGTTTCTCCTTTCATTATATAGAAAGCTTCCAAAATTTCCCTTCAGGTTTGCTAGGGCGACACACTACGTGTGTTCTTCACCGAAAAAAACACACACACCAGGGTGCCCGTTACGAAGGAAGGAAGAAAGACTTTGTAAATGCCTGCAACAGACACAGTGTGTGCACTGCGCCCGGACGTAGCCACTCGTCGATCCCTACGTCACCCCTACTCGGACCACCCCTTCGCTACTCGCTACGGGGTCGGACGCCGCTGCCCCGTAAGGGAGGGCGTCGCCCCGCAGCTTTCGCTCCGGTGCTGCTTTTCGAGGGCCGCCTGGACCTGCTGGACGGCTGATAGTTGAGTGTCTTTGTCACAACTGCGCACTGCTTCTTTGATCCACGGCGGTAGGTCTGTCCTGGTTGCCGCCTCGTTAGGTCGCACTTCACAGTCCCACAGTAAGTGGACGGTCGAGGCCCTAGCATTGTTACACAACACGCACGTGTCGTCCGTATAGAGTTTTGGCTGTATGTGCTTCATGACGACCTGGGTCATCAGTGAATTCGTCTGCAGCTGTTTGAACGTGGACGCTTCCTCCCTGTTTAGCTCGGGGTGAGGTGGTGCCAGCACCATCCTACTATTTCTATAATATTTGGTGATACCTAGAAAGGTCTCGTACCTGTCCTTCGTCTCGGTCCACCACTCTGCAGACGATTCCACTGCTGCCCCGCGGCCAGGTAATCCTCGCGCGACTGCGTTCGCCGTCTCGTTGTGGTTGGTGGCGAGTTCCGATACCTCGTTCCCCGCGTGGGCGGGAAACCACTTGACTGTCACCTTGCGTCTCCATCGATGTTCACCCGCTCGAGCACCCGCACCGCTACATAGCACAGCCAACCCTTGGCGAAATTGCGCACTGCACTCTTTGAGTCACTAAGCGCCGTCGTCGTCTCTGGGTCCGCGATGGCCAGGGTGATGGCCAGCTCTTCCGCTCGCTGCGCGTCTCTCGTGACGATGCTCGCGGCGTTCACCGTGACTCCCGTCTTCCCATCTATCACTACCGCCGCGAAGCACCGGCGGTCGCCGTACTCCGCGGTGTCGACGAATCTGGTGCCGGGAACGTTCAGGTGATGTTCCAACACAGCCTTCGCTCTGGCCGCTCTCCTGTCCGCGTCGTGGGTCGGATCCATGTTCTTGGGTAACGGGCACACTCGGGTGGCGTTTCGGACTGCCGCCGGGACTTCGCGCTCTTCCTGCTTGCCGAGGCTCTGAGGGTCGGCCACCGTATCCATACCGAGCCGGGCGAGAATGGTCCTCCCCATTCATGAACCCTTGAGCCGCTCTATCTGGCCGACCCGCTGGGCTTCCATGATCTCTTCCAACGTAGTATGTATTCCCAGCTGGAAGAGCTTCTCTGTGCACGCACTGTCGAGCACGCCTATGGCTGCCTTGTACGCCTTCCTCATGGCCGCGTTCAGGCGGTTGCGCTCCGGAAGCAACCAGTTGTGGAAGGACGCCGCGTAGGTGACGTGACTTATCGCGAAGGACTGGATAAGTCTGAGCAGGCTGTCCTCCCTCCTCCCGGATCTTCTGTTCGCCACTCGCCTGATCAGCTGCGTTGCGGCCGCTACCTTGCCTACCAGACGGGTGACCGTGTCGTTGTTCGGGCGGTTGCGCTCGATCAGGAACCCCAGCACCCTGATCTCGGCTACCTTCGGGATCGCCTGCCCGTTGGTCGTGCGCAGGCTAATGTCGCTCTCCTGCTTGGGTCTGGATTTCGGCGGGATTATCAGTAACTCCGACTTGTTCGGAGAACAGATCAGGCCCATGCCCCTCAACTGGTATTCTATGGCGTCCACCGCCTGTTGCAGGGGTGTCCGTCGCATCCGCCCGGCACCCACAGCGTGATGTCGTCCGCGTATATGGTGTGACGGACCTCGGGTATGGCTTCCAAGCGCCTCGCGACTCCGATAATAACAAGGTTGAATAGCAGCGGCGATATCATCGAGCCCTGGAGCGTGCCCACGCTTCCTATCTTCCGCTCGTCCAGGGAGTGGTCTCCCGCTTTAATCTTGGCCGTGCGTCCAGAGAGGAAGTCGCGCATGTCGCGTACGTGCGCTCCCCAATCCGCAGGGAGCCGACTTCGGACAGGATGGCCGAGTGCTTCACTTTGTCGAAAGCACTCTGCAGGTCCAGTCCCACTATCACCTGGTTGTCATTCGTCGCGTTGTCTATGACCTCTGCCTTGATCTGCAGCATACCCGCCGCGGTGGCTCAGTGGCTAAGGCGTTGCGCTGCTGAGCACGAGGTCGCGGGTTCGATTCCCGGCCGCGGCGGCCGCTCTTCTGATGGAGGCGAAAAGCAAAAACGCCCGTGTGTACGAGATTTCGGCGCACGCTAAAGATCCCCAGGTGGTCAAAATTAATCCGGAGCCCTCCACTACGGCGCGCCTCATCGCCTGCGTTGCGTCGGCGCGTTAAACCCCACAATCAATCAATGATCTGCAACATGGCGTCTTGGGTGCTCAGCTTGCTACTGAAGCCGATCATCGAGTGGGGGTACAGATCGTTCTTCTCTAGGTACGCCTGCCACCTGTTCATGAGGACGTGTTCCAGCACCTTCCCCACGCAGGACGTCAGAGAGATCAGGCGCAGATTCTCGATACCCGGGGGCTTGCCCGGCTTGGGTATCAAGATCGTCTTCGCCGTCTTCCAGCACTTGGTTATCTTGCCCTCCTTCCAGCACCTGTTGAACAGGGCCGTCAGGCTGGCGAGCGACGGCTCGTTCAGATGCTTGAGTACCTTGTTCGTCACGCGATCAGGGCAAGCTGCCTAGCGGCAGTTCAGCTCCTGGACCACGGCGCGAACCTCCCAGAGTTCGATGTCTCTGCCCATCTCCTCGTTGGCCGGACCCCCGTAGTCAGGGTGGCTCTCCTCCGGGATGTCGGGTAGGTACTTGTCGCCGATTTGTTTGAACGTCTCTTCCTGGCCGAGCTCTCTGATCGACTTGTTCAGGATCTTACTGAGGTTGTCGCGCTGGTGGGACTTAGTCTTGGTCTCGTCCAGCAGGTGGCGTAGTAACGACTACGTCCTCCCCTCGTGGAGTTGACCGTCCGCCGCACTGCAAACCTCCGCCCACTGCTGGTGGCAGAGCGCGGTTCAGTGTTTTTGAATGGCCCGATTGAGATCTGCGACCTTCTGCCGTAGCTTCCTGTTGTGCCGCTGCTGCTTCCATCTCTTGTGGATGGAACGCTTCGCCTCGAGCATGTGAGCCAATCTGCTGTCTATCGCTTCGATCTCGGGTTCCGTCTCTATCTCCTTGGTGGCTGCTCCCGCGCATTCTACGATCTTGGTCGTCCAAGTCTCTACGTCTTGGATATCCTCCTCGTCCTCCGGCAACAGGGTGCGATACAAGTCCCAGTCCGTGATCTTGTGGACTCGTTTCTCGAACGGCTTTTCGTTTACGGGGACCAGAATTTCTAAGATGTAGCGGTCGCTGCCCAAGTTAAGACCCGTGTTGGTCCACGTCGGGAGCTTCCCACGCGTTCTGACGAACGTTAGATCCGGAGTGGTATCTCGATCGTTCTTGGAGCCGGTGCGCGTGTGGTGCGAGGGGTCCGTGATCAAGGTCAGATTCTCTTCCTGGGTGGCTTCCAGGAGGTCCTTTCCCTTGGCCATATTCTCGGCGTACCCTCACCTCTTGTGATGAGCGTTGAAATCGCCGCACACCACTAGTCCCGCGTTATTACCTGCCGTCTTGCCGATCTTGCGCATGACCGTCTTGAAACGCTGCCTGGGGTAGCTCGGCCTGCTGTAGATGTTGGCCTCGTAAACGCTTTGCTTTCTTTTCTTGCCTATCACTAGTTCCGTGATGGTGTGCTCGGCCATGGACTTCTCGAGGCGTTCTCTCTCTTCGTGACATATTCCCTTCCTGACGAAGGTGCAGATCCCCCTGGCCGTGCCGTTGGGTGCTTTGCTTGGGGGGCTGCCGTGCGCTTTGTAACCTGGCAAACGAGCGTTCTCGCTCAGCGTTTCCTGTAGGACAATGACGTCCGGCTTCCTATTTGACTTGTCGGGGAGGACTTGGAGTACGACCTTTTTGCTGTCGTAACCTCGACAGTTCCATTACCAGATGACAAGGGACTTGTCGTTTACTGTGGCTGCTGCGGTCCCGTCCATTGTGGTACGATCCGACTAAACTCTTCTCTCAACTGTTCTATGGCAGCGGCTAGTTGCTGCTGCGTGCTCTTTCCTTGTTGTATGGCTGGCATGACGGTCTGCTGTATAGATGCCTCCACGCTCTGTTGAATAATGGTTGCCATGTCCCTGCGGATCTCGCCCTTGAAACTGTTGAACCAGTCTTCTAGTTTATCTACCCTGTCGGCGATCTTACGCTCCTTCAGGTACTCGATGGCCCTCCTCTTGGGCGATGGTTCAGAGATTGCCGCCCGCTGCAGCTACGCCTTCTGGGACTCGTTTGCGCTGTTGTCCTCTCCCATCGGCTCCGCCTGTTGCTCGTCTCTCGGTGGCTACAGCTGTTGCTGGTGCTGCTGCTGCTGCTGTTGCACCTGACGTACCGGCGTCGTCTGTCCCGTTTGCCCGCACGTCTGCTCTCCTTCCCGCGCCTGCAGCTGTTGGCACACCACCTTCATCTGCTCGTACATGCTCTCTATTGTTTTCCGCAGCTGCGCGTTCTACCTGCGAAGCGCTTCGATCTGGCTCTGAAATTCCTTGTCGTGGTTCGCCATGGCATTTCTCGGCGCGGGGGAGCTCGTTACGGGCTCCTTCCTTCCCGCACTCTCTTGTATGATCCGGGACCAACTAACTCCTTCTCTGGATTTCGATCTGCTTCTGCACTGGTCTCTCCTGCTGCTCGCGCTGCGGCTGGGTCGCCGTCTGCTCGCGGAGCGCGGTCGTCTCCCCTGGCTGCGATCGAATCGTGCGTGCTCTAACTCCGGGAAGCTGTCGGATGCGAGGTTTTCCCGCTCCAGCCTGCGCCGTTCCTCTTGCGCTTCCTTCCTGGCCCACCTTCGTTTGGTCGCCACGTACGGGGTCTTATATCTGTTATTTGCCTTGGGGGGGGGGGGGGGGGGGCGTTGCAGAGCTTGCATCGTGGCTTGCAGGACTGGGCATGTCCTTCCTTCGGATTCTTTTGACCGCAGTCTGTGCACACGCGCACGTTGGGCGTGGGGCACACGTCTCTTCTGTGACCGACCTCTCCGCTAGTCAAAAGTCGAAGTGCTTCCTGTACATGCTGCACTCCAGAATGCTAGAGTCGTAGTACACTTGCCTGGGGACCTTGTCTCCTTTGAACGCCATGATGATGGTAGGGGTGTTGCCGATCCTCCGCCGCACCGATCACCGTCGGATTCCTGGGCGTAATTAGCTTGGCCATGATCGTTTCTTGCGTGTGTTCCACCGGCGTGTTGCGAATCACGCCCTTCGCGGTTCCCTCTGGCACCGTCGCGTAAACGCCCACTTCGTGTTTCCTGCCGTTGATCTCTATCTCCTTGATCTTCGAGTACCGACACTCTCGGGTCGCGTCGGGCGTGCTGATCACGATGATGTTTTGCTCTCTGTTGCTCACAAACGCGTCGTTCGTTGCTTCGCTCAGTAGTATGCCCGCGGCCCTCGTGATGGCCGCCTCGATTGCGGGTAGTGGGGTCCTCGCCACGCAGAGTCCTCCGCGCGGTCTCACAATCACCTTGCCGTGCTCCCTTGGTAGGTTGGTGTGAAGCCTCGCCGCCATGGTTGCCGCCGCTGCCGTTCGTCTCGCGAATATATTGGTCTTGGTTGCCGTAATCGCTGGGGGTGGGGAGCGCTGCGCTGGCTCTCCTCTCGTCTTCTTATTGCGTGTGACCGTCGTCCAGCCGTCCTTCTGTTCTGGGGCTATTCACGTCGTTTCCTCCTCAACACCTGCTACTTCTACGCACATCCTGTCCTTGTCGTCAGTCGTGAGGACCCCTGACGGCGCAGGTTCGGTCGACATGGTCTTTGATTCAGCCAGCATTAGGCTTAGCGGTTGGCCTGGCGGCCTATCTCCGCCCCGTATTTCGTTTCCAGTCGGGTAGGCTTAGCTCCGAACAGGATGTCGGCAGAAAAAAATCCCCAAAAGGTTCCTAAAAAATTGTACCTTTTTGAAAAATCCGGTATCAGCGTATGCGCGATGACCTTCCAGAAGCACTGGTAACTAGATCTTTGTGATACCAACTAATTATCGCCTCACTAATTGGCATTAAAGCCGGAGCTGACGGAGACACGTCTGCACCCTTCGTCGTCGTCGTCGTCGTCCGCCCGTTACGAGCCATAATCACGGAGGATGGTTCCTGGCAGAAGATAGTTGGCCGCTGCCTTCAGTCCAAGTTAGGCGTCCTGAAAATCAACGACCCATTCGTCGTCAAGTGTTCGGCCAACGTCGTCGACGTCTTGAAACATGGACTGCCGGGCGTGAGTTCGGGATTCTCGGTGGACATCGAAGACTTGTATTATTCCGTGCCACACGATGAGCTCCTTCCAGTGGTGCGTGATTTCACAGAGGACAGTGGTGTGGCGTCATGGCAAGCGCTGTCCCCCTTTTCAGTGGACAGTTTTTTAGAACTTTTGGGCCACTACCTCAAATCTACGATTGTTGACTTCCGCGGGGACATGGTTGTTCAGAAACATGGGATCTGTATAGACTCTGGTATCGCACCTCTGTCGACAAATATTTTTCTGGCAAAATTTGATCGCTTGTTCAGGGACTGTTTAGACGACGACCGTTTGGTCAAGGTTTTGAGATATGTGGATGATTTTTAGTGCTGTTTCATTTATCATCTCACACTAGTTTAGAATCTGTGGCCACAGATATTGTTGAGTGTTTTACTGCTTATTGGTTCTTCATCCCTTCGTTTCACTTATGAATTAGCCCAGAGTGGAATCAAGAGGTTTTTAGACGTGGAATTGTCGTTCAGTGTCGACATGCATGCGTCGACACGCACCGCGCTCTAAGAAGGAAGTCCTTCCATACAGCTCATGCCACTCGAAGCTAAAAAAAAAAGAGGCATAGCAATGCTTTGTTTAAGAACGCGTTGCGAAAAAGCTGCTTTCACACGATTCAGGCGAGTGTACAACAACAAGCTAGTAGACTGAAATCGACCGGGTTTCCAGACCACGTGACGCGAGCCGTCGCCGAGAAGTTGCTGAAAGAGCAACAAAGGTCACGCAGGGCAGATGCGGCTACTGACTTCGCCACATCGGGGGATAAGGCTAGCTTTGTTGTTATGCCTTATGTACACCCGCCCAATATTTTACCAATATCACGGGAGCGTCGACCGTTCAGTCGATCAGCGCCGCGTGATGGAGTGATACGGCAAACTCGGCGAGAGTAGCCGCATGCACACTAAGCAAAGGCCGCTGCTGCCGTCGTCTGCTAGGCTGTTCCAAGAGCAGAGGGCAGCCCCCGTATTTTGTTATTCGCTTATCAAACTTCCTGCCATACTCGAAATTTTTCTTCAAGACCAGGAACGTGGCGCCAAGTGAAAAGAGTAATCAGCGTTTCACAACGCAAAGTTCGTTCAGCTCTAGGTTCGTTCGGCAACGCTGATTCCTCTGTTTTCAATTGGCGCCATGTGCCTGGCCTTCAAGAAAAATTTCGAGTGCGGCAGACAGTTTGATAAGCAAATAACAAAATACGGGGGTGGCCCTCTGCTCTTGGAACAGCCTAGCAGACGACGGCAGCTGCGGCCTTTGCTTAGTGCGCATGTGGCTAATCTCGCCGAGTTTGCCGTATCACTCCATCACGCGGCGCTGATCGACAGAACGGTCGGCGCTCCCGTGATATTAGTAAAACATTGGGCGGGTGTACATAACCTTTCGCACAATATCAAGAGGGTGGCGAATAAAACAGCATATGCTTGGTGTTTTCAGCCCCGCGCAAGTTGGGAGGTCTGTGCAGTCGCATCAACCGGCATACGCGAAGAATGACTACGTGTGGCACTAACTATGTATCTAAATTTGTGCCTTGCGCTACAGGTGCGATTTATCACATCCCCTTATCCCCGCGTGGCAAAGCTTACATCGGTCAAATAGGCCCGCTGTATCAATGATCGCCTCAAAGAGCAGAAGGCTTCCCTTTCCACGAGTGACGGTACTCATCTGCCGAGGCACTGTGGACAATGCGGGGTGCACTCCTGTCTTTAGCAACGCTACCATATTAGGCCGGGGAAGTACAAAAACCCAAAGGGTAATTTTGGAAGCTTTCTATATAATGAAAGGGGGGAACAACTGCGTCAGTGACACGTAATTGCTCCTGTCTATCAGAGATGAACTTTCTAAACGCGGTGGTTGATTGTTAACATTTCGTTCATGCGACACATGACTTGATGAATGGATGATCGAGCACGACACGTGTGCTTGATGTTGCCCGAAGGGTATTTCTAGGCGTTCAAGTGCCTTGTTCGTTTCAGTTGTTAGTGCCAGCTTGTCCGGTCGTTTTCTTCTGTGTCCTGTGTTTTCCGCTGGTTTTTATTCCAATCAAACATGTACCAACTATCCCAGTCCAGCGCCTTAGTTTCTAGTGCTTCGTTTCAAGAGCGGTACGGCTTGTAATTAGGCCAGTATTTATTAATAATTGCTGCTAAAACGTCCAGCACTTCTATTTATTTATTTTACAGAAATAAATCTAGCAATTTTCACAATATATTCGATGATATTACGATTTTTGTGCGTCGCGTCCGTAGAAAAACATGTAAACTATAGCCGCGTTTACATGAATGCGACAGAATGCGATAGCAGCGCGTCATATTTCCTAGCGCATCACGAGTAATGCGATGCGCTCGCGTTTACATGTAGCGCATTACCCCTGGTACGATGGTGGCGCCATACGGTGTCGCACATCGAAGGTAAATCAGCGTTTCTGGCGCTTCCAAAGCTTCCGGCACGGCTGTTTCTGTTCTTTTTCACGACTCGTATTTTCTGGCGTCTTACACTCGATTTAGAAGTTTTGAAATGCAAAGCTGCGATTGCAGGGCTCACTTTTCTTGTCGACATAATTTCTAATGCGATGCGCTCGCGTTTACATGCACTTCGAAAGTCGACTTACGCGTCTCAATCCACTCAGGTCTGGCGCATTAATGCGACGCGCTTTCCTAGCGCGTTAGCCCCGTTTACATGAATGCGATGCGCTAGAAAATTGATGCGATGCGATGCGATGCGATGCGCCACTTGCCGCATTCATGTAAACAACGCGCAACGCGCTTGACGCATCATGCAACGCGTGACGCATCTTCTGCCGTGCTGCTCCGCAAGCTGCATTTCCTCCTCGCCAGACTGTGACATTAACGCGCTGCCCGCCCGCGCTGTCCCAGCCTAGTGGATTCCCCTCCTCAAATACTTCGTTCTCCGTGAATCCAGGCACGGAAAAACATTTACGCCGAACAAGCTTGCGCTATAAATCCAGGACATTAACGACCCGTCCCGTATTCGCATGTCATGGCGTCAATGCAACAGCCACCCTGGAATGCACGCTGCAGATGCATGGTACGCACCCCGTGCGTGTGCAATATCCCGCTCCGCTGGCTCAGCGGATATTCGCCTCGTCAGTACCAAAGAACGTCTTCGGGGCACCGCGCTTGAACTCGTACCTCCGCGTGGTACGGACCTCCCTGGCGGGTTGTCCCGCTTAGGTAATGTCCTGCTCCGACGACTTCGCTTGGGGGTGGCCCTCACGCCGTCTGTTCCGAGGACCCCAATTACATGCCCCGTTTGACTCCACGTGCCCCCTCTGCCCCGCCCCTGTCGAGCAGGCTACAGCAGAGCATTTGGTGTGGAGCTGCCCTGCCCTGTAAAGACGACTCCTCGTGCACCTCGCACAAAATATCCAGGGAATGTCGATTGCGCGAGGTCCTCTGCTGGCTGCTCGGTTGCGTTTCGCACACTTTAAAATTAATTTTGAATATGTTCTAGGCTGTATTTGCCGCTGATATTTGGCAGATGATGTATGTGTGTTCACACCAATCTATCTTCGAAGTTATCTCGCCTTCAAAATTTTGTGTCAGTACCCCTTTAAGCAAAGACATGTAGAATGCAAGGGCTGCCGCTGGTCTAATAACTAAAGTTTAATATCAAGAAGGGTGAACATAAACACTTAAAATATGAAAAAATTACGCCCATCTTCCCGCGAGGGAACCCTGGTGTGATGCGACGCATCGGGGGGTTCAATTGGTGTTTCCGTTGGGTCGATTCTCAAAATCGAATGAAACGTGTTGTGAACGCGTAAGATGCATTCCCATCACATGCGAGTGTTCTCATACGGGGGAAGCGGGAAGATGGGCGTATGATATTGGATTGTGTCAGCCCACTCACTGAAGGGACCGTCGCTTCCATCACGTCTTCATCAGAAGAATCAAGTCAAGCACGACGTAGTCAAGCACGAAGTAGTCAAAGCAAGGTCACGTCAGTGCGAGAGCGAGCGCTTGACGGAACCGCCGCGGCGCGATACCCGCTTTATATTCACAGCGATTGAAGGAGAGGAGACAACGGAGGAGAGTCGCGCATGCGCGCACTTGCGCGCACCGGAGCAGTTGTTAACGCAGCGAAGCGCGCGCCAGACAAGTTCGCCAGCTGTGGTATGCTAATGAGCCGGAGTGAGAGTGTTGCACACAGCTGTGGGAGAGAAGAACGGAGGAGGGATGCGGACGGACGCCGCGACGACGACGCAGGAGGGAAGAGCCCGAGAGCAAGAGATGTGTCGCATCTAAAAACACTGCGCATGTGTGAAACACGTTTGAAACGTGTGAAACTTACTGCCAGTACAGTAAGGCAACTCGACAGACACCGGCAACAGTCAAGGCCAACGCAAATATGCAATCTGTTTGGGATGAAGACACACGCTTGTTTGGCTGACACTTGTCGCCTTACCTGCTATGTAGAACGGCTTCATAATTCGAGGTGGCGTTTGTTCACGGTGCGCAAATAAAGTGTTAGTGGCAGGAAAATAAGGTTTACATCCACGGCACTTAATACAATGTGAAGAGAGATGGGATCATGGGGGTCCCTTTAAAGGGGCCCTGAAAGGCGTTTTGAGCACACTAAATGAACTAGCACAATCGTTAGATTGGGTCGTCAGCGTCATCTGTGCCAAGTATTACTCTTTTACACGCAGCGGAAAGCCCACACTTTTGTTGCAAAGTTTGTCGCCCTTTTCTCACCCTTCCCTTCGTGTTTTTGGACGCCGCCATCTTCACATGTCTACGTCATCGATTCCCAGGTGTGCGTCATGAGGTAGACATCCTGTTATTTGGCAGATTTTTCACGCACTTCCGGCATAGAGGTGTTTCGTCTGCTCAGCGTCGGCTCGCCGGCTGATCTGCCAACGGAGTGCCGGAGTGCTTGGACGTTTTACGACTATCCAAACAAGTGTAAACAAACGTTTAACCGTTTGTATTGAATGCAACACGCCATAACACGACGTGGATATTTTAAAGGCGATAGTCTTTCTTGGGCTACTTAAACCCAGAAATTTTAGTGTGTCTGTATGTCTGTCTGTCTCTCTGTCCGTCTGTCTGTAACTAGATTCAGCCACCCGCACAAAGTAAAATTGATATTGCGCAATAGTCTTATATACTCACAGGCACATGTAAACGTCTAAGCCCGGTTTATATGTTCATACTTGTCAACTTTGTTCAACAAGAACAAGACATTAGGCAAATATAAGACAGGAAATTAGTACACAAGGGATATTTACAGTGTTCCTTTATTAAAAAATTCATGGATGCTTGGTTTTTCGATGGCAAATAATATTCTACATCTACTGCAGAAAACCGCCGCCTCCTGGCGGCATATGAAAAATCACGCGGCAACAGCAACGAAAGGTTCCACTAGCTGGGTTCCACGTTCTGCTTGGAACGCACGTGGAGCACGGTCACGCGGTTCTATAAACCTTGTAGTCGGCCGCCTCCATTCACGCGCGTCTCCACCGTACTGCAGCGCTGGCATCGAGCAACCCGGCCTGTAGCAGTGGAACGCGGTAAATTCAAATTGCCTTGCGCAAACCTTTAGTGTGTTTACCTTGGAATGAGCGCGACGCTACAGGAACAGCATGAGAGGTGAGCGGGAAAGCAAAAGGGGGCATTTGCTTGGCAAAATGTCTACAAAGACTATCGTCTTTTGACGACATTTGCAACAAAAGGAGAAGATACGCGGCCAATTTTTTTTGTACCGCCGGAAGGGTTTTCTCCTCACACAGATGGCGCTAAGCCCCATGAGCAGCTTAAAGGAGTACTGACACGAAATTTTTATGTGATGTTTTTTTCGCTGCTATGCGTGCCTACCAGCCCACTAATCATATAATGACAGATTAGACGGTCGAGCGCAGCGTAAACATTCATTTACGGCGTCGTTTATTCGTGCCAGTTTCGGTTTCGACAAAAAAACGCCGAGCGGCCGCCATGACAGCATGTATCACATGGCGTCACCATTCTTGCCGTATCGCTGCCTCTCTGGAAGCGCGCGCGAGCAAGCGCACGCGCGCGCCCAGACCGGCCGAGGTCTTCGCCGTCCCCACAGGCCCGGGCAGCATGACGTCAGTCTCAAAACCATGACGTGTACACACGTCCGAGCAGCGCGCGCCAACCACACCCAGCGCGTCGGCTTCGTCACGGGAGCCCCGACGTCGACAGTTTGGGGCACGTAGCAGATGATGTCACGTCGACCCGCTCTGGCCTTTCTCGAGCGGGCGAAGATTAAAATGGATTTTAAATATGTTTCGCTGAACGGTTGCTGTTGAAACTTGCTGGGAGATATCTCCTGATAAAAAGGAAGCGTTTTACATAGTTATCTCAGCTTTGAAATTTCGTGTCAGTACTCCTCTAAGAGCCGCCATTTTCTGAACGTATGGGATTCTATGGAAGCTTCACTACCAGTTACATTTACCTTGGCCAGGGGGCCACGTGCGCGCAGAGACGTGCGCGATGGAGGAAGACCAACATCCAGCTGTGGTCGCTGGTACACAGGCGTGGCTTAAAAAACGCCGTGAGGCGAAAAAAAAGTTGATGAATAAGCAGTGTATTCATTGCGAACATGTCTGTATGTCGTTGTGAAACCACACCTCGACAACCGACCTAGCCAGGGCAGTGAGGCTTTCGCTGTCAACTAGGGTTAACCTAAACTAAACCACAGCAATTGTTTCGTTATGTGCAGTGCCTGTCCTTTTCCAGGCTTGTTCGCGCAGATCGGAATATGTTTCAATACTTCATGCGTGTTTTGAGAAATAAATATCAATGGGAAATAGCACTTTCTTGGTGCTGTAAACCTTTGTTCAATGGCTTATTGTTGGGGAATTTTTGCTACAATTACTTTTGTTTTGTTGTAACAGAAACATCGCCGGTGGTACGCGGGTTAACTCTTAGCTTTTACCGTGAGCGCGTTATCGCGAATGCTTTGCTCGGCATCAGAAGGGCCAGCAGGTGCGTACTGAGAGAAAGCCTGCATTTTAAATGCATGCAGAGAATTTCTTTAACTCACGATGTCACCCGGCGTTGTCGGTGTGCCTCGGCGTCCGCAACAGCCGTTCCAGGTGTGCCCTCTCCCCCACTCATCCTCTCCCGCATCACGCTACCCTCCTCGCTCTCAACAACAGGTCCGCACCCCTCCCCCTACACTATATAAAAAAATAATACTTACCGGCGCCTGGTTTCGATCCCACGACCCTGCGGGCGGAACGCAAGGTACATGGTGCTCTACCCACTGCGCCACAAAGCCGACACAGAATGGAAGGCTACGAACGCGCCTTATATCCTTGACTCATTCAAACTACGTCAAGAAGCTGCACCTGCGGGCGGAACGCGAGGTACATGGTGCTCTTCCCACTGCGCCACAAAACCGACACAGAATGAAAGGCTACGAACGCGCCTTATATCCTTGACTCATTCAAACTACGTCAAGAAGCTGCTGATACAACGCATTCACTACCACCAACTCCCCAAACACTAAACGTTAACGCAATACACCCACCCCCTATGCGACGCATTTACTCGAGTCCCCCTCGCGGGGAGATGGGCCCTTTCTTTTTTCCTGCCTCAGCCTTGGTCGCCTCAAGATAAAAAGTAGCAGCCTTCATATTTGAGCTTTCTTCAACTGAGGGAAACAGAAGCTGTTGGCAGTTTTATCTGCACAACTGTTCTGCGGAATACTCTCTGGAAGGAAGGTGTTTGGCAAGCTCGACGTGGATACATAATTTGGTGTTTATGCCATGATTGCAATGAGCAGCTGACACTGGTTTTGGTATCTCTCTCACGCAGAACGAAATATACCAGTTCTCGGCGGCCGCCACGTTTGTGTTCTGCGGAATTTACTCGCACTGCAACGTCATCGAAGCGACGTGGATTGTCGTAAGTTATATTTATACGTGGTTTTGTAAAGTTAACGCACTGGTTGTTTTCGAAGTAGTAATACTTTGTCCGCCTTTGCAGATATGAAGCCTCACAGTTAGTTTTTTGTGTTTTATAAGCACTGGGGGCCACTGATAGCGGTCCACTTCCCAAGCTGAGAGAAAAAAAAGGGTGGTTTGCCCTTTAGTTCCGAGAGTAGATGGGACTCCAGCAACAAAAAATGTTCTCAGCGCAATCGGTGGGCTCACATCAGCCGGCCACTGTGCACCTCTACTCACCATGGCACTTGCAAGTCCGGGGGAAGGCTAAGGACAATGGAGGCTGCCATAAAAACTTTGCGCAGCTGGCACTAGTGGTGTAAGGCTGGTAAACATCACAGCTGGCTGCTCCACATGTATCTTATCATTGGTTCGGCTAAGTTTATGCGTGGTTTTGCTTGGAGACTCAGTCAAGTTTTCTGCGTGGTGTCGTCGTGAGTTCCCCAAACACCCATGAACCCTCCGTTATTAAAGTACATTTTGCGCGAGCTCGTAACCTCGGATCTTCCCTAACTCGCTTCACCGGAGCGATACTCATGATTGGACCGAAGACCGCTCTCAAGTAGCGCCGCGGCAGCTTCCTGTTCTTCGGGAGTGACGCTCTTCTTCTGTCGCCCCATCTCTCTTTCGTCGGAGACCCGGCTGTTGCACTACACATGGATTGCCGCACTTGCCGCTGAAAGTTATCCATGACTAACAGGCCCGGCTCATTTTGTCCACAGTCATTTCACATCTCTCGCAAAGTGGATCGCGTCGGCAACCGGCTTCGCGGAGTCGGCGTCTGTAATGCGAGCTGTCGTGTGCTCCCAATTTGAGGCGCGAACGCACGCGAACCGGCGACTAGATGTGCACGTGAGAGATGGCCCCACGAACGCTGGTACGGTACGGTACGACAACTTTATTGATAGTGCCTGCAGACGGCTTGTCGCCCTGGTCTTGTTAGGGTACTTCGCCGCGACGCGGCCTTGACGTCGTCTCGGTTGGTGTCGCCTCTACTTTGGCCGCGGCCCCGCTACTTCCTCGGGTCGACCACGCCTGCCCCTGGTCTGGAGCGGCAGTCTTCCCTCGGGTTCGCTGGGTCGCTGCCTTTCGAGTGCGGCCGAGACCTGCTGGACGGCCTGGATCTGGGTCTCCCTGTCGTAGCTCCTCGTCGCTGCTTCTAGCAGCGGCGGGATCGTCTTCCTCGTTGCCGCTTCGTGTGGATTTTTGCTGCAGTCCCATAGGACGTGAGCCGCTGTGGCTCTCTCCTTCTGGCATGTGCGGCATAGGTCACTCGTGTACACGTCCGGGCTGGGCAGGGTGTTCTCGAAGGTCGAGCGGTGCCGGCGCGCGCGATGACGTCATAGCTAGGCGAAGCTTTGCTCCGCCTACGCAGCCTGGCGAAGGCCGTGCCGGGTGCGTCGCGCCCGAGGAGTTTTATTGGGCCGCAATTTGGCAGCTGCTAATGTGGTTTAGCGGTGGCGTCGTTGCCAAGTGAAGGTTGGGAAGGCCGAAGACAGGAAGAAAACGGAAGAGGAGAGGGTCGCAAAATTGTGAGGGGGAGGGCGGTTTGCCGTGGCGGCGCGAGACAGTGACCACTACGTACTCGAGACGGAACTCGATGTGATGCCGGGAACTTCCTCGGGTGGCCGGGAGCATCGCATTACGAATTTGTACGCCTTCCGGCAGGCCAGCGAGGCATCACCACGATCATTGAGTGACTTAGATACATGGGTGCGTGAACTACACCAGGACGTGCGGCAGCACACCACACTTTTTCCAGAGAAAGCCAATATACCAGAGGCGGATGCCCGCCTGGCTGGCCTCTGGGAAGCACTCCGGAGTCCTCGCACCCGATTGAAGTCGCATCCTTTCGCTTCGTTGTAAGATTGCGCAAGTGAAACGAACTCTTGAGGAGTACGCGGCGTGACTATCAAATCAGCAGTGGTATTTTTTTCTGCTAAGGGCTAGGCAATCAGCTCACCACTCGCAAGGCGTGGAACATCCTTCGACACCTTCTCAACGAAAATACCACCAAGACGGCGCAGCGCATCAAATTGAGAAGCTTATTCACAACAGCAAGACAAATCCGTAAGATCTCCTTCGAGCTTTGGCTGAACGATACATCAATACGTACCCGCCAATTGATCCGCCTGCATATCAGGGAGCACCCAACTCTCGGCTCGATGAGCTCTTTACGGTGGCAGAGACTCGGCGGGCCTGATTGTCCCTTAAAACCAGCACGACACCCGGCAACGACGGCATAACCAACAAACTTCTGCGCAGTCTCGACGACCTGTCTATCCTTACATGCCTTAGCATGTAAGGATAGAGAGTTCGTCGAGATTGCGCAGGTTACCAGGTTGAGTTACCAAAGGAACATGAATTACAGTTCTTGGATCTGAGGCTGTATCGAGAAGAAAAACATGTATGCTGGTCCTACTTCCCGCGTTCAAAGAAGCCCATACTAAACTTCAATTCTGGCCACTCAAAGATCGTAAAAATGGGGATCGGTGTTTCCTGTCTTGTCTGCGAGCATCCCTCACAACAACAACCAACAACATTCCCTTCTTGTTGCACCGTACCGTTTGAACGAATGAATGATATTACAATCGAATCAGAAGGCATTGCTAAACCTATTCGTAAGGCCAAGCTCTCATCCTCCTCCGGTGTCGACGCAATTAACTACAAGTTTCTAAAAAGCACTGAAGTATACTCATCCATTATCTTGTCATACATATTCTCACAGTCTTTACGAAGTGGCGCCCTTCCTTCAGACTGGGGTATCGGCAAGGTGGTCCCAGTGCACAAGTCTGGTGATGTTCATTCTCCCTTTAACTACAGACCAATTAGCCTCACTTCTGTTCCGTGTAAACTCCCCGAACATATAATCTATACTAACCTCATCAGTTTCCTCGAATCAAATTTCTTCTTTTCACCATACCAACATGGATTTCGTAAATATCATTCCTGTGAGACCCAATTAATAGCCTTTACCAATGACCTTCTTTCGGCGTTAGATCACTGGTTGCTCATTGACTGCATCTTCATCGATTTTGCGAAAGCTTTTGACACCGTATCCCATCAACTTCTTCTCTTTAAGCTGAGCAAACTTAACCTGGACGCGAGCATACTTAAATGGATTGAGTACTTCCTACATAACCGTACCCAATATGTCAGTGTCAATGGTTACCAATCCAACCTTCACCCAGTGACGTCCGGTGTGCCACAGGGGTCAGTTTAAGCCCCTCTCCTGTTTCTCATATATATTAATGATCTTCCTGAATCTGTTTCTTCTTCCATACGGCTGTTCGCTGATGATTGCGTAATATATAGACAAATTACTAACCAATCCGATGTCTCTTGCCTTCAATCTGACCTTAACAACATATCTGCATGGTGTGACCGCTGGATGATGACGATGAGAATTTCACGGAAGTCTAATCTTCATGACCCTGCTTATTCTCTGAGTGACTTGCCTTTATCCCCCGCCAAGAGTTACAAATACCTTGGTGTCTACATTACTAATGACCTCACCTGGCACACTCACATTCAGCACATAACCAACAATGCCAACCGGATGCTTGGTTTCATTCGTCGAAACTTTTCTCTCGCCCCTACCGCACTAAAATTGTTGCTTTATAAAACGCTAGTACGGTCAAAAGTAGAATACGCATCATCAGTTTGGGATACACCAACTAACACGCTCATTTCCACACTCGAATCACTCCAGAATCGCGCAGCACGACTTATACTTTCAAATTATTCCCGTTTAGCTAGTGTCACGCAAATGAAATCTTCATTACATCTTCCAGATCTTTCGTCCCGCCGACAACTATCTCGTTTATCACTCTTTCATAAAATTTTTTATACCAATGCAATCCTAAAGGAAAGTCTTTTCACTCGTCCCAGCTACCTATCATCTCGCATAGACCACGATTTGAAAGTTGGCATACCCCAATGCAGGACTAACCTTTTTTATGATTCTTTTGTACCCAGAACCAGCAGGGACTGGAACCACCTTCCGGCCTCTGTTGTATCAATCACAGATCATTTCACTTTCAAAAACGCGCTTCTTGGCTGTATAACTTGAGATTGTTTGCCATTTTTCATCCATTTCTTGCTTGTTACTTGATTATTATTATTTTTGTACTTCGTACCCGGTCCTCTCTGTAACGCCTGAATGGCCCTGAGAGTATGTAAATAAATAAATAAAAAAATAAATCGTGCACAGAAAAAATATCTAGAAGTTTCACAAGCCAGTTAGAAAGACTAAATAAGGCTGGTTTTTCGAAATCTGTCATTCGGAAGATAATCTTTAAGTTAATTAAAGGTGCTAAATCAGACTGGGGGGAACGAGAAAATGAAAATAAGGGTAAAAGACCTGTCGTCATTCCGTATATGCACAAGATGTCGCACGGGTTAAAAAATGTTGCTAACCGGTATGACGTCGATGTGGTTTCCTCGGCCCCAAACAAACTGACCAGGTTATGCGGCAAAATAGACAGATTGTTATCAGCCAGTGAGAAGCCGCAAAGAAAACAAGCATGCCAAGTGAAACATACTTCCCCCTTTGTGCGTTGTGCAATGTGTGTTCTCGATTTGATACCGATGACGTGTGGCCACAATTATGCAAGACAAACTGGGAGATGTTTGAACATACGTCTGTAAGAACACTAAAACGGTGAAAAATCAAAGCAGGGCTCTCAACTATGGAAACACTGCCCCACACACGGCTGTTCGCCCATATTCTGCGACACCAGAGTTTTGTCACGGCATCGAGATAAACCCGCGAGAGCTGATTGAAGCATTTCACATTAAAAGGTCAGGAGATAGATGTGTTAGTGCCCCATCAATTTTTATAACTGACAAAGAATATTTTTATCTGTGCAACTCATTGCAATCGTAGCGTTTTCTTGGATTGTTATGGCTATAATGCCCTTACCCTTAGTTTGTCGCGTGTACACCCATATGTATTTAATCCTGTTAAGAAGTGAATTTCATGGTTTTATCTTGGGCCAGATGAACGCACCACGTGAGATGTTGAAAGTATATATTTGTGTTTCTTTTCAATAAACAAATAGTTGCGAGTTAGCGCCGTGTCGTCTATGTTTTTTCTACTTTCGTCCCTGTTTTGTGAGCGCTTCCACCTTCAAGATGAACACTTACCAACCAGCCCAATTGTCCGTTCTACTGCTGTAACCATCTCTCCCTTATTTCTGCTTGAGGTTACTACTGTGGTTTCGACGGGCACCCAGCCCACCTCGATCACGTGCCCCCTCGTCTGCCCTTCGTCTGCCCCTTCGACTGCCAGACCCCTGGCCTTGACGGTTGCAATGCGGCCATTTCCGGGTGTTTCGAATTTCATCCAGACGCGGACGGGAAATCGCGGACCTGCGGTTCCATTTCACGGAGCTTGAGCACTCCCACCGCGCCGTTCACCAGTCCGTCGAGCAAGTCGATGTTGGCCGTCAGCATGTACGGATTTTCCGACCGAGAGCATGATCGTCGCGGGCATGTTGCTCAATTCAGTGCTGCTCATGTCGCTCACTTTCAAGGTCATGCGGACTCGATACGCTTCCGTGCGCCAACCGCGCATCTCGTCCTGAGCCTGGATCTCCATCGCACCCGGATCGTTCGCGGCCAGACCGACATTGTACGCGTCTACCACCTTGTTGGCGTAGTACAATCTTACCGCTTCTGGAGCCAAGTGAGCCGCCTCGTCGACCGTGATGAAGCGACTCTCGATCAGAGCGAGTTCTTCTTCTTGGAGAGACGCACCGTCTCCCATCTTGGTCAAGATCGTGGAGACACGCAGGTCCATCTGACAAACCACTTGCACGAGAGGAAAGCATGACACGGCGTGGCACTTTATTTTGTAGCTTGTTGTGTTTTGTGCCGCGCTTGTATATCTCGGTGGCCCTGACCGGGGTCTGTTGTCGCGAGTCGCCGCAGAGTATCACGTCAAAGCCACCAAAATCATCGAGCCAATTCTGCGTGATGTGCTGGAGGCTCACGTCGATGACCTCGAGCTGGTCGGCGGACATAACACTGATTTTGTCTATGATGGCGCACCTGTCGTTTCTAAATTTGTCGTGCGACAGACTTCGACAAAGCTTGAACGCAGAGGGGACGGTCGTTACACCCACGGCCACGGCAGCCTTTCCCGTGCTGGGGCAGATTACGTACGCGTTGTAAGGAGGGTACGGAATTTAGCGGTGGTACATGTCCATCGCCAACTTGAGCACAAGCGTCCTTCCACATCCTGCGGGACCGGTGAAAACTCTACGGGGCGGCTCGGGGGGTCATCAAAAGATGTACCAGTTTCCTCAGAAATTCGTGCTGTTGGGTGTTTGTAAGCCGCATGAAGTCATAGACCTGAGTGATGTCCATGATGCTTTGCCATTTTCGATCCGCCGAGCACGACGATCGGTCTGCCAATGCCTTGCTGACCTCGTGTTCACCCAAGACGTCTTCGTTGCCGGCGTTGATTCGGATTTGAGGTGCCGCTTTAGTGTCCCTCTTCCACTATGGTGCGGGCCAACTCCATCAAGGAATCGCAGTCCCGGTCGTATACGTATTCCTCTTGTTTGCGTACTATATCGGTCAGCCACTCCTCGTACGTCTTGACGAACGCGTTGTTGTCGAGCACGTCGACGTGGTCGTTCCGAAAGGAACGTAAAGCAGCGCCAATTCTCTTTGGTAGTTGAGCACGTCGTGCGTCGCGTAGTGACGGTATAACTATCGGCATGCACCTGAACTGGTACCGTTCTTCGGCACCGGGCTTCTTGCTTTACTTGCGTGCAAAGTGGGCTAGACACACTTCTTGTAGTTCCTCGTGTCTTTTGTGGTTCTCGTCGATGATGTCTCGCCAAACGTCGGTCGAGTGTGCAGGCAACTCCTCCAACTCGGTCTTAGACTTGCGCACATGCACCCGTTCGTGGGGGAAGCAAGGGGGTGTATGTAAACGACGGCTTGCCTCTTTTCGGACATCTCTTGACACCTAAGGAACCAAGCCGCTTCTTGCGCCGAAATCTATGGCTTTTAGCATACCAAGGCTTAGTCTCTTCAGAACCGCCGGGTACGTCATGTCTCCGTTCTCGGAGACCATGTCGTTCATGGCCTTGTGGAGGTTGGACATTCTTCGATTGGCCTTGTTCAAGTAGTCCACGACTTTCGCGGCGCACAAAAAATGGGTAAGTATTACGTGAACGTACATGTCGGAGCCGAGCACTGAGGAGATCCACGGGTTGAAGGCATTCACCCATTTCTCGCTCGGAACTATTCGTAGAGAACGGTTGTTCCAGCAAACTCGGCACGCAAGACATCCATGTAGAGGCCTTTGTCGCAGATGCCAAAGCGGTCTCAGAAGTGTTGAATCATGTCAGGCGCAGTGTGCCCGAGCATGGAGTGCACATTCTCGTACTGTCCCTTTCCCTTTAACTTTTCTACGCGTTTGTATTCGTCTGCGTAGTTGGCATCTGCTACGTTTGTGGCAGAGTAGGGCACGACAGCGCACGTCCTGAGGCTGGGCATGAAGAGAGCACCGAGACGACACTGCCGACCTCTCTTGGAGCACGTATGGATGTCTTCATTGTAGGGTTTAACGCACCGACGCAACGCAGGCGATGAGGCGCGCCGTAGTGGAGGGCTACGGATTAATTTTGACCACCTGGGGATCTTTAACGTGCGCCGAAATCTCGTAGCAGGGTTTGTAGTTGGGCAAGTTGGTACATAACTTTAAAAAAACAGCGCGAAGCACGGGACAAAGGGAAGATGAAGACAAATAAACAGTTGATAGTCAGCGCTTGTTTTGTCTTCATCTTCCCTTTGTCCCGTGCTTCGCGCTGTTTTGTTAAAGAAATCTCGTACACACGGGCATTTTTTGCTTTTCGCCTCCATCAGAAAAGCGACCGCCGCGGCCGGGAATCGAACCCGCGACCTCGTGCTCAGTAGCGCAACGCCTTAGCCACTGAGCCACCGCGGTGGGGCACGTATGGATGTGCGCATGCACCTCGGTCCAGCTGTGCTTGATCTGCATCATGTCGAGCGAGGTCAGGGACTCGATCAGCGCAATTGTTGCGGGCATGTCGGCAGACACTTGCTTCGAGGACCATCGTTCAGCCACAGCAGAACGTGCGCGTGCGAGCTTCCCCGTTGTTGAACCTCGACCTTCGATAGTAGTCGAGTTGTAGTCGACCACGTAGTGCGGCCGGAGCGGCGAGATGCGACGGACTTTGAGAATTTTGGGAAAAATGCAGAAGATCCTCCCGCAGTCTATTGTGCAAGTGACGGGATCGGCGTTGACCAAGTCGACCCGGTCTAAGCTCGGCAAAGCATCGATCTCCCACGGGGCGGGTTTGTAGTCACTCCAGCACGCCGACGAGACGGTCCCAGTGAACTTTGGAAGCCAACGACGTTAGAAACGCGTCCGGCTTGCCCAGTTGTCTTATCATGGCTCATTTCCTATTCTGCCAGTACTGAATCGTGTTCGGTATTCCGCACTTGAAGGCCAAGGCGCGGCTCGCGGCGTCTTCCAGAAACTCCCCGCTTTCCAACTGTTGTCTGGCCATAGCCCGAGTGGCGTCGTTACAGTGGAACGTCATCGAATTCTCCACCAGGCTGTGACGCATAACCTTCATTGCCGTGTAGAGCACGTGAGTAGGCTCGACTCCGTCACGGTCGGTCCACCGGATCTCGCTACTAGCCATGGCAAATCTCGCATCGCCCAAATAAATCTGAGGAAACGAAAGCTCTTCGGAATGGTTGTCCTGCATGAGAGCAATCGGAACCTTGTTCTCACCCGAGAAATGGCTGAAGTAGTGGCGACTTTCTAGAAGTTGCCGCACACCGATCGCGTCGTCGAACGTCATGATCTTGTAGAAGCATTCATCGCACGTGCGAGTTGTAGTGGATCGTCCACGTCTTCCAGCACGTCTCCACACTCTAGCTGTTCGTATCCGTCTCATTCTGTCTCTTCACGAAGTGGCGCCGCTGGCGGCAGGTCTGGAACTCGATCAAACCTATTCCAGAACACCTTGATCTCGCAGAATCTGTAGAGTGGAGTTTCCACCAGGAACCTTAACCAGGGTAACGTTTGTCTTGGTGCCCATCCCTGACTTCGACATCGGCTTGGCAAGCAGTCGACGCTTGAAGTGCACGTCCAGGGCGACGTCCTCGGGCAAGCTCCGAAGGAGTAGCGAATCGTTTCTGAACGTCGATGGGCACGTTGATCACCTTTCCGTGTATCCCGCACTGTTCGTAACCTTGAGTGAGACGACAAATGTTCATGAAGGGGATTCGCGGCGACCACATCCACTGGTCGTCCTCGTCTATTTGCGGTAGCGAGGTTGGCTTGGGAGGGTACACGAACCCGTTCGTGACTTTGAATTGCGGCGCCTCCCTTCGGAGTAGCGGTTCGCGACACGTCCGGCACACTCGCATGTCCACGCGGTCTGTGGCTTCGGTTAACATTTCCTGCAGCCCTCGGAACGCTGCCGCCCTCTTGTCAATGCTACGCACAGATCTAAAAACCAAGAGGTTTGAACCGAACCAGTCTGTCGCACAGCCGAGACGAATGGCCGATCTCCACGGAGAGGCACTCACGTTGGAAGCGAACGAAGCATCACGCTGCTGCCGGTCTTCCAAACGTTTCCTCTCGAGTGCCTTGTCTCTCTCTTGTTGGGCGTGCTGGCGATCTTCGGCTCGCCACTGTCTTCTCGCGGCATTACACGCGTCCACGTGTGCAGGGTCGGATCTTCGTAGACGTTATCGTTCTCATTCTATAGCACGCCGAGCCTCTCAAAGCGCTGCCTCTTCCTCGCCCGTGCGAACTATTCTCGGCCGGCCCGTGTCGAGAACGACGGGCGTACGCTGCCACGATCACGCGAACGCTCCTCCGAGGGCTGCGGCGGCCGCTATGACGTTTTTTTTTCCACAGTCGAGTGGAAAGACACTCAGAAGGTGTTTTATTTTGCAATGCCACCGTGCGTGCCGGGGACGCTCGGCGGACGCCGCGGGGCACGCGCTCACAAGGGCGCAGCATTTTCTTGGTATGTTTTCCTGTAACACCAAATTTTCAGCTTGTAAAACAGCTCCGCTGTTGGCGGCGCCCACGTTGTTGTATAGCTTGCTCACCGCGCCACTCTACGTGCGGGAATGTTGAAAGTCGAACTTGTGGTCCACATCACAGTTGCATTCCAACACCTCCCGGAAGTGTGTCTAGTTGGGATGCATGTTAAAAATTAAATTCAAGAGCGCCGGCCACAAGGTCAATGTAGTATGCCAAACGGGTGCAGGTTCAAATCGTACTTAGGTTTTGTCGCAGGTATGTTGGCTGACAGAATTTGCGGCATTTGAATGTGTGCTCGACATGAACGGCCTGATGTCGTCGATTCATCTGTTTAAAGATTCAGCTGTGTAATTCAGATTCAGCTGTGTAACTAGGTATACAGCACCAGGATTACGTCTTTGTCAGGCACACAGCGCACGAACTCCTCTTGCATTTTGAAGGCGCACTACTCGAAGAACACGATTAGCGACGAAACGGGAAGAAAGTTTTGTCAGGGGGCCCTGGCGGAGAACTTGGGCTCAACTAATTCTCGAAAGAAAAACAAACCTTACCACATTTGTGGAGCTGGCATCCATGACAGGGCAGGGGAAATTCGTGGATTTGCTCTTTAAACAAAAGTGAAATGCCATATAAATTCTCTTGCCAACAATTTTTGCAATTATAGTTGACAGCGCAGCATAGTCATTTTTTTCCGAAAATAAAGAAAAGGGTTGCTAATTCTTTAGCGGCTTCTCCTCTGAGTGTTAGTTATTCCTGATTGGTACCCCTGGGCTTTTAGTTACGCGATGCTCTAAGAGTTTTTAATATCACGTATTTCTAACAACATAGAAAATTTATCTAGACGTGAACTGATTTCATGTGTTTTTTTTTTTTTGCAGGCTATAGCTGGCGCTTATGGCGTGCTGCATTTCATACATTTCTGTATAGCCATATATCAGAACGAGATATCAAAAAGTGGCGGCAAGTATTGCGGCATAGAAATTTGAGTTTTAGAATTGTGTTGCCGTTGGTGGTGCAGTGCAGAATAAAATTTTAGTTTTACTTCCGAAACATGCTGACTTGCCTCCTCAATTACCATAAAGCGCTGCTTGCAAGCCACTACATATATACGTGTGCGGAATCATACGGCCATACATGCTTTTCTCGTTAGGAGCACCTATTTTTGGGCGTTCATCTTGCAAAGCGTGTGAACGCTATTGCTGACTGAAAACAACAAGTGCGTGAACACATCAGCTACTCGTTGTGTTTGTAAGATGTAAAAGCTGCCATTGCTGGCTAAGGCGTTGTGCTGCTGAGCCCAAGGACGGAGGTTGGTTCCAGGCCGCACCGGCGGCTTCTCAAATGGAGGCGAAAATTGAAAACGCCCATGTATGGAGATTACGGCGGGCGTGAAAGATCACCAGGCGGTCAACATTAATCCGAAGCCCCCGCTGAGGTGCCCCTCATAGCCCAGGTGTGGGTTCGGAGCGTAATCTGATCTGATCTGAAAGCTGGAATTGCGGTTTCCATGACGTTAACGCCGAGAAAAAATACTCGCTCCCCGTGCCACCAGGGGCGTGTGGTCGATACAGTCATTTTGAAGGGGCGGAGCACGTTACGGGCTCGGGCTGTCGACGTCTCTTGCGTCATGGTAAATCAAGTTGCCAAACGGTGGTCAAAAAACAAGTGTATAATGAATAAAACCGGTTCGAAATAAAATAAAATTATTTAAATTAATTTAAAAGAGGGAATTATCAGGATCAGGATCACAATACTTTAGTGGGTTGAATTTCAGAGGGATAAATTGCGCCGCTTTTAGCCAATTTCTTTTAGGGCAATATTCCGGAACACTTTCATGCTATGACTACATAAACTATTTTTATAACAGTTGCTTTACCAATTTTGATGTATGTAAAACCGGCGTGAATGCCTTTACGAAGCGTTTTGGTTCTCAACAAAACACTCAGGAGCATTTAATATAACTCCTTCACAAAAAAGTATGTCCAGTTTTTGCCACTTTTTTTTTTGCAAACACATTTTCTACTTGATCAACTATTCTGATGATCTTGCGCAGGGCTGATCCTAAGAAGGAGCGAACAGGTACTTTCATTTTCAATCTATTTTAATGTTGTTTTCATGAGTATACGTCCACACCACTTAATAGTCCAAAAGAACTTAATTTTCTTCTAATGTCATACTACGTTAAAAAAATTCTAGACGCGTTGCGAATGACGCCCTGCTTCAGGTGGCTGCAGTTGTATCCCTCTGTGTTCACGCAAGGAAAGGCGTAAAATTAGAGTTACATAATTTGTTTCAAACCAATAACATAGCAATGGTAGCATGCATACAGGAAACCTTGCATAGTGCAACGAATAGGGCAATAAATATTTTATTGGTCAAGGTTGAATACGTAGGGTTCTCAACCCGTCGGAGGCAAACTTGCGCCTCTGGAAGTTTATTTATTTATTTATTTTTATTCATTTATTTAATCATTTATTTATTTATTTATTTATTTATTTATTTATTTATTTATTTATTTATTTATTTATTTATTTATTTATTTATTTATTTATTTATTTATTTATTTGATGCCTGCTTGCCTTTGCATGCGTTACAGAAGGGAGATACATAACACTGAGCATTAACTATGAGACAAAATAAAAGAATTCTACAAAGCGCGCGGAAAATCGTCAATATAAACAGTTAATGCAATCATACGTGGAAGATAATTGCACTGCAGTATTGATGTAAAATAAAATGAAACGCGCAAGGCGTCACCTTTAAAGGAAAGATAATAATTTGCTTTAAGCTAGCGGTCCCACTTTGCGATATGTAGAAAGGCGCTTGGACATACTTCTCCCCTTCTACTCCAGTTTTCGAATGATAGATATTACGAAAAAAGTTCAACCTGTGGTTTCGTCTGTGATCTTTCACGTCCTGCCATTTCAGTTTACTTTTACTTTCTCTCATGCTAAGTTGAGCGTGCCAATTACCTAATACGAATCGCACTGACATATTCTGTATGTTTTCGAGCGTATCAACCAGCTCTTTGGTGCAGGGATCCACGAAAACACATGCGTACTCCAAGATTGAGCGCACATGAGTGAAATATGGTTGTTCTTTTCAGTTAGATGGAGGTTCACTGAAATTTCGTCTCAGAAAGCCAAAAACATATGCAGCCGTAACTTTTATGGTGGGAACCTGTCTATTTAACCTCTAACCACTCCTTAAATAAACTCCTAGGTATTTATATTCCTCGGCCGTTGTCACAGCAGCATAATGTACGGTATACGTATTCAATTGGAATGAAGGTTTTCTTGTAAAGGTGCCGTTAATACACTGTTTAACCTCCAAAAACTTTTCCGAATCAGCACACCAGGATGTTATTAAATTCGAATAAAGCTGCAGGTATACGGAATCACGTTCATTCGCTATAGTCCGGTAAACTACACAGTACTTTTGAACAAAGCTATAGGGCCAATAGTAATAACAATGCAAAAACAGATTCATTCAGTTCATAGGATGAAATCTACTACGCAGAAGGTGATATGGAACACCATCATTTGCTTTTTTGCAGTCCAAGAATATACAGTCAACCACTTTAAGCTTATCTATTGCAAGAGCCAAATCGTGCGTGAACTCAACAATCTCCGTTGAGCAAGAAAATCCTGACAAAATCCGTGTTTGCTAGGATGCTGGCGATTATGTTTAACCAAATGAGTCATATCCCAAGTGTAGCTAAGCTCACCTTCAAACATCGGAACTAAATTAACAGCTAGGCTTCGTCAGTGACAAGGCTCTGTTGTTATCGCAAATTTAAAATAATTTTTTTTCTCAATAGGCAGTCGTAAAATCCCATGAAGTAACATAGTGCAGGGCATGAAGTTGATCCTACCAATGCACGAGCGAGTCTCTTCTACGTTTATCACCAACAACATAGTGCAATATTGCTTGTCGCAGTTTAATTGTAAGCAGAATAACTTGCGCTTTTGCTCGCACTTGCCTTTCTTTGGTGGGGAGTCCTTGACATGGTGGCGGTTTAGCCCCTGCGTGGTGGCCGCTTGCTCGACGCCCTTGAAGGCCAGTTATTTTGGTGAACCATCTCCATCTCGGATCGGACATCTCTGCCAGGTCGATGTCTCCAATGCTCTCCATTTCTTGAGGGTGCGAATAGCCTCGAGCTGATGCGTCGACGAAGCTGGCGGCACAGGCGTGGTAGAGGCGATGACTGGCGAGGCTTAGCTCACCCGTCGGTGTGGCACAGTCTTCTTGTGGCAATAAATGACATTTCGATGGCCTAAAAGGTTCCCTGCTAATGTCCAGTGAGTCCTTGCACCTTGCCCGTTCACCGAGAACACTCATTACTGTTTGACAAACGATGTTCGTTCATTTAAAACGTAGAAATACGGAGCGGATGAAAAACTCGTCCCCGTCGTTCGGCTCCCTAACGGCTTTTTCTCCCCCCAGGAAAAAACCGGTCGGTCTCCTTCCAAACACGTCTGTGCATGAATTCTCGGCGCCCAGGCGCGTGCCGTTGTTCGGCTGTATGCCGTTTGCCGAAAAAATGACGTATAACCAGATACCTTACGTAGGCCGGTCTCCTCTTGAACACCGGTTGCCAAATATTCTGTGGCCATTCGCTTGCCGTAATTCGGCCGAGGACAGCTAACCGAATGAAAAACGTATATTCTGGGGCCGTATGTCGGCCGGTATCATTCATAACACTGGTTGCCCGAAGAAAACGAATATTCTACCGCCGTACGCGCGGTTCACCGTTGAAACAACGAATGCACGGCAGCCGCGCTCCGGCCGGTCTCCTTTCGAACACCAACTGCCGCAAGAATACGCATATTCTGTGGCCGGTCGCTTGCCGTGCTTCGGCCGATTACCGCTTCCCGAAGAAAAAACGGATACCCTAAGGCCGTACTTCGGCCGTTCTCTTTCTCAACATTGGCAGCTGTAAGAGAACTGAATATCTGGCAGCCGGTTAGCTGCCGTTGTGCGTCCGGACACGGGCGGACGGAAAAATACCGAAGCGCTGGTTGCCGAATGTTGGCCGTTCAACGCATGAACAGTGGCTGCCAGAACCTGGATGCTGGCCGGACGTGCCAGAAAGCGGCCATAGACGGGCCGGTCTTGGGGCACACTTTCTGTGCCGCCTGGGCGCTGGTGCAGATGGCCCGAGATTTTTTTTCTTTTTTTTTTTAGCGTGAGCTACACTGGCCGAGGTTGAGAAGTTTCGCGTGGTTCCTGGAGAGCCGCGCTGCGCAAGCGCGGCACGTGGAAGCCCGTTCCAATTGATGATCATGCGAGGGGTTGCCGGGTGTGGAACCGATGGCTCGTGCGTCACAGCAACACCGGCGTGCGCCTGTGGAACCAGCTTAGCTCTGGGACGATTGGTGGCGCTGCGCTGGAGTCGCTTTATAAATTTACATGTGTCACATAATGCGTATACCGTGTGTGTGTCATTGAATCAGCAGTAAGCATGATAATCAAGCTAATTCTAGACAACAGGAAAGCTAAAAATGACCAGCTGAACTTCAGCTCACGTTACGTATATTCTGGCATAGCCGAGCTAAGCACTGCTAATTTTTTTTTGCATAGAGCATTGGCCGCGAAGTGAACACGCTGTAATTTAAATGGGAATACGTTTTCCCGCATGCAGAAGGTAGGTAAAGATGGAACGAGGTGCTTCATACGAGGATTGACATAGCGCCTCATTAAGTGCGAAACCACCTTAAACACTAACCTACATATCAACACTGGCTACCATCAAAGTCTGAAGTTAACGCTTTCTATTTCCACTTTACGGGGTTGAACTTGCTGAAGCTAGACTTGGAGAGGTCCGTTATAGTTTCGACTACGAGGGGATCTTTTAGGTGCGTCGAAATCTCTATATTTTCGCCTTGATTTCATAATCGCAACAGATGCCAGGCTTCAACCCGCGGCCAAGTGGCAAAGTTGGTAGTCGACAAGTGACCTGATTGTATTTACGAAATAAATTTCAGTGACATTCCGAATTTTGCTTGAGGTTTCGTTTTGTTATGAGCAATATTTAGAATTTGTGATCTTTAAAAGCCCTCCATTAAAAATGCGCACCAATCCACCCTGTGAAGATGGTTGGAAATCGAAACTGTAAGCGACACCCACAACGATTACCCATGCGTGCAACGCCACTTGAATTCACACACGTGGCGCCACTTTGTTCTGCAGTGCATCAACTGACCCTGTGCAGAACAAATCCACCTGGCAACTTTGTCAGATGAGTGGCGTAGACATATTTCGGTACGACCCCTACCAAAGAATATGAACCCCGACCTCCATCCCGATCGCAGGACTGCCCGAAGCCGAGCTCACGAACATTTGTATGGCAACTGCACTGACGTGCCCTACACCGATGCGGTTAACTACGCTGACAACAAAACCATGGTTGCACTGACAGCATACAAAAGCCATTTCATTGCATGCGCACGCAGGCACACTTACGCGTGTAAGCACGCACACAAACACGCCCACGCACGCACACACACATACACACGCACGCATCTGCACACGCGCCTTCAACACGCTCACACGCTCGCACGCACGCATACACCGACACGCAAGCACGCAGGCACGCAAGCACACGTGCACACGGACGCCAGCAAATGCACGCACGCACAGACGCACACACGCACACGGATACAGACACGCATTGCAAGCACTCACGTACACGCATGTACACAAACACGCACGCGCGCACTCAGGCACACACACTCGTATGCACGTACACACATGCACGCACATGCACTCACACACTCACACATGCACACACGCGCGCACACACACACGCACACACGCACGCAGGCACGAATACAGACACACGCAAGCATGTGCGCACGCACACACGAACGCACGGTCACACACACACGCATGCATGCTCGCTCGCAGATCACGCACGCACACGCACACACGCACGTATGCACACACACACGCATGCTTGCATATACAGCCACAAGTAAGCACGCACGCACGCACACACGAACGCATACACGCGTGCACGCATGCGCACTCATGCATGCGCACACACGCATGCACCACACACATACACGCGCGCACGCACACACGCACGCACGTCCCCACAAACTCACGCACACACGCACGTACGCACACAAACGAACACACGCACACAAATGCACACTCATAGGCACGCACTCACGCACGCACACTCACATGCACGCTCGCACACATGCACTCATGCACCCGCGCACGAACGCACGCTCACACACGCAAGCATGCACGCATGCCTACACGCAAGCGCGCAAAAACGCACACAGGTACCTGCAAGCGCACGCACACACGCACGCACGCACGCACGCATAGAGACACACGCACGCACAGCCACGCCTGCACGCACAAACATGCGCGCACGCGCACGCACTCACAGACACACGCAAAATATGCATACACGCACACATGTACGCACGCATGCACACAGGCGCACGCGCGCACGCCCACAAATGTACACACACGCACGTACACACACGCACACAAGCGCATGCACTCACGCACGCATACACAGACAACACGCGATCACGCAAGTCCGCACAAACTCACGCACACACACACGCACGTACGCAAACACAAACACAAGCATACACACACACGCGCACACACGCACGCACTCACGCACGCACACACATACACACACATGTAACTTTACATTGCCTTTCTAATACACAAAAAACATCCCCAGACAACACCAAACATCCTAAGGACATCCCAAAAAAAGTCCAAAATCCCATGTCGCGAACAGCACAGCCTATTCCATCAATTTACATGAAAAGGTCAATGGAACATGGTACTGTTCGTCAACATTACACCCAATTTGCAGTTGCGACGAAGAAACAGGAACTGTACCGTACCACTAAAAATGTTCTATTTACGCAACAACATCCTCTATGTGTTTGAAAGACTCCCGTTCACGAAGAAGATCCGAGTGTTTCTAACGGAGGTGTCGCACACATTACGGCTGGTCAGAGGTCTCGATAACTTCTCGTATTTTACAGGCCTTCACCAGTCCGCAGACGCACATCGGCCCCCTGACCCGCGCACGCAGCGCGGAATACGACACTTTATCGCGCCGCGCATGCGCGCTCATCGTCCTGCCGCTCCGATTCGCGCCGCTTCGAATCGGAGCGTCGTCCATGTAATCCACAGTCTGTGCGCCGTCCGTGTTTTCGAGTAAGGAAGACTGCGTCAGCAACCCCGGCGTTGCAAGTTCAGACCAGTCTCCCCACCAGTCTCCCAACCAGTCTCCCCAGCCACTGAATACCTTACTGTATACTCTTCCCTTTCTTTTGAAAGCGCGGTTGTCCAGTTTCCCAGATTGTCTGAGCTTGCAGCACACGCGGCATACGTTGACCCCTCATGGTGCAACCTTGAACGCTGCTTTGTTAAAACGACCCCTTTCTCTCTCTCGCTCCCCCCCACCCCCCTTTTTTGTTGTTGTTGTTTGTTGTTGTTGTAACATAGGCGTAGCCCGACTGTATGCGTACTCTCCTTTTCCGAAACATTTTCCGCTCCTTCTCACAGTTTTCTGCAAACCTATATAAGAAATTTGTTCCAAATTTTTGCGACAGCAAAATCATGTAACTTTACTCTGATGAAGGCAAGTCCCGTTGCCGCTACGTAAGTAAACCTTGTTTGTTATTGTTCTTGCTGTGTATCCGACTCTTTACTTAGACTATTTCTGCGCGCTTTGTGAGTTTTATCTTTCTCTAGATTTATATATATATATATATATATAGATATATATATATATATATATATATATATATATATATATATATATATAGCGAATCAGAATAGGAAATGAGGGGCTCGTTGAAAATAACACAGAAATAAGGGTTGGCAGTCGAGAAAACCTCGGAAAGCAAAGGGGAGGATGTGGTAGATCATTGAAACAGATTAAGAATTTGGAAAGAAAGAAAGAAAGTGAAGAAAAAATGCCCGCCAGGTGGGATCCGAACCCACGACCTCCAGAATACCGGTCTGGTGCGATAACCACTACGCTACCGGCGGGGCGATTTTCCCATTCACTTTCTGGGGTATTTATGTTAGGTATGTTTGTTTCCTGTGCTTGGGGGTGGTAGCCAGCGCCATTCGGACTAATCGGGGTGAAGGGGACCTTCTTTTTAACCCCCGGGTCGTGACTCGAGTGTCTACGACATGTCCAGAGTGGTCGACCAGCTTTGAACCCTCTTAAGCTCCCTTTGGCAACAAGACTGCCAGAACAGAGGCCCTCGCTATGCATGTAGCGAATCAGAATAGGAAATGAGGGGCTCGTTGAAAATAACACAGAAATAAGGGTTGGCAGTCGAGAAAACCTCGGAAAGCAAAGGGGAGGATGTGGTAGATCATTGAAACAGATTAAGAATTTGGAAAGAAAGAAAGAAAGTGAAGAAAAAATGCCCGCCAGGTGGGATCCGAACCCACGACCTCCAGAATACCGGTCTGGTGCGATAACCACTACGCTACCGGCGGGGCGATTTTCCCATTCACTTTCTGGGGTATTTATGTTAGGTATGTTTGTTTCCTGTGCTTGGGGGTGGTAGCCAGCGCCATTCGGACTAATCGGGGTGAAGGGGACCTTCTTTTTAACCCCCGGGTCGTGACTCGAGTGTCTACGACAGCGCCATTCGGGTGGTAGCCAGCGCTGGCTACCACCCCCAAGCACAGGAAACAAACATACCTAACATAAATACCCCAGAAAGTGAATGGGAAAATCGCCCCGCCGGTAGCGTAGTGGTTATCGCACCAGACCGGTATTCTGGAGGTCGTGGGTTCGGATCCCACCTGGCGGGCATTTTTTCTTCACTTTCTTTCTTTCTTTCCAAATTCTTAATCTGTTTCAATGATCTACCACATCCTCCCCTTTGCTTTCCGAGGTTTTCTCGACTGCCAACCCTTATTTCTGTGTTATTTTCAACGAGCCCCTCATTTCCTATTCTGATTCGCTACATGCATAGCGAGGGCCTCTGTTCTGGCAGTCTTGTTGCCAAAGGGAGCTTAAGAGGGTTCAAAGCTGGTCGACCACTCTGGACATGTCGTAGACACTCGAGTCACGACCCGGGGGTTAAAAAGAAGGTCCCCTTCACCCCGATTAGTCCGAATGGCGCTGGCTACCACCCCCAAGCACAGGAAACAAACATACCTAACATAAATACCCCAGAAAGTGAATGGGAAAATCGCCCCGCCGGTAGCGTAGTGGTTATCGCACCAGACCGGTATTCTGGAGGTCGTGGGTTCGGATCCCACCTGGCGGGCATTTTTTCTTCACTTTCTTTCTTTCTTTCCAAATTCTTAATCTGTTTCAATGATCTACCACATCCTCCCCTTTGCTTTCCGAGGTTTTCTCGACTGCCAACCCTTATTTCTGTGTTATTTTCAACGAGCCCCTCATTTCCTATTCTGATTCGCTACATGCATAGCGAGGGCCTCTGTTCTGGCAGTCTTGTTGCCAAAGGGAGCTTAAGAGGGTTCAAAGCTGGTCGACCACTCTGGACATGTCGTAGACACTCGAGTCACGACCCGGGGGTTAAAAAGAAGGTCCCCTTCACCCCGATTAGTCCGAATGGCGCTGGCTACCACCCCCAAGCACAGGAAACAAACATACCTAACATAAATACCCCAGAAAGTGAATGGGAAAATCGCCCCGCCGGTAGCGTAGTGGTTATCGCACCAGACCGGTATTCTGGAGGTCGTGGGTTCGGATCCCACCTGGCGGGCATTTTTTCTTCACTTTCTTTCTTTCTTTCCAAATTCTTAATCTGTTTCAATGATCTACCACATCCTCCCCTTTGCTTTCCGAGGTTTTCTCGACTGCCAACCCTTATTTCTGTGTTATTTTCAACGAGCCCCTCATTTCCTATTCTGATTCGCTACATGCATAGCGAGGGCCTCTGTTCTGGCAGTCTTGTTGCCAAAGGGAGCTTAAGAGGGTTCAAAGCTGGTCGACCACTCTGGACATGTCGTAGACACTCGAGTCACGACCCGGGGGTTAAAAAGAAGGTCCCCTTCACCCCGATTAGTCCGAATGGCGCTGGCTACCACCCCCAAGCACAGGAAACAAACATACCTAACATAAATACCCCAGAAAGTGAATGGAAAATCGCCCCGCCGGTAGCGTAGTGGTTATCGCACCAGACCGGTATTCTGGAGGTCGTGGGTTCGGATCCCACCTGGCGGGCATTTTTTCTTCACTTTCTTTCTTTCTTTCCAAATTCTTAATCTGTTTCAATGATCTACCACATCCTCCCCTTTGCTTTCCGAGGTTTTCTCGACTGCCAACCCTTATTTCTATATATATATATATATATATATATATATATATATATATATATATATATTGTTAAGAAAACAGCCGACACGCCGGTAGCCGGTTGACGTTGTTTAATTGCAGGAGCGAAGCGGATGGATAACGCAGGTCTGAGCGTTGCGTTCACCAAGCTCGTTTCTGGCGCATGCACGTCCTGTGGTTCATCGTCTTCCCTGACACCTCTTTGGAGGATATCCCCGTGTGGGGATTCGGCATAATCCTATATGGGCTATGCTGGTGAGGCACATACCCCGATGTCTTGATGGCATGTTGCGTCTATCGCATATGTTCATTACCCTCGTTACAATCACCCCCCGGTGCAGAAGGAGCCAACCTGGCGACTTAGGGTGATGTCGACACGAGCGGGTCGTAGTAAGGCTTGAGCCTATCAACGTGGACTGTTTCACGGCCACGGCGGCGAAGATCCGAGGACGGAGTAAAGGGCTCAACAAGGTAGTTCACTGGCGAAGTGCGGGCAATGACCTTGTATGGAACGTGATATTTGGCCACCAATTTTTGGGAGAGACCGGGTGTTGGGCAGGGCACCCAAAGCCACACATGCGAACCAGTATCAAACGTCGTAGGACCGGTGGAGTCGTCACGACGATGCTTCTGGCGCTGTTGGTCAGCAGTTGTAAAAGAACGGGCTAGTTGTCGACATTCTTCGGCGTGCTGCGCCATTTGTGATACCGGTGTGTATTCTGTGGCATCGCGGTTGTAAGGGAGTATGGTATCCAGGGCGCATGTCGGCTCACGTCCGTAAAGCAAGAAAAACGGGGAAAATCCCGTCGTCGCCTGTGTGGCCGTGTTGTAAGCGTACGTAATAAATGGGAGCACGAGGTCCCAATTGGAGTGGTCGGATGACAAATACATTGAAAGCATGTCGCCCAGGGTGCGGTTGAATCGCTCCGTGAGCCCATTCGTCTGTCGGTGGTATGATGAGCTTGTCCGATGAACTATGTGACATTCGGCGAGCAGCGCTTTCACGACTTCCGACAAGAAGACCCGTCCTTGATCACTCAGGAGCTCCCGAGGCGCCCCGTGGCGAAGTATAAAATGACGTAGTAGGAAAGTGGCGACGTCACGAGCCGTGGATGCGGGCAGTGCAGCAGTTTCAGCATATCTCGTCAGGTGGTCAACGGCAACAATTATCCACCTGTTACCAGAAGCTGTAGAAGGCAGTGGTCCGTATAGATCGATCCCAACGCGGTCAAAGGGTTTTTCCGGGCAGGGTAGTGGTTGCAGTGGAGCGGGCGAGCGAGCAGGTGGCGACTTGCGGCGTTGGCATTCCGGGCACGAGCGAACGTACTTCTGTACGAAGTTGTACATTCCACGCCAATAATAACGGAGGCGGAGTCGCTCGTATGTCTTGATGACGCCAGCATGGGCGCAGCTCGGGTCGTCATGAAATGAAGCGCATATATCTGCGCGCAAATGGCGTGGAAGAACCAGAAGCCACTTGCGACCGTCCGAGAAATAATTTCGGCGGTAAAGCAGCTCGTCGCGCAGTTGAAAGTGAGAAGCTTGCCGTCGCAGGGCCCTTGATACACGGGCAGGTGACGCACCGGAGAGGAAGCTGATCATGGAAGCTATCCATGGGTCCTTCCGCTGCTCAGCGTACATGTTAGTAGCACTGAGAGACGTCAAGCTGCAGTCGGTAGTGGCGAGGTGAGACACGTCAGCCGGCAGCGGAGAGCGCGAGAGGGCATCCGCGCTGTTCCGCGCTGTTCCGCGCTGCGCATCCGCGAGGGCATCCGAGTTGTTAAAATGGCACAGGGCAAAGGAAGACATTTCCGACGTAGGAAAATGGCTGAGGGCGTAAAGAGAACAGTTGCGTCTGGGACAGTGGTGCAACATAATGGAACGAGGACAGAGGAGCCTGGCGGAACGTCAGTGTATTCAGCAATTAGTAGCTTGGTAGTAGGGGCATCACCGTAATCCTCTACGACGTCAGTGGAAAATTCAACTTCAGCCCGAGCACAGTCAATAATAGCGTCGTGGCGGGAAAAAAAATCCCTACCCAGGATGACGTCATGGGAGCAGGATGGCAGGAAGATGAACTCAATGATGTAAGAGATGTTCTTGATAACGACCCGTGCAGTGCAGGCAGCAAGCGGCTTAATGGGTTGCGAATTGGCGGCTCGTAATGAAAGTCCAGAAAGTGGCGTCATCACTTTTCGTAAAGAGCGGCAGAGACGGGCATGGATAACAGAAACAGCGGCTCCTGTATCGATTAGCGCAACGGTAGGGGCACCTTCTACAATCACGTCAATAACATTTTTTGGTGAAAATTGAGGGCTTGTGCAGTTCGACGGTGACGCAGCTCTTGCCTCAGGAACTGCGGCTGTTAGTTTTCCTCCCCGTCACTGGTCGGGCGGCGACGCATGGGAGAAACTGAGCGGCGACGTGGGGAGGACGAGCGGCGGCTGGTGAACGGCGGCTGTTCAGAAGACTCGGTGGGCAAATTCTGTGGAGTTTGCGGCGGAACATAAGACGGGATGTGGGGGCTTGCGTAAAAAGGTGCTTGAAAAATGTTGGCGGGCTGCAGCACACGACGACGACAGTAGCGGGCGACATGTCCGGGTGTCCGACACGCGAAACAGATGGGCCGATTGTCCGGTGTGCGCCACGCATTCGCATCGTAAGGACTGGTGATGGGGGTTGGAAGTGGTCGTGATGGTACGTAAGTCGGCGCAATGCGCACCGCCGGCTGGAACGACACGGCTGGTTGCGGCGCTGGGGACTGGAAGAATGGAGCAGGCGGTGGTGGCGGCCTGGCTGTCGCTCCAGCGTAGGAGAGAGGGGCGTAGGTGAGAGGGGAGAGGGGCGTAGGGGCAGCGACTGGTGCGATGTGTTCGGCTGGTGGCAATGCGTTAGCTACCTGGTCCCGTATCATATTCCGGAGTGTAGGCGCTAGTGGAGAAGGCGGCTCTACGGTGCAGGGGAGCAGGGAAACTTGGCGGGCCACCTCTTCTCGTATAAAGTCTTTGATGCGGGAAAACAGAGCGGAATCCTCGTCGTACGTAGCCGCCAAGCTCGCCACGGACTCCCCGCGAGCACAGGCTTGTCGACTCAGAGCTCGCTGCTTGCGTAGATCGTCAAAACTCTGACACAAGCGGACGACATCCGCAACAGTTTTGGGGTCTCTAGCCAAGAGCATCTGGAAAGCGTCGTCGTCAACGCCTTTTAAGATGTTCCGGACCTTGTCAGCTTCCGTCATGGAGGGGTCGACGCGTTTGCATAAATCAATGACGTCTTCGATATAGCTGGTGAACGTCTCGCCAGCCTTCTGTCCGCGTGCACGTAAGCACTGTTCGGCGCGAAGTTTTCGTACAGCAGGGCGGCCGAAAATTCTAATAAATTCACTACAGAAATGAGACCAAGGCCGGAGATCGGACTCATTATTGTTGTACCATGTTTCCGCGACTTTCGTTAGAGAGAAGGCGACGTTGCTAAGCTTGGCATTGTCGTCCACTTATTATACGCACTCACGCGTTCGAAGGAAGCAAGCCAGTCCTCTGCGTCGCTGTCGTCTGCACCGCTGAACTTGGCCGGTTCCCGCTCGCGCATGGAGCCGCGGCAGATCACAGGCTGAGTGGTTTCTCTGGACATTGGGAGTGGTAGCGTCCGGGAACGAAGCTCCAGGGCGGGATCGAAACCCCGGCACCTCCACCACTTGTTAAGAAGACAACCGACACGCCGGTAGCCGGTTGACGTTGTTTAATTGCAGGAGCGAAGCCGATGGATAACGCAGGTCTGAGCGTTGCGTTCACCAAGCTCGTTTCTGGCGCATGCACGTCCTGTGGTTCATCGTCTTCCCTGACACCTCTTTGGAGCATATCCCCGTGTGGGGATTCGGCATAATCCTATATGGGCTATGCTGGTGAGGCACATACCCCGATGTCTTGATGGCATGTTGCGTCTATCGCATATGTTCATTACCCTCGTTACAATATATATATATATATATATATATATATATTGCCGCGAAACATATACGGGTTTGTTTATTTATCGTTTGTTTTTAATGCCCGGCCGCGCCCGGATCTGTTATCTGTGTGCCATGCGAAGCGCGTGTTCCATTCTTTATTTTTATGCCCCAGGGGCTATCTCATTCAGATAAGCAGAGTGTTTCGCCCTAACGCCGTTAGCCAGAATATTCTTCTGTGATCTACGATGTTCTAGATTTGAATCGACGGTTCCAGAAACTCTCGCGCCGAAAGATAAAAGCCTGCACAGCAGACGCCGCGGCATTCGATTCTGCGACGCTCGCCGACGCAAGTCACTGTTGACCGCTGCTTCGCCGCCTCTGTATTCTTTTGAGTTGTTAGGGGAGCACAAGTTCGCTCCAATAAACGTGTTTCTTCTTCAAGACAACTGCGTCATCCTTGGCTTCGTGACGTCTGGTAGAGGTGCGGGGTACGCACCCTTTATGACGACCTCTGCAAGCCGCCAGCCCAGTCCAACTAGAGCCAGCCTCCGACTGCAAGGATTGCCACCCGAGCTCGGTCATCTGCCAGAAGAGCCCAAGAGAAGGAACGCTGCAACCAACACCATGGTGCAAGAACGAGCGTCGCCAATCGTTCTGCAGCAGCCCCGGGAACCACCATAGTTCCGCGGATCCCCCGGAGATGATCCTGAGGACTGGTAGAAGAAAGTGGAGCGCGTCCGCATCTTTAACAGGTTGGATGACGAAGAAACCTTCCGCCATGTTTTCTTCTATCTAGACGATACGGCCCGAACGTGGTTTGAGAACCATGAAAGCTCCCTAACCAACTGGACTCTCTTTAAGAGCGAATTCCTCAAAACATTCGCTACCGTCGTGCGAAAAGAACGAGCCGCCCTCTTGTTGGAAACGCGCACGCAACACCCCAGCGAAGGGGTTGTGATCTTCGTTGAGGAGATGAAGCAACTATTTCGCCGCGCGGGCCCCGATATGACGGAAGAAAAGAAGCTACGCTTCTTAGTGCGTGGTGTAAAGGAGGAACTGTTTGCTAGACTTGTCCGAAACCCGCCCAAAACTGACGCCGAATTCGTGACCGAACCCACTACAATTGAGATGGCCCTCGAAATGCGTGCTAAGCAGTACGGGCGGAACTTTGTTGGCGCGGCTAATGCGAACTACATCGACAACATGCGGATTCCGGCTGAAAGCCTTTGCGAGACCATCCGCGAAGTAGTGAGAGAGGAGCTGCGGAAATTTCTCCCCACGCCACCACAGCCCCAAGTCGCTACCCTTACCGACGTGATTAGAGAAGAAGTGCAACAAGCGTTGGGAACTTCTACGCCATCCGAAGTCCCCCAAGAGCCACAAGCTATGACATACTCCGCGGCTGTTCGTCGGCCCCGCCCTGCTCCAACACACCGTCAAGAGGCCCCGCCGTACCGGCGCCCACTGTCACCCGCCCGACCCTCGGTAGCCCGAAACCAGACGCCGAGGAAGACGGACGTATGGCGAACTCCCGATAATCGTCCTCTGTGCTACCACTGCGGAGAGGCCGACCATATCTACCGTCGCTGCCCATACAAGAGTCTCGAACTGCGTGGTTTCTTCGTCGACGCACCTCGCCCTCTCCCTGGCCAATGACCACGTGAGATCGACGAGTATCTATCTGAAACCAGCCGTGGCCCAGCGCGTTTCAACCGTTCGCCGTCGCCCTACCCATACCAATCGCCGAACCGCCATAGCAACGCTGACTTCGCCTGTGGAAGGTTCCGAGCCCACGCGGGGGAAGCTAAAAACAGCAACTTCTGGAGGTGAAGTTACTCTACGGGGAAAAACCGTAAACCCGCCAACGACGCAAGGACGCGCCGAAGATAGTGATTCACGACATGCCCTCATCCTGACGACCCGACCTAACCCTGACGAGACTCCCGAACACGACATACGGCGCGACGCGTACCCGACCTTACCGAGACGTCCGCTGAGAAGACGACGACAACGACGACGCACAGTGCCTGACCGTCAACACGCTGAAGCCGAGATGCGACGCCCCGATGCACCCGGAAGTCGAGGAAGGCGGCAACCGACGTCAAGCTGTCCATCGATGGCTTTGACGTAGTCGCCCTCATCGACACGGGAGCCGACTACTCGGTAATGAGCGGCTCATTTGCGTCGAAGCTGAAGAAAGTTACGACAACATGGGACGGTCCGCATATACGCACAGCAGGAGGCCATCTCGTAACGCCAAGTGGAACGTGCACATCACGCGTCACCATAGGCGGCACCACGTACCCTGCTGAGTTCGTTATTTTGCCTAACTGCTCCCGCGACGTAATTCTCGGAATGGACTTTTTGACGGACAACGGCGCAATAATTGATCTGCAGACCAAGTCGATAACTTTTTCGTCCGATTACTCCACGACGCCGCAGCCGAACCCCGATCACCGTGCTCGCCGACATCGCCGACGATCACATCACCCTGCCACCCCGCGCAAGCTTGATGATCGCCGTCTACTGTGAGGATGCTGCTTCTGACATCGACGCTATCGTAGAGAGTGATCGAAGGTTGCTTCTCGACCGCGGTGTCTCCGTCGCAAGAGGGATTGCGCACTTTAAGCAACGCCAATCTCACGTTTTGGTCACTAATTTCACCGAAGAGTAGCAGCATTTAAACAAGGGAGCTGCAATTGCGTTCCTCGAAAAAACGCAAGAAGCAAGTGACGTGATCGCGGTCGCCGACTTTGAACGCACACCCGATGACACCTTCAAGCTTCCGCAGCCCTTCGACGTAAATCCGGCGCTACCGCAAGAACAACGGAACAAATTATTGGCTTTGCTGCGTCGCTATAGCGAATGTTTTTCGTCGAGCGCAAAACTACGTCAGACCCCTCTAGCGAAGCACCGAATAATAATCGAACATGGAGCCCGACCTACCCGACAGTCACCGTACCGCGTCTCTTCACACGAACGGGAAGCCATCCGGACACAAGTCGACGACATGCTCAGCGACGACATAATACAGCCATCGAAAAGCCCCTGGGCTGCACCGGTCGTACTCGTGAAGAAAAAGACGCCAAATTAAGGTTTTGCGTTGACTACCGGCGACTGAACAAAATCACCAAAAATTGACGTGTACCCCCTCCTCCGAATCGACGACGCCGTCGACCACCTCTGCCACGCGAAGTACTTCTCATTGATGGATCTGAAGACCGGCTACAGTCAAATGAAGTCGATGAGAGAGACCGAGAGGAGACTGCATTTATAACCCCGGACGGTCTGTACGAGTTCAAGGTGATGCCGTTTGGGCTGTGCACGGCGCCAGCAACGTTTCAAAGAGTCATGGACACTGTGCTAGCTGGCCTGAAGTGGTACACCTGCCTCGTCTACCTCGACGACGTTGTGGTATTTGCCCGGACTTTCGATGAGCACCATGCAAGGTTGGGGTCTGTACTCGAGGCTATTCGCTCGTCGGGGCTAACGCTGAAGCCCGAAAATTGCCGCTTCGCTTACGAGGAATTCACGTTTTTGGCACACGTCGTCAACGCCGCGGGAGTCCTGCCTGACCCGGCGAAAACATCAGCCATAGCGAACTTCCGAAGACCGAGAGACAAAGAGAGCGTGCGAAGATTTCTCGGACTGTGCGCATATTACCGGCGCTTCGTCGCAAGCTTCGCACGCATCGCAGAGCCACTCACGCGCCTCACAAAAGATTGCACCCCTTTCGCCTGGGAAAACGCTCAAGAAAAAGCATTCTGCGAGCTGAAACAACGCCTGCAAAACCCGCCCCTGGTCGCTCATTTCCACAAAAACGCCGAAACCGATATGCACACGGACGCCAGTGATATAGGTTTGGGGGCCGTCCGAGTCCAAAAGCAAAGCGGGTGCGAAAAGGTAATCGCCTATGCAAGCCATGGTCTGCCGAAGGAGGAGAAAAACTACTCTGCCTCCGAAAAAGAGTGCCTGGCAATCATATGGGCCATTTCAAAATTTCGCCCATACGTGTATGGTAGACCGTTCAAGGTTTTGACAGACCACCATGTGCTGTGTCGGCTCGCCAATTTGAAGGACCCCTCTGGCCGTCTTGGGCGGTGGAATTTCCGCCTTCGAGAGTTCGACGTTACAATCGTCTACAAATCCGGCAGGAAACACTCCGACGCCGACTGCTTTGCAGCGCCCCTATCGACCCACCACCACAAGACTCCGATGAAGACAGTGCGTTCTTCGGGGTTGTTACGGAGAGCGACCTAGCCGCCCAGCAGCGTGCCGACCCCGACTTTCGCGTAATGATCGACTACTTCGAAGGACGAAACGTCGCCGTGCCTAGAGCGTTCAAGCGGAACTTACCAGCATTCAGCCTCAAAAAGTCCGTCCTCGTGAAGAAGAATTTCAGCCCCGGAACGAGAACGAATTATCTACTTGTCATCCACGCAGACCTTCGTGACGAAATTTTGGAAGCGTCCCACGACGACCCGTCTTCCGGATATCTCTGCACAGCTCGCACTATTGCAAAAATTAAGGCTAAGTACTTCTGGCCCCGCCTTACATCCGACGTCACCCACTACGTTCGGAGTTGCCGTGACTGCCAGCGACGAAAAACGCCGCCGACAAGACCCGCCGGATTTCTGCAACCGATCACCGTCCCGTCGAGGCCCTTTCAACAGATTGGAATGGACCTTCTAGGCCCGTTCCTTACGTCACGATCAGAGAACAAGTGGATTTTCGTAGCGACAGACTACATGACGCGCTACGCAGAGACCGCCGCTCTTCCGAGGGGGACTGCACAAGAAGTGGCGAAGTTCTTTATAAACCAAGTTGTGCTGCGACATGTAGCCCCTGAAGTCCTAATCACGGACCGCGGAACGGCCTTTACCGCGAAGCTGATGCAAGGAATCTTACGCTACAGCAACACGGATCGCCGAAGAACGACGGCGTACCACCCCCTAACGAACTGGCGAACGGAACGTCTGAACAAGACGATTGCGGATATGCTGTCCATGTACGTCGACGTTGAACATAAGACTTGGGACGAAGTCCTCCTGTATGTCCCGTTTGTGTACATTACAGCGACGCAGGAAACTACGCAGATGACACCGTTCGAGCTTGTCTACGGAAGACGGCCGACTACGATGCTCGACGCCATGCTTCCGCATGTAGAAGACGACGACCTCAACGCCGACGTCCAAGGATACCTTCAACGTGCGGAGGAGACCCGCCAGCTCGCTCGAGTTCGCATAACGAACCAGCAGCTGGTGGATGCCGGCCGCTACAACCTCCGACGCCGAGACGCCGAGTACCAACCACGGGATCGTGTGTGGGTTTGGACTCCCATTCGACGACGCGGACTCGGTTAAAAGCTTCTGCGACGGTATTTCGGACCCTACCAGATTCTACGACGTGTTTGCCAATTAACCTACGAAGTGATCCCCAGTGGTGATTCCGGCACATCGCGACGACGCACGCGACCCGAAGTCGTCCACGTGGTTCGCCTCAAACCGTACTTCGCTAGATGACGAACTTTTTTGTTGCTGTTTTGGTGTTGCTGTTTTTTCGGACTGTCGTTTTATTTTAGCATCGGGTCGATGCACTCTTAGAGAGGGGGTAATGCCGCGAAACATATACGGGTTTGTTTATTTATCGTTTGTTTTTAATGCCCGGCCGCGCCCGGATCTGTTATCTGTGTGCCATGCGAAGCGCGTGTTCCATTCTTTATTTTTATGCCCCAGGGGCTATCTCATTCAGATAAGCAGAGTGTTTCGCCCTAACGCCGCTACCCAGAATATTCTTCTGTGATCTACGATGTTCTAGATTTGAATCGACGGTTCCAGAAAGTCTCGCGCCGAAAGATAAAAGCCTGCACAGCAGACGCTCCGGCATTCGATTCTGCGACGCTCGCCGACGCAAGTCACTGTTGACCGCTGCTTCGCCGCCTCTGTATTCTTTTGAGTTGTTAGGGGAGCACAAGTTCGCTCCAATAAACGTGTTTCTGCTTCAAGACAACTGCGTCATCCTTGGCTTCGTGACAATATATATATATATATATATATATATATATATATATATATATATATATATATATATATATATATATATATATAACCCTTCCGATGCCCTTCTTACTCTCTTCTGCATGATTTCTTGCTCTGTGGTCGGAAGTGGGTGCTCAGTGAGGAAACGGTCGAAAACCTTATCCCGGGGTGGCGGGAAAAGCGCAACGTTTGCTGCAGTTTTCCATCGCTGCACTTGTTTTGTACCTCTAGCTGATGATCATTTTACATGACTTTACTAGTGTAGTAGGAGCATCACCGCAACAGAGAAGAAAAACGCCGCAGATGCCGGAAACCCGAGCAAAGACAACTCTAGACAAAGACGCATTATTGGGCCTCAATAGTGTAACTAACTAAAGCTTTTAGCGTAGCTTAGTTCTTGGTTCTAGGCCTCAATTGCCAGTCCCGCGCTACCCGGAACGAAATCACTCATTTCTCACTTGTGTTTAGATGAAACCCTGTCTCAGGTTTTGTCAATACGTACGACAGTCCAGTGACAGTCCTCGGTACTGTGTCTAGGCCTCAATTGCCAGTCCCGCGCTACCCGGAACGAAATCACTCATTTCTTACTTGTGTTTAGATGAAACTCTGTCTCAGGTTTTGTCAATACGTACGACAGTCCAGTGACAGTCCTCGGTACTGACTGTGTTTTTTTTTCAAAATATCTACAATGCGGCATAGCGCAGGCATTATGCGTCATAATTTACGCGTTTAACATTTTTTCACTGAGTAGCAAGTCAGTGTGTGATGTGCTCAACTTATTCATCTCGCGTGATAGCCTACCCTTGTATGTGCTAATGACTGTGCTGCAGTCTAAATGTGCCTCGCTGCCGCAACTTTGCGGCCGTTTGTGGATGGGCATGTTGGCGACTGCACAACCTCCACACCAAAGAGAATTCCAGCAAACAATGCAACAAATGGCAACGCGATCTGGGCCGCGAACTGGCCCGCACTCGTTTCCGCTCTCCGTTTTAAAGAATTGGGCACTGTGGGGGTTACTGTGCATTATGTTTAAAGGGCAGCGAAGACTGCCTTCACATTGCAGTCACTATTAAGGAGCCTTATCAATTTGTCATGAGCAGTAAAAACAACCTTTCACTCATTTTGTTTGTAATCTTTCTCAAATTGCGCGATATGCTCTGAATATAGGCATTGCAGCTAGTCTTGACCTGCCAAGAAGCTATTTTTCTCTTTTTTTTGCCAATTTCCTGTAGTCTCTTGTCGGCAAGGAGAGACTCGGAGATGCAGTTAACAGTTTTTACAGGCAGCTTTAAACCTTCTGGGAATGACCGAACAACTGCGACTCCTGTGTCTAGTGTCATCCTTGTTATTTTCACTCTGTTATATTTCATTGTGCTTTGCACCATTGGATACTTCGGAAGACTAATGTAATGACGCATTTGACAATCTTTTAAGGGTAAATGGCTGCGGTAGTTTGCGTGTGTGTGATGCGTCGTGCCAACAAGCGTGATTGTAAGAGCCAGTTCAAAATCTAAAACCTGCATTTTGTTGACTGAAAATTATTTAATAAAACTGTTTCATTTCCGTCTGAAGCAGGTGAAATATTGAGCAATGACGGAATGTAAAGGTCATGTCGATGAAACAACTAAAGTGATCATTCACAAATCCAAATAGCAAAATTTCTATCACATCAAATTCCTGCGTAAAAGAACCTGCAAGCTCCTCAAGGTTTCGGATGGCAGCGGGCTGACGGAGTATTGTGAGAGTTCTGGCTTCAAGGTTTATTTTGACTGTAGCGCAATCATGACAGCATGTATCAGGACGGGCATTGTAAGAGGCCAGCGAAGCTCGGCACGTATAAAACTAACATGTATTCGTAAGCATTCTGTTTTACCCATGGTGTGAAATCACTGCATTAACATTGTGTTTGTTGTTGCTGTGCCCACTACATATTCTTAGCATAATGAAGTAAAGCCTTGCTAAGCGTGCCTTGTTTATCTGTACACTTTGGTAATGCTTGAGTTGTGTTTCCTTACTGGCAGTGTTCAAGCTAGCCCATGCCACCACTGTCCTTCGAATTCATTACAAATTGTTGTCTAAATTATGTGCAGGCAGCTTCATGCAAAGCCTCCACATCCAACGGATAAGAAGACAGCAACACGGTTCTGACGTGCTGCGGAAAGAGCTGCGGCACACTAGAAAACCTTTGGAGCTGCAATGCAGTTACTGCCGAGGAATGATATGAAAGTCGTTTAATCTCATTCTCTTGATTGTTCATGTGTATCTTCCTGACGCTGATGTAAACCATGCTCATTTTTGTGTGGTACGCTACTACGTAGTAAAAGAAACTACAGAATTCAGCACGTCATCCCAGTTTAAGTTGCATGTCGCCAGTACTACCTCAGAGTGTGCTTGTCTGCTTTGGACGTTTGTATGGTCACTGCTGCGCATCAGCTAGCACCACATACATGGCTAATTCACCATTACAAAGTGCAGCCTGTGTAGTTTTGAGTGATATCAATATTACTTATCTCACTGCACGAGAGACAAATCCAAATTTCAAACTCGAGAAATCCTATTTTGCTTCACTTGCCTATGTATTTTCGAAGAGTTGTAGAAAACAATGCAACAGAAATTGGAGAGTTTGCTGTGCATTCATAAGATATACCAATTGGTGGCTGCATCACGGAATCAAATTAGTTTCAAAATTTCTTTGTCATCTAAAAGGGGATATTCACTACCTCATATTTACTTGACTCAGTGCAGAGCAGTGATAGTTTTTGTAGACATTGGCTGCAGACTGATTTGTTTGCCATCAACATTTGGCTATTTGTTTATTTGTAAATTTGTTTATTTATTTGTTTATTATTTATTATTACTGCGATCTTTGTTCAAGATCTTAGCAGGGTGGGAGAAACATATTTTACATGAGTAACTTTCAGGGCAAAACGCACACACAAACATACAGAGTATACAGAAAACAGAAAATATACAGAAAACAGAAAAAGATGCATCATGTGAGCAGATGCTACCCGAAAGCAGATAGCGATTTTTCGGTTACCGCATTGTTAGAGAGGTTGTTCCAATCGACAATGGTTTTTGTGAAGTATGAGTATTTGAAGCAGTTATTGCGTGGATTGAGTGGTGTGATTGTTAGTGCATGTCGGTGTCTTGTATCGTAACCAGTGGAAAAGTGAAAGATGTTGGAGGTGCCAACAGCATACTGTCCGGTAATTATGTGATATAAAAATTTCAGACGTAGTATTCGATTCCTTTCCGATACTGTTAGCAGGTTGCTCTTATGGAGAATGCAGTTATCGATGTGCGTCCGTAAGAATTGTGTATGAACCTTACCGCCTTTTTCGAATGTTTTCCAGTTTTTTAATGGTTTGATTGTATAAATCCCAAATCATTACCGCATACACTAGCATGGGACGAATAATTGTGTTGTAAGCTAGGAGGCGTACAGAGGGGGTGAGAACTTTAAAGCACGTCTTAAAAAGAAGAGTTTTCGAAGAACATTAGCCGTGACAGTATCGATATGCTTATTCCAGTTGACATCGTTAGAAATCCACAAGCGCAGGTACTTATATTGGTTCACTTTTGTCAGACTAATGTCGCAAGCAGTGTAGACGTGTGAAAGAGGGGCTTTATTGTGTGTTATTTTTATGAAAACTGTTTTGTCAAATTTAATGCACATTTGCCACTGCCTGCGCCAATCCACAACTTTTTCAAAGTCACGATTTAACCTAGTCTGATCATCAGCACACACAATTTTGTTGGAGAATATGCAATCATCGGTGTACAGTTTGACACCAACTGACAGTCCGGTAACAACGTCGTTTATAAAAATCAAGAACAATAAGGGCCCAAGCACCGATCCCTGGGGAACGCCAGAATCAACTCGAACATATCTGGATGACGTACGATTGAAACACGCAAATTATTGGCGGTTAGATAGGTATGCTGCAATCCATGCGACTAGTTTCTCGTTTTTTAATATGGTGTCTAATTTGTGCAAAAGTTCATTATGGGAAACTGTATCAAATGCTTCTTTTAAAATCCATAAAAATGACGTCAGTTTGAATTCCATCATTAATTGCACTAGCGAAGTCGTGAAGTCTCAACTAACTGCGTACAGGTAGAATGACTCTGCCCAAAGCATGCTGAAATTTTGTGAAGACGTTATTCTGTTCGAGAAAATTAGAAATGTGACTATGTATTATATGTTCTAAAGTTTTGCATGAAGTGGACAGAATTGAAATTGGGCAATAATTTAGAATACGTGACTTGTCTCCTTTTTTGTGTATCGGCTTCATTCTGGCTGTTCTCCAGTCATCCGGTAACGCACATTCACTCAAAAACCTACAGAATAAAACTTAGCGCACCATTCTGCATAACGCTGCAAAAACCTATTGGGGATATCATCTCGGCCAGAAGGCTTCTTGATTTCGAGCTTCAAGAGCAAATTTAGAATACCCTGTTCGGAAAAAACTATGTCCGGAATACTCGGATAAGTCGCGGCAAATACAGGCAAATTTCCGTCCTCCTTCGTGAATACAGACTTCAAATATTCGTTAAGTTCAGAACAAATCACAGAGTCGTCACTAATGCATTCGTTGTCTATCATAAATGTATTGTTTGAGCTTGAGGTGGGTGTTACCGCCAAAATCGCTGGGGAGACGTCGTGATTAAACTTGGAAGAGTTGTACCGTAATAGTTTGCTTTATCTGCAGCAATTTTTCACTTCAAAACTTTCAAAACTTCACTTCATCGAACAGTAAATACAGCCCGAGGATATGAAGAAATCCGCAGTTTCACGACACAACCAAACTTGTAACGGTTCCCGCCAATCTGACCGACAGTTAATCGAGTACGTCCGGCGCATAACGCGAGCAATCGAGAAAACCGCTATAGAACACCACTAGTGGCGCTGCATGCGGAAGAACAAAAACTAGCGGCGTAAACGTTGAGAGGTAGGGGCGCTGCTGTCGTTAAAAGTCTTCATGCAGTCCTGTATTTCCCTCATCGTCGTTGTACCCGTTGCCGTCCCACTATACCATGCATCAAAGGAAACGGCGCTGCCTTGCGGTTGCAACGCATGCGCACGGCATGCCGCACTTAAGTGGCGGTTGTTTCGTAATGGTTTCGGCCAACTTTTTCTTCCTCCGTGGCTTGGGCGATGCACGCCGTGGCCAGTGACCAGTACGCGGAAGTGATCACAATTTCGGCACCCTTGATCTCTTTTATTTGCTTCAAAATGGCAATAGCCCTCTAAGCGGACGTCTACGCGGCTCTGAGGCTGGAACAAAGAGCTCAGATATTAGCCAATTCAACACGTTAGTTGGGCTAAAGTTGTTTCTCGCCGCGGCCCCTGAGCGCGTGCGATATGTGAGCATAAACTTTCATGACAGCTCAAGCAAAACGACGCTGCTTTATTGACTGCGTTCTCTTGACAACAAGCGAATATTAATAAAATATAGTGCGACGCTCTTTGATACCCACGTTATAGAAAACTACTTCCGTATAGTGAATCCAGTGTGACATAGCTTATTAGCGATTAATAATACATCTGCCCCTCTTCCGGGAGTTTTTCTTCCTGAACACCAATAGTGCAGGAAAATAGACGGAAGACCAGCAGATGAAGGCAGGTCTTTCGGTGAACTTGAATTACTATGACAAGTAACATCATTAGCTTAACACTGCGGATTTTCCCGATACTGCAATTCATAATTTGTAATAAGAATACTATTTCAGTATTAATATACAGAATGTAAGGCAGATGCCGCGTCGTAGCCGTCGTTCTCCAAGTTTTGTGTCGTTCTCCTCCTGCACAGAGGCTTTCGTTTTTGCTTGTGGAAATTAATAGCCGGGACGAGATGAAATACACAAACGAACTTCTAAGCATATAACTGCATGCGTTGCATGATGTGTGCGGTGTAAAATGTGACGCAGTCGGTTAACATTATGTATGCACCCCATCACAACATAAGTAACGTGGACTAAGTACCATTGAACGCGTACTACACCACAGCGATATGATGACTGAGCGTTGAACAAAAACTGCCGATTCTGCGAAGCTTTGTAAACCAGATGCATAACATGTAATAGCCTCAAAAAGTATTTCGTTATGAAGGCGCTAACGAAAGCACCACGAATTCTTCAGCACTATATCAGTTCTGGCTTCGCCCGAACGGCAGATGGGGAAAGGATGACGTTTAGTCCTTCTCAAAGTCAAGTCACTGGTGATTTTGTACTTCACGCCTGAAATTAGAAAAATACGATGTTCACGAAAGCGGTTTGAGTACCGTAAAACACCCGGAAATGGGTTCCTGCAATTTCTTCTCTTCCCTAATATATCCTTCTCTCGACATTTTTAATGCTTTGTACGGCGTTGGCAAAGAAGTGGGATTTCGTTTTCTGTCAAAGGACGTCAGTACAACTACACCTTAGCCGTATTATGAAAGCTAATTGCTGGAAGGCAGTTTCATAGATATCGGCGAACTTCATTAAATTTTATGTGCGGTTTGCGCGTGTATATTAAACGCGCAAGTGCATCTTCGGTCAAGAAGCACCAAATATATATGCGGTTCATTGTTCTAGTGGATGCATGAAGGAGTACATACTTCACTGCCGTGCATGAGTTATGTGGAACAAGACACGAGCAAAACATATACAAACACACTCTCCACAACCGTTTACCATAACGTAAGTGTAACAGTAACCGGAACCGCCGATATCGCATGAACCCATTGTTTTGGTTCCAGATAAAAACCAAAACAAAGAAAACAAGCTGTCGGTTCCAGATAAGATCAACCTATATGCCTCACTCCAGTTATTTTTTCGTACGGATCCACATCAAATATGTGGATCACCCTTTGTAACTGGAACTTATATGGAACCAGATTAAGAGTGTGGCTTGGGCATGGTGCGCCCTCACGGAACTTGGAGTTCGACTGCTGGGAGAATGATCACCATCCTATTTATATTAGGCTTGCTGCAGGACCGGTGCCACGACTTCATCGTCGCTGCCAGGGCATCGATTGGGATGAGTTCAGATCCCAACTCTCCCCACTCGAACAAGAGACTGATGCAGGAGAGTTTGTTGCTGGGCTAGTTGGTGCATATTAAGTTTACAAGAAACCAGCTGAACATGAAAACAAAGGACTAAATGTTAGCAAAAAAGTTACAGGGACAATGCTGGACTTGCAACTGAACGTTTATTGCAAAAGTCTAACATATATAGGGGTCGTGAATGCTTATCACATATGAAGATATAAATAACTTGCTGCATCAGACATGTCCCTTCAAGGCCGAAAAACAATATCGCGCAAATTGGTCCTTGTCGCCCGATGAACTAAGTCTTGGCACATGACTGCCTAAGGTACAGCTTTTCCTTTTCGGCCAGCAGTACTGACGGGCTGCTCACGCACGCGCTGCCTTTTGCGTCTATCATATTGGCTTCCATTATCTCTCTCGACAGCTTTTTTTTTCCCTGTGTTAGCAATATTAAACTGGTTTGCGCTGCATCCGCACCTGCCAATATTTTTTGAGAGTCAAGTCAGTAAGCCATACCGCCATCAAAGCATGGCTAATCCTGGTGAGGTACTCCACCGAGATTATGTGGACCAAATGGTTTCTTCCGGTTCTGAAGGACTATCTCTGAAACCACGCGGGTGTGGGGCCACGAAAGACGCCGAAGACGCCACTCCAGGTCTACGGAGATGTGGAAATCTCGACAAGGGCAACGGCAGTCCTGCAACGCGGTCCGAACTGCGCGATTCAACCGAGGCTACGGTAAGTCGACAAAGTAGCGCTGATTCGAAATGTGGCAAGCAGAGCTAAGAGCGAAGAAGCTCCACGCATTTTAAGCGAAAGAATGGACTGTATACCTAATGCGGGAAAAGATCCAAGAGCGCCCGGAAAGGGGCTTCGGACCTACCATACGTGAACTACGAACTAAAGGAGTTAAAGGGGCACTGACACAAAAATTTAGCATCTTGTTTTTTTCGTTGCGATAAGTAGCTAGTGACCTACTTATAACCTGTAGAAACCTCATTTGCTTCAGCGTGCGACGGTTGTTTAATTAGAGGGATTTTAAATGCGGCCAGTCGCAGTTTCGGTTTCAGCGCGTGCCGCGAATCGATGGATTTTGTGGGAACAAAGCTGACCACGTGACCGTCGGAGGGATATCACAGAGCAGAGCCGCCGTAGCACTGTCGAATCCGCATCGACGGCACTTTCTGCGAATGCCCCCACGTACTGATCTCGTGAGGCGCTTAATTAAAAAGCGACCGTGGATGTGACGCAGGCGCTGCGAGTGCAAATGCTACCGCGGCTAAAGAACGACGCGCGACGCTCGAGGCGGTGGGTGGCAAGACGCGCGCTGGGAGCAGCCGGCCGGTCTACCTACAGGTCCGCCTACAGATGTGTTCGGCTCAGCACTGCGGAGGATATTCGAGTGCCGCTCTCGTAAGCGGTGCAGATGACAATTTTTAATGCAACCCGCCATCGCATCATTAACTCCTTCCTCATTTAAGCCACTATGGTCGGGACTTGGGGACAATTTCGTGCAGCGGTAACAAGCTATCACTCGAGCTACCTGCGCCGGCCTGGGCCACTTCGCGGCCGTGGCCGCCGCCTGCACAGCGACCGTGCGGCTAGCTCAGTGGGCTTTTCGTGCCTCCGGCTCGTTTTCGCATCCAATGATAATAAGCAGTAATAGAAACAGAGTGCCTGGAATCGCTGTAGAACTTTGGTCGCGGCCAGCTGCCCGATTAGCTGACGAAATCACGGCGGCTCCGCCGCCAACGATCGGGTCGTTCGTTCTCGAGAGCAGAAGCCCCGCCCTCCGGCCCTCCGATTGGAGCGGCGAGCCGGGCGAGCCCGCGTAAAACGCCGGTAGTGCGGAAGCGGCAAACACAAACTCGTGACGTGTTTGGATGTTGTTTATTTACAATTGCGCGTGGTCCTCTGCTGGCTGCTGGGTTGCGTTTCGCACACTTCAAAATTGATTTTAAATATGTTCTAGGCTGTATTCGCCGCTGATATTTTGCAGATGATGTATATGTGTTCCCACCAATCTATCTCCGACGTTATCTCGCCTTCAAAATTTTGTGTCAGTGCCCCTTTAAGCTGTGTACCTCGGACAAGGAAGGTGGCTTCGTGGTTTTTGAGTCCAGCTCGTACCGAAGCAAAGCCAGCGCCGCTATTGCCGAGAAACTCAGAGCTGTGGAGGAGCGCAGAGTGAAAAAGTGCCCCCGTCGCATGCCCCCGCGCGAGGGACACGAGTAAATGCAGAGCGTTGGGGGTGGTCACGTGGCGTAGGTTGTGGTAGTTGGCGTTGCAGTTTTTGTTGTCGTACTGGTGCGTCGACGGCGCTTGAAGGCCAAGTACGACGAACTGCACGAGGCGTTGGAGCACGGGGAGTTTGCGAGCTGGGACGAGTTCCTGCGCGCCTTCGACGTGCGGTCCGGGGAGGAGTACTCAGAGATTTTGCGGGCTGGCGCGTCGCGTCCGTGCGTGCGTGCTTCACGCGAGGACCCCCGCCGAGAACCGTATGAACGCGTTCAACCCGTGCATCGGAAGGGTTCTCGACTCCAACATGGACTACGCGTGCGCGGCGTACGTCGTGCGCGGCGTACCACTACGCGTGCGCGGCGTACGCCGTGGACTACGTCAACAAGGCCGACCGCGGCATCTCGTTCTCGTAACGCGGGGTCCGCCGCTCGCCGCTGACGTTTCGAAGCCGTGCATGGAGGAAAAAAAAGCTTTTTCTCCTCCATGAAGCCGTGTCTCGCTCTGGATTCGATGGATCCGCAGCTCGACGCTGACGATTGGCGGCGGCCTCTCGTTCTCGACGCTCGCGATCGGCCGCTCGACGCTGACGCTTCGCCGCTGCCTTAGCGCGCGCAGTGGAGGGAGAGGAGGTAGCACCTGCTGCTGCAACGCCTCTTTCAGCGCCGGAGCACGCGAATGCGCGCCCGCACCTGTTGTTGAGAGCGGACAACGCCGAGGGACGACGGGTGACAGTGCGAGTTAAAGAAATGCTCTGCATTTAAAAACCAAAAGCGTCGGCGCTCTTGATACTTAGCAAAGCCAACCTGGAAGGCCTGGGTGCGAAGATCCGCACAACGAAACAGGCCTCTTTAATGGGGTTTTTCTCCGCAAAGACACACAAGTTGGATGTGCCTTTCCGCACCATAATCCCAGAGGTCAAGACGGTAAGCAATCACGCAATCAAGCAATCCTTTGTTAACAAGGTTGCATCGTCGCGGTACGTATAGAAAGACCGTTCCAACAAGGGCGCCGCAATCTTGCGTGCGCAGCGCCCTCTGGTAGCTGGCCGATTTGCTGGCTTGGACGTTTGCTTCGCGGCGCATGGCCGCCAGCGGCGGCGCGGTGAATTTTTCGTTGTAGCTCGTTGTACGTTCTTTTCCGTAGTATACTTTGAAAGGAAAAGTTGGTGCATAGGACCAGTTTAAGCGATCTGGCTTAAATTGGCGGCTTTTTGGGCCGCGGTGGAGCTGAAATTGACCTCCAGGTAGCGTGGTCCACGGTGGGCAAACGATGCTTGCAATACTTCGCCACATTTTTTGTTTGCGTGTGTGTGTCCGGGATCACGTATAGCGGGTATTTTGATCGCTTTACGGCAAAAACTTATGTTTTTTATAACAATCTAATCGTGATACGCTCGGCGCCCATGGGCAACAAGCAGAAGCGCGTGTCAGTGTAACAGAATTCTGGCTTCATATGCCGGCAGGGTTTCATACAGGTAGTTTTGGGTGAACTTAGTAAGTATTTGGCATATTACATAGTTTGTAAGAAATCTTATCTATATATACACACATCACCCTCAGCCACAACTGCCTCCAGCTATATATAAACAAAACTTCCTCTCTCTGGAATTTCAAGCTGCTCTGCAGCACAATTTAGCGGTGCAACCAGTGTTCAACTTATATAAAATGAAACACAGATTTTGGAGAGCGTCATATAAGGACTTATTAGGCGTCCGCCGTTGGGCAACCAGACAAGCATTCGCTTTTGTGTTGCTTAGTTTGATGTTGCCGACAAAGAGACATTACATTTGGGTAATAGACTAAACTTTTGGCTGACCCGCCACGGTGGCTCAGTGGCTAAGGCGTTGCGCTGCTGAGCACGAGGTCGCGGGTTCGATTCCCGGCCACGGCGGCCGCTTTTCTGATGGAGGCTAAAAGCAAAAACGCCCGTGTGTGCGAGATTTCGGCGCACGTGAAAGATCCCCAGGTGGTCAAAATTAACCCGGAGCCCGGCGCGCCTCATCGCCTGCGTTGCGTCGGTGCGTCGGTGCGTTAAACCCTACAATCAATCAATCAATGAACTTTTGGCTGGAGTGAGTGAGTGAGTGAACAACGCTATTTTGTCCGAGTCTGGGATGGGGGAAGACGGGTGGTGGAATCCCCTTCAGTGGCCCCCTTCCCCTCGGATTGGCTGGGGAAAGGGACAACCTAGGGAGGTAGTAGTCACTGTGAAAATCCCCAAGGCGAGCCCACGTAATACTTGAAGCTGGGTATGCCACAATGTGACCGCAGCAACGGTGGAGATGGAACTAATATCATCTGCGGCACAGACAAGTTCAGCGGTGAACTTTAGTTTGGAAAGAAGGTAGAATTTTCTGCCACTACTCCAAAGTAGGTGTACAGATAGAGCTCAGCAGAACAAAATCGCCAAAAACTTTGCATGTTTTGAAGTGCGGAACTCCCAAGCTGCAAGTCTGGCTCATTTATTAGCAACATTGCATTAAAATAATGCATAAATTAGTGGTAAACCCGCCCGCGCGATGCCTACAAAGCGTAGTCAAGGCAAAGGAGCAGCCCCGCCAGGCCTGCCGTGATCGGTGCGCACACTCCAGAGAGGGGGAAAGGCGGCCCGTGCGCCGCGACCGCTGTGTGTGGTAGTACGTTTCCCCCTTTCCCGATGGAACGGAAGTTCATTCCACAAGCTAGGTGCAGCACTGTGGAGGCTACATTGTTGTCAACAGCCCACCCCCTCAGGGCGCCTAACTCACCGCGAAGGAAGCGACAAAAGGCGCCGGGGCCTTGGGGTTCCACTTGCTCAGAGGGGAGAGGGGAACGTCCTTTCACGACCTTCTTCAAGGTGATAGGCGCCCTCAGTGGGCGCACTATTGACAACAATGTAGCCCCCACTGTAATCGACCCCGAGGTCCTCCGGCTGCCAAGCCGCCGAGAGAGAGCGGAGAGGGCACGTCTTGTGATAATGAGGGCTTTAATCGAACTGGGTCGCGTGGAGCGCGAGCGCTACCACCGCTCGGTCCATGGAGGAAAGAAAAGGTTAGGTGAGGCCCTGACGTCACATTTGTGAAGCCGAGTCCCGCCATTACTTGAGCCCACGGAGCCCAGCACTCTATCCCATCATCCTTTGCTATCTTCGGTTTGATTTGACTAACATGGCGTCGCCCTGCCCTCCCGCTTCGAAGCGAAAACAGCTTCGTCGCTAATTCCTCGGTGCGATGTCATGTTCTAAGCTGTTGATTTCGCCTTAAATTTGCCCATTCTAACCCTCACCCAAAGTTTCAATCGAAAAACGGCCTTCGTTTTTGAGATAGAAGGACGATTTTTCAGCTCTTAAGCCTGGCAAAGTAGCGTTTGTCGTTGTCATAGCAACAGGGTCGCGGGATGGCGAACGCAGACGACGGGAGCATTTGGGGTGGTACAGCACTGCGGTCTTTGCGCGCTACGTCTCAGCAGCGATAAATTTCACTTCACTTCACAACGAAGAAACTCAAAATTAGCAAAGAACGAACTGTGGCTCTTGCCAACGCTGAGCGAAGGGGATTTTCCCGGCAGGTCACCGGCGGCGGCAGCGGCTCGCTCCTCCCAACTTTGGCTCCGGAGGGCACGTGCGGAGTTAGGTTGCCTTGTAGCGTGACCTGAATATCAGGGGCACAGGCATCACGATGGCGACGCTTTCTCGAGTGGTAGAAGAAGATCTCAGACTTCTGCGGTGAGCAGCTGAGCCCCCGTTCGTGGGAGTAAGTGGCGATGATATTGGTAGCTTGCTGAAGGCGCTCCTTAATGTGACCATCGCTGCCCCCAGCTGCACAGACGGTGATGTCATCCGCATAGACGCTGTGGTGCAGGCCTGGGATGCATTCTAAGAGGGGAGGGAGCTGGAGCATAGCCACGTTGAATAGAAAAGGGGAAATGACTGACCCCTGAGATGTGCCTTTACTGCCCAAGGATATGGAGTCTGATTCAAGGTCTTGGACCGAGAGGGTTGTTGTGTGACCAGTGAGAAAGTTGGTGATGTACTGGTACACTCTTAATCGGGTTCCATATAGGTTCCAGTTAAAAAGGGTGATCCACATATTTTATGTGGATCCGAACGAAAAAATAACTGGAACGAGGGATATAGGTGGATCTTATCTGGAACCATCAACTTGTTTTCTTTATGTTTGTGGTTTTTATCTGGAACCGAAAAAATGGGGTCATGCGATGTCGGCGGTTCCGGTTACTGTTCCACTTTTGTTCCAGTAAACGGTTGCGGAGAGTGCGTTTATATATTTTTTGCTCGTGTCTTGTTCCACATAACTCGTGCACGGCAGTGAAGTATGCAATCTTTCATGCATCAACTGGAACAATGCACCGCATATATATTTGGTGCTTCTTGACCGAGGTTGCACTTGCATGTTTAATATACACGCGCACACCGCATATTATAATGGACTTCGCCATCTATGAAACTGCCTTGCAGCAGTTAACTTTCATAATACGGCTAAGGTGTAGTTTTATTGATGACCTTTGACAGAAAACGAAATCGCAATTCTTTGCCAACGCTGTACAAAGCATTAAAAATGTCGAGAGAAGGCTATCTTAGACAAAAGAAGAAATTGCAGGAACCCATTTTCAGGTGTTCTGTGGAACATCAAACCGCTTTCGTGAACATGTTAGTTTTCTAATTTGAGGCGTGAAGTACAAAATTCCCAGTGACTTGAATTTGACAAGGACTAAACGTCTTCCTTTTCCTCATTTGCCATTCGGGCGAAGCCATAACTGCTATAGTGCTGAATATTTCGTGGTGCTTTGGTGAGCACCTTCATAACGAAATACTTATTTAGGCTATTACATGTTATGCATCTGGTTTACAAAGCTTTGCAGAATCGGCAGTTTTTGTTCAACGCTCAGTCATCATATCGCTGTGGTGTAGTACGCGCGTTCAATGGTACTTAGTCCACGTTACTTATGTTGTGATGGGGTGCATACATAATGTTAACCGACTGCGTCACATTTTACACCGCACACATCATGCAACGCATGCAGTTATATGCTTAGAAGTTCGTTTGTGTATTTCATCTCGTCCCGGCTATTAATTTCCACAAGCAAAAACGAAAGCCTCTGTGCAGGGAGGAGAACGACACAAAACTTGGAGAACGACGGCTACGACGCGGCATCTGCCTTACATTCTGTATATTAATACTGAAATAGTATTCTTATTACAAATTATGAATTGCAGTATCGGGAAAATCCGCAGTGTTAAGCTAATGATGTTACTTGTCATAGTAATTCAAGTTCACCGAAAGACCTGCCTTCATCTGCTGGTCTTCCGTCTATTTTCCTGCACTATTGGTGTTCAGGAAGAAAAACTCCCGGAAGAGGGGCAGATGTATTATTAATCGCTAATAAGCTATGTCACACTGGATTCACTATACGGAAGTAGTTTTCTATAACGTGGGTATCAAAGAGCGTCGCACTATATTTTATTAATATTCGCTTGTTGTCAAGAGAACGCAGTCAATAAAGCAGCGTCGTTTTGCTTGAGCTGTCATGAAAGTTTATGCTCACATATCGCACGCGCTCAGGGGCCGCGGCGAGAAACAACTTTAGCCCAACTAACGTGTTGAATTGGCTAATATCTGAGCTCTTTGTTCCAGCCTCAGAGCCGCGTAGACGTCCGCTAAGAGGCCTACTCCCATTTTCCGAAGCAAATAAAAGCGATCAAGGGTGCCGAGTTTGTGATCTCTTCCGCGGACTGGTCACTGGCCACGGCGTGCATCGCCCAAGCCACGGAGGAAGAAAAAGTTGGCCGAAACCATTACGAAATGACCGCCACTTCAGTGCGGCATGCCGTGCGCATGCGTTGGCAGCCGCAAGGCCACGCCGTTTGCGTTGATGCATGGTATAGTGGGACAGCAACGGGTACAACGACGATGAGTAAAAAACAGGACTGCGTCAACCATTTAAACGAGAGCAGCGCCCCTATCTCTCAAGGTTTACTGCGCTAGTTTTACGTTCTTCTGCATGCAGCGCCACAAGTGGCGTTCTACAGCGGTTTTCTCGATTGCTGGCATGGAGGAAAGAAAAGGTTAGGAGAGGCCCTGACGTCACATTTGTGAAGCCGAGTGCCGCCATGACTTGAGCCCACGGAGCCCAGCACTCTATCCCATCATCCTTTGCTGTCTCCGGTTTGATTTGACTCACATGGCGTCGCCCTGCCCTCCCGCTTCGAAGCGAAAACAGCTTCGTCGCTAATTCCTCGGTGCGATATCATGCTGTAAGCTGTTGATTTCGCCTTCAATTTGCCCAATTGCCCATAGCGGGCGCGACCAAGTAAAGCGCGAAATTTCTGAGGCTTTCTATATTCAAAAGGAGGCAGTTAACTGTATCAGTAAGCCTTCCATCGCTCTGACGGCAAAAGAGCTGAATTTTTTGCAAGGCCGCATGCGCGGGATGTAGTTTGGTTGTGTGGGTCGTACGCATTTGAGATTGTGGACTGTTTTATCTCTTTTGGCTGTTTTTATCACTTGCAAGGTCTATCATCCTTGTCTGTTGGCATTTTCATATATTACGTGTTTCTTGTGTAAACTTTTCAGTTGAAGTCTAGCGAGTGTCCCGTCTGCTTCTTTCCTCGTCCCTGTCTGTTTTTTCGCTGGTAACATGCATCTAAGTCAACACCAACTAGCCCAACTTTCAGCCTTAACTAACCCTCACCCAAAGTTTCAATCGAAAAACGGCCTTCGTTTTTAAGATAGAAGGACGATTTTTCAGCTCTTAAGCCTGGCAAAGTAGCGATTGTCGTCGTCATAGCAACAGGTTCGCGGGATGGCGAACGCAGACGACAGGAGCATTGTTTGGGGTCGTACAGCACTGCGGTCTTTTCGCGCTACGTCTCAGCAGCGATAAATTTCACTTCACTTGACAACGAAGAAACACAAAGTGAGCAAAGAACGAAGTGTGGCTCTCGCCAACGCTGAGCGAAGGGGATTTTCCCAGCAGGTCGCCGGCGCCGGCAGCGGCTCGCTCCGCCGATCTCGACGCGACGTAAGCGCCGCTGCGGCCGGAGTAGTTAGGGCCGCCTCCGACGGCAGAGTTTTCAAACTGGCCTAATCTAAAAACATTTGTCGTAGCGACTGCGCTGGTTTGCAAGCGTAGCGAGGCAGCGACATACCAAGCGCTTTAAAAATTTGTCCGTTCTATTTGCCCAAATTTGGCCGCCGCAGTTGTAAACAAGTAAGCAACATTGTCCATGGGCTCAAGAAAAATGACGTCACTTCCTCCACACTTTTTGCAATGCATTGAGATGCTAGGGGCCTCTCGTGAGTATTCTTTCCTCCATGGCTCGGTCCGTGCTGGTGAAGATGACGATGATCAGCGTCGTCTGCTATGTACGAAGAGGAAGAAGTTCCTACATTCTCCCCCGCCGACAGATGACGTTACTTGGCTTCCAAGGGGTATAAGAGTTGAACGGGCCGATCGACTGTCTTTCCACAAGGCAAGTGTATGGAGCAGGAACGGACTTTGCCATCACGCCCGCGATGGAGTTCTTGAATCCTTGCAAGAGTGCACATCTGCCTTGGACGTTGCTTTTCGCTGACGAGAACCACGTTTCCTTCCTTCAATGAATCGACCCCCTTGACCTGGTTGACGGAAAAGTTTTTGAGCTCACTCAAATATTACTTAGACCAGCGGGTACAAAACGCTTTTAGGTCATCTTCTCTCTTCCGCGAAAGGATTCGCAGCTGGTCAGCCAATTTGTTGGGGTTCTCCACGACTTCGTACGGCGGCAACGCCGTAAACCTCCTCCCCACAAGAAACGTAACGTTGCAAGAAACTTCTCCCCACTCCTCCCCACTGTTCACTTGTGCCGTCACAAGGGCTGTTCATCTAGAGCTCGTGGAAGACCTAACAACAGAAAACTTCATCTGCGCCTTGCGGAGGTTCTTGTCCCGACGGGGGATTTAGTAAAACCCTCTACAGCGACAACGCACGAACTTTTGTGCGGGCTTCGAAAGAGCTTCAAAGGTTATGGAAAGCTATCAGACACCCCGATGTCCTTACATTTTTTACGACGTTTAGAATACAGTGGAAATTTACCTGCCCAAGTTCTCCTTAGTGGGGTGGTTTCTACGAGAGACTGATCCGATCTATCAAGTTGTGCTTAAAGAAAATGTTGGGCAGGCGCCCAGCATGTTACACGGAGTTGGAGACACTTTTAATGGAAGTGGAGGCTGTATTGAACTCTCGGCCCCTGACCTACATATTTAACGACGTAAACGAATTGTGCCCAATATCTCCGTCAAGCTTTCTTGTGGGGAAGAGGTTTACGGCGTTGCCACGATCTGCGGTTCCCGTCAAATTTGAGGAGCTCTAGCTGCGGAAGCTTGCATTTGTCACTCGGTGATGGGTGGACGGTCGTCGGGCGTGATGTTGAGGACCGGCATTCTGGCAGCTTGAGACGAAGATTCGTGGTCGTGCTGACAACCTTGTCGCGGCATTGTCCAGCATCTAACGTCTCGCTGTCCACTAGATCATCTGCCGTCTCATCAAAGATCGCCTCGTCCAACTTCTCTATCTGGCCATAAAATGCGCCGATTCGCTCGAGTAGCACACTCACCGCTCCTGCCGTCGCCTCTCTATTTCCCCTTAGGTGGTCTTTCGCTTCCGCTAGAAGGCCATCCAGTTGCGCCCGTAGGCTGCGGCGTCGTCGAAGCTGTCGTTCCATTCGGTCGCACGCAGCTGGGAACTCGCCAAGATCGCAGCCGCCGCGTCTTTTTCTGGGCTTTCGCGGCTCCGTGCGTCGATGGGCTTGGCGTTGTCTAGAAGTCCCGGGTTTCGGCACCATGTAATGGACCTCGAGTTCCTCCGGCTGCCAGGCCGCCGAGAGAGAGCGGACTCAGCGGAGAGCGCACGTCTGGTGATAATGAGGGCTTTAATCGAACTGGGTCGCGTGGAGCGCGAGCGCGTGCCACCGCTCGGTCCATGCTGGTGAAGATGACGATGATCAGCGTCGTCTGTTATGTAGGAAGAGGAAGAAGTTCCTACATCCACAGTGCTGCACCTAGCTTGTGGTATGAACTCTGGTGGGGCGGACGGGGGAAGACTGGGAGGGAGAAACAAGGGAGAACCACCTTTACTTTGTGGACCATACAAATCTCCCCCACGTGAGCAGCAGAATGGCTGATTCCAGGCAGACAGTACAAATGATCTGTTCATTCATGGTGAATCGCGGTTATTCCACGACGAACAGCACCGCTGAGATAGGCATGTCGTCCATAGGGGGAAACGACAACTTCCAGTGGATTGGCGCATTTTTCTTTCATATTCACTCGTTCTTCCGAAGAATCGCCCTTCAGCGAGCTACCCTAACAGAAAAGAAATACGGCGGTGCCGCGGCGCGCCGCAATTTTTGCCCGGCGGCGGCGGCGGCGTGCGCATTCCGCCAACTTCGGCGGCGGCGCAGATGGCGTGATAAAAACAAGTGGCGGCGCGCGCGGCGGCGCACAGGTCTATATAATCCGCCTTCGGGGCCTTATTCTCGAACAAGCATATCAGGCCAGAAGGAGCGGCACTCTGATTAGCCGGTTAAAATGACGTCATATAGCAGAAAACAGGATGTGACGTTGCATGAGATTTTTTTTTTTAAAGTTCAGACCCATTATGGCGGTGTAGTCTGGGTGCACGTTCAGGCAAACGAGTCGACCTTGTCTCGACAATTTTCATTGTACGGTGTTTTAGTCGGTGATGTCCTGCTGAAAATTGTGTCGGTTTCGACCCCGCTTGTTATGATTTGTAGCACGGGCACAGTTTGCTTTCGAGGACGTTTCTGGGCAGGCAGATGAAGATGTGTGACCGCAACGTTTGCGTGCCCGCGGAAGATTTTTCCCTGATGGTGTTGCTTTAGCGCGGCGTGGTTCTTAGGTTCAAGGTACTGCCCGCTACCTCGACCCTGCGAATGCGTGTTCGAAGCGCCGTTCTCTCAGGAAGAAGCTCCCGACGACGCTGAAGCGACCTTCGAACACTGAACGCAGAGGTAACAAAGGACGCGCAAGTATGTGCACAGTAGAATACTATTAACAGCTCGCAACTTTTTTTTTACTGCGCCTGGAAGGAGCAGAAAATCACAGAAATTGTGCCAGTGTTTTTCGTGCACAGCCGCACAATATTATAGGGTACGTGAATGCAGGCAGAAAAAAAAACAATGAATGCATGTTCTGCTTTGTGTAAAGCAAGCCTTTAAAGCAAGCAATATCGTGACAGGTTTTTTTATTAGTTTTGTGTCTACATGCCTATCACCGAAAATATTTGGCCCTGGGAATCAGGATACCGCTATAGATCTGTGCGTATTATAATAAAAACGTTGTTGGGAGTCGGTCCTTGATATTGTTTCTTTCCTGCATGGACTGCACAAATTCCTGGGAAATTGGCCATGTTTTTTGCGTAAGCAGAACATAAGCAATCAGTGACGTAATCGTCCTATACATGGCGCCGCTTAAGTTAGGTGGCGCCATGGTCAAATTTCTATAGAGGGGAAACATACAAAAATGCATGGGTTTCTATGAGGCACTAGTCGGTCAAACAAGATTCCTTTAATGTACGGGGAAGTTATGCGCAGTGGGGCAGTGTAAATCTACTAAATACACATCAGACATTAGCCTGCATTGCTTTCCGTAGCCGGAAACCCAACGCAAGCTCTGGATATCAAAGCTGAAATTTTGAAAGAAGGTGGACTCGGTCTGTAGTACAACACTTCAGCACAGAGTGTTTCTGGCACATCTCAGACGGAAATGTTAATAACAGTGCAGAAATCGCCACAGACGCGAAAAGCCAACCCAAAAGGCTTTACAATCGTTCGCGGCGGTGAAGAGACTGTGACTTTTTTAAAAGAACAGCTGTTCTGTAGGACACTTTACCCGTGGTGAACCCGACAAGCCGCTGAAAGTTGCAAGTTTTTTTAGAATACCGGGCGCAAAAGAAGTTTGGCTCTAGGTCACTTTTGATGAACGCTGTATGTGCGTAGTAAGTTCAATACCTAGGAATTGAGTCGCAAGTCAGTGCGGCAATTTATAAGGCCCCGCTTGCCATTCCAACCGAAGTTTTAATTCTGCTTTGTGACCGATGACACTTTGTTTGCAGCGTATAAAAAATAATGTACCTCTTTCTCCATTTCGCCCCCTTCTTGCATGATGTAGCAGAATGTGTATGAACTCCACGTAGTTCTTCGTAAAACTTCAGTAGGTTTGGTCCCTTTTACAGAAACTGTGAATGACCGCAGTTAAAGGCAAAGCTGATGCATAACTTAGTTGCCTATTTGCTGGTTGTAGTACACTACAGTAATGAGCAAAAGATTTTCATGCATTATACTTGGTCGTTATGCTTCAAGGCACCTATAAAGTCAAGGAGCTTGTATAAAGCCGTTGTGAGTGCATCTGTCAGCACTTCACTTCCACAAAAATGGTACGTTCCAATCAGTTATTCCACCGATGCATGGCTCTAAGCATTACTATTCTTTTATTGTGGTAATATTTGGCACGGAAAACACAGCAAGTATTTCACACCCTGCAAGTTCTTCAACCGAGAAAATAGAGCAAAGGCAAACATCTGTATCCAGCAGGTAAGAAATTCTGTACATAATGGCTGTGGTGATTGTCATCATGAAGGCAGAATGGGACATGAAACTGAGAGCAATAAGTTACACTTTGTTGCAACTTCAGTTTCGAACATCGCTGCTTCGTATTTATGGGACAAAAAAATTCTTGTAAACTCTGTACTTAAAAGCACCTTAATTGTATTTTCAGAGAGAGGGATGTTCAAAGCATGTTACGTTTGTACATTCCATTGGCATTACATTTCACCCACCACCAAAAAAGAAAAGCACTCCACAGATGCACTAAAAAAACAATGTTTGGTCACCCAAACAATAACCCCACTGCACTAGCTCAACCGCAACGAAGAGGCGGACGCCGCGGCCCGAGTCCTCGCCACGTGCCGGACCGCGCCCCCCCCGCCTCGACCGAACCCCGGAAGACTCCGGGGAGGAAGCAGACGACGACCACGACGAAGACGCAGGGGAGCCCCTCGTCGCCTACGGCGAAGTGCTCCTGTGGTACAGACGCGAAAGAGGGACATTTCCGCCTCCACACCCCGGCCTGTCCCGGGAGGAGGCGGTGCTCCTGCGACAGTTACAGACCGAGACCGTGCTCACGCCGGCGCTGGCGCGCCACGTGTGCCCGGAACTCTACGAGCGGACCGGGTGCTGTGTGCGTGCGCGAGTGCCGGCGGACCTGGCCCACATCATGTGGGGCTGCGACGAACAGTGCGCGCGCGACGGAGGCGACCGCCTCCCGCCGGACATTCGCGAGTTGATCGGCTCCCCGGAGCACGGCAACCAGCTCAGGGCCGTCCAGCGGCTCGAGGCAGCTCTGGCGCTGCAACGGCGAAAGGAAAGCCAGCGCCCCTCGCCTCCCGGCCCCCGCGGGGGTCGAGTGGACGGCGACGGCGCGGGAGATCCGAGTAAAGCCCGTTTTCTTTTGAGTCCGACAAGTCGGATCCAACATGTCGGGTCCGACTTGTCGGTCCGACACGCGAGTCTGTGTCGGGCGGCCATTTTCTTTTGCATTCGGGAGCCGGACGCCGCCAGCAGTGTCGGGCCAAACACGTCACTTGAATAGAATATTGTGATTGGTTCGTCCGACCTTATAGTACTTTTTGTTTACGCTCAAACAGCTATTGTGGTAATTTGAGAAAATTTGAGTTTATTTCCCTCAGCATGGCGCATATGTTGATCTCGCTAGACTTAATCAGCCAGCAGCCGTAACGTTTATGTAGACGCAAGCGCAATGGAGAGCTTCCTATAAACCGTGCATGCCCGGCGATGCTGCAGCTTGGCTCGGGTTATGAAGCGGCGACGGCGCAAAATATATTCTTCCCGTTTTTCCGAATATCATGCAGCAAGACTGTTCTTTGAAGCATAACCGCTCTCCCAGCGATGTAACATTCGTCCACGTACGTAGCAGCGCTCTATGATTACGCAGAAACAAGCTCTCGATAGTTCAGCGCATGCATCGCATTCTGATACGGTGCGCACGGGCTGTCTATTTGCGTCGTTGCGGCAAATGTTAGCGCTTCTTTCGTCAACTGCAATGAGTGCTGGTATTTTAAATTCTGTGACGCAGGGTACAAAATTTTGGTATGGGAATATCGGCAGCATAGTTGTTACCTTAACATCATGTCCGCATCTCTTAAACACATATTTACGTACTCAGTTTGCGATTACTCGCCTGTGGAACTACGGCAGCCAGCGATCGCATTTAGTCACTCGCAAAAACCGGAATAGTTCCACCGACCGGCGCCGCGGTGTTTTCTTTTCTTAGTTTTTTTTTAATGGCGATGCCGGCTTTGATCTTTGTGTTCTACAACGAGATTACCTTTTCTGGACAACTGTACGAAGGCTCCCATCCAGGTCAACAGTTTTACTTAGTAAATAACTTCCACAGAAAACACAGCTAGGCACATTTAACGCTTTGCTGCATGTTTCAAGTACATTTGTTTACAGTTAATTATGCTGATTCCGACACTACAGATTTTGTTTGCAAATTAGCACAGGGTTAGAACCTGGTCCGGGGTTTGTAAAAACAGGCGTCCATACACGTCTGCATATGCTGGCCATATACCAGAATGCATGAGCGATTCATACAGCAGAATGGAAGTTTTTTTTTTTTTATCCCTCACTGGAGCAGGCCAGTCCCACCACCTGCACTTACTGGGGGGTAACAGCCGTCTGGCCAAATTAATTTCAAAAAATTAATTCACATACTGCCTCCCACCCTCCCCGCTCCTTTCTTGCAGCCTGGGTTACTGCTTGTTCATCGGATTGGAGTGACTAGCTGACATTTTCCTCCTACTTCTAATGGTCCCCATGGTAGTGCCCTTGGTCTTTCCTTTAAATTTTCTGTAATGAATTATTTCCATTGTAAATGAGCCTAGACAGATTTCGCTATATATTGGCAATTTCACTATTTCTTATAATATCCCCTCCTGGAGTCATGTGTGGGCTACGGGGTTAAAACCGGATGACTGCAGTCTCCCTTCATATCGTCAACAAAAAGAATCCACTCACACTTTTTTACCCTTTTTCAGGAAAACTTGCCCGAAGCTCAGAAATGTACTCGTCTAGCTATTGTATAAACTAGCAACTTGAGCTGAAGTCATATAAAAAACAATCTTTCCTCATCTTGTCGTGAAGTCGGTTTAATAAAGCATAAACTCACCAATACTCCAGCAAAAGTTAGATTATTTTTGTACCCTACTTTAATTTGATAGAAACTTCAGTACGCCTGCACAGTCTCAGACCCCTATAGAGGAAATAATATCGAATTGGTTGAAAAGGCTCTAAGAAAGGCTGTTGACTTTATTTATTCTAAATATAATCGCACAAATTCTCTTTGTGAGATCATGTAAGCTTATGGGATTCGAACATTAGTCAAGGAGAAAGTTTTTGCATCTTACGTTTCTTCACTGTTCAGAATTCTAACTATGGTCGCACGGATTCTCTTAATGAGCTCATGCAAACTGGTGCGATTGAAGCACTAGGGAAAAAAGAAGTCTCAATGCCTTAAATTTTTTGTTGTTGTTTTGCTACAAACTTGGCCTAGATACAAGACCACGACATACGTCAAAATAATATTCATCATTACCATTTTCATTCTTTCACCCGTTATACACACCGGTCGAAATTTTTTTTTCCCACATGTATTATCGACTGGAAAAATACACCTGAACATATGTCTTGATTAATTTGAATAAATAGAAGCAAATGTTTAGTTTATTTTAACCTTTTGTTCTTTCTCATTGCTGCCACGTGTAGTATCCTGAACTGCTGGTATCTCTGATCTTGTTCACACCTTTATGCCCCTCCTTCTTGGGCCTCTGGTTCGCAGTATGCACTTCAATAAAAATTTAAAAAATTAGTGACAAGGGCAGCTCGAGGTGCTGGAGAAAAATTGGCCCCACACTAATTGCAGAAGACTCACGGCAGAACACGACGTGTATACCCCACACAAAATAAAACTCGCCGATCAAATTTTATTTCAAAACAAGACAGCTATGCACAAAAACAGATAGGCCCCAGAGATTTATAGATACATGAATTAATAAGCCTTAGTTATAAACAAAGCTGGCTACGTTTTGTTAAGAGCAGTGATGCCTCAATGAGTTACCAAGATCTAGTTCATTTCCGTAATTTCCACTTATAACGCGGTCTTCTGTTTTGAAATGAAGCCTTTTTCGGCCAAAGTTAGGCAAGTAAAGGCACAGCAAAAAGAGTTCCTTTGTTTAATGCTACCAAATGTACTAAGTATTACAGACTTGAAACACACAAGGTTAAGTGAACAACACTACATACAACAATAAGTTAAGTTTATGCAGACTTGGAAAAAAAAGATCAGCACTAGATGACGCTAAACTGCAGCACGGTTTATTGACATTTCATCGATAGGCACACAACTCGTAATGATCAAGTAGTCCCATGCATGTTGAACCCTTTCATTTTGCACCATTCATATTTTTCTTCTCCTGGGTTCCTTAAATATAAATTGATACTTGAGCATCATCACATACACTATGTTCTTGCAATCAGTAAAAAATCTATGCACTCAACACCAATACAATGGCTTAGAGAGAGAGAGAATAACTTTAATGGAGACCAGCGATGTTAGCCGAGCCGTCGGGCTGGCTTGCTACACTAAATGAGACAAGAAAAACAAAAAGAAAAACAAACGTGAAGACGAAAAGATGTCATTTGATGCGGCCAAAATTTTCAATCACAAAACTCCAAAAGAGCTTTGATTGCACGTGCAGCCTGACTGGGACCCAACCATAAAGGCAAAAAGCAAAAATGCTCATGTCGAGATTTTGGCATATTTTAAAAATCTTCAGGAGGTCAAAATTAATCCAGAGTACTTTAATACGGCGCGCCTCATAGTCCAATTGTAGCTTTGGTGCATTAAACCCCATAATCAATCAAATCAATGTAACCAGTTGAGAGGTAGAAAACACAGTTCATTTGCAGCGCCTTGCTTTATCTTTTTGCAAAAACACGTGCCCGCTGCCAATAAAGCTGCAAGTTACTATAATGGCAATACCATCAAAGTACTCCTCATAAAATCAAACGCTCTTACAATCACAGCTAAAACAGTCAGCTTCCGACCGTTATAGCGCCCTTTTCCACTTCTCCCTACGCTTGGCGCCAGACAGAAGACAAAAGTGCTACACCCGTTCATTTGTGCTTCTGCACCTGGAATGGCAGGTCGACACACAGCCCAATCTAGGCATTCTCGAGCTCAGGACACCTGTCGGTTACTTTATGCACAAAGCGCAAGCACATGAGTTAGTGCAACAGGGATGGTGTAGTGGAAGAACCACGCAAGGCAGACCGAGGCCATTGCTGCATGAAATGGGGCTGAAAGCTGTAATTGTGCGGGAGCCTTACAGATGATGATAGTGATGTTAGATAAATGATTTGGGAAATGAATACTGAAGACATTAGCTCCACAAATGGCGTTGCTTGCTGCGTCAGATAGGGTGAACACAGTAAATGAAAAAAAAATGTGGAAAGAGTACGTAGAAACAATGAATAAGAGGGAGAATGAAATAAATCAGGAACATTTGAAAAAATGGCAGTAGTTGGATAACAGATCTCAGGATCTTAAGTTATAGAACGTCGACCAATCTAGAGCCTTTGTCCTAGCGCAGTGTCAGCATGACTGCTACAGTTCACAAAAGTGATTCAGTTCTGAAAAGTTTTTTCGTAGCAATCGCACAAGAGTTCTTTTCGCTGTTTCGTGTTGGGTTGCATGCTGCGTGCAGTAGCACAAGAGATGACACATGTTCTCTTTCATAGAGTAAGGGCGTTCTGCATTATGCAGCCCGTCCAGCCTCTGCATAAGCGTTTTGGAAGAGGGTGTTCACTTTGTGGAGTGATTTTTTTAGTTTATTTTCTGATCTTCTGCTGTTGAATGAAGCTAGACCCTCAGGCAAGTGGACAAAAGGCTGAAAGTTGGTACACATAAAAACTGAGTGGAAGAAAAATGAGAAGTGAGCAAATGGTGTGCTAAAGCCAAGAAAACCTCGATGTCATTAGCAATGGTCTTGACCGCCACCGCCTTTGACACTTCTGAAACCTCTACCAGTTGGTATACAGTTGTTCATTTATTTTTAAGTGTGATAGTATGACCGCGTGTTAAGCTTTTTTGCGCAACTTCAGCGCCATGCAAAAAGTCAACGAAAGAGGGCATGCCATGCAGTGAAGCTAGAAAATTTGAATGCCATGCGGCAAAGCCAACTTTTACTGCTCAATTATTCCCAAATTTTCAATACTCGAAAACATTCAGCACTTTGAATGATAAAAGTGCACTGCAAATCGAATAGCAAACAGCATTCGCAAAGTGTTTGAAATTTCAGAAATTTCCACGCCTCTATTGTATTTTTCTGTGTTTGGCGGGACCATCAAATAAATGGATGGACATTAGAAGAAGGAGCTTCCTTGGAAGCCAATGTCACTATACCACTTGATAAGGCACTTTCTAAACTTCCCAGAATTGTGTCAGGACTACCGACGCTGTGATCAGAAACTACAACCAGCTAGGGATAGCAAAACTTACGGAAAGTACGAGTGAAGCTGATGCCGTTTACTACATGCTGCACTAGGCTGTTGCACGCTACTCTCCCAAGCTTCAGATGGTTTTTGACGTTTCATCGCACAGTAACTCACCGAAATATTTCAACAACTTTGAAAGTGGACTGAACCTGACCTCCGATTTAATCAGTCTATCGGTGTATGCAATGGGCTTTCGAATGCGGGGTGGTGCTATTTGCTTAGCTGCACCGATGCCATCTGCACGGTTGCATTTTGCCGCATGGGCCGCGGCGTTCCTGATGTGAAATGTGGTTCGCAGTGTGGTGTTGGCAAGAACGTTCATGTGGACAGCGTTTTTTTTTTCGAGCGATTTGTGGATTTGCGAATGCCTTGTTACAAGTAGTAGTCAGCATTGTTTTTGCGTCGAAATTCCAGACTGTGCTGTGCACGCTTGCTACAACCGAAGATCCGAAGCAGGCCGCATGGCAAAAGCAAGCATGTCGCTCTTTTTTTTTTGGCTGCTTCGGAGCCAAGGATAGAGCAACGCTTGACGACAGTCCGCCTTCATGCTACGAATTTACAATGAAGTTATCGATAATGGGACTAATCAGTACTGAATCTGTTGCACCTGTTTCGTTCCAAGTGGAAACGACGGGCCTTGAAGCTTTCACCTTACACTTTGTCACATGCTTGAAACATTGCGCAGTGCTCTCTGCACCGCTGTCCGCACCTGTCTAACCGTTGGACAGGCGCTGATAACGTAGTCCACTTTGCACTATCTCCGTGTGATCCCCATGCATTGATTTTCTTATTTTTGGGTTGCTTCAAAGGACCGTGTCTCGAGTTAGGAAAATTTTCACCCAAAGCTGCAACAATATATTTGATATGGTGGCGGCGTGCGGGACGAGGCACTGGCTTTACCGAGCCACCCAGGCATGCTGCGCGCTTCTTGGGGAGTGCGAGATACGGTGAGGTGCTCTGGCAACAGTGTTCTGGTGTGTTGAACGTATGACTGACGTCTACCTAAGCTCCCAATGATGGTGAGCAATTACGCAGAGGTTCTGGGTGGAAGCAATCGCGACATATGTATATAAAATTAGGTGCAGCCACGTCGACAAAGATTCGACCGATAGTTTTCAAGTGCTTTTTTTTTACTTGAGCATGTGCAAGGTATGAGGTGAAAGCTTTGACGGCCGTCGTCTCCACCTCAAATAAAATGGGCACGCCTGATTCGGTACTGATTAAACCCATCATCGATAGCTTCTTTGCGAATTCGTTGCCTGAAGTCAGATCGTCTTCAAGCACTGCTCTAGCTACTGCTTCAAAACAAAAAAAAAAAGCGAAACGCTTGCTTTTGTTCTGCGGCCTGCTTTCGGATCTGCGGTTGCAGAAGTGTGCACAGCACAGTCCGAAATTTCGAAAAAAAACAATGCTGACTACTCCTTGTGACAAGGCATTCGCAAACCCACGCGAACGTTCTTACCAACACCACGCCGCAAACCACGTTTTGCATCGGGAAACATGCTGCCTGCACGGCAGAATGCAACTGTGGATATGGTGTCGGGGCTGTCGTGTAGGTAGCATTGCTGCACGGCCAAAAGCCCAGTGCATACACCCTATTGCTGAACTCCCGAAGACACCAAGTGGCGAAAGGGTTGGATATCAAACAAACATTATTAAAGGTTGGCATAAAACCGGTGGACAAAGGTGCATTGCGTTTCCTGTGGTTTCAAGCAATACCAAAACCGGGTGTACCACTTTCACCAGTTTTGACTTGCTGTATGACCCGCATCCCTTTCAGAGTGATGGCTAACCCATTTCTACTTCCCGAAATGCTTCAACACCACTTAAACAAAGAGCAGTACCCTCAAACTGTGAGACATACACGGATGACGTGCTCACAGGAGCTGGAAGCGAGAAAGCTGCCGTGAAGCTGTACAAAAATGCCACTGAAATGTTTGAAGCAGTAAAATGCTATTCCAGTGATTTCAACGTGACTCCCGGGCTACCATGCATCTCGGTTATTTGTCGGGTGTGCTGAAGGTTTTGCGACGTACGTGGGACCCGTGTGCCGACCACTTAACATTCTCTCTATGTATGGATTGTATTCATGGCATAGAACCATTCACAAATTGGCCCATGCTACAAACAACGGCGTGGATATGTGACCCACTAGGGCGCAACGTGAAAACTTGGAAGTGTTGGTAAGCATGTTGAACCCTAGCGTAAACGACATGACAAAGCAGCGCTTCGTGTGTCCTGTTGCTATCGTACTGCGTCTTGTCATTTGCGCTGAGGTTCAACATGAACCACTGGGAAGGGAGGGGGAGGGGGGGCTTTCTTTTTTCATTGTCCATGCCAAGGTCCTGTTCCACGAAGTGTGGCGTAAAAACATCGACTTCAACACGCTACCTACCAACAGCACGGCGGCCTGGAAGGTAGCTAGACGGACTCCCTATCTCCCTGAGGTTCAAGTACCCCGGTACTACAGGTCGCAAACAAATGGAGGGAGGACGGACTGCTTTCACATTTCTGCTGATACCCGTCCAATGCCATATGAGGCAGTTGCCTACCTCACCCTGGAGGGGAAAACGGTACAAGATCGACAACTCTGGTAAGCAAACAAAGGGTTGCACCAGGCAAGGAAATTACACTGGCGAGACTGGAACTGATGGCATGCCTGCTCGCTGGTCGATTGTGTGGCTATATTTTGGAAGCCCTCAAGCAACAGCCATCAAATATCTACCTACGGACAGATTCAACAACAGCACTCTATTGGATTCATGAAGATGTTGGCCGCTGGAAGCAGTTCACACGCAACTGAGTCACTAAAATTCAACGCCTCGCGAACAAGTGCGTATGTAGACATTATCCGGGAAGAGAAAATCTAGCTCGCGACATCCCAGCCATGCAGCTGGCCAAAAACGCACAGTAGCGGAGCAAAGCACTGTGGATTTGTCCCGCATGCATATTGGGAATGAGTGGTTCCGAAAGCGATATACGATGAAATCGAACTAGGGGAAAGGAAGAAAACAAGATCATTGCCAGCGGCAACATCGCCACCTACTGAGTCGGGCGTGATCGATCTGGAACACTACGGCAAAATCTTAAAGCTAATCAGAGTCACAGCTCGGGTTTTTCAGTTCATCGCCAGAACCAAACAACAAAGCAGCAAATTGGGACCCCTCATATCCGACGAGCTTAATCAAGCTGAACGATACTGGATATGTTGGGAGCAAAAAGGGATTCTCAAAAGAAGTCACGTGTGCCGCCCACGGAACACGAATTACCCCCAACTCCGCTTTAAGAATGTTCACTGATGATTGACAGTGCTGGGATTTTAATAAAGAGTTCAGGGAAGACCACAACACTGCCAACTTTGGTGTGGCTTAAAGCAAACAACTATAACAAAAGCGTAAATGGGCATTTGAAAAGGTTTATGATAGAAACCATTTTGTGAACCCGGTGTGTAAACACTACTCACAGGAATATGTCATGACTGCATGATTACATTACAATAACCATGTGCTTCATTAGTAAAGGCACTTTTTCGGATAGTGGTGCATGGAAGCTTTACCTAGCGCATATATGCGGCATACGTAAACAAGCAACAGCTGCAAGTGAAATGACCACGAAAACTAGTCCCAAACGGAAGCAGCATCTCGCATGAAGCACACATCACGTAACCAGGCAGTGCTGAACGCGAAAAAAAAAGCACAGCCTGGACACACACTGCAGTTGCTGCACAAAGCACACTTGCCACCACATCACGCGGCCACTAGAATAGGCGAACTAGCGGAGCACTCACGACGCTGGTTTGGGAACGCTGCAGTCCACCAGCGGCACTAAAGCACTGGGAATACCCTCACATTTCAAAACGCACAAACACCGCCACACATCGCTACCAACTGCGCAGATATACAACGGGAAAGTTATGTAAAAGGTGCACCCCTCGGTTGCGATGTGTTTCTTGCAGTATCGGAGCTAGCGGCGCCGCAGCTTCACAGACACACATTCAACTCCGGGAGAACTGCGACGCACCACACACGGCTGATCGCGAGAGCCGAACTTCGACACATCAAACAGATAACAGCACGGCGTACACACTTGATATGAAAAACTTGCACTGTACACAAGCGCTGACCACCACTGCGCGTTGCTTTCACTCACAGTGACCATATTTTGAACGTTATCGATGATCCAAGCGCGGAGACAGACCTTGACAGCTTGGAGCGCGCGAGAGCGGGGCCACGATGAATTTGGACTTATCAATCGTCTCGCGCTAGCGATGAGCGCGACGAGCGTATCTCTACACACTTGATAGAGAACGAAAACACGGCGCACCACTCTGCAGACGCTGGTACTGGTGCCTTTTCTGCCTCGGCTCCACACAAAGCGCGACCATTTGAAGTAGACGAACGATAAACGCGTATCGCAGTACCGACTCAGGACCGGGGTGGTCTGTCGTGACTTCTGCAAGTCGTTGTCGTTTTTGATATCACAATCAAGTTGTGCGACGTACACCGTCCCCGCAGCTCGCCGCCGCCATGTTGCCGAAGGCCGATGGGCGGAGCCAACTCCAGCCGGACGGCTCCAGCCGGACAATTCGCTCGCCGAGCGAATTCGACCTCGGCGTCCAACTTGGCCCGACAGGGCCCCCCCGACAGAGCACGACAGGCCCAGCCGGACCATGTTGTGCTCTGTCGGACTCAAAAGAAAACGGGCTTAACCCGCGCGGCCGCCGGACACGACGCCTCGGGCTCCGCCCGCTACCTAGCGCAGGTAGTTGGATGAGGTGCGGCGAAGCCCTTCGTGGCCTGACCCGCACCTTTCTCGCAGGACTAATCAATAAAGGTCATTTCTCTCTCTCTCTCTCTCTCTCTCTCTCTCTCTCTCTCGGTCACTAAGTGTTGCACAACTACAAGCTACGAGAAAGAACTGTATGGAACCCATAAAAGAGGAGCTGTGGAGCACAGAAGTTTTTGTGCTAGCAGGAGCCAGTGCGACCATGAATTCTGTGGAGAGCTCTACAGCTAGAGTATTGTATTGGTGCCTGAAATGCAGTGCCACACAATTATTGTTTACTCGTCACTCTTGTCCACGCTCTTATGGCTATGAAATCGAACAGAAATGAAGGGAACCACGCCCAAAAAATTGTTTGTATTCAAGCGCATTCTTTGGATAGAAACAGAACTATGCAAAAGTGCTGGTTAGTAAATCCACTGGAGTTAAAAATTTACATGCAACGTAAAAAACAATGAAACAGAAAATTTCTGTTCTGAACAGAGAAACTTTTACTAGAAACTAAGTGGGCATGGAGGAGCGGCAGGCATGTGTTCGTCACTGACCAATCCGCTGCTTTTTGTTGTGCAGTCTTTCCTGGTTGGCGCATGGCTTCTACCACAACATGACGCATCGACTGTTCCAGTCCTGCAAGTTCAGCTGGTGCCTCTGGCGCCGACTATCGGCGAGCCATGCTTTCGTCACCAACCGGATCTGGAAACAACCTTCAAGCCCTTTCTCGAGAAGCAAGCGTCATCGACATGGTCAACACTAGCCACCGACTACTTAAAGGACGGGCATCGCATGCCAGCCTTTAGTGGGCACGGAGGAGCGGCAGGCATGTGTTCGTCCCTGACCAAGCCGCTGCTTTTTGTTGTGCCGTCTTTCCTGGTTGGCGCATGGCTTCTACCACAGCATGACGCATCGACTGTTCCAGTCCTGCAAGTTCAGCTGGTGCCTCTGGCGTCGATTATCGGCGAGCCATGCTTTCGTCACCAACCGGATCTGGAAACAACCTTCAAGCTCTTTCTCGACAAGCAAGCGTCATCGACATGGTCAACACTAGCCACCGACTACTTAAAGGACGGGCATCGCATGCCAGCCTTTAGTGGGCACGGGGGAGCGGCAGGCACGTGATCGTAACTGACCAAGCCGCTGCTTTTTGTTGTGCAGGTTAGTGAAATTCCGTCACTGTAGTGTAAACGTTCTAGTAACGTCGGCCTGCTGCTCTTTCCGTGCCCAAGTGTTCTTTGCGAGATATTTTGTGAATACGTTCTTGTATCAAAACAGTTGCTGCTTTGCGGCGACGTGGAGTTGAATCCGGGGCCTAATAAGGAAGTCCTAGCGGCTATCGCCGATCTTTCCGCCAAAATGAAGTCTCGTCACGCTGATGTTTTGCAGCAATTTGCTGACCTTAAAAAGAATCAAGAAATACTGAGGCAAACGGTTTCCGACTTATCAACTAGGATGGACGCTCTTGAGTCAGTTGTCGATACCCTTGACAGCGGGCCATGTACCGTTGACATAACGAGCATTGTCTCTGCCGCTGTCCAAAGCGAAAATGCGGAATTGAAGTCAAGGTTGGACGAGCTTGAAGACCGGTCCAGAAGGGACAACCTTATCTTTTACGGAATAGCTGACAATGAATAGGAGACATGGGATCAATCTGAAGCACACGTGTGTAACCTAGCCTCTCAGCTTGAAATGCAAAGTTCTGAAATTTCTGGTAGTATCTCGAGAGCACATAGGTTGGGTGCTTTTTCAGCCACAAAAATGCGACCCATCATCGTCAAGTTTTCTTCTTCCAAAATGAGGGACCGCATCCAATCACAAAAAGCCAAACTTAAAAGCTCAGGCGTATCAGTGGGGGAGGACTTTTGCCGAACCACTCGACAGTCGCGCAAGAAGCTAATTGAATTTGGCAATGCAAGCGGTCAGCGTTTCTCACTACGTAGCAACAAGCTTGTAATGAACAAGAAAACGTACGTATACTGCGCGGAGACCGATGAGGTTTGTGAAGTCACCCCAAGCCAAGAGACACGTGCATCGAGCGGTAGTGCGTCAGTGCATACTCCCCGCACCAGTCCACATTCATAGCTATCTTCAGCGCAGCCACATGTCGAGCACGTGTCCGTACTATTCACAAATACGCGAAGCATGATAAACAAGCGGGCGCAGTTATCTTCTGCAATTGATTCATTCTCAGCAGATATTATTGTTTGTACAGAGACTTGGCTGTCAGCTAAAATAAAGAACAGTGAGATATTTGAATGCGAAAAATCATACAACATTTATCGTTACGACCGTGACGTACGTTCCGGGGGAGGTGTATTGATTGGTGTCAGCAGTGCTCTGAAATCTTATGTGGTTAGTGTCTCTTCCGGATTAGAACTTATCTGTGTACGAATCTGTCTCCCAAGCCAAGATTTCATTCTCTGCGCATGTTACCGGTCGCCTACCGCCTCGCCATCGTTTTCTGTCGGCCTACTATCGATGTTTTAAACGATGTTATTATTAGATACCCGAATTAGCCCTTATTTCTTTTGGGAGACTTTAACCTACCAAACATAAAGTGGCAAAGAGATATTGTAACCCTTACTCAAAATTCGTCTGAGTGTGTTGACTTCATAAACGTATGTTCTGACTTCAATCTAACCCAACTCGTTCACAAACCCACACGCACTACCACTACTTGTTCCAACACCTTAGACTTGATCTTAACAAACGCGTCAGACTTGGTTACTTCCCTTAGTTACCTTCAAGGGATAACTGATCATTCAATGTTACACTTTAATCTAAAGGCACGTGTTTCTTCTAACAAAAGTGTTAAAACTATCCGGGATTACTCTAGAGCAGACATCAGGTCAATAACAGAAGAAATGGAGCGATTCATCGATGAATTCATGGCGAACTTTGAAGAACGGTCAATACAAGAAAACTGGTCTATTTTTTTAAAAATAAACTTTTATATTTAGTTGACCTTTCCGTTCCACATAGAAATGTCCGCACTAATCCCCGTTCGCCATGGTTCAATGCTGTACTTCGACGCCTACGCAACAAAAAGAAGCGATTGTTTCGCTCTTCCAAGAGAGTAGACAGACCCATCCGCTGGTCCCACTACCAAAACGCTAACGCCGAATACCTCCGTGAAGTTTCTAATGCAAAAAATGCTTACTTTAACGTTACTCTTCCCTCTTATCTACAAAACAATCCACGAAAATTTTGGTCTGTTGTGAATGGTAACAAAAACAAGGTAGTGCAATTAACACACTCTGGCGTACCTGTTCCAAATAATGATTGCTGCAAGCTTTTAAACAATGCATTTTGTTCCGGTTTTCTGCAAAGCTTTTCGTCTTCTGTTCCAACAGCCTCCAGCCATAATGTTTTCCCTACGGACTATATTGTAATAGATTGGGTAGGAGTGAGAAAACTGATCAGCAACTTGAATATGTCTTCTCCAGCGGGTCCTGATGCCATAAAGTCTAAAATATTGAAATGTACAGAGTTGTACTCATCACTAATTCTTTCCAAGATCTTTCATCAGTCTTTGCAGTGTTCATCCCTACCTGGCACTGGAAAAAGGGCAAGGTGGTTCCCGTTCATAACTCAGGTAACACTATTTCGCTGGAGAACTGCCGTCCGATTTCATTGACAACCATTCCATGTAAAATGTTAAAGCACATAGTATATTCACATTTAATTAGTTTTCTCGAAGAAAATTGCTTTTTCAACAACTGTCAGCACGGCTTCAGGAAGATGGTATCATGCGAAACCCAGCTTTTGTCCTTTATAACGACATGTTTGTTAACGCGGATCAAGGTTTCGATACTGACTGCATTTTTCTTGATTTTGCGAAAGCCTTTGACGCTGTATCTCACGACTTACTAATTCTGAAGCTTAGCAAACTCAACATTGACCCTAATGTTCTCTCTTGGATTAAAGACTTTCTTTCTAACCGAACCCAGTACGTAACCGCTAAATGACTGTTTATCCCCCTCCTGTGCTGTAACGTCTGGCGTACCTCAAGGGTCAGTGCTGGGGCCATTTCTCTTTCTTATTTACATTAACGATCTTCCCGACTGCATCACTTTTTCAACCATTAAACTCTTCGCTGATGATTGTGCATTGTATCTGAAAATTTCTACCCCAGCTGACATCTTGAAACTTCAAACCGATCTTAACAACCTATCCGATTGGTGCAATAAATGTCTCATGCGACTTAACGTGACGAAATGCAAATACATGCGAGTTTCGCGTCGTCATAATACTGCTAACACGTGCACGTACAGTCTTCATGGCGCTTTTTAAAGCAAAGCTTTTTACCTCTACCCCCCAAGGGTTCTTTCGCGACAGTTGGTGTCACCAGAAAACTCCAGCGAACAAATAAAAGAATTTACTTGCACCGCCGGGAATCGAACCTGGAACTAATAGACTTTCAAGGCGAGAGCCCGTTGTCTTACCGATTTAGCTACGAGCCCACGCGAAGACGGGTTAGACTGGTGGGGTACTCACCAAGCACATCTACGGGTTTACCCCCTGCGTTCTCGCTGAATGCCACGTGAAAGCGTCACGCGCCCACTCACGCCCGTCTAGCGGCCCTGCGCGCACCTTGCGCATGTGCTAAGAGTTATAAAAATTAAAGGAAGCTCACAGCAATGCATGGCATCTCACTTCTAGTATGCCAATGGGCTAACACCTGTGGCCTCCAGTCTTCACCTAAAAAATCACAGCTCCTTGTCGTCCGCCCTCACGCCAAAAAAAGAATACATTGAAATACTCCGTGATGGCCAGACCATCAGTCCAAGCCTTAGCATCAAGATCCTGGGCCTACATCTCGAGGATAACAGCAAGAGAGACTTCTCCTTGCAGCCTCAAGAACAGCATTAATCAAATCATACACATGATCAGGCGAGTTGCCACCTAGAAGCGAGGCCTAAAGGAATCCGGTACCTTTCGATTAATTGAAGCTGTTCTCCTCTCGAGAGTCACTTACGTCAACCCCCTGTCTTCTTCTCAACAAGGAAGACATAGAAATGCTTTAAATAATGATTAGCAAGGCGGTCGAGCAGGCCATTGTTCTTCTCATGAGTGCGTCCACACAGAGGCTGCTTAGCACGGGGCTCCAGAAGATGGTGGAAGAGCTGATAGAAGGCCATCTTTCTAACCAGAAGGTCCGACTCAGAACTGCGGTGGGTAACCGCATGCTTCACCAGATTGGCTGGGCAGCTCAGAATGTCACTCCGCTTGACGTACTCCCAGATTCTTGGCGACTAAAACTAAAGATGCTCCCTTTGCTTAGACATATCAACCACTAACATGACGAGGGTCACCGAAAAGCACGGGCTCAGGCGCTAAACACCACCCTCGGTGGGGATCATGCAGTTATCTACACAAACGCCTCCAAACATCGAGGGCAGCAATACGACATCATCGTGGCTACCTCCAGAACCAACCTCCTTGCGTGTACCTCGCTTAGGACCCAAGAAATGACGGCAGCAGAAGAGGCAGCCATCACCCTGGCTCTCACTCAACCAGGGGTTCGGAGGGTAGTCACCGATTCCCAGCAAGCCTACTGGAATTACCAGTCGGGTTGGGTGTCCTGACCTGCACTGCGCGTGCTAAAAAACCACTCCCCAAACGGTTCCATTCAGCTCATCTGGACACCCCCTCACGCTTCGATGGAGGGCAACAAATACGCCCACCCAACAAGCCTGCGCGTTTACCTCCCATGCTATGGAGCTGCACGAGGACAGTCACCATCTTGTCACGTTCAGCGAGATAACCCAGCATTATCGCCTTCTGAGACAGACCGTTCCTTCGCCTTAACCGGACCTTTCCAGAGAACAACAAAACTACCCTACGGCTCATACAATCCGGGTTCCTTCCCACAGCCTACGCGTCTTCACTTAATGCATCCGAATCGCTACGACGCTAAATGTAAATTTTGCTCAGAAGTAGGAACACTCCGCCCCATAATCGGGGTGTGCGACTTTAGCCATGAGCACCCTCCTTTCTTTCCGTCAACTACCCAACAAGAGCAATGGGAGGCCCTGTCCAGGCCCTGTCTACCTACCCAGCTTCAGCGGGTGGACAGAACACAGGCCACGCGGACTGCATATGGGCCCCCACAGAAGAAGGAATCATTCCCCAGGGCTGCACTCTGGGCCGTTAAGAAATCTGAACAGGAGAATTTCTCCCACCTTCTCCTCCTTCTCTGCCGCAAATCTCGTCGCCTCCGTCCGCGGCGCAGAGACGGAGAAGTCAGATCGTCTAACACCTGGTCGGTGCTTTAATTTTATAAAAAAAAAGTTTCTACTCTTGGGCTACACCAATAAAACTCAACCAAACACCATTCATGCATCATGCATTATTTTAACCTGACCAAGAATATCTCTTTGAAGTAATAAATGGTGCGGTTAAGTGTATTTCACTTTTCTCTGGTTTTACTATTTGTAGAGCGATGTCAGTGAATTTAAGTGACGTCGCATGGGTAATCGTTATGGGTGCCGTTTACAGCTTTGCTTTCCAACCACATTCACGGGGTGGATTGGCGCGATTTTTTTATTTCATGGCTTCCTTTTTCCGTTCAACTGATCCCTCTCAAAAAAGAGGGGGCACCGACGCAACCGCCAAGTTCTTTATGAAAAATGTGAACAACTTCCCACGCTTCCACGTGGTGCACAGTAATGACTCAGAAAAACCGCACGACTCGTCTCGCCTTTTGTCGTTGCAAAGACGTTAACAGCCACCATTGGGGAAGGCAACAACATCAAGAAGCTGGCAAACGGAGACCTCCTCCTCGAACTGCTCTACAGACATCAATGTAAGAAGCTGCCGCAACTAACGTCTTTTGGAGACATCCCTGTAACCGTCAGTGAACACAGGTCACTCAATACAGTCCGTGGAGTCATCTCAGATGACGACCTAAAGTGCTTGCCCGAGGAGGAACTTCTAGAAGGCTTAAAAGAACAGAACGTCGCAAATGTCTATAGGATAAAAATCAAACGAGAAAACAAAGAAATACAGACCAAGCACATCGTCCTGACCTTCTCATCAAGCATCCTCCCAGAATCTGTAGAGGTGGGGTACACAAAGATGAAACTCAGACCCTACATACCAAATCCACGCCGATGCTACAAGTGCCAACGCTACGGCCACGGCTCGCTGAGCTGCCGGGGCCAAGACACATGCGCAAAATTTGCCTCCAACGAACACCTTGCCGAGAACTGCAAATCTGAACAACAGCTCTGTGTGACCTGCAAGGGCAACCACGCAGCATACTCTCGTGCTTGCCCCGCATGGAAAAAAGAAATAGAAATAATTACACTCCAAGTGACAGAGAGAGAGAGAGAGAAACAACCTTTATTAGAGCCTGCTGTGAAGACGCGGCTAGTACGTCGCAATAGCTGAGCCCCTGCCAGGCCTGCTCACACAACCTCCGTGGAGGCGGCGCTTGCAGGCCGTTGGCGTTCGAGGCCAGCCATTGCCAGCTGGACAGCCTGGAGTTGGTCTTCGTAGTTTCCATTCTTCATGGCGTCCATGAATCTTGGCGGAATTGTAGTGTTTCTGGCTTCTTGCGGGTGATTTTCACAATCCCATAGGATATGGGCCATGGTGGCTCAGAAACTAACATTTCACGAGGCAAGGAGGCGACTCTCACCGGCACATACCCCATCCTACTCCGTTGGGGTGCAACAGGGCGCAGCATCACAGCGGTCTTCGGCGCCTGCTGAAGCCGCACAGAGTGAGGCTGAAGCAAGGCCCCCCGCACCCCCGGTGGAAGCAGCTAACGCTGCGCCATCACCTCCAAAGCGGGCTGCACGGACCCCTGGTTCGGCAGTCTCCAAGGCCTCACCCCACACGGTGAGGTCAAACACTTCAACACCCGTGCGTTGTGCACGAACCTCCAGCGTCTCTGAAGAGACGATGGACACAACTGAAGAAGGTTCTGCGCCCTCTACGTCGGATGGGTGGCGGAACTCCCTAGAAAACACAAAGAGACGCAAGCCCCGAATCACTGGACCCCAAACCTAGTTTTCAGTCCATCAAATAACCAACATGGCATTCCTTGTCCACTGGAATTGTAGAGGACATTTAAATAGTTTAAATGACATTAAAGACATTTTCACCACACACTCACCTGTCGCCATTTGTGTTCAGGAAACAAACTTAGGTCCTAAACACAAGAATATACTGAGAGGTTACCAGGTCTTCCGCTGCGACCGAGAGCAGGCGAGTAGGCTCTCGGGTGTAGTGGCAATAATTGTCCAAAATGGCGTAGCAGCTCGAGAAAACAAGCTTAAAACTAGGCTAGAAGCAGCGGCTGTCACCCTGCTTGCATTTAAAACAATCACAGTGTGCTGTGTGTACACTGAACCACACCTCACAGTAACACTGCAAGATTTTGAAGACTTGGTGAACCAACTACCGGAGCCGTTTTTAATAGTTGGCGATTTTAATGCGTACTCTTCCTTTTGGGGGAGGGAAAAAACTGGTGCAAGGGGTCAGATTTTAGAGGATTTTATTCTATCCAATAATTTCTGTCTTTTAAACACCGTCAAACCTACATACTGCTCTCCAAGCTCAGGAAAAATGAGCTGCATAGATTTGTCTTTTAGTTTGCCAAGTGTTTTTAGTAAGTTTAAGTGGGACATCATAGGCAATCCATATGGGAGCGATCATCTGCCCGTAATCATCAGCGTAATACCTTCACCAACCATTATCACAACGAAACCACGCCGGTGGAAACTTCAGTTTGCCAACTGGGAAATGTTTACTTCCCACGCAAATTTAGACGTTTTCTCGGACAGTCTTAGGACTGACGAACTGAATGAAGTATTTACATCCTGCATCGTTAATGCTGCACGCGTACCTATTCCACAGTCCACAGGAGTGGTGTGGCAAAACCGCAAGGTGTGGTGGACCCAGAGTGTAAACAGGCGAAAACGAAGCAAAACAAAGCATGGGGTGTATTTCGAAGGTGCCCAACGCAGGAAAACCTGATAAATTTTAAAAAGAAAAAAGCTAAAGTAAGGTATATCCGCCGCAATGCCGAGAAATCCTCGTGGCAAAATTATGTCTCTTCCATAAATAGCTGCTCCATCAAAAAAGGTATGGGAGCAGGTTCATAGGCTAAATGGGACCTACTCTCCCTACACACTCCCCCAGTTAACTGCACCAGGAGTACAAACAAGCATAACAGAGCAGGCAGATATACTGGGGGAACACTTCTCCAGAGTTTCAAGTTCTGCACATTACACTGAAGAATTCCTAAAGTACAAAAACACAGCAGAAAAACAAGGACTTCCAAATTATGGTGGAACAAACGTACCATACAACAGTTTAATTACACTTCAAGAACTAAAAAGAGCGCTGTTGGCCGGAAAGAAGACCACCCCCGGACCAGATGAAATACATTACGAAATGCTTGCACATCTATCGGGTCCATCGGTTGAAGCACTCTTGTTTTTTAACAAAATTTGAGAATTTGGAAGAATGCCAGAAGGTTGGAAAAAAGCATTCATTGTAGCACTCTTAAAACCTGGGAAGCCACCAACCTCTCCCAGTAGACCTATCGCCCTTACCAGCTGTCTGACCAAAACTTTCGAACATATCATAAATAGTGTAGTGAAGATTAGCAGCTATGCTCCGCAAAAGCATCGGAGGCGTCATTACCCACAATAGGTCATGTTGACCAGTACGAGCAGCGTCATCATCAGCAAACAGACTGTCGGAAATCCTCATCGCCATCGCCTAGAACGACGGGGTTCACTCGGACTGCTTCGCTCGGCTCGTGTCTGCTTCCCTGGTCCGCGATTCCTGACCTCTCGCCTTCAGAAAGATCTTCGGCAATAAATCACCTTTCAAGTGGTGGAGGTGCGGGGTCACGCCTTAATCCTGGAACTCCGGAGCCGGAAGTTACCCTCGGCCATGAACAACCAACCGAACCAGAGTGCTACGCCCTCATCGCCGACGGTGATGTGCTACGGTGCTATGCAGCGAGAACCTCCATTCTTCAACGGAACCGATAATAACGACGCCGAGGATTGGCTGTCCGTGTATGAACGCGTAAGCACTCATAACCGATGGGACGACGCCATGAAACTGAATGACGTCGGCTTCTCTCTGAAGGGCGCCGCCGAGTTATGGTATGGGAACAACAAGCGCGACTGCCGGACCTGGTCTGAGTTCAAGGTAAAGTTCCTTGCGGCCTTTGACCGTTCAGCGGTGCGCAAGCTTGAAGCGGAGCAGCGTCTGCGTGTTCGAGCACAGCAGGCTGGCGAGAACTTTATTAGTTATATTGAAGACGTCGTGGACCTATGTAAGCGCGTCGAACCATCTATGGCGGAAGCTGATAAAATCAAGCATATTTTAAAAGGCATAGATGACGACGCCTTCCAAATGCTTTTGTCCAAGGACTTGAGCACGGTTGCCGATGTCGTCAAGCTGTGCTTAAGCTTTGATGAGCTGAGGAAGCAACGGGCCCTCACTCGAAAATCTCTTGCACGGGATGGCTCTGGGTTGAGTTTGGCAGCGATTTCCGCCGATTCCGCGCTCCTTACGCAACTTAAAGACTTCGTGCGTGAGGAAGTGGCGCGACAGCTGTCCCTCCTACCCTCCACGACGACGTCGGTGTCCGCGCTAGAGCCTGCCCTCAGAGATGTCATCCGGGGTCAAATTGCTGAAGCACTTCCGCCGCCGCCTCCGCAGTACGTGCCAGTAGCTGCGCCAGTCACTTATGCCGAAGTCGTCACCAGACCATTGCAGCAGCCTGCCGTGACGTTCCAGCCGACATTCCCAGTTCGACCTCGGGTTCCGCCCTCGGTGCTTCCTCAACCTCAGTTCGTGCCGCAACCCCGGAGTGTATGGCGTACACCGGACAATCGCCCTATCTGCTTTGCGTGCAGGATGCCTGGGCACGTTGCACGCTATTGTCGTCGTTGTCCGCCGTCAACCTGGAACTCAGCGCCTGCAGACTTCACTCAGTCGCCTCAAGTCCATGTGACGCCACGCTCGTCGTTCCCGACCTCCTCTTCGAACCGCGCCACCTTTACCGACCACCGTTCGCCGTCACCACGCCGTCGCTCGCTCTCCCCGATGCGGCGCCGTCCTGGTCCCGGAGATACGGAAAACTAGTCGCCGCAGTTCCTGAGGCACGAACTGCGTCGACGTCGAAAAGTCCAAGGCCTCATCCCCTTCCGTTCCCTACCAATGTCATCGATGTTGTTGTTGAAGGCATTCGCACATTAGCTCTGGTCGACACAGGAGCCGCCATTTCCGTTATTCACGCTGATCTCTGCCGTTCCCTTCGCAAAGTAAAGACGCCTCTGGATGGACTATCACTCCGAACCGCAAGTGCACAACATATCGAGCCAGTGGCTGCATGCACGGCTCGGGTTGTTATTCAGGACGTCGTGCACCACGTTGAGTTTATAGTGCTTCCGGCTTGCTCCCACGAAGTAATATTAGGATGGGACTTTCTTTCCCGCAATAACGCAGTGATTGACTGCGCACGCGCACAAGTGGAACTTTCAGCCTCTTCTGACGCATTGTTTGACGACGACCATCCCATCCACGCTGCTAAACTTGTCGTGGCAGAAGACACTCACATTCCGCCCTGTTCTTCTGTATGTGTGCCTATATGCTGTGTGTCTGTGACCGACGCCACGGCGCTGTTTACACCATCTGACACGTTTCACCGCCGCAACCTTTTTCCACTGCCGTTTGCCGTTCTGGATTTCCACTCCGGGGGAAGCGCCATGTTCATCACGAACACATCGACCGTACCGTGCGCACTCCTAGAAGGCGAAACTCTTGGAAGTCTAGAACATATCGACCCTGGCCTTATTTTCAACGTTGCGGATGGCGTGTCACACATTGACATCGACGGACTGGATCCGTGTTCGTCAGATCAAAACTCAGTGACTGACGTGTTTCGTGCCTCCGTGGATGATGCTCTAGACAGCACCCAGCAAGCTGAACTTATGGCTCTACTTCAGCGATTCCGTTCGTCTTTCGATTTGTCGCACAACGCCCTTGGTCGTACGTCCACTGTGGAGCACACCATCGACACTGGAAGCCATGCTCCCCTTCGGCAACGGCCGTATCGCGTCTCCCCAACCGAGCGTTGCACCATCGAGCAACACGTCGATGACATGCTCCAGCGTGGCGTTGTTCGACCCTCAAGCAGTCCCTGGGCATCTCCTGTCGTTCTCGTTCGAAAAAAGATGGCTCTATTCGATTTTGTGTAGACTATCGCCGCCTCAACAAAATCACGCGCAGGGACGTCTATCCTCTCCCTCGCATAGATGATGCTCTGGACTGCTTGCAGGGGGCAGAATTTTTCTCGTCACTTGATTTAAGGTCCGGGTATTGGCAGGTTCCAATGGCAGACGGTGATCGCTCGAAAACGGCATTTGTCACACCTGATGGGTTGTACGAATTTAATGTCATGCCGTTCGGGCTGTGCAACGCCCCTGCAACATTTGAACGCATGATGGACAATGTTTTGCGCGGCCTCAAGTGGAAGATCTGTCTTTGCTATCTAGACGACATTGTCATCTTTTCCGCCGATTTTCAGACGCACCTTCACCGTTTGGAGCAAGTTTTAACATGCCTTTCACGAGCTGGGCTCCAACTTAACCTGAAAAAGTGTCGTTTTGCCGCCACGAAACTTACCATCTTGGGTCACGTTGTATCCAAGGACGGCGTGCTCCCCGACCCAGCCAAGCTTCGCGCTGTCGCCGAATTCCCGAAGCCAAACAACATAAAATCCCTTCGGAGCTTCATCGGGCTTTGCTCGTACTTCCGGCGCTTCATTCGAAACTTTGCTTCCATCATTGAGCCATTGACGAAGCTCCTCGGTGGTGCCCGTGACTTGCCTGCCTGGTCTCCGGCCTGCGATCACGCGTTCCATACTTTGCGCCGTCTCCTTACATCGCCACCCATACTTCGACACTTCGACCCTACAGCGCCCACCGAACTTCATACTGACGCCAGCGGAGTTGGCCTTGGGGCTGTGCTTTGCCAACGTAAACAAGGTTTCGACGAATATGTCGTCGCCTATGCCAGCCGCACCCTAACGAAGCCAGAATCCAATTATACAGTTACCGAGAAGGAGTGCTTGGCCATCATCTGGGCGCTTGCTAAATTTCGACCATATCTGTACGGCCGCCCATTTGATGTGGTCACTGACCACCACGCCCTCTGTTGGCTGTCTTCTTTGAAAGATCCGGCCGGTCGTCTGGGGCGATGGGCGCTTCGCCTCCAAGAATATGACATACGAGTAAAATACAGGTCTGGTAAGAAGCATTCGGACGCCGACGCTCTCTCCCGTTCACCCGTACCTGCTAATCTATCGGACTCTCCGGGTGACCTGGCTTCCCTTGCTGTGACTGACATGGCAGCTGAGCAACGGAAGGACCCATGGATTGTTGCCCTTGTCACCTCGCTCACCAATCCTTCCCAAGCTGTAACGACACGCGCTCTCCGTAGGCAAGCATCTCACTTTGCAGTACGCGATCAGCTGCTTTATCGACGCAACTACTACTTAGATGGCCGCAAATGGTTGCTAGTGATTCCACGGCATTTGCGGTCCGATGTTTGTGCCTTGTTCCACTCTGATCCCACATGTGGTCATGTCGGCCTACTCAAAACCTATGAACGTTTGCGTCTTCGTTACTTTTGGCGCGGGATGTACAACTTCGTGCGAAAATACGTTCGATCCTGCCAAGATTGCCAACGCCGAAACTCGCCGGTACCTCACCTCTGTGGTCCGTTACAGCCGCTGCCTTGCCCAGTGAAACCATTTGACCGTGTGGGCATTGATCTGTACGGACCGTTACCCTGCACAACCGCCGGCAACCGCTGGGCTATAGTTGCCATCGACCACTTGACGCGCTATGCTGAGACCGCCGCTCTACCAGCTGCTACCGCACGGGACGTCGCCTCGTTTCTCCTGCGGCGTTTTATACTCCGTCACGGTGCGCCTAAGGAGCTGCTCAGCGACAGGGGCCGCGTATTTCTGTCTGACGTCGTCGCGGAGCTTCTTAAGGCATGCAGCGTCATCCATCGAACGAGCACTGCCTACCATCCGCAAACGAATGGCCTCACGGAGCGCTTCAACCGTACCCTCGGGGACATGTTGTCCAAGTACGTTGCGTCTGACCATGGAAACTGGGACCTTGTACTCCCTTACGTGACGTACGCCTACAACACCGCCATACAAGCGACGACGGGTTTTTCTCCGTTTTTCCTCCTATATGGGCGGGAGCCATCGTGCATGCTGGACACGATCCTTCCCTACCGCCCTGATGTATCCGAGTGCACGCCGATTTCTGAGGCTGCCAAACACGCCGAGGAATGCCGCCAGCTTGCCCGTTCTTTCACCACTGAAGAGCAGGCCCCCGTCTTCGGTCCCGGTTCTCTCGTGTGGCTCTGGGTACCCACCAGGACTCCTGGCCTGTGCTCGAAATTCCTGTCGAACTACCAGGGGCCGTACCGTGTTGTTGAACGCACTTCCCCGGTGAACTACGTCGTCGAGCCGCTAACACCTTCCCAGGATCTCCGACGCCGTGGACGTGACACAGTGCATGTTGCTCGTCTCAAGCATTATTATGACCCGCTCGTCTCGCCATCACCTTGAGTCGCCAGGATGGCTACCCTCTTTTCCGGGGGGTGATTGTAGTGAAGATTAGCAGCTATGCTCCGCAAAAGCATCGGAGGCGTCATTACCCACAATAGGTCATGTTGACCAGTACGAGCAGCGTCATCATCAGCAAACAGACTGTCGGAAATCCTCATCGCCATCGCCTAGAACGACGGGGTTCACTCGGACTGCTTCGCTCGGCTCGTGTCTGCTTCCCTGGTCCGCGATTCCTGACCTCTCGCCTTCAGAAAGATCTTCGGCAATAAATCACCTTTCAATAGTATTAAATACCAGATTAAGCTTTTTTCTAAAATCAAACAAACTTCTCGATGTTCACCAATGCGGGTTTCAAAAAGCATGCTCGACAACTGACCATCTTGTCCGCCTCGAAAATACTATACGAGAAGCATTTATACACAAACAACATTGCCGTGGTGTTTTTTGTTTCGACCTTGAGAAGGCGTACGACACCACATGGAGATTTGGAATCATGCGCGATTTAGTAGAATTAGGCATCCGTGGAAGAATGCTGAAGTGCCTGAACGACTTTATGGCAAACCGTTCATTTCAAGTGCGCCTGGGTTCAACCCTGTCAAAGAACTAGGTACAGGAAAACGGAGTCCCTCAGGGGTGTATTCTAAGCACAACATTGTTTGTTATAAAAATGAACTCTATATCCAAAATAATTCCGAAGTCGCTTATGTATTCTCTCTATGTTGATGATCTCCCAATAGCTTGCACATCCTCCGATGTAGTAACATGCGAGAGACAAGTGCAGTTAACTATAAATAGACTAACAACATGGGCAGACGGAAACGGTTTTAAGTTCTCACCACACAAAACAGTAGCTATTCTTTTTTCACTCAAACGAGGCTTACAGACCAATCCCAATCTACACCTCGAGGAAATCGACTTAGCCATACAAAACGAACACAAATTTCTTGGCATAATGTTTGACAGAAAACTCACTTTCCTGCCTCACATCAATATGTTGAAAAACAAAGCATCCAGAGCTGTAAACATACTTGAAGTCCTGTCCTGAAAACACTGTGGTTCAGACAGGGCCTGCCTTTTACAAATTTACCGCTCGGTTGTACGCTCCTGCTTGGATTATGGCTGCATTGTTTATGGCTCAGCCAGAAAATCATATTTGAAACGATTAGACCCAGTCGACAATTTAGGTCTACGTCTCTCGTCTGGGGCAGATAGGAGATCACCCATCAACAGTCTTTACGTCGAAACAAATGAACCACCACTCACAGACAGAAGAACAATGCTGACATGCTCATACATCCTAAAGATCCGTTCTCTACCAAAACATGTGTTACCCCGTAGTCACAAAATCATTGTCAAGGACACTGTTTATTAACAAACACAAGCAATTAAACCATTACTTCTTCGGTTCGAAGAAAAATGCCAAGAGCTGAGTGCATTACCTGAAATTGCCCAGAGACATGACCAACTACCACCTTGGTATACTTTTCCTACTGTATGTGACTTTACACTAACACAGTTTCAAAAAACCAAAACACCACGTAAACATATCATGCAGGAGTTGTTAGCACTCAACGAAAAATATAAAGACTACACAGCTTTTAACACAGACTGTTCAAAAACGTCAGGCTACGTTGGGGCTGCAGTAGTGCAAGGGAAATGAGAAAAGGTGGTCAGGCTACCTCAATGTGCCTCGATTTTCACAGCGGAATGCTACGCCATTGTTGTTGCTGTAAAAAGAATAATAAAAGAAAAGATTAAAAACAGTATTATCACAGCATCATCAGAGCATCATCAGCGCCATCACAGCACTGAATTACAGAAATGCGGCCCAGCCTCTTTGCAAAAAGGCGGACAACACTGAGAATTCAGCAGTGGTAACACTGGTGGTGAACGCGACGACGCCATTAGAAAGGAAGCAGGTCGTAGCAACGCCGTTGCGGTTGCACGTTTTCGCCCACGGCTTCACGAGTCTGTTGCCCCACGACGCGTATGCAATTACGTGGACGGTGGACGGTAGCTACTCCATAGAAACTCTGTGCACGCAGCCTTTTCGCTTCCTTTCTAATGGCGGCGCAGCGGGTGCACAGTGTTGCCAGAGTGGCTTGCTGCTTTTCCGCCAACGATTTGGCCATTTTGCAAAGGGTCTATACACGATGTAGTAACAGCCGAAGCTCTCGGACACAAAATTATATTCTGCTGGGTTCCTAGACACATGGGAATTAATGGAAACGAGAGAGCAGACAGATGTGCCGCACAGGCCAGTAATGCAATTATAACTAAAGTAAACATTCCTCACCGCGACTGCATGAACTTTATACGACGTAAACTTTGTGGGGATCGCGACTTTCACGCGAACCCCTTTTCTGGCTAGCTTCCCGTCGCGGCCGGCGTGCACACGCGCCTCGCTCACGCGACGAGAACCATACGGGAGGGCGCCAGCAACCGGACGGTTTGTTTTCGCCCTGGTGGAACCGTTGACCCTTTTCCCCTCTGCCTTACCCGAGAACCAGTTCTTCCTCGATACTAGCGCCACCGTAAGGCGAAGTCTGGTGGGACGTAGCATGACGAGGGGACGCTCTCTTGTCTTGGGGATCCGGTAGCGCGCGGACGTTTCGGCGCGCTTGTCCTGACCTGGGGAACGCGCCACAAAGGACGCGTCCTGACGAGCTGGGAGACTGCACCCGCGCTCGCACTCCGCAGCGCTCCGCTGCTCCGGTATGCCATCGGTGAGTCGAACCATCTCGATCTCTAGCGTTGTTTAATGCCTCGCTCCCAGTGTTACCGTTATGGCCTACGAGTAGTCTGTATGCAGTGTATTTGATTTGCACTTTGCAATAAATGCTGCCATTGATGTTTTGCCCTCGCCGCCTCCTGCCTTTGTCTGTCTCCGCAAACAACGGACCCGTCCGCAGCCGGTGCTCGCAAGGCATGTTTGCTGAGCGCGGATGGCTGCGAGGTGGGAAATCACTAGTGTGTGAAATGTAGAATCCCACATCTGGCGCCCCAACGTGGGGCCTTGTTTGCGGAGACGAGCAGGAGGCACGGCAGCATCCTTTGTTCTGGCGTCGGACGATCCGAGCACAGACAACAGACTTCAGGCCATTTTGCAAAGGGTCTATACACGATGTAGTAACAGCCGAAGCTCTCGGACACAAAATTATATTCTGCTGGGTTCCTAGACACATGGGAATTAATGGAAACGAGAGAGCAGACAGATGTGATTGGAGCGAGTTATTAGCAGAGGCGAACTTTCCTGAGAGTGAGGCGAATTATTTATTGCTGCGGCGTTTTTAATTTGTTAAGCGCCGAGTTTGCAGCAATCGTGTATATGGCAGGACATCACTGCCAGTTAACACGTGGTCGCCGAATTTTTGTCGGGACGTTGTTGTTTATGGAAACGGGGGTTTCCGAGTTTGCATCCACGCGAGGCCGGGAGCCCGCGCCGTTCTGTCAGCCCGAAGTGAGTGTGTACGGAAGCTGCAATTTGGGTCCGAGTTTTGTCGACTCCGGGAGTCGAGGCTCTGGGAGCCGTGTGGCCGGGCCACGTGTGCCGCAAAAGGCTAGCTGGTATTGCAGCCTGGCACGGGCGCTCCGATACCGCTGAATGCGGTAGGCGCCGTTCGCTCATAAGCTGCTTGTGTTGCAGCGAGCGAGTAGGACCCTAACAAAGCAGATGTCTCCTCACGGCTGCACGTACGGGCACATTCAGGGTTTCTTTCGTTTGGTCCGTTTTATTTTGTTGTGTTTTTGGATGCGGGTCGTTTGCCGAAGTGAGTGACCCGAAGGCTTTCGCAGCCGGTCCTCCCAGACGAGGGCACGACCTTGGGAACAATGCGAGGGCGCATGGAGCGCTCCCCCTCTTTTGTTGATCGCCTCCCGCGAGAGAAAGGAATCTCTCCCGCCTCAGGAAAGACTTGCTTTGACCCCTCGCTGCTTGAAAAACTGCTTTCCGCAGCGTAGTTGTTTTTGTTGTCGTGCCACGCGGGCGACGGGACTGAAGGGGGGCTTCATCCCTCTTCCACTGACGGGGAGAATTACGCGAGGCAAACTTTGCGCCCGCTGATTGCAGCGTCGCAGGAGCCTTCTTGTTCGGCTCTAGAGACCAAGCTCTGTTCAGGTAAACTACGCGCCACTGTGTTGAAACGTGTTTCAGCATTTTTACGCAAGCGGCGTTCATGTGTGTGACCCTAGGACTGTCGTTGGGAGCAAGTACTGTTTCCGCGTTCATGTGTATGAACGAAGTGTTACTGATGCGAGCAAATACTGCTTTCGCATTTATGTGGTTAAGCATCCCGCCGGGCGGTCGATGCGATCGTGTGTGTTCTTTGTGCCCTGTACCGTATAGGGTTAGAACAGGTTCTAGCTCTGTTGACATTTCCAGAGCGGTTGCATTGCTGACAAACTTAGCAGTTGAACCGTCAGATTGTGTCACGTTGTTGATGCAATCGAGTTGATATTCTCGCAGGTTATGCCGATGCCATGGCAATTGTGATATTCGACATCGAACCACGTTTTGAATGGGATTAAAGGGCTACTGCAGCCTGTTTGTCCTGCCCTATACATTGTAGGGTTTGGACTATTTATTGGGCTTTGTTGACATTAACAGAGCAATGGCAATGCTGACAACTCGGCAGTTGTCGTTAGGATCGCGCCACAAAGGCGGTGCGATCGGAGAGCTATTTTTTCTGCCGTACACTGAAGGTGCGGGGAGTTTCTTTGTGCAGCTAAGCCACCCCGGCTTGGACCACATGACGGAGCGTGTTTATGCTGCTGTCTACTGGTCCGGGCGAGCTGCCGAGCCTGCTGAAGGGGTGCGGTGCGGCATGCCGTCACCAGCCTGGCTGAGAGAGTCGGCAGTCTGGTCGCTCGGCGGCCACGGGCCATCACGGATGTGCCGCCACTTGAGCAACGCTTGCTTGGGTTGGCTGGTGCGATTCTTCCCGGAGCTACCCGCCTGCAGACATCAGCGGGCAACGACCGGGCCTGCTGGTACACTACCAGCGGTGGCATTGGACGAGTGGAAGCCGGTGTAGGCAACACGATGCAGTGACTAACGATTTAATCGACGAACGAACTTTTCGTCGCCTCTAGTCCTGTAGTCAGTTCTCACCGGCGTACGCAAGGAATTTAGGAGGGAGGGATGTGGGGATCGCGACTTTCACGCGAACCCCTTTTCTGGCTAGCTTCCCGTCGCGGCCGGCGTGCACACGCGCCTCGCTCACGCGACGAGAACCATACGGGAGGGCGCCAGCAACCGGACGGTTTGTTTTCGCCCTGGTGGAACCGTTGACCCTTTTCCCCTCTGCCTTACCCGAGAACCAGTTCTTCCTCGATACTAGCGCCACCGTAAGGCGAAGTCTGGTGGGACGTAGCATGACGAGAGGACGCTCTCTTGTCTTGGGGATCCGGTAGCGCGCGGACGTTTCGGCGCGCTTGTCCTGACCTGGGGAACGCGCCACAAAGGACGCGTCCTGACGAGCTGGGAGACTGCACCCGCGCTCGCACTCCGCAGCGCTCCGCTGCTCCGGTATGCCATCGGTGAGTCGAACCATCTCGATCTCTAGCGTTGTTTAATGCCTCGCTCCCAGTGTTACCGTTATGGCCTACGAGTTGTCTGTATGCAGTGTATTTGATTTGCACTTTGCAATAAATGCTGCCATTGATGTTTTGCCCTCGCCGCCTCCTGCCTTTGTCTGTCTCCGCAAACAACGGACCCGTCCGCAGCCGGCGCTCGCAAGGCATGTTTGCTGAGCGCGGATGGCTGCGAGGTGGGAAATCACTAGTGTGTGAAATGTAGAATCCCACAACTTGCAGCCAAATGGCAGTCCTTATGAGATGTTGAAACTAACAATAAAACTGCGCACGGTTAAACCCACTATAGCAGATTGGCAAACGAGCAGACATGAAGATCGCCTCACAGAAATCATTCTATGCCGCCTTCGCATAGGACACACTCATCTCACACATAAGTTTCTCCTGATGAAACAAGATAAACCGAGATGCGAAGAATGTGACCAAGGTCTAACAGTAAATCACATCCTACTCTCATGTGCGAAATTTGAGGCCATCAGGAAAAAACATTTTCCGCAGTTTTGCAAACAACACATCCCTTTTCATCCTAGCTTACTCATAGGCGACTATGCCTTTGTTGAAATTTCCCCCCTTCTTAGTTTTCTGAAAGATGCGAAACTCTTAAACAAGTTCTAAATGTTCTAAAAATACGCAAACACACAAAAGTAAAAACACTACCACCTGTTTGGCGCATTAGTTGCTTATGTGCCATAAAACTCCAATCCAATCCAATCCAAGACGCATCACGTCACGTAGAAAAATTTCCTGACGACGATACGAGCAATCTCGGGGTTCAAAACGTTTGGCTGGGGATCTCGCACCGTCCTTCAGCATAGAAAAACGGTAGGTCTACTGAAGCACAACGCGCAATTTTTTAAAGGGACACTGAAGTGATATGTAAACATTGCGGGATTACTAGCGCAAATTGTAGTCCGGAGTCCCCAGGCCATGTTTCGACCACTCTGGGCGCGTTTACGCGATTTTATTTAGTAGAAAAATAAATTCGAAAATGATGTCCTGCTCTCTTTACGCTCGCCCATTTTCTGTGGCGTTTTCGTGTGACGTCAGGAGGAGCCAAGATCGCAATTGGCTGCGCTACTGCACGGCTCCCCAGCCTTCAGACAGAGTCAGTCGGCCCAGCGTTTCGTCCGCCGGCCGCGGACGGGTCGTCGCAATTCGTTCGCTCAGTTGAAACGAAGCCAGGACACGTTTGTGAATGGAAGAATGTGCCTTTCTTTACTTGGTGAGTTTGTACACTGTATCTAGCTCCAAGTCAAGGTCGCTTCACACAAGCGCTGCACAAGCGCACATGCGACGCTTCGCTGACTGGTACGCCAGTAGGAAAAAATAAGGCCTCTTGAAGGCGGGAGAAGAGTCAGCGAAGTCAATATAGGTACAAAGGAAATAAAATAAACTGAAAATTTGACCGTACAGCGTAAAACTAGGGCGCCGGAAGCACTTTTTTGTGCTCGACGGACAAGCACAGCGGTCAGCAGCACGACTACGCATCTGCGAACGCTTTTCCGTCGAAGAAACGCAATTGCTAGACGTGAGATATTGTGGAAACTTGGGGGACGCTTACTGCACGAGCGCAATATAACAAATAGTCACCTAAGCTGCTTGAAATGCTAAAACTAAATAGAAGTGTAAACTGGTTATATATTATATGCCTTATATTCCCTAGCTTAGCAGCGCCCGCCCGTGGCCGAGTGGTTTGGGGCGCTGGGTATGTTGCAGCAAGGATTTTGCAAGTCACAAGTTCGAATCTCCACGGGTACGTGCTTTTTTTTATTTTTTTTTTGTTTTCCGCAGATGTTTTCTATACTGATTTCACCTTTTTTGTGGCCGCAAGGTTCATTGCTCCACGAACTATACAGTTCACAGAACGCGCGCAGGCTGGCACTGGCGCGCTAGCGAGTTCTCGTTGGCGTGCTGTTGCCATAAGCACCGACTGCTTGCGGGCAGTGGGCATAGGCCAGAATCAACAGACCCTTGGCCTGGTGCGAACACGCTTTTTACGATACAGGCATGAGTGAGGCAAGCTCCAAATATAGGGGGAAAGCGCATGGCATTTGAGCGTCTGCGGGGACGCGGAGGGCGTTCATGCACTGCGTAGGCCTCGGCTAGTGAATGCTATGATTCCAAGCCGTCCTGGGAGGCTTATCTTATGCATTTTACAGCCGACAACATGGCAGAAACGCGGTACGATGATTACTGAGATATTGAGAATGCCCATCCAACAACGCCATTGGTTGTGTTTTACAGAACCGAAACCGAAACTTGTTTGATTGCTAACCTTGGCCATCGTCCAATCACGGTGCCCCTCCTCCCAACGTCACAGCCTTAGTTGGTGCGGCCGCCGCAAACCGCGCATGGTAGTTTTTCTTCTTTCGCTCTTTGTAAAATAATTACCGATTTGTCAACCGGATAAACGATGATAAGTGTGCTAATTTGAGCCAGTCTACGCAGTGCAAGCAAAAACGGGAGCTTGACAAATTCACTTCAGTGTCCCTTTAAAGTCACCACCACCCACCCAACCCAGCTGAGGTTGCACACACAGAACCGGGAGGATTTGTAGCACAGCTGGCACACACCACGGCAACCGCGGAAACTGTCACCGGGGGCATCCTATTCTCGACTGCAAAAATTACCGGCAATTTGCCGTGTTTGCCGGCAATTTGCCGGAAGTCTTTTCTGATTGGCTTTCAATTTTGGTCACGTGCTTCCGGTTGCCAACGCGGTTGTGTGAGCTGTCGTCATTTTGACGTTTTATGACGGTTACGGGCACCAGTTCTGATTGATTGATTGAAGAGTTTAACTTCGCCAACGCTGCTCAGGCGATGAGGCGCGCCGTAGTTGAGGGCTCCGGATTAATTTTGACCACCTGGGTATCTTTAACGTGCGCCGAAATCTCGAACACACGGGAGTTTTTGCTTTTCGCCTCCATCAGAAAAGCCGGGCACCAGTTCTAAATTTTGCCTTATTTCTCTTTACTGAAAGCGCATAATTATTGGCCGGCAATGAAAAACCAGACTAAAAGCACTAGACATGACAACATAGGCCTGCTTTTGCTATTCAGCAACAATAATGCCTGTAATACAAGCCCTCTCTGTGATTGGCTGAGAAGGCATGAGAGTTGGCGGGAACGATTACGTCACGCATTGGCAACTTCAGGCTGCGTAAAAGTGACGTAAGGCTGCGTAACAGCTTGAAAATGGCGGCGGTTTTGTCGCAAAATAAAAGTAAAATAGGGCGAAAAATTGCCCCGGCGTTCGGCGCCGCAAAATGTCACAAGCATATCGGGCCAGCAGACGCGGCACCTTGATTGGTCCGTAAAATGACGTAAAACATACATTACCCGATGTGACGTTTGATTTTTTTTTCTCGCCAGGGCAGTCATTGGGCAGCGTGGGTTAAGAGGACGGTTCTCTGTTCTGTGGTCCATCCTTTGTTCAACGCCAGGCAGCCAGGTTCGAGTGGTTCGAGTGATGTCATTACGCAGAGTTTAAGTTGGCGACAGCCAACTCAAATTTATGTGCAGGTTGCGGCTGCGCTTGTTGCCGTTTGTGGAGACCAATGATCGCCACTTGTGGAGAGCTGGGTGGCCATAACGCACCCCTGCGGTCCGAAGCAGTGTCGCGCTTGCGTTGCCGGCGGGCAGATTTCGCCGTTGTCTATGTTGGGGGCAACGATCTAGACCGGACCGGCGCAGATCCGCAGCGGATATGTGACAGCATCAAGGTGTGTACAGAGGAAACGCTATTTTGTTTGTGTGAGAAGGCGGGATGGACATCAAATGTCGCCCTATTTGTTTTGTAGGCCCTGGTGACCCAGCGGCAGCGCGAGGTGGTCCCTGCCGTGTACGAATTCACGGTGTTGCCTCGTTGCTTCCAGTTGGCAAGCGCGAGTTCCACTCGTCGCTTGCTGAACAGGAATCTAACAGCCACCCTGAAGCGCATGCGGGACGTCTACATACTGAACGCCGAGGTAACAATGAACGAGCTCGTATAGGCCTACGTGTATGGTTTTGTACTCTAGAGGCTACGTATAACTATATTTCCAACGTGGTCTTAAAAAATTAGAAATTGTACACAACTTTAGCCAGTTTTGCGTATAGAAGTATGTGTATAGAAGGTACCATTCGGTTGTAAAAACATGTTGACCGACCACGCGCATCGCCTGCGACGTCGCTGTGTTCTCGAAATGCATGTTATCAAACTTGACGTACCCCCTACGGTTTGCACTGAAGTACGTTTATAGAGCAGCTCCGGAAATAGGAGCTGAACGTCCCACTTTGTATGAAACTTTGGAGAAGTCCGCCTTACAAAATTGGTTATGGCAGAGAGTGCCACTAAATGTTTGCTACATGGTTTAATACCGTGGCTACACTATAGGGTCCGAATGTCATTTGAACCAAATGTCATTTGACTGAAATGGGGTGCTTCGAATGTCATTCAGCATCCGCCGTGCTACACTACAATTTCGATGGCATTTGGAAGATTTAGCAATTGCTCGCCGTGCTGTAGTGACACTGTTGTCGCCCCGTTCCGTTTTCGTACAATAATACAGCGATCAAATTTAGTAGCAGTCTAAGGCAGTACAATGATATCAAATTAGAAGAGGCACCAGTTTTTACTCTAATGTCGCGGCTGTCTTGCGTAGCTTTTTTTGCGACTGACCCACTGGTTTTGAGAGTATTAAAATAAATATGTTTGTTTCATATGTTAAGTAAATCAGCAGTGAACAAAGTTCCACAAGCAAGAATATTTTGTTTGTTTTACGTACGGAAGCATTATATTTTTTATTGCCGATCGAAGACGCTGAGTGCGAGAGTGCTAGAAATGGAATTTGAAATCCCAAATGTCTCTTTCGCTGCTTATTTGGCTCGAATGTCATTTGCGTCGAATGGCATTTCAAAACCTATTGTAGCAGCACAACTTGGCATTTGAGTCAAATGACATTCGGACGCTAGTGTAGCAGGGGCATGAAAAGAACCTATTTATGGCATTGAGTGGCCCTAAATGTTTGCATACATGGTTAAAAAGAACTTAATAGTGAACCGATGCCTTTTTCGCATTTCTTCGTGAGTCCTGTTGTTACCAAACACCAAGTATCTGTACTTTGAAGTGTGCTTGCATTTGCCCTGACAGTCTGCTTGCTTTGTTGTTGAATCTGTGCGCAGCACCGTTTCCGTGAACGCGACCAAACAGCCGAAGCGGTCCCTGTTTGCCGCGGATGGATACCACGTGTCCAGGGATCGTGGCATCGACGAGATGTCCGCGATCCTTGTGAAGGCGCTAGCCATACGGTACGGGCGGGGCATTCTGTCACCAGAACGAGCTGCACCTGGTGCCAAGTACACCTTCTCGCCCTGTGACCGCTGTGGAGCCAAGGGCCACGAAAGGATCGAACGACTGTCTGCAGTACTGCTCGCCTTCCTGGGGTGCAACGACGCACCACCGAAGACCGTCGGCTTAGTGAAACGGCCCTTTTCAGGGCCACATATTTGCCTGTCATGCGGGATTCGCTGGAGCCAACACTTGTCACCCCGTAACCTGCTCTAAACCCTACTTGGTGAATAGGTGGTGGAGAAAACTACCTGCACATTCATTGCAGTACAGGCAGCTAACCGTGTGCATAAACACGCAGCCATTATTTGTGCTTGCCCTAGGCTGAGAGTTTCGCTTTCTTTTTATATGCCTTAATTTTGAAATTCTCGACTTGCATGTACACCTTCTCCCAAACACGAATCAGAAATAGTTCGGTCCATCCAATTGCTGAAGCCTCAGCCTGTCCGCTGCACTAGGGAAATTTGCTGCTAATAGCCATGCAGCACTGTTTCATTCGGCCACCGCTGATTTGCACAGAAGATGCCACACTTGCTTCCATTTACTTATGGCTGTGTCTGCTTAACACATCATTTCTGCTTGCATGCAGATACTATATATACTGTTAAAGGAACCCAGAAAAGCCCTTTGTAAATGTTACAAAAGGCCTGTATTGTCGCGTAGCACCAACACAGCAATGCAATGCCATTGGAATTATTGATCTACATTCAGTATTAGCTGCGCCAAAAGCAATTAAATGCACCTCTCCCCCCTTGCCTATCGATTCCTCCTCCCTCTCGGCTTCGTTCAAAGCAGCTGGAAACACTGAGAATAGCCATGTGACATCGCGACGCTCGACTTCCGTTCTGCGCTCGCTAGCTACATTCCTGCGCCTAGGCACGCGTCAATCGCTGCGGACTCGCCTTTGCCTCGGGATCGCGCAGGAAGGAGGAAGAGCAGCCGGAAGCCAATGGCCGTGACGTTGCCGGCGGCCGACGATCGGGCAAATCAGGGGGCGCCTCCACGTTGCGTCAGCCGCGATCGGCTCGCTGCGGCGTCGCGCTCATCGGCTGAGAAAGGCTATCTTCAAAAATTATTTTAAAATTATCCGTGCAACGTATGGGGCTCACACTAGGCTCAGAAATTCCAAGTTATGTGTTCTACCACCTGAATGCATTTGATTGCCACCTTCACAAAGCTTTTCTGGGTACCTTTAAGCATCAGCTAAGCTAAACCAAAGTAATTATGGCTAGCAATTTTGCAAGGAGTCCTCTAAAATCAGGATGCAAGAATAGCAGTGCAGATGTTTGTACGAGACATGCACACTTCATTGCACGACATCCTCATTATTAGCTTTAAAATAGCTCTCCACTTGCTGCTGTTCTGCATCAGAGCTTTAGGGCAGTTTACATTGGCATGTTGTAAGCTTTACAGTGCATCTCGAAAAGCTCACGCATTCTACAATTAAATGTAGTTGCTGCAGTGTTTTTGACCCCCATTTCATTTTTCTAGGCTTTGCTGCTGCTTTGGCACGAATACTTTGTCGGCCAATTTTACTTGTGTGTGCTTGCTGCATGAATATTGTCTGTACTGTACTCTTGCCGCTGCAGAGAAAGGAATGGATTCAGATGACAGAGCATGCATTTGAAGTCTGTGGGAAGGGCCTTTGTGGTGCAGTGGACAGTACGAGGCTGATTATGCACAAACATTAGTCATCGTGACTCAAAGTGGTCATGGCAAACAACCTGCACCACGCCATTTTGCTAAGAGACTTTATTCTGTTACCTGTTCATGTGCGCTGTATTCTACCATTTAGGATACCACAAAGTTAGGGGGCTACTATGTAAGCTCCTTTTGCTTGAAAACAAGCGCCTTGATCTCTGATGTCTTGAGGTTTGTTGCCTTTTACTGGGTTTCATGATGGTTCTCGAAACACTTAAAAACCAATGCATTGCGCACACCCTTGATAAGCGTCAAAGTTTCTTTCTGAATAAATAAAAGTATCCATAAGGCTACGACGTTAGAACGACCCGGTTGTTCGGTTGATCATTAGCAAATAAAAACATTTTGTAACACACTGAGAGTGCTTATCCATCAACACACCATTAGGAATAATTGTTGAGTCTTTGCTTTGACAAGGGGAGTTATCTGAAGGCAATTCCTCTTGTTGAAATGTTGGCTCCACCAAGATTCTCATTCTTAATAACAATTGCAAGCCATCTTCCTCTGAAGATTGGTCTTACTCGGGTTTCTAAGCACCAGTGTGGTACTCAAAAATTGACACAGCTGTGAAAGACCAAGAAAACCATCGCATTTCCATCATGCCAACCAGCATGAATGCAATTTTTCTTGGAATGCTGTAGGTGCACAACGAACCACCACGTGGAAAGTTAAGTAGCAGAAGTTCATAATCAAGCGGTACTGTTCCCAGTCTTTCAAATGAAGTGTGCTCGTGGCAGCCTCCACCATGCACCCAATATTTCCCATTTCTCCCCCTGGCCCATATTGCTGTCTGTAGCAAAGAGATCTCTGAAGCAAACTTTCCAGATAAATCATGTTTATTTGTATTAGTATAAATACAGTGTAGGCCCCATTGCCAAGGTATTGTGGCAACACTCCTATTAGAGCACATCTCAAGCAATAAGGGGAACACCAACTGCAGCCCACGCGACACATTTCTCAACATGTCTTCAGTTCCCTCAGTGTGATACATGATTAAGTAGCGCGGTAAGGACGGGACAAAATTAGAGACCACGCAGGACTAGCGCTAGACATCAAGTGAATTTTTACTACACGTATCGAAATATATATGCAGGAGCGCGCATGCGTGAACATGTTCAAAATACAAAGAATATCATGACAGGGTCAAGTGGTGCATTCCGTTACACACGTGGCAAGTTCGCATTAAGATAGTCTATTTCTTTTTTTGACAACCTAATAGATGCCGTGCTTACACACTTATCACCGCCTTTCATGATACGCCACGCTTGAAACAATTCACGGCTGGCTTGGTCCTTAAAACAACGCAAAATTTGTGTCTTCTCGTAAAGTGGAACACAGTGTTGAACGCACCGGCAGCGGCGGCAATGGTCAGCTAAATGGCCCCCCGCAGCGAGCGCTTGAACAGCTGTACGGTGCTCCCGGAGCCTGTCGTTAATGCACCTACCAGTCTGCCCGATATAGCATTTTCCACAGGATAGAGGCACTTCGTATACAACACCTTGTTTGCAACCAACAAACTGCGTGGCATGCCTCTTAGCACAGCGGTTGCCCTTTTGCTCGCCGTTCACCGCGGAGCACATTCGTGCTAGTTTATCGGGGGCGGAGAACACAACGCCGGCACCATATTTCCCCGCAACCTTTTTAAGGCGGTGGGAGACATTGTGCACGTAGAGGACGACCACAGGCCTCTTTTCTTTGCGAGGTTCAGCTGGCCCTTTACGTCGTGCCCCTGACTTGACGTTACGCAATAAGCTTTCGACCACTGATGCTATTACTTCCCAAGGGAAGCCGGCATCTTTCAAACGTGCAACTTGGTGGTGAACACTATCGGCGACTAGGTGCTGACAAGACTTCTCGAGGGCACCGCGAAGACAGCTAACGCCAATGCCCCTGTTCACTATCTTCGAATGAGCTGAACGATAATCCAAAATTGCCTTTTTTGACCGTGGCCTATACTCCCAACACACAATACCCAATACCCCCAACACATGTTTCACAGTTCGAACCAACTAGCCCACATTTACGCGTTGACAAGTATTCCCTCAGTGTTGCATTCACAACTCAAAATGAAAGTTCTTGGACCACCAGTGACTTGTCCAGTAACAGTCGCAGAAGGCAATGGGGGTGGAGCATCTTCATGACAATAGGAACTTGCTGAATACAGAAAAATGAAACATATAGCATGAGTGACCATACTCTGCAGGACGGCATTTTAGGTAGTTTGACTGACGGATAATAAACGAGTTTGTTCTCAGCTGGCAAAAAAGCCTAGCACATGTTTGGGGAGGGGGCGGGGGTAGTGCACATCCAACTGCAGGGAAAAGTGGCGACATTCCAAGGCACTGGAATTTTTGTAGTGCCCGTGAATGTGGTCTACTCCTAGAAAACAAAAAAAAATGTACAGAGGCTGTAAGTGAGCCTTCACATCCGTCAACGGTAGTGAAACTGAAACCCAAATGTAAATCTGAGCAGGCCACACGTTCTTTTGTAGCATGCTTTGACAGCATGACAAGCTAAGGAGGGTTGCAGCATGCAGTAACTGAAGACAGCCAGGCTGTAATTGCAGAGAATAAATTGGCAAAATACGATGGTGCCTTTGTATCAAGATTACGGTGCACATCAAATAGCCCCAGGTTGTCTAAATTAGTTCGTAGCCCTGCTGTGCTTCATGGCCCTGTGCTTCAGTGCATAATGTCCAGATTCTTTTTTTTAGATTAGACAGCGTAAGTAAAAGCAGGCATTTTGTGTTGTACAGGAGTATCTGTCCCCACGGTTGGCCTCTTCTAGCACTGCTAGTTTATCCGTGATCAACTGTAGCAGCACCGAATCCCTCCCTCTGCTATCCAAAAAGAACCCATGTCAGCATGCTACCGAAGCGTGAGTGGACGGGGCTGCAGCACCACGTGGGCCATTGTGGGCCGTGGCCCAGGGTGGAAGTCCTCTGGAGCTTAACGGGCTAAGGCAGGTTTGGGTATGCACCATACCAGGGAAACAGGCACTGGATAAGGGGTGCAAGAAAACATACAGGCAGTCCAGAGCAACACTTTCAGCTCCGAAACATGCTAAGTATACGGCATGCGCACACATAAGCATGACATAGAAGTACGATTTCTGTGGCAGAACACAGGGCAGTAGCTTTCATTGTCGCGTCACCTGTTGGTCCGCGGGTGCAAGCACCACTCCTACCAAGCAGAAGCATGGGCTTGAGTTGCAACATGCTTGGGCCAACCTAGATGAACCACCCAGTCCAGTTTTCAGTCCAAAGATTACCAGCGGGAGATGACATGCAATTTGAATGCAACTGTAGTGCATACCGTAATCACAACAACACATTTATTCTTAATGATACTGCCATCTTTTACCAAAGCTGTAATTGTTTTGAAAATACTGTAGCCATCACCTGTACAGCTTTAAAAAGAAAACGTGTTGGTGGCGCCATTTACTGGGTAAAGTTAGAATCAAAATCAGCTCTAAATATTTAGGCAAGAAATGTATAAAATACGTAGTAATTACTCAATAACCTACACTACCTTGCCCAGCACAATTTTAGAAGCCTAAAAGCATTTTGCGAGCTTAGAAACTAATACCCCTGCTACACTAGGGTCCAAATGTCATTTGAACCAAATGTCATTTAACTCAAATGGGTTGCTTCGAATGCCATTCAGAATCCGCCGTGCTACACTACAATTTCGATGGCATTTAAAAGCTTTCACAACTGTTCGCTGTGCTGTAGTGGGGCTGTTGTTGCTCCGTTTCGTTTTCGTACACTAAAACAACAATCAAACTTAGGAGCAGTCTGAGGCAGTAAAATGATATCAAATTAGAAGACACACCAGTTTTGACTCTAACGCGGTGGCTGTTTGCGTTGTTTTTTTTTTTTTGCAACTGACCCACTGGTTTTGAGAGTATGAAAATTAAATATGTTGATTTCGTATTTTAAGTACCGAAGTACCAATAGTGACCAAAGTTCCACAAACAATATTTTGTTTGTTTTACGTACGGAAGTATTACATTTTTTATTGCCGATCGAAGACGCTGCGTCCGAGAGTGCTGGAAATGGCATTTGAAATCTTAAATGTCTCTCTCGGTGCTCATTTGGCTCGAATGTTATTTGAGCCAAATGGCATTTGAAAACCTAGTGTAGCAGCACAACTTGGCATTTGAGTCAAATGACATTTGGTTCAAATGACATTTGGACCCCAGTGTAGCAGGGGTATTATCGGAACTGTTTGAGGTGGGCAAGGCTTAGCACGAGTATGGATGGCAATTTTGCTCGCTCATCTCAGCTTTATTTAGCAAGAAACACGTAATAAACAGCATCAAGTAAGATGACTTTCATAGGCTGTACCAAGCGTAAAGTGCCGAGCGCACTGCGTTTGGTGTATTTCAATACGGGACGGTACACTTCGTCTGCTCAGGAAGCTCACTGGCGACGGTAAAGCCTGTGCCGGTAAATTACCGTTCACGTTAACTCTCGCGCATGCGCAGTCGACTCCCGCCAATACGGTAAATGGTAACGTAAACACGGTAACGCTATTAGAGAGTTATAGCAGATCGGAAAACGGTTCCGGTACGGTACACGGTAGCCGCTACGGGACCGTACCGGGAAGGGACGTTTTTAGAGTTATAGCAGACCGTAGCTACCGGACACCAACCGTACCGACCCGGGACTTGGGAGCGCCATCTGCCGCCGAGTTGGGTTAACGCACCGCGTGAAGCAGCAAAATGGTTTTTTTTTTCGCCATAATTCCAAGAATTGTGATTCAAAAAGTGAATATTTGTAATCGTGAAAACTTTTAAACCCCTTTAAGTGGTTTGTGTCCACTACGTGTTTATTTTGAAAGCTACAAAGGGCGCACTAAGCCGGCCCTATCCAAGCCGTGTAAATAGACTTCGCGCTTCTGGCCTTCCTGTTCTGTGCGGTGCGGTTGTTGATGGTCGCAACGTGATCTCTTACGATTTACGTCCTGCAACCAAACGTTAGCTGCGGCCATCGTGCCAACCGGCTCTGCAATGCTCAAGAACGTCTTTCACGAGCCGCGGCTCATAGATGCGCTGCGCTGGGATGAGATAGAAGAGTTGTTTGCCCTGGAAACGTGCAAGCAGCCGCGCCGCTGCCTCTCGTCACGAGGCCTCTTCAGCGTGGACGAAGTGGACCCGAATGTTTTCAAGAAGCTTTTTCGCTTTAGGAAAAGTGACATTCACGTTTTCGCACACGCCCTAGAAATACCGAAAACAGTTATAACACCGCAGCGCGTGCGCCTTTCCGCCGAGGAAGCGCTGTGCTTGGTGCTCCGCCGTTTGGCCTTCCCGAACAGGCTGTCCGATTTGGAAGGGCTGTTTGGGCGCCACTCATCAGTGATTTCCAGTGCGTGTATTCTGGTGTACGACCACATCGTGGACAAGTTCGGACACTTGCTGGCCGACCTCACGACGCACAAGTGGCTTGGTGCCGGAAACTTGAAGGTCCTCGCGCAGGTTAGCACTACCAATTCACTCCACTAACTGTTAGTATATTGATTTGTGTGACATTTGTGTGACATAGTACTTAGCTTAAATCAATGTAGTGGGAGTGCAAGCGAAAGCAAATGAGATGCAGTTACTAAATGCTGCAAGACCAGGCTTTTCTAATACATTTAAATTGGGTGTGAATATTGTGCCGGCAGCTGGCATTTTACCTTTTCCGTATTTTGTGCCGGCAGCCGGCAGCAACCTCAACTTGCCTAACCTTACCCAACCCAATCAGTAAAGTCAGGTTCTACCCCAGCCTAACCTAACCCAACACATAAAGGCAGTTCTTGAATAAATATCCCTACCAGCTAAAGTGCCGCCTGCTGGCAATATGTCCACTTCCTTTATAATTTCTAGCTAGCACATCTTCCACTGCGCTCTTTCAATTGGTGCTAAAGTTGCTATGGTTTTTGGTTGGTTTCTCCCAGGCTGTGCATGCAAAGGTGGCCCCACTGGACAACTGCTGGGGGTTCATCGATGGCACTGCTCGAGCTATTTGTCGGCCAACTGTGCAGCAAGAGTTGTATTTTTCTGGCCACAAGAGGTACCATGTCGTGAAGTACCAGGCCGTGATGGCGGCCAACGGCATCATATGCGAGCTGGATGGGCCATTCCACGGCCGGAAGCATGACGCAGGTTGGTTAGCTTTTTTACACAATGTGCGTAGTTAGGCAAACGCACGTCAGCTGAGCTGATAATTTGAAATGTCTGCATCACCATCGGTGTGAAAAAGGCTAAAAGTGGGCTGTGGCTGTACGCTTGCTTGATTTGCGCGAGTAGAGTGCAAGGCTGAGCAAACTAAATGTCACTCTCTCGGCCCTCGATTGCGTAATGAGAATCGGGCTGCAAGACAGTTGCACTGCACAACGGTGCAGGCCAACACCCAAAATGTAATTGTCTTGCATGTATGTCTTGCAATTCACACTTTTCTTTAAAAGGGTGGCGCAGTTGTTAGTACTTGAGAAGTGGGACCTTCAAAAGCTGTTCAGGGGGTAAGCGAGGTTTCCCGTGGGACAAAACTCCGCTAATAATTTACTCACCGAACCAGTTCAAGCTTGCGTACCAGTTCGCGAACCTTTTCAGTTTGTGAATTAGCTGTAACCGGAACGAAATGAATTTACCCGAACCGCAACCGAACCGGTATTTTTTTGGTTCAGCACACTGGTTTTTACGTACTTATGCAAAATTACAGTGTGGCGGCTTACGCCTTACTTTAGTTGCAGCTTATAAAAAGAAACCACCTTTCATAACCGCTGTAAGCTTACACAGCCGATATGAAAGGTAAGACTGTGCAAGCATATTTGCCCTTACCAAGTGTTAACGTAACGTAAAGGCGTTAACGCCAAGCGTTAACGCCTGTTAACGTAACATAATAGTATTTCTCCTGTGCATTTTGTTCCAGGCATGTTGAAGGAGAGCCCACTGTACGACAATCTTCAGGCTCTCACGGAAGGCCACGAGTACGTCATATATGGTTACCCTGCTTACCCCCTCAAGAGGCTTCTGTTTAAGCCCTTCGGAGGAACTTGCCTTGCTGCACACCACAAGCACTTCAACCGAAAAATGAGCACTGTCCGGCAAGCTGTGGAGTGGGGCTTCGCAAAGATTGCTGAGTTCGCCTTTGTCGACTACAAGAAGAATCAAAAGTTGATGCTTCAGAAGGTGCCAACACAGTACAAAGCGGCCACCATTCTAGCTAACTGCCACACATGCATGTATGACAGCCAGGTGTCGGCTTACTTCGATCTTGAGCCGCCGTGCCTGGGACAGTACCTTGTGTAGAGCAGCATGGTTGAGCAAACAAAGCCTTTGGCACTGGAAGAGCATGGATGCTGCTTTTATTGTTTGTGTAGAGCAACATCATCCAGAAAACGCAGTATCTGACTCGAAAAGCATGGAAGCTATTTTCTTATTGCCTGGATAAGGCCAGAAAGAAGTTGCATCATAGCAGCATGTTGCTGATCAGCCCGTGCTCTTTCTTCCCTGGCGTGCTGTTGCGCATCTTCATACTTTCTCATCTCCAGCTGGAACCTTTGCTGGTCCAAAGTCAGACGCTGCTCAGCAAGGGAAAGTTCCCGATTGCGGACTTCGAGTTCTTTCGCTGTCCGTTGGCTGAAGTAGTCCATCGTCGATTCTTTTTGTGTCCTCTGTCCTGCAGTAAGAAAATTACAGTTGTTTAGTGCAGAAAAAATATAAACTTCTATTAATATGTTAACATTCTTGCCTCACTTCCTTTTATTTAAAAGAGTCGTGAAGAGAAGATGCATTTTCCTTTGCCAAATTATCTGCCTGCGCAACCTTTGGTAAACGTAAATCTGAACTATTTTCATAATTCGTTTCTTCTGGAATGTAGGAGACATGTTTGAAATCCTTGTTTTGTGGTTCATCTCAAGCGACCATGTGATACATCCTGTCAGCAGTGATGTTATTGGTTGCCATAAACAGTTTATATGCTCGTACCTGGTGGCATGACCGGTTCAGTTGTCTGGCAACCTCGTAGAACTCAAACCTACTGGCCGTTTGTGAGAAACTTCCCTGCTGAAGCTCACGCTCTTTTGAAGAATCGTCTTCCTTCACCTTTCTTGTATCAGGCAACAGAAAGCGCTCAAGCAAAAAAAAAGCAATTTAAACTTGTGGCCACTCGCTCAGCCTGCATTTATTAGGTGCATTCCGCAAATATTCATTGTTTACACAACCTTGCCATTTATACATTTCTGAGGAGATACAGGGAGCTGCACAGTGCCGAGGTACTCTGCAAAGAATACTTGCGCATTAAAAACATCCTGTTTTTGCATTTGTCTCGCACCGATGTGAATTCATTACCTCAGTAGCTACTCTAAACTGCAGTTCACTTATTTTTTAAGAAATTCAACATCAAAGCCATGAAAAACTGTACTTACTGCGGCTGGAGGGGCTAAGCACATCAGTGCTTGATTGCGGTGTGCCAGGAACACGGGCGTCATTTCGGTTACCTGTGAAGTGTTTGCACGTGGAGCCTGGTCACTCATTGCCTTTAGTGACTAAATGCCTGCCAAGAGCAAATGTCTCACCTATGTCGTTCTTAAGTGCGAGTGTTAAATGATTTGGCCCACCAGCTCATGCAATCTGGACCCTGCACTTGTGTGCAGGCTACACTAAGAGTAGCTGCAAGTGCGTAGATGTTCAAAGCGCAGTGTGTCCAAACTGACATGCATTTTGCTGTAAAAATAGACTACAACACTGATCAGTAAAATGTAACGAAGGAAGTGCAAAAAGCATCTACGTACGCTGCATTGGAGGCGTATACTCATCAGAGCACCTCTCTGGTGAGGCAGGGAGCACAGGCTCCAAGTAGTCGTCTGCATATAAACAATTCGTTTCAGTGCGCGTTGTTCTGCTAGAGTTTTACACAAAAATACAACTGAGGTGCTACTTAGTGTCGAGTAGAATTAAGACTACTTACCGTCGTCGTCGTCTTGTGTCATGGCCAACTCGGGTTCATCTTCACCACCTGCACATACAAACATGCTTTTTACCCTTGCCACTACTAAGCCATAGCCCACCAAAGAGTGGCTCCTTGTCCCAGCGAGTATAATTGGCATTCAGTTAATAATGGGTACCAATTTTTCCTCAGTCGTTTTTTTCTTCTAGTAATCGGCATTGAAATATGAAACACACAGGATATATCTATCATATATCCTTGTTTGTTATGCTCCAATAACCACCCATGAGTTCTCGGTTTAATTTTGCTGTCATTTAGAATTGCACTATACAATGATTCGCGAAAAGTCAGTAGCACACTTGCCAGCTATGTATCAGTGAGAGTTTTATACCCACTGCTGGCTCATCTTTTGAGGATTGTCTCTAGTTCAAACAGTCTCGTATGATCTCTTGATACAGGGAACTACGAATTGTGATATGCATTCTTGCAAACGGCACAGGCGGGGGGGGGGGGGTTGGAGACTAGTTAGCTGGCGTACTTAGAGCCAGGGCGAGCAGAGCTGGGTGCCCTGGGCGTCAAAGCCTGCAGGCTTGTTTTGAAGTCCTGCAAATGCAAACGTGCTTTTTGCGTGGCCACGTTTTAGCTGTATGTGTACCGTGGACTGTTCATTATAAAAAACAGTTGTTGACAAGTGGCCGCCGGAAAACATTCCTGGTCTATAAGTCTGTACATCGAATGGCCAGGGAAAAAACCCATTTTTTAGCACAACAGCACAGAATGCTGATTCGAAGAAAAGAGCATGTAGATAGCAACCTGCTCCCAGCGTTTCGTTCACTTTTATGAGATGCAAAGAACGAGTGCTGCAACATCTGCACTTGTTTACATAAGTAGTTGATAGTGGACTTTCATGGTAACTAGCAAATTTCACTTTGTATTAACACATACGGCATTCAAATTTCAGCAGCCAGCACAAAACAATGGTGAGATTATGTTTTCTTCAGAAAATAAACAGCTTGTACTCAGTGCGTCAGTTTCAACCTCTCTCTTGGTTCATCTTTATTTTCCCAAGATTAAATACCAACAATCCTTCTTTGCCGCATTGTTAACCGCGATTCTGTTGACTGTATGCCACGATTTCTTTCCTTTTTTGCCAATTTGGACTGATTAATAAATTGATTGATTGGTTGTGGGGTTTAACGCGTCGTTCCTTTTTTGCCGTTTTGGACTGATTAATAAATTGATTGATTTGTTGTGGGGTTTAACGCGTCGACGCAACGCAGGCGATGAGGCGCGCCGTAGTGGAGAGCTCCGGATTAATTTTGACCACCTGGGGATCTTTAACGTGCGCTGAAATCTCGCACACAAGGGCGTTTTTGCTTTTTGCCTCCATCAGAAAAGCGGCCGCCGCAGCCGGGGATCGAGCCCGCGACCTTGTGCTGAGCAGAGCAACGCCTTAGCCACTGGGCCACAGCGGCGGGTTGATTCATAAATAGCTCTTTAGATAATGCAAGCTATCCAAGTGCAATACTGCAGGCTTTAATCACCTTTTTTCTGTGCAATGCATTAATCGGTTACGTCTATGTGCAGTGGCCTACAGTGAACCCAGCTTTGACTTGGGGGGTCAGCCGCAAGCGCCCTGCCCCCAAGAGCCAGCGCTGCTTAAGACAATCACACGCGCCAATAAATGGAACCATGCCTACAAGCACTCACCATGCAAGTCCTGTATGTTGCTCTCATGCATCCTGCTGGTGCCAGCAGAACAGTTTTCCATTTCAGACAAAGGCCCTTGCTCATACATACCCAAGAGCAGGCTCCTGGCAGGAGTGTCTGTGTCTACCGACAAGAACGAGGGGGGAACATTTCTTTAGCCACTAAATATTATAATTGAGTCTATCCCCCAAATATTTGCTCCTAAATTTATTACTACAACATTAAGTTATTTCATGATAAAAAAAATCCCTATGCGCCGCCAAGCCACTGGCTTGTTAGTATTCCAAAGTTGAGTGGGGTGCAACATTTTGGTTCATATGTTCACCAGTGACGCATGTTGGCTCTGGCCTAAATACGCTTCATTGATGCCATGGTAAATTATGTTTGACAAATAACGCAACAGCATGTTCTGAATTAACCCATGCACAGCCGACATGCTGAGGCTTGGGGAACAATCCCTTCATTTCGAGCAACAAATTTCTAGCCAGGCTGTGGATGCGAGAAACTGCAGGGACAAGGATGCGATATGCTGGCTAGAGGAATAAATGTGTGCAAAAGTAGCCCCACAACACAAAACATTTTTTTAGTTAATGTGTCCGCAATCCCTTTAATTATGCCCTGTTAAAATGCCCAATTACACATTCATTTTTTTTTCCGGTAGGCGGCTGTGGCGGCTTACCAGCAAAATTGGTCGCAGCATTATACAACGAGGCTTCTGAACAATTTTAAATGAAGCATCCTGAGTCAAATGCATTGTTTTGAACCTTTAGGTTTTAAAAACAATGCATTCCAGGAGCTGGGTTTGATACAATGTATTTGACAGGCATTATCTCGGAGGATTTTTTGGCGACTACTAGCGTAAAAACACATGCGACTGAAAGAGTAACATGTTTCAGATATACATTTTAAAATTCTTTTGCATCGGTGGCACGACCACAGGGAAGCGTGATTCGACAGTACATCGTCAGCGTCCCTCAGCTGCAAGTGCCCAAGAACGTGCATGTATACGGCCTGCCCAGATTTTGCTTACCTGCGTCAGTTTCGTCACCCGGTGCGCCAGTTTCCTGCAGCATAGTACGCAGGCGCTTTTCGTACGCGCCCAACGCCAGCCTCTCCCGAGCGGACGACGCTATGGCGGTATCGCGGCGCTTGGTGTTCTGTCCGCGTCGACCCGGCGTACCTGCTGGCGAGCCCGGAGGGCCGCCAGCGCCGCTTTGGGATCGCCGAAGCAGCATTTTCGGTTTGTATCCATACTCCCTCCACAAGTCCCAAACGTCTTGCAGGAGCACATCTCTGATAGAGTATTGTTCCTCTGTGCCGGATCTGGATAGGAAGTAAAGCGCAGAAATTACAGAGCGGTACAATTTTCAGCAGTGGTACACAATTGAACATATTTGCTTACTTTCGAAGGTTCTCCCTGTCGTTTTTTATGAGGTGGGCCAGGATCGAATCGAAGCGCTCCCGCACTCCGCGCACAGTGAACGTTTTCCCCGTTGTTCGGGATACGTTTTCGGCCACTTCGGCCCACCTGGATAGGTCCATAAAAGGCCTAATGTTCACAACTTCGTTGAGCAACACGATGTCATCCGCCAAGGTGAAACGACGCCGGGTTGCCGGAACACGTGCTTCGTCGTTCGGATCCATGGTTCTTCCACACTCGTACACACAACTTCTCGCGCGCCGTAAGCTTGAATGGCTCGAGTGGGTTATCGCCGAGGGCACGATGGGAGGAAACGGAAACGGCGATGTTCTCGCGGTTTCTCGTTTCTCGCGTGAGACGATGGGACACGCTACGTCTCGGTACCGTATTGCAGAGTGGCTCCGGTTTACGGTAAAGTTGTGCGCATGCTCAGTGGCGTCCAAACGGTAGACCGTACCGTACCGGAACCGTTTTTCCGATCTGCTATAACTCTATTATTAGGCAGTTTTAGCATATCGTTACCGTGTTTGCGTTACCGTTTACCGTGTTGCCGGGAGCGGGAGTTTCCGTTTACCGGTGAAAACGGTAAGACGCATTTTAGCGTACCGTTTTTCGCTGGTTAGCGTGCGGAAATTTTAACGCAACAGACACAAAATGATGATGATACCAGCATTTTTTTGTCGAATATATGTTGAATTCCATCAATAGCATTTATTTCTCGCAGTGCTTGCTTTTTCAGTCATTATTTATAGACAATTGAGGCCCAGGAAGCCGTTGGCGGTTTCCTGATTAGGCCAGACTAGCCTATCACAAGCCAAGCCAATCTCCTGCCGTCGAGTCCGTCATGGCAGTGCCTTCTAGCAGAGTGTTGTAGCTAAGCTGCTGTGCTCCAGTTTAGAGTTCACCTTCTGCTATGGCTCAATACAGCAGCATCCTTTCAGATCCGCTGTTGATGCGGTGTCTATCTTGGCGCGATATCGAGGATGCGTACTTGTTGGAACTGGAACCGGAGCCGCGCCGCAATTTAGCAGCACGTGGACTGCTCAACGTAGCAAGGCTAGACAGCCCCGAATTTCAACGCATGTTCAGGTTCAAGAAAGTGCACTTTGAGTATTTATATTCCTGCCTCATGATGCCTGACAAGGTCGTGAGCGCGCAGCGTGTGCCGGTGCCAGGACGCGAGGCGTTGTGTATGACTTTGAGATGTCTTGCCTACCCAAACCGACTGGTCGACCTGGAGATGATGTTTAACCGGCATCTTTCTGTCATTTCGAGTGTGGTGAACCAAGTTCTGGCACACGTGGAATACCACTTCGGGCACCTGCGTTACGACCTGACTACACACACGTGGCTGAATTTGGACAGCCTGGAGCGATTTTCCGAGGTGAGAATATATGTTGCATATAAAAGAGGGGCGCATATAAAAAAAAAACCACGCAGTGCAAACAGAAACAAGCATTACAATTACATCGCTGTCTGTGGCATTACAGTGGAGAGGTGCATACACAAAAAATATAGTGCCCACACAAACAAGACAGCACTTTTCAATCTCCACCTGGACAGTTTTTACAATGCCTTCACGAACCCCAAATGCCAAAGAAGAAGCTAGACCGTTCTATTCTGGGCGTCCTACGATAGATGATAACTGTAGCAAATCAGTTGAGCTATATCCATGCACTTTGTGATTGTGGTCGGGTCACAGTGGCATGTAATGTGACAAAACAAATATTTGTCACGAGGTAGCATAATTTGTAAGTATATATTGTCGAACAGTATTCGCCAAAAATTTTTTTCTTGGCTGTAGCGTGTGCCAGCCCAATTTCTGTTTTAAACTAAGCATGCTTTGTCGTCTTGTATTACTTTCAAAGACATATTGCACAGATAGTTTACCAACTTGTCTAATTTCACTTCACGCAATGCTGTTGGTAGATCCCACACAATACTGATCTAACATATTTATGCACTAAACTTTGGGAAATCTAGTAGAGTTTTCTCATGCTCCTGCGTAGGAAAGCCTTTGAGACAACAGAAGCTAGACTAAACCCCCATTTCAACAGAGTAACTTTACCAAAGTACCAAGTGCTTTTACCAAAGTGCCACGCTGTGCCAACCGATATGCATGCATTTTAGATCAGATTACTGCAAGCGTGCTCATGGCTTATTCTGCTTAAAATGAACTGGAAAGTTGCGGATCCACACCCAGGCGAGCAGATGCAAGAATTATTGTGATTGAAAATGGGGCTCCTCAGACAATTGCTATCATTGCTATTTCCAGGCTGTGCATGCCAAAGGTGCCCCCCTCAAGAACTGCCGGGGATTTGTCGACGGAACAGCCCGCCGAATTTGTCGGCCAACGGAGGAGCAACAGGAACACTTTTCAGGCCACAAGAGGTGCCTTGTGCACAAGTACCAGGCAGTGATGTGCCCGAACGGCATAATTTGTCAACTGGATGGGCCCTTCAGGGGGCGGCGACATGACGCGGGTGAGCATGGTTGGGACTTTCGTTACAGGGGCCATGAAAACAAACTAACTTTGTTCATCTTACTAGCCTTTAGTAACTCACTTATCTCCAATACACCTACAAGATACATATTTTTAACCGTACAAACTCAGTATTTCCCCCTCCCAATTTACACAGTACTGCTGTTTCCACAAGCTGGCAAGCAGATGGTGGGGGGCCTAAGCAGTTTTTGCTACTTGGTGAGCATGCATTATTAAAAATTAAGCGCGAACTTAATTTTCAACGATGCATGTTCACCAACTAGCTCGACTCTCCATTTTAGTTTACCTTTAAGATTAAAGCCACCCCTCCTTTTTGCAGCTTTTGCTAAGGAAAAAAATTCCTGCGTGGCAGGCTTGAAGTCGGGAAGGCTTGTCAGTAGCCAAAAGGTGCATCAACGAATGATAGGTACTACTTCGTAAAGCCTGCCAGTGAGCAGCTATACTATTCAGGTAGTGAAAAAATATAAGAGCTGTTCATTTCGGGTCAGTAAACTGCACATGCACTAGTCAATGAAAAACGGAAAGCAGGCTTCCACCCAGTTTATTGGTAAAGGCAAAAAAACAGCTCCACATTTTTGCTGAGCCCGTGTGTTAGGTACCCTAAGATGCAAGTTGTGACAAGAAAAGTATTTTAGATACGAAAGTTAATATGCACCGTTCGAGCCATTCAGGATAGGTACAAGCCGACCAAATTACATCTTAACACATGATTTTGCATTGTGCTTGCGTTTGTGTTACTGGCCGTTTGTACTGGCTTCTGTATTTCAAGAATCCTTGGGGAGACCCGCCTCTATGACAACCTGGAAAAGGTCACGATGGGTCACCCATATGTCATTTATGGCGATCCCGCATACCCTCTCCGGCCGCTGCTGTACAAGCCCTTTGGAGGTGCCAGCCTGCAGCCCCATGAAGCCTGGTTTAATAAGCGCATGAGTGCTGTCCGCCTGGCGGTGGAATGGGGTTTTGGGAAGGTGGCAGCGGAATTTGCATTTGTTGATTTTCACAAGAATCAAAAAATGAGCAGGCAAAATGTTGGGCGCATGTACAAGGTCGCCACACTCCTGGCAAATGCACATACATTCTAACTTTACCAAAGTACCAAGTGCTTTTACTAAAGTGCCACGCTGTGCCAACCAATATGCATGCATTTTAGATCAGATTACTGCAAGCGTGCTCATGGCTTATTCTGCTTAAAATGAACTGGCAAGTTGCAGATCCGCAGCCAGGCGATCAGATGCAAGAATTATTGTGATTGAAAATGGGGCTCCTCAGACAATTGCTATCATTGCTATTTCCAGGCTGTGCATGCCGAGCTGGCACAAATGACATCACAGGTTCTCTTGTTACTGTAGCCAAGTTAGCATGTACTTTAATTTGGACCCACCAGCCCTTGACGAATACCTTGTTCCATTCTCGCCTTCAAATGTGTAGTTGCCCGTACCAGAGCTCCGTGTAGGTTATAAAGGGGGTCAAAGGGGCATTGTTACAGTTCCCAAGCTCAACACATTTAAACATGAAGGGGCCATGCTGACAAAATACGAGTTTTTGTTTATTTGAAAGATTTCATGTTTTACCGTGCCCCCAGTGCTTGTCAGTAAGCAAACAATGCTTTATTCACTGAGAAGTTAGCCAATTTAGGTTGAAATTTTGATTCTCCCACCAAATCATGCGTTTTCATGACATATGCAATGACATCACATGAATTGGTCTTCAAGTTACTGTTTCCTTGTTTCCTGTTAGTCAACCTAGATGCCGCTACCATCTAGGCAGAAGGCAGAAAACGGTTGCCGTTTTGTGCCTTTGCTTTATTTTGACCGTATTTGTACCTGGCTTGTTTTTGTTAAGGTATAACATAATGGTTTCATGAAACCTGGTGTTCACTCGACAAATACGGTCACGTAAGACACAGTTGCTTACGCCACCCGGCCAGTGTCATCTCAGACAACCCCATATAACCACAGTGCTGTGCAGCTAAAACATGCCTGGTGCGCGCAGTACCAACAGCAGTAGGCATCAGTACTGCTGGGTTTACGTGTAATTTCTTACCTTCCGCTGTTTACCCCACCATTTTTACTGCTGTAAAAACAATGTGCCCTAATTGTAAGCGCAAATAGCTCGTTCGGCAACCTTATAAAAAGCCCTGCCTAATTTACGTTTGCTTTTGATTCCGTCAGCCAATTGCAGAACGTTTGCTTTTGATTCCCTCAGCCAATTGCAGAGCTGGCACAAATGACATCACAGGTTCTCTTGTGGGAAATGAGCGAGTGGGCCCTTCCCTTATAGGAGCGAAGCCTCTTAGCGGCGTCGTCTCATGTAGTCATGGTACTAAAACACCGGGAGACTTGTTTTCCAATGCCTCGCGCTAAATACGCTCCGTGCTTCAAAGACTTTTCCAGCAAAGCTGTATACCTCTTACTCCCACTGCATGCTTCGCCCATCCCCAAATTTGACGTTAGTGGAGATGGCCCAGGATTTTTTTCTTCCTTGATTACAGAGCTTATTTGTGCGAATTGGTGTTAGTAGGATTTTAACGAGGCAATCTTTCGAGTGAACGAAACTTGTTTTGTCTACATGGCCCCTTTAAGCATTTACATGGGCATTTTGAAAATACCTTCTGTACTCCTTTACACCGCAATTCTGTGGCACTGTACTTGTTTTTTTCTTATGCTCTTTCCATGTGTGCTGTATTGTGTACCAACAAAAAATAAAATTGCTCGTACCTCGTTTTCAATTTTTTTTTGTTTTGCCCACTAAACTTTTCATAGCTGATCAACATTGCTCACCACTAGTCACAAGAATTTGGCACTTCTAGAGCACCTTAATTGTTCCAGGCCATGCAGGCCAGATGTAATGACGAGCGAGTATGGGATAGTGGACCACGCACTCAACGTGCCAGTGACACGGCATGATTACATCAATGCAGCTGCATCGCACTTTAACCATCGTCGTTCTGCCAATTTTAGCGAAATAAAGTCTGGCCACAGCTGATTAACCCCCTACCCCTCCCGGCATCATCTCAAACACCTGTAGAAGGGCGTTTTTCGCAAAATATTAGCCTGCATCTTGTCATGGTGGCAAGCAAGCACGAGATGGAATACAGAGCCATGGTTGTTTAGGCATTTACTTTTGAATCTTTTCAATGAGGCTCTCGATGAGCCTCAGCTGCGCTTCTTGGTACGCGATGTGCGAGCGCCGCTCTTCAGCACTAAGGCGGCGCTCCTCCGCTAGGGCCTCCCGCTCCTTTTTGCGTTCACGCATGTTTTCTGAGTGCTTCAACATCTCGAAGTCAAGTCGGCGCTCCTCCAGCGCGAGCCGCTTGCATTGGGTCTCCTGCTCTCTCTTGTCTCGTTCATCCAGAATGTCGCGGGTGGTACCGTGCCTTTGTATACCTGCACAGAATAGACAAGAATAAATACTCATACATGCAATGAGTATTTTTCACCTGAAAAGTAAACAAAAAGTCAGCTGTAGAATAAAAAAATTAAAAAATAGTACATGCTAACTAATGTGAGCCACAAGGGGAACCTAAGTGCAAATTACTGAAAGTTTGAACAGAAGTGCAGAACAGCACAGTGACTGGGAAGCACCAGGGCATGTCAACAATCTAGTGCTACAATGCATTCCAAAGCACACGCCAGTGCCTAAGAAATAAGAATCCCCCCGTATGGTGGGCTGTGTAAACTGGTGAAACGTGGAGAGAACCTCATTACGATTGGCAGATGAGGCCTTCGTGATTTGCTTTCGCTGGACTTTGTAAAACCAGCACACGTGGACTGTGAAAGCGCGGTACGTGCATCACCACGCAGTTACAGTAGGCTTGGTAGCATTTCTTTTTTAACCCGCAGTTTACAATACTTGTGCTGGGTGCAAATGTTATCTGCTAGAAGTTATGGGAACAAGGCTAACTGCAGTCAGTCGAGGGGCTGACATCATTCCTCCTCACCTCGTGGTGGAGTGGTTCGGCTGTTGCCCGGGTGGATGACCTGCAGAGGTTGCCTTTGCTGAGGAGTTTGTTGTGGGCTACAGCGGCTGTGCACCACAGGTGCTTCCTGACAGCTCATGCCGATTAAAACCAGGCTTGTTTCGCCATCAGGACTGCGAGTGGTGCCGGCAAAACTCTGGGGGCGGTGGGCTCTGCCGGTCGCTCGAACAGCCAGGAGTGCTGCCGTCAGAACTCTGTTGGGGCGGTGGGCTCTGCTGATCGCTCGAACAGCCAGGAGGCGTCTCGGCATCCACGTAAATGCCTTCGAGCAGAATTTCCGGAGGTGACAGTGCCTGCGCATCTTTTACAAGCCCGAAAGCACGAGTAGAAAGGTCATGGCAGTTCAAAAGCATCACAGTATCCAAGCAATTTAACTTCTTGTGTGTGTTGGCTGACGATTTGTGCTTTTAGTACACAACAAAGTTACAATGCATGAAATGATCTTGGAACACCAATTATGGCTTCGATTCCCCTGTTTAAAACACACAAAATATTACACGGCACACTGTTCCCCAATAGTGAAGCCAAGAGTCTGTGTAAAAGTACGTACTGGTCCCACTGAGAAAGTAACGACACATTCAGCAAGGGTATGCTGACGGGCCAGTTGGTACATTGTTAAACTAAGAAAAACAGCGCAAACGACGGGACGAAAAAAGGTAAGACTAAACACAGGCGCTGTGTTTAGTCTTACCTTTCTTCGTCCCGTCGTTTGCGCTGTTTTTCTTAGTTTAACATTCAGCAAGTAGGTAGTTTGCAGCACTGTCGGCAAGCTGTGTGGAAATGCGGAATGCCAGCAGTGTACCCACTTATTTGACTTGTGTAAGAAAGTAAGCATTTAGGGTCAAGTCCAAACAATGTCAGCTGTAGCTGAATAGCAGGGACTAACTTCATATGCTCAGTGTAATCAGCAGCAAGTCTCAACTACAGTTCTGGCTCGATGCAGGGCCACAGAAACTAATGTTGTGTACTGCAAGAGGCAACTCGCGGTTTCCACCCAAGGAAATGAACGAGGTAATCATACTCTCTTGTCCAGTTCGCAACATGTCCAGCGTCGCATAAAAACCATCCCACGTAGCGTGCACGTGATTTCAGTGGCTGTAGCCCGACACAGGACCACGATGGGCTGACGGGGCATGGGCTGCACTGAACAAACACACGAACAAAATGAACAGCTCGCACACAGTCTGCAAAGCAGGATACACGAGGCCGTGCTAGCTGCCTACCTTCATCTCTACTTGGGCTGAGCCCCGCTGCTAGCCACTCGGCATGACCGTCCAGGGCTACCCAGTCAAAAAAGACCATTGTGTCCAATAAGACACAACAATGGGACCCAATTGGACTCAATTGAAACTTCCCTAAATCCTGTTGGACACCTTTGGGGTTATAGGTGTTCCAATGGTGTCCAACCGGCCACACCATACAGACACAAAAAGAGTCAACGGGTGCTTGCGTGGGTCCCATTGGACCTCATTGGCTATACAGTCATTCTTACCATGTCCAATAAGCCACAGTTGTGGGACACCATTGGGGTCCAGTGAAGCTCACCTTGAACCAATTGAACCTCATTGAGTGTCTTCAGTAGGCCACTAGAGGACCAATTTATGCACAACCAAGGTCAGTAAGCGCCATTTATGGTATTGTACTTTTGATTATTATTTGGTTTTGATGAAAACACGACAGTGGTTACCCCATTACCATATGCAGGCTTACGTGAACATATATATCCTGATGCGGACACGTGTGTATACGGCGATTTATTTTCAGCAACCAGTAAGCTTTGAAATAATACGATAGCTGTACAAAACTTCAATTTTTGAAAGTAGGCACAGGCCTGCCAGGCAGACATTATGTTTCTCAATAAAATGAAAGCTAGCGATAACCTAACGTGTCACTAAAAAAACTCGCAACTCTGGTGGGGGACACCATACCCCAAATTAACAGAAAGGTAGAGTTAGGCTGGGCATATAATGCAACGCTGCAACCAGTTATCTACCATTTTAGTAGACATGTAGACAGGGCTGAAAGTAATCCGGCCGTTAAGGTGGTTCAGTGTCCAGGGCGTTTTGCTGCTGATCTCAAGGATGTGAGTTTGTTCCCAGCCACGAAGGTTTTTTTTTGTTATTGAGGTGAGAAATGAAAATTCCTGTGTATGAAGGTTTGGTGCCAGGCTAGTTGGTACATCTTTGTACTTGAATGAAAACAGCGCTTAAGACTGGACGATTGCAGAGAAATGCGTTGCACAGCGTTTGTTAAGTATTTGCCTTCACTCTTGTCCTATCTTAAGCACTGTCTTCCTTCAACTTCAAAACTGCCAATGTATCCAGACATAGTATTATTCCAAAGGCCTCCCCTTACAGTATGACAAGCCTCATTGAGCTTTTCAATGGGACTAGAAACTGGAGCAGATAACTTGACAACAGGAAGAAATTAGAAAACGCGGAGAAAAAAATAGATTCTGATTGCACAGGTTAGCAGCTGTTGGAAGTGTATAAGAAAGGCTTTTTTACTGTAATGGGCACAATAGGCTGGCAATGATGTACTCTAACCAATATAGAAACACAGTTTATAAATGCAATGCACCCCGATAAGAAGTGCCAGCAATATTTATTAACGCTACTGTCATTCAAAAACTAACACATATGCAAGCATACAGGCAATAATAAAACAGAAAGAAAAGTACCACTCATTGTGAAAAAAATGGTTACAGTGCAAAGAAAACCACAAATGTGTTGAAGTTTTCTCACAATCCAGTCAGGACATCATTCATCTTTCAAAAGGTAGAAATATGGAAAGAATATGCAAAGCAGAAGAGATACTAATGATTGCACTAAGTCAGCAATATAACAGAAATAACAGCACACATGTACTCGAGCAAAAAAACTAACACCACTGCGGGTTGCACAAAAACGGTTGCAGTGCACAGATGTTCCGTACTGGTGCGAAAAATTCCCATTTCTCGGTTCAGAAATTCCATATTTCTAGCATATTCTGCCCACAGGTTTCTCAAGAATTCCGTGCGAAATTCCCTGCGTTCTCTTTTTTCACCTGATGTATCTTCATGTGGATTTCTGTTCGGTTTTTGGCGTTAGGCAGCGCCACTGATGTCTACTTTACGTAGCCTTCCGGATGGAGACGTTCCGAGAATGAGTTTCAGCGTGAACTAAATTCCACTACATCTGCCACTCACCAGCCTTTGACTACGCATTTCACGGTTTTTACCAAACAGCATGCTTCCTTTTCATGCTCAAGATCTAAAAACTGCCCATATGAAAAAAACAAGACGTTGGGTAATCAAGGTAGCTTTAGCTCAGCGTTGGTACTCTGGCGCAATATCTTGTGGACTACGAGCACGGGAACTAAGGCGCACCCAATTCGTATACTACATGCGAACAGGCTTTAGCCCTTCAGCTGCCGCAGCTTCACGTTTTAATAGCTCTTCCTCATGGAGTGTTCTTCCCTCTATGTTCATTCCTGTTTTATGAACTGTATTGGAAGTGCTCTCGGATGTTTGTGGCTTGCAGGAACACGACAATGGATATTTTAACGTAAATCCGACGAAATACCTGCCGTGTTGGCTCAGTGGCTAAGGCATTGCGCTGCTAAGCACGAGGACGCGGGTTTGATTCCCGGCAGTGGCGGCGACTTTTCTCATGGATGCAAAAAGCAAAGACGCCTGTGTGTACAAGATTTCGGCGCACATTAAAGATCCCCAGGTGGTCAAAATTAATCCGGAGCCATCGACTATAGCGCGCCTCGTCGCCTGCATTGCGTTTGCGCGTTAAACCCTAGAATCGATCGAAATCCGACAAAATCTTAAGGAAACTTCTTAAAGGGACCCTGCAACACTCTTTGAGCAGTGCAAGTAAACCTGCGCGACGTTTAGATTACACTGCCAGGAATACCTGAGCCAAATATTACACGTGCATGTGAAGGGGTGAGCGCGTAAATTGCTGTGAAAGACGCGGAAAAACCAACCGCGCACTCTTCAGTTCTCATTTGCACCCCTGACACGGCCTAAGCGACGTCATTGAGGCCATGGCTGCCCGATCGGCTGTCACTGGTCAACTTCGCGGATAATTTCTCCCACTTCCGCCGTCATCATCGCTGTGTCACGCTGTCCGCTGTCGAGTTGAAAGGGGGCGATTATGCGTGATATCTCATAGCGTGTAGTTTCGGTGATAGTGAATGAATTTTCATAACTCTTGCGGGAGGAGATTGCTGCGACAATAGACTTTACCCCAAAACAATTCCAAGCAGTCGATGGTAACTGTTGCAGGGTCCCTTTAAAAGAAAACAAAGTAATAAATTATGCGAAATCCGGTTACTGGCATTATTTTCTTTTTTACTCCACGACTCCTAAAATTCCCTGCATCTATTAATGATTCTCTTTTGGGCAAAATTACAGCCGCAAATTCCCCGAAGGGGAAAATTCCTTCCACAGAACATCACTTTTGCAGCAGGAAAATCATTAGAGCTGTAGATTCTCAGAATCCAGTAGAAATTTATGGTTTGAATCCACACAAATGCTAGAGTTCAAATTTGCGTTCACTTAAAGATTGAAAGGATTCTGCAAAACGGAAACGAAGGAACGGTCCAGCTTGACAAATACACACACGTGTTTGAGTTCGGACAGTGGCAGAAGCATTATTTCTTTTCTTTGCCCTGTTACCCTAACCGTGTGCCTCAAAACCAATGAGCCAAACTTGAACGGTGTGCATTTCAGTTTTTGCACAACTAGAAATGCGCAGTTGTTGTTAACACAAAGGATGTTCCTGAGCAAGGCATATCACCCATCTGCAAGCAAAACTACAGAGTTGTTTTACGCTTTCCTGATGCATACTTGGAGCTTGTAAAAATGCATCCATTCCTCAACATCCGGGAATACTGAACAGCACTCTGAGGCAGGAAAGCTGAAGTTTGCACCACGTTATCTGGCATCGAAAATGGGGTGCCTCTGCCAAAGAACCGAGCCTCTCCACGGATTGAAAGGCTTTTCTGAGTGCTAACAACGGGATCCAGGGCGGCGACGTAACGTACAGTGCGGGTAGCGGTCACTACCTCTGACAGCTTGCTTACTACCTTATCTATTTGCAGCATCCGGCATATTTGGTGTGGGATGCCCTTGGCTGCTTTTACTGCATCTTTTAAGGCGCCGTTGCCAGCCTCAAAAGGGAAAGCGTTATGAGCCCATAATGGACCCCACTGGCGCACACTTTTCGTTATGTGAAGGAGTTGGTGCACGTTGAATGTCAAACATTCTGCACCGTACAGAATTTCCGCATGACCGTGGAAATGGACAAGGTGCTCCTCTACAACATCAAGATCTGGCAGCGACACTTTTTCTTGTAGCAGTACCCTTACGGCTTCAACAAAATACGCCCAGTGGTGCAAGTACTTCTGTTCAAGAAGTCCTTCGAGCACTGGAAGGCTGAAAAACAGAATCCAATTTTCCCATTCTTTCGCCTTCCAGAACAACTTTTGGCTTGCGGGCCTCGGTATCCTTCTCACTTCTTTAGGAGGTGTAAGCATTTTTATCCTCCTGTTCACCTCTTTGCGTTCGTCAGGAGTAAGGTAGAACTTTAGCCACATGTCCAAAAACTGCCTCCTCACACCCAATAACATGCAATGCATATAGTCAGGGACAAAGCCCCAGACTATATGGAACTGTGGCATATTGATGAGGGGAGAGACAGTTGTCACACCATTCGGCCGATCTCCCTGTCTTACTGCAGCCTCCATATCTGCAATCATCTGCTCCTCCGACCTTTCTGGGCAATGGAGGACCACGGGGTACTTGTGAGCTCTTCCCACCCTTCTACCCTCCTGGAGGCACCAGTTGCAGCCACTAAATTTATTGAATTGCGCCACTCCCTGCATTGGTGCCCTTGCAACAGAATCGACTGCACAACAAATGCAGAAGGCACGGAAAACTTGTAGTGTACCTTTGTACTGCAAAGGGAAGCCACACGTGGAGAGTTTCTTCATGTCTTCAACAAAGGCATCTTGAAACATCTCCATAGGTGGCTTCTCTCGGCCGAACCAAAGTGCAGCCAACACAGGTCGTTTCATTCTTTCTGCAGCTGGAATTTCATTTACTATCAGCTGAATGGGCCAAATTGAGGTGTTGCTAGATTTGAACAGTGGAGCCCCATCTGCGTTCAGTGTGAAGCTGATTCGGTGGCCAACATCAGCAGTGGCCTCCACAAAGTCTCGGTACATAGTTCCATCACTGGTGTCCGACAACACATCTGAATGCTGTAACGGCTTTGTCAGGTCCCGCAAGTCACACCCTTTAAACTTTTGTCAGCTGGGGCAGAACATCAAGCAAGATAAAAAATGGAGCTTCGGACACTTTCCTTGTTCTTTTTGCACTTTGGGCACTGGAACTGTTTTCTGCTCCCGATGTCGTCAATACACGTAAAGCAATCGGTCTCTGAGCAGTAATAGTGAGGCCTCATGGGCTTGCCTGATTCGTCAAAAACTTTCCCCAGCAAGTACTGGGAAGCGGGCAGAATCGGATCTTCAAAGATGAGGTTGATCACTTCGATGAGGTTGCTTAGTGCACAAAAGGTTAGCCTGTGTCGAATTGAGTACTTGGATATCATTAGAAAGATATCACCCTTCGAAAGTACAACTTTTTGGGTTACAACTGAAGAGAACCATTCAAGGAATGGCTTCTCTCCCTCTTCCTCACTGCCCACTCCAGGATCTTCACACTGGCCAGCATCAACACTGCAACTCCCAGGTTCTGCTTCCTCGTCACTTGCATGCTCCTAAAAAGAGAACTTCTGTAAAGTATGCTTCGAAGATAAGTATCAACACTGCTTTGGGTACTTTGGTCACTATAAAGGCACTCTTCAAAAAATTTGTTAGAACTCCCAAAAACCTTGTTAAAAAGCCTACTTTGGTTTAGTTCTGTCGCGAAAGAAATATTGGCTGCTGTTCAATAAATGCACCAAGGGGCTTCTTGTTTTTAGTAGATTTCAAAACTGCCGATGTGAAGACTTTCTGATTTGATATTTGCAAATTTTCGGCGGCGCTAAGTACAAATAATTTAAACGACTTGAAAAATACAAAAGGAAACTCACAGAAACTTCCGCCCTTTCGGTGTCGGGTTTGTCGTGCGCCACGTGCTCTGCGAAGCCCGGCTCAGTGGGATCGCCGTGCTCGGAATCCTGAAGTACAAGTGGTCAAGCACGTAAGTGCACAAGCAGTAGTTACCGGCCTACGTAATCATGCGGGCGAAAACATTTCTCACTATCATACTTGGAATAGATCGCGCGACAAAGCGACCGCGCGGTTTAGATTCTTATTTCTCTTTTCGCTCGTAGGGCAGCAATAGGATGTGGATCCATTTGTTGGTTGCTACTGCGGCTCAATTGCATCGCAAGCTGTCGCGAGGCAATTACAGACTAACAAGACATGCACACGCGTAACAGCAGATCACGCGTAACATGTTCAAGCATTAGTGTACTGAAATATTTGCTGTACGGACACGGCATCATAATACCGGAAAACTTTGATTATAATTACAACAACGGAGCACTTTCTGTACGTACCGGGCTCGTCCCGTCCACCAGATTACCACGTTGACATGGGTTGCATGGCTGAGTCGGCAGGTCGCTTGAACTGCAGGGCGAAGGTGTACCCTGTGGGGGGAAAAAACAGCTGTTCTCTTTGCTTCGATGACGGTTGTATGAAATGACAATTAAAAGCGCAAAATACTTACTGCGGAGTCGAATAGTGCACGCTTTTTTTCGCGCTCGTAGGCGGTCGACCAAGGCAAGCCGTGGGACGAGCCTGGGTTGAGGTATACTTCTTGTACGACCCTCGCTTCTTGCGCTTTTTAGCAGGTTCCATTTCGCTTTTGAACGCACTGGTCACTAGCGATCACAGTGGCACATGACGACGGGTTGACACCACGCTGTCGTGTCGCTTGTTCACAGCAGACGCGTCAAGTAGCAACGCGCCATATTGACTGTTACGGCGGCGTATACGTTGGTAAACGTAGACGTAGGTGCGTACTCAGGCGTGTTACAAAAATGTGTATTCTGATTACAATATAAAAAACCTCTTTTAAATATAATATAAAATAAACTAACAGTTTTAAATGCAAATATTTGCGATTGTTGTGTTTTTTAATCACAGGCGGCTTGATTAGTCAGTTTCGTACGTTACGTATATAAACATGTGCGCGTGGGTTTTCAAGTGCACGTGGGAACGTGGGTAAATGGAATATGGGCTAAGTTTGGGCTTGTACTGTTCGTCGACCGTCATTCCTTAAGGAGGCATAGGCATAGCGGGCACAACTACTGGCCTACTAGTTGAAGCAAGCGACAGTTGACGTGGCGGTCATGTCGCCACCGAAGCATGCGTGTGTGCGGTATTGTGACAATAACAGCTGCTCCATTGTCCAAGTGACCGATGTGAAGGATTTTCATCCAAAAGATGACGAGGATTTTGCCTCCCGCCCATACCTGGTGAAATGGACCGACCGAAGTGGAAACTCGGACTTCTATTCCGCGAGGATCCTCCTCCTGGGCGGTAAGTGCAGCGCTCGATTAACATGCATGAGCGCGGTTACAACTGGGTGCATGCAGATCTGTTGCATTCAGCTTGTAAACGCTTCGGTGTAAAATATCTAACAATTCTGCAGTCGTTTAAAAGCTGTTGATGTCCTGACTGACCAAATGGCGTGCTGAGCCATTGTGATTTACCTCTAATTTTAATTACGACCGATCAATTTTCTGCGCAGATTCACCTGAAGAAATCACAAAACGAACGGAAGCGAAACGTGTTCGCGTTCGTCGACAACTGTCCAACGACTCAAGTGACGCTGAGCAGCGTGAGGTAGAGTTTTCTTCCCCACTCCCTTTCTTTTCCAGGGATAACTGACCGTCATCGCGCATTCTGTTCTTGCAGGTGGATGACAGGACGCACAAAAAAAGAAGCCAAACGAAGAGCTTCTAGCGCTTATAGAGAAAAAAAAGGCACTTAAAGAAAAAAACCAGATGACGTGCACGCGAATCGAGCAAAGCTCAGAGAAAAGGAGTTGGAAATATCGAAGTTGAACGAAACCTATTGGCTCAGAAAAGAACAATTGACAAACTTCGAGAACTGAATGAGGGTCTGCAGGAGACCATTATTTCTCTAAAGGGAAACCTGAGAGGTATGTTTACGTGTTTATTATTACATTACTGTTGCATTGTTTGGGTTTTAAAGTGGACATTATACAAAGTTGTAAACAAATGATGGCTTTGCATTCTCCAAGCCCGTACCAGTCTTTCTGGCTAGTGTGCTCTTAAAACACCGCGTTTCTTTTTCTCTGCATTCTTTTCCACATCATAGTGATATACCATAGCGATGCGTCGAAAGCATGTTTAAATCTCTGTGGGGTTGTGAAATTGTTCTTTCACCCTACGCGTTACATTTTATCTCTGCAGTTCCAGCATCTACGGCTCCTACATGCTGCGAGGTTGTGCCCACCCGTTCGAACCTGCCTGGCATGGCTGTTACGCCTGCACGACCCACTCAACCAGGCACGGCTGTGCAGACCCCACACCTCCAGCAGCCTGGAAAAAAAACAGCCATACCCGAAAAACCCCGCAGGCATGCACCCTACTCCAGAGCCCACCGTATTGTCGTGCGACACCGCCAGCCCTTGCCTCTGTTTCAAGTGACAAGGTATGGGTCTGGTTCACATTAAATCTGCATTTATCTGATAGTATAAATGTAATTCCTTCATTGATCTTTAAACCTTAATTTACTCGGCTTCCAGGGACGCATTTTTAAATGCAACTGTTTCCTCTAGCAACCTTCGCTTTGCACATACTTTTTTACGAGTGCCTCCTAGTACTGACCCTGGTAATGGGGGGTGACAAATTCCTTAGTTGACCTTTGGGCTTGGGTTCATGAATCTAAAGTTCTTGCAAAGCATGCCCCTTCCTTCTTTCCATTCATCTATCTATTTAACTATAGTTGCCTTGTGCACTCTGCCTCATCGTTTTTTCGCATGTACAAAATTGCTTAAAGGGACACTGAAGTGATATGTAAACATTGCAGGATTACTTGCGCAAATTGTAGTCCGGAGTCCCCATGCCATGTTTCGACCACCCTGGGCGCGTTTACGCGATTTTATTTAGTAGAAAAATTAATTCGAAAATGCTGTCCTCCTCTCTTTACGCTCGCCCATTTTCTGCGGCGTTTTCGTGTGACGTCAGGAGGGGATAAGCTGGCAATTGGCCGCGCTACTGCACGGCTCCCCGGCCTTCAGACAGAGTCAGTCGGCCCAGCGTTTCGTCCGCCGGCCGCCGACGGGTCGTCGCAATTCGTTCGCTCAGTTGAAACGAAGCCAGGACACGTTTGTGAATGGTAGAATTTGCCTTTCTTTACTTGTTAGTTTGTACACTGTATCTAGCTCCAAGTCAAGGTCGCTTCACACAACGCTGCACAAGCGCACATGCGACGCTTCGCTGACTGGTATGCCAGTAGGAAAATATAAGGCCTCTTGAAGGCGGGAGAAGAGTCAGCGAAGTCAATATAGGTACTAAGGAAATAAAATCAACTGATATTTTTACCGTACAGCGTAAAACTAGGGTGCGGGAAGGACTTTTTTGCGCTGGGCGAACAAGCACAGCGGTCAGCAGCACGACTACACATCTGCGAACGCTTTTCCGTCTACGAAATGCAATTGCTAGACGTGAGCTATTGTGGAAACTCGGGCGACGCTTACTGCACGAGCGCAATACAACAAATAGTCACCTAAGCTGCTTGAAATGTCAAAACTAAAGAAAAGTGTAAACTGGTTGTACAATATATACCCTATATTACCGGTGCCAGCCGAGCCCGCTTCGTGGCCGAGCGGTCTCGGTTGCTAGGTGTGCCACCGCAAGTATTTTGCAAGTCATAAGTTCAAATCCCCGCGGGTGCGTTTTTTTTTTTTTTTTTTTGTAAGTTAACTTTTTCGTTTTCCGCCGATGTTTTCTATATTGAGTTCACCTTTTTTTGGGCTTCAATGTTCATGGCTCCACGAACTAGTTCACAAAACGCGCGCAGGCTGGGACTGGCGCGCTAGCGAGTTCTCGTTGGCGTGCTGTTGCCATAAGCACCGACTGTTTGCATGCAGTGGGCATAGGCCAGAATGAACAGACCCTTGGCCTGGTGCGAACACGCTTTTTACGACACAGGCATGAGGGAGGCAAGCTCCAAATATGGGGGAAAAGCGCATGTCATTTGGGCGTCTGCGGGTACGCGGAGGGCGTTCATGCACTGCGTAGGTTTCGGCTAGTGAATGCTACGATTCCAATCCGTCCTAGGAGGCTTATCTTTATGCATTTTTACAGCTGACAACATGGCAGAAGCGCGGTACGATGATTACTGAGTTATTGAGAATGCCCATCCAACAACGCCAACGGTTGTGTTTTACAGAACCGAAACCGAAACCGAAACTTGTTTGGTTGCTCACCTTCGGCATCGTCCAATCACGGTGCGGCTCCTCCTAACGTCACAGCTTTAGTTGGTGCGGCCGCCGCAAACCGCGCATGGTAGTTTTACTTCTTTCGCGCTTTGTAAAATAATTACCGATTTGTCAACCGAATAAATGATGAAAAGTGTGCTAATTTGAGCCAGTCTACGCAGTGCAAGCAAAAACGGGAGCTTGACAAATTCACTTCAGTGTCCCTTTAAGTGCTCCTTGTTTTTTGTATTTATGCCTACTTCCCAAAGGTAAGCCTGGATAGGTACGGGTATCAATTAAGCTGAGTTTGCACAGTATGTTGCCCTTACCATGTTCCCCACATCCTATAATTTAGAGTTGTGCAAGCACTTCATGCATTCACTAGATCAGTGGTTCTCAGCCATGGATGTGTCGGGGACCCCTTGTGGACTGGTGGAAGTGAAGGGGGACCCCTTGCAGCTGAGGGGGGGGGGGGGGGTACGTAGGTAAATTAACACAACTGGAGCGTGAAACAGGTGCCTTTTATTGCTACCAAAAACATCAAACAAACGTGCCACATCACTTCATTTTGGACAGTTCATCAATACGTGGCACAGTCGCGCTTAAACAGAGTTGCATATCTGCAGCCACATTCAACCTGTTTCGGTATTTGCTTTTCAAGTATGCAAGTCTGAAAAAAAAAAGCGGGTGAGAGTTTTGCGGCTCCTAGAAATGGCTTCGCGGACCCCCTAGGGTCCGCGGACCCCATTTGAGAACCACTGCACTAGATGTTGACTGAAATCCACTGCATTTAACTTGACTATGCAGCCAATTTGTTTTATCTCTGGAAGACTAGTTAGGGAAGTGTTATGTCTGAGCTAACATGCATTGCATATGGCCAACTACATTCATTTTGAAATTGGCAATGTCATCTTGAATCTACCGTCTAGCTTTTTAAGTGCTGCCACCTTAAAAAATACTACAGCCCCCATCACTCTTGGTTTTTTCTTCTGGTTCTGTTGCACATGCATTGTAGACCTGTTTGTGCATTCACATATTTAAAGTATCTGGAACAATTTTTTTGCGTAGCAGTATTTAATTGTTGGGAACAGTTAACAGCACCTCTGCACAGAGTAAAATCTGGAATAAATTTGTCTGCAGCATCTTCACTAAGTTTGCATTCATTCACTTTGCTTTTTCTCCTCCAGGTTGATATAGGGAAGGGGCTGCTGGTGTCTGCCGACAAATTGGCCTACCTAAAGGAGCAGCATAAGGACTCCATTTTTGTAAAAAACCTGCTTGTGGCGGTCTGGGATCCGGCAAAACTGAGGAACAAATCGCTCGGAGGTATGTATTTGATTTTCAACTTCTTGTGGTAACGACAGTTGATTTGTACTGAGTGACCCTTTATTATGTACCTGCGCTTCCATTTTTTTTTGCTCCACATTTTTTTATCTTCCAGGAAAGCATTGCCCGCGCTTCCCAGACCGCCCCAAGAAAGAGCCCCTCACGCCTTGGAAACTGGGTGTGATGCGAGGTATTGCCTATGAAATTGCAAGCTGATGTTTATTGTGTACACAATCAAATATTCTCAAATGAGTTTACTGCAATTTTGCTTTTTCTTTCTAGGCAGCAACCGCAATGCAAAGTTGATTTTTCGAGGAATGTAGTAATTATTGGTTTTGTATATTTTTCTTTTACCATTTGCAGAGTGCTTCAAGGACCGGCTGCGCGAGAAAGGGCTCAGCGAACCATTTCGGCCTGCCGAGTTGCAGGCCTTCGACCGGTATGTCAGCGAAAAACTCGCTGACATTGAAAAGGTGGCCAGGAGGTACGTTTGCCAGAAGCTCGAAGTTCTTGCTTGGTCCTATGCACGAGTTCCATCACAAGTTTTCATGCAGGACAAAATGTCTGTAAACAGATGATACACGCACATAATTTTCTTGTTCTCATTACCCCCCTCCCTATGTCTTCTTAAATGCGAAGGACCCAACAGCCAAACAATTGCCTTTCGCAGATGAAGCGGATGCACATGAAGCGGAAGCAGATGCAGCAGGCGAAGATGATGAGTTCAGCAACGTTGCCTAATTCCTTTTTGTTTTGTCTACACTACTGTAAATAGGCATGCAATAAACAGATACACTTAATCACCTAATCAAGATTCGCGATCGCTGCGCCGCCTGCCGCCGCTTCTCCGCGGCGTTTGCGGGATTAGCGCTGCGTGGCTGATAGGTGGTCACGCAGTGTTTTGGTTCTGTTTCGCTTCTCTTTGCCTTTCCGCGCACTAAACAACTTGTTATGGTGACGTCTGTAAGCTAACTGCACGTTTAGGGTGCTTAAAAAAACAGCTGCGTCTTGGTAGAGCGCTCGAACGCCAACAAGAGCTACCCGGGGTGGCGGTTCTGCGCGCTTCTTGGCCGCTCTTGCGGTCGTCGGCGACAGCAGCAGCATCTCACCGCTGTCACCTTCGAACACATCAGCACAAGTGAATTCTATTTATTGTCACCTCGTTTAGACCTGACATTGGCACTATAAGAGGGTGGTTCGTTTTGCAGCGCAGAAAACAAATGCGGCTTTGCTTCGAATATGTACGTCGTAGAAAAATATGTTTCGGGGATGTGATAACCCAATAGCTGACAAAAAATTGTGCCTTTTATTGGAACATAAGCCACGCGAAAATGTTAAGTACACTCAAAGGCTATGCATTGTCAGATATGTGCCCACTCATGTCTTATAGTAAGAACCAAGGTATATGTTAATGAAACCACGGGAAAATGAATGGTCTGCAAGTCTGGAATAAATAGAATAGTCGTGCGCAAATGAAACAAAAAAAAACCGAGAGCAGCTTCTGAAATGCTAAAGACGTTTGTGTGAGCAAGGTAGTATTCACCAGACCAACTAGATGCGAAATGCACTGATATTTCGCTAGACAATGTGGGGGGGGGGGGGGGGGGGGGGTGAGGAGGAGGACGCTCAACTATCGTTGTTTACAAATGCGGAGCGAAATCAACGAATGAACGTTTTAGTAATCGCACACAAGCTGCGTGTTCACTTTTCGTTTGTTTTTCGCCTTCAGCGAATGGCTGATCACTCGGCGGACGAATTTTTTGAAGAATACAGGGTAGGCAGTTCACAAGAAAGACGAGGTGTCGTTGAAAGAGTTGATTGATTTATTGCAGGGTTTATCGCGCTGACGCAACGGAGACGATGAGGCACGCCGTAGTGGAGGGCTCCAAATTAATTTTGACCACCTGGTTTTGACCCCAGGTGCTTTGACCGGATTAATTTTGACCTTAACGTGCGCCCAAATCTCGTACACACGGGCTCGTTGGAAGAGTGTCGTATCTGATAAGGGTCTCTGATTTGGGTTTATGCTAGATTCTGCAGTCTCTGTGTCATACGACGATGTTTCGAAGAAGAGTTTGGTCGGGGACGCGGATTAGCCCATCTTCGCGCTTCTCGTGGAGGATAAATGTACCAGATGATACTTTGCGAGCGCTCACCTCGGGACAAGACGACCCAGCATTTAATTTGTCGTCGTGTGCTGACTCCGGAGTGTAATTTTGCATTATCCATCGTACTTCTTTGGTACAATGTTTGCGAAATTTATGCCGCCTTGGCTTTTTCAGGGTACTGATCAATATCTGATATGTGATATTGGCAAGCGTAACTTGCGTGATGTCAGGTATGAGTGCTCCGCTGCATTTTGTAGTGCACAAAGTCGATTTACATCATAGTGTGTATGGCCGCAACATGACCATGGGAGGAAACACTGCTTACGGAGACACTGCCATTGAATTTCAGGGCAGCAGATTGCAATCAGCTGCATGCAAATGCTCGCTTCGGGACGCCGGCCTGTGACACACGCCCGGCGCTCATATAGATTTATTTATTTATTTCAAAAAAACCCTAAAGGCCCTCTGGGGAGGGTATTACATAGGGTAGGGGGGTTACAAAGGTGTCACATAAACTAGAACAAGAACAAAATAAACACAAGAAAAAAAAATGGTACAAATCATTAACATTGCTAGAGTGAAAACAAATACAAAAATTAGGTAGAATAATAAGAACAGCTATTGGTACAGGAACTAGAACAAACTACATCGATTATAACCACATGGTATATTACAACATGTCATCTGACAAGGCAAGAACTGAATGAAATGACGCATGAAATGATACATATTATACATTGATATTTTTGCTCAAAGCATTAGTAAATTTCATGGTATTAGGTTCAGTAACAATGTTTGATGGTAGATTATTCCAGTCTATTGTGGTACGAGGAGCAAATGATTCGGCAAAAGCAACGGTATGACATGTGATGCGTTTGATTTTGCATGAGTGATCTCGACGCGGAAAAATGGCGGCAGGTTCACACATAAATTCGTTATGAAGGCATGCATGGTAGTACAGTTTATGAAATAAAGTTAAGCGAGATATGTTGCGACGATGCGATAAGGTTACAAGTTCAGCACGATTTTTTAATTCGGTTACGCTGGTATAGGGTGAGTAATCAGAAAAGATGAAGCGGACAGCACGGTTTTGTAAAGCTTCTAAGTCATTTATTAGATATGCCTGATGAGGGTCCCAAATGGCTGACGCGTATTCTAGTTTAGGGCGTATTAGTGTAATATATGCTAACTTTCGTAAACGGGTGGGTGCATGTCTGAGGTTACGTTTAAGGAAACCAAGCGAACGGTTAGCAGACGAGAGGATATGGTTAATGTGATTATTCCATGTCAAGTTACTGGTTAGATGTACACCAAGGTATTTATAGCTGGAAGTTCTGTCCACGAGGCTGTCGTTTAATATGTAGGATGCTGAATTTTGGGAGGCGTTATTAGTAAAGGACACTAGTTTTGTTTTAGCAAGGTTTAGAGGCATTAGCCAGGTTGAGCACCATGTGTTTATAGCATTAAGGTCAGATTGTAGAATATCGTGGTCATGGTTAGATTGAATTTTACGGTATAATACGCAGTCATCCGCAAATAACCTTATGTTAGATTTAACGCAGTCTGGTAGATCATTAATATAAACTAGAAAAAGCAAGGGCCCGAGTACACTTCCCTGAGGAACACCAGATGTTACAGGGACTAGAGAGGAGTTGTGATTGTTAACTGATGTAAATTGCATCCTGTTAGAAAGAAAGTCTTTTATCCATGTTGTAACAGCAGAGTCGATGTTCAGTAGCGTAAGCTTGTGAAAAAGTCGATGGTGAGGAACACGATCAAATGCTTTTGAAAAGTCTAGGAAAATTGCGTCGACTATAATTCCAGCGTCTACGGATGAATGTATTTCGTGAATGAAGCCAGCTAGTTGGGTGTCACATGAATAGCCTTTACGGAAACCGTGCTGATGCCGAAAAATAAGGTTATGTTTTTCGAGGTAGTTAATGATCTGGGAGTGAATAATATGCTCCATGAGTTTGCATATGGTACTGGTTAGTGAAATAGAGCGATAATTTAGGGGTGAGGTACGATCACCAGATTTGAAAAACGCAACAACCTTCGCCACCTTCCAGTCATGGGTATAACGCCGGTGGTTAGAGACTGTTGGAATAGAGCGGATAATATTGGGAATATGCTTTGTGCTATATTTTTTAGAATAGTTTTATTTAAACCAGTGTTGTCAGTCGAAGAAGAAGTCTTGAGATTAGTCAGAAGAGAAAATATGCCAGCATCGGTTATGGTTATTTCAGGCATAAATGCATTAGTGCTACTGCGTATGGTTGCCTGTGGGAGGGAAGATTCGACTGTAAATACCAAGGAAAATGTTTTGTTCAGTAGTTCCGAACAGTCACTGCCAGTTATTATTACGCCGTTCTGATCAGTAAAGACGATGTCGGGATTATGCTTGGGATTGATGACACGCCAGAAACGCCGAGGATTATTTGTTAGCATGGATGATAAATCACGTTGAAAAAACTGTAAGCGCGTGGTTTTGAGCAATTTTTGATATTCTCTATCACATTCCTTATACCGTTGCCAGGAAACAGCTAATTTACTTTTGTCAGCTTGTCTGAATAATCTTTTCTTCTTGTTGTTTAGGCGGCGAAGTTTCTGTGAGAACCAAGGGGCAGTATTATCGGATTTAATAGAGATGACCGGGATGTACTTATCTATCAGATTAGTGAGGGCGTTTTTCAGTAGTAACCAGTTTTCTTCGACGGTCCGCGACAAGTTATCTGTTAGAAAGTCAACGGCAAAAAGTGATAGTTCGTGGTTAATACGATCGAAATTGGCTTTCTTGTAACATCGAATGAGCTTGCTAAATGTTTGCCGCTTGATAAGAGGAGGAACTATGCGACCGGTTAGCACGTCATGATCGGATAAACCATTATCCGATCGGATAAACCATAGATCTTTCTAAAATCGCGTCACAAACGTTTATACTCTCGTGAACACACCAGGCTTGCAAACAGAGTGCCTGCTCCACGTTATTTGGTATTTCGAACGCGGACAAACGGTAAATCGCTGTCTTGAATGAGCCCCAAAAGCAACGGCGACAGGGGGGAGCGGGCCGGGGACTCCCGCGCCTGCTTTCGAAACGGGCCGCTAGGGGGATTTCAGTGGCGCCCCTACAGGCCGCGCTCGAGGCGCGGCCTGTAGAGGTCGGCAACCTGCCGAGGCAACCTGCCGAACTCCTTGCAGAGGTCGGCAACCTGCTGCAGGAGCTGAAACATTGCCGAATAGTCCTCTTCGGTCCCCGACCTGGTCACAAGACGTATAATTTGCAAGGAGCCTGAATGCTTTTCGCACAAAAAAATGTGCAATGAAAAACACTTACCGCCTGATGCACGCCCGTTCTTCGTTCAGGAAGCGGGTGAGGACCAAGTCAACGCGCTCCTTAGCGCTTCTCTCCGTGAATGGCTTACCCGTCAGCGCGACGAGATTTTCGGTGACCTCAGCCCATAAATGCTGGTCAGCGAACGGGTTCAGGTTCACGACCTCTTGCAAAAGCGCAATGTCGTCCGCCACGGAGTAGCGGATTCTGTAACGCCGCTGCATGTTCGTATCGTGGTTGTCGATGTGCGCAGCCGTCATTGCTCTTTCCTCCTCAACCTCCACTGGGCAAAATGACTTGGCTTGGCTACTGACTCTTCTCGCGCGTTCTCGACGGACCGGGATATCGCGTGACCATGGTAAAGTCGTTTCGATGCAAAATTCCATGCCGGTAAGTTACCGTTCACGGTAACTCTCGCGCATGCGCAGTCGACTCCCGGAAACCCGGTAAACGGTAACGCAAACACGGTAACGATATGCTAAAACTGCCTATTACGTCGCGTTGCCTTGATTCCAAGATATTTTTTAGCCCCGCCAAGACGGCGGACGGAAACATAAAGACACACCGTGCGCTGTGCGTCTTCCTTCCGTTTCGGTCCGCCGTCTTTGCAGCGCTTTTAAACCCTTGCAGTGATGTACCAGAGAGTAGAGTTATAGCAGATCGGAAAAACGGTTCCGGTACGGTACACGGTACCCGTTACCGGACCGGACCGGGAATTCTCGTTTTAAGAGTTATAGCAGACAGTAACTACCGGCCATGCTACCGTGACTGCGAGCGACTTGTGTTGTACGTCGTTTGGCAATTTTTCGTGAGTCTGTGGCGTTTCCTGTAATGAAATATTAGTTTTAAGTTCTCAAAAGCGCTAAAGACAGTATTTGAAAAAAAAAAAAAAGCATCCAACTCCCCTACGGAGGTTCGAACTGCGACTGCGTGAACATGAAGCGGGCATTTTACTTCTACGCCATTTCATAGATGGCCCCAGCAGGTCAAGCTTGGTAAAAAGCTGGGCTCTCAGTACGTATAGAGTTCCTGCGGGAGCTATATACAGGAACTCTAAGTACATACGGCTGGCTGTTTCTAGTTATTCGTTGTATTTGAGAGTCCCTCGCACTGATACCGCCTATTCCTCACTCGCCGATTTGTAGACGGGCCCCATGTTGCTGTTAATACTAGTTATGTTGCAGTATCGCCCTTATTTAACCTAAAAGAAGCTATCGGAGATGCGTCGCTCGACGACACAAGCCACGGCAGCAGGGATTTATACACACCCCCCTAACACCCCCAACACCCCCCCAGAAGGACTTCGACACCCCCCCAAAAAGATTCAACAACCACAAGCACCCTGCCTAGGGATTTATACAACATTCCCTAACATCCCTCCGACACCCCCCCCCCCCCCCCCCCCCCCCAAAAAATCGAAATTCTGCATAAACCCCTGCACGGCAGTTGGGCCGGGACCGTGCTTCACTTGCTGCGTGAGCTGTCAGAATCGCGCGGATTTCACTTCTTGCAACCTCATTTTTCTTAAACAATCTCATCTTTACAATCCGTTCGACTAGGCGCGAACTAATCGTACGTCTCGCAAACTCTTCCAAAGCGGCCGCCCGCTTTCGAACGACGGACACGGTGCGTCTCGGTACCGCCCGGCCAAGCCGCTCCGGTATACGGTAGGGTTCTGCGCATGCGCGGTGGCGTCCAGACGGTAGACGTTACCGTACCGGAACCGTTTTTCCGATCTGCTATAACTCGCCAGAACCACGACTCCGCGTCGTAATATTGTCGTAAGCGGAGGTTGATTTTACACAGTGACGAATATACGTCGGCTAACATTCACATTTCATTTGATTCAGTTTAGCTAACATATCAGGAAAGATACCGCACTGCATTATTTCAACGTCGCTGAGCGTGGACTTGACACTTGATAGGCTTACGTTGAGGCCTAACCAAAATTTGTAACACAGTCGCAAATAAAACAATGTAGTCATCGTTTCTATCTAACACTTATGCCCATTCAATGAAATACGAATATTTCTTCGCTCATATTTACATTTTCTTACTTCTAAACGCTGCTCACAGCTATTCAAGGTCACGTGCGATAAGATGCCTTAAATCACTGAGCACAATACTAGATGAAGCGGATTAACGTAGGCGAAATAAAAGCAAACTATTCCAAGTTTTCTTACCTTCAGCGCTGCCGAAGACCAGTTGCACGATCTCAGCGTCGAAATCGTGCATCACTCTGTGGTGAAGGACGAGGTTATCAAAAGGTGCAACGCGGTGACCGCATTTGTCACACTTCATGTGGCTTCTTGAGCGTGTCCCCTCCTTGTGGTGCACGTTTCTCTCGTGTTTAAGCATGTCTTTTCGGTGCGAAAACACCTTGTCGCAGTCAGAGCAGCGCCGACGATCCTCAGCGGCGGGAGCCGCATTCGACGAGCCCGCCATGCCGTAGAAAAGTAAATATGCCGTAAACGTCGGAGGCCAGAGCAGCGCGTCTTCAGAGCGAGTCTTTCTCCCATAAGAAAAGGGGCGGTCCTTAAAAATGACGTCACATCCGCTTGTAAACCAACTAATCAGCGTGTTTAGAATCGACCAATCAGGGTGCAGCGTCTGCTGGCCCGATATGCTTGTGAAATGTCCGCCAATTTGCAGCAGGCGCAGCTTCGCACTCTATGAGTGCAGTGCAAAAAACTACGTCAAGAACAGAGTATGTTGTGGGGCAGTACGGGTGCTCGCCGCGCTGGACCTCAAGGATAGAGAAGTGACAGTTAAGTGGTTTCCGGCGCACGCCGGGAACGAAGTCTCGGAACGTTACCAAAACCACAACGAGACGGCGAACTCGCCGCGCGGCCGTAGCGAACCCGTCTGCTAAATGGTGGGGGGAGACAAAGGATAGGCTGGCCACATACAACGACAGGCTAAGCAGGAGGAGAATGGCGCCGCCCGACCCGAGTCTGACTCGAGAACAGGCGGTGGTGTTCAGACAGATGCAGACGGGTTCGCTACTGACCCCGGTCATCATGAAACACGTGTGCCCCGAGCAGTACAAGGACGACACGTGCAAGTTGTGCCACAGTGTGCGAGACACTGCGTCCCACCTGCTATGGTACTGTACGGCAAGGCCCAGCGAAGCGGCAAGAGCAACAACGATCCCGCCGTGGTTCGAGACTGCGGCGCGGAGCAGCGACAAGAACTACCGACTACAGGCCGTCCAGCTGATCTGGCTGCCCGTGAAAGGCAGAAGCCGGTCGAAAGCCAAGAGGGCTCGGCCCCCATTCAGGGGCGGCTGAAGGGCCTCGAGGGGACTAGAGAGGCGGCTGCCGAATAGAGGGTCTTTGACGGGATGACGTAGGCCGCGTCATGGTGCTCCATTAGGGACACCACAGCCGGCGATTCAATAAAGTCTTTACTCACTCACTCACTCGCATGCACTCTGTTTCAAGCATGTTCCCTACCGAAACAAATTATAGTTTCAACTGCTTCCAAGTCAGCGATCATGGAGCATACAAATAACGTGCAGTATTTTGCTTTCATGTTTGGCAATAAAATAAAAATTATTTGTTTGTCGTAACCGAACAGTACAAGCCTCTCCATGACAAAGAGAACCCAATGCATGGTATTTGTCCACACTCGTCCTAGTAGGCTGTTGGGTCACATGATCGAACTCAAGATAAAATAACAAAAAAAGTGACTATGGTTCATTACAGCGCTGATTGAAGTCGAGATTGACGAATGAGTGAATCGGCGGCATCGGTGCGCCCCGCGGTTATCAGGGGTAGCGCTTCGCTGCTCTTATGTGTCATAGAAGCGATGGTCGCGGCCGTCTTTTTCTGTGATCACGCCATAAACTTGTAACATAGCAGCAGACGATGGCGTGGCGGCGGTGGCAGCAGGGAAGGTGATAACGCAACAAAGCTTGCATTGAAGCAGAGAGCCTAGCTATGTTACTAAAAGCGATTGAAAGAAATAGATACGGTAAAAAAATTGTGTGATGTTCTTTAGCTCGACATCCGCCTTTCGCTCGCTTTTGGATCAAGGTTACTCGATCGCCGTGTGGTGTTGACGCCAGTTTTGACCTCCAGAAATGTGTTTTAAATGCAGAGCATTTCTTAGCCTCGCCTCTTCCTGCGTCGGACGGCGTCCACAGCTCCGCGTCCGCAGCAGGTGCGCGCATGCGTCGTAGTCAGCCCGTTCGCTCGTCACCCCCGGAACGCTCCGTCGCGGTCTCGGCCACGGCCGGGCTGGAGGAACGGCGGGCGCGCACTTTCATATGAAAGTGCGTGCTCGCCGCTCCTCCAGTCCGGCCGTGTCTCGGCGTAACAGGTGCTTGATAGCAGCGCGGTGGGGCGTAGAAGAGCGCGCGCTGCTTGCGCATGCGCGCTCTCCCCCCCCCCCCCCGTACCGCTCTCGCTCTACTGCGCGCGCTGCAAATATAAAGCCGCTAGCGGTCGCTCGTGCTTCAGTTACTGCGTTGCTCCTTCCTTCCTTGGTTGACGCTCGCTCCCACGTTTACTCGTGTCTGCTACTCCAGCATCACGGAAGAAGCGATGGAAGCAACACTGCCTTCAACCAGTACCGAGGCCCCAATGCTCTGCATTTACTCGTGTTCCCCTCGCGGGAAGGCGCGGGAATTTTTTTTCTTGTCAGCCTCAGCTACTGTCTTATTTTTTATAGTACATGCCAAGTGTTTTTATATATTTCTTGCACAATATTTGATACCTTGGTTGCGATCTTTATGAGTGGATCGTCAAATTACACTGCTTGTCGTCATAGCTATAGGTGCAGCACGTCACTGATTGTCTACGTCGTGCTTACGCAAAAAAACAATGTGAATTGCCGGCAATTTGTGCAGTCGAGAATAAGGCCCCAGGGGCCCTATTCTCGACTGCACAAACTGCCGGCAATTCGCCCATGTCTTTCGCCCTTTCGCAATTCGCCCTTTCGCAATTCGCCCTTTCGCAATTCGCCCTTTAATGTCTTCAGTACTCCTGTATTGCATGCCATGGATTTCTACAAGGACGAGATCGAAGATCAGTACAAAAATCTGCAGCCTACGAGGATTTTTGTTGGCATGATGGTGAAGCTGATTGAGGCAATGACTTCAAGGTTTCCAGCAGAGGCATTAAGGTATGTACAGTGAAGTTGTTCTTGTATTATTTATCATATGCAAATGATTTTAAGTGCACTACTTTGCACGCTTACAGACCAAACAGTGCAAAAGAAGCTGCACTGGATGCAATGCTGGAGTACCTGGACAAATGGGAGGCCTATGCAGAGGGCGTCGGCTTTCTAAGCATAAATATTTTATTTATTTTATTTATTTATTTATTGAGATACCCTAAGGGCCGAAAAGGCATTACATAGGGGGGGATTACACATCAACCAAAAAATTGCATACAAGTCACATGTGTCAAATGATTGCAGGGTGAAAAGCCAGTACAAAACATAAATGGCGTACGAGAGAAAAGTACAAGAGAATAGTACAAGAGAATATGGATACAGAACTATAACGGATGTTCATTTTCTAAAAACGCTAACAGAGCACTCTGGAACGAGGACAGCTCGGTTAGGTTTGCCACACTGGCAGGCAACAGATTCCACTCGGCAATACTAAGCGGTAATGGTGAATTTTGGTATTTGTTAGTTTTCGCGAATATGGGCCTTACTTTATGCGCATGATCGATGCGTGCTGATACGTAAGTTGCTGGATGAACATGACTGCTTGAAGGCAATAAACCGTTGTGATAAAGAGCATGAAAAAATGATAAGCGACAGTATTTTCTTCGAATTGCGAGAGGCGGAAGTTTGAGGGACGCTTTTATTAGAGAGTTATAGCAGATCGGAAAAACGGTTCCGGTACGGTAACGTTTACCGTCTGGACGCCACCGCGCATGCGCAGAACCCTACCGTATACCGGAGCGACTTGGCCGGACGGTACCGAGACGCACCGTGTCCGTCGTTCGAAAGCGGGCGGGCGCTTTGGAAGAGTTTGCGAGACGTACGATTAGCCCACGCCTAGTCGAACGGGTTGTAAATATGAGATCGGTCAAGAAAAATGTTGCAACAAGTGAAATCCGCGCGATTCTGACAGCTCAAGCAGCAAGCGAAACACGGTCGCGGCCCAACTGCCGTGGCTTGTGTCGCCGAGCGACGCATGTCCGATAGCTTCTTTTAGTTAAATAAAGGCGATCCGGCTACATAACTAGTATTAAGAGCAACTTGGGACCCGTCTACAAATCGGCGAGTGAGGAACAGGCGGTATCAGTGCGAGGGACTCTCAAATACAACGAAAAACTAGAAACAGCCAGCCGTATGTGCTGAGAGCCCAGCTGGACCTGCTGGCGCCATCTATTGAAAGGGCGTAGAGGTAAAATGCCCGCTTCATGTTCACGCAGCCGCAGTTCGAATCTCCGTAGAGGCGTTGGGTGTTTTTTTTTTCTAATACTGTTTTTAGCGCTTTTGAGAACTGAAAACTAATATTTCAGCACAGGAAACGCCACAGACTCACGAAAAATTGCCAAACGACGTAAAACACAAGTCGCTTTCAGTCACGGTAGCATGGCCGGTAGTTACGGTCTGCTATAACTCTTAAAACGAGACTTCCCGGTACGGTCCGGTAACGGGTACCGTGTACCGTACCGGAACCGTTTTTCCGATCTGCTATAACTCTCTATTGCCGAAACACTGGTATAGCGGGAATATGATGAAAGAATAAACCGAGCAGCCTTGTTCTGTACTGACTCGAGTAAGGCTGTTAGATATTCCTGGTGCGGGTGCCATATAATAGAAGCGTACTCTAACGAAGGACGAATTAAAGAACAGTATGCGTGCAGTTTAGTTTCGGAGTTTGCAAGGTGTAAGCGTCGTTTTAGAAGGCCCAGTTTTTTAAAAGCTTTACCTGTTAGGTATTCTATATGAGTGTTCCAGGTCAAGTTCGAACTAAGAAATATACCCAGATACTTAAATGACAGCACTGACTCTATACGGGTATTCGAAATAGTGTACTGATTTGGGGTGAAATTGTTAGAGGAAGTAAACGTTACATGCTTAGTTTTATCTGTGTTAATCTCCATTTGCCAGGTGCAACACCACTCTGACAAACCTGTTAAATCTGTTTGGAGCGCAGTTATATCAGCCGGATGTGTTATTTCTCTATAAATAACGCAATCATCTGCGAAAAGGCGGACGTTTGAGGCTGAATTATGAGCAATGTCATTTACATATATTAAGAAGAGTAGAGGGCCTAGAACTGAACCCTGTGGTACACCGGATTTTACAGGCATGCGATTAGATACATGATTATCGAGTTTGACTGACTGAAAATACGTCGGAAGGTCCACGTGTCACCATTCATTCCACAGAGGCCCTCCTGAAGTATTAACCGAGATCGTCGGCTTCAGGTACCTGATGACGTCGCACCTGAGCCAGGACTGCCTTGAGCGCTCATTTGGAATAGTACGGTGGTGCAAATGACCACCCTACCCCTGCTCAGTTCATCGTTATCATCAGGTACTTGTATATCTATGAATCTAAAAGGAATTTCAATGAATCGCTTTCCGTAATTTGAACATATTGCAGGTGCTTGAGCTTCTACAGCCTTGCCAGGAGCCCTAGAGGTGCAAGCGTGTCGCCAGGTCTACTGGACTCCCTCCTTTCTGCGGAAGAGTCACTCCTGAATGATGAGGTTGAAGATGATGTAGTCCGCTTGGAGGCAGTTGAAGTCGCTGTGGACCATGCGGACTATGTTGAAGAAAGAAGCGACGCTCGCTTGGTCTACTACATTGCGGGATACGTTGCCAGGAAGCGTGTCCTGTCAACTGGCTGTGCTGCATGCAGGGATGCCTGCCTTGTGCCGAGAGACTGTGTCCCTAAAGAACTGCCAGCTGATGCCTCCAAGTAGTGGGACTTGGGTGGGCTCCTCTACCCGTCGGTGTCACTCTATCGGCTCATTCAAGCACTCGGAAGCAGGCTAACCGAAGAGTTCAGTAGAACACAGCTGCATTCTAAAGCTGCTTTCAGCATACTTCAGAAATTGAGCGCAAATGTGCCGCAAATTGGCTGTACGGAGTACTGCCTTAAACTTACCAAGGCTGTGGTCAGGTTTTTCTGCCTGACTAGGATCCCCTTTTTTCTGAAGGGCCTTAACCAGAAAACAAACGAGAGCAAAGGCAAAAAAGGGCCCATCTCCCCGCGAGGGGGACTCGAGTAAATGCGTCGCATAGGGGGTGGGTGTATTGCGTTAACGTTTAGTGTTTGGGGAGTTGGTGGTAGTGAATGCGTTATATCAGCAGCTTCTTCACATAGTTTGAATGAGTCAAGATATAAGGCGCGTTCGTAGCCTTTCATTCTGTGTCGGTTTTGTGGCGCAGTGGGACGAGCACCATGTACCTCGCGTTCCGCCCACAGGTAGTGAATGCGTTGTATCAGCAGCTTCTTGACGTAGTTTGAATGAGTCAAGGATATAAGGCGCGTTCGTAGCCTTCCATTCTGTGTCGGCTTTGTGGGGCAGTGGGTAAAGTACCATGTACCTTGCGTTCCGCCCGCAAGGTCGTGGGATCGAAACCAGGCGCCGGTAAGTATTATATTTTTATATAGTGTAGGGAGAGGGGTGCGGACCTGTTGTTGAGAGCGAGGAGGGTAGCGTGATGCGGGAGAGGAGGAGTGGGGGAGAGGGCGCACCTGGAACGGCTGTTGCGGTCGCCGAGGCACGCCAACGCCGACAACGCTGGGTGACATCGTGAGTTAAAGAAATGCTCTGCATTTAAAAACAAAGCCTTGAGTACTGTGAAAGAAGCAGTAAAACTGAACTTCATCCTGCTTCATGGAATAAAGTTTGCTCGCCCGGGAACATGTGCCATTTGCTTGCTTGGTTTTCGAACTACATTGAGAATTAAATGACTTCTGGGCGTTGCGTTACAACGTATGCCGTAATTTCACGTTGATTTGGCAGGTGTTAACAAAGTTGTCTGCTTTCGTACGTAATTACACCAACCACCAACAACAACAACAAAAACTATTGGCAAGAGTAAGCATGCCGAATGATCCTAGCTGTTAATATTGGCCCCGAAGACATACCGTGGCGCCACCTACGAATGACGTCGTTTGTTGGACGCCGGGACGGGTTGTCGTCTGCTACAACCCATTTCCTGTGCGTATGCGGCCGCGTGTTTTTGTGTGTGTGTGTGTCTGTCTGTGGCCACCGTACCCCCCCCCCGCTCCTTGTGGATTTGGTGCAAATTACCCAAAAAAGTTGCCTGCAACCCGAATAATCCGGGCGAGCAATCAGCGACTCGCTTTTTCCCGGCGACACCGCCGCGCCCCACAGCTCGTACGCAGCCAGCTAACGCCAAGGACGATGCAACTGATGCCGAGAAAAGTACACTGTAAATTCATTATGAAATACTTGCGACGTGACATGTACGTGACTGTGTGTGCAAGGAAACACCTTGTAACAGCGACGGATGCCCGTCGCTCTCTTGTGATCTCACCGCGCCTACTGCTCGCCTTGCCTGGTAAATGAATGACTACGTGAGAACGGTGATCGGATTGCTTCACCGCGCATGCTTAAAAGTACTGCTATGATGCGCACTTTTGCTTAAGCAGTGCCTATTACCCCTACAATGTTTTCATAGTTATTCTCGGATTTGATTAACTATCACTGCCGTACTCTGCACGGCTGATATGTTTACTTTTCGCGACAGCTTGTCCGCAATGTATAAATGGTATACCAACGCGAGTTTTCAAAGCCTGCGAGCGGGTTTGGACATGGCTATATTTAGTTTTCATTGGGACTTTGGCGTAGGAATGTATAATTGTAATGTGGGCTCTTTTATGTTTACAGTGAGCCTGCCTTCCTCTAGCATCAATGAACCTAACGATTGCTCATAGAAGGCGAGGCTGTGTACGAGGCGAAACACGTCGTTAATGAATTCGGGTAATTGGGAGTTTTAAAATAGGAGAACCGAGACGACAACCCAAAGTGATGGGGGAACCCAAACGCAACACGCGCGCGCGCCGAAAGGGTCTTCTCGAACCGGTCGCCGCTGGCTTCGGATGCACGTAATCGAATGTAGGGAACTTTAGGCTTAACGACGCCGCAGATATTTCCTCGCCGCTATCGTCACAGTTGCGAATGATAGTCCTTAATACAACTTTTCACTTCACTGTCACCCTCTTTTTTGTATGTGTAACTTTGTATCCGCGTCCGTTTAAGCGATCGATGATCAAGAACCTGCCACGGCCTCGGCCGATGCTTGCGCGCAGGCACACATCCTTCGGCCGCTCGACGCACCGCGCGTGAACCGGCCGGCGGTGCGGGACCGACCTTCGGGGACGGTCGGCGCAGATCGCGGCAGATATTTGACATCGCTTTGAAAACCACAGCTGATTACACTACCTAGCACAATTTTTCACCACACTAACATCCACATTCACCGCTGTCGAATTACTTTTCCACAACTAGCGTGATTTTAAAAAGCGGCGACAAGTTGTTGCTGGCGCGACCTGCGTCGGTTCGAGCTGCTCCGTGGGCCGTGCCAGCAGGCACGGTGGTGTGTGCGCGGAGCGTTTCTGCGAGCAGTAAACGCTTCATGATTTCATGCTTTACACATTAAATTTGTTGCAAACAAGGGAAATGTAGAAGCTTGGCTTGGCAATTATCGTAGTCGGGGAAACGAGCTGATCGGGGAAACGAGCCGCAGTTTATGCTTCGGTCGCACACGTACGCCACCACGCTCAAGTTGTTTGCGGAGAATGTACCACAGTTGATACGGTTATAAAATCCCCATGACGTCAAACTGTGCTTGACGCACTGATAATTAACTTCAAACGACGGAAATTAACACGAAAATACTTTTAGAACGCGCGTCCTAAGCTAAGTGTCCCGCGCTGCAAGCCAACTGTGCCGCAAGGTAGAAACGGTGATCCTACAAGTGACGTCAATACGATCGCAGTGCCAGCCTCTCCAGTGGTGGGCCTCGCGGCCAATAGCGTTTACTTCGGAGGAAAAAAAAATATTGCACGTAAACCCTGCGAAAACCACTTTACCATTAGCTCCCGCTCAGCGGCTTTAAAGGGGCACTGACACAAAAATTTTGCATCGTGTTTTTTTTGTTGCGATAAGTAGCTAGTGACCTACTTATAACCCGTAGAAACCTCATTTGCTTCAGCGTGCGACGGTTGTTTAATTAGAGGCATTTTCAATGCGGCCAGTCGCAGTTTCGGTTTCAGCGAGTGCCGCGAAACGATGGATTTTGTGGATTTTGTGTGAACAAAGCGACCACGTGACCGTCGGAGGGATATCACAGTTACAGAGCAGAGCCGCCGTAGCACTGTCGAATCCGCATCGACGGCAGTTTCTGCGAATGCCCCCCCGTACTGATCTCGTGAGGCGCCTAATTAAAAAGCGACCGTGGATGTGACGCAGGCGCTGCGAGTGCAAATGCTACCGCGGCTAACGAACGACGCGCGCCGCTCGAGACGGTGGGTGGCAAGACGCGCGCTGGGAGCAGCCGGCCGGTCTGCCTACAGGTCCGCCTACAGATGTGTTCGGCTTAGCACTGCGGCGGATATTCGAGTGCCGCTCTCGTAAGCGGTGCAGATGACAATTTTTAATGCAACCCGCCATGGCATCATTAGCTCCTTTCTCATGTAAGCCACCATGGTCGGGACTTGGGGACAATTTCGTGCAGCGGTAACAAGCTATCACTCGAGCTACCTGCGCCGGCGTGGGCCACTTCGCGGCCGTGGCCGCCGCCTGCACAGCGACCGTGCGGCTAGCTCAGTGGGCTTTTCGTGCCTCCGGCGCGTTTCCGCATCCAATGGTAATAAACAGTAATAGAAACAGAGTGCCTGGAATCGCTGTAGAACTTTGGTCGCGGCCAGCTGCCCGATGAGCTGACGAAATCACGGCGCCTCCGCCGCCAACGATCGGGTCGTTCGTTCTCGAGAGCAGAAGCTCCGCCCTCCGGCCCTCCGATTGGAGCGGCGAGCCGGCAGTGCGGAAGCGGCAAACACAAACTCGTGACGTGTTTGGATGTTGTTTATTTACACTTGCGCGTGGTCCTCTGCTGGCCGCTCGGTTGCGTTTCGCACACTTCAAAATTGATTTTAAATATGTTCTAGGCTGTATTCACCGCTGATATTTTGCAGATGATGTATATGTGTTCCCACCAATCTATCTCCGAAGTTATCTCGCCTTCAAAATTTTGTGTCAGTGCCCCTTTAATGTGGCATTTCTCAAACGCCTGCTTTCTTTCTGGCAGCAAAAAACTATTGGCAAGAGTAAACATGCCGAATGACCCTAGCTGTTAATATAGCGTTTATTTCGGAGGAACAAAAACAATATTGCACCTAAACACTGCGAAAACGACTCTACCATTAGCTCCCGCTCAGCGGCTTTAATGTGGCATTTCTCAAACGCCTGCTTGCTTTCTGGCAGCATAAAACTCGGATGTGCATAGCCGTCTCGCAAACCCCACGTTAGCAGTAGCGTAACGCAAGCCTTGCCTTGTCTAAGGAACTGCGGTATCAGCTGCCGAGTCTCACGAAGCACGGAGAACGGTCGCGCGCGTTGACGGCGCCCCTGACGACAGCGCCGCCGCGCGGCATTCACGCGAACGGGGGCCAGCTTTTCCTGGCCGGTCTTCACACCTTGCGCACCATGGTGCTGGATGAGAGCGACCTTGCTTTCAACCAGCGGCCGTGCCTCGCGCCTTCACACGCCGGCGCACAGCCTGGCCAAGGCAGTGCATGCTTCAAGGGGTAAGTAAACGCAGTGGCGGCGACAAGCGATGCGAAAATCGTAACTGAATGTGTCCAGAAAGCGGATAGTGTGGGCTAGCGTAGCTTATTTGGTGGCTGTAGTGTGGGCGGCGGCGGCAAGCGGTATGAAGCGATATAACAGGCCGCTCGCTTTTAGCCGGCCAGAAGCAGCTCACAAGCGAGCAGCAGCGGTGATACAGTAAACTGTAGCGACGAGCGACGACGACAGAGGACATTGGCGGCAGTGTATTAATTTTTCCCGCTTGTCGCTGTCACCCAGTACTACTCTGCTGTTGTACCTTTGAGTTACGTTTTCGGCGTCGCTTGTCGCCGTCACTGCATGTGGTCACCCCTTCCTCTTAAGAAACTCGCCGCTAACGCGAGCACACGCGTTAAGTGCTAATCACGCTGTTATTTAGGCATATCTGTGATAGCCATTGAATGCCAGAAAGTGGCATCCCGAAAACGGAAAAGCATACCTAAAACAGAACTAACAAGCACTTCAGTAAGGTGGCTAGAATGGGGAGGTGTGAGTACCGCGGCGCCTTTCTTCGGGCGCGCCTAACTACCTTGCGCACAGATGACACCAGGGAAAATTTGGCGCTGCCTGTCGAGGCGCGGTAGCCGGTGTAGCCGTCCTGCCCGCTGCCCTTGCCGCGGTCAGCTTCGTCGTGCGTTGTGGACCGTCTCGCGTCGTTCTCCCATTCTTGGCGCGATGCAGTCGATAGCAAAGAAGACGGAGAAAACGGAGAAAACAAGCTAACTCGCGCATTCAACGTAACACGTTTGCATGCTAAAGCGGCGGCAGAAATTCGCTAGTCAACGGGTGAAGTGCCGCAGATTGCCTGCCCAGGGCATTCTGCTGCCCTGACGGCAACTGTTGTACGGTTTTATTGCATTACGAAGATACACGTTATACATAAGGTGTGAACCATCAAGGTAATTAGAAACTGAATGCAGTGAAGCCTTGCGTGATGTAGGCTGAATTTCATAAATTCTTGTTTTTTTTAATTCTTCACCTGTAAAAAAAATTAAGCGAAACTTGCATTTACGCGCAACACTTGAATGGTGAAGCTCTTGTAGGTGGGCATTGACGGACCCATAGTTACGTTTCATTATCATTGTTTATTTGCATAGTTGCGGAGCTATCATATGGATTGAAGAGGTCGTCGTTTTCTTCGCAGCGAGTAATAGATGCAAAGTCATCCTCAGCATTGCAGACTTCCACCATGCTCTTCTCATGCAGCAGTGGCGGGATCTGCAAGTCGTCTCGGGAAGGAGGGGCACACTGCAATCCATCTGTCCAATTATCCATTATGGCTTATGCGGCGGTCCCGTGACCTCTCCCAACAGGGTCTTTTAAGTTTGGCATTGCGATAAAGTTTTTATCTATTTGTACATGGGCGGTCGCGCTTGACGACAGCGCTGTTTTTTTTTTAATGCGAATGCATTTATTAGCCGGGGGTTGTCTTGCTCCGTTGGCCGGCGTGCGCCTGCATTCCTCCAGCGCGAGCGCACTTGAGCGCGCGCCTCGTAGTTCTGCCTTCGTCGTCGTCGTCGTCGTCGTAAATGCGAATGCATTTCTTAATGCATTTATTAGCCGGGGGTTGTCTTGCTCCGTTGGCCGGCGTGCGCCTGCATTCCTCCAGCGCGAGCGCACGTGAGCGCGCGCCTCGTAGTTCTGCCTTCGTCGTCGTCGTCGTAAATGCGAATGCATTTATTAGTCGGGGGTTGTCGTGCTCCGTCGGCGTGCGTCCGCAGGTGTTATCTCTGCGCGCTCCTCCTCGCCCCTAGCAACAGCTGTGGCGCGCCTAGCAACCGGAGCAGGTGGTAGCTCGGGCGGGAGTAGCGGAGGGCAAGGGGAGAGGAGGAGCACGCTCGGGCGTGTGAGGGCGCTCGCATCGCGGAGCTCGGGCGGAGTAGCGGAGAGTGAGTGGAGAGGAGGAGCGCGCTCGGTCGTGTGAGGGCGCTCGCATCGCGGAGCTCGGCGGGAGAGAGAGCTCGCGCGCGGGGCGGGCGTGTTGCGCGGGTCTCTCTCTCCTCTCCGCGTACCCTCTCTCCGCTCGCTGCGCTCGGAAAATGCATATAAATGCAGTGGAGCGCACGCCTCTCTCCGTTACTGCTTGCCGCAGCGCACTCATCGGTGCACCCAATGCATTCGCATTTCCGCACGATCCCCTTCGGGGAGGTGGGGGGAGTTTTTATTAGTATTGTACCGCTTCGTTCGTCAATACGTCCGTTCGTGTGTTCGATGCCAACGCCGAAAATATCCTCCCCGCCAAGGAACTGGGCCTTTGAAGCCCTTACCGTGTCCAGCAAGACCATTCGACCGTGTAGGAATCGACCTTTATGGACCTCTTCCTTGCACTGCAGATGGCAACCGATGGGTCGTTGTTGCTGTCGACTACTTGACCCGGTACGCCGAGACTGCCGCCCTGCCTGCTGCTACCGCACGCGAAGTAGCCTCCTTCCTACTTCGGCACTTCATTTTACGGCATGGGGCGCCGCGTGAACTCCTCAGTGATCGAGGAAGGGTTTTTCTGTCTGAAGTTATAGAGGCCCTTCTTAAGTCCTGCCGCACGATCCATCGCACCACCACGGCGTATCACCCTCAGACCAATGGACTGACCGAACGCTTCAACCGCACTCTGAGTGACATGCTTGCTATGTACGTCGCGGCGGACCATTCCGACTGGGACGCAGTACTACCATTCGTGACCTACGCATACAACACCGCCACGCAGGCCACGACCGGCTTCTCTCCGTTTTTTCTTTTGTATGGCCGTGAGCCTTCATGCACACTGGACACCATACTTCACTATCGGCCCGATGAGTCAGAGTGCACACCCATCTTTGACGTTGCCAAGCAGGCCGAAGAGTGTCGTCAGTTGGCCCGATCGTTAACTACTGAAGATCAGCAGCGTCAGAAGTCGCACCACGACGAAACGACTCCCGCTCCTACCTACTCACCAGGCTCGCTTGTCTGGCTTTGGGTTCCAGTGTCTACGCCAGGCTTGAGCAGTAAACTGCTTTCGCGCTACCAGGGTCCCTACCGCATCGTCAAGCGGACGTCTCCAGTAAATTATGTGGTTGAGCCTCTCACTCCGTCGCCCGATCAGCGTTGCCGCGGCAAAGATATAGTCCATGTTCAGCGCCTCAAGCCTTATATTGACCCCGTCGTAGTTTCATCTCCCTCAGTCTTCATCTTCATTTCATCACCCCGCACCTCCACCAAAACTATAAGAGGGTTTTCAGGCTTTATTCTTCAGCCGCACCAGCAGCAGCGGTAGCACCGAAGCACCAAGTCGCGCTGACCAGCAAGTCGAGACGGAGAGCCAACGAGACGAGACTTCTTCTTCGTCCCAGCGATGGCGATGGGACATCCACGAGTTGGTGCCTCTTCCATGTGTGGCTTCTGTGTCACATACCCACGTATTGCGAATGACCAGTGCTGTCCACGCTCCTACATTATTTAAACGAGTATGGTGTTGGCGATGGTCTTCCTTACAGTATTATTAAAGCCACCGCGCGTACCGAAGGCGCTCAGTGGTCGCCGCGAGGCACGCGCTCACGAGGGCTCGGCATTTTCTTTTAATCTTTTTCCTGCAACGGCGAACTTACGGCTTGTACAACAGCTCCGCTGTTAATACTTTTGATTTTTCCCCTGTAAATATACTTTGTTTCCTCTTCCCCTGTAAGTACTTTTTATTTCTTCATCACCTGTTAGTAGTTTGTTTTCCTAGTTTTTTTCCTACTAACTTATTTTTTGTTTCTTCACTGTAAAGATTTTTTTTGTTTCTTCACCTGCAAATAGTTATTCCCCTCTGAATACTTTTTTGTTTTCTTTTCACCGGGAAATGCTTTTTTTTAGTTTCTTCACCACCTTCATAGTGTGCATCTTCTTCACCCGCATATAAACCGTTTTTTTTTTTTTTCATTGTAAATAAACGATTTCATGACGAGACCAGATGTGTTGCTTTAATGTCAACTATAATTTCTGATGTGAGCGGGAAAACTGTGTGCGGGCTGCCGGTTTGTTACGGCCGGGTAGCAGAAAGCGCTGCAGTGTCCGTCGAGACGTCTTCAGTTAATGACAGTTCGCAGGCTCTACGGTAGTGCCGATCTGGAAGACGGCGGCTGTATTCCGAGGAAGGCTAAATGAATGGCGCCCGTGTAGCGGGTGGTGTCAGTGCATATATACAACCCCAAGCTTTTTTGTTTTTTTTAATATAACCACTTCACGTAATGCGAAACGCTTTTTTGAAACTGCAATGCGAACTGGGCCTGTAAAACTACATTTCACGGCTGTAATAAAATGGGCTGACAAAAATTTTTTAGTGATAAATATTCGTTCTTTTACTCTTCGAGAAAGCGCACGATACCGCAACGGGTTCGTTTTGGTCTTGATGATAGAAATGCAGCCGACGCGATACTGGCGGTGCGCCCATTCCAGCCGCGCGCCTTTCCGCGCCCTACCGCGCCTTGGTCAACAGCGCCGCCCGTGGCATCCGCGCGCTGTGGAGTCACGTCTCCGCCGCCGGTACTCACACCTCCCCATTCTAGCCACCTTAACTTCAGAGCCGAGAAGCCTAATCCATAGCCCTTTGTACTAGCCACTTGCTGCCAATCCGATTCCCACACTACCCACAATTCCCATGTCGGCGTGCGATCGCAGCAACACTTTCCGCTCTAGGTGACAGCATTGAAGGACTCTGGTGATATTGAGAAACTCTATGGGGACGAGGAGGGGGGAAGGAATCCAACCGGCATTACCCCACGCACGCTGCGCGCCCTCGCATTGTTGCCATGACAATTATAACGCCTTCAAGGCCAAGGCGGTGGCGTTACTAGGGTAATAACAACGCAGTAATGCTTCCCCAGGCTCACCAGGGGAGAATATGGCGCAAGAATCACTATTAGCCTAGAGTTCCTGTATATAGCTCCCGCAGGGAGCTAAGAGTTGCGCGACCGCCCGCCATCTTGTTGTCCGTATGGCTGCGGGAAAGCCGCCCGTCGCGGGTGTAGGAGCCTCGCCACCACGCTTCCGACAGTGGCCGACGCGCGGTTGGGGCGCATCGGTCGGCGGCGCCTTACGGCGGCTACGCTTAGCTACGCTGGATTCCTGCGATATCGCTCACGCTGCTGCTGCTGCTGCTGTTCGGCGGCTGCGGCGCAGCCGTAGTGGGGGCTTCTCTGCGTGGCATGGATAACCGGAGTGTCGTCATCACGGCGGCGCGTGGAAAAGGGTCGCGCAGCTCTTAGCTCCCTGCGGGAGCTATAAACAGGAACTCTAAATGAGCCCGGACGCTGGGTTGAAGGCTAAGAGACCGCCTCCGCCCAGTAGACGCTGGAGTGTCGTCATCACGGCGGCGCGTGGAAAAGGGTCGCGCAGCTCTTAGCTCCCTGCGGGAGCTATAAACAGGAACTCTAAATGAGCCCGGACGCTGGGTTGAAGGCTAAGAGACCGCCTCCGCCCAGTAGACGCTGAAGGCGGCAGAGTTATAACTTATAATCCCTTCACAGGCTTTCGCACACTATACACGTGCAAATACGCGCGACACTGACCTTGTTGTATACGCATGAAAAGCTCCGCTAAGTTTGTTAATCGCGTGCGGCTGTAAGAGCCACCGAACTGCCCTAACGGCTGCCCGCGCTTCCTTCGCGTGCTGTCGTTTCGAAGAGGGGAACAAAAAAAGCAGTGACCTCCCGCATTTTTAAGTGCGAATGCACTTTATAAGCGACCCCAAACCATCCACCGCCGGCGGCGTCCGCAGTGCTCCTCTATAAAGAAACAGCATCCGGCGCCAGGTTTCGATCCGAGGACTTTGCGGGCCGCAGCCCGACGCTCTACCGAATAAGCCACGGACTTTTTTTTTTCTTTATTGTAACGCGCCTTATATCTTTAACGCATTCAAACTACGTCGTCAGCGGCGTGCGTTGGCGACTCAGCGGCGTTATAGCGGCTTGATAACTGCGTGGTGTACACGTGATACTACAAACCCGATGGAAGAGATGGAAGAGAAGGCGGCGAGGCGGTGCGCTGCGGGGGCCGAGCGCAAGCGCCGCAAGCGGGCCGACAACCGTGCATTCGCACTTTCACATTCTCCCCCTCGGGGAAATGCGGGGGAATTTTTGTGTATTTGTATTGATTCCGACCACCCAATAAGCGCAGAGTGCTGGGGAAAGAATAGAGGGGGTGGTAGAGGCGGCGGCCAGCTTTGCCTCAACGTCAACTTGTCTTTCTTTGTAGGCATTCATTTGCAGGCAGCCACGGGTCGCGTGAGTGTTGGTGTCGCGGCGGCAGCTCTGTTTCAAACGTACTGGTTTTCTCGACGTGCTATGGCTGCGCGGGAAATGTGCGCTTATCGCTCGTTGACTTACTCGTCTGTGTCGGTGTGCCGTATAACCCATAGAGTTATGAAACTTTATGGTGTGTACATCTCGTGGTTTGCCTCCGATTATTGTGCTTGGTCCATCACTGTCTGCTTGTCAGTTCGCCCGTCTTGTATGCGCTGCCGGATCTCCGTGCAACGACGTCTAATGACCATTAGATACCGACTCACACAACAGAGTGTGTGGTACGTGTAGGCACCGGTCACTGCTCAGAGGGCGCGACGAATAAGTACACCCAGCGCCGTTCCGCGGAAGCTTGAGCTATAACTTTGGGTCGGTGAGAGGCAGACGGTGGCCGCGCGTTCATATATTCGGCACCTCTCGGTTTGTTTTTGCGATTCTACAATTGTTTTTGAGAGGTTTCTCGACCTTGAAAACTGTTCTGGCAAATAGTTTCCCCATGTCTCAAGTGCTTCTGTGCGATTTCCGGACAATTACGGGGCTGAACTACTACTGTCGGCCTCGCGTGCGCGAGAAGTTAGAGATTGTAGGTTACCGCGCGCGCGCGCGCCGTGAAAGAAATTGACGGGACAGACATCGTTGCGAAGTCCCATTCTCAGCAAGGGAAGCTTATTTACTGCGCCAATTTAGGTCAGTAGCTAGCGTATACAACGGCGCTCCACGACAGAAGCGTGTTTGTGTTATTGTTTCCTCTGTTCGCGCAACCACACTACAGTTACTTTTTCGGTTGCCCTTCTTCAGCTCGGTTGGTGTTGTCACTAATTAACAACGTATTCCAAACGTTATCAGCTGTTGACAAAGTAAACGCAGTTCCACACAGTTCGAAATCTGCTGCGGAGCGGCGGTTGTCTTTACGAATTCGAAGATTCCGTTTAGTTTCTACTTCGATCTTGTGAATAATGTTAGAGTCGTCTTAGCTGCTAATTGTGATACAGTTTGTACAGGCCGTTCGGAATTCTCCAAAAAAGTATTTCCTCCTCCTCTCCATCCTCTGCTTAAACAATAATAACCCCAACTTTCAGAGTACGCAAAACGCATTAAAGAAGTCAGCGCGAGTGAATGCAACCTTGCCTTTTATAGCTTTCCACGCTCTCGCTTGGAATGCGTGGCCGAACTATGTACATTTCGGGAAACAAAGTAGGGCAGTACGCGGGATGCGTATTGACCGTCTTGACATTGCTTTTGGCATCACCCCCGAAGTGCTGTGAATGCATATTCTTGTGCCGCCTTTTGGCATCCATTTGGTGCCGCGCATGTCGCTAAAAAAAGGTTACTGCTGACAAAACAATAGTGCGGAAGCGGTAATACCTTGTGTTATGCAACTATAGGGTACGACGCTATGCGATTCATTTTTTTTATATACGACGGCATGCGATTCATCGCAGCGCGTGATGCGTATGAACACTGAAAGCAAACGTTTTAGTTTTGCAGCCCTTCATGTCTGCGCTGCGCATACACGGTAATCGTACTCATAAGTTTACTCCTTCCACTGACAAAAAATGTCATGACTTTCTTACTTCCTTGACTTTTCTTACTGCTAAAATCATTTCTTGCGACGCTTATTCTCCCACGGCTGCCCGAGCGAGAAACCTGTACAGAACGATGGCAGGCTGTCTTTCGGGATTGTGGCTGTCTTTCGCGCAGCAGTAGCGGCGCTGCCACTAATTCTTTCCTGCCGCCTTTTGAGCCTTTCGGACCCTGCAACTTGCAATTATAACTATGTTTCTTTAAAAACTTCCGCCACGCAACGTCGAACAGCACGCAGCGCGTGTGTTTTTACGTGCGCTGAACGACCGGTCGCGACATCCACCGACCCAGAGTTACTAAGCGGCGGCGAGAGGCGGCGCTGGAGTCGCGCGCAAACTGCAGTGTCCGGTGCCTATTCTGTGCGGATTATGTTAGTTTTTGTGGTGTGTGCAGCATGACCACAATGGGATTGCGGCAGCTTCGCGAGGAGCCGAAAGAAACGACAAGCGGCCGTCAAGCTGCCATCTTCTTTATTGAAACGTAATGCGTGCGAGCGCGCGGGAGTAAGAAAATACGCCTGTACAAACTAAAAACAAAAGCGCAGGACGGTGCGCGCACTCTGCGGTGAGTCACAGTCTCTTGAGCAGGCGTGCGCGCTGCAGTACACTTGGCACCATCCGGCGGCCGTTTATTACACAACTAACACTCCCCCTTAATGAACTGCCACCGATTTATGAAGAACGAAGTGCACAGCACACACTTTTCACTCCCAAGCACTCACAATGCGCATGTGTCTTCTTTCCATTTAGCGGCTTCGTGAAAAGATCCGCGCTGTTTGTTGACGACTCAACGTACTGCAGCTACAGCCTCCCTTCTTCGATCTTTTCACTCAGGAAGAAATACTTGAGGTCAATGTGCTTGCTTCGCTCCGAAGTCACTTGGTTTTTAGCGAGAGAAATAGCGCCCTGATTGTCCACCTTCGAAATTTGCGGTTTTTGCGCAAATTCGCTTGCGCAAAGTTCCCCCAAGAATTGTTGAAGCCAGATCGCTTCTTTTGCGGCTTGACGCATGGTAATGGGAGCATTTTACTGCGCAAAAGACGGCCCACACGAGTAGGAAAAACACAGGACGAACGTCTTTTGCGATAGTAAAATGCACCCATTATCGTCTAACCAACTAGCCCAACTTTCCGTCCTCAATTTGACACATGGCCACGTATTCGGCTTCAACCGTTGACAACGCAGTGCATCGCTGTTTTCTGCTGCTCCAGGAAACAGCAGTACCAGCCAACGTAAACACGTATCCGTTCGGTCGCTAGCCCAGTCTGCGTCACAAAAGGCTTGTATGCAAATTCCAGCTTTCCTGAAAACAAGCGCATAACTCTCCGTCCCCTTTATGTAGCGAAGAATGTGTTTTATGTCACTCCAGCGTTCTTCTGTCGGGTGCTCGTTGAACTGGCTCATGTATGCAGTGGCAAAAACGATGCCCGGCCTTGTGCCTCCAGCAAGGTAAAGCAGTGCACCGACTGCTTGTCCATACTTGAACTTTAGATCTTCTTTCGGCGGGTTCCTGCTGTCTCCTTTTTCGTATTTGCTCCCCGGATCTAATGGAGATGACGCTGGTCTTGCATGTGTCATGCCAAACGTCTCCAAAATATCCTCTGCATAAGCCGTCTGATCTAGAGGCAACTTCCCACTTTCTTCTTTCTTCAGTCGCATGGAAAGAATGTGACTAGCCTCTCCCAGATCCTTGGCGTTGCGTTTCCGGCTGCGGAAAGCAATGCAGGCTAATGCCTGATGTGTATATATATTTCGTAGATTTACATTGCCCCATTGCGCATAATTTCCCCGCACATTAAAGGAATCTTGTTTGACCGACTAGTGCCCTATAGAAACCCACGTATTTTTGTCGTTTGTTTCCCCTCTATTGAAATTTCTCCGTGGCGCCGATGATGATGATGATGATGATGCTTAGTTGCTTCCCCTTTCTAACGGCGTGGCACAGCGGCCTTAGTCGCAACGACACTGTACAATCACCTCACCAAAAAAATACAAACAAAATAAATAAAAAAATAATGTCAAAATAAAAGGAAAATACTTTTACGATATTTCTGTGCTAGTCTCACTTCTTTGTTCACATGTCTTCCCAGATTGTTTTCTGCTCTTTTCCCACCAACATTCTAACCTTTCCTCTACTGCTGTCCAATTCACTTTTCCGCTAACGTTAAAGCCAAGGGCTTCCGGAAGCTGGATGGCCCCATCACTGAGGACTGGACGGATACTTTTGCACTCCGTTACAATATGTCGCATGGTTTCGGGCTCATTTCCGCAGCCTGCGCATAGTTCTTCCTGCACCGGCTCGCAGATAAGCGTTTTTGTCCGCAAGCAACCCGCCCGGGCTACAAAAAGCAATGCACTCCCTTTGGTATTATCGAATAATTTTTCCCTTGTGATCTCCTGCTTCCCGATCCTGTAGATATCTAAGGACGTCTTCGCATCCATCCTCTTTTTCCAGGACGTTGTCTCTGTTTCTTTCACCTCATTTTTTATTGCCTTGGTCGTTTCCCCTGCACTTCCAGGTTTCATATACTTTGTCCTAAGCCTTCTGGTTCTTTTCCTCAATTGTGTGTCGACACTTTTCATGTAAAGATACCGTAACACTTTGTCCGCCCATCTCTGATCATCCATATTTCTAAGTCGTTCTTCAAAACATATTTTGCTCTGTGCTTCTCTCACTTCGAAGGATGCCCATCCCATGTCTCCCTGCACTGCCTCATTTGTTGTTTTACTGTGTGCTCCTAATGCCAATCCACCTACGGCCCTCTGATTTACTTCTAGCCCTGATTGAATCTCTGATTTGACACACTACTGCGTTTGAAAAGGTGAGTGCTGGTACCATTACTCCCTTCCAGATTCCTCTCACTACTTCATATCTGTTATATCCCCACAGTGCTCTGTGCTTCATGATAGAGGCGTTTCTTCTGCCTTTCATTCTTAAATGCTCCTCATGAGTTTTTAGATACACCTGACCTTCGTTTAACCCTATGCCCAGATATTTGTATTTCGTTACCCACGGTATTGCTGCTTTTCGAACGAATACCGATTCGTTACGGGCGTTATCATTAAAAACTAGAAGTCCCGAACTCCCGACTTTGCTGTGCTAAACTCTAACCCCAGTTCAGTGGCTTCTTCCCCGCAGATATCTGTGAGCTGTTGCAGACACTGTTTGCTATCTGCTAGTAGTACTATGTCATCTGCATATATCAGTCCCGGGATATGTTGTTCCACTTCCTGTCCTTTGCGGCTATAACACAGATTGAAACCTATTTTAATGCCTTCAAGCTTTCTTTCTAGTCTCCATGAACAGCAATGGCGACAGAGGACAACCCTGCTTTAAACCTCTATTTGTGACTACCGGTTCCGTGCACTTTTGGTCCTCCCAGGTAATTTGCACCTCGCTCTCATTGTAAATTCCCTGCAACAGCTGTATAAAGTCCTGGCCTAATCCCTCCCGGTGAAGTATGCTCCATAGAAGTTCTCTATCTACGTTGCTGTAGGCTCCCTTTATATCGAGAAATGCTATCCATAGTGGTCGCTCTTGAGCCATTGACACCTCTATGCATTGGGTTACGACAAATAAATTGTCCTCTAAGCGTCTGTCTCGTCTGAAACCATTCTGTAGTTCTCCCAGTATGCTCTTCACCTCTATCCACGCCTGTAGTTCCGCGTTTATGGCTTGCATTGCCAGCCTGTATGCCACTGAGGTAACTGTAATAGGCCTGTACGAATTGGCATCAGCCCTGTCTCCTTTACCATTACATATCATCTTCATCCTGCTCTTACGCCAATTGTCCGGTACTTGCTTAGTTTTTATCACTTTTTCGATTGCTCGAATCAGTTGTGCCTTGCTTTTTGTACCCAGTAGGTTGACCAGCCGTATAGGAATTTCATCCGTACCTGTTGCCATATTACATTTTCTTCGGCTTTTTTCCAGTTCAGATACTCCAACTTTAGCTCTCTATCTGTACGCACTTCGCTTGCCCTGAATGCTGTAGCCCTCTCTTCGTTCTTCTGAACTTCTCTTGTATCATTGAGCTTATGTGAAATACCGCTTCTTCCCGTTTTAGTGCCTGACCTTCGGCGTTTACGACATGACGTTGTACTTCTTCGGTCTTTTTTCTTAGTTTCTTTACATGATTCCAAAACTTTCTCGGCGCCCTTTTATCCTTTGCCCGTATATTCGAGACACATCGCTTACTTTCTCGTTTAAGTTTTTGCTGTACACGTTTTTGTACTTCCAGTTTCTTAAGGCGGTACCAATTCTACTTCAAAGTTATTTCCTCTGTTTGCATTTCCACTCGCTTGGCCTCCCTGTGCTCTCTCGATGCTTGCTGCCTTTGTGTTATAGCTTCCTTGATTTCCTTGTTCCACCAGCTTCTAGGTTTTCTTTTTCCTTTTCAGTAGTTGCGTTGAATGAAACCAATCAGTTCGCTGTATTCCCAATCTTTCGTAGGTTGTCCCTCGATTTCCGTCTCCAGGCTTTTGGCAATATCAGCCATTTGCTGATCGTTTAATTTCAAGTCGTGTACCACCGTTTTCTGGTTTTGACCATCCATTTTTCCAAAAGTCAATGTTATCCGTTTATGGTCACTTCCTAAGCTGTGGGCACCTATTTCATCTATTTCCATTAGAGTCAACCTTTCATACACTCCTTCTGAAAGGAGGCTGTAGTCTATAGTGGACTGCTTTTCCCATCGTTCCCAAGTAATTTGTCCCTCACATTTATTCTCTCTGTTTACTGCAATGAGATTATGTTCTTCACACATATCTAGTACGAGTTTGCCGTTGTGGTCTGTGTATCCGTCCAGGTCCTCAATGTGGGCATTCATGTCTCCCACTAGAATCACTTCTCCCGATTGCCTTAACCGATCGAGGTCCCGCTTAATGCATCCTACCAGTTTTTCATTATTTTCTCTAACCTCCCTGTCATCACCTGTCCACAGAGAGGCGACTCCCAACAGCGTTTCTCTTCCCGCTATCGTACCCACATATGTTCTTCACAGTTTTCGTTTACTCTGTGCCAATCGGCTCCCTGTTGAATAAGCATGCCCACCCCTCCCCCCTTCTAGTACCTACAGTTCTGTTACAGCCTTGCCATATATATTCATGCATTGGTGGGGGCTCTTCTAAATCTCCAAGAAAAGTTTCTGTAAAGGCATATATACTTCAGTTTTTTCTTTTTCTAGTTGACCGCGAACCTCTAACCATTTTTCCCGTGATCTGCCACCGTGCATGTTTATGTAGTTAATCTTAGTCACCCCAGGCTTTTTCTTTTGGTAAATTCTTTTCCGATGTTTGGGATAAGAGTCGGTCACCGGAGGGACGAATTGCCTCCTCGCTCGCCTGCATTGCTACCTCATACCCCTTTCTAAGCTTTTGTGCGCCCTGTGTGCTAACTTTGGTACTTTCCTTTGCGCTGTACATTCGACTTCAATCGCAATCGCTTGTCCCTGTCGCATTTTCACTGTGCCTGTTATTTAGTCTGCAGCTTCCGGGATGCTCTTGGCCCCCCCCCTAAAAAGCTACCGCCCGCGCAGCGAGTCGCCTCCCCACCGGCTCCGCTACGCCCTCAGTGAAATGTACTCCGTCCCTAACAAACGCCCGGCCCCGGCCCGCACGGTGCACTTCCCGGTTGAGGTCAACCACTTCAAAATTCATTGCTTTAGCGAGCGTCCAAATTTCCCTGTTGGCTTCTACCACTGCCCTTGCTACGTGGCCTCCTCTGCCCTCAACTTCCGGTACCGTGCAGACCGCGAATGGACGTCGTCCGAAATCGCCCGGAGTTCACTGACCCCGTTCGCCAGCTGCTTCGCTATGCCTCGTCCTCTTCCCTGAAGCACGTCGTTTAAGCCCCCCGTTATCACCACTAGGTGCTTCTCTGTCATTGTGTCCCACACCTGCTCTTTCGCCTTCTCCATCACCACGCTAACCATCTTTCCCCCTATTCATCTTTCCTAACAGAGCGCACACACAAAGACTAAAAGAAGGGGACAGGACGAGCGCTGACTCACAACTACTTTTTATTGAAGAAAGACATGGAATTATATACTAACAAAACACCAGCTGCGCATGACAATACAAAGGAAAAGCATCAGATGAACATAAAGCTTGATATGGATAACCAAAGCCAAATCATTAAGGTTACGCCACTGCAGGAAACAAAACTTCACCGGTTATCTAAAAACTCGAATTCCTCGTGGCTAAGCGATATCGACGGATGGCTGACGCACGTTTTGCCCAATTTGGAGATATGGAATGCCTCCACCACCTCACGAGTCATCCTATCTTTATGTTTAAATAGTACTTTAGTTTATCTGTAATGAGGGTAGCACTGTGAAGGAGAAGTTTCGCAATGCATTGACAGGTGCGCCTGCGCGTCATTTTTTAAGCTATTCCTGAGCTCCATTAGGCGCACATTAAGGCACCGCCCGGTTTGGCTTATATGTTGGTTCCTGCATACCAACGGAATGCTGTAAACCACCCCCGTGCAACACGGAACAAATGGGTCTTTGTGATTCACCCCGCAGCCTCGGCGCCTGATTGCTCCATGGACTTCCCTCCTTCGGGTTGCAGACCGTTCATCGAACGCGGTTACGTCGAACACCACTTCATTGACGCCGTTTCATCGAACACCGTTTCATCGAACGCCGTTTTGTAGAAGGACGTTTCATCGAGGACATTTCATCGAATTTGGTCGTACACAATAGAGAAGAACCATGGGGTAGCATGGACAGCAACAAATAAGATTGCTATTTTTTGCGCGCTTTTATCTTCATGCTGATCGTTTTGGTATGGCCATTTTAATACATAAGAAATCACTTATTTATTTTGTTGAAGCGTGGGACCAAGCACTTTGACATGTAGCTAAGCTTTCGTGAGTTCGCTATATACTGGAATCTACGTAAGTGTCTCAGCCTCAGCAAGCGACGCCGATTTTTCGGCCTCCGTCCGACAAACCTGCGGTTTGACCGTCCTGCCACACCATAGAATTCGACTGAATGTCAATAGACTACAGCTACTGCGCGTATTGCTGAAATCTTACGGGCTAGCAGGCGTTTGACGAGCTGAAGGAGTGTTGAAAACCAGGAAGCAAGCGAGGGTAAGAGGACGCCGCTTTACTGACGACGTTCGAGCGGCTAGCGTTCTTCGCTTGATGAAGAAGATGTCTCGAGCCTCGCTTCTCGTGCGGTCGCTGCTCGTCTTCACTTCGGTGTCGTCGTCTTGCAACCAACCAGATCACATTTTGTAACAGGCTCCGGGCCGGCGCAATTATATGGATCTGGTTGGCTTCAGCTGGCTAAAATCTTGAACCTGGCAATGGATTGGCGATTGATTGGTGCTTCCGTAGTCGAGAAGAACTGGAGACTTCGTTGGAGTCATTTCCGCAGGGCTAAACAAAAGCAGGTCTTTGTTCCGGCGGCCTAATTGCCATGGTCTGTCAAAAAGGTGCTCTCCATGCTTCCATCTTGCACAAAGTGTCTCAGCCGATGAAGCTTCAGGCGCTGAAGTGGAGCATAAATATTCTGCTTTTCGTTCGTTTTCGGTGAGGACTTGTGAGGCCCGTGGACGTTCTTTGGAACATCCTCCTTTGTCTGTAGTTCTTGGTTAATCCACCTCCAAAGAAGCCTTTTCCTGCTCAAACACTGGCTCTTCAGTTGCTACGTGCGAACATGTCACTTCTTTTGAAAACTTCGCGTCTCCAGGCACTGTAAACCCAAAAGCCGTTTCCTGGGACGTATCTGATTCAGCCGTCGATGTGGACATAGTCGTCAGTTTTTCTGGTGTTGGTCGTTTCCAATTTGGATCGCACAAGGAAGTTATGTGGCGTCCCTTGCAATTCCGACATGAGACGCTTCTCGCATTTTTGCAATTCTTGGCGCGGTGAAAGTGCCTGTCGCAGCGAAAGCAACAACCTTGTTTTCGCAATTTCGCTTTCTTTTCTTCTAATGTAATTTGAGCGCGGCAGTCTTCTGTGAGGTGGTGGTTCGATTCGCAGAGAAGACATCCATGGCGGGATATCGTTAACGTTAGTGCGGAAGAAGAACCTTGCATGTTTTCTTTGACCTGGTTCCGGTGTGGTTTTGTTCTGGCAGGCATGTCTGATCCCGTCATTAGTGAAGTGATCTCCCGACTTCGCACTTCCAGGTTCAAAAGTTCAAGTAACCTCGGTACTTCACCAGCCTGTTCTTTTCCCTGTGCTTGTGGCGTCGTTAACGTTAACTGGTTGAACCTGAGCACGAGCTCATAGGGCAACTTCTGCAATAGTGCAGTCTTCAACATAATGCCGTACGAATCAATATGTACTCCGAGGTTCTCAAGTGATCTAACATGAGTGTGTACACATTCATGAAGCGTCTGAAGGTCGTTCAAGTCTTCGTAGGAAATCACTTTCGGGAGGTTTAGCAGTTTGCTCATGTGATCGTTGATTATGAGGGTTTTGTTTCCAAAACGTTGCTGCAACAGTTCGATGGCTAAGGGGTAGCTGTCGTTAGTTGTAGGCAATCCGCTGATTACGCCTTGCGCTTTCCCCTTCAGGTAACTGCGAAGATACTTGAATTTGTCAACGTCTGTTAGGCACAGGTTCTTATGTATCGTTGACTCTAACTGGTCCAAAAATGCAGGCCACCGTATGAATTCTCCGTCAAAAGGTTGGATCTCAAGTTTGGGCAATTTAACTTTAACTCGTTCTTGAGGTGACGTTGCGGCCTGTACCACACCGTTAGTCGTTATAGTGCATTCGGCTGGAAGATGTCTTTCAGCGCGGAAGACCATGCGTGCAATAGAATCTCTGTAATCTTCTACAGTTCCCAGTTCATCGTCTAGTTCGTCATCGGGAACGAGGTCCTCTATCTCTTTGTCTAGTTCGGTTAAAGCAGCCTCTTTCCGTCTAAGCATATGAAGTTGCTCAGCCAGCGCACCGGTCAGTAGTGGAGTCACCTCCATCATGGACTTCATCTCGCTCATGACCCTTGTAGTCGAGGCGCGAAGCACATTACGCTTCCGTTTCGGACGATCCATGATGGGGCTCGGTACGTAGAAATGGCTCTGGCGGGAGCTGATTCGATGCGCCGTTCGTGACCGTTGTGTCCTCTTCAATGGGCCTGCTTCTTCGGTAGGGGTCTCCAACGGTGTAATCCTTTCATCCTGGTCACGGCACCAAATTGTTGAAAACCAGGAAGCAAGCGAGGGTAAGAGGACGCCGCTTTATTGACGACGTTCGAGCGGCTAGCGTTCTTCGCTTGATGGAGAAGATGTCTCGAGCCTCGCTTCTCGTGCGGTCGCTGCTCGTCTTCACTTCGGTGTCGTCGTCTTGCAACCAATTAGATCACATTTTGTAACAAGGAGTTTCCGCCAGCCGTCACCGAGCTGGTATGCTGGTTCGGATAAAATTACGTCGAGGGAAAGCCACGGAGCTGACCGAGATGCCGGTGGACTGGCTATCTGCGCGCCACCTCGGTTGGGCCTGCCTTCTGCTTCGTTCAGCCCTTAGCAGAACAACGGTTACCAGGAGGAAATACATCTGTAGAAAGTTCCCACTGCAGGGTTTCGAAAGTTGTTCGAATCTGACGTTCCGGTGTTGGGCGGTCCCTGCGCGCCCCCTGCAACAGGAACAAAAAGCTACGGACGACCAGCTCAAACCACTTTTCCGTATCCAGCAGCCGCTTCAGCAGAGGAAGGCGGTGATAGCCAAAAAGAGGCCCTCGAGCGCATCTCGAACTACCGGAGAAACATGCTAGCAAAGGATTTTTTTAGGGCAAATGACCATCAATAAAAAGAGTTACAGCGTTTCCCTACATTTTTATGTCATTGTACATTGCAGTTACACATACATCTCGTATCTTTCTTGCTATATGAACTTTTTATGATTTCTGGCAGTCGGCCGATAAATTTTTAGTGTGTCCTGTAATGTGTGCCTACTGATGACTTGTACGATCAATTACTTTGTATAAACACAGTTTCAGAAAACCTAAAGAGAGGCAATAATAACTAACTTCAATAATCACAACAGAAAACGCGCCATGACCCGGAGCAACTTCAACTATAATTACATGTTGCCTATTATCAGGGAAGTGGCAGTGACAATGACTCGTGCTTGAAAAGTACGCGGTTTTCTCACGCGACCCTAAATTACAAAGCCTTCAAGCTTCATGCACTTCTTATGTTCTTTATGACGAGAGAGCATAAACTTTTCTAGACACAATACTAATCGCGACCGCAGCGCCCGAACAGCATTCGATAAATCGGGCGACGTCAGTTCGATAAAACGACGTTCGATGAAACGGCGTTCGATGAACTGTCACGTACCCCCCTCCTTTCAACCGCCTGACACACACCGCTTAGCTTAACAGGCGCTGAAGGGACCACATCTACCCCATACCTTTTTCCAACATTCTTCAAACCATGTGATAGTTTATGCATATAGGGGACGACGGCTAACCTTTTTCTTTCTCTTTAAAGCGTGATTTCGGGCACGCCAGCCGACTGCATACCCTTCATCCACGTAATGAGGTTCTGACTGCTTCGCGCCAAAACCTCATCAGGGTAACCAGCCGACTTCAGCCTGGTTACTTGTTCCAAGAACGCCTCTTCAACAGTCTTTGAACAAGACTTCTGGAGTGAGGATCGAAGGCAACACTTTGCAACACCACCTTTTACATTCTTAGAGTGCCCCGAATCAAATTTCAACAGTGGCTTGACAAATCTTGGTCTGTAAAGCCAGCACACATGACTGCTCAAGAAACGGAGAGTTAAGTCCAAGTATTGCAATTCAGTAGGCTGTGGTACTTCAAACGTAAGCGCAACCCCAACCCCCGTTCCCTGAACATGTCCAGAATGTGCGCCATCCTATCCTCAAACCCTTGTTTTTTTTTTGTTGTTTTTTTTGAACACCAGATAATCGTCAACAAACCGGAATGTCCTGATGTGCATGTCCCCCAAACTCTGCTCCAGTGCCCTGTCTATTCTACCAAGAAAAATGTTGCTGAGAGCAGGCGCGACGCAGGAGCCAATGCAAACTCCAGACTTTGTACATAAAACCGATCATGCCAACCAACAACTGTGGACTAGAGGTAAAAAGACAGTAACTCTAAAAATGCCTCAACAGAAATTCCACAGCTCTGCCTAAACAGGGCCTTGTCATTATCCTCCGTTATAGTCTTTTATAGACTTCAACAAGGCATCATGCGGTATAGAATAAAACAAATCCTCTACATCGACGCTGAATGCATGACACACACCAGGATTATCATCCTTCAAAAACTTAACCACCGCACAAGGCCTGTTCCTTAATCCTACTCTCGTTAACAGAAACAAGCCTAAAATTCTTTTCAATTGCAGCACATGCCTTTTCATGAGAAAGCCCTTTAAGACAGTAAAGCACCCTTCTTTGTCCGATAGTACAACACGGAGCCCATTAGAAGCACACCAGCTCGCAATGGAACCAACTGGGTTGCGCTTAGGCCTGGCGCCCCCGTTCGTTTCAAAACATCAACACACTCATGGGAGCAACGCGCTCGAACATCCTGCGGAACCAGGTTAGAAACTGCCTTGGACAGCACCAACTGCTCCGGAGGGTTGAGCCGGGGCTCAAACGGGAACTTAGGGCCCAGTCCAAGAACCTTGCCATACTTTTCCGGAATGCTCTGCTCACCTAGCACCCGTACTGAGGCTTCTCGGGCCATGGTCGGGGTCTTGTTTCTTGTAGGAAGAAACGGCCGGGTCGAGTTCCAGAGAAACTGCGTGAGTTGGCCAGAGTTTTCGCAATATTCGCTGTACACGCGCGAATGGCGTCTTCCCCCGCCTGCCAAATCACACGCTGATCTGAGACAGTCCCGGAAGAAGTACGCCTGGCGTCTCCACTCCGACGACCACATGCGGCGCATTCTTCTTGTGTGTCCACTCGATGGTTGCAGAAAGCCACAAGGTAACTGAAGATCCTGCGGGCTTGTGCCATGTCTGACGTGCCAGGTAGCGGTTTTGGCCTTGCATTGGCAAATGGCGATCAAAGGCGCCAGTACAGCTGGGTTAATCAGATCCAAATTAGCACATAGAAAAGAGCCCGTTGTACTAGAAATGAAATGCAAAAGAACCGACAATTGGGCGAGTTGGTACTTATTCATCTTCCCTAACAGCGCGCACACACGAAAACTGAGGCAAAGAAGGGGACAGGACGAGCGCTGACTCACAACTACTTTTATGCAGAAATGCATTATAGTCGGGGGTTGTCGTGCGTCCATTGGCCGGCGTGCTCAGCGCGTCTGATGATGATTGTGGCATGATGCTCCTAGGGATTGGCCAACCAAACAATCCATCACGAGATAGCTTCGCGTTCAACCACCATCGTCATCTTTCCGTAGGGGAACCTCTGAAGAAGAAGAAGGAGAAGAAGAGAACAGCTGACGTGTCTGCCAGCGTGGTTGCTTGCTAGGACGTAGTTTCGCCCTAGAGGTTTGGCGCTGCAGGTGATCGGCCAACCGTCAGGCGGTTTTTGTTTCTTTGGTCGTTTGTCGCTTCTCTGTGTTGCCTTCCAGGTGCACTTAGCTGCGCAGGGATGTCTCGTGACTCGCCGGGCTGGGGGAGTTCCCCCTGGGCGGCCTCCATTCGACCTCAGGACTTGCCGGTGGAGACTCTAAAGCGCAGTGGAGTGACTTGCATCCCGGTAGCTCTGGTCCCAGTGAGCGGCGGAGCCATCCGGTTAAAGAACCCCCGGATCGTGCAGGCGGCGCTTCGTGCTGTTACTGAGAGGTTTGAACAAATATCCGAGGTTCGGCCGTTTGGAAAGGGCGGCATCCTCTGTAAGTCATCAGATGAGACCTGTGTGGCAGACCTCCTCAAATGCACAACATTCGCTTCTCACCAGGTGAGTGCATTTGTTCCCCCCCACCTGGCATGCGTGAAGGGCATTATTCGCGGTGTCGATGTTCAGATAACTCCGCACGAGATACTCGATGAGTTTGCGGTGGCAGGAGTGACATCAGTGTACCGTTGCAGCCGCGTTGTGGAGAGCAACAGGGTCCCAACAGAGTCCGTGATCGCCACATTTGTGGGCTCCTCATGCCCCACTGAGATTAAAGCTTGGCCTCTGGTTTACCGAGTCGAGCGTCTCTCTCCTCGGCCTCTTCAGTGTCTCAGTTGCTGGCGTTTTGGCCACACTGCTAAGGCGTGCAAATCGTCTACCCGCTGTCGTTCGTGCGGTGACAGCCATTCTGCCGACTCGTGCTCCTCTGAGAACGTCAAATGTTGTTTGTGCGGCGCTGGTCATCCAGCAGATTACTCTAATTGTCCTGTGAGGGCTCAAGAAGCCCAAGTGCTTGATATCATAGAAAAGCGCCGCTGCTCACGTAAGGAAGCGTTCGGCATTTTTAAAGAAAGGGCGCATGGCTACGCTGGAATAGCCGCCAAACAAACTTCATCGCTGACCGAGCCCGCTGTGTTGAACGCCATCGGTGCGGCAGTTGAAAAAGCGGTGTCCAAGGTTCAACAGCCTTCGCTAGCTGATCCAGCTTTTGCTTCGCTTATAGCAGCGGCTGTGGAGAAAGTTGTGTCCTCAGTGGTGACTCAGTTAACAGCTAGCATCACGGAGTGTGTGTCCCGGACAGTAGTGGCTCAGATGGCGCCATTCCTGCCGCTGGCTCCGGCCACTTACAACTCTCCTCCAAATAGCATTCCACAGGTGTCCTCTATTGCGGACATTTCGTTACCGCCAGCAGAGTGTTCTGCCCCCAGCTCCGCTAACGAAGTACCGGTTGTCACGCCTCCAAGAGATGAACCCGCGCAGCTTCCTTGTTCAGATGCAGGCTCCTCGTCTTATCCCAAAACTGGCTCGGAGTGCTTACCTCCGGCTTCCCCCACTTCAGATTCGGACATGGAATTTCAAAGTTGGCCTCTGGGTTCAATCTCTCACTCCAGTAAACGATCGGGCTCCCCAGGTACTGGGTCCCTAGATACTCAACCGAAACCAAAGAACAAGAAAAATAAAACGCGAACAGTGATCAAAGAAAGCATATTAGACGCTGCAGTTGCAGCGGCTGGTCTCCCCGAGTCATAGGGTCCCTTAAAGTACTCCAATGGAACTGCAGATCTGTTACAGCCGGATTCGCGGACTTGCTTTGTCTGAGCTCCCAGTTCAATCCAGATCTAATGTTGCTTCAGGAAACCTGGCTCAATAGCAATCAAAGCTTTAGCTTATGTAATTACCACACGTTCAGACTAGACAGACTTTCACGAGGGGGAGGCCTTTTGATTCTAGTTTCAACAAAATTCGCTCATAAGGCCAAAGTATCCTTCCAGCTTCGAAGATCAGATTGTGAAATTTTGGTATTAGAGATCAGACTCCCTGGCTGTCTTCCTTTCTCTTTGGCGAACGTTTACTTTCCACTGGGGGTTATTGATTCGGAACCCCTAGATCTCGCTCTTGCTGCGGCTGTACCTCCCGTCGTTGTTGCGGGAGACTTTAATTCCCATCATATTTCTTGGGGCTACCGAACGGATTCCTGCGGTCTTCGCTTGTTAGATTGGATTACGGACAACAATTTGGCATGTATAAATTCAGTTTCTCCTACCTACATACAGGGAATAACTCGATCTGTTTTAGATTTAACTATTTGTTCTAGGGGTGTTAAAGTTTCCTCATGGTCTACTGTTGACAGCGGGACTAGCAGTGACCACATTCCAATATTGTTTGAGATTCAGTGCCCTGTTCGCTCTCTCATCCGGCGAAGTTGCACTTTTGTAGATTATAAGAAATTCCAAATCTCTCTGAAGGAGGCCGTATCTTCTCTGCCTGCAGAAGACACAACTGAACGGGCGACGGGTCTTTGTGCTGCCCTAACCACTTCGGCGCAGTCCTCGTTATTTGAAGTACGGTCTAAGCTAGCTGTGTCACCTAGCCCCTGGTGGAATGAAGAATGTACACGCAACTTTAGACGCAGGAAGGCAGCCTGGAAGAAGCTTTGCTATAACCACTGCCCGCTTAACTGGAGCAATTATAAGTATCATTCCGCGATGTTCAAACGAGCAGTTTCTAATGCCAAACAGGCCTATGACTGTCACCGCTGCTCAATTCTTTCTGAACCCACTAATAAGCGGGCCCTTTTTCGATTTCTTCGGTCTAGGAAAGCGGTTCCCCAATCTGATAATTTAGACTCTATAGTGTTATCTTCCAATGAAATCTCCGAGTCTCTAGAGTTGATTGCTAGGGGTCTGCAAATTCGTTTTTCGTCTGCTCTAGCTACCTCGCCTCCTCCACCTATAGTGGTAGAGGACTTCGCAGAAATTACGCATGCGGAGCTTTTTGATGCTATGTCAAAAATGCCAGCAGCGGCCCCTGGTCCGGATCACATTACTACTGAAATGTTAAAACTACTATACGATCATGCACCGGATGACATGCTGAGTATGATTAATTATTCTCTCAGGAATGCATGGATTCCCGATGTGTGGCGGATAGCTAAAATACTTCCTATACCGAAGACTGTTGGTCAGGGCCTCGCTGTTGATAATATCAGGCCTATCTCTCTGACTTCGAACGTAGTAAAACTAATTGAGCGGATTTTGCTTCACCGAATTATGGAATTTTTGTCTGAGTATAATATCCTCAGCCCAAGTCAAATTGGATTTCGCCCAGGTTGTTCTATTTGGAGTGCCCACATCGACCTTGAAAGTCGTATAAAACTTGCCCGTCGATATAAACAGGTGGCGGCTCTAGTGACCTTGGATATAGCAAAAGCATACGACAGCGTGGAGTACCCCGTGTTAATGTCTCGCTTGCAGAAATTAAATTTCCCTAGATACATTATAGCATGGCTGCGTGAATTCCTAAACGACAGGCAGTTCTGGTGTGTGAGGGGTAACATTTGTTCCTCTCGGCACTCACAGAAAAGAGGTGTACCACAAGGAGCTGTCCTTTCGCCGGTTCTTTTTAATATCTTGTTAAGCTCGGTCCCTGTGGTTTCGGGTGTCCAGACTTATGTTTATGCCGACGATATCGCGTTTTTCGCGTCAGCTTCTGACATACACGAACTGTATGTATTAATGCAGTCATATCTGAATTCTTTAGATTCCTGGTTAGATAGCATCTCTCTCACAATAAATGCCAGCAAATGCTCTGTGCTAGCTTTTCAGTCCACTTTTTCCTTTAGTATCACTCTCTGTTACCGTCAGCACATCATACCCCAGGTTGATTCTTTAAAATACCTTGGGGTAGTATACACCAGCCAACTTGACTGGAGTCCACATATAGAGCGTATAGCTACTAAAGGAGCACGTGCTGTGGGCATGTTGAGGCGCCTCAGCCATAGAAAGAGGGGAATGCGCCGTGAATCTCTTCTGATGATATACCGTATGTACGTGCGGCCTATTTTAGAGTTCGGGTGTGTTCTATTCTCGGGTGCTGCTACGTATAAGCTCCATCGCCTAGTTCTCCTGGAACGCCAGGCTCTTCGCTGCTGTTTAGGGCTACCTAAAAATGCATCTAATGCGTTACTTTATTAGGAAGCCCGAGTTCCCCCTCTGATACACCGATTTAGAATACTCACTGTGGATACTTTCCTGAGAGCCTATGGCGCGGGGGTTAACAGGGCACAATTTATCTTTGTAGCTGAGCCAGCTGTGTTTTTGGCGGCCCAGTGGCCCAGGTCCTATCGACCGCAAGTTACTCTAGCACAAAGCTTGGTGTCTCCATTAGGGGTTGCGCTCAATAACGTACTTCCATCTCTTGATAGGGGTCATACGATAACGGTCAACTTCCGGAACATCTTTCCCCAAAATGCTAAAATGCTACCTGCCAGACTGCTCAATAGTATCCTACAAGATCATTTGGCCTCAATTCAGCAAGGTACTATCATATATACAGATGCTCCTCAACGAGATGAAAAATCCGGAATAGGTATAGTTTCCCCTTCCTTAAATTGGTACTTTTCGGTTCGTCTGGTGGATTTTATCCCTATATTCTATGCGGAATTCTTGGCAATTGTCTTGGCAATACGAAAGCTTGACATATCGGTGTCGTCTCCACTTATAATTACAGATTCCCTATCCGTAGGCTTAGCCCTTTCTTCTCCGAAAGACTCGCCTCTTCTACGGACGTTTCGATCCCTTCTACCACCTCATATTACTGAAATTGACCTTCTTTGGGCCCTGGGCATGCGGGAATCACCTTTAATGAAACCGCAGATTCACTGGCAAGAGTTAGCACTCTCCGGGCCTGTTGTCGATGTCATTGAGACAACGCCTTTATTAGCCGCTGTAAGATTCCGTAGATTGTTGAAGCTGCAAGGGCAGCACGAATCAGTCTTATTGTCAATGTGAGATTTTTCTCATCTAAAATTCTCCTGGAATCCGAATTGGTGCCCCTCACGCGACCTGGAGGCGATTGTAACGAGCCTTCGATGTCGTGTGCCCCAGTTGAACAGATACCTCCACAGGTCTCGTCTGGCGCAGACTGCCATGTGCAGTTACTGTAATGAAGAAGAGTCTGTCGACCATTTCCTTTTGTCATGTCGGCGATTTTCAAGCCTCAGACGTCAGCTCCTTGAAGTGCCGCTTCATCGCCTGGGGTTGGTATTATCAGTGCCGGCTCTTTTATCATTTGGGGCTTCAGAAACGGGTTATTGCCGCCGGGATGTTTGTTCTGCTCTTCTGCGCTTCATAGAAAATTCCAAAAGATTTACAACCTAATTCGTATCTTGTTCTGGCTCCTCACCTGAGCCCTCCAAAAGCATCCATTTCTGATTTTTATTTTTATTTTTTTCTCCTCCTCTCCCTCCTTCTTCTTCCTCTTCTTATTTTTCTTTATTTAATTATTTATTTACTTATTTCCTTTTTTTTCAATATTACCCAAATTCCAAACTCAATTCCTCCAACACAAGAAAAAGAAAAGCTTCCAAATTTTTATAATTTTCTTTGAATCATTCTAATTTTCTAATTTTCTTTGAATCACATTCGAATTAACCACTGATGTTTGGCCGATCCCCTGATTGGGTATGCGCCAATATACAAAGGAACAACAACAACAACAACAACAAAGCTGCGAAGAGGAGGGCTGCGTGAGTTTTGGCTACCGTTATCCTCCTCGGCCGGCGCATCTTCCCGATCTGAACCCGGTCGAAGAGCAGCTCATCGCGCCTCGACTCCCCTTCATGAGCATCAGGCGGCTGACTCGAGGCAACGGGCAGTTTGGAATCAAGGGACAGGCGGTGAACATGCCCATCGACGTATCGAAGGTTGTGCGGTGCCGTCCTCGCATGGTACCCGAGGACGTTGCGTTCGACGTTCACATCAAGCGGAGGCTGATGAGTCAGGCAACGTACAAGCGCGGGTTGGTGAAGCGCGGCAACATCCTGGCTTGGCTCAAGCAGCTGGAACACACCCCACTGTATCGCGCCATCAACGTTCGGGTCGATTGGAGTCGGCTCGATCACTTCGATGACGGCGGCGAACGAGAGGAACCGCAGGAAGACGACGTCGATGATGCTGACGGTGAGTTCGAAACGATTCCCGACGACTTTGACGGGAACGATCCTCTGCAGTTGGCGGTTGCGTTCAACGCGGTCTCGAAGACGCTTCTCTATAACGAAGCGGAAATGACGGGTGTAGGAAAAGAAAAAAATAAATGATTACGCTCACACTCTCGCCTCTCTCTTCGCCATTAATCGCATCACACTCATCGGTGCACCCAATGCATTTCTGCATCCTCACAATCCCCCTCGGGGAGGTGCGGGGATTTTTTTATTGAAGAAAGACATGAAATTATATACTAACAAAACACCAGCTGCGCATGGCAATACAAAGGAAAAACATCAGATGAACATAAAGCTTGATATGGATAACCAAAGCCAAATCATCAAAAGGTTACGCCACTGCAAGAAACAAAACTTCATCGGTTATCTAAAAACTCGAATTCCTCGTGGCTAAGCGATATCGAGGGATGGCTGACGCACGTTTTGCCCAATTTGGAGATATGGAATGCCTCCACCAACTCACGAGTCATCCTATCTTTATGTTTAAATAGTACTTTAGTTTCTCTGAAATGAGGGTAGCACTGTGAAGGACAAGTTTCGCAATGCATTGACAGGTGTGCCTGCGCGTCATTTTTTAAGCTATTCCTGTGCTCCATTAGGCGCACATTAAGGCACCACCCGGTTTGGTCTATATGTTGGCTCCCGCATACCAACGGAATGCTGTAAACCACCCCCGTGCAACACGGAACAAATGAGTCTTTGTGATTCACCCGGCAGCCTGGGCGCCTGATTGCTCCATGGACTTCCCTTGAGCAGTCATGTGTGCTGGCTTTACAGACCAAGATCTGTCAAGCCACTGCTGAAGTTTGATTCGGGGCACTCTAAGAATGTAAAAGGCGATGTTGCAAAGTCTTGCCTTCGATCCTCACTCCAGAAGTCTTGTTCACACACGGTTGAAGAGGCGTACTTGGAACCAGGCTGAAGTCGGCTGGTTACCCTGATGAGGTTTTGGCGCGAAGAAGTCAGAACCTCATTACGTGGCTGAAGGGTACGCAGTCTGCTGACGTTCCCGAAAGCACGCTTCAAAGAGAAAGAAAAAGGTTTGCCGTCGTCCCCTATATGCATATAACTATCACACGGAGTAAAGATGGTTGCGGTTCGTTTCCCCGAAGTCCGGTGTCGATCAGGAACCCAATCGCCCGGGCTCCGGTTGATTTGGCAGGGGGCTGGCAGGGCAATGGTGTTGAAGTTCTTGGAGACGGCGGTCGAATTGACGAACTCGAGGCGTTGGGGTTGATTAAATGAAACGAAGTGTTTATATACAGCTATATACAGTAGGAAAACTGGGTACATGAGTAGAAAAAGGAAAAACTTCAAACTTCAGCTAGACGCTAGCTCCGAGTGCGCACAAATCACTCGAGCTCCTCAACTTCGTCTAACTCTCCTATTCTCGGAGCGTACACAAACCGCTCGCGAAACGACGGCCGAGACTCTGTCTCGCCGCAAGATCCGTCTAGTTGCCCGGTACGGCGCTGTACCCTAAACTTCCGACGCGACCTTAACCTCTAGCCTAGGGGGCTCACAAATCCCAACCTAGTTTTAACGGTCGAGACTCCTTGTCCCGCCGGGAACTGCCCAGCTCAGCGCTCAGACAAGAACGATTTCTAACGGCCAAGTTCGGCCTTATACGCCACGAGCGCGGCCTGTAGGGGCGCTACTGAAATCCCCCTAGCGGCCCGTTTCGAAAGCAGCCGCGGGAGTCTCCGGCCGGCTCCCCCCTGTTGCCGTTGCTTTTGGGGCTCATTCACGACTGCGATTTACCGTTTGTACGCGTTCGAAATACAGAATAATGTGGAGTAGGCACTCTGTTTGCAAGCGTGTTGTGTTTACGAGAGTATAAACGTTTATGACGTGATCTTAGTGTGGTACATTCGGTCTGTATGAGCGCCAGGTGTGTGTCACAGGCCAGCGTACCGAAGCCGGCATATGCATGCAGCTGAAATTTAGTGGCAGTGTCTCCGTAAGCAGTGTTTCCTCCGGTGGTCATGTTGCGGCCATACACTATGATGTAAATCGGCTTTGTGCGCTTACATAATCTAGCGGAGCACTCATAGCTGACAGCACGCAAGTTACGCTTGCCAATATCACATATCAGATATTGATCACTGCCCTGGACAAGCCAATGCGCCATAAATTTCACAAACATTCTACGAAAGAAGCACGATGGTTAATGCAAAATTATACTCGGGAGTCAGCCCACGACGACAAATTTAATGCTAGGTCGTCTTGTCACGAGGTGAGCGCTCGCAAATATTGTTACATTTATCCTCCACGAGAACCGCGGAGACGGGCTTATAGAGTAATCCGCGTCCGCGACTAAACTCTTCTTCGAAACACCGTCATACGATACGGGAAGACTGCATAACCCAGCATAAACCGAAAGCAGAAGGCCTCATCAGATACCAAACGCTTGCAACGAGATTTCGGCGCACGTTAGGAGCCCTCCACTACGGAGCGCCTCATCGCGTCCGTTGCGTCGCCGCGTTAAACCGTATACAATCAATCAATCAACTCTTACAACGACACCTTGTATCGCTTGCGACGTCCAATCTTTGTATTCTTCAAAAAATGATTCCGCCGAGTGATCAGCCGTTCGTTGACGGCGAAAAACAAACGGAAAGTGAACACGCAGCTTGTGTGTGTGAGTACTAAAACGTTCATTCGTTGATTTCGCTCCGCATTTGTAAACAACGATAGTTGAGCGTCCCCCTCCTCACCCCCCCCCATGTCTTGCAAAATATGAGTGCATTTCGCATCTGGGTGGTCTGGTGAATACTACATTGCTTAAACAAATGTCTTTAGCATTTCCGAAGCTGCACTGGGTTTTTTTTTTTTTTTTTCATTCCCGTACGACCATTTTATTTATTTCTGACTTGCGCAGACCATTTATTTTTCCGTGGTTTCATTAACTTATACCTTGGTTATTGCTATATATAAGGCGTGAGTGGGCACATATTTAACAACGCACAGCCTTTGAGTGTACTTAACATTTCCCGTGGCTTATATTCCCAGAAAAGGCACAAGTTATTGTCAGCTATGGGGTTATCACATTTCCGAAGCATATTGTCACGATTTGGCCCGCGTTCGTGAACCTGAGAGGGTAGGGGTACACTCCAGCCGAGAGACGACCTGCAGCGTGCTGGTGGTGATGGTGACTGACCGCGAGCTGCTGTGCTCGGCGGTGTTTATTTCGCCAGCCCCACACAATGTGCCCACCGGTCCTGGTGGGGCTACTGACCTGCCCTTCAGGAGAGGAATTAACCAACCTCTTGGGCGGGTGAGGAGCATCGCTAGGCGGATGTGACGTCACGTTTGCTCGCAGCGTTCCCGCGCGGTATGTTTACATTTTTCCGAGTGCTGCCTACACGGCGTACGTGCCGTAGCGATTCAAGTAGTCGCGTTCGACAACGCAAGAATTCATAAACTGGCGATGGTTGTCGCCCTGTCAGTCGTCGTTCAACAGCTCCAGCATCTTCTGGCACAACAGCTTTGCAGTTATCTGTTACCATCGGCCAGTTACCATCGGCCGACCAGGTGAGTGTTTTTTGGCGGGTTTGCAATCAGTTCGCATATCTCCTACTGCAAAGCGTGCTTTCTGTTTGCGGCAGTTATATTAGCGACGTTTACGAAATTGTTAACGGCGCGTTCTCACCGTCTTGCATTATTGTTGCTGTTTATGCTGCTCTGTTCGCGTCTGTCGGCGATCGCAAGCTGTTGGCGGTTTGTTGCACGGCGCGGAAACCCGTCTCGCCCGTGGCGCTTCTTTGTCTCTTCTTCAATGTGGCGTCATTAACATCGCTTGTTATCCTATACGATTTTTCTAAGCAACGTGCCTTGTGCTAACCTCTCTTAATGTTGTAACGAAAATGAACTTGCTGTGCGATCTATAGGGACCGGGCGGCCGTTGTATGGCACCACCGTCGTTTCAGCGAACAGCGCCGCCCGTGGCGAACCGCTCGTCAGTGGAATGCCGGTGGCGGTCAGCGCAGCGTAGTTGTGCATGGCTTTCTTTCGTTTTTTTGCGGTGCGGCTTGCAAAGCGAACGTAACCCCACGTGCATTTTTCAGATCGGTAAATCTTGAGTGTGGATGTGATGTTTACGAGGCATGCCATGTGTGTTATTTACGCCCATACTCAGTATTTACAAATAGCAGACGACGCTCAATGCGCCAAGCTGGAAGTCAAGCTGGAAGTGAAAGTTCGTTGCTTCATGCAATTTTTTCATGCCTGCATGCAGTTTCGCGAATCGAGGAGTATATTGCCGCTAAATGCTCCCACAAACCCGTGTGTGCAACCGATCTAGGAATGCTCCGGCGCTGGCCTTTGGCAGTTGATGACGAAACGGCGCCGACGTCGTGCACAAGCGAAAGATAAAGTTGGAGGGTGTCTTCGAAGATTTACCTCAAAACAGAAATTGTGACGGACGACGCTTCCGTATCTTCATTACCTACGGCTGAAACGTGTTTAATTTCACAGAAATGCTCTTACTACAGTCATCGGGAATCATTGATAGAATAAATACCGCATGATAGAAGAATGTTATTGCTTGTCGTGGAGAAGCATTGGTTTACAAGAATTGCAATGGTTGCTGGCTAGTTGGTAAATGGTTTTTCAAAAAATAATTCCTGCGTGGCTGAAGGACGCACGACAGGAGGGTGCCCGAAACCTGTACTCAGCTTCACAACTGAATGCTGCGGTCGGTTTACAAGCTGCTACCTACGCTTGAAAAATCATGCACACCTCCGTCTAACGACGATGATGGTTTATCGCAAAGCTCTATCGTATGGGTTTCCTTGGTTGCCTTCTGGATTTAAACTTTGACTAGTTAAGCGTCGAATTTGACCAGCACGAAGTTGGGTCTTACGATCGCAGCGTCTTTGACTTTGACCATTTCCCATTCGATTTCGCACGAAGAAAGCTTTGTGTTCAACCACCATAATCATTAGACCGAGGGCTAGATGATTTTGCTGTTTAATTTTGAACTTCCATGCCCCCTATTTTGCTGTTTAATTTTGAACTTCCATGCCCCCTCTCCAAATCTAAACTTTTTCCAGCGTGCCGGAAATGTGTCTGTGGTGGAGGACTCGGGCTCATGGACTTATATTTGAGGCAACTAATCGCGCGTTTTTGGTGTCTTCACCAGGCATTACACGATTTTTATAGGTACTCTGTAAATAATACTTAAGCATTAAAAAACACCGGCTGACGTTAACATTGCCACATTTTTTAACTATCGGTGCCAGCCTTTATTCTACGCAGGGGGTAAAACGGGAAGAGGAGGAGGGATGGTTTGTAGCTTGGGCTGTTGAGTTGGTGAATAACTTTGGCTCTTGATAAAATGACCACCACAAACGTGGGATTTCCACTTCGGCTTTCAGGCTCCCATGCTGTCACAGTGTCGCTCACCAAAACCGAAGGTACAAAGATCACGGTTACAGAAAGTGTAAACTACCGCAACATTTCTACGGCTACACGGTAATCCATCTCGTATGCAGGTGCCTTTCTATTTAAAGCACACGTATCGAGGTATCCCAGCGCTAAGGCTGGCGTGGAAACCGTAGTCATTGAAACCAGTGAAGATAATTTAAGGTGGTAGAAAAGATTTATAATATTCCTAATAGTTTTATTCCTACTCAGATCGCGCGCAGCCAGGCGCAGAGCGCTGCAAAAAGCGCTCGTGCCAATGTAGCCCTTCCCCAACCTTACAAGCATCCAATAAGTTTGCGTAGCCGTGAGAGCATTTAAGAAGAAAATAATACTAATAATAGTAGTTTTATTCGTACTCAGAACGGGTGGAGCCAAGCGCAGATCGCTGCAAAAAGCGCTCATGCCATTGCAGCCGATACCCAACTTTAGACGCGTCCGACAAGTTTACGTAGTCATTACTGCATCTAAGAACCCAACACATCTGTTTAGACTTCGTTTCATCTCACATGTCTGCTCACAACGCCACCAAAACATACAAAGCACCGAAGCAAACACGACAAAAACAACGGGAGGCTGTGTAGTCCAATGCACCGGCTCATTCCACTGACGAGGGGAGCGCCGAGTGGTGGCGCCACCCGTCCAGCTGCCCGGTCCCTATACGTGAAGTTAGAGCGTGACAGAACGCTGTTGGCAAGGTTTTCGTGTGCGCGTGTGGTTCGTGAGGGCGTTGTAACACGCTGCTTTAGCCTCTTGCACCTCTTTCCTGCATCTAGTACTCTTGCTTGCCAGGAGTGCCTGCCAAGGGATGGTTACTTCGTTATGTGTTTTCATATTTAATAGTGAACCACTCAGCGTTCTATAACTGATGCACCCCGCACGGGGCACCTTGAGTAATCTTGGTGACGGTACTGGCGATACCGCGGACCCCGAGCCCCCAAACATAAGCTGGATCCAACCGTGGCGATGTGTTTATAGGTGAAGGGTTAGAAACCACGAACGGTGGCCGTCGGAGCCCAGGTCAAGCTCCGGCGGATGGGCTCCCTGTCTGTTCACCAGGCAGGAAGCTCCGGGACCTCTTTGGCTACCAGGGTAAGGTCAAAGAAGAAAGTACCCCCGTCTCCCTGCTTTTATACTATGATATATGGCTTCCAAATTTTCCAAATCCAAAGCTCGGCCCTCTAAAAGGGGCCGCACCGAAGTATCCTTTCCTCCGTTGTCAACGACGAGTTTCCGAAAGCCGGACAACTATGCTAGGTTTTTGGTAATCGAATCTGTTGATGCGTCGAACCCCCTTGCCACAAAGTCTGTCTTCCTGATCTCCAAATTTCTTGAGGGCATTGTTGGTCAGTCCTACAAAGCCAAAAAACTCAGAACAGGAGAAGTTCTTGTAGAAGTGAATAACAAACAACAAGCTACAAATCTCTTGACTCAAACTCGCATCGCAGATCTCGACATCAGGGTCACACCCCACCGCAGCCTTAATAGCTCCCAGGGTGTGATCTCTGAGTCAGATCTAATTAATGAAACTGACACCGATCTGTTGGAAGGCCTTAAGGACCAAGGTGTGACAGCAGTGAGGCGTATCATGATTCGTAGAGATAAAATCCTAACAAAACATGTAATATTGACTTTTGACCATTCCACAGTTCCTGAATCAGTAAATGCAGGTTTCATTCATTGCCCCGTCAGGCCATACATCCCCAACCCCCGCCGGTGTTTTAAATGCCAGCGGTTTGGGCATGGCACTACCGCCTGCCGTGGTCGACTAACATGCGCCAAGTGCGCACAACACGATCATCCATCAGACAATTGCCCATCGCAAACCCTCATGTGTGCTAACTGCCAGGGGCCCCACGGGGCCTACTCTAGAACATGCGAGAAATTCAAACAGGAGAAGGAGATCATCAAGGTGAAAGTCACTGAGAACCTTACCTTCCCAGAGGCGCGAAAGAGGTTCGCCTCTTTCCCCCTGGGGAGGTACGCCGACGCAGCTCGCCGGGGGGCGGAGCGGCGTCTCGTTTCCACAGGGACCCAGTTCAGCGAGTCTGACCTGGTCCCTCCCCAGGCCCCCCCTGGGTTGCCTCTGGCAGCCCAACCCGCCATCACGCCGCTTGCTGAGGCAGCAGCGGTTGTGGTGGCAACCTCTTTCGTCGGGACCGGTGCCGCTCCCGCCTCTGTTTCCCCGTCCTCCAGTCCGTTGGAGGGTACCGAGGTGATGGACACCACGGGCCCCGCACCAGTTCCCACCGCCACCGCACCGCCCGTGCCACCTCTGGCGCCCCGGATGCCCTCGGCGGTGGCGGCTCAAACGAAGGGCTCCCGAGGGGGGCCAAGTCCGGGGGGCCCGGTCCGTCGGCCACCCCTCGGACATCCGACGACGACATGGATGTCGGGCCGTTCCTGCTTGCAACGCAGCGCAAGGAACGCGTCCCGACGCCAAAGCCTCCCGACAAGCCAAAAGAGGCGAGAGTCACAGCCCCGAAAGACGACACATAAACAAACACACACACTCCAGTAGCTCTCACACTAAATAATGGGAAGAGAAAACATAATTCAATGGAACTGTAGAGGCCTTCTTAAAAATCTTGACGATGTATACGAACTACTGCATGCTAATCAGCCAAGTGTAATGTGTGTTCAGGAAACACATTTGAATTCCAGGCACACAAATTTCTTGAATAGTTACATGGTCTTCAGAAAGGACAGGGATGGCTGCACACACTCTTCTGGCGGTGTGGCCATAATTGCCCGGTAATCCTTAGCCTGCCACCCTGTCACTCTGAACACTATCCTTGAGGCTGTAGCAATACGCTTGATATTATTTAATAGGTTGATAACGGTATGCTCCATATACATTCCTCCTGATGTTTCACTTTTAAGGTCTGACTTCGAGGCGCTGGTTGACCAGCTGCCCGAACCATACATCCTGACAGGCGACCTTAATGCTCACAACACTCTTTGGGGCTCTTCTCGCACGGATGCCCGAGGTCGCCTCATAGAGAAATTCGTTACATCTTCAGGAGCATGCCTTTTCAACAGTAAACAGCCTACATACCATAACATAGGACACAACACATACTCATGTCTTGACTTGGCGATTGGCTCTGCAGTTCTCTTTCCTCTTCTCGAGTGGGGTGTGGGAACTGACCCATATGGCAGTGACCACTTCCCCACCTCACTTACATATATAGGTAAAGGCCCAAGCAGTTCATCTTCCCATAATAGGTTCAATGAAGCACGAGCTAACTGGAATACATTTACAGAGACATCCAAACTACACCACACATCCATAGGACACCTACACGTTGAAGAAGCTACCCAACTCCTCACGGCGCACATCCTCGACGCCGCCGAAAAGTCCATTCCCCACGTCTCTGGTGCCCCGCGCAACCAGCGGAGGCCGTGGTGGAATGAGGACTGTAGGCGGGCGCGAGAGGCCCAGAACAAGGCGTGGGGTATCCTTCGTCGGTACCCCACGTCGGGAAACCTCCTCTTGTTCAAACGGGCGAAGGCATTAGGAAAACGTGTGCGCCGTGAGGCAAAACGAGAGAGTTGGCGTACATTCATAACATCAATAAACTCCTACACAGACACACGGAAAGTATGGACACGTATACGCAAACTTAAAGGACAACAGACACACAGCCTGCCCCTGGTCAGTACAACAGGGGACACTCTGGAAGACCAGGCTGACACACTCGCACAACACTTCCAACACGTGTCCAGTTCAGCACACTACACGAACACTTTCCTGAAACATAAAGCCTCTTGTGAAAAGAAGTCCCTACACGACAACAACAAATCACAGACTTCGTACAACTCCCTGTTTTCACTACATGAGCTGAGGGCTGCTCTGAGCACGTGTAAACCCTCAGCTCCAGGCCCAGACAACATTACATACACAATGATACAACACCTACACGCAGACACACTTGAAGTACTTCTACATCTTTATAATAAAATATGGCTTTCGGGGCACATTCCACACTCTTGGAGGGAGGCCATTGTAGTGGCTTTCTTGAAGGAGGGAAAGGACCCGTCGTCCCCCTCAAGTTACCGTCCAATAGCCCTGACGAGCTGCCTGTGCAAGCTCTTCGAGAAGATGATCAATCGCAGGCTCGTGTACTTCCTCGAGTACAATGGTCTTCTCGAGAGCTGCCAGGCAGGCTTTAGGGTGGGGCGATCGACAAACGATCAACTGGTTGCACTGGACTCATACATCAAGGATGCCTTCGTGCATAAGCAGTACTGCTTAACTGTCTTTTTCGACCTCGAGAAGGCCTACGACACCGCTTGGCGTTATGGGATCCTTAGTGACCTCAGGTCATTCGGTGTTTCGGGTAATATGTTGAACACCCTTGAAAGTTATTTGTCGGAGAGAACGTTCAGAGTAAGAGTTGGTTGTGCACTTTCAAAGGTTCACGTCCAAGAAAATGGCGTGCCGCATGGTGGCGTGTTGAGTTGCACTCTCTTTATCGTAAAGATGAACTCTCTTGGAAAGGCACTGCCACCAACAATCTCTTATTCTATGTATGTAGACGACGTACAAATATCTTTTAAATCATGTAATATGTCAATATGCGAACGTCAAGTCCAGCTTGGGGTCAAGAAGCTTGCTGGCTGGGCAGACAAGAATGGGTTTAAATTGAATCCTGCAAAAAGCTCCTGCGTTGTGTTCTCCAGGAAGCGCGGGGTCCATCCGGACCCAGACATTACTCTGAATGGCGTGTCGCTTCCTGTGAACAAGGAGCACAAGTTCTTAGGTGTTGTGTTTGATCACAAACTCACATTCATTCCCCACATCAAGGAACTTAAAAATAAATGTCTCAAAACAATGAATATACTTAAGGTTCTCTCCCATCAATCGTATGGTTCCGACAAAGAACTCCTACTACGGCTCTATACTGCTTTGGTTGGGTCTCGTTTAGACTACGGCAGTGTGGTATATGGGTCGGCGACTAAAACAGCGTTGCGAATGCTTGACCCAGTGTTACACTTGGGGCTGCGGCTTGCGTCGGGTGCTTTTCGCACTAGCCCTGTCGAGAGTCTGTATGCCAAGTGTAATAAGTGGAGCCTTGAGAACCAACGGACGTACATGGACTTACTTTATGCTTTTAAAATTTCATCGCTGAATAACCATCCTTTTTATCCTGTCTTTAACGACACATCCACATCTGTGCTTTTTGTAAATCGCCCATCCGTTCCTCTGCCCTTTTCACTTCGAGTGAGAGAGCGAGCCTCGGATCTGAGCGCTTCGTTTTTAGACGTGTACAGGTCATCCTCTTTAAACATTTTACCGCCTTGGCAAGTTCGCCCTGTGTCCTGTGACCTTTCTTTTATAAAGCTTGACAAAAATCGGGTACCGCGAGCTGCAATACTTCAGCACTTTCTTTCTTTGCAGTTCAAATACCCACGTGCTGAATTCTACAGTGACGCTTCTAAAACCTCCACTATGGTGTCGTGCGCTGCTCATGGTCCAAATTTCAATGCATCCAGAACCATGAGCGTGCACACAACAATTTTTTCAGCAGAAGCGTACGGAATTCTACTGATTGTACGACATATCCTTGAAAATCAAATTCCCAATTCTATCATCTACACAGATTCCTTGAGTGTTGTTCGCGCACTGTCATCGCATACACCCCCCAAAAACCACATAGCTAATCTTGTATTTAAATCTATCATGTCTGTGTATGCGCAGAAGCATCAGCTGCTCCTCTGCTGGGTCCCAGGACACGCTGGGATCGCTGGAAACGAGTTGGCAGACGAGAGGGCAGCTGCTGCTGCACTCAGGAACACTGTAGACATAACAACCGTACCATATACAGACCTCAAGCCACACATAAGACAACACTTGCGTAGAACATGGCAAACACACTGGAGTGAACAGACAGATAACAAGTTACACGCTATAAAACCACGCTTGGGACCATACACCACTGACACACGCAACAGACACACAGAAGTCGCCTTGGGTAGGCTGCGGATAGGGCACACCCATGCAACTCACTCGTATCTGCTGACGGGATCTTCTAGACCCCAGTGCAGCAGGTGCGGAGAGGCCCTATCCGTAGTGCACATACTAATCACATGCAAGGCACTTCACACAACACGACACAAACACTTCAGAGAACTCTACAGACAACATATTCCCCTACATCCATCGTTTTTCCTAGGTGATGATGCCATTGTTTCCGTGAAACGTGTGTTTGAGTATTTGTCTGACGTCAAGTTTTTAAACCTCATTTGCTATCACGCATAATCAAATCTGGCCCTATACACCAGTCATCACCATTATCTTTATTGATCTTACTATGTATAGTTTACACGTTTTATACCTACCTTTTGTGGTAATCACTTCTTTTCATTAAATGACTTCTCTGGCGCTCTTTGCCCTCGTCGGCCTTGCGCCATTAAACACCAACGATCATCATATAACTGATGCAAATGCAGGCGGAACGACCCCGATAACTACGCAGGGCAGGGGCAGTGCTTGTGTGGTCTTCTCTGTCGTTTGCCCTTCTTTTCAGTCGTCGTAGATTATTTACTGTTGCGTGAACGTTGTTTGATTCTTCACCTTTCATTTTTCTCTTGCAGCATCTCCTGACTGCAGTCACGGTGCCCCTAGCCTGCGTGCAGCACTCATCCTGCCATTCTAGTGGGAACTGTTGTTCGCAGGCCACTTGTCACGACCTAACGGGTTCCCGCCCTTGCCTGGCTTATAATTGATGGTATACTTCAGATACACTGCTGCGTTCTCTCTCTGCATACATTTAAAGCGACTGTTTGCACTAACACAGCAGTGGATAGCCATGAAGACAGCAGCGTGTGTACTGGTAATGCCAGTGAAAACAAAACCAAACGATCTACGATCTATGCCAGCTTGACCATTACAAATCTTTCAGCGAGTGTCAAAGCAATGGACAGCTGGGGATATCTCGTGCGCTAAATTGTGTTCTTCTTTCTGTTTGTTTTCTATTTGCTGGTATAAATTTACGAATTGATAGTATGAGTAAAGTAGACAGAGAACAAAGTGATTGCGTTGCTCTTAGAAATGCCTTACACGAAATAAAACTGCTTCCTGCGAGTTCGCACTGCTCAGTGCGGGGAAAAAAGGTTCCGTATAACAAATAATTTGGTGCACCCAAACCCATCTGTGATGAACATATGTCATGCATGGATTATTTAAGGGCATGTTATTAGCTTTGGAAAAACAAGAAAGTGACCTCTTTCTTGTGCAGAAAACTAGTTTAGTTGTGATTTTGGCTCTTATCTGTCCAGTGTCAACAGGAATAGTAGCCTTGATGCGCGACTTTGCGGACACTTTCCTGTCACCTTCCTTCAATGTCAACACAGTGGTGGTGAAGACTCCTGGGCAGTCGAAATCGCATGATGACAGGCAGTTATACTCTACCACGAGAAGCACCCTCCATAAGCCGTGAGGCCTTGCTCTGTTTTCAGTTGGGGCTCCTTTTGTTGCCAAGTGCCTTGGTCTTTTTGGGTAAAGCTCCCAAAACAAGGTGGTCTTGTCCCTGTTGGAATTGTCATGTTGATCATACCTTTCACCCACAGCTTTCCAGTTCATTTCACTTTTCTAACCCAATTCTAATGTTATTAGTGTAGGGAAATCTGGTGTCCAGCAGCTTGCGTTTCAAAGGGAATAGATGTAGCAACTACATCAAGCACTACCTGATTCTGATGCTTAGTGGACTTTGCTGTGAGCCGTCCAAAGCACCACAAGGGGAAGCAGTGCTGGTCTTATGTAGTTTAGTACTTTGGAGCTGCAAAATTACAATGCACCTTTTATTACAATGCACCTTTTCTACCTCAATTTTTTTATGCTGCAGTAGAAATCATGCGAATGCATGTTTGTAAATGTCCATTCCACCAACAAATTCACGGCATGCCTTGACAGTAGGTGCAGTTTTATGCATCTAGATAATCACCTGTACCCATTTATCACAGGCCTGCAATTTGCACATGGTCGGATTTAAGCACCCTAAATGTGGCAAGTGTAACCGACCGTAACACACAATCTTGAAAACTGTACCTTATCAACGCGAAAGCAATAAGTGGCCCATTGACTAAGAAGCCACTATCCGCTGTCTGTACTAGCACAACAGCTCCTAAATCGGCCGGCAGTGCAAAGAGAGCAAAGAGTGGATTGAGTTCAAAACTTTGGGAAGAGTTCAAACCACATGGGAATCAAACCCAGGACATCCCTAGTGCAAGTCCAGCACCACATCCTTGACACCACTATAGCTCAGTGGGTCTAGCTGACTAAAGGTGGACCCAGGGAGCGCATTATGCCCTTAAACTGAAAAAAGTCCACAGGTACAAGCAACCCGACATACAATGAGTTTTAAATTTCTTGGCAATTCATTCCGTGGATATGGCGTGATTTTTTTCCACCAGAATAACTGCCGGAGTGGCGATTCTTGGCATTGCGAGTAAAAAAGTGGACCCTGATTTACAAGGCTACCTGCTTCTACGATATCGAAAAGTAGCTTTCGTTAGCCGGCGCCTCGGAAATCACATCGCTCAGTTTGAAGAGAACAAACTGCAAGCAGGCGGAGATCAATCACTATTTCTACAATACATTAGGTACAAACAGCTTCGTGAATATCGGCCCAGTATTTTTCACCTTGCTGCACATCGAGAATCGAATTTAAGAAGTGGTCTGAAACTATAAGCCAGCTTCCACATCTAAATGATGTACTAAAACACAAAAAAGTTTCCTATATGTGGCACTGTTTTCTACTTTCACCAGAGGCATGTGCTGCTGAAAACACTTTACTTTCAAGTGAACTATATCTAACGCTCTACCACTAGTAAATACTTCCCTTGAGAATTGAACAAAAAATCTAGTTTATTGTTTAGGAGAAAAGCAGTTTCGTTAGCTTTCGCACTCCACGAGGAGGACGGCCGATATTTGTGCGGATGTATTTGTTACTATGAGAAAGGCTGATTTTGGTTCACTTAGCGAGTGAGGCAAAAGACGCCAAAATGTTTATACCTGCGTGTACAGCAACTCTAGTTAGGTCGTGAAACTTTTGGAAAGGTCTAAAAGGTGGCGTTGGGGCAGCCCAAATATGGCCGATATTGGACGGGGAAGTGCAAATGGTCAAGAATTTATAATATCTCTTTCTGTGGTAGGTGCAAAAGAAGTGACAAATGTAGGGCAACTGCTCGTTTTGCGCTTTGTTTTCCCTTGAGTAAAAATATTATTTTCAAGTAAAAATAGTTTGTAGGCTTCTAACCTCTTTCATAGCATTGAAAAAAAAAGGCGGATATTGCTACCTATGCGGTTAGTTTTAAACATGTGATGATGACGGCAGTACAGCGTGCTGGTGTAGCAGAGAAATCCCGGCCGAACGCATCCCTGCAGCCGGCGCAGCGCCATGCAAGTCGCCAGAGAAGCGCGAGCTTCACGGACAGGTTCCCCAACCTCCGTCACAAGGCCGCTCGGAACTGGTTTCGGCGACTCTCCGCCAGGTGCATACGTCGTCTGCTCGGGGGTGCTTTGAACGAAGGTACCTGGCGTGCTCTGTAATACCGGAGCTAAGGATTTCGCCATGGTGACTTCAAGAGCATAGACTACTTATCTGAATTAAATTTGGACAAACAAAAATTTGAGTGCAGTTGGCCTTTAAGCTACAGCACATAGCCGTAACATCCCCACTCAGGTGAATTGGCCAGTCACGATGATAGCTGCTGTCAGAAGCTTATGGCTATTTCACCAATTTCCGTTTGTCTTAAAACAATGCTGCTTAAATTACAAACTGGCCAACTGCACCTCATCGAGTATATTTTACGCTCCTAGCATTCTGCAGTAGCCTTGTTTAGTGTTAAAGAACTACGTATTTGATCACATGTGAAGACTGCGATTTCTGTTAAAGCATTTTGTGCTTTCAACCTGAATTGGTTGACGCTCGTCAATTCAACACTGGCTGCAAACTGATTGTGGTGTAATAAACATAAAACCAGGATAGAGTAAAAATACTGAAGAGTAAATTATGCTAGGCTTATACATTGCACAGCGTAGCTGTAAGCATCAAAATTCAACTTTTTAGGTTTCACGAGGAAAAGCTCAGCATAACTTGGGCCAGCTATGAAGGTTAACTGCAGTGGAGGGCTATAGGTTAAGTCAGGCCACCTATAAATCTTTGACATGCTTCGAAATCTTGGCACACAGGCATTTTTTTTCTGTTCTACCTAAACCAATGCTTTGGACTTTGGCCAAATGTTTTGTACGGGTTAAACTGCACAATGCAATTCCAAATAAGAATTGAACAAACGTACTGTTGTGTCCATTCGAGAATCCAGTGCTTGCCCAATATCGAAAATTGCCTCCAGCAATCAATTCAAGAAATGTACTTGTATGTCCAAGAGACAAGCTCAAATAAAAAGTTACCCTACTTCAACTGCATTCCTTGCATATTTATTTATTTGAAAATATTTAGCACGAAAACAACAGAATGGTACAAACAGGCAGTGCTGTCACTTTTCGTGCTCTCTCTCTCGTGCTGTGTTGTTTTTCCACCGTTTATTAATTTTAAAAATATGCCACATTTGCCATTTTAGTTGTTTTTATTTGTTTTGATGTTATGCTGTGTTGCCAACGAAACTTTGTAAATGTCTTCCCAAGAAAAAATATGAATACCTAGCATTTGTAAGTGTATGCTTCTTGATGGATAGCAACTCTCACTATATGAAAGTGAAGCCAAGAAAACACCAAAGTCATCACAAACACTGAAGAATGTTTATTGACATGGCATCACATCACTTGCTGGACAAGCAACAAGGCACCATAATGCTGCTCACACAAGAGTGCGAAGCATGCTCCGCGGCTAAAACCACTTGATAAAAATACAAGCAGGCGCTTATCTGCCCCAAGGTGACCCTGAATGAAAATGTGACATGCGCAACACTGGAAATCAACAAAAGTTATTGGGTCAGGCATAAGTGAAAAGTGCGGGCAAAAGTCGAGGGCACTTTCATGTGTTGGATGACGAGACTGCTGGCACAAGACGGGAAGGATCGAAGGGTGGTAACTCAGTATTGTATGGTTACAAATACGTGCAGATTGCTACTCACTGGACCAAAAGTGCTTGAAGACCCTGATTTTAAACCAAAACTTTCTATGACTCACCAGTGGAATATGCCATGCCAAAAAGGCATTGCAGAAAAGCCAACTTTTTCTGACAATGATAATGATCGTGGGTAAAGAAGTGCTGAAAGAAAAAAACGCTTCCTGCAGTCAGAAACAAATCAGGACCCTCGCGGTGTGAAACCAACATCTATTCCGTGACACCATTGCAACATGGTCAAAGTAGTTTGAATCTGGATAGCGGTGCATCGAGATGCAAAATTAGACAAAAATGGTGCACCTCACATTCTAATGACGACGACAGTTGAACACGAAGCTTTCGTCAAGCAAAATCAAGCGGCGAAGTTTCAAAGCCACTGCGATCAAAAGTCCAAACAGCATGCAAGTAAAAGTGATAGCTCAAACAGGCAACGTCCAAGCTCAGATGACAATCAAGCAAGGAATCCCTTACGAGAAAACTGAGTTAAACTGAAAGGCAGGTTCTCCTAGACACCCTTCCCACTAACTTATAACCAAATTCCTTAAATGATCTCTTGCGTCCCTTGTACCCACCTAATTTAGCGGAGGCAGTGTGGGACACACTCCTGCATTTCATATACCGACCCACTATTTTTCCCTTGCTATTTCCCACCCATACCCGTCGTGAACTTTAACTAATCGCTACTTCTAAGGGGGTCTGATGCACTAGCAAGAGGCCCCCGGGTGTTTTTTTTTACATTTCAATAAACGTTAATAAAAAAAAGCCATTATTGTCGTAAGACAAAAGCGTGCACGTTTTTTTTTTCCTTGCAATTATAGCAACTAATGAACACATGACAGAACAAGTAACAGAGAGCAATGATGAAAGTGACAACCACAGATTTGCACATAACTGTGGAGAGGAACTCTCTGGATAGAAGACTGAGCAATAGAAGAGCACAGCAGCTGCGGCTGAACCTTCCCACGCAGCTGAACAGAGACGAAGAATACGGCAAATGGACAAAATTAAGGGTTGGGAGTCTTAGTAGCCACTGTACTTTCTTATCAACCAGGCGTATGGCTGGATGGTATAGATGAACAGCAACGTGGGAGCTAGAGGACTGCTTGCTGGCGACACTACTACCACCCAGTAGTCTGTACTCCACAGTACACAGTAGGAGGAAACAAACTGGAAGTGGGACTGCGAATTGCCATGATGTTACAAATGAAAAAAGTGCTGCATGGCTGTCACAAGTCAAGGTCAATCACCCTTAAGGGGAGGTGCCAAAACCCCTTAGAGAGGGGATGAAGACTTAGAGAGAGGATGAAGACATGACATTTGAATCTAGTGGCTAAAAATGAACCATTCATGTAGCACCCCACCGCAAAAGGGGATTGATCTTCACTCATTTCCTGAAATAAAGTTTAAAAGCAATTCATCCAGGGCAGTTGCCACCAGCACCCTAGAGTAGTATGGTGGAAACACACCACAATCTTTGCTTTTGGGGTCTTTTACCGGGCTGTCTACCAAAAAACTCAAATTCTTTTTTTCTAAGGGGGCACCCTGGTCTTAAACGAAAAACACAACATAGTTTTTACAGTTAGGACGATAAAAATTGGGTGATGCATGTGGTTTTTCATTGAAATTGTAGATATGAAGTTTGTTTCTGTGTAAAACAACTATATTCAACTTTATTTGGCTTTTATGTTTGATTTTTTGACAGCCTTTGTAAAAAAACTGCTTGAGGGATGCAGCTGAACAAGGTACCGGTGAACTGTGCACAAATCAAGGACTGACTGCCATAAGACTAACATTATCATTATATATGGTCTGTAGCTGAAATGACAGCTGTTTGAAGTTTGGGCCTGGATGGCAACACCAGTTTTCCTGGTTCCCATTTTCTAGGCCCAAACTTCACATGGCTGTAACTTCTGCTACAGACCAGATAGAATGATAATGCTAGTATTATTGCACTCCTTGACTTGTGCACAGTTAACTGGTACTTTATTCAGCAGCGCCCCTCCAGCAGTTTTTTTATAAAGGCTGTCTTAACATCAAACATACAAATCCAAATAAATGTGAATAGAGTCGTATTACACAGAAACAAATTTCATATCTACAGTTTCAATGAAAACCCACATGCATCCCCCGATTCTTATCATCATAACTGTAAAAATAAAGTTTTTGATCAAAAACTGATGTTCCTTTTTAACTCGAAGCTTTCTGGCCAGCTCCGGCCTCAAAAGGTCAGCTGCGCCTGATCAAAAGGACTGTCAACGCGGCTTGAGCTCAAGGCATCCTGGAATGAGGACACCTCTCTGAAGCATTTTGCGCATTTAATTAAAGTTTATTCTCTCTCTCTCTCTTGCGACTTGAGCCAAAGTCCAAAATCTAAACTGCTTCGACCGTATCAGAAGGGTGCAGTCTGACAGACAATGGTTTCATAATGCAAGGGACACTGGTTCCATTATGACCATGGAAAGCGTTTTTTCTTGAGGTGCTTGATGTGCTTTTGCTTATCCTCATCGCTTTGTGAAACTCACTGTGTAAAGTTAGCTTTCCTGCAGTGCATTATGTAGCCACATTGAATGTAATCAGTGAGGTCCTGAAAGCTTCACTTTAACAACAGGAGTTACGTGCTTGTCAAGACCCTCGTCTCACAGCAAACTTCTCTTCACCAGCAGGCACAGGCTAGAGCCCAGTCAGCAGGTGCTGCAAAGACATGATGAGAGTATTTAAGCACGAACCTCAAGATGGAAAGGAGGTGGAGCAAAGAGCAAGAAAAATGCATCAGGAGGAGACTGCAAGCTCTGGGATGAGCAAGCTAGGTGTGGTGCTGTCAGGACACTGATGTCATAACCCAAGCCTGGGAACAAGCGGAGCAATAGCGCAGTTGTTCCAGCCTCCTCTGGAACAGCGATTCAGCTTCTCATGACTACCATCTTAGCGACCATGACTGCTCTAAAAAATTTGACACAATACCAGAGAACCTTTCAGAAATACTGGACTGCAACCCAATAGATGGTATTCACTGAAAATTTCAGAGGGAGATTTCTTCACCCGACAACACTGGAAACCACCACGTCTGTGCCTGCGCATTGTGCCCACACCTCGCAGAAAAAAGAAAACCTCGGTGCATATCGTCTGCACCACTTCAACCTGATTGTCGGCCTTAGTATTAAGAGAAGACCTATTAATTGCACTCAAATTACGTGGTGGTGCTCTCCTTGCCCTCAAGAACTTTGCATCACTGTAGAGTGAAACTGCGGCTATGAGCGAAAGCGACACGGCATGCCAGAGGCAACGCTGCAGTCGCCTGCGACTACCGATGTTGACACAAGTGCCATTTAATGAACAGTTGAAAACAAAAACCAAATATTGCTTTCGAAGAAATGCTTTATGCACACGCCGGTTTATATTTATATTCTATATTTATATTAAATGAAGCCAGTGCACGTGATGCCATCTCCCGAGTTGTGCCATGCTTGCACCGCTCACCCCCTTGCTGGTAGCCATGTGCTCGTACCGTGGTCAACCTCAAGTCTTCACCCCTTTCCTTTGAAATCCTTTGTGTACACGCACAACTCACCACATGCTATCGAAAAAGAAGAAATAAAAACGTGCATCACTAGAAAGCATAGCTGCTACCCCAGCAACAAGTGGAGGGGGCACCCTTTTGTTTGTTTTGCCCGAGACGACTGCCTAGAATGGCGGATTACCAGCCCGCGCATGTGCAGATTGGTAATAGAAAAAGGTCCATTACTGCAATCTCATGGAGTCCGACGTATCACAGACGCTGCGGCACATACATGGCGGCGCACACACAGGGTCGCCCACTTGTGGGCCACACCAGTGAATACAACCTATGAAGTGCTATACCCACCACCAATATAGCATTATCTAGGTGCAGTCAGAAACACTTTTTTATATGTTTACACGTACTTTCAAGCGTTCGGAGGGTCAACATGGCTGCTTGTCACTGCTTCTGACCGATCATCCATGGGTCGATCCCACCAATCTGGCTGCCACAAATCACGGTAATAACGCGGAAGTCTTCAATTGTGGGCCGGACTGACACACACGATTCGCGCCAGGGCTGTCAAGCTGGTGTGGCAACTTTCTGATCGCGGCGTTAACACGCCACAGTGGTTCGAACACTTTCCCAGTATGAAGGTAGCTATTTCTGTCGTCGTTGGTTTGTCGCATAATGCATGCTTTATTGATGTTTAAGTTCAAGACCTGGCAAGCTTCTCTAGCTCGCCCAGAATTTCTCGATACGCAACTCTGAGCTGACGTGTGAGCACGTCTGTTTGTCGTGTGGTTCCTTGTTAATGAGCCAGACCATGCAACTGAACGGTGCGAATGCAGATTTGATGCTTTCAGCACGTTTCACTTTTTTCTTCGATCAACAAGAGAGAAACTGTCAGTAATGCTCGTAGAAAGACAGGGCGAGTCAGAAATGCTGCTTGGACACTTCCTAGTACCATATAAATAGTGTACTTAATCTTCCCGAGAGCCAAAGCATCATTTTAGGTTGTAGTGAAACAGACCAGAAAACACCCCTGCCCTTTTTCTTGTCCGTTCTCTTTGAAGCACTCCTTTGTTTATGTATTGAAAACCAATTTGTGCAGCGGCACACTTCATTAGTTATTTGTGTATATGGCTAATTTTTCACATTTTAACATTTATATGTTCTCATTGTAGTATGATACTAATCTTGATCAGTGCATTTTTGAAGCAGAGGTGTTTTCTTCAGGTGACAGTTCCTTTTCTCTACAAAAAAGTGCTTGCTGTAAACAGCATCAAACAACAAAAAAGGAAATCTGTTTTAAGTAAGGAGGAAAAAGGTTTCACGTCAATTGGCTGAGACAAAGATTATGGCACTCACTACACGTTTTGCGGTTCCCGTAGGGCTAACAAGCGATTTGCAAAAAACTGGACAACACTTCCCATGGTGCGGAAACCGAAGATGTACTCCTGCAAATTAAAACACGGAATTATCGCTGCCCCTTCAAAGGTAGTTAATTGAACCATTTTGGCACTTGATCTTTAGAAAGCTTTGATCGCGTATCACACCAGGCTATTTTGTGTAACGTTGCCACTTTCACTCCGGGTCGTTGCACATACAACTATATCCGTAACTTCCTTTCGGACCACACGGCTGTTATTCAGCTCGGTGACCTACAATCCGACACTATCCATTTCCCAACCATTGGCACGCCTCAAGGCGCAGTATTATCCCCACTCCTATTTAACATTGCCCTAATTCACCTTCCCAGTAAGCTCGCCGCGATCCCTCGCTTACTCCACAGCATATACGCCGATAATATCACGCTGTGGACCACCAGAGGCAGCGACTTTCAAATCGAGGAGGTTCTCTAACAGGGAGCTGACTTAGTTACCGCCGCCGCGCAAGTTGGGCTTGGATGCTCACCTGAAAAATCTGAGCTTTTAATCCTCCCTGCCAAATCAACCGGCAACCCAGCCCAGACACCCACCATTGAGGTCCGGATTGATGGTAGAGATGTTCCCCAAGTGGTAGTCCTGAAAATACTTGGGCTCTGCATACAGCGCAATTGTGCAAACATTAAGTACCTAGCACAGCTGACTTCTCAGGTGAATCAGACGATCGCCCTCATCCGCAGGATTGCTGCCCGCTACAAGGGGTTCAAAGAAACGGAGCGTATCCGGCTGATACAGGCATTTGGGCTCAGCCTTCTCACTTACTCTCTCCCGTATCTCTTGCCCTCGCGTACCGAACTCTCTAAAGTCAACTGCCTCATTCGAAAGACCTAAAAAACGGCGCTACAAATCCCTCAGAGCACTACCACTGCCAGACTCGAGAAACTCGGCATTTACAATACTGCGGAGGAACTCATTGAAGCCCACCTTATCGGTCAGCTAAATAGGCTCTCATCCACCCCCACCGGTCACACTCTCCTTGTTACTCTTAACCTTAAAGCCCCTATCCTCTGCGATGACAGGCTCCCGGTACCAGCCGACATTCATGGCTCCCTCACTATTTACCCTTTACCGCGCAATATCACCCTGTTTTCAACAAGCAGCGTAGGGAACTACGAGCACAAGCACTTACAGAGAAATACCCCGTCCACCTCACTACAGTTTACGTGGACGCAGCTTGCTATCGATGGCAGGATGCATACGCTGTCGCAGTAGTAATCAACTATCCCAACACTCCTCCTCTTAAATCCCAAACAGACCGCACCAACTGACCCGCTGAGGCGGAAGAGGCGGCCATAGGTGACCGGTAAAAAGCGCAAATGCTCATGGGTGCATTGTCTGCTCCCGCGGAGTTCTGTTACTTCCGGTTCGAGAGCTCTCCTGACCTCACATACGCCGACGGCTTTCACGCGCGCTTGTGCTTGTTGTTTATCTGTTTCCACTGAAAAAAAAAACCGCTCATGCTTCGCACATTCAAGGTGTAACAACAATGAATTCTACTAGGGGCTTCTCTGAAAGGTTAGCACTCTGTGATAAATAAACAACACGCACACACGCACGTGAAAGCCGCCGGCGTACGGGAGACCAGGCGAGATCTCGAACCGGAAGTGGCTGGAGCAGACAACGTACCCATGAGCCTTTGCGCTTTTTATCGGTCACCTATTGCGCTAGCCCTTACACATAGGCCGCCCCCTATCACTATCGTCTCGGATTCGAAAACGGCCATTCGAAATTACGCCAGAGGCATGATCTCGCCCCTGGCGCTCGGAATTCTCCTCAAAAATCCTCCTACCATACAAATAAAGCTGATCTGGACTCCGGCCCACATGGGTGTGGGGGGAAATGAGGCAGCACATAGGGCCGCTCGAGAGCTCACCGTCCGAGCAGGCCCTAGCCTCGAACCCTTTCACAGAGCCCTATCAGCTCGGGACAGTCTCTTGACCTTCCAAGACATTACGGCACATTACCGCCTCTCACGCCGCCAGCTCCCCCCCGCACACCCGGATTTATCCAACAGGGAAGAACGGCTATGGCGACTGGTGCAAACCCATACCCTCCCATGTCGCTACCACCTGCACCATATTTATCCTTCCGTCTACCCCTCCACCAACTGCACGGCCTGTGGAGCAGTGGAAACACTGGACCATCTTCTTTGGAACTGTCCCCACAACCCCTATCCTCTCTTAGCAGACGGTGGGCACTCGGCTGAGGCACTGGGCAGCTCCGACCTGTCTACCCAACGGGTGGTCACGGCGAGGGCTGCTGCGGACACCGGTACGCCGGTCACCACGTCCCCTAAGGGGCCTTTAAAGGCTCAATAAAATGTTTGTCCTCCTCCTCCCATGGTGAAGTCACACGCGGTTCTGCACAGATGGCATCTGGCCCCATTTTGTCTGACTGGCAATGAAAACTGCCTGCTTCAAAATAACAAAGACATTTTTAAGCCACATTTATATTCAGGCAAAAAGTGTTGTGCAGCCATTGCATGTAATGTTGCCTAGTATGAAAAATTGTGCTCAATAGGTTTCTGAGGAAAGCTGGTTTCGAGAATTGCATTGTGCCATAGGACAAAACAAAATTAACTATAAATGAAAAACAACACAACAAAAGTCCTGAGTTTTGCCATGCATATTTTTGTGCTCCTTTTCTATCATGTTTACAACCAACATAGCCATACTGTTAATTACATTGCACCTTTGGTCTCATAGGTCACCCAGAAAGGAAATCAACTGAAGTCGAGGAAGTAGTGTAAGGAAAATTCACTTTATATTGTAAAACAACAACAGTATTAATGTATTCTTGAAAGCGTAAGAAACAACAGCCTCGCCTGGACCTTTTTCAAATGTAAAATAGTTTCTTCTTGTCTTCTTTTTATTTTATGGTGAAGGAATGGGGCTGCTTCTTTTCCTGCAGCTTGTTAAGTTGGCCATTTTTTATGTGATCAGGTATTTAAGCATTCATCAGTAGACGTGTCCTGATCAGGTATATCTTGAGTCCAACTGATTAAAGCGTATTCTGATTTTTATCATGCTAAGGGTCATATTCCGAATGCTCCCCATGAGCACAAACGAGTTGCAGTGAATGAATGAAGATAGCACGGAATTCTTTTATCAACACGTAAATGCCTAAGACTAGTTCACATACTTGAACAAATCACAAGCACACCATAAACTTAATGCGGTTGCCCAGCAGTTGGGCAACACGCCACTATTTAAACTAAATGCATATGTTACTCGATAGTTTCCCTCCAGCTTAGAGACTGCCTTTTCCATGTATTTTCTAGTTCATAAATATACCATAGAATGCTTGGCTGCAGCAGCTCTCATAAATTACAAAATGACAAGAATAAGATGGGCATTGCTTCCACAGATGATCCCTTTGTATCATTCCTGACATGAAATAGCCAAGTGAATCTTTTGACCTTGGTAACAAATTGTTTCAAAGCACAGTGCAAACCGTGATGAACAAACAGCATTGCGTCAGGTGCATAGCCTGCGACACTGTCCAGCTGAAAAAAATATCTAATGTCTTTCTGCTTCATTTTCCCGTGTCTACATATGCAAAGTGCCTTTATTAACAATAAAAGCAGGGCGGTAGGAGGGGTGTAAAACGTTTAAAGAGCGCACTGCAAAATAATGTGACACGGTTTTTTTTTAAATTATGTATGAGCTGCCTCACGTAAGAGGCATTTCTTACAACATTCTTAGCCCTGTATGGCTTTCTCACACAGCTTAGATGTCGTGCGAAAAACGCAACTTAGTCTAACAGCTCAAGGCGAGGTAGGTGCACCTTCTCCCGTTTGCACTCAAGAGTTTACATGAAAAGGCATTAAGTAATTGCATCATAATCGAGTAAACTGAGGTCACTTCACACTATGAGGCACAGGGCAGTGTGGTAGAACTCTCACCCAAGGATCTTTAGCGTAAACCAAGACATCGTGTACAGAAGGTTAATTTTTTTGGCTTTATAAATTCAATGCAGCCCCAGGAGCCAAGAATCGAACCCAAGACATTGTACATCCCTGCAGCCATAGGAAACAATGTGAGATCTGAGCAATCTGGCACCTGAGAAATCTCATTAAGATGAATAAAGCTACCGTGCGATATTACTTAGTGTTTACAAAAACCAATGATAGACAGCATAGGGGCACTAGATACATCCTTGCTTACACAAAACTCAAGAGTAAAATTAAAAAATATGTATATATGACGCGGGCATCCGAGGCACGGTATATCTATGGTGTTGACTAACACCATGTACTGTGCCCTGGCCGACCACATAATTTATGTTCCTGCCTCCACTGGAAGCTGGAAAGCACTGTAAACGGCCCTGTGGTCAGCCATAACCCATTACACGCCCAAGACTACAGTGCAAACTGTCGTGACGGAAACCACGTACGGTGCTGTTTGCACGAAGGTCACGCCAGCCCACCTCATAGATTGTGCTATATCGGTAGTGCATATAACAATTTCTGGTGGGACTTCACTAGGTGGTACATATAGCATCATCCATAAATTTTCAACAGTAAAAAAATGAAGGTAGTAATTAAGCAGTGCATGAGCTATCCCTACCTCTTCATTGTTTCACTAGTTACTGAAAGACTTGTATTTGAAAATGTCAGGCTGGAATGGATGCATAGACCAGGTTGGTTTTTTGACATTGGCATAAATAACTAAACTTGATTTTTAGTACACACGCTGCTGTCTTCATGGCTATCAACTACCGTGTTACTGTAAACCCTCGCTTGAAATGTACACGGAGTGAGAACGCACTGGTGGATCTAAAGTATACCATCAAATAGAAGCCAGGAAAAGTCGGGAACCCGTTTGGTTGTGACAAGTGGCCTGCACTAGAATGGCAGGATGAGTGCTGCAGGCAGGCTAGGGGCACCGTGACTGCAGTCAGGAGATGCTGCAAGAGAAATAAATGGAACATGAGGAATGAAGCACCGTTGAGGCAGCAGTAAGTAAACAATCTAGGATGACTAAAAAAAGGGCAAACGAAAGCGAAGACCACACAAGCAGTGCTCTTGCCCGCCCTGCGTTATCCAGGTCGTTCCCGCTGAATTTCCATCGGTTATTGAACGCCGATTGGCCCCACTATTAAAGATGAAAACACATAACGACGTAAGCATCCCTTGGCAGGCACTCCGGGCAGCAAAAGTGCTGGATGCAGCAACGAGTGCAACAGGCTAAAGTAGCGTGTTACAACGCCCTCACGAACAACACGCACACACGAAAACCTTGCCAACAGGGACCTGTCACGCTCCTAACTTCACCAACAGATCGTACTGCAAGTTCATTTTTGTTACAATATTAAGATCGGTTAGCACAAGGCACGTTGTCTAGAAAAAGCGTCGAGGAGAACAAGTGATGTTAATGACGCCACATTAAAGAGACAAGGAAACGTCATGGGCGAGACGGGTTTGCAATGCGAGCGAGTTCCCGCGCCGTGCAACAAACCGTCAACAGCTCGCGATCGCCGACAGACGCGAACAGAGAATGCAAGACGGTGAGAACGCGCCGTTAAGAATTTCGTAAACGACGCTAATATAACTGCCGCGAGCAGAAAGCAAGCTTCGCAGTAGGAGATATGCGAACTGATTGCAAACCCGCCAAAAAACACTCACCTGGTCGGCCGATGGTGGACAGTTGAACGCCCACAGATAACTGCAAAGCTGTAGTGCCAGAAGACGCTGGAGCTGTTGAACGACGACTGACAGGGCGACAACCATCGCCAGTTTATGAATTCTTGCGTTGTGAACGCGACTACTTGAATCGCTACGGCACGTACGCCGTGTAGGCAGCACTCGGAAAAATGTAAACATACCGCGCGGGAACGCTGCGAGCAAACGTGACGTCACATCCGCCTAGCAATGCTCCTCACCCGCCCAAAAGGTCGGTTAATTCCTCTCCTGAAGGGCAGGTGGGCTACTGCATAGAGTTTCTTACAATGTTATTTGTATGAAACTCTATGGGGCTACTGGACCTAGCGGCCAACGAAGATCACGGTTGGGGGTCGCCACACACTTGTCACACCCCTCACCCCAAGTTTGTTTGTCCTACACAAACACGAAACAACACCTGTCACCCCGGCGAGTAACGGTCTGGCGGTCTCCGTAGTCTCGCACTCCGCCTGAGCACAGGTGTCGATGCAGGTGTGGCAGCATCGGGTGCCGCCTGTATCACTCTCGCACCGTCCGTCAGCCTTGCAGGTGTCGCAGGACTTGCACGTGGCGCCACAGTGGCGTGAGTAGCACCCCCTGGTGCTGTGCTGGCAGCGGTCGGTGTAGCTGGCTCTCCTGCCTGCTGGCTTCCTGAAGGGGCGGCTGAGGTTGCCAGGCGTGGCCTCACATGGTCAGCATGCCGGTGCCACGTGGTCCCGTACGACATGCGGACGAGTAATGATGACGCACTCCCTGGAGAGAGCACAAGTCCAGCGGACCAGGGTGGACCAGGCCGGAAGTTCCTGGCAAAGACCAGAGCCCCTGATTCTGGCAAAGGCCCAGGATGGCAACCTCGGTCAGCAGCCAGCTTCTGCTTCAGAAGCGCTGTGGTCCGGAGGTCCGGATGTAACATGACCAACGGTGTCTTCACCATCCGGCCCAATAGGAGCTCGCAGGGGGCACGGCCTGTGACATCATGGGGTGTGGTCCGGTACTGGAACAGGACTCGGGCAACCTATGTCCGGAAATCCCCAGCCTTGCTCTTCTTGAGCTTGTCTTTCACCGTTTGCACCACCCCCTCGGCAGCACCATTCGACGCAGGGTGATAAGGCGAAACCATCATCCGACGGATTCCGTTCTTCGTCAGCCGGGCCAGGTACTCCTCGCTGGCGAAAGCGGGTCCATTGTCGGACACTATGACGTCCGGCAACCCCTGGGCTGCGAAGACTTGCCGCAGCACCGCAATGGTTGCTCCTGCCGATGGTGACCGGCAGTACCTCCACCCACTTGGAGAGGGCGTCCACCACCACCAGGAAGTAGTGGCCCTTGAACGGCCCCCCGTAATCCACGTGTAGGCGGAACCAGGGTCTCTCCGGGAACGGCCAGGGGGTTATCTCCACATGGCGCGAGGCTCGCTGGTTCTCCTGGCAGACTTGGCAGCTCTGCACCATGCGAGCAATGTCCTGGTCCAGGCCAGGCCACCAAACGTGGGACCGGGCCACCATCTTGGTCTTCTCCATGCCTGGATGACCCGCGTGCAGCAACTGCAGGACCCTGGACCGCAGGCTCTGCGGAATCACCACCCTGGAACCCCACAGCAGGCAGCCCTGCTGCAGGCTCAGCTCGGCGGCCTTGTGGCTGTACGTCCGCTCAGCCAACTCCTCCCCTCGGGACACTGCCTTGACCACCTGCGACAGGACTGGGTCCCGGCTGGTCGCCTGCGACACTGCCGATCTTAACAGCACCTCCGGGTAAGCGTGCTCCAGTATGAACACTTCGGCATGTTCAGGAACAGCAGCAGGCACCTCCGGCAGGGGTAGTCGGCTCAGGGCGTCAGCAGGTGCCAGGTCCTTTTGAAGTTAATAGCGCACAGAAACGGGGACAAAGAAAGGAACACACGGACAGTTCCAACTAGGCCGGCTCGCAGTGATGCCATGTCCTTCCCCGGGCGGTAGACCAGCCGGTAGCTGTAGGCCGCGAGACTCAGGGCCCAGCGCACCACTCGAGGCGATGCCTGCACTGGAACCGCCTTGTCAGGCCCCAGCTGTCCCAGCAGCGGCTTGTGGTCCGTGACCGCCTCGAACTTTCGGCCCCACAGGTACTGGTGGAAGCGCTCGACCCCGAATATGAGGGCCAGGCCTTCCTTGTCCAGCTGGCTGTATCGCTGCTCTGCCGCATGAAGCCGACGGGACGCAAACGATACAGGGCGTTCCTGGCCATTCTTCTCTCGGTGGGCCAGGACAGCTCCCACGCCGTACTGCGTCAGGACGACAGGCTTGGCCGGATCGAAGTGCACCAACACTGGAGCCTTGGTGATCAGCTCCTTGCTGCGCTGGACGGCCAAGTCCTGCTCCTTCTTCCACGCCCACTGCTGTCCATCTCGAAGCAGAAGATGCAGCGGCTGCAGATGCGACTACAGGTTCGGCAGGAAGCTCCTATAGAAATTGATGAGGCCGAGGTAGCTCTGCAGCTCTTTCTTGTTCTGGGGCTTGGGCGCCTTGAGCACAGCCTCAACCTTGCGGGGTGCCGGGGCTAGGCCTGCCTGGGAAATGACGTGGCCTAGGTACTCAACGCTGGGGGTCAAGAAAATGTATTTCTCAAGCTTGAGCTTCAGCCCGACATCCTGCAATCGTGCCAGGACGTTGTGTAGGTTCTGCAGGTGGTCCTTGTCGTCGGTACCGGTTACCAGGATGTCGTCCAAGTACACCACCACATGCCTCATGCCCCTGAACAGGTTGTCCATCTCCCTTTGGAAAATGGCAGAAGCTGAGGCCACGCCGAACTTTAGGCGCGTGTGCTGGAAGAGTCCCAACGTAGTCGATATAGTGACATACTTCCGGGACGACTCCTGGAGCACCAGCTGCTGGTACGCATCTCTGAGGTCGAGCTTGGTGAACTTCTGTCCCCCGGACAGCACCGACCAGAGATCTTCAATGCGGGGCAGCGGGTACTTTTCGACCGTAGCGACGGGGTTGATAGTGACCTTGAAGTCCCCGCAGATCCTTACACTGCCGTTTTGCTTCAGGACTGGCACGATGGGAGCAGCCCACTCGGAAGATTTGACGGGCACCAGGATCTCGTCTCGCTACAGCCGTTACAGCTCCTGGGTGACCCCGTCCTTCAGGGCGAACGGCAGCGGGCGGGGCTTGAAAAATCGGGGCTTGGCTCCCTCTGGCACATGAATGCTCGCCGCCGTGCCGGTGAATGTGCTCACCCCGGGGTGGAACAGGGCCTGGTACTTGGTCAGGAGGCTCGGGATGTCTTCCACCGCACGCACTGCTTCCTGGTACTCTGGCAGCCGCACACCCAAAGCCTGGATCCAGTTCCGGCCCAGCAGCGTCGGTGACGGCCCCTCGGTCAAATACAGGGGCAGGGTGGCCTCCCTGCTGCCAAGGCGAACGCTGACCTGGGCTTGACCCTCGACTTGGGCGAGCTGTCCGGAGTAGCTGCGCAGCATGACGCCCGACGCCTCGACGGACACTCCGGGAAAGGTGCGCTTGAAGGCTTTCCCGGCCATGACCGACACACTGGCCCCTGTGTCCAGATCCATGGAGATGGGGCGCCCGCTGACTTCGACGGTCAGCAAGTATGGTGGCACCGACAGATGCACTGTGCCCGCGTACCACATGTCGAAAATCTGCGGGTCTTCAGCCACGACGTGAAGCCTAGCCGTTGCACCCGAAGCTGCTGCCGCACGCCCCCGCCGCCTACCCTTGCGCCGATTTCCTTGGCCGTGGGATGGCGCGGAACCTGTGCTCGACGCCGGCTGCTGCTTCCGTCCACCCGCCGTCGTCCCCCCTCGGCACGCCCGAGCAATGTGCCCAGTTGTTCCGCACGCAAAGCACTCCGCTTCCGCGAACTGGCACTGTGAGGGGGGGTGGCCACCACCGCAGCGACTGCACCTGCCATGCCGTGTCGCCATCTTGTTCACCGCCGCCTCCGCCGACGGTGAGCCGGCCGCACGTGCTATCTCGCCCGCGTCCTTGGCCGCAGCCTCCATCGCCAGCGCTGCCTTCACGGCGTCGTCCAGCGAGGGGTCGGGCAGCTCCAGGTGTCGCGTCTGCATGGCGGGGTCGTTGATGCCGCAGACGAAACGGTCCCGGAGCAGCGAGTCGAGCTGCTCCCCGAAGGCGCAACCGCTCGCCAACCCTCGCAGCGCTGCGACGAACTGCCCGAGCGTCTCTCCGTCTCGGCGGCTCCGGTTGTTGAAGCGAAAACGATCCATTAACGTCGACGGAGCCGGGCTGAAGTGTGAGCGCAGCGTGGCGAGCAGCTCACCCAGCGACTTGTCGTGCGTCGTGGCCGGCTTGAGCAGGTCGAGCAGGAGGGCGAAGACGCGGGTCCCGCAGCTGACTAGGAAGCTGTCGCGCTGTTTTGCCTCGGGTGTGTCGTTCGCCCGGAAAAACACGCCGACTTGTTCCTCGTAGACCGGCCAGGCGGACCCTTCACCGTCGGACGGCTCGAGCCTCCCGTACAGCGGCATGGCGTAATGGCGGCTGGCTTGAGGGGGCGGTGTCTCGGCGTTCTCGGTGGCGGCGCTCTCGGTGGTTTCGGCCGCTCCGCGGGCTTCTTCCTTCGTCGCCAGTGTCACGATTTAGCCCCGCGTTCGTGAACCTGGGAGGGTAGGGGTACCCTTCAGAAGAGAGACGACCTGCAGCGTGCTGGTGGTGATGGTGACTGACCGCGAGCTGCTGTGCTCGGCGGTGTTTATTTCGCCTAGAGTGAACTAGAATACTAGTTCACTCTAATTTCGCCAGCCCCACACAATGTTGCCCACCGAGCCCTAAACGTGCCCTAAACGTGCAATGTGCTTACAGACGTCACCATAATAAGTTTTTAGTGCGCAGAAAAGCAAAGACAAGCGAAAGAGAACCAAAACATTGCATGACCACCTATTAGCCACGCAGCGCTAATCCCGTAAACGCCGCTGAGAAGCGGCGGCAGGCGGCGCAGTGATCGTGAAGCTCGAGGCGTATAAACCTGCCCTTTAGGGGAGGAATTAACCGACCGTTTCGGCGGGTGAGGATGAGCGCTAGACGGATGTGACGTCACGTTTGTTCCCAGCGCTCCCGCGCGGTATGTTTATATTTTTCCGAGTGCTGCCTACACGGCGTGCGCGCCGTAGAGACTCAAGTAGCCGCGTTGGACTTTTGCTGTCAACGCAAGTGTGAATGGTTGTCGCCCTGTCAATCGTCGTTCAACAGCTCCAGCGTCTTCTGGCTCTACGGCTGTGCAATCAGCCGTCGGCGTTCAACTGTACACCATCGGCCGACTCAGGTGAGCGCTCCTTTTTGGCGGGTTTGCAATCAGTTCGCATATCACCTACTGAAAAGCTCAATTGCTTTCTGCTCGCTGCAGTTATATTAGCGACGTTTACGAAATTCTTAACGTCACGTTCTCACCGTCTTGCGTCATTGTCACTGTTTATGCTGCTCTGTTCGCCTCTGTCGGTGATCGCGAGCTGTTGACGGTTTGTTGCACGCCGCAGAAACTCGCTCGCATGCAAACCCGTCTCGCCCATGGCGTTTCTTTGTCTCTTCTTTAATGTGCCGTCATTAAAATCACTTGTTAGCCTCGAGGCCTTTTCTAGACAATGTGCCTTGTGCTAACCGTGTTGTAACGAAAATGAACTTGCAGTAGGAGCGTGACAGGACGCTGTTGGGAAGGAGGAACAAACTTTATTAACAGTGAAGTCGAGCGGGATCGTGGTCGGGGTCCTCATTCCAGGACTCCGTTGGTGCGGCCTGCCGTCTTCGCCCTTTCAGCGAGCCAAAGCTGCTTACACAGGTCTGAGCTGGCAAGCTCACTCTCCCACTGCTCGTGAGTTGCATCAGGGATTGGATCAAGGTCTGGGTTTGACTGGCAGGCCCAAACCATATGGTATAGCGTAGCTTGGCTGCCGCAGTATTTGCACAGGGGGTAGTATAACGTGGGGTGGATGGTGTGTAGCCGCGTGGGGTGTGGAAATGTGTTGGTTTGAAGCCGTCGAAGGGTGACTTGTTGTTCTTTTGTTAGCTGGTCGGCCGGCGGCGGGAAGGTGCGTCGTGTGAGCATGTAGTGTTGGGTGATGTCGCTGTATGTGATGAGTGAGTGACGGGTCCTCTCATCGTCCTCTTGCGGTGCCCGGCGAGCAAGTTCTCGGGCGTAAGCGTGCGCCGCTTGATTACCGCAAAGAGACGAGTGAGCAGGTGTCCAGATAATCTTGACTGTTCTCTTGGGGGGGTTCTGGGTTATAATTCGTGCGGCTACCTTAGAAATTCTTCCAGCCGTGTACGTTCGACACGCCGCTTGTGAGTCCGTAATGATGGTCGTGGCTTGGGTCTGCGTTATGGCTAGTGCAAGTGCCACTTCTTCTGCTTCGAGGATGCTGGACTTACGAAGGGTGACACTTGTAATGAGAGAAGTGGGGGTGGCGACGACCGCTGTTTTAGTGTTTTCACGCGCGTAGTCCGCTGCGTCGGTGAAGACTGTCGTACTCGAGTCGCCGTATTGTCTTTCGAGGGCCAGCGCCCTGGCCGTTCTTCTGCCTTCGTGATGCTGGGGGCTCATGTTTCTTGGAAGTGGGGGAACGTATAGCTTGGATCTTATATCCCAGGGTATGTCTATCGCAGTATCTGCTTCCGTTGGCGACATGAGCCCCACGTTCGAGAGTACTTGGCGTCCTGTGGGCGTAGTACTTAGTCGCGCTTTTTGGGCATTCAGGTGCGCTTCCGCAAGTTCGTCTAGGGTGTTATGTACTCCCAGAGCCATCAGGCGAGCGGTAGAAGTGCTGGTAGGAAGTGCGAGGGCTTGTTTGTAGGCCTTGCGTATGATGGTGTCAATCTTCCGGCGTTCTGTTGCCAGGAGGGTGGCGTAGGGAACGACGTACGTTATTCTCGATATTATGAAGGCTTGGACCAGACGCAGCATGTCCTGTTCCTTCATGCCATGATTTTGGTTGGCAATGCGGCGAAGCATCCTGACAATTTGGGTGGTGGACGAGTCCAGTTTTTTGATTAGTTGGGTGTTTTTGCAATCTGCCTGATATGTCATGCCGAGTATTTTGATGGTTGGGGTGGGATGGATTTTGGTCCCATCCATTGTGATATAGATGTCCGTGGTTGTATCTCGGCGGCGTTTTTGCACCATGACAAGTTCCGATTTCTCAGGCGCACAGGTGAGACCACACCCTTTGGCGTAGGCATTCACCACGTCTGCAGCCTGTTGGAGGCGGTCCTGCATGGCTCCTGCGGACCCTTTGCTTATCCAGATAGTGATATCATCGGCGTAAATGCCGTGCTTAATGTCCGGGATTTTGTTCAACTCTTTTGGCAGGTTTATCAGGGCTATATTGAAAAGTATTGGAGACAAGACAGCGCCTTGCGGCGTACCCCTACTTCCGCATATGAAGGGGTCGGATCGCAGGTCGCCCACCTTGATGACAGCTTGCCGGCCCGTAAGAAAGTCGCGGACGTATCCGTACATTTTTTCGCCGCAGCCGAGGTAGCTGAGGTTCGTTAGGATGGCGGCATGAGCAACATTGTCGAAGGCCCCCTTGAGGTCTAACGTGAGGATGGCCTTGGGCGTGGTCTTACTGGCCGATTCGAAGATGTCGGTTTTCAGTTGCAGTAGGATGTCTTGTGTTGAAAGGTGAGGACGAAACCCGAACATCGTATGTGGCATTTGTTCAGTTCTTTCTAAATATCTTTGTAGCCTGTCTAGAACAACGTGCTCCATAACCTTCCCGACGCAGGAGGTGAGGGAGATCGGGCGGAGGTTGTCGACGCATGGCGTCTTGCCCGGTTTTGGTAGAAATCTCACCTCTGCCTCCTTCCATGCAGTCGGGAGGATGCTGGCAGTCCAGCACTCATTCATGTAGGAGGTTAGAGCACCGATGGAAGCGTCGTCTAGGTTTGCCAGAGCCTTGTTCGTTATTTTGTCCATACCCGGTGAGGTGTTCCGCCGGATCTTAGCCAGGGCCGCCCGCACCTCAGCCGTTGTTATTGGCTGATCAAGAGTGGAGTTCGGAGATCCAGTGTATGGCGGAGCAGGATCCTTGGGGGTGGCTGGGAAATATTTATCCTTCAGGGTACACATGAGGTCTTTTTCAGAGCCTGGGTATTGATGTATGATAGTCCGCATCGTCTTTTTACTTTCTCCCCTGCTCTTGGTGGGATCTATAAGGCATCTAAGAATGTTCCAGGTCTTGGAAGTGGTGAGTCTTCCGTTGAAGCTCTCACACATGTTTAGCCAATTTTGGCGGCTGAGGTCCGCCGCGTACTGGGCCGCTTCCTTGTTTAGTTTGGCGATTCTTAAGCGAAGCTTCCTGTTATGCCTTTGCTTTCTCCATCTCCGGAGTAGGCTGCGCCGGGCTTCCCAGAGATGAAGCAAGTGATTGTCTACCGCCGGTGTTTGATTAGACATTTGAATTTTCTTTGTATGGTTCGTAATGTCGTTGCATAATTCTTCGGTCCATGCGCGTATGTCTTCTATCGTGTTCGTCTGTGCCTGATTTCTCTTTTTCCTTATCGCATCCCAGTCTGTTAATTTCGCTTCTCCTATTTTTCTTCTGTAGTACGGCCCATACACTTTGGTCTCGATGATCATATGATCACTGCCCAAATTTTCTTCATGGCTCCTCCAACTGACATTGGAGAGGTTTGCTGTTAACGTGAGATCCGGGCAGGTATCTCTCGTTGTGCTTGTGCCGATCCTAGTAGGCGTGAATGGGTCATTAATAAGGGTGAGATTCTCTTCGTGTAGGATATCTGAAAGTTCTCTGCCTCGTTTGGTTTGATAAGTGTAGCCCCAGGCTGGGTGCGCGGCGTTAAAGTCCCCTACAATGACAAAGGGGCTAGAGCCCACAAGACTCTTCGCCCGCCGAATGATATCCGCCAGCCCCGAGGCCTTGCTTTTCGGCCGGCAATAGATGTTCAGAATGAAAATGCTTCGAGATTTTTTAATGTTTTGTGGAACCAGTTCTGTTAGGATATTATGATGAGTACTTGTTGCCAGATGGTGTTGAATCGCCGTAATGTCTTTTCGAATTAGGGTGCAGACGTCGTTCCCGTATGGGGTGATGTGGGTTGTGTAGCCGGGAATTTTTGCATGTTGGTTTGTTTCTTGTAGCGCTATTACGTCGGGGGGATCAGATTGGCTATCTACATATTGTTGTAAGTCCCCCTTCTTAAGCTTAAAACTTCGACAATTCCATTGCCAGATTAGTAGTGGGGATCGTGCGTTCTGCTTGAAGTTAGTCATCATGAGTGGTGGTGTAGTTTTCAGCCATCGTGTCGTTCTGTCCTGGGCGGAGGTATGGTTTCTCCCTTCTTGGATGTCGGCCGGGGCCTGCCGGGTGCTGAAACTCTAGGCGCTCGATTCTGGCTTGTGTGCCCTGCATTTGTCCCGACAGCTGTGCAACTTGACTTCCAACTTGTCCCAGCTGAATAGAAATGGACTTCAGCTCGTCCTGAACAAGGGTGGTGAGTTGCTCGAGACTGGTCTGTAATTCTTCTTTAGTTATGTAGCTTGGGTCGTTTTCCTCCTGCATGGGTGACGCTTGTTGTCGCCTTCGTTTCTTTTCCATAAGCTGTTGTGTCAGAGGTGTCGTGATGGGTTCTACTGAGACAGCTCCAGGGAGTGTACCCGGTTGTGATTGTGGAGTTGGTGCGGACGCTTTCTCGAGTTGTTGTGTCATGAGGGATTTGAGTGATTGAATTTCGGCCCTGAGTGTCCTGATTTCTTTTTGCAGTTTATCACACTCACTACATTGTGGAGTGGACTGACGAGCAGTGGGAGAGAGAACGGATGCCCAGCTCACCTTGTTGCGCTCAGTGTCGTTGTACTGCCGCTCTCGCTTCTCCCCTTGCTGTCTGGACTTTGACCGGGACCGTGAGCGGCTCCCCTGTAGTCGGACGGTTGATCGGGACTTTGAGCGCCCGGCTGACCCACTGTTTCCCCGGGTGGCACTGCGGGACCGGTGGGCGGACTCCGTCTGAGTGGAGGGGTGGTCGCGTTCCCATTTCTTCTTTCGGAGAAGGTACGGCTCCCGGAACCGCATCCTGCATTCCTTGCTCGCTGTAATGTGGTCCCCCTGGCACAGCTCACATTTGGGGTTGCACAGGTGGTCAGGTAGTGGGTCACGGGCACCGCAGCGTTCGCATGCTATAACGTCTGGCGTGGGGCACACGTCGGAGCGGTGGCCTTGCTTGAAGCACTTGAAGCAGTACGGGAGGGTTTTCTTGTAGAGATAACAACGAGTCTCTACTCCTTTGTAGTAGACGTAGAAGGGGACTCTCTGTCCCAGGATGGTAATCACCACCGAGCCCGATTGTCCAAGTCGTCGGCATGCCGCGAATTCGTATCCGGGCATCCATAAATCATCGAGAATATCTTGGGGGGTGTACTCAATCGGTATGTCATGCAAGACGCCTTTACTTGAATCCTGGGGGAAGAGTCCGTAATGATTAACTTTGAAACACTTGCCTTGGATGTTGAGCTGTGTAATTTTGTCAAGTTTTCTTGCTGCGAGCTCGTGAGGAGTGCTGACGGTCGCGATGTTTTGTTCGTAGTCTATTCTGATCTTGATGCTTGCTTGCTTCCACGAGAGTTGAGCGGCGTTGAGTATGCTGTCGGAGATGGTGGCAGCTTGGTATCTGCGGAAGTCAAGACCCTCCATGGGCCTGATAACCATTTTAAAGTCGTCTTTCGGTAGCGGTGGCGGCTTCGGGGAAACGCGAGGCTTGGCTTTTATTGCTCCCTGGGATGTAGTTGTGGTGGGACGAAGCTTTGCTTGGTCTCCCTGCAGTTCGTTCTTGTTCTTCTTTCTCTTTGACTTACTGACTACCTCGATCCAGTTGCCTTGGGAAGTCCCTTCGTCGTCGCTCTCTTGATCATGCTGATTCAACTCCATGCGCGTGTCTTCAAGTCGATCGGTCTCCACCGCCACGGAAGCTGCTGCGTCCCCGACCAGAGCTGGCGGTGCCATCGGGAGACACGTCTGAGCCGGCCTGTTCCAAAGTAGGCTTAGCTCGTGAGCTCCCGCTTCGAAACTTCAGATGGCCGTAAGTTCATGAAATCTTGACTTACAGCAACAATGTTGGGTTCCCCGAGGTCCTCGCGATGTTGGGCGGGTGGTCAGATGGTTTTTCGGGGGAGATGAGGACTTTTCCGCGATTTTGATGCGTTTTTCGCAGAGTCTGAACGAAGCTAGGTTCATCGACGACGACGATGATGATGTCCGTCCGCTGTTGGGAAGGTTTTCGTGTGTGCGTGTGGTTCGTGAGGGCGTTGTAACCAACGGTGTTTCATTCCTCATGTTCCATTTCTTTCTCTTGCAGCATCTTTTGACTGCAGTCGCGGTGCCCCTAGCCTGCCTGCAGCACTCATCCTGCCATTCCAGTGGGAACTAATGTTCGCAGGCCACTTGTCACAACCTAACGGGTTCCCGCACTTGCCTGGCTTGTAATTTATGGTATACTTTAGATCCACCATTGCGTTCTCACTCTGTGCGTACATTTAAAGCGAGTGTTTACACTAACGTGGCAGTAGATAGCCATGAAGACAGCAGCGTGTGTACTGGAAATGCCTGCCAGTGAAAACAAAACCAAACGATCTACGGATCTATGCCAGCTTGACCGTTACAAGTCTTTCTGCGAGAATCAAAGCAATGAACAGCTGGGGATATCTCGTGTGCAGAATTGTGTTCTTCCATCTATTTGTTATCTATTTGCTGGTATAAATTTAAGAATTGATAGTATGAGTAAGGTAGACAGAGAACAAAGTGATTGCGCTGCTCTTGGAAATACTTTACACGAAATAAAACTGCTTCCTGCGAGTTCGCACTGCTTAGTGCAGTAAAAAAGGTTCTGTATAACAAATAATTTGATGCACCCAAACCCATCTGTGATGAAGATACGTTGTGCATGGATTATTTAAGGGCAAGTTATTAACTCTGGCAAAGCAAGAAAGTGACCTCTTTGTTGTGCAGAAAACTAGTTTAGTAGTAATTTTGGCTTTTGTCTGGACATTGTCAACAGGAATAGTAGCCTTGGCGCACGACTTTGTGGACACTTTCCTGTCGCCTTCCTTCAATGCCAATACAGCGGCGAAGACGCCTCGGCAATCGAAATCACATGATGTCAGGCAGTTACTGCTGGATCATTCATTCTACCATGAGGGCATCCTCTACAAGCCGTGAGGCCTTGCTCTGTTTTCTGCTGGGGCTCTTTTCGTTGCCAAGTGCCATGGTCTTTTTGGGTAAAGATCCCCAAAACACAGTGGTCTTGTCCCTGTTGGAATTGTCATGTTATCCGTATAAAATTCAGAACACTGATGCTTCTGCTGCAAATACAAGAAGTGCTGCAGATTTGCACATGTGGGAGCTCGGTTTTTATCTACGTGTGTGAAAGATGTGTCGCACGATACAGGGCGGAGATGCCATGGTGCTATAAAATATGTTAGAGAACTTCGGATTGTATCTAAAAAGTAGACAGCAAGCTCTGACGCTTCCTCTCTAACTCTGTAAGAGAAGGGCGCAGAGAACGATGTTTGATTTTAAAGGAGTTCAGTCATCGATGTGTCATGAAAAACTGATTTAAAAGGATGGCGAGGCATGGATGAAATTTTAAAAGCGTAAAGGAGATCTGTGTATGCTCGCTGGCGTTGTAGGTTCCATTTGTTGCACTCCACATACATGCTTTCAACTGGACTAGTCCGGAAGGCACCACACGCCAAACGGAGCCCTAGATGAGGCACAGGGTCCAGCATTCTGAGGAATGTTTTAGTGGCTGACCCATAGACAACGCTACCGTAGTCCAATCGTACAATGCACCTTTTGTGTCGTCATATAGGGAGCCTCAATTTTTATGCTGCAGTGTAAACCATGTCAATGCATGTTTGTAAATGTCCATTCCACCAACAAATTCACGGCATGCCTTGACAGTAAGCGCAGTTTTGTGCATCTAGATAATCACCTGTACCTATTTATCACAGGCCTGCAACTTGCACATGGTCGGATTTAAGCACCCTAAATGTAGCAACTGTAGCCGACCATAACACATAATCTTGAAAACGCTACCTTATCAACGCGAAAGCAATATGTGGCCCATTGACTAAGCAGCCACTATCCACTGTCTGTGCTAGCACAACAGCTCCTAAATTGGCCGGCAGTGCAAAGAGTGAATTGAGTTCAAAACAACTTTGGGAAGAGTTGAAACCGCATAGGAACCAAACCCAGGACGTCCCTAGTGCAAATCCAGCATTACATCCTTGACACCACTATAGCTCAGTGGCTCTAGCTGACTAAAGGTGGACCCAGGGAGCGCATTGTGACCTTAAACTGAAAAAACGTCCAGAGGTACAAGCAACCCGAGATACTATGAGTTTGAAATTTCTTGGCGATTCATTAGGTCACGCTCAAGCTACAACACATAGCCATAACATCCCCACTCAGGTGAATTGGCCAGTCACGATGATAGCTGCTGTCAGAAGCTCACGGCTGTTTCACCAATCCCCGTTTGTCTTAAAACAATGCTGCTTAAATTACACACTGGCCAACTGCACCTCGTCGAGTATATTTTACGCTCCTGGCATTCTGCATTGCCCTTGTTTAGTGTTAAAGAACTATGTATTTGATCACATGTGAAGACTGCCGTTTCTGTTGGATAGCATTTCGTGCTTTCAACCTGAATGGGTTGACTCTCATCAATTCAACACTGACTGCGCACTTTGATTGTGGTGTAATAAACAGAAAACCTGGATAGAGCCAAAATACTGAAGAGTAAATTATGCTTGGCTTATACATTGCACAGCATAGCTGTAAACGTCAAAATTCGACTTTTTAGGTTTCACATGGCAAAGCTCGGCATAGCTTGGGCCAACTATGAGGTGTACTGCAGTGGAGGGCTATAGGTTAAGTCAGGCCACCTATGAATCTTTTGACATGCTTCGAAAACTTGGCACACAGGCATTTTTTTTTGTTCTACCTAAACCAATGCTTTGGACTGGCCAAAATGTTTTGTACGGGTGAAACTGCACTATGCAACTGCAAATAAGAATTGAACCAACTTACTGTTGTGTCCCTTCGAGAATCCAGTGCTTGCCTAATATCGAAAATTGCATCCAGGATTCCAGCAATTGATTCAAGAAATGTACTTGTATGTCCAAGGAACGAACTCGAATAAAAAGTTACCCTTCTTTATCTGCATTACTTGCATATTTATTTATTTGAAAATTTTAGCACGAAAACAACAAAACAGTACAAACAGGCAGTGCTGTCACTTTTCGTGCTCTCTCTCTCTCTCCCGTGCTTTGTTGTTTTTGCACTGTTTATTATTTTTAAAAATACGCCAAATTTGCCATTTTAGTTGGTTTTGTTTGTTTTGATGTTATGCTGTGTTGCCAAGGAAACTGTAAATGTCACCTCCAAGAAAAAAAAAAGAATACCTAGCATTTGTAAGTGTATGCTTCTTGATGGATAGGAACTCTTACAATGTGAAAGTGAAGCCAAGAAAACACCAAAGTCGTCACAAACACTGAAGAATGTTTATTGACATGGCATCACATCACTTGCTCGACATGCAACAAGGCCCCATAACGCTGCTCACGCAAGAGTGCAAAGCATGCTTTGTGGCTAATACCACTTGATAAAAATACAAACAGGCACTTATTTGCCCCAAGGTGACCCTGAATGCAAATGTGACGTGCACAACTGGAAATCAACAAAAGAGTTTGGGTCAGTTTGTGGGATAAGTGAAAAGTGTGGACAAAAGTCGAGAGCACCTTTATGTGTTAGATGACTAGACTGCTAGCACAAGACAGGAAGGACCAAAGGGTGCTTGCTAAGTATTGTATGGCTCTAAATAGGTGCAGATTGCTACTCACTGGACCAAAAGTCCTGGAAGACCCCTGATTTTAAAGCAAAACTTTTTATGTCTCACCAGTGGAATATGCCATGCCAAAAAGGCATTGCAGAAAAGCCAACTTTCTCTGACAATGATAGTGATCGTGGGTGAAGAAGTGCAGAAAATAAAACGCTTCCTGTAGTCAGAAACGAATGAGGACCCTCGCAGTGTGAGGGTCCTGATTCGTGAGGGTCCTGATTCGTTTCTGTGGTGTGAGGGTCCTGAAATTAGACAAAAATAGTGTACCTCGCAATCTAACGACGACGGCAGTTGAATGCGAAGCTTTCGTCATGCAAAATCAAGCGGCGAAGTTTCAAAGCCACTGCGAACAAAAGTCCAAACTGCGTGCAAGTCGAAGTGATAGCTCAACGAGTCAATGTTTAAGCTCAGATGACAATAAAGCAAGGAATCCCTCACGAGAAAACCGAGTTAACCATTGTTGTCGTAAGACAAAGGGGTGGATGTTTTTTTACTTGTAATTATGTCAATTAATGAACACATGAAAGAACAAGTAACGGAGAGCAAGGAGCAATGATGAAACTGACAACAGCCACAGATTTGCACATGCCTATTGCAGAGAAGGAAATCTGGAGAGGCACTGTCTGGACAGGAAAGGGAGCAGTAGAGGAGCACAGCAGTTGCGTCTGAACCTTCCCACACAGCCGAACAGGGAGGGAGAATAAGGCAAATGGACGAAATTAAGGGTTGGGAGTCTTAGTAGCCACTGTACTTTCCCGTCAACCAGGCGTGTGGCTGGATGGAATAGATGAACAGCAACACGGGAGCTAGAGGACTGCTTGCTGGCGACACTACTACCACCCAGTAGTCTGTACTCCACAGTGCACAGTAGGAGGAACCAAACTGGAAGTGGGGCTGCAAATCGGCAGGATGTTACAAATGGAAAAAGTGCTGCGTGGCTGTCACAAGTCAAGGTCAATCACCCTTAAGGGGAGGTGCCAAAACCCCTTAAAGAGAAGATGAAGACATGACATTTGGATCTAGTGGCTAAAAATGAATCATTCATGTAGCGCCCCACCGTAAAAGGGGATTGACCTTCACTCATTTCCTGAAATAAAGTTTAAAAGAGGTTCATCCCGGGCAGTTGCCACCAGCACCCTAGAGTAGTATGGTGGAAACACACCTCAATCTTTGCTTTTAGGAGGTCTTTTACCGAGCTGTCTACCAAAAATCAAATTATTTTTTTAAGGGGGCACACTGGTCTTAAACCAAAAAAACATGGGTTTAAAAGTTAGGACGATAAAAATCGAGGGATAGGTGTAATTTTTCATTGAAACTGTAGATATGAAATTTCTTTCTGTGTAAAACAACTATATTCGAACTTATTTGGATTTTTATGATTGATTTTTTGACAGCCTTTGTAAGGAAGGAAGGAAGGAATAAAAGTAAAGGAAAGGCAGGAATGTCAACCAGGCTGTGGCCTAGTTTGCTTTCCTACACGTGGGGAAGGGGAACAATGGGAAAAAAGATGAAAAGCAGTAAAAAAAGGAGAAGGTAAAGAGAGAGCGTGTAAAAAAACTGCTGGAGGGATGCAGCTGAACAATACCGGTGAACTGTGCACACATCAAGGACTGACTGCCATAAGACTAACATTATCATAATATATGGTCTGTAGCAGAAGTAACAGCTGTTTGGAGTTTGGGCCTGGACGGCAACACCAGTTTTTCTGGTTCCCACCTTCTAGGCCCAAACTTCAAATGGTTGTAACCCCTGCTACAGAATGATAATGTTAGTATTATTGCACTCCTTGACTTGTGCACAGTTCACTGGTACTTTGTTCAGCAGCGTCCCTCCAGCAGTTTTTTTTAGGCTGTCGTAAAATCAAGCATAAAAATCCAAATAAATTTGAATATAATCGCATTACACAGAAACAAATTTGATAGCTATATTCAGAATGAAAAACTACATGTCCCCCAAAATATATTGTCATACCTGTAAAAATAATGTTTTTGATCAAAGACCGATGTGCCTCCTTAACTCGAAGCTTTCACTCTTGCAACTTGAGTCAAAGTCAGAAATCTAAACTGCTTCGACCGTGTCAGAATGGCGCAGTCTGACAGACAATGGTTTCATAATGCAAGGGATGCTGGTTCCATTACGACCACGGGAAGCGTTTCTTATTGAGGTGCTTGATGTGCTTTTGCTTGTCACCCTGATCGCTTTGTGAAACCCACTAGACAAAAATGTACAATTTCTACTACAAAACTCATCTAGGACAAACGGGGTAACACCCAAGACGGAGCAAGCTTCTGCGATGAAAATGTTTGACAACAATTCCGAAGGACAAATTTTTCGTATTTCCTTACTTCCAAGTTTCCCGCAAAGGTGTGCAGTTTTCCTTTGTTACTGTACGGCTGCACTTCAGAAGGATGTCGAACTTTTCGTTCACAGAAGGAATGCATCTCCGTTCAGCTTGGACCCCTGCAACAATTGGCAGCTAAGTGTGCCTATCAACTACCGTGATAAAATTCTTGGTACTTGCATGAAGAGTACACACGTAACGAAAGACACGAAAGGTACGAACTGGCGAAAGGTTTACCATGTTTCTTGTAGGCAGTTCCTCGTACTCCGAATTACTTGGTATATTAAACCATTTTTGCCGCATAAAGCTGCTCAACTTTACATGCTTCGTTGTGGTGGGAAGAAGCTTTATTCTGTGTTAATTATTTTGAAGTGCAGCCTAGTCCTTTTGTTTTCTGTCAACCTCATCTCCACTGAATTTCAATTAAAAAATGAGTGCCCTTCCACTGTGTGAAGGATGACCTGCAAAGCTGGATGCAGTCCACGGAGTGCACGAAACAAAACACGTTTGTCGTAATTTGCGATGGAGCATCCTTCCTAGCCAATTAGCTGAATGAACCTCTGAAGGATCCAAGCTTTGTTCTTGCAGATAAACATGGTCCTGCCTGTGTCCCTCCCGCGTCGTAACCATCTTACTCTTTGTGTAACGCCGGGTTCAGACTGTTGCCACAACTGTCGTAATAACTTTAAAGAATGACGTCATTTCACGTCTCAGCCAAACGAACTGCGTGACATGCCATTTTTTTCGTCCATAGATCACGATGCGGCTTTTGCGTCGGTAGTCTAGCTTAACATACAAACCCAATCCGCTGTACCACTAAGGGCTCCGGACAGTTCCCATTGGGCCGTTTAACGTCCGCGTTTAAACCTCACACCAGCACAACGGACATTCCATCCATCAGGGCGGGCAAGAAACCCATGGCTGCGCGTGCCCGCCCCCCCTCCTCCCTCCCATTATTCTTCACTACAAACCTGCGCACGCGTAAACCGGCAGCCAGACATGTGCACGTGCTTAAAAGTGACAGACACCGTCGAAAATATCCCCTGATAGCCCTCTGAAGTGATATTGGCTCACGCTGGCGCTCCAAGCGGGCAAGCTGTTGTTCATCCGGAAGGGATTTGTCGCTACTCGAAGAGGTGAACTTGGTGCGGTAACGGCGCCGCCAGCAGCTTTCTGTTGTTTTTGTGCCCATTGGCGCTTGTGATCGGGCCAACGCTTCAATTCTTGCTCTTCGTCCTCCAAACAAACGGCATGCATCCGTCACATAACGATTTAAAACCTTAAAGCCCTTGAGCTCTATTCTCCAGGACAAAGATGTGGCTGTACGTTTTCCTTCCCGCTCGTATGGATCTTCCTGTGTGTGTAAGATGTATGTGTAACACATCAACCCCCACCCGAACCGCTTGATTAAGGAGGACAGCCAACTAACTGCATAGAGCCATGTAATTTTGACATCTAAATCTCGCACCAGCGCCACCGGCATTTCAGTAGCAGCGGCAAGAAGCCTAGCTGTGCGTGCACACCCCCCTTTTTTACCCGCACACTGTGCACGCATAAACCGGCCACCGATGATGGCGCATACTTAGGCGTGAAAGACACCGGCGAAAATGTCGCTCGGAAGGCCTTCCAAGCTCAAAAAGAAATATGGGCTCAAGCCGGCATTCCCACTGGGGAAGTTTCTCTTTTACCGGCAGGGATTCGCAGCTATTTGGCGAAGTGAATTTGAGCGTCAACAGTGACGGTGAGTTTCGGTCGTTTTAGGGGGCTGCCCTTTGGTAACCGCTACCTGGGCTTCGCGAGAGCGGCGTCTGTTTTTGTCCACGTATCCTAGTGAGCGAACACAGCAGGGACGAAAGGAAGAAAACGGAGAGGAGTGTCTGGCGGAGGCTGAAGGGGAGTACGACACGTGCGGCTATGGCGTCACCTCTTTCACTGCCTTTCCCTCGCACGTCTTATGCACCGCCACCAAGGAGTGCCCTCCCCCTGACACTTTCCCCAGACGCTGTTCCATTCTCCGCTAATCCAAACCACGTGACGTTTGCGCGGGTGGTTCAAACACCATATGCAGCAACATGCTCGCTGCTCAATTGTGCCGGGCTAATCCGAACCATGTGACTATTGCGCGGGAGGTTCGAAAATGATTTGCAACATGCTGGCCGGCGGCGGCGGCGCACTACGAGGTAGCAGCAGAGTAACCCACGCCGCCGTATGTTCACTGATAACGCGAACACTTCCTGAGACTCAGCAGAAATGCGCCATGACCGAAAAGACTGCAGCTCGCGCTGCGCACATATTTCATATTAGGGAGTGTAGTAATCATGAGTGCATTTTTACGCCAGTCCCTGCTTCTGTTTATTTTTCGCAATCATCTGATAACCGCACCACCGCTGTTAGCTGCCGACTGTGTAACTTGCCAAAGGGGCATCGGCAGAGGCGAGGGGGAAAATAGTTGTGAAAGAGGGGTGAGCGGTGGTGAGGAGGAACCCCGGAGCAGCGCCGAGTAAATCGATGACACCGGAATGAAAAAAAACTGGGGGGGGGGGGGGGGGGGTTAGACATGTACTGCTTTGCAGTAAAAAGTTCCCAGTTTTCAATGTGTGGATTCGAGCTTGTGGATACTCCATGATCAAAACCTATAAGTGTGAAAAAGTATTGATGTAACCTATTATAAATTTTGGACGATGCTATATGTACTACGTAGTGAAGTCCCACAGTCCCACCACATTTTGCTATACCCAACACCAATATAGCATTATCTAGGTGCAGTCAGAAACACTTTTTTATATGTGTTCACGTACTTTTAAGCATTCGGAGGGTCAACATGGCTGCTGGTCACTGCTTCTGACCGATCATCCATGGGCTGATCCCACCAATCTGGCTGCCACAAATCGCAATAATAACGTGGAAGTCTTCAATTGTGGGCTGGACTGACACACAAAATTCGCGCCAGGGCTGTCAAGCTGGCGGGGCAACTTTACGATCGCGGCGTACACCCACCACAGTGGTTCGAACACTTGCCCAGTATGAATGTAGCTATTTCTGGCATCGTTGGTTTGGCCCATAATGCGTGCTTTACTGATGTTTAAGTTCAACACCTGTGTCGACTGGCAAGCTTATATTTCCTCAACAGCTTCTCTAGCTCGCCCAGACTTTCTCGATACACAACTCTGAGCTGACGTGCGAGCATGTCTGTACGTCGTGTGGTTCCTTGTTAATGAACCAGACCATGCAACTGAACGGTGCGAATGCAGATTTGATGCTTTCAGTGCATTTCACTACTTCCTTTGATCAACAAGAGAGAAACTGTCAGTAATGCTCGGAGAAAGACTGGGCGAGTCAGGAATGCTGCTTAGACATTTCCTAGTACCATATAAATAGTGTACTTAATCTTCCTCAGAGCCGAAACATCATTTTAGGTTGTGGTGAAACAGACCATTCTTTCTTTTTGAAGCACTCCTTTGTTTATGTATTGAAAACCAATTTGCCCAGAGGCACACTTCATAAGTTATTTGTGTATATGGCTAATGTTTTACATTTTAACATTTATATGTTCTCATTGTGTAGTATGATACTAATCTTGAGCATATCATTTTCGAAACAGAGGTGGTTTTCTTTAGGTGGCAGTTCCTTTTCTCTACAAAAAAAATAGCGCTTACTGTAAAAAGGGTTCAAACAATAAAAAAGGAAATCAGTTTTAAATAAGGACGAGAAAGGTTCACGTCAATTTATATGGCTGAGAAAAAGATTATGGCGGTCACTAGACGTGCTGTGGTTCCCGCAGGGCTAACAAGTGATTTGCAAAAAACTGGACAACACTTCCCATGGTGCGGTCACATGCGGTTCTGCACAGATGGCATCTGGCCCCATTTTGTCTGACTGGCAATGAAAACTGCCTGCTTCAAAATAACAAAGACATTTTTTGGCCACATTTATATTCAGCAGAAAGTGTTGTGCAGCCATTGCACATAATATTGCCTGGTATGAAAAATGTGCTCAATAAGTTTCGCAGGAAAGCTGGTTTCGAGAATTGAATCGTGCCATAGGACGAAACAAAATTAACTAATAATTATAGTTAAAAACAACACAACAGAAGTCCTGAGTTTTGCCATGGATATTTTTGTGCTCTTCCTGTATCACGTTTACAACCAGTATTGCCGTGCTGTTAATTACATTGTACCTTTGGTCTCATAGGTCACCCAGAAAGGACAACACCAACTGAAGCCGAGGAAGTAGTGTAAAAAAATCCACTTTATATTGTAAAACAATAACAGTATTGATGTATTCTTGAATGCGTAAGAAACAACAGCCTCCCTTGTCCCTTGGACCTTTTGAATGCAGACCTATTTTTAATTACCAGCAAACATTCTTTTTATTCTACGGTGAAGGGGTGGGGCTGCTTCCTTCCCTTCAGCTTGTTAAGTTGGCCGTTTTTCATATATGACCAGGTATTTAAGCATTCAGAAGTAGACGCATCATGATCAGGTATAGCTTGAGTCCAACTGATTAGGCGCGTTCTGATTTTTGTCATGCTAAGCGTCACACTCCGAATGCTCCCCATGAGCACAAACGAGTTGCAGTGAATGACTGAAGATACCACGTAATTTTTTTATCAACATGTAACCGCCTAAGAGTTCACATGGCATAAAATTAGTACCGGTTGCCCAGCAGTTGGGCAACACGCCACTATTTAAACTAAATGCAGATGCTACTCGACAGTTTTCCTCCAGCTTAGAGACTGCCTTTTCCATGTATTTTCTAGTTCATAAATATACCATACAATGCTTGGATGCAGCAGCTCTCATAAACTACAAAATGACAAGAATAAGATGGGCATTGCTTCCACAGATGATCTTTTTGTATCATTCATGACATGAAATCTCCAACTGAGTCTTTGGATCTTGGTAACAAACTGTTTCAAAGCACAATGCAAACCGTGATGAAGAAACAGCATTACATCAGGTGCATAGCCTGGGACACTGTGCAGCTGAAAAAAATATCTAAAAGTCTTCCTGCTTCATTTTCCTGTGTCTACAATACAAAGCGCGTTTATTAACAATAAAAGCAGGGTGGTAGGAGGGTGTAAAACGTTTAATGATCGCATTGCAAAATAATGTGCCTTAAAGGAGCCATGAAGAGAAAACACAAGTTTGGTTCATTCAAAAGATTGTCTCGTTAAAATCATACTGACACCACTTTTACCGTAAACTTTGCTCAAATAAGCTACATAATTAGGAAAAAAGGGAATGGCCATGTGACCCACTAGCTCATTTTTCGCAACAGAACCTATGATGTCATACCAGACAGCCCTGCGATTGGCTGAGAGCGGCAAAGGCAAACGCAAATTAGGCAGAGCTTATAAGCTTGCAGAACGAGCTATTTGCGCTTAAATTGAGGGCACATTCTTTTTAAAGCACTAAGAATGGTGGGACAAACAGTGGAGGTTACGAAAGCACACGTAAACATAGAAGTACCGATGCGTACTGCTGTTGCACTATGCTTGGTCTAGCTGCACAGGACTGCGGGGCTTTGGGATTGTTTCAGACGACATTGGCCGATTGACGCAAGTGATGATGTCTTGCATGACCGTATTTGTCGAGGGAGCACCATGTTTCACGAAACGATTGTCTCCATGAACAAAACAAGCCAGGTACAAATACGTTCACAAACAAACCAAGGGCAGAAAATGGCTTGCCGCGGTGTGGTGGTGTCATCTAGGTTCACTAACGGTAAACAAGGCCCTGTGATGTCATTGCAGACCACGAAAACGCATTTAGTGGGAAAATCAAAATTTTAACTTGCATTAACTAATTTCTCAGTGAATAAAGCACCGTTTGCATGCGGACAAGCGCTGGGGGCCCTATAAACACGACATCTTTCGAATAACACAAACTTGTGTTTTGTCTTCATGGCTCCTTTAAGCTTTTTTTTTAAATGCTATGGATGAGCTGCTTCACATAAAAGGCGTATTTTACAATATTCTTAGCCTTGTATGGCTTTCTCGCACAGCTTAGACGTCGTGTGAAAAAGCCAACTTGGTCTAGCAGCTCAAGGCAAGGTAGGCGCACCTTCTCCCGTTTGCACTCAAGAGTTTGCATGAGCAGGCATTAATTGACTGCTGCATAATCGAGTAAAACTGAAGGCACTTCGCACTATGAGGCACAGGGCAGCGTAGTAGACCTCTCACTCGAGGATCTTCAGCGTAAACCAAGACATCGCGTACAAAAGGTAATTTTTTTGGCTTTGTAAATTCAATGCAGCCTCGGCAGCCAGGAATCGAACCCCAGACATTGTACATCCCTGCAGCCACAGGAGACCATGAGAGATCTGAGCAATCTGGCACCTCAGAAATCTCATGAAGATGAATAAAGCTACCGTGTGATATTATTTAGAGGGTTTACAAAACCCAAGGATAGACAGCATAGGGGCACTAGATACATACTTGCTTACACAAAACTCAAAAGTAAAAAAAATGACGTGGGCAGCCAAGGCACGTATATCTACGGTGTTGACCAACACCATGTATTGTGTCCTGGCCGACCACGTAATTTCTGTGCCTGCCTCCACTGGAATGTGAAAGGCGCCGTAAATAGCCCTGTGGTCAGCCATAACCCATTACACATCCAAGACTACAGTGCAAACTTTGTCGTGACGGAAACCACGTACGATGCCGTTTGCACGAAGGTCACGCCAGCCTGCCTCATAGATTGCGCGATATCGATAGTGCATATAACAATTTCTGGTGGGACTTCACTAGGTGGTACATATGGCATCGTCCATACATTTTCAACAGTAAAAAAATAAAGGTAGTAAATAAGCAGTGCATAAGCTATCCCTACCTCTTCATTGTTTCACTACTTACTGAAAAACTTGTGCTTGAAAATGTCAGGCTGGAATGGATACGTAGACCAGGGTGGTATTGACATTGGCCTAAATAACTGAGTTTGATTTCCAGTACGCACGCTGCTGTCTTCATGGCTATCAACTACCGTGTTACTGTAAACCCTCACTTGAAATGTACGCAGAGTGAGAACGCAATGGTGGAATGGTGGTGAACGCAAGTATACCATAAATTACAAGCCAGGCAAGTGCGGGAACCCGTTAGGTTGTGACAAGTGGCCTGCGAACATTAGTTCCCACTGGAATGGCAGGATGAGTGCTGCAGGCAGGCTAGGGGTACCGTGACTGCAGTCAAGAGATGCTGCAAGAGAAAGAAATGGAACATGAGGAATGAAACACCGTTCAGGCAGCAGTAAATAAACAGTCTAGGATGAGTAAAAAAAGGTCAAACGACAGAGAAGACCACACAAGCAGTGCTCTTGCCCGCCCTGCGTTATCCGGGTCGTTCCCGCTGAATTTCCATTGGTTATTGAACGCCGACTGGCCTCACTATTAAAGATGAAAACACATAACGAAGTCAGCATCCCTTGGCAGGCACTCCTGGCAAGCAAAAGTGCTGGATGCAGTAACGAGTGCAACAGGCTAAAGCAGTGTGTTACAACGCCCTCACGAACCACACGCACACACGAAAACCTTCCCAACAGCGTCCTGTCACGCTCCTAACTTCACCAATAGATCGTACTGCAAGTTCATTTTCGTTACAACACGGTTAGCACAAGGCACGTTGTCTAGAAAAAGCCTCGAGGCTAACAAGTGATTTTAATGACGCCACATTAAAGAAGAGACAAAGAAACGCCATGGGCGAGACGGGTTTGCATGCGAGCGAGTTTCTGCGGCGTGCAACAAACCGTCAACAGCTCGCGATCGCCGACAGAGGCGAACAGAGCAGCATAAACAGTGACAATGACGCAAGACGGTGAGAACGCGCCGTTAAGAATTTCGTAAACGTCGCTAATATAACTGCAGCGAGCAGAAAGCAATTGAGCTTTTCAGTAGGAGATATGCGAACTGATTGCAAACCCGCCAAAAAGGAGCGCTCACCTGAGTCGGCCGATGGTGTACAGTTGAACGCCCACGGCTGATTGCACAGCCGTAGAGCCAGAAGACGCTGGAGCTGTTGAACGACGATTGACAGGGCGACAACCATTCACACTCGCGTTGACAGCAAAAGTCCAACGCGGCTACTTGAATCTCTACGGCGCGCACGCCGTGTAGGCAGCACTCGGAAAAATGTAAACATACCGCGCGGGAGCGCTGGGAACAAACGTGACGTCACATCCGCCTAGCGCTCATCCTCACCCGCCGAAACGGTCGGTTAATTCCTCCCCTGAAGGGCAGGTGGCGTATAACACCTCGAGCTCACGCTCTCTCGGGAACGCCGCTGTGGCGTTCGTACACGCGTAAGGGAGTGCCCGAATTTACGTAGACAGCTGTCACTCCATATCCATATCAAGCTCTATGTTCATCTGATGCTTTTCCTTTGTATTGTCATGCGCAGCTTGTGTTTTGTTAGTGTATACACCATTTTCCTTGCTAGAGGTGGGCGCCGCCATTTGCTTTTTCTGACCGGACGCTAGCGCCGTCTATGAAGCGACCGCCGAAACTTCCGCGCTGGGCTGTTAAAGGGGCCCTGAAAGGCATTTTGAGCACACTAAATGAACTAGCGCAACCGTTAGATTGGGTCGTCAACGTCCTCTGTGCCAAGTATTACTCTTTTACGCGCAGCGGAAAGCTCACACTTTTGTTGCAAAGTTTGTCGTTTTTTTCTCACCTTTCCTTCGTGTTTTTGGACGCCGCCATCTTCACATGTCTGCATCATCGATTCCCAGATGTTCGTCATGAGCTAGACATCCTGCTATTGGGCGGCTTTTTCACGCACTTCCGGCAAAGAGATGAGTCGTCTGCTCAGCGTCGGCTCGCCGGCGATCTGCCAGCGGAGTGCCAGAGTGCTTGGGCATTTTACGACAAACGAAACAAGTGTAAAACAAACGCTTAACCGTTTGTATTGAATGCAACATGGCCATAACACGACATGGATATTCTCTTACCTGAGTACGTTCCATAAAGAAAGCGTTGAAGCCCCGTGGCACTTCTTTCGTGCAATCGCAGAGAACGCCCTGAGCCGAATGCCCGGGTTTGACGCATACATTTTATTCAACTTCAAAACAATCCAGAGATGCGTTTCTAACGAACACAACGTCACAACATGCGTTGAAAGTCTGAACCACGATTGACAGAGGATGGGTTGCCTCCTGCCCGTCGTAAATTCGGTACTCACCTCGCGCGCGGTTTGCTGGGACGAACAGCAAGTCACTTAACTCTGGCGCACAAGCCGATGGCTTTTAGCCACGCACACTGCACATACCCCATGCGAGGTTGAGTCGTACGTCGCTCGAGAAAGATAATCCAGGCCATGGGAAGCACTATCCACCCGCAGAAGCACAACGTCGCATTTCATCGCGAAACAAAGCCGTCCACAACACACACACCATCGCCTCCTGTAATGCCAAACGCATCTCGCACTTCCCAATGGGAGTGAGTGGTACGCCTGCAGTGCCCACATGTCGCGAAGTGGAGCCCCAAGCTGAACCGGGATCACGCAACCGTAACTGACTTCTGGAGCGGTTTGTGCCTTGTTGCCAAGGCAACCGATGTTTGAGATTGTCAAAGAAATGGCGCTCGCTCCAGCGCTAGAAAGCTCTGAGCCGCGACGGAGCATGTTTTGCCAACGTTGCGCTCTCCACCACGCGTCGCCCCAAGCTGAACTGGTCTAGTCACATGATTGAAGCGTTTTGTGCACGGGTTCTGTACCGGTTTAATATGACTTTTTCACATGCCGCCGGCAGGAATTACCACCGCCGCCCGGCACCAGCGGGGCCACATCTGATACGGCGCTTTTTGGATAAACAGTGCGCGGTGCATCAAGGGAACGAGCGCACGACCCTCCCCGTGCGGCTGCGAGTTCGCCGCCGATAAAAAGTCATGTGCCGCCAGCAACGTACACCGCGAAAGGGCAAGGCCAGGCCGCGGCCCGATTTTTCGTTCGCTTTTCCAGCCTTGAGCGGAGTGCGGGATTCATGGTGTCAACAAAGCTTGCCCGTAGCAGACGACAGTCTGAGCAGCGCAATAGCGGAAGTACGTCACCGCTGCGGAGCGCAGCATCATGGGAGGCAAGGCTCTCGCGCCGTCAACAGCGGAGAGTAAGTCGAAAGGAGGAGGAAACGCGGAGCGACGATAATGCGCGGTTTTTGATTTACGATTTCTCAGCTAATACTCACCGCTTTAACAAAATTCTTGCGGGAGGAGATTGCAAATACATTGCTTTATTGGGTACATGTACATCCATGCATCGGCGGGAGGTATTTCAGGACCCCTTTAAGTGCTCCGTTCTTTCCGTGCGTCTGCTCGGTACCCGTGCATTACCAAGTGAACCGTAGTGGTTTGGCGTTAAGTTAGCGGTTGCAGTGTTTGTATGTGTGTGTGTTCTGTTTTGTTTTCATCATCTGCGGACGAATTTTAGGTCCTAATTTGCTGCCAGAGCGTAAAATGCCGATCCCGGCTGTTGCGAGCAGCAGTAGCAGTGTGGTGGTGGTGTCGGTGGTGCTCCGCAGTTCCGCGATGCAAACGTACCGGTATAGCACCGACTGACATAGAAAACGATATCGGGGAGTAAATACGTGTTTTCAATGCCACCGTGCTCGTTATGTTCACCGATTAGTCACGTTTACGGAAGCGCGGACGTCGAATGCGAAGCGCGCACATATGTGGGTCACGGTGATCCGTGCTCGCGATGGACTTTCGACGAGGCGATTGCTACGCTGTTGACATTGCAATGTAATATAATCTTTCTTAACTAGACTTATGACGGTTACTGACGAAACGAAATTACCTGGGCGGAAAAATAACACGACCGCACAACCAGTCAAATTACTATTCTTCGAAGGTTGAGCAGAAGGGTCGACGTTCGGGCGAGTTAATTCTCGTTGATCATGATCGTGATTATGATTGACCTAACTCTGCGCAGCGCATGTGGCCTGTCGCTCGGAGCCCACCTTTGTGAAACCGCTGCTTGCACCACAAATGCTTTACGCGACCAGCAGTAACTGTTTTGTAATTGTAATTACCTCCGTGACAACGCAAAAGGATTAGAAGCTTTTCCTTTGACCGCGTTGTAAACAGGTTGAGCTATTTTCCAAATGCAGCGTTCACGCGTATCTCGAGCTTCGTTTCCACATTGGGCTGCCTGCTTATCCTGCTATCGACCAGCAGTGTGCGATGGAGAAAGTTATCTGGTTTGGCAGTGTAATGCGTTGGCCTGAAAAAAAGTAAACAAAATGCCGTGATTTTAAAGGTTAGATTAGATGAAAAGGGTATTGTTTAATGCCAATCGGCTGTAATGACCAAACAATATATGGTATTTTAAATTGACTACAAGGAACCAGAAGTTATTGTAATGTTGTATTGTATCGGCGCTCGTGAAAGATCCCCAGGTGGTCAAAATTAACCCGGAGCCCTCCACTACGGCGCGCCTCATCACCCATGAAGCGTCGGGGCGTTAAACACCATAATGAATCAATTAATCAATCAACCAATCAATCAATGCTGTATGGTAAAGGATAAAGTTGCTTCTAACATTTCAGGGGGTTCCGTTTCCTGTCGCAGCTTTGCGTGTTATAAATGGATTTTGCTCCGTCTGCTTGCCGTCCAAGTGCACCCAACAAACCCTGGAGTTGGTCGTTGGTACAAAGTCGTTGCGATTTATCAGCGGCATCCACCAATATCTCAACTCGGTGTGTGTTGGGAAGCGATGTAGCAAAAACACGCCGCAACCGCACTGCATTTTCTCCAGGCAGTGTCGTGCACATGCGTGCTGTCAGCGACTGTTTCTCACTTTCTCTGGTTGTTCAATAACCCACCACTGCGCAGTGCTGACCAAGTGACGTTTGCGCCTTGAACGGCATCGCAGCATTGGCTAAAACAGTTGAAAGTTCCGCAAAAAATAAGCACGCGGTGCCAAATACCCCCTGTATACGCAGCGGAGCATACCGCGCCGAGCGATGCTAGCAGCCCAGCGCGCACAGGCAACACTGGTCGGCCGCCGAGAGAACTGGTTTGAGAGTATTTTCCTCCTTTCACGGCTGCTTATGGAAAATGGTGTATAATTCCATGTCTTTCTTCAATAAGAAAGACATGAGTCAGTTGTGAGTCAGCGCTCGTCCTGTCCCCTTCTTTGCCTTATTCTTCGTGTGTGCGCGCTGTTAGGGAAGATGAATAAGTACCAACTCGCCCAATTGTCGGTTCTTTTATATTTCCCCCTAACTTCAGCGGCGCCACCTATAGGTGTAAATGAACACCTCTGTCTCTATTTACATAAAACCTCTGTTTATGTAAATGAACACCTCTGCCCGAAAATAAAGAAACTGTTGGGAATGACAATTGCAAAGAAAATAGAACTGAACTTACGCTTCGCATGGTCAATAGGCGGCAAAGTCTTTGCTCGGAAAACGGAATTTCAAGGGCCATTCAAATAACTTGTGAAGCAGATCTGGGAAAGATGCACGATACCACTCCCGTCCCGTCCACTCCTTGTGAATAATGTAGTGTTAAGGCGTACGTGAGCTTCCTTTCGACGATGGCATCACCTGCCGATATCAAGTATCCTATGGTCGCTATCTTTCCTTCTTGCACTGCAATGCGCAGTCTGCACGCAACAAAGACGACGATCTTACCATTTTTTAGATGCGACTGCATCTCATTCACTCGCCTTGTCCCTGCATCCGGCGTCGGCGTTGTTGTCGGCGTCCGCCCTTCCCCCATTCTCCTCGCCGCGTGAGCTGCGCTCTCCGCCACTCACCCCTCTCCTCTCCGATAGCGAACACACTCTCGCGAGGGGCATTGGATTGGATTCGAATGAATTGGCTTGTATTGGATTGGATTAAAGTGGATTGTGTTGGATTGTGTTGCGTCATAGCCGCGGCAGATGCACTGGCGCCGGCGCGTCCCCTCACCGTTATGCGCGCTATAAAACGCGGTGCCTGCGCCGCTCTGCTCCATCGTTCCAGCGCCGTTCCTCCTCCGCTGTCCAACGCTGCAACGTGAACCCCCTATGCGTCGCATCTACACAGGAGGTGGGAGATTTTTTAAACGAGTTTCACTTTAATTTCAAAGTAGTCATGCCCACCGAAACTTGGTACACGTGTGAAGACGAAGTGTTCCGTCTGCCTGGCTTGAATGAATGAATTTATTTAGAAGGGAGAGGTCGAACGCCTCGTGCAGGGGAAGGTGAAGAAGAGGAGGGGAAATAAACCAGCGGGGGGATTGGGACAACGCATGTCCGCCCCGCACACGGACCACTTGATTTAGGTCATTTTCACTAGACCTGTACGTTCAGCAAATGCCCACAGGGTCAGTAAAGTTTCTTTCACGTCGCTCGACGGCGTTATCCATTCTTGAAGGGACGTGACGTGAGAAGGTAGACACCTACGCCGTTCCTCGGAGAGTCCGGCACAGTCCCGGAGAAGGTGCTGTATGGTGGGTTGGTCGGCACTGCACAGGGGACAGGGAAGGGTAGGAGGGGGAACAGGTGTGGAGCCATCTGGTCTTTTTCTGCCGAAACGCCGGTACCAGGTCCATCGGTCGCGGACGTCAGGAGTGACCGCTGTGCCGGAGCGGGCCTTGTGTAGAAGGACCTGGAGGCCTTGCGGGATGTCCTCGGGAACTGGTGGGTCTGGCCTTGGGGTCGTTTCCTTGAGGTGGCGGTGTCGCCGCATTTTTCGGATACGGCGTTCAACGACTGGGTTGTTGAGGGCAGGTTCGGGAAGTGGGGCGGGCGTCGCATGAGAGTTCTGGGAGGTACGAAGTGACACAGATGCCATGCGATGGGCCGTCTCGTTCCCAGGGTTGAACTGGTGGCCGGGGGTCCATTCTATAAGAATTGTGGTGTCATTCATTTCGGCAAGGTTGTCGATGGTTCGTCTAATTGCATTGGAGATGTAGTCATGCGGATCTGGAGAGTGCATTGTGCTGTTTGCCTCTGCATTGTCAGTATCATCATCATCATCACCAGCCTGTCTACGCCCACTGCAGGGCAAAGGCCTCTCCCATTATTCTCCAATTACCTCGGTCCTGTGCCAACTGTGACCAATTTATCCCCGCAAACTTCTTGATCTCATCTGCCCATCTAACTTTCTGCCTCCCCCTGCAGCGCTTGCCTTCTCTAGGGATCCACTCTGTTACCCTTAATGACCAGCGGTTATCTTGCCTTCGCATTACATGCCCTGCCCAAGTCCATTTCTTCTTCTTAATTTCTACTAATATGTCTTTAACACCAGTTTGCTCCCTGACCCACTCCGCTCTCTTCTTGTCCCTTAATGTTACACCTATCATTTTCCGCTCCATTGCCCGCTGAGTCGTTCTCAATTTAAGTTGAACCCTCTTAGTGAGCCTCCAAGTTTCTGCCCCGTAGGAGAGTACCGGTAAGATGCAGCTGTCATACACTTTCTTCTTCAACGACAATGGTAGGCTGCTATTCATTATCTGATAATGTCTGCCATATGCACCCCACCCCATTCTGATCCTTCTAATTATCTCTGCCTCATGGTTGGGATGTGGGGTCACAACTTGGCCTAAGTATATGTATTCGCTTACCACTTCCACTGCCTCGCCATCTATCTCAAACTGCTGTGCTGTCCCGAGGTTATTGATCATTACTTTAGTTTTCTGCATATTAATTTTCAGGCCCACGGTTCTACTCTGTTCGCCCAGTGCGGAAAGCATGCTTTGGAATTCGTCCCCCGAGTTACTTAGCAAGGCAACGTCATCAGCAAATCTGAGGTTACTGAGGTATTCTCCATTAACCCTTACTCCCACCTGTTCCCAATCCAACGTTCTGAATACTTCTTGTAAGCATGCTGTGAATAACATTGGAGAGATTGTGTCTCCTTGTCTGACACCCTTCCTTATAGGTATTTTACTGCTCTCCTTATGGAGGATGATAGTAGCTGTAGACCCATTATAGATATCCTCTAGTATTCTTACATAATGCTCATCTACCCCCTGGTTCCGTAATGCCTGAATGACTGCTAGGGTTTCGACCGAGTCAAATGCTTTCTCATAATCTATGAAGGCTATATATAGGGGTTGAGTATACTCAGCGCACTTCTCTATCACCTGATTGATCGTGTGAATATGGTCCATTGTTGAATAACCTTTACGGAACCCTGCTTGTTCTTTAGGTTGACTGAAATCTAAGGTTGCAGAGATTCGGTTAGCGATTACCTTGGTAAATACCTTGTAGACGACTGACAGTAAGCTGATCGGCCTGTAGTTTTTCAAGTCTTTCATGTCGCCTTTCTTATGGATTAGGATGATGTTCGCGTTCTTCCAAGATTCCGGTACCATTGCGGTCATTAGGCATTGCGTATACAGGTTTGCCAGTTTTTCAAGTACAATTTCTCCGCCATCCTTCAAGAGGTCTGCTGTTATCTGATCCTCACCAGGTGCTTTGCCCCCTTTCATTTCTTTCAAAGCCTTCCTTACTTCTTCGGTCGTTACTGGTGGGATGTCTATCTCCTCTGAACTACTGTCTCGTTCGGCATTATCCTGTATGTCCCGGCTACTGTACAGATCCCTATAGAACTCCTCAGTATATATGACGACTTTAGAAGGATTGTGTTTTGTCTTGATGGACGGGAGATCCCTCTTAAGTAGGGGGTGGCCAGTAAAATGGCTTTAAGTTCTGCTGTAAGTGGGTCGATTTCGGATTTCGTAGAGAACGTCATGTACTCTGTCAAGCTCGGATCGTTGACGTGGTGTATCCCGCACGTAAATCGGTCATGCTAGTGCGGCATCAGTGTAGATGGCATATGTGCCTGGTTCTAGTAGGTGCTGAAAGCGAGATAGGGTGTTTCTTTGATGCTTGTGCCTTTTGCGCTCTTTTGTCGACCTTGGTTTGTGATTTACCGGCTGTGTCCATTGCCAAGGCGGGTTTCGGGTCAAAGAAATGTCTGCTGACGGGCCAGGTATAAAAGTTCGTGTCTCATCGTAGGCGATGAGATGACGGCCCTGAACGGTGAGTTCGCGACGGTCGGAATGGTTGTCGCGCGATGCTTCCAGTGTTGCTTCAATTGGTGCAAGCGATGCAAAAGTATACAAGTCATTTAGCTTGGTGTGCCGAGGGAGTCCGGTGATGACTCGAAGCAGTTTGTGATGTAAAGTTCGAACTTTATTTAACAGGTTAAAGCAGGTCCCGCCATATGCTAGCCGGGAAGTTAGAATGGCTCTACCGATGTTCCGTATGAGGGCGGTGCTTGCGCCACCGAATTTTGTGCCGATTCTGTGGATAAGGTGGGCTGTATAGAATCCCAGCCCTGTCGGACCTGCTTGAGCCATTCTGTGGCGTTGCCTTTTTGACTGATAGGAACGCCGAGTAGGCGGATCCAACCTTGCGAGGATAGCGGAATCTCTTGATTTTCAAGGTAAAGATGGACTTTTTGCCTTTCCTGTTCTTTGCCACCCAAAAGCAGTAAAGTGAACTTTTCCGGTGAGGGATGCATTCCTGCTGCCTGGATGGCGTTTTCTAGGGCAAAAAGGGCTGCTTGAAGGTCTATGCACGCCTCCTCGGTGGTAGGATAATCGTCTCGCTCCGTCCACAGCGTGATATCATCCGCATAGACGGTGAGGCGCGCGCCGCTGGTGCTGGTTTTGTGTATGTCAATTGCCACCTTTCTCATCACCAAATTGAATAGGAGGGGTGATATTATGGACCCTTGTGGTACTCCGCGGTCATTGTAGTAGGTCTTCGGATGGTCGTTGCCCGTTCGGATCTCGAACGTTCTATTTTCTAGAAAACTGGCAACGTAGTTGTACATCCTCTTGCCCGGATAATGGTTCTCGATTTCGGCCAATATGGCTTCGTGCGACACCATGTCGAAGGCCTTCTGCAGATCAACTGCACCAGAATATGTGGTTGTCCTGATGGCGGGCCTGGTCGAGCTGAATTGATGAGCCGTCTTAGAAGCCACAGACTGTCATGAGTCCCCATGTTGGGGCAGAAACCAGTCTGACCAGGGTGAAAGTGGTTGGTAATTTGTTCAAAGTGGTAAGTGAGACGCTTAGCAGCCATCCTTTCAAGAAGTTTACCTATCGTAGATGTTAGAGAGACTGGTCGGAGGTTACGGACATGGTTTGTTGGTTTCCCTTGTTTGGGGACAGGTTGTATAACCGAGTGTTTCATGGAGGTAGGGATGGAGCCAGATTTCCAAACATCGTTGAGGAGTTGGAGGAGGAGTTGTTTGTTTTGTTCGTTTAAATTCTGAAGTATAGTCCAAGTGATACCGTCTTTACCAGGAGCGCTACGCTTGTTAACCTGGTGGAGGGCAGTCTCCATTTCCGCCATAGTGAACAGTGATTCTTCATTGTCCTCGTCCGTAACCGTTACGCGAGGGTGGGGAGGTGGAGGCGTAAGGCTGGCGTTGGGGAAGAAGTTGTAAGCCGCCTCTTGTTCAAATGTTTCGATAGAACAGCCAATGTTAAGAGCAATTTTGACAATACAGTTACCAGTCTTTTTCTTGCCGTTAAGGGATCGAAATGTGTGCCACAGCTTTTTAGTAGAGGTGTCTTTGTTGAAGCTATCGCAGTATTCCGTCCAACGCAAGAAAGACAGTTCTTTTTCGTATCGCTTAATTTCTTTATGTTTGATCCGGGCTCGATTCAGGTCTCGAAATCGCCTCCCATTACATTTGTAGTTGTTCACGAGTATGTTGTAGGTATCCCATAGGTTTTGCAAGTGCCGGTCAGGGCAAGGACAGTCTTCATCTACTGTGGAACATTGAGAGCTTGTTTGATAAGCGCGCTGTATTTCGTTACCGAGACTAGTTATCTCGTGCGCTTTAGTTGGGCAGATGGAGCAGGATCGAAAGGCTTCCCAATTGGTGGTGGTGATTCGCCGTGTGCCCTGCCGGAGTTGAGCTCGTTTAAGTCCAAACCATATGGGGTAGTGATCACTACCCCAAGGGTCTGTTTCAACGTGCCAGTCATGGACGAGGGGGACGTCTGCCCAAGTCAAATCTGGGTTAGTGTCCCTTGTTTCACGTGCAAACCGATTCTGGTATGGGTGGCAATATTAATCTGAAGGTAGAACCCATACGCTTCCATGGAAGCCTGCAGGTCGTTGCCTCGCGGGGAGTTTGTGGTATAGTTCCAGGTGGTGTTCTTGGCGTTAAAATCCCCATCTATGATGATGTGGTCTGTTCTCCGACCCACTCGAAGGACCCTTTTGTGCTCTTGCTAGTTTCTGGGCGGTAGTATGCCGATACCAGGAGGTACGTCTTAAATTTTCTTGAGCCGGTGGCCAGCTGTATGGGTGCTGCGATGACCTCCTGCATGCAGGTGCAGTATTTGCGTGTGTCGATGAGGGTGTATACTTGGTCGGAGCGAATGAACATCCCATTCTGTCCCGCAGGCTTTTCTGTCGCCTTATGTGTAATCGTAGGAAGAAAATGGCTGATGTATCCAGGAATGTGAAGGTTGGCTGTTCGAGTCTCCTGTAGAAGGATGGCGATGGGGCGTTTCGCATAGGATAATTGTTCCGTGAGCCGAGTTTTCAAGTCTGTGCCATTTGATGTGAGGCTGCGGCAATTCCATTGCAAAATGGTAGGGTAATTACGTCCCATTCACGGGTGGGTACGGAGCGGATCGATTTGGAGCGCGATGAGTGGAAGGGGTCTTTCCTTGACTTGGGGTTTGATGCAAAGGTACTAGCGATTCCCCTCTCTCCTGCAGGGCCATGATTGTGGTGTTGAGGTTGCTGATTGCTCCAGCGATGTCATTAACTTTCGTTTCAATGATGTTTATTCTCGTTTGGTAGGCTTCCGTTTCGGTGCGGTGGATCTGCTTACTGTTGTCGAGTTTCGCGTTGAGGGTTTGCATTTCTTTGTGAGTTTCCTTTGAATTTTCGTGGAGAACCTGCGCTTTAATTTGAAAGAGATCCGATTTCGTAGCTAAGGTTGACTGTTTAGGTGGCGCTGACGAGTGTGTCTGGGAATGCTGTTTGGAGTTCTCACGCCGATATCCTGGTGGGGAGACTATTCGCACCTGGCGGTTGCGTTCAAGGTTAATTTCCGTCGTGAGCGCTGTCATTTCCTGCCTCGCAGTTTCTAATGTCTTCTGCAAGTCGTCAATCATACGAGTCAGCTCTTGGAGGCGTCTTTCCTTGTCGCGTAGTCGCGACGTAACTGGCTACTGGTCAGAGACGACGTCGGATCATTGTTTGGAGGCATTTAGGTCCATGCCTGACGAGTTGTTGGCACTGTTTGCTGTATCTTTGCGAGTCTTGCTTCGGGAGCGGGAATGGGACCCCGAACGCGAGCGCTTCCTGGCTCTGTTGGTGCGTCGGTCGAATGATTGTTTTGTTGTTTTAAATGCAGGGCATTTCTTTAACTCACGAGGTCACCCGGCGTTGGCGTGCCTCGGCGTCCGCAACAGCCGTTCCAGGTGCGCCCTCTCCCCCACTCCTCCTCTCCCGCATCACGCTACCCTCCTCGCTCTCAACAACAGGTCCGCACCCCTCCCCCTACACTATATAAAAAAATAATACTTACCGACGCCTAGTTTCGATCCCACGACCCTGCGGGCGGAACGCAAGGTACATGGTGCCCTACCCACTGCGCCACAAAGCCGACACAGAATGGAAGGCTACGAACGCGCCTTATATCCTTGACTCATTCAAACTACGTCAAGAAGCTGCTGATACAACGCATTCACTACCTGTGGGCGGAACGCGAGGTACATGGTGCTCTTCCCACTGCGCCACAAAACCGACACAGAATGAAAGGCTACGAACGCGCCTTATATCCTTGACTCATTCAAACTACGTCAAGAAGCTGCTGATACAACGCATTCACTACCACCAACTCCCCAAACACTAAACGTTAACGCAATACACCCACCCCCTATGCGACGCATTTACTCGAGTCCCCCTCGCGGGGAGATGGGCCCTTTTTTCTGCTTTCTCCGGTTTGGGCAGCTATTACTGGTGGCTAAGTGGCCTGTTTCTTTGCATACGGAGCAGTAGCAAGCGTTTTTGCAGATATCATTCTCTTTCAAGGCATGAACTATGCCACATTCCTGACATACCTCTTCGTTAGGGCAGTGGAGGACCATATGCTTGAATAGTTTTATAGATCATCTCGACGCGGCGGCGGTGTCATGCAGCTGGTATCAAATGAGCTGGCATGCAGCATGCTAGCAGATTTTAGATGCAGAGCATCTGATTCACTCGCCTTGTCCCTCCGGCGTCGTCGTCGTCGGCGGCGGCGTTGTCCGCCCCTCCCCCATTCTCCTCGCCGCGCCAGCTGCGCTCTCCGCCGCTCACCCCCTCTCCTCTCCGATAGCGAACACTCTCTCGCGAGGGGCATTGGATTGGATTCGATTGGATTGGCTTGGCTTAGATTGGATTAAAGTGGATTGTGTTGGATTGTGTTGCGTCATAGCCGCGGCAGACGCGCTGGGGCCGGCGCATGTGCAATACTCTCTCTTCCGCGGTTTCCTCTCCTTCGGGCGCGCTGCGCATATAACCGGTGTACCGTTCTCCGGCGAAGCAACATCCACGCTTGGCTCAAACACCTAGAGTCCACGCCGCTTTACAAGTACGCCAATGTCGTCATCGTCTGGGACCGGCTTACGCAGTCCCCTCAACGTTATGCGCGCTATAAAACGCGGCCCCTTCGCCGCTCCGCTTATGCGTCGCATCTACACAGGGGTTCCCGCGAGGGGAGGTGGGAGGTTTTTCAACCATAACATCAGATTTTGAAGTTCTGACCCTGCAATAGGTTAATTTTGTCGGTTGTTTACCGCCCACCCGATGAGAAAACGGATCAATTTTACTCTTTTCTGGAAAAGCTGCTTTCTTTTGTGCCTCTGAACAACCTAGATATAGTAATAGGTGGTGACTGCAATATTGATCTTTTGCAGTGCACAAAAGTATCTCGAGATTTGCTTTTGCTACTCGATTCCTTTTCGTGCAAGAATGTGATTACGCAGCCTACGCATATATCACCTGCCACTCTGAAAGCCTTTTGGACTTGTTTGTGACAAATAACATGTCTGATAGCATAGTATCTGGGACTATTATGTCGGACTTGGGCGATCATTTTCCCATCTACATTTTTCATAAGCGCAACGAAACACTCGGAAAAGTAAAAGCTGAGCATAGTCTTGACTCTTAAGGCAGTTTATCATAACTGCTTTAATCTAAAGACAGTACGAACATCTAAAAAGATAAGGAAAGCATGGTTAACAAATGAATGCCTTGAGATTATTAGAAAGAAAAACTCCCTTTTTTCGAAGTTCATCAAAACAAAGAAGCCGGATGATTTCAAAACTTTTAAGAAGTATCGCAATTTTGTGTCGAAGTTCCTGCGTAAGGCGAAGAAAACTCACTTTGAGAATATTTTTTCTCGCTCCCGTAATGACGTCATATGGCGTGAAATAAACAAGCTCCTAAACCGTGGGTCAAGGCAGGCTGAAAAACTTGAATTATTAATCGGTGATAGAACGATACAGGGTGTCGAGCTGGCGAACAGTTTCAATACATATTTTACAACCTTAGTGCTTAATACAAACCGTTTGAAACAGTTTTTGGGTCCACCAAACAGTTACTCGGCCTTTTTCGAGCCAACTACTCCCTCTGAGGTTTATTCAGTCTTCATATGTCCCTAAAGAATAGCACAGCGCGCGATATTAATGACCTTCAAATAAAACATCTAAAATTTGTACTTGACTTGTTGGTGCCCGTGCTTGCCATATTTTTAACCTATCTTTATCCACGGGTGCTTTTCCAAAAAATATGCAGCACGCCTTAGTTACGGTGTTGTTTAAATCTGGAAACCAAAATGAATTTGGCAATTATCGACCTATTTCTATATTGCCTGTAATGTCGAAAGGATTGGAAAAAATAATTTGTAACCGTCCTTCTGTGAGAAACATTGCATTATATCACCGAATCAATTTGGCTTCCGAAGAGGTATGTCTACAGAACTCGCCCTGCTAATTAACCCAAAAAGAACACATACCGGATTCGAAAAAAAAAATTACTTTAGGCATTTTTATCGATTTGTCGAAAGCTTTTGACAGGATAAACCATGAAATTATGCTAACCAAGCTAGAACACTACGGTTTTCGTGGCGTTACTCTAGAACTTATAAAGTCTTTTCTGAATTTCAGGAAACAATGTGTCAGGATTAAAGAATAGATCTTCGCTAAGGAACGTAACAGCGGGAGTTCCGCAAGGTAGCATTCTCGGTCCTATTTTATTTAATATTTTTATAAATCATATATTCAATATTAGTGAATGTGCCCATGATGTCGTCTGCGCTGACGATACCAGCCTCTTTTTTCAGTCTGATATGACCTAAATGAACTTTCAAACTCAGCCAATATGACCCTTAAAAATTTGCTGAAGTGGTGTGAGTTAAACGCCCTTGAAATAAACAAGAAAAACGAAAGCTGTACTATTTTCTACTGCACAAAAAAAACATTACTTCGGATTTAAACCTATACCTTGGATCCGAGAAAGTAGAGGTTGTAAAAGAAGTCAAAACCCTGGGAGTAACCTTCAATGAACATTTATTTTGGGATACACACGTTCAACGCGTAGGAGGAAGCTTGGCTAATACCCCTGTCACACGGGCACTTTCAATCGCGATTGAGTCGATCCGGATCGAGCTCAATCCGGATCGGGCACCTGCTACACGGCAGTTTCAATCGCGATCGAGCTCGATCCCGCTCGAACTCAATCCTGGTTTCTCAAGCGCGATCGAGGCTTCCAAGCGCGATCGAACGAAAGCGGCGATACTCTCGTCTCCGCTCAGTAATGGTACAGAATGTGACAACTTCAACTAACGCCACAAATTGTGTCAAATAACTTGACCCAAATAAGCGTGAGGTAATATTTACATAGTTACGTATACCTACGACCGCGCGAAGTTACCAGACGCCGGCCGCAAGTACATGGTTAGCGCCATCTGGCGAACACGAGCGCAACCCGTGCAACTTCTCAATCGCGATTGAAACGTGCCGTGTAGCAGCGGCAGTACGTCGAGCGCGCTCGAAAACTCGATCGCGATTCACTTCAATCGCGATTGAAAGTGCCCGTGTGACAGGGGTATGCTTGCGGTATTCTTTCCAGACTGCGACATGTTATCCCCACCAAAACGAAACTGCTCCTATACAACGCACTCCCCCCCACCTAAATTACTGCCATCTTGTATGGGGCACCACATCTCAAGCAAGCATGACTAAATTATTTTCTTGCAAAAGAAAGCGCTTCGCCATATTGCAAACGTTTCATACGACGCCCACACTGCAAAACTTTTTTCAGAATTTAAGGTGTTGCCTCTGCCGAGCTTATATAATTATAATCTTGGGATGAAATACAAGGCTGTCCATTACAATAACAAATGTTTCCTCACTTTATCCAACCTTACAACACCTTTGGAAGTTATATATAATATCAGACATAAAAATCCTTGGATGACTCCTTTCTCACGTACAAACCACGGATTTCGCAGGCTACAGTACTGTATGCCCAGTCTCTTAAATAATTTAGCTAGCAAAAATAACCAAATAAATATTATCTCCACCAGAAAATGGAAAGAGCACGTCATAGAAATGGTATTCGCTTATGACACTAATAAATTTGTAACGCGGCCACGCACACCGCAATTATATTCTTTTGAATGGATTTCTCTCCGAAACATTTCCTATAATGCAATTTGTTTTTCCCTGTTTTTTGTTCACCGAAAATGTTCTCTTTTAGTTTGTTACATGAGCCTATATTATTTCTCTGGCTGTATGTTTTTACTACACAGGTTGTTTGTTTTTCCACTTGGTACGAATGTTTATTAGTACTTACCATATGGTAGGTACTAATGAACATCCGTTGCATCATATTGCATCAGGTACATTAAACAAATATTTGTATGTATATGTTATGTGAGTTTGTATCTACTTTCTTATTATATAGTATATCCCAGTGTCCATATGACTGCTAATGTACATTTTTATTTGTATTTAGATGCATCCACGTGACAATTATTCTTTTGTGTATGCTCTTTTCATCCAAAAAAAGTTCAACCATTTGTATTAATTTTTCTGCTGTTCTTTTGCTGTCAAAACGGGGCAGAAACCCTGCCAAGTTGCTTCTTAGCAGCTTTTTGTTTCCGCCCTTATTATTTCCACTGTTGCGGCAGATGCAGCCAAAAAAAAAAAGGCAAAGGCTGCTGCACCCCGGGGATCCTTTCCCCCGGGGCGCTCCAGCCTCGCCCGATCGGGGCTGGCTGGAGCGCCCCACGGAAGTGACGTCACCTGTTTTTTGTTATTATTTCTTGGATTTGGTCGCCGTTGTTGATCGCCGAAACTAGTACGAAGTACCATGCCGGCCGTGCAAAGCGGTCGTGCCGGCACTCATGTTTAGGTCGGCTGTGCTTTTCATTCTTTACGCGTCGTAAGCGCAGGCTGATAACTCTCCTTAATTCTTGGTACATTGGCTGTCGTTCAGTGTTGTGTTATCTACGGCGCACCTGCGGGCAAGGCAAAACCACTCCGAGTGGAGGATTCGGAGGATTGTGTTGCACGTTTAAATTCGCCGGCTTTTGTAACCGCACTTCTTTCTTTCTTTTTATTTTGGAAGGTGTGTGCGCGCCCCATATCACGCCATCAGGTTTAATCTGCTGTGGCTCAAAAGGGAAGAATGGGTCTGTGTCCTCAAACGTGGGCACTGGCTGAAGACTCTGCCGGCAATTAAAGGTCTAAATAGTGTTGCACGAAGGCTGCTTGCGCTCCCATTTAGATCATAGAATCTGTGGCTTTTGTGGGGAGAAGAATAGGCCGAAGGAATACCTTTGAAGGCCCTCATTTGACAAGAGTTCTCTTGGGTCTAGATTACTGGTGCCCAGTGCACTTGATCTTCCACTCTGGTGCACTGTAGTACGCGCCGCTGAACACCAGCGTTTTTGTCCGTATAGTTTTGGCGGAGCAGCCTGATATGTTTTGAAACCTCACCATACTTTCTGTGCATAAAAAGACCAGCAGGTGCCTTATTTTGGGGAGTGAAATCAGCACAGCTGGGACAAAAGAGGCCTGAAAGATGTTTGGAGTAAACGCGTGAACTTAATATGCCTCTTTTCGTCGTGCCTACAACTCTGTATATTTGGTCATGTTGTACCAACTTTTCCGAGCTTGCAAAGTTACAATTGCAAAGTTACAAAGACACGTGCTACAAGTACTGATCACAAAGTGTCAAAAAATTTGGCTTCTGGCACAAGCACAACTTTGCCACCCTTGTTAGTGATGGCCTGGAAAGAATCACGCCGAAGCAGGAAGCACCGACCAATCCAGGAGATACACTGTACTTCATTTCACCAACTTCACACACCGTTGTAAAAATTGTGCTGGTAACTAATAAACAGCGCGCGAGAGCACAGCGCTGTACCACACGCTGGTAAGGGCAGCAAATGTAGCGCCAATATAGTCTCCCACATAAACTGTGCCCACAGCTCCTGTCAACACCAAATTGATAAAAGCGTTGTTGCACATAATTTGTATACAAACGTCATGTAAGTAGTGCGCATGTTGCTTCTGGTCATAGCAGCAGCTGTCCAACAGCCTACCACTGCAAGTGATGAAGAACTCGCCAACCATGTGACGTTTGTTGTCCAAAAAGAAAGAAGCATATCTTCGTTTTCTGACAAGGAGACTGGATGCTCATCACGCTGAAGTTCCCCAGCAGTCAGAGCTGTTTGTGCGCATCCGTTTATGCGTATACATGCTGCCACGTGCACCTGCAGCTGGCAGCACGTGGCAGCAAGGTTCCATTCTGCCAAGGTGCCGATTTAGCGCCGTAGTGAGAGGATTTGGCTGCTGCTCTGGCGAAATGAGTTCAAGTACACCAGTCCACAGCGGTGGCCCCGCCGACGCCATGTATATGTACGGTCAGTTTTCGCGTTTGATGTTACACCTTCGTCTTTAAAACTGGCGAAACTTACACTAAGTGACGCAAGGCGAGCTGGAGGATTTCTTTTTAGATCCTCCTGAAGCACTGAATGACACACCACCACGTATTGCGAAATTTGTTTATTTACGTGTTCCGTCGTCGCTTCTCACTGTGGCAGTAGTAGTCATCGTCATATAAGGTCCCTAAAATTATCGTCATATCCATCTTCCGCATGCATGTCTGGCTGACCCGGATTGCTTTGTCCGCAGGCTTTCCCATTCCTCCTAAAGTGAAATGTGTCGGCACGCGGTAGAACCGGCTTCGCGAGCTGAGCGTCTGCGAGGTGTCTTGTGCTCATCCTTGTGGCGCAGACGTACGTGACTGTTTTCCTGGTATTTTTCCGAGCACCACGGGCAAGCCAGGTTGATGCCGCACGCTCATCGCAAAACGCGTGCACACGTGCGCGGTAAACGGCGGGAGTAACTAGGACATGATGTTTTCTGATGACGCCGCACACATTACGGTCAGCAACGTATGGCGGCTGGTCGTAATTATTATCCATTTTATAATGGGCACAATAGCAGTATTGTCGTAAAAAAGAACTGCAGCTAAATTATAAATCCTAATTGTTGTATGCTAGTGACATGTTGCAAGAAAATCGGAAACGTAATAGTTATATCTCTTCGCTCACCAGCTGTACAAGTTGTACCTGCCCCATGAACCTTCAAATGATGATTAGTTTCATGGCCAACACATGAGCCATACATGCTCAACTGCTCCCAAAAGGACTAAGCAGACACACAACCTCCAAGAAAACACATCCGGCATTGGGAAGAAACATTTAAAATTGGCTCACTTTATTTGACCAACAACCAGTACATTTTAGTTTTTGTAGCCCACAAAAGACCATCGCCAGCACTGCATTATGGCTGAAGAACTTTTCTGCAGTTGGCTTTGGCAACAAGCAGAATGCACCATTATGAACTGGAAACACATATGACAAGCCACAGCTTTGTCATATGCCACTGGGTGTCAAGAGATAAAAAGGAAGAACCAGCAAAAATGTATGCACAATGATCAAACATTAATTCAGAGTGTAGAAAAACATCCCTTCAGCATGTTCGGCTGATCAACCCATTTGTGACAGCCTTATCGAAGTGAAGGCAAGAACGAGTCCGTGGCAGGATTTCGATGTGGGCTTTAAGAACTGTAGGCTGTCTGAAGTCATAATTACTATTGTGCGCCAAACACCCTAGTACACTGAGTGCAGTGAACTTCAGCAATGAAAGTAGTCATAAGAAATTTTTATCGTATGGTGACCGTTGCGAATCCTAGTAAACCGTTACAAGCACCTGGCATGCTGAGAGAGTAAAAGATTTTTGAAAGGAGAAGAGGCCAGCCTGAGAAACTGAACTTGGGCCTGCTACTTAAATCCCACTGGGGCAAGGAAGGTACTGAATACTGAGGGTATGAGAAATGACAGTGAAATCAACCAATAAACTTTGTACACTTAAAGCATGTATAACATACAATGGGGCGCAGAAACAGACTAATCACTGCATAATTCGCATAACTTATTTACTGACCATAAAAAAAAGTTCCGCAGTTTGTGAAATTTCACCACACAGACCCAAGAGTCCCGACAGGACAAGCAGCGATTTGACAGCTCGATCTTGCTTCTTCGTGTCAGTCCACATGCCAAAAATCTTTCGTTCAGACAGAGGGTAAGCATTCAAGCGTAGTAAGGCTGCTTCAAGGTCTTTTCACCCACTAGTATACCTTGGTCAAAAACTATGCAAATGATCAATTGTCTATGTACAGCCTTACACAGAAGGCAGTCTGGGCTGTCCTCGCGTACGATTGTGTGCAGAAACTTTCAGGTCAATGCTACTTTAAGCCGCAGCCTGTGTAACAAGGTTTCATTGACTTCTGTGAAGTTGAGGGGCATGAGCGAGCCAGAACCTTTGCTCGGGATCAGTCCTGGGGAGCTGTTCCTGTCAATTCTGTGGGTCAGACCAATGCAAGGCAGCAGCTTGTGCACGGGCTCTGTAGAGTATTGCATTGCTATCTTGTCTTATGATGTGTGTAGCCAAAACAGTGTATATCCTTTAGCCGGCACAAGGCAGCATTTCCTTCACAGAAAATTAGTTCTATAATTGTAATTACACTAGCTAGTTTCTAATAATTTTTTCAAACAAAGAGCATGACTACAAAGTGTAACAAAGAGAAGGGACAGCAACGACTTCCAGCTAGTGCCTTGTTTGAAACGTATGACCCATATAAATACCATGCGCTTTATAACATCAACATAGCAAAAACAGCACGACGCCATGCTGCTACTTTTCTGCTACGACCCCCATGAGCACTGCCAGCTTTCATGTCCGCAACCTCGTTAAACTCGGTTTCCTCTTGAGAACATGATTTTAGTGCTAAAGATGACAGACACACTTTACTGGTGCTTGCATCTATCAATCAAACACCAGCAAATGTCAGTTAGTTTGAAATGATACGGGGTAAACTTGGAAGCTGGCACAACTAGGTAGGATGGGAGTGGCAACAAAAATCTGTGCACAATACAGCCCTGTTGTGGCATTTTTCAGCACGGCGACAGTTGTCACACCGCCCTTGTTAACCTATAATCGAATCTCCTGATACTATGGAGAGACTTGTTGCATTGGTGGCACACTGGAATTACCACTGTGTTGAACCATGGAGCCTGCCAGTTGCCATTCGAGTATGCGAGTCTGCCGATGGAAATTTTTTCTGGCGACTGTTGCACTGCCCTGCAGTGCTTCATGAATTATTTCCTGCTGGCACAGCCATTCCATTCCACGCAGACAAACAAAATGCGCATAGGCCGCATGCAACAGGCATGTGTTTGTGTTGTTGTGTGGGAAGCAGGTTTGCCAACGGGTACCAGTCGGCTGCGCAGTAGCACCCAATGTATGCTTAGATGCAGATATACCTAGCGGGTCCACCTTGGTTTAATCCACGGAGGCAAAAGTAACGCTTTCTCATGTTTCTCTGATGGTGCTTTTCAATGGCCTCAACTTTGCATTGCATTAAACAACGAGACAGAGAAATATTTTATGGATTTGCGAGCAGAGGGATGTTAGGACTTCCACCCTGTGAGAGCCGTTCTTAGTTCAAATGCACTGAAACCCACAAGCGCCGTCAAAGTCGCCCACCCCGGACTTACACTACCACCTTCACCATCGCTACAGTTACATCTGGATTTTTTTAATTATTAGTAACGATTAATTATTAACAGTGACTCTACATGGCTAGTCAGTGAGTGGAAGTGGTTTGGTTTGTTGGGTAAAAATCAGAACAGACTGCTTTCACTATATGTTGTGAAGTGGGCGTGACAGTGACCCTGGCTCGTCAGTGAGCAGAAGTGGTTTTGCCGGTTGGGTAAAAATCAAACATGACTGCGTTGAGGGGCAGACGAAGAGTGTGGAGCACGTCAGACATACTTTTAGCCTGTGCGATCAGTGTATGTGCTTTGTGCCATTGAGAAATTTAGCAGGTATATCCCGTGTATTGTTTTTTACAAGTTTGTCCGACATAAGCGTTAAATCATTCATTCCTTTTAAAAGCAACACGAAGCCAGCAGGTGAGAAAGAAAAAGGTATGCTAGTAATACTAAAGGAAATTCAGGCTATTAGCAATGGTTCAGAACGACATGCAAACAATCTTTGCTAGCATGCACAGTAGCTGACGAAATACTGCAGGGTAACAGTAGCACATGCACACGTGATTACAAAGAGGGTTATGGCATGAACAGGTAAGTGTGTAAGGTTGATTTAGTGCTAATATGCTGCGTGCACACGTAAATAAAAATATCCTGGAAAAAAGATGAACAAGGCAACTGAGGTTAGAGCAAATAGAAACAACAACTACGCAGAGTCACCTAGATGGTATGCTTAGAATGTAGATATAACAGTTCAACACAGCACGTAGCATCTGTTATTGCTGAAGCCACTGACGCATCACCAAGCCTGTCAGAAATGGGCACGATCACGTACGTTTGGCGACATCGTAAATTTTGGAGCACACGAACACAACACACACGGAAAATGCCACAGTAACTCACGACAGATATCCGGCGCATTTTTTGGCCACGCTTGTAACGACAGGGATCACGGCAAGTTGAAGCGAACGAACGAAAACTCGCTGTCACTGCGACGCACCATTGCTAGCTGATGGGGCTCTAGATTATTCACGTATACACTCCTGCAGCGACACGAATCTGGACACTTGCAAGTCGAGTACGGAGCAGTATCAAAGTATTTGCCTCGCGTTGTGATGCCGACATAACACCGTGTATAACAATGACTGTGATGATAGCATCGATGACTGCGGCGCCAGCAGCTTCACACAAACAAACCTCTGGAAAACTATGACGCACCACACACATCGGTCACGTTTTGAAGGCAACACGGTGCTTCGTACTTTACTGCACATTTTGGGGAACATTTGGTTCTGATACGTACATGTACGTATTTGATATGAAAACATTGCGCTCTGCGCAAGCGCTGACCAGCACTTCGCGTTGCTGCCACGAATAGTCATTTGGACTTTGAAGACTGTAAATTACTGCAGAATATACAAGCGCGGTGACACAGGCTTGGAGCTGAACACCTCATATGAAACGAAAACACAGCGCAGCACCGCACCACTCGTGAGCGACTCCACACAACGCCGACGCTCGTAACATTCTTGCTTGCCTCGGCACCGCGCGAAGCCGGAATATTTGAAATAGGCCAACGGAACAAACTCGGAACAGACAAGCCCGTACTAGAGTGAACTCTACCCGTACGTATGCCAATACGGGGCCAAAATTCGCTCTTCGATGGAATTCGGCCTCTGCTCCATGCCGCTCGTCCGTAGGTCATCCGTAAAACCCGTGGTAAATCTATAAAAAGTGCTTTGTTTACACAACTTCTACGCGAGTGTCTAACAAACTCGAGTTTCGCAGAGAAAAATATAATGCAAACATCTACAAAGCATGTCCATGACGTCACGGTGACTAGGTGACGTCATATTAAAAGACAATAAACTCAGGCTAAAAATAAATCTTGATACTGTAATATTAGTGTGTCACTGCCAAAAATATATGCAATATTATTGAAGTAATTGCAATGTAATGCAATTACGCAATTTTTTTGTTGACGTACGTCACTTCCGTGGGGCGCAGCAGCCAGTTCGGGGGGAATCGGCTCGGAAGACGAGAGCTTCGCCGCTGCGACATTCCACAATAAAACACAATAAAAACAACGTACTCTACTCTCGCTACCAGACCACTGCTCGGTCGTGATCTCTGCGCCCTCAAGCGTACTTTTTTTTCTTTTTTTTTTGGCTGCGTCTGCTGCAACCCGGGGCTTCCGAGCCGATTCCCCCCGAACTGGCTGCTGCGCCCCACGGAAGTGACGTACGTCAACAAAAAAATTGCGTAATTGCATTACATTGCAATTACTTCAATAGTATTGCATATATTTTTGGCAGTGACACACTAATATTACAATATCAAGATTTATTTTTAGCCTGAGTTTATTATCTTTTAATATGACGTCACCAACTCACCGTGACGTCATGGACACGCTTTGTAGATGTTTGCATTATATTTTTCTCTGCGAAACTCGAGTTTGTTATTGTTTTTGACACTCGCGTAGAAGAAGTTGTGTAAACAAAGCACTTTTTATAGATTTACCACGGGTTTTACGGATGACCTACGGACGAGCGGCATGGAGAAGAGGCCGAATTCTATCGAAGAGCGAATTTTGGCCCCGTATTGGCATACGTACGGGTAGAGTTCACTCTAGTACGGGCTTGTCCCGAGTTTGTTCATTCCGGCTTCGCGCGGTGCCGAGGCAAGCAAGAATGTTACGAGCGTCGCCGTTGTGTGGAGTCGCTCACGAGCGGTGCGGTGCTGCGCTGTGTTTTCGTTTCATATGAGGTGTTCAGCTCCAAGCCTGTGTCACCGCGCTTGTATCTTCTGCAGTAATTCACAGTCTTCAAAGTCCGATGTCTATTCGTGGCAGCAACGCGAAGTGCTGGTCAGCGCTTGCGCAGAGCGCAATGTTTTCATATCAAATACGTACGTATCAGAACCAAATGTTGCCCCAAAATGTGCAGTAAAGTACGAAGCACCGTGTTTCCTTCAAAACGTGACCGATGTGTGTGGTGCGTCATAGTTTTCCAGAGGTTTGTTTGTGTGAAGCTCCTGGCGCCGCAGTCATCGATGCTATCATCACAGTCATTGTTATACACGGTGTTGTGTCGGTATCACAACGCGAGGCAAATACTTTGATACTGCTCCGTACTCGACTTGCAAGTGTCCAGATTCGTGTCGCTGCAGGAGTGTATACGTGAAAAATCTAGAGCATCAGCTAGCAATGGTGCGTCGCAGTGACAGCGAGTTCGTTCGCTTCAACTTGCCGTGATCCCTGTCGTTACAAGCGTGGCCAAAAAATGCGCCGGATATCTGTCGGGAGTTACTGTGGCATTTTCCGTGTGTGTTGTGTTCGTGTGCTCCAAAATTTACGATGTCGCCAAACGTACGTGATCGTGCCCATTTATGACAGGCTAGGTGATGCGTCAGTGGCTTCAGCAATAACAGATGCTTCGTGCTGTGTTGAACTGTTATATCTACATTCTAAGCATACCATCTAGGTGACTCTGCGTAGTTGTTGTTTCTATTTGCTCTGACCTCAGTTGCCTCGTTCATCTTTTTTGCAGGGTATTTTTATTTACGTGTGCACGCAGCATATTAGCACTAAATCAACCTTACACACTTACCTGTACATGCCATAACCCTCTTTGTAATCACGTGTGCATGTGCTACTGTTACCCTGCAGTATTTCGTCAGCTACTCTGCATGCTAGCAAAGATTGTTTGCATGTCATTCTGAACCATTGCTAATAGCCTGAATTTCCTTTAGTATTACTAGCATACCTTTTTCTTTCTCACCTGCTGGCTTCGTGTTGCTTTTAAAAGGAATGAATGATTTAACGCTTATGTTGGACAAACTTGTAAAAAACAATACACCTGCTAAATTTCTCAATGGCACAAAGCACGTACACTGATCGCACAGGCTAAAAGTATGTCTGACGTGCTCCACACTCTTCGTCTGCCCCTCAACGCAGTCATGTTTGATTTTTACCCAACCGGCAAAACCACTTCTGCTCACTGACGAGCCAGGGTCACTGTCACGCCCACTTCACAACATATAGTGAAAGCAGTCTGGTCTGATTTTTACCCAACAAACCAAGCCACTTCCACTCACTGACTAGCCATTTAGAGTCACTATTAATAATTAATCATTACTAATAATTCAAAAAATCCAGATGTAACTGTAGCGATGGTGAAGGCGGTAGTGAAAGTCCGGGGTGGGCGACTTTGACGGCGCTTGTGGGTTTCAGTGCATTTGGACTAAGAACGGCTCTCACGGGGTGGAAGCCCTAACATCCTTCTGCTCGCAAATCCATAAAATATTTCTCTGTCTCGTTGTTTAATGCTATGCAAAGTTGAGGCCATATAAAAGCACCATCAGAGAAACATGAGAAAGCGTTGCTTTTGCCTCCGTGGAATGAACCAAGGTGGACCCGCTAGGTATATCTGCATCTAAGCATACATTGGGTACTACTGCGCAGCTGACTGGTACCCGTTGGCAAACCTGCTTCCCACACAACACAAACACATGCCTGTTGCATGCGGCCTGTGCGCATTTTGTTTGTCTGCGTGGAATGGAATGGCTGTGCCAGCAGGAAATAATTCATGAAGCACTGCAGGGCAGTGCAACAGTCACCAGAAAAAATTTCCATCGGCAGACTCTCATACTCGAATGGCAACTGGCAGGCTCCATGGTTCAACACAGTGGTAATTCCAGTGTGCCACCAATGCAACAAGTCTCTCCATAGTATCAGGAGATTCGAATATAGGTTAACAAGGGCAGTGTGACAACTGTCGCCGTGCTGAAAAATGCCACAACAGGGTTGTATTGTGCACAGATTTTTGTTGCCACTCCCATCCCACCTAGTTGTGCCAGCTTCCAAGTTTACCCCGTATCATTTCAAATTAACTGACGTTTGCTGGTGTTTGATTGATAGATGCAAGCACCAGTAAAGTGTGTCTGTCATCTTTAGCACTAAAATCATGTTCTCAAGGGGAAACCGAGTTTAACGAGGTTGCGGACATGAAAGCTGGCAGTGCTCATGGGGGTCGTAGAAGAAAGTTGCAGCATGACGCCGTGCTGTTTTTGCTATGTTGATGTTATAAAGCGCATGGTATTTATATGGGTCATACGTTTCAAACAAGGCACTAGCTGGAAGTCGTTGCTGTCCCTTCCCTTTGTTACACTTTGTAGTCGTGCTCTTTGAAAAAATTATTAGAAACTAGCTAGTGTAATTGCAATTATAGAACTAATTTTCTGTGAAGGAAATGCTGCCTTGTGCCGGCTAGAGGATATACACTGTTTTGGCTACACACATCATAAGACAAGATAGCAATGCAATACTCTACAGAGCCCGTGCACAAGCTGCTGCCTTGCATTGGTCTGACCCACAGAATTGACAGGAACAGCTCCCCAGGACTGATCCCGAGCAAAGGTTCTGGCTCGCTCATGCCCCTCAACTTCACAGAAGTCAATGAAACCTTGTTACACAGGCTGCGGCTTAAAGTAGCATTGACCTGAAAGTATCTGCACACAATCGGACGCGAGGACAGCCCAGACTGCCTTCTGTGTAAGACTGTACAGAGACAATTGATCATTTGCATAGTTTTTGACCAAGGTATACTAGTGGGTGAAAACACCTTGAAGCAGCCTTACTACGCTTGAATGCTTACCCTCTGTCTGAACGAAAGATTTTTGGCACGTGGGCTGACACGAAGAAGCAAGATCGAGCTGTCAAATCGCTGCTTGTCCTGTCAGGACTCTTGGGTCTATGTGGTGAAATTTCACAAACTGCGGTTTATGGTCGGTAAATAAGTTATGCGAATTATGCAGTGATTAGTCTGTTTCTGCGCCCCATACATGCTTTAAGTGTACAAAGTTCATTGGTTGATTGCACTGTCATTTCTCATACCCTCAGTATTCAGTACCTTCCTTGCCCCAGTGGGATTTAAGTAGCAGGCCCAAGTTCAGTTTCTCAGGCTGGCCTCTTCTCCTTTCAAAAATCTTTTACTATCTCTACCTCTCTCTTGCCAGCATGCCAGGTGCTTGTAGCGGTTTACTAGGATTCGCAACGGTCACCATACGATAAAAATTTCTTATGACTACTTTGCTGAAGTTCACTGCACTCAGTGTACTAGGGTGTTTGGCGCACAATAGTAATTATGACTGCAGACAGCCTACAGTTCTTAAAGCCCACATCGACATCCTGCCACGGACTCGTTCTTGCCTTCACTTCGATAAGGCTGTCCCAAATGGGTTGATCAGCCGAACATGCTGGAAGGGATGTTTTTCTACACTCTGAATTAATGTTTGATCATTGTGCATACATTAAAGCATTTTTGCTGGTTCTTCCTTTTTATCTCTTGACACCCAGTGCAACCAATGGTCTGGTAAAAGCTGTGGCTTGTCATATGTGTTTCCAGTTCATAATGGTGCATTCTGCTTGTTGCCAAAGCCAACTGCAGAAAAGTTCTTCAGCCATAATGCAGTGCTGGCGATGGTCTTTTGTGGGCTATATAAGCAAAATGTACTGGTTGTTGGTCAAATAAAGTGAGCCATTTTTAAATGTTTCTTCCCAATGCCGGATGTGTTTTCTTGGAGGTGTGTTTGCTTAGTCCTTTTGGGAACAGTTGAGCATGTATGGCTCATGTGTTGGCCATGAGACTAATCAGCATTTGAAGGTTCATGGGGCAGGTACAACTTGTACAGCTGGTGAGCGAAGGGATATAACTTACATTTCCGATTTTCTTGCAACATGTCACTAGCATACAACAATTAGGATTTATAATTTAGCTGCAGTTCTTTTTTACGACAATACTGCTATTGTGCCCATTCTAAAATGCACAGTAATTGCGACCAGCCGCCATACGTTGCTGGCCGTAATGTGTGCGACGTCATCAGAAAACATCATGTCATAGTTACTCCCACCGTTTACCCCGCACGTGTGCACGCGTTTTGCGATGAGCGTGCGGCATCAACCTGGCTTGCCCGTGGTGCTCGGAAAAATACCAGGAAAACAGTCACGTACGTCTGCGCCACAAGGATGAGCACAAGACACCTCACAGACGCCCAGCTCGCGAAGCCGGTTCTACCGCGTGCCGACGCATTTCACTTTAGGAGGAATGGGAAAGCCTGCGGACAAAGCAATCCGGGTCAGCCAGTCATGCATGCGGAAGATGGATATGACGATAATTTTATGGACCTCATGACTACTACTGCCACAGTGAGAAGCGACGACGGAACACGTAAATAAACAAATTTCGCGCAATACGTGGTGGTGTGTCATTCAGTGCTTCAGGAGGATCTAAAAAGAAATCCTCCAGCTCGCCTTGCGTCACTTAGTGCAAGTTTCGCCAGTTTTAAAGACGAAGGTGTAACATCAAACGCGAAAACTGACCGTACAGCCGGTAAAAGGCTTGTCTATAACACAGCTTTCGTACTCTCAGCCCTATTCTGCCCCGACGGAGCGGGATTTGAATAAAACGACTGCGGAATTCTGAAGTCTTAGCCCTTCGCTTTTGCCTCCGACATGTTTGGAACGCGTATGTTTCGGCAGTTTTCGGTAGTAGCCGGTTGAAGTTGAAATTGCTGTTATAGACAAGCGTTTTACCGACTGTACATATACGTGGCGTCGGCGGGGCCACCGCTGTATGGACTGGTGTACTTGAACTCATTTCGCCAGAGAAGCAGCCAAATCCTCTCACTACGGTGCTAAACCGGCACCTTGGCAGAATGGAACCTTGCTGCCACGTGCTGCCAGCTGCAGGTGCACGTGGCAGCACGTATACGCGTAAACGGATGCGCACACACAGCTCTGACTTCTCGGGAACTTCAGCGTGATGAGCATCCAGTCTGCTTGTTAGAAAACGAAGGCCTGTATGCTTCTTTCTTTTTGGACAACAAACGTCACATGGGTCGCGGGTTCGATTCCCGGCCGCGGCGGCCGCTTTTCTGATGGAGGCGAAAAGCAAAAATGCCCGTGTGTACAAGATTTCGGCGCACGATAAAGATCCCCAGGTGGTCAAAATTAATCCGGAGCCCTCCACTACGGCGCGCCTCATCGCCTGCGTTGCGTCGGCGCGTTAAACCCCACAATCAATCAATCAACAAACGTCACATGGTTGGCCGGTTCTTCATCACTTGCAGTGGTAGGCTGTTGGACAGCTGCTGCTATGACCAGAAGCAACATGCGCACTACTTACATGACGTTTGTATACAAATTATGTGCAACAACGCTTTTATCAATTTGGTGTTGACAGGAGCTGTGGGCGAGACTATATTGGCGCTGCCCTTACCAGCGTGTGGTACAGCGCTGTGCTCACGCTGTTTATTAGTTGCCAGCGCAATTTTTACAACGGTGTGTGAAGTTGGTGAAATGAAGTAGAGTGTATCTCCTGGATTGGTCGGTGCACTGCTTCGGCGTGATTCTTTCCAGGCCATCACTAACAAGGGTGCCAAGTTGTGCTTGTGCCAGAAGCCAAATTTTTTGACACTTTAATTGTGATCAGTACTTGTAACACTGCAGTGTACCTTGTAACTTTGGGAGCTCGGAAAAGTTGGTACAACATGACCAAATATAGAGTTGTAGGCATGACGAAAAGAGGCATATTAACACGCGTTTACTCCAAACATCTTTTTGTCACATCTAATATAATTCAGGCCTCTTTTGTCCCAGCTGGGCTGATTTCACTCCCCAAAATAAGGCACCTGCTGGTCTTTTTATGCACAGAAAGTATGGTGAGGTTTCAAAACATTTTAGGCTGCTGCGCCGAAACTATACGGACAAAAACGCTGGTGTTCAGCGGCGCGTACTACAGTGCACCAGAGTCGAAGATCAAGTGCACTGGGCACCAGTAATCTAGACCCAAGAGAACTCTTGTCAAATGAGGGCCTTCGAAGGTATTCCTTCGGCCTATTCTTCTCCCCACAAAAGCCACAGATTCTATGATCTAAATGGGAGCGCAAGCAGCCTTCGTGCAACACTATTTAGACATTTGCCGGCAGAGCCTTCAGCCAGTGCCCACGTTTGAGGACACAGACCCATTCTTCCCTATTGAGCCACAGCAGATCAAACCTGATGGCGTGATATGGGGCGCGCACACACCTTCCAAATAAAAAGAAAGAAAGAAGTGCGGTTACAAAAGCCGGCGAATTTAAACGTGCAACACAATCCTCCGAATCCTCCACTCGGAGTGGTTTTGCCTTGCCCGCCGGTGCGCCGTAGATGCTACAACACGTACCGAACGACAGCCGATGTACCAAGGAGAAGAGTTATCAGCCTGCGCTTACTGCGCGTACAAAAAGCGCGTGCTTTTCATCGTACACAACGAAAGCACAGCCGACCTAAACATGAGTGCCGGCACGGCCGCTTTGCATGGCCGGCATGGTACTTAGTACTAATTTCGGCGATCAACAACGACGACCAAATCCAAGAAATAATAACAAAAAACAGGTGACGTCACTTCCGTGGGGCGCTCCAGCCAGCCCCGATCGGGCGAGGCTGGAGCACCCCGGGGGAAATGATCCCCGGGGTGCAGCAGCCTTTGCCTTTTTTTTTTTTGTCTCTCGAATCGGCGCGATGGCGGCTGTGTTGTAGCGCAGGTGCGGTCGTCGTTTTTCAGCAGCGGCCGGTTAACCAACGGATCGCCAGCGATGCGACATGGTGAGTGTGGTGAATACATACGACCAGTTTGTTACGATTCAATGCTTTTAATACCTCTATGCTTCCTTCTTTGCTGTCCCGCCCCGAGACTGTTGTCGCGAGGTTTCACACTCAATCGAAGAGCCCCAATAATATTTATTCCATGTCCTGCTTCTTCCGCACAATGCATCACATTCGTTGTGGTGTTGGTCAAAGGTGGCGAATAGGGTCATCCGGCAATGGGGACAGGTGGAGATCCCGTTGGGTAAATCAATTTTCTAGTGATTGTTATATATGTATCATCACTAGCGCCCTCTGGGTGCCGGTTCTTTTGTGAATAAAGACAGGCCTAGCGTCGGCAGAGACACACACGACATAGAGTTTCATACTAATATACACTTTAGTATGAAACTCTATGGGTTGAAGCAGACGATCAACGGCTCGCATAGACACTAGCGCCAGTGTCCCCTCTAGTGTATATTAGTATGAAACTCTATGACACACGATTGCGGCCTGTGAAACCCAACTTTAAAGCTAGCCGTTGTCCCTCATTCCATCAGCAACCATCAGTATATAACATGGTGTCAGAAGTTAAAATTTCGCAACGCAGCAACTCTACAAAGCAACTACAGTAGAGCAACGAGGAAATTGTGATGGCATTTCCCCTGATCCAACCGCCGAAGCCGTTCGAGCCGGGCAGCAATCCCGCCGAAACGTGGTCGGAATGGAAGACGGCTTACGAACTCTACGAAGCAGCGTGTGAGTACACAACAAAGCCACCAGCAACAAGGAGAGCACTACTACTACACGTTATCGGCCCCGCTGCACGGAAAATCGTCGACACCTTCAGCTTTACAGCCCCAGCAAGCGGTGAGCCAATTACCGACACCGTCGCTGCCATTTTTACGAAGTTTGATGAAAAGTACCTGCCGTACAAAAACGTTACGCAGGCGGCAGCTGTTTTCAACTGCATGTACCAAAAGGAAAATCAGCCAGTTGACGACTTCATAGCTGAGCTGCAGTGCCAGTCGAGAAAGTGCGATTTTGGCGACCAGCACAACCGCCTTCTAGGCGACAGGATTATCATCGGAATCCGCGACGCAGCTCTGCGAGAACGCCTGTTTCGGGAGAGGGACTTGACTTTAGAAAAGATCATCACGACATGCAGAGCGGCTGAGATCTCGAAACAGCACGTGTCTTCCCTGGCGACGACTCTTGACAAACAAGAAGTGGTGGTCGACAACCTGAACCGCTGCAGGCAGCCACATCGACAGCAGAACAGGCAACAGCCGAAAAGACAGCCCCGGTTTCAACAAAGAAGCAACCAGCCTCAACATTCAGAAGCCAAGCCCCAGAAAAGTTGTGGTAGGTGTGGAACCACCCACCTGCCCCGACAGTGCCCTGCATATGGCACAACCTGCTACGCCTGTGGGAAGTTCGGGCATTTTCAAAACGTTTGCCGACAGAAACAGCGAGCAGCACCGCGGCACGTCCGAATGTTAGATATGGAGGAAGATGTAGCTGTTCAAGATTTTGGACTGGGCAGCCTGACTGTAAACGACATCACAGAAGAGTCGCACTCGGACTGGCTTGAGACTGTCAACGTCAGCGGCAACCCAGTGACGTTCAAGCTGGACACGGGATCCGATGTCAACATTCTCCCAGAGCAACTTGTGTCCAAATGGAAGCCCCATCCAGCGGTCAAGAAAACTAAAGCAAAGGTCACGACCTACCTAGGAGAGCAACTCGACATCGAGAATGAGTGCCAGTTCCTTTGCACTGTGAAGAACACCCAATCCAACCTCAAGTTTTTGCTTGTAAAAGGAAATTTGAAGCCTATACTTGGAGCATCTGCGTGCACAGCCTTAGACCGGTTGCATCGAGTGAGGCTCGTCGAGGCAACGAAGAAGGCCCCTCACCCTGCATCAGACTTTGAAGACGTCCTTCAAGAATTTCCAGATGTATTCAAGGGCATCGGTAGACTACCAGGAGAATACAGCATTCACCTCAAGCCTGACGTAAAGCCTACAGTGACTGCCCCTCGCCGAGTGCCAAGTGCTCTTGAAGAGACTGTTAAGTCTGAGCTTGCACAAATGGAACACAATGGCATCATCACGGCTGTGACAGAACCAACAGATTGGGTCCATCCCATCGTCATCATCACAAAGAAGGATGGAACTGTGCGAATCTGTCTGGATCCAAGAAACCTGAACGCAGCAGTCAAGCGGCACCACTACCGCATCCCAGTTCCAGAAGAACTCTTTGCACAACTATCTGGGTGCACTGTGTTCTCGGTGCTTGATGCAAAGAGCGCCTTTTGGCAGCTAGCTCTTGATGAAGAGAGTTCGTACCTGTGCACATTCGCCACGCCTTGGGGTCGCTACAGATTCCGGAGAGTACCTTTTGGCCTCAGCACAGCCCCAGAGCTTTTTCAACAACCCATCGACAGAGTCTTTGAGCGTCAAACAATCGTGATGCCGTACTTCGACGACATCTTGGTAGCTTCCAGAACATCGAGTGAGCACACAACCCATCTGCGAAAGGTGCTTATGACAGCACGCAACAACAACCTCAAGCTGAACAAAGACAAGCTCAAGCTGGGATTGTCTTCAGTAACCTACCTTGGACACCAGCTTACCCAAGACGGCATTGCCCCTGACCCCGACAAGGTAAAGGCAATCAATGCCATACAACCACCAACTGAAAAGGCAGAGCTCCTTCGATTCCTTGGGATGGCAACATACCTAATGAAGTTCGTTCCAAACTTTTCATTAAAGACGCAACCTTTGCGTGAGCTCCTGAAGTCTGACGTCGCGTGGCATTGGACCCGTGAGATGTCAGATGCATTCAACGAAATCAAAGGCAGCCTGACAACTGCACCAGTGCTGCACTACTTCGATCCAGCTCAACCAATTGTCATATCGACCGATGCTAGCTCGTATGGAATTGGCAGCGTCCTTCTCCAGAACGGATTCCCAGTGGCATATGCATCAGCAGCACTGACGCCAGCACAGCAGCGCTATGCGCAAATTGAAAAGGAACTGTTGGCCGTAGTGTTTGCTTGTGAACAGTTTTACTACTACATCTGTGGTCGCAGCATCGTTGTTGAGACAGACCACAAACCCCTCATTGGATTACACAAAAAAGACTTCCACAAGGTTTCCCCCAGACTTCAGAGATTGCTTCTTCGCATTCAGCGTTTCACTCTGAAGTTGGTTCATATACCTGGAAAACTTTTGGCAGTTGCCGATGCACTCTCTCGCACGCCTGACCCAGCACAGAGCATCAGCACAGCTGATGAAGAACAGGGTGTCCTGGTCTGCACCTTGGTTCGACCATCCACGGCAAAGCTGGCTGAAATCCAAGCTAGCACGGCAGCAGATGACGTCCTGAAGCGTGTAATGACCTACATCGAGCACGGTTGGCCAAACAAAATCTCGAAGGTTCACCCATCGGTCAAGCCCTTCTACTCAAGAAGAAGTGAACTCTACGTAACAGATGGCTTCGTCTGTTATGGTGAACGACTAGTAGTTCCACAAGCATGCCAGAAGGATGTCCTCTCAAGACTCCACATCACCCATCGTGGCATCGTTGCATGCAAGAACCTGGCCTCTCAAAGTGTCTTCTGGCCCAGGTTAAACCAAGACATCGAGGAGCTGGTCAGCGGCTGTGAAGTTTGCCAACGACATCAAAGAGCAAATCAGAAAGAACCACTTCTCGACCGAGACCTACCAACACGTCCATGGGAGAAAGTGGCCATGGATTTCTTCCACCACAGCGGCACCACTTATTTGCTTGTAGTCGATTACTACTCAAAGTTTGTGGAAGTTGAGAAAATGCCGACTACAACAGCATCTGCTCTTATAGCTGTGCTCAAGGATCTGTATGCACGTCACGGCATACCAAATGAAATCGTGAGTGATCAAGGCCCTCCATTTGACTCTGCGGAGTACAGAAGTTTCAACAAGGAATGGGACATTGTCCACAATCCAAGTTCACCACTCTTTCCAAGGTCCAATGGACAGGCAGAGAGGACAATACAAACCATCAAGGCCACAATGACCAGGGCACTCTCTGAAGGAAAGGACTTGGCACTGGTACTGATGACCTATAGAGCAACCCCAAGTAACGGCCTTCCATCCCCAGCAGAAATGCTGATGGGAAGAAGGATAAGGACTCTAATACCAGCCTCCCCAAGCACCTTGCTACCACACTATCCACACAAGTCATTCTCCAAGCAGCTTCAAGCTAGGCAGCGTGCACAACATAAGCATGGGGATCAGCATGCGCAAGAGCTGCCTCCTCTGCACAAGAAACAGCCAGTATGGTTCTGGCATGGGAAAAGCTGGAGACAAGCAGTTGTGACCCAAGTGGGTCCAGCACCGCGGAGATACAAGGTGACATCATCTGATGGCCAGAGCTACGCACGCAACCGCCATCACCTCCGAATAAGAACATGCTCAGGAGAGCCCAAGGCCGAGCGGAACCAGGAAGTAGACTCGAGAAACCCCCAACTGACGGCCGAGGACTACTATCCTCTAGACTTTTCGCTCATTTCCAGTGACTCCCCCAGTCAGTCAAACCCAAGAGACTTGCCACTGCAAGCACAGCAGCGCCAGACTCGTTCAGGAAGATCTGTGAGAGTTCCGTCAAGATTTTTGTACTAAGATCCTGTCAGTCATTAACTGTTTATGTTTTTATTACTTGTGTGGTGGCATGTTATATATGTATCATCACTAGCGCCCTCTGGGTGCCGGTTCTTTTGTCAATAAAGACAGGCCTAGCGTCGGCAGAGACACACACGATGGCGGCCTGTGAAACCCAACTTTAAAGCTAGCCGTTGTCCCTCATTCCATCAGCAACCATCAGTATATAACAGTGATGTGGGGTGTGAGAGCTGCGTTGGCCCTAGCTTTGTTGACGAATACTTCCGCAGAGCGAGGCATCGGGGGAGCCAGAGCCAGGTAGCCAGGAGGGGTAACGGAAGAAAGACGGCACTTCTGTGCCTGGCGTGCGTGATCAAAAAAACAATTCACAATTACTGCTTTTTTTTTTTTTTTGAAACTTACCCACATATTCAGGGCTGTTCTGCACAGCTCTGGTGTAATGTGGAAAAGCCATCCATGCCAGTGGTGTAACTCTTCCTATTCCTCGATTCCTCACCATCTTCGAGACCCAGCCGAAGCAGCAGCCATTGCATTGGCTCTTCCTCCTGTATTAGCGTACTCACAAACTTGCAGGCAGCATGCGGGTGCTTTTCCTTGGGGCTTTCACAGCGACCATTTCCTTTCAGTGGCCCTAGACTGTCATTGTCCCTGCCCATGCATCTCTTCATTGGAATAATGTGGCACGTGCTCTGTGACCTTGCATTCAAGGCATTTACACCCTGCTCCAAGACTGTCCCATCCTGTACCTTTTCTCCAAGCTAAGAATGTTTACCTCTGCCGGGCCTCCCACCTCTCTCCCCCCACCCCCCCACTCTTTTTCCATGGCAGATGGGTGCGTCTAAAACGATCGTTAAACCCACGCTCACTATCACCACCTTTGCGCAAACTTCACAGGATTTCATCTAACACAACAATTGCTGTTACTACCTCAATACCCCCTCACACTATACCCCACCTGGCATGGCTCTCCCACAAACTCCCTACCTCTCTCCCCCTCCTCAAAGCAGTGGAAGGGCTTGCTGCACAGCAACTTGCTCAGACAGTGAGTTGATGATCTCCCAGGGCAGTACAGCTGTGAATGCACGCAGCCTACCACCTATGGGACTGGAATAACCACCCACTGCTTCTTTTTCTGTTTCCCCTTCCCCTTATTTTAATAAATGTTTTCAACAATGCTGCAAATGTGCTTGGAACTTAGCAATAGAGTAAACACTAATTATGCAGTGTTAAAATTTGCAAACTACCCTCACCAAAATATTTTTTTCTTAAAGGCCAACTGCACTAAAATTTCAACCTCTTGAAAACGATATTCCTGTATGGTCTTCTGAAAAAGAAAGTGAGATGAAAATACAACAGCTGAAATGCTTGCGTGGAAGCCGCAAGCGGTCAGCAAAAATTGTCGATTTTGAAACCAAAATCGAGAAGAGCGCAGCCATTGGAGTGATGTTGCGGCTGTCCAGCGCGCAAGTTCTGCGTGCGCATGGGGCAGCAAATGGGTGAAGTGTTCACAGCAGAGCTCGACTGGTTCTCCAGTTGCGTGGCTGGCTGGAGCATAACAGGCGCGTCATGGCTGTTTGTGATGCTCTGGCAGGTGTAGCGTGGTCTGACGCATAGCTTTCTTCCGACTGATTAACAAAGCGTTTCGCGGGGCCACCACTAGTGTCCCAGCTGATTTGGTGGTACCAGCGCCGTCTGTATGATTACTGCCTAACACGTGAGCGGAAAAATGGGCAAACAGCCACTCTCCTGTTGCTCTCTCCTACCCTTCCCCGCTCCGTAGCCTTCCTTTGTGCTTTCATGTCCGCCCGCCAGCACCGCTTCTCGGAAACTATGCAAAATAGTTTAAAGTTTGTTTAGGGTTCCCCAGGTGGCGCTCCTACGCCAAATATTCGTCCCAGGATGATACATGTGTTGTATGTGGCAGGGATAAAGAAACAATCGACCACATAGTAATAGGATGCCAAAAGATTCAGCCGGATAGAATTGGGGGGAAAGTCCTACTTCCTGAGGCACTGGGCTTCGCAAATGATGGAAGCATTAACTGGTCAGCAGTAGGTATTACTAAGCAGCGGCTAGAGTATTGGTGGAAAAAAAGCAGGGAAGTCGATAAAATAACATCGCAGCCAGGGGTAGCGGCAGGGCAGAAGTAAAAAGAAATCCGAGTTGAGGGACTAAATTTAAATTCAAACTACTAAGATAGGCTAGATGGCGCACGCCATCACCCCGATTCAAAGGGGAGGCCTTTAATCATCATCATCATCATCATCATTTCACCATGCCTGTCTGTCTTGGTCTGTCCCTGATAAAACCGCCTTTGCCCGTGGACGCCTCACTTCCCCAGCACAGCAGCAAAGCAGTGGCCGCCGTCACGACCATCGACAAGCTGGTGACCAGCGCGTCGCTACGGACGACAGATGCCAGCCAAGCAGAAGAGATGGCCATCGCTCTCGCCCTCACGCACGGAGACGTGCATACGATCGTCACTGATTCCAAGACGGCTTACGGCAACTACCGCAAGGGGATCGTCTCCCACGCGGCCATGGCAATTCTCGCAAAGCGCAGCCCACCGGGACGAGACGTAGAGCTCGTGTGGGTTCCGGCGCACTCGACAGTGGAAGGCAACGCCCTCGCCGACCACTACGCCCGCGAACTAGCAGACCGGGCCGAGGACGAGTCGGAGCTACCGCACCCAGTCACGAGCTACCGCGAGATTACCACGCTGTACAGGAGCGCCAGGTGCAGGCTTCCTGTGCCGCACCAGCAACTCGACCGCAAGCAACAAACAATAGTGCGCCGCGCACAAGCGGGGTCACTGGCGCACCCAGCTTTATTGAACAAGATGTTCCCGGCAGAACACGACCCCATCTGCCCGTTCTGCAAAAAGACGGAAGGCACCCTGCCGCACATACTGGCGGAGTGTACTGAGCTCAAGAATCCTCTACCTTCCCTCCCCCTTCCCCTTCCCCCCCTACCCGAGCGATGGGAGATCTTGATGTCCAGCCCCGACCTGTCGACGCAGCAAGAGCTCGCGTCCAGGGGCCAGGAGCTATTGGACTCATATGGGACTCGTGACTAGGGTTCCACCCCGTCTGACGCCTGCGAGCGTCACCTGAAATGGGCTCAGCCAAAGTTGTTTCTCTCTCTCTCGGAGCAAAATCACTTGTGCTGCCGCAGGCTGGTGCCAGCTTTGCGCTCTTATCTACTTGAATCACGGGCCCCGAAATTTTCTGAGTGGGGCATACCCCCCTCTGTCCCCTCCGCATTTCGGTCTTGTTTTCTCCCCGCTGTTCGCACTCCGCATCGGTATGCACTTTTAAAATTGAGGACTGTACTGTAGAGGTGTCCGGACAGCGTGGCGGAACCCTCAGCTGCTTATCCTTTTTTTTCTATAATCTTCTAAACTTTACAAGCACGTGATATTTTGCGAAAGTAATGGTGGAAGCGAGCGCCTGAATGAAAAATGTGCAGGCAATTTTTTCTTCCCTAAATCCTCCAGAGAGAAAAAAACATCAGTAAAATAATGGCTGCACCTTCCTAAAATATAGTGTTTCTGTTCACTATTTATCTACCTGACAATTAATATGTTCTTACACATATATTTCAGTTCCTCCTCCGTCAGTTATCTTTGGAAAAATGCAGCAAGTATAAAGCGAGCAACATGTTGAACGAGATCCCCAGCGCGCCCCAGAACTATCACCCCGTCGCGCCTAAGATGTGACCGAAACGGCTCTTGAAACCCAACAGGCAAGCCGACAGACATGCGTCAAAAGTGGGTGCAGCGTTTGCGACTCCAGAGCAGCGACGTAAGGAGAAATGTCCGCCGGCGCGCACCACATAGCGGATGAGTGGCTGAACTAAGCGTCCCTACCCTTCCTATTGAAAAGCACGCGACGTGTCAAGCAATGTTTATACAGGCGGCGTTGGGTGGTACTTACTACAAATTGATAAATCTGGCCGAGCTGAAATGTGAGTACCGTTGGCCTTTAATGAGTAACCCTGACCATTCCTTGATTTTTCCAGGTGCCATTCTGTCACGGGGCATGGTGGACAATTCCCATGGCTGACCATTGATGACAATTACGAGGGAGAAGCTGCGTGGGGGCGAAGCCAGCACTGACTCTCTCATGGCCATTTTGTAAATGATGTAAATAGATCGCTCATAACCTTCAACCATGGTTCGTCTTATCTGCTGTGCCACAACATTACAGTTCTTTGCTAAGTTTCGCAGTTGCTACAAATCCTGTTGTAGAGCAAACCTTTTATTCATGTTAAAGGGGCCATTAGGACAAAATACCAGTTTCACTCACAACATTGGGTGTCTTATAGAGCCCCTACTGCTTGCCAAGCAGCGAATAATGTTTTATTCATTAAGAGATTACACAATTTAAGCCAAAGTTTCAATCCTCTCGCTAAATATGTCTCTTGTGATGTCAGCGATGATGTATCCAGGGCAGGCATTTGAAATGAATGTTGAGCACGTTACCTAGGGCTGCAGCAGATGGGGAAACCTTGCCTTGCATCCGACAAGGATGCAACATCTTGCGGTGACAGGCCTCCGCGTAGGCGACGCAACTGCATACACTACATGGATACATGGGCCTCATCATCATTCTCTCTTGGACTTCATCTGCGAAGTGAACATTTCTATGTTCAATTAACTTTTGTCATCATCAACTCCTACTCCCTCATCTATGCCCTGTGGCAAAATAAATGCCTTATAATTTCATTTCTTCGTTTACCGCTGGTCCTCTAGATGGCGCATGAATACAACTCAGGCCCACTGTCCATACTCACTTTGTTTTTGAGCGTATGTGCACCTGGCTTGTATTTCTGGCTTGTCTTTGTTACAGCATGTAGTAATCGTTTCGTGAAATATAGGGTATGCTCAAGAAATAGGGTCATGCAAGACGATGTCGCTTACGCCAATCGGCCAGTGTTGAGAAAACTCCAAAGCGCCATACTGCTGAGCAGCTCTAACAAGCATAGTGTGCACAGCACAACAGTGCACACTGGTACTTTTGTTTATTTTACATATTTTTTTCAAGTTCCATTGTTCTCCCGATTCTTACTATGATAAAATGAAAAAAAAAAAAACTTGTTTTTCAAGCTCATAAGCTCTGCCTAACAACTTGCGCTTGCTTTTGCTGGCATCAGCCAGTTGCACTGCGTCCCATAATGCGTGCCAGTGTCATACTAATGAGGCAGTCATTCCAATGAACCAAACATTCATTTTTTCTTCATGGACTAACAGGGATTTACTTTTTCGTGGCATTTACAGTGAAACCTCATAAGAACTGAAAGGTAGCTTTGTTATAGGTAGTCTACTAATAGTAACGTTATGAAAACAAATAACTTGCAACTCCTGTTGTATCCCTTACTCCATTATGGCTCATTTTGTTGCCTCGCATGACCTGTCACACTTGCTGAGGAAGTGACATGGCAACACCAAAATGGTCAGAAATGGAAAGACATTTATTCTGCACTTCAGCCAGACAAATGATGACTAGCCGTGGATCACGGCATGTGTAACTTTGCCTATGTAATTTGCTTGTGCACAACTGCTCATCCATTATACTGCTCCTTGCGCGTCGTTTCAAATTGTGGTAACCGGACAACGGTGGCGGTGGTCAATCCCACGGGATATGTCCCAGGGGAAGACGAAGATGTGGCATCACATGGCCTGGATTAGAACATGGCCAACAGTGCTGGACTAGGTGTGCACAGCGTGACCTGCTGATGATCGCACCTTGGGGGAACGGGACTTCAAGTAAAGGTGTGGTTTTCCAGGGACCCCGTGTCTTTCTTGGGAACCACAGTCAGGTGAAAGGACCCTGGTACTAGAAAATAATGCCCTGCCATTACCTCAATGTGATGAATTTTGATCGGCCCATAAATCTCAAAGAAAAAGTTTTCTGGTAACACAGGTAACCATTCAACAGAAGTATTTTGTTAATAAAGCGTACAAATTTATTGCTCCATTTTTCTGCACATCCAAAGATGGCCCAGTGTGTCGCAGTCACCGTGGCCATGGTCAGCTGCAAAAGAAGCAAAGTTTCACTTCAGATGATGGTCAGCTGAACTCTGAATTACATGCAGTAGCTACAGGGCCGTACCCAGAGGGGGAGTTTGGGGGTTTGAACCCCTCCCGAAATCGTTTCCAGGCAGCATGTAAGCAATACTTACTGTTGTTTCGGGAAAACTACCTCCTTCCCAAAATCCATACCCCCCCCCAAAAAAATCTGGCTATGGTCCTGAGTAGCTATAATGGGAATCACAAGTTGGGTGCCACACGAAGACAGCACCAAAGAATGGTTGATAAACCGGAAGGATAAGCAGTCTAATTTCGGGTTTAACACACCAAATAACACTTTCACCTGCATGCCTACCCTTGAGTTTACATTACAACTGATTTGCATGACTCAACACTCGCACACACACACACGCGCACTACTTCTCAAGCAGCTCTTAGGTGCAGCATCCGGTGGCGAATACTCCAAGCAACAAAAAAAGCTCAGATTTGTTTCTACGAAACGGAAGCCTAATCATGCTGCACCCGGAAAAATGGCCAAGCCAACAATAACTGAGCAGAAGGCTGTAGAAGATGTTCTCCAAGCTGCGGGTGGGTCTGGTGGCCAGCACACAGCATTTGATCACACGTACTAAAGGGAGCACTAGTACCAGAGGCCTTCATACAAAAAAACTGAACCCTAAAATTTCTGCTATGACCAGCAGCACGTTTAATTTATTTGCATGAAAGGAAAACAATTCAAACTTATTTGCCTTTTTACGTTATTTTTTCTTCACCTGGTACAATGCTTGAATAATTGTTTGTGGGGTTTGTGCCAAAGCTACACCTTCGCTAAAGGCACACTGTAGTGGAGGGCTCGGGATTAATTTTGACCACCTGGGGATCTTTAGCGTGCACCGAATCTCGACCGTACGGGCGTTTTTGCTTTCCGCCTCCATCCGAAATGCAGCCGCCATGGCCGGGAATCGAACTCGCGTCCTTGGGCTCAGCAGCACAACACCATAGCCACTGCAGTGGGTCCCATGATGCCTGAATGGTTTACCCAATCTCAGCTCCACCCGCTGCAGTCGATCGAGCGATCGGCACAGTAGGGAGGTAGTTTTTATGCCGATTAGCAAACTTCAACAATTAAAAAATAAAAAGTAGAAGCAGCAAATACTCAAGACTGCATAAGACAGGTGTATCGGTGTGTATCACTTGCACCATCAGGCAGAGAAATTGAATTGAAATCAATTTTGTAGATGGCGCATGGGTTGACGGGTGTCTGAGCGTGCAGAATTAATCACACGTGATTACCCCTTTATTTGTTCTTTTTCTTTCTGCACAGTTTTATTTGTCCTTAGCTTGTTTTTAAAAAGAGTGTCTGTATAATAAACTGCAGTTGTAGTAGCGCACTTGTGTTGTCCTTTCACAGCCCCTGTCCATTTTATTGCCCTCCACTGTTCGAGCAATGGAATATAAACTAGGCCAACCCGTCACATTAAATCAGTTTTGGTGAGACTGCCCTTGTACTTTCAAAAATGTTGAGGGTGCCTTAAAGTCACTTGTCAAAAATGATAGCCAACTTGAACAGTTTTCCTTTCCCTCTTTGTCACTCCTTTATCCCTAGCTCCTTAACCACCGGTGATATAGTATGTACAGAGAGCAACACACTTATCTATAACACAACTGTCGTACTTCTAGCCTCATCCTTCCTCGCCCGAAAAGAATATAAAGAAAACTACTATGGCATGGCGTTCTTAAATCTTACCGACCACTTTTGGCCTCACAGTTTTTGTAAAAGATTGTTTCCGCCGTTTTCAGAGGCTCGCTGTTACAGACAAGTGTGTGGCACATGCACTGTACTCTGTTTTGTTGTGTGCTGGGTATAGCAACGCCCCAACATTATTTCCGAGTAAGAGCCAAAGGGGTTGCGAAGTCTTTCATCGCGTGACAATCCCTAGGCTTGACTTTAGCCGTAAGAGTGCATACTAAACTAATGCCGCGACAATATGCCCTGCGAGAGACTGAAAAAAACTGCGAGAGAAAGTGAGACGAAGCAGGGTCGCGAACAATGTACAAAGCAACGTTTGTACCTTTCAGTTAAGGAACACAGATTGCGAGAATGTGGTTTTAACGTGATGAATGGCGATCGCTATAGCTCATCAATTTTCTTGGTGCAAACATTTTGCTGTAATTAAATGCCAAGGCAGCCAGTTGTCGCATCCGCGTCGCTGGCTCCCTCCATACCTAATGTGTGCTGCGTTTTCATTCGTTTGCATTCAGGTTGGGCAACCAGCTTGTCCGCGAAACACCAAAGACTGGCACTATTAACAGCTAATGTCAACGGATTCTAACAGTCACTAGATGCTGCGGTAAATTTACAATGTTCGTCCGTTTAATTTGTCCTCGCGGATCGAGTGTGAAACCTCGCGACAACAGTCTCGGGGCGGGACAGCAAAGAAGGAAGCGTAGAGGTATTCAAAGCATTGAATCGTAACAAACTGGTCGTATGTACTCACCACACTCGCCATGTCGCATCGCTGGCGATCCGTTGGTTAACCCGCCGCTGCTGAAAAGCGACGACCGCACATACGCGACAAGAAGCCGCCATGCCGGGAAAGACAAAAAAAAAGACAAAAAAAAAACACGCTTGAGGGCGCAGAGATCACGACCGAGCAGTGGTCTGGTAGCGAGAGTAGAGTACGTTGTTTTTATTGTGTTTTAAATGCAGAGCATTTTAGTAACTCACGATGTCACCCGCGTTGGCGACCGTAGTCCGCATCACTACGTAGTCCGCACCCTACACTATATAAAGAAATAATACCTTCCGGCGCCAGGTTTCGATCCCACGACTCTGCGGGCGGAACGCAAGGTACACGGCACTTTGCCGACTGCTCCACGGAGCCGACACAGAATGGAAGGTTACGCACGCGCCCTATTGGCGATGAGATCTTTGAGTGGCGCCCCCTGGCTCTGACGTCGGCTTAGGGATTCGCGCCGCTGTCGTCTGCTACACTCCGCTTGTGAGGGGCAACAGTGCCTGGGCTAGAAATCGCCCGCTTCGTTGCTGTAGTGCGTTAAAAAGCGTATTTCTAGCGACTCAGTTGTTTTGCCAGCTTCTGACGCATCTGAATAATTTGAAGCTGTATCCCCGCAAGTTTGCAACACACTAAGAGATAGAGAACAACTTTCTTCAGAGTATCGGTCAGAAGATGTGTGTAACTCGTCCTTTCTTGCTTATTCGCGAGGATCAGCGATCAGAGCTTCTTGATAAGTATTCAAAATACGTAGGCTTCCCTGCAGTATTTTTGAGATGCTCCTACGAAGACTCAACAGTCTAATACTACGTACCAAGCAGCGGCCTCTACACGCTCATCGCACAGCAGGAAATAAAGCGGCTTTCATCTGTTTCTTTCGTTGTTGTCTTGTATCAGATTAATGTTTCTTGCTTTTTTTTCTGCCCAATGCATTAATTTTTCTGCGCCGTCACCAACTTCTTATTAGGAGGTTTCGGGATGTTTGGGAGCCTCACAAAGGTCGTGTGGATATTTCCTTCATTTTGTATGGCATACATTCCCGTCTTCACAAATTGGCTTTCATTACGGCTGCGTGCAAGAAGGTGCATATCCACAGCGTGCTTTGTTTATTCACATGCAAATACAATAAGAAGGTTTGTGCTACGCCACCGCGATCGCGCCCTAAACAACGTGGTCCACAGCACTCGAAGGCGGCTTTTGTGCTCCGAATTTCTATCATAATTATATAGTTATCAAACGAACTGACTCTCAACTCGAACAATGATGACATGATTACAGTGTTGAAGGCATGATATACTCGCTAACTAACGTAATAAATAGTATACCTGCATATATTACAAGACTCGAAACCGAAGAAGAATTCCAAGTAGCTCTTTATTGACCCTTCCAGGCGCGAAGAACAAATCCTATTTTACTCGGGATGGCTTTCTATGATTTGAAGAAAATTACTTTTACTCTCTTGTCCTGGACTGAGGACCCGGCCCACTAACCAGATCGATTTAATTGTTAAACAAAGTTTTCCCCTCCTCCCCTTACTCCTCCTCCTCCTCTTGAGTGCAGTTTTCCTATAACGCATATCCGAATATCGGGAAGATGTGGCTGTGCAAAATGTTCCGAAATATCCCTCCAGGTCTTAACAAACATATATGTGTTACTATAAATTTAACAAAGACGTGACTCTTTTTGCTCAATAAACCTCCATACTGGTTAGATGCCTGGTATAGAATCAGAACGCGCGTATATGCACACTGGGTTATTTGGAACTCAACCTACAGTTTTTGCAGTCTATAGTGCACGTCGGCAAACTTTCATGCCTTGAAAACGTAAAGTGATGTGACAAAACACGTTCGAGCGTTCGGCAAGGTTGCAAAAACTGTTTTACCTTACATATGATTACCGGGAATCGTGATGCCTTCTGCCAAAGCCGACAGCCCTGAAGGCCTAGAATTTGTTTTGGTCTTCCATTTTCGCTGTTGTCGGTTATTAGCAGCTGACTGTTCCTTTTGTTCGAATGCTTACATGAGAAGCTGACGCCTAGCTCCGACTCTTCGCGCTCCGCACAGGACCGGCTTCGCAAGGAATGGGGTGGCGCCGGCAATGTTTCTCCCGGAGCGGTATCCAAAACTATACTTTAATTGACACCATGAGCCCATGAGCTAGTGTATGCGATTTTAAGCCTATTATTATGATAAAAAGTTACCCACACGCCAATTCTGGTGCGGACAAGCATCAGACGTTGACCGAGCGCAAAGAAACAGCAGGGAGAGCGATCCTGAGTGAAGCAGACGACAAATGCAAGAATCCCTAAGCTGACGTCACGGAGGCGCGCTTCGCAGCGCCGCCTGTGTTCGCGCTCACCGCCAATATCCTTGACTCATTCAACCGTCGGCCACAGGTGCGCCCTCTCCCCCGCGTCCTCCTCGCCTTCTCTCCGCTCGCAACACCTTCTGTCGCCGCGTTCGGTTCGCGTTCATGTGGTGGCGCGATTTCGGCGCTATAACACTCTCTCGCGAAGGGCATTTGATTGGATTGGATTCGATTGGATTGGCTTGGATTGGGTTGGATTAAAGTGGATTGTGTTGCGTCATAGCCGCGCCACGTTGCGTCGTAGCCTCTCCACGTTGCGTAATAGCCGCGGCAGGGGGTTCACGGCACGTTTCACGTTTCACCATCGACTTCATCGACAATGTCTACGCTGGAAGACAACAATTACAAAAACAACAACCAATAAGTAATCCATAAGACTTGCAGGCACGCCCCCCGCGGATATGCTCTGCATTTGATCGTGCCCCTCGCGAGGGGGATGTTTTGATTTTTTTTATTGTGGAATGTCGCAGCGGCGAAGCTCTCGTGCTCGGAAGCCCCGGGTTGCAGCAGACGCAGCCAAAAAAAAAAGCCCTTCGCCGCCGAATCGCTGGTTCCGCTTGGCTAAATGCAGCCGTTTATAGAGCACAAATCTCTTCCTGTCTTATAAAAGAATACTTCTAAACCTTAATTTAGACTTAACATATAGTACAAGTTGTTTGCTGGACTAATAATTTATGCACTAATAAACGTTCTATTTAAAAAAAGTATTTTGATCAAAGTAAAGATGACGGCCGAGTCAAGCCAAGTTCGAAAATCACACGTCCATCAGCCACCATAGCATGGCCGCCCTCATGGGGTTTGATTGAAGCAGACCAATTTTTATAAACCTCCTTGAAGCAGACAACCGGCGGCATAGACACTAGCGCCAGTGACCCTCTAGTGTATGTTAGTATGAAACTATGGGGCAGAATGCGTTCAAGAAAAAATTTTTTTTCCACATTGACAAGTTGTTTCAACCATTGCTCACGTTTAGTGAGCACCACGTTCACACGCTAGTGAAGGCGAAGTTGCCAGCTCAGCGTGTTCATGCTGGGCAGCGACTTCTCGCCCGGAACCTCCGACCTTGACGAGATCCCCGCACTGCACTCCATCGCTTCGCGAGAGTGCTTCATGCCATGATCGGCAGCCCAAACTGGCACGCCAATGGTGCGCGTCTCTTCTCCCTCACCCATTGCACATGGCCCCACACCAACCGAGTGCTGGGTGGGCTCAGTGCACAGTTGTGACTGCGGAGAACAGTAGAAGCTCTTTATTTGTGTACAAAAGGGAACGAAAGAAAGAGGCTGGTGCAGCACAGCAGCATGACGGAGGCCCTATGAGAGAGATGATGACACACTATGGAAGAGGAGTGGCCAGGAAGTTGCTCAGTCGGCCCACTTGCCCAAGACATCGCTGTCCCTGAAGATGTAGAACTCCTGCACACAGAGACAGCCCAGCAGGGAAAGGGCTGAGCACGACGACAAAAACAGCGCAGCACTGCAACCATGGCAGCCGACACTTGCAGCTACCACTGAGTTACACCATCCAGAGCAGAGAAATATAGATACCGCAAACTTAGGGAAAATGCCCTTTTTTTGTTTCTAGAGTCTGTATCAAGCCTGTTCAACATTTAAGCATGAATTAAGGGAAAAGGAACACTATAACCAATACTTTATTGTGCCTATTTTGAGGTTCCTGCCTATGTGGGCTTTTTAGCAACTGAAAATGCCGTTTTTGGGTTATATATTCCTTTTCAGGGTTTTTTCGCATGCACGTTCCCCCATAAAAAATTGCTGAAGCTTCCACTCACACGGAAGGCTTGAATGGAAAAGCTGCTGTAGGTAACAAAGTTGAGCTTCATTATCGTTGTGGTGTCGTGGTTGATGTCGGCAGCATAGCATTTCAATAACCTTAAGTTGAGCAAGGCCAGAGTGAGCTTGTCGTTTTTGTAGCGTAAGCTACACTGGCCGAGGATGAGCAGTTTCGCGTGGGCCATGAAGGGCCATTCTGCGCAAGTGCGAGGAGCATTGGATTGGTTTGGATCGGATCGGCTTGGATTGTGTTGGATTGAAATCCAATCCAATTGGAGTACTCGTGTGTAGAGAATTGAGTCTGCACATTCGCCGGTCTGCGCATTCCAGAGGAGTGACGTTATAGCCACAGCGGATGCACTGGCGCCGGCGCGTGCCTAGCTGTGCGCCTCTGTTGCACCATAGCCAAGTCTGACGTTGTGCCGAGCCGCTTGATAGCCGTTTCGCGTGGCTCCTGGAGAGCCGTGCTGCGGGAGGAGCCATGTGCGAGGAGCAGTGACTGAACTGGACTGGACTGGATTGGTTTGGAAATCGTTTTTTAGCAACAGTAAGCATGATAATCAGCTAATCCTAGACAACCAGGAAAGCTAAGAATAACCAGCTGAACCTTAGCTCACGCTACGTATATCCTGGCATAGCCGAGCTAAGCCACTGCTACTTTTTGTTGACGTTTTCGTACACCACTCTGCTAGTGCGACTTATCGTCTCTAGTGGATGCTTTGCACGCCAAGCCCCTTGAAGCGCGGCCTCTTCCTTGGCCATGCACATGTATTCGCAGCCGGCCCACGCAGAGTCAATGATCACCTACAGCAACTTCGACATTCAAGTTGTGGCTCTTCTAAGGTACACAGTGCGTGCATGTGGCACAAGATCGAACGAATGAGGGAGTGTACACTATGACATGTCTTTCTCGTTCCAACAAGTGTGGCCATAATATGGCAAACGCTGGAGTTGTTTTGTGGCCAATGTAGGCCAATCTCCCTAAATGCGAGATTGGCCAACTGTTCTCGCTTCAGAAACCTGCAACTCGGTTTGACTCGTGCTGTTTGCAAGGAGGTGACGCTGTAACCCATGCTTGAGCTGTTGCAACTTCGCGTTGAGCTACGCCGAGAAACTAAACTAGGCCACCAGAGGCCCGAACGCATCGACACCGCAGCCAACATCACCGCCAGCTGTCCACATGAACTTTTGGTTCTGTGCTATTCTGTCGCGATGTGTCCGGGTATCAATGGCTAGAACTTTCCCCCACATGCCCAGTCCACCGCTAATGCAATACAAAAGAAGTGAAGACGGGATTAAATACAACAAACTGCGCATGTGCCGCTCAAGGGGAAAACCGTGTGAACATCCGACACGTGAAAGTTTCAAGGTGCAGCCAACCATGGGGACATAGCCGCCAAGATGCAGCCAAGAAGCAGCACGAATGGGAAAAAGGAGGAACGGGAGAGAGAGGTTAGAGTGGGCACCTCCGTGCCGGGCATCTTTCAAGGTCGTTCACAATCTAGCACCAAGGGTTAGTTGAAAATATTCTCACCTGCTGCCTAGTGTTTTTGATCGGCATGAAGAACACAGCTACTAAATGGTGTTATTTCCAGCAGCTTTGCTGGGCATCCCATTCTGCACGACAGCAAGACTCAATTTTTTTTAGAATCTGGACTTCACTGCACTATTCGTGGTGTTATCCACCAGAGTTGTCGTCAAGGGGCAGTCACCCATTGTGGCTGCTCCACCAGAGGCTGCTGTTGCCCCCTGAGAACTTTCACCACACACACTTCTCGGTTATGCGCAGCTTTTCAGCGGAACAGACCACGCTACACTTGACGCAACTTGGCCCATTCGCGTGCTTATTTCCCGTTCTCAGCGGAAAGCACTCAGCAGTGGGCAGCACTCTAAATCGGAGTGCGGAGCTCATTTTGAAGGTACGGGACAGGTCTGCCGCCACACCCGAAGGACCGAGCCATTCTGACAGAGCCATTCTGAATCTTACAGCTGTCTCAAACGTACGCCATAACGTTCCTGGATAATCTGCGGTGGAAGAACTTCCAAAGGTTCGAGCACCAAACATTGATATTGCAGATGGAATTAGATCATGGAGCGTTCCAAAGTACAAGTACGCTTCCGCCAACTTCAGTGGACGTTCAGTGTTTTGTTTTTGCACCCAAATATTGACTTGAAGGATCGTGCCATAAAACATTCCAACGGCTGGATTATCGTGGCCAAAAAACTGTTATTGTAGTGCTTAAAGGTGTTGTGCCACCAAATTTGTTGCTTGTGCATTCTTTGTTGCAAACATTTTATAATTCGTTAGAAAGCATGATACATGCTCTCACATGCACATATTCTGAGTAAAAAATATATTATCGCACGATTCATGTGAACAGGATTCGGTTTCGGTTTCTGGGCGCCGATTCAAGCAGTGACGTCACAGTGTTGCGAGGAGGCTCTGCTACGTGTGTCTACCATGCGGCGCTGCAGTACGTTGCGACTTTACTGCGGCGTCTGCTCCCCCACATACATGCTTCACCACGGAAGTAAACACGCCGACTCGTCACGTCAAGCCGCGACAGCTCCGACACAGATTCTTTGTCTGCATCCGAGGATGCAGACAAATGAAAACCATGGATATGCAAACCATGAAAATGCTAAAAAAAAAAAACGCAAAAAAATGTTGCCCCAGCCGCAAATCGAACCCTCAACGTTGACCGCGCGGGCGCAACGCGCGAGACCATTGAGCCAGTGAACAAACGGCTTCACGCCGGGATAAAGCCGGTGTACTAGATGGAGGCCCATCCTTGGAGTCGTACGTCGGTGTTTACTAGCTAGTTTACAGAATTCCTGGCTTGTAAACTCAAATTTCTTAAATAGCGCTTGCGCAGCAAGGTTCCGCGAAGCCCCCGCAACAGCTTGTCGCCATCAACTCTGCTCTTCTGCGAAAGCGCTCGCAAAAATAAGTGTGCCCGGCTGCGACTGCGATTTTGCACTGAAGGGATAGTGCTTGCCGTACTTTGGTTTTACGTTTTACGTTAAAAACCTTTGCCGATACTGATCTCTTATTACCCAAATTACCCTACGTAACTGTTCTTCTGCACGAAACTGACCTTATATTTTCTACAGGCGAGCCGATCGCACACGCATTCTGGGGTAGCGGCGTCGCCGAAGAGCACGGCCGAAGCGTCGAACGCCAAAATACGGATCGCATTAGCGCTAGTGTTGAGTTGTATGGGCTTCATGGAACTTACTGAGTTTATTACCCTCCAGAAACTAACAAAATAGAGCCGCGTTCATTGCGGCACGAATGCTGTTGGGGCGCAGTTTTCGCTTCTCGGTCGATTCCCGACGACGCGTCGTGCGACCAGTCAGGCGACCGGTTTTGTTGGCGTCTTCAGTCGGCGAGTCAGTCACACTACGGCAACTGTCCATCGGCCGACGTGTTTGTGTCGCCGTCGGCGTAGTGTGACAATGCGGTCTGGTAATTCGGCAGTTGGCCGATGGTTTGGCGACTCATCGGCGTCGCCGTCGTATCGGCATAGTGTGTCGATACGACCAAGCGACCAAACAAACTGTGGTAACTGGAGTTCACGTTGACGTCGCTTGAGTCGCTAAAGTTGTATGATGTCACAAACTTTGCTATGCTGGCAATTCACTGACGTCATGGTTAGTGGCACTAGCGATGGGTCCCAATTTCCAGAAGAGCATTTAGGTAATTTTTAGAAGCGAATTAAAATATATATTAAGCACTTCGTGTTGAGGGTCGTTGCATGCAGAGGAAGCCTACAGCAGGCTTTTTACAGAGTTAAAATTTGGTGGCACAACACCTTTAATCACCCAATTTTCACGTAAATTTGTTAAATGAAGCCTCTTGCATGGTGCATTTCACAAAGAAAATAAAATTACTTCCCCATAGCACAAGATTTGTCCGCTGTTTCCGTCGTTTTTTCCTTCCTTCCTTCAATTTGTTCTTCCTTCCCTTCTTTCTTTCTTTTTGTTTCCCTCTCTTTGAGAAAATACACAGCTGAAGTAAATACGAATTGGGCCTATATACGCGCGTAAACTACGTTTTAACGCCCATATATGCCTAAATGACACTTTGCAGTGTTATAGGTGCCCGACACCTTGACTTTTTTGTACCTTAACTTCCGGTCTTCAATAATAAAGTTGCCTCGGGAATGGTCGCTTTAAGGTGCGCTCAAGTTTTCACGCACCCTCCGTAAGCCATTTGGAGAGAACATTGGTGTGTGGACGCATCTCTGTAACAGTCTTCACACCCAAGATTACCACGAACAAGGCTGCCAATGGAGATGCTGATATTTTCCCCCCTGTGCATGCCTAAGCCACTGCGATGCAGCTTGCACGAGCACAAAGAGGCTTGCCTTGTTCTCAATCTCGACCTTGGTGCCGCCGTATTCAGGCAGGAGGACTTTGTCGCCAGCCTTCACGGAGATCGGGATCGTCTGGCCAGACTGCAATAGCCAGGGCAGTAGCGAGTTGTAGAGAATATAAAACAAACACTTTTACGCAATAAAATGCACGCGTTCGATTTCTAAAATGAAGAGTTTGTTCTCCGCAATGAAAGTTTAGTTGCTAGTCTGCACTTTCCCTTTCTTCTACACTTGTTGAAAAATTTTCATAGCTGCACAGTGTTCCCATTCTCCACCTTCCAACCTTTGCAAGATTGGAGCAAGAGGCTTTGATCCTGCGCAAAACATAAAATAGGCCAATGGCAGTGAAGAGCCAACCAGTAAACTCCCGCTGCCAGAATTCGTTTGCGTTATGAGAAATCTGCTTTAGGCATACATTTTTTGCATTGTGGATGTCGCATAAGAGCAAACTTTTTGTCCGTCTTAACCACAGGATTTGTCATAACCGAGTTTGTATTGACGAGGGTCTACTGAAATTATGTTTCAGTCGCACACCAACTAATCTTCAGGGCATGATGAAGTTGCCCAGAACACCACCAAGATAACGGTCATAGTTATGACTACTTTGCAGTCCACTTTCTCTTTTCATCGAAAAAACTCAAAGGTGGTTTTCGGTATTGCACAACGAAACAAGCAGTGTAAATCATGCAGCCAGACTAGAAATTCGTCAGCCATTTGTAGCAAGATGCCCGCCTGTGCATAGCATAAAATTTTTTGACACCGGCTGCCATTGTGAGGAGGCGATTGTTGCTTGTGCTAGCCCCCCATGTGCTCCTAACCTGCTATTCTGTGGTCAAATCGCTCACGGATGAACTGCCTCAATTGCTTTCTTAGAAACTGGTCAAGGTTTGGTGGAAGAGCACGCCCCATTTTCTCTGATGCTGCGCAGGCTACCGCTAGCCCGCTTCATGCCCTGGGGTTCAAATAACAGCACCACATGTCTGAGGCCGGTACACAAGGGACAGGTGTCATCCCTGACAGGTGATTTCAACCACTCCTAACATTCTAAAGCTCTGTTATGTTCTACAGCCAGAGTGCTGTGCAGCTAAAACAAGCATAGTGCGCCCAGTACCAACAGCAGTGTGAATCGGTATTTCTATGTTTACGTGCGTTTTCATAACTTTCGTTGTTTACCGCACCGTTCTTACTGCTGAAAAATGAATATGCATTACACTTAAGCGCAAATAGGTCGTTCAGAAAGCCTATAAGCCGTGCCTAATTTGTGTTTGCTTTTCTCGTCCTCAGCCAATCGCACAGGTGGGCTCATATGACATCATAGGTTCTGTTGCGGGAAATGAGCTGGTGGGTCGCATGGCCATTCCGTTTTTTCCTAGTTATGTAGCTTATTTAAGCGAAGTGTGCGTTAACAGTGGTGTCAGTATGATTCTATCGAGGCAATCTCTCGAATGAACCGAACTTCTGTTTAGAGGGCCTGGACGGCAAGTCGCAGCCTGGGTATCCCGGAATAAGGATGCCCTCAACCGGGCAAGTGCCCTGCTATCAGCACTTATGCTCAATAAATGTTTATTCTCCTCGTCCTCCTCTCCTCATGGCTCCTTTAACGTGCGCCGCAATCTCGTACACATGGGCGTTTTTGCTTTTCGCCTCCACCAGAAAAGTGGCTGCCACGGCCGGGAATCGAACCCGCGACCTCGTGCTTAGCAGCAGAACGCGCGAGCCATTGATTGAGCGACCGTGGCGGGTTATCGATGCATAAGGCAGTTACACAAAGGTGAGCGATAGTGGCATGGGGTTCGTACTGACAGGCTGCACCTGCAACAGCAACCAGATGGCGCAGCAATTAGTTTTGGCCACTGCTCTCGCGGTCCGTAAAGTTAAGCTCATGGCTGTACTATTGCGACACATTGAAATGCGAACAATGGAGTGCGTCCATGCCGCGCATCCCGGTGACGGGCCACGCATGCGCAGTACGAACAAGTTACGAGAGTTTGTGTCCAACCTTGGTATGGAAAGACCATCGTTCGGCGTGCCAGCATTTTGGGTTGTCTTGCCACCGCATTCGGCACCCGCTCACGCGATCATCTAATTTCAGACCTACACTAAGTGAAAACAGCGCACACAGCTACAGTAGTCCCTCGTTAACTCAAAGTCGTAAAACGCACCGAAAATTTCGAGAGAAGCGAAATGCCGAAAATTTGTGGCCAAGTCACTGAAACAGGAGCTAATGTTGGTAACGTAAGCGCCACTCTACAGGGAAGCTTTCGCAATAAAAGCAACAAAGTTGGCAGGACAAACAAATTTTATTACTGCGCAAGAGAGAACTGCGTGGAGCTCGCCAGTTGTGCGTTCGCACCTGGTCCCAGAAAAGCTTTCTCAAGCTGCATCGCATCAATTGTTGGTCGCCACCACTACATTCTACCTTGTTGCGAAGCAGGCACAGCATCTTTGTTGTTTCTGTCGTTGTCGGCACTTCTCCAGGGTCCTCTTCGTCCTCATGCTCAGCTGCATCATCCACAGCACTCTCAACGATGTAGGCATCAGACAGCATTCCGGTTACAGGAACATCGACCTCGTACAGCATAAACTTGCCGTTCACGACCGTGTACGGCGCTTAGTGGGAGCGAAGTGTTAGCACGGAGACCTTATCAGCTGTCTGTAGCGCAGTCTTTGCCTTGTGTCCTCTCTGTCGACATTTCAAGCAGTGCGCAGTCCCACGAAAAAACAGTTTCGAGATAAAGGTGGGGGGTGGGGGGGCAAATACATAGCTCCTGAGAGGTAATTGCACGGGAAAAAAGTTTCGAGTTGACCAATATATCGAGACATCAGTTTGAGTCAACTGCATATTCCTGTTTTCTTTTTTCTTTTTTTTATTTGGTACCGAGCGCTCAACAGCGGATGGGAAGACAATGGCCTTTCCACACCAAGGTTGGTCACGAACTCTCGTAACTTAATTTGCTCCTGCTGCCCATACGCGGCCCGTCGCCAGGACGCGCGGCATGTACTGAAAGCCACGCACTCCGTTGTTCGTATTTCAATGTATCACGATAGTACATGCCGGCTTTCGGACCTTGGTGCTAACGCGAGCAGAACAACAACACAAAACATTACTCTCAAATGCGATAGGGAGAGTGGCGCCCGGTGGCCGCTGGACGGTAACTATTCATACATATTTTCCGGCTCTGGGTGGGGACCGCCGGAGAGGTGGAGTTCATTTTCGCTCATAGAAAAAAAACGTGAGAACTGATCATTCGTTTTCCAAAAGTGAAATCAATGACGGAGTGTACCCGCGCTGAGCCGCGCGGAACACCCTAACACGCGCTCCGCCGGCCAGTCGCACTCACGTCTGTGCGGCCTCCGGGTCCGACGGCGACGACGGTAGCGCTGTGAACCTTGGCCTGTGCCTTCTCGGGAATCATGATGCCGCCCTTGGTCTTGGCCTCCGGCACGAACCGTTCAACCAGGATGCGGTCCAGCAGCGGGATCAGACGCTTGCCCACGCCAGCCTGCGACCAGAGAGTGGGGCTTGAAGCGGGGGGCCTCGCACGCCACGACCATTTCCAGAACGGCCGCACGTGCGCACGCGATGCTACTGCCCGGAAGCGCCAGTAGAAAGCACACAGCGTCAAGAACGCACTGATCGTGTCGAACGTGGCTCTCTGTGTGCGCGAAGCTACTTACCATGACTGGACTTTAACGGTGTGCGCTAACTTGAGGGCGAAACGCGAAGTTTCTAGAAACCGTAAACCTAACGGCTGCGAACCGGTGTATGCTGGTTGAAGGGCGACTGCGGCGAGCACATGGGTTTCTTATCCAACACGGCGCATGCGCACAACAGCAGACAACCCATTAGCCCCGCTAAAAAGAGCAAAAAATTTGAATATAAAATATCAGTCGCAATAATTTATTTTCAAATTAGTTTTAAGATTAACTAAAACACATTAATTAAGCAGTGCTGAAACATTATTTTGTCTCTGGTAGTTTCTAGAACGTTTAGGCCCCAGAAGAGGATAACTAACAACATTAAGCTTATTGCGAAAAATACTGCATCAAGCTGACATTTACTTGACACATACTATAAGTTTATTATTTTTAAATTAAAACATACAGGCAGATTAAAAATATATACAATTTAATTTAGTGTTTTGGCAAGGGAAGCAGCCTATGCTGTTTCGGGGCCGCAGATAACAACTTTCGTTTTTTTTTTCCACCTTTGCCAATCGCACTCGCCAGTTGCCGAAAGCTCCAGAAGCAGGCGACGAGCAGCGTGGTTCGCGGCGAGTCGGGAGACCAAAGTTTGTCCATTTTTCACGTCGTTCTGCTAAAAAAGTGAGTAGAGCAAACCAAGAATGCCTCGTAGTTCGTCCGCTCTGTGATGTCCGGGGGCTAGCATCGCCCGCACTTTGTTTTAGCTTTGCGTAGTACGAGATCTAGCCCTAAACCCACGTGTAGCAGGCGACGTAGTGCCGGCGTGCCGGTGCTCAGTGAGGTTTCCGGGTGGTCACTTGGCGGTTAGTAGGAGTGGTGCGCGGGGAGAGCAAACGCGCGTTGCTGGCGTGCGACACTGAGCTATTGCACGAGGAACGCCGCGCTGCGAGTGTCTCGTGCTCGCGTGAGGCCATCGCGCTCGCGGACCGCACGATGCAGCTCGAGCGCGGTGGTAGCCAGGGATGAAGGGAACTACAACAGGCGGTCCGCAGTTTTCAGGATCGGTGAGAATTTTAATATATCGAAATCATGACCTGATAGCCCAAGGGAAATACTATTAACGTTTTTGTATGCAAAGGCGGTGGCTTGTGGATCGTGGGGCAAATAAGAGAGGGCTTTTCCCGTCGTCCTTCCTTAGTCGTCGCGTGTATGAGTTTTTGCAGTATGACCCCGCTTGCGTAAAATTGTGTTTTAGTGAAGCAAATGGAGGTTCCGATGGCTGCATTTTCACCAGCGCTTTTTTTTAAGTTACAAACCCGTGGACTAGACTAACCTAAGGGCGGTTACAACAGGAGTCGATCTTTTTTTTTTCCGCTACGCACGCTTGTGCGATTTTGTGGAGTGCCGTCACGTGATGCGCTTTTTTCCACGGAGTGGTGAAGTCCTTGTTACACACGTTGTGGACGACTTCAAGGACGTAGTGTGGAAAGCAGTTCAGGCGAAAGAAACGCGTTGGGGGAAGGCCTCTTCCATGCGGCTACCTCACATTACCCTGAATAGGCAGCCGTAGTCCGAGGTAGAAGGGGAACGAGGGTTTGCTGCCCTCCCATGTCACAGGGTTTCCACTTGAGGGGCCATGCAGACAAAACGCAAGTTCGGTTCGTTCGAAAGATTGCCTGGTTAGAGTCATACTGACACCACTTTTAATACACACTTCGCACAAATAAGCTGACGGAGAAATGAAGCGCTAGGACACAGGGACAAGCGAGTGGGACACACAAGGCGCTTGCCTTGTGTGTCCCACTCGCTTGTCCCTGTGTCCTAGCGCTTCAATTCTCCGTTATGTTATATCAACAGGCCCAAATCAGCACCCTCGTGAACAAATAAGCTATATAATTCGGAAAAAAGGGAATGGCCATGCGACCCAATAGCTTCCTGCAACAGAACCTATGATGTAGAACCTACATAGGTCGGCAAAAGCAAACGCAAATTAGGCAGGGCTTGTAAGTTAGACAGACGAGCTATTTGCGCTTAAATATAACGGATATTCATTTTACAACAGTAAGAATGGCGGGGTAAGCAATGAAAGCTACGAGAATAGATGTAAACTTTCCTGCTCTACACGGACTCCAAGGAAGCCGTGAGAGAATGCGGGAAAAATAACACGCGTAGTCCAGGAGGCCTTTGACAAGTCGGCCGCACAATTACAATTCGCTGGGGCCCTGGACATAACGGGATACCGGGCAACGAGGAGGCACACAAGGCAGCACGGGAGATGCTTTCCAACCCCGATAATTGCCAGAAACCCCCGTCACGACCGACAAACGTCTTCCCCGCTCTCCAAGTGTCGACACCTCCATCTTGGAGCTGCTGCCCGACGAGTTGGAAAAGGAAGGGTATGACTACGAAGAAGCTATTGCCAAAGTACGTGCTGAGCGACGTGCAGCGCTTCGGCTTCGTCTACCCGAAGAGGATGACCCTGTTCCATCCGGCTATAACCGGTGGGCAACGGTCACAGTCTGACGCATTTGGACAAACACTGCCGTAACGCCGCACATCATGGCACGCTTTCGTCTACACCCCAGTGACGGTACCTGCAAACAGTGCAGATCGCCTGACAGCCAACAGGTCGCTGACCTTGACCATCTGCTCTGGAGCTGCCCTGCCTTGAAGGACCAGAGAAACCACGCACATGCGCTCATTCCTCCTCCAGTCTGGCCACAAATGCTGTGGGAGTGGAGCCATCTTCCTTAGGGTCTACAGAACACAGGACGATGGTCCTCGACTCTCTTCTCATATATCTTCGAGACTGCACAGGACCACATTTAGTCGGGACACTCTTCCTCCAACTCCCTTCCCCCATCTCCCCCTCCGATGACAAAGGTCAAGGCACAGAGTGTAATTAGGATTAACAAATACATATCACAACAAAAACATATAAACGTAGAAGTAGTGGTGCACACTGCTGTTGGTACTGGGTGCACTATGCTTGTTTTAGCTGCACAGCAGTCCGCCGCTTTAGAGTTGTCTTGCACAACACTGGCCGATTGGCATACGCGACATCTTACGTGGTATTGTTTGTTGAGCATAGCCTATGCTTCACAAAACAATTACTTTCTGCCGTAACAAAAACAATCCAGGTGCAAATATGGTCAAAAAGAAAGCAACAGCGGACAATGGTCCGCGGCTCCGTATGGTAGTGCCATCTGAGAGGACTGTCGGTGTGCAAGGCTGCAGAGCCTAAGGGTGCACTGGAAGTTCGTGTGAATGCCCGCCCTTGTGACTTCCTGGCAGACGTCATGAAAACGCGCTATTTGGCAGGAAAATAAAAATTTTAACACAAATTGATAGATTTCTCGGTGAAGACGGCACCGTTTGGTGCAGGGCAAGCGGTGGGGGCACTCCAAACCACGAAATCTTTCGAATGAAACGAGCATATTTTGTCTGCATGGAAGCCTGTGTCCTCCTTTTGTGTCACTATGGGATTCGTCCGTGTAAGGTGCCCGCTCATTGGTGTTTGCCAACAGCATGGGGGCGTGCAAAACGCATACAGGGGCCTGACGGGGCTTCATCGCCCCTGTCCTGCAAGGGTCCCTTCTCTGCTCCCGTTCAGTGGCCCCCCCCTAGAGGGCGTGCCAGGTTCCTTGAAAACGGGGTCTTAGTGTTTTGTTTGCACATATTTACGCTCAGAAGGTGCACCTGAACAGTGGGGCATGCCCTAGAATAGGGAACCATTTGTGCCACCTAGAGGTCCCCAACATGAGCCAAACTCTTGGCACACGGGCATCGCTTCCGCCGGAAGAGCATAGTGCTGTCTGGGCAAGGCAAACCAATCTGACTGGCCTAATAAGTGCAAATTGTAGTGGCCTCCACCTGTGGCCTTTCCTTCGAGCATGTATGAGGGAGTGTTCTGAACAAGTGCATTAATCCCGCCATGCCTATGCATGGGGCATTTGCAACCAACACTGTGCACCTAATCTGGGGAGGGCGTACCTGGTTGTGTTTCACTTCCAATACTCCTCGCAGCAACAGCATGCACCTGATAGCTTTTCAGCTTCGAGCAGACTGCAACATCAGAAGTTGCGATAATTGCCATGCCAGTTGCAATGAGGGTGGCCGCTGTGTAACCAAAAGATGGCAGCAATAGTAGTTCACTGTTTACAAGGCTGGTGCTCCTTTTAAGCGTATGGTGCCACTAACTTCAGTCAGCATCGAGCAGTGACAACCGATAATTAAATTCGGCTCGCATGCAGCGCACCAACCATGTGTGTTTTCACTGTGGGATCCTTCCTCATGGCGATGAGCATTTTGGCAGCTTAACTGGGGGAAAAAAATTAACAGACCTATGCGGAGGTTATGTACATTACGTCTACCACCATCCCGGAGATTTTTTTTTTTAGCCTGTTTGAGTAAGTTCCTTTCTTTAACTCTCTCTCTTTTTAATTTTTTTCCTCCTCCATGTTTGCCCTTTCCTCTTGTTTTTTGGCGAGCCCCTGCCGAAATGAAATCCTGTGTGCGCCACTGGCCATTGTAAGGGGCTGTGCACTGCATTTTGTTGCCATGCTGCAGCGTAGCTTTCCTCCTCTCCCTTCACCAAGCAGCTGGCCACAAATTCCATACTTGAGTATGGCCCGCTCTTGTTAAGTTAGTTTGCTGGCAGCACTTAGCAGCGAGTGGCACCTCTGGCTTTTACGGCCACAAGCATAGTGGTCCTGTTGTCAGTGATGAAGAGAGATGGGCAGCAGTTCCTCTCACTTGCACCTATTGTTGAGGCGACTGTGGATTGAATCTTTGCAAAAATCAATCCTGGCATTGCTCGTGGTCTGTGTACAGAGTGTAGAAACAGGGCTGGAACGGCTGCGCCATTGAGCGCCAAACTAGTTCACCTGCGCCCTCCTGCGCCGATCCTCTATTGCGCCAAGCTCGCTTATCAGCGCCGTCCTGCGCCACAGATTCCAAGTGGAGCTACGAGATGGGACCACCGAGATGCTCTGTGCCTGAAAATGTGGCTGAAACATTGTGTTTTCGGTTTCAATGCGGCTATGGGAGGTGGCTTTTGCTTGGCTGTAAGACTGCAGGGACTAAGTGCCTTCTCCGCTTTCACTTTAGGCCTATTTGTGTTGCGTTTGCACGGTTCAGTTTTCCAGTGCCGGTCGCTGCACCACAGTCAGTGAAAGATAACCAATGAAAGGTTGCAGTTTATTAAAGGGGGACTTTACTTTTGTCATTCCTTCTGGGTGAGCGTAGCAGCATGCATCGAACAAGGAGGGTCTTGGACGCTTTTCCCTCGCGTTGTAGTTCAATTCGCCTTTGAGGTGAGGTAATTACTCAATTTCGCTTAGCTTTGCTTATGTTGGGGAAGGTCCAGCATTAAGTATTCCTTCTAACCTGCTCTTGTTGTGTAGTGTATGGCACACGTTCGTCGACTCGCAAACCCGTGATGGGCGAAGGCAAAGCTACGTTCTGCTTTGCCAGCAAGGAAACCGCTATTCGGTAGAAGAAAAATGCAGGCAACCGCCTTGTTTTACGGAATGCTACCGTGAGTTCACTTGACACTGCCAGAAGTGGTGGCCCGTTGTCTGATAAGGCTGAAAGTTTGGCTAGTTGGTATTGACTTAGAATCATTTTACCAGGAAAAAAAGACAGGCACTTAGAGAAGCCGTTGAGTGTCAAAAAAGACGAACAACTAGCCTTGCTGACGGCGGATAAAAAAGGCGGTTTTGTTGTTATGCCCCGTTCAGTGTACGAGGAAAAAGCTAGTCAGGCACTCGATAGAAACTTTGTTGCTTTCAACCGGCAAAAGACCAATTGAGAAAGAGGCAGCTAACTAGTGGGGACAAATGAACCTGCTTCCCCTGCAAAAAAAGGCATTCAGGCTGCAAAGACGGACAGTTCAAAAATATTCTTTTCAGTAAAAACCCACAAGGAAGGGTTGCCCCTTAGGGCCACTGTTTCTGAGAGGGGAGTCATGGCAGTTTATTGATTGATTGATTGTAGTGTTTTAATGCGCCGACACAACGCAGGCGATGAGGCGCGCCGTAGTGGAGGGCTCCGGATTAATTTTTACCACCTGGGGATCTTTAACATGCGCCGAAATCTTGTACACACGGGCGTTTTTGCTTTTCGCCTCCATCAGAAAAGCGGCCGCCGCGGTTGGGAGACGAACCCGCGACCCCGTGCTCAGCAGCGCAACGCCGCCTTAGCCACTGAGCCACCGCGGCGGGTATGGCAGTTTATTCAAAAGCACTTAAGCAACCTCTCCATGGAAGACCCATTTCGTATCCGCAATTCATTCGAGCTAGTAGTATTTTCAGCAAAATCAGGCAGCACTGGAGCTAACTTTGCTTTCTCTATAGACGTTGAGGATTTATTTTATAGTGTGCCTCAAAGAGAAATGGTTGACACAGTGAGGACTTTAATTGAAGAAACTGGACCAATCACATTCCAGAATGCTAGCGGGTTGTCTGTCAGCGATTTTATGAACCTTTCAAGCTTTTACCTTGAACCCACCTGTGTTTCCTTTAATGACCGGTACTTTGTGCAGAGGGATGGTGTGTGCGTTGGTTCGTGTATTGCCCCTATGCTTTGCGAAATATTTCTAGCGTACTGTGACAAACGTATCGGAGCGTGCCTTGACCGTAGTATCGTGAAGTGTTTTAGATATGGGGATGACTTCATAGTTTTTGTGAAAGGGGACAGCAGTCAGGCCAGACAGCAAGTGATAGAAAGAGTCTTAGGAATATTTAAGAATTGTTCAAAAGGCATCAAAAATCTAGCAATTGTCCTGTTTGCTTCTCTCTAGGTCCCTGTCTTTTTTGGCTGGTAAAAGGGTTCTGTTATGTGATCCCCTTCACTCTGTGCGTGAGGTTTACCCTTTGAAGGGTGATGTAACTGTGTGCACTCGCTGGGTCCGGAGGTAGATTACTTCACCTATTGCAAACTTTCAGATGTAGTGGAACCGTGTTCCTGGTTTGGAGTAGGTTCTAGTGCAAGGTAGAATGCTTAATGTGGCATAAATAGCTGGAACATAATCGGCCGGGGGCTGCCACAGAAGCTTGTGCCAGCCCCAGCCCAACGGCCTTCCTGGCTGCTCCAAGCCTGCTCCAAAAGGCAATTTTGCCTGCTCCCAGGACTCCACCCCCTGTAATTTTTTGTTCATTGTCTCGCCCTGAATGTGGGGACATGGGGAAGTGCTGGCAGGAGCAACTGTAGCTGATGACTTGCCTCCGACATTGGTGCACCGGGTTTTCAGTTCCATCCAAGTGTCTCAAAGGTGGGGGATGCAATGTGTGGGCACATGTTGTGCCACTTCGGAGTGCCTGGAGCGGGTTGTGGCACCTCGTTACAGTTGTGGTGATATCCTGGGCCATTTTCGCCACTGCCTCCATTGCTCGGTCCTTCTCGGGCAGCTCTCCCTTCCCACTCTTCATCTCGGAGTTCAGTAGGACAAACCCCGTGTCACGTCGTCATTTGGTCGTGCCCAGACATATTGGGATCGCGTAGAACTCGTCTCGTCCTTCATTCTTCCCAGAATGGGAGGTCGTCATCTCTAGCCCCCCCCCAAGCGGAAGACCCAGTGGGCTGAAGCTCCCGAAAAATGGCAGCATCGATGATGGCAAGGGTGCGGAGTACGGGGACTCAAAATGACATCCAAGTTGCATCCCGAGTGACATGCGATTTGTGCCCCGACCGTCATTCAGTTTGAGCCCTGAGTGAAACTACAACTCACGGCTCAAATCGAATTTCACTTGATGGTGGTGTGCGCATGCATGGACGCGGGCGGACATTGGGAGGTCCTATGGTATGTATACTCCACATCATTACAGGCGGGGAAGTAAGCTGTTTGAATCTCGGGTACTAACTTGTGATCGTAGCCCCATGGGTAAGACGGCTGACACTAACTCTGTCTGGTCTACCAGACACAGGCTGGAATCCTGCTGGTGCCTGTAGGATTTTTTGTGATTGTAAATGCTATGCGCACGGACGGTCCTAAGGTTGTAAATGCTATGTGCACAAAGGTGCAGTCCTAAGGTACTCCGCACCTCAAACAATGGCAGTCTTGCTGCCTAGGTGTGCACAGTGCAATCAGCCCCACTTTTGGGCCAAGGGTTTTCCTGGCGGTGTTTGTGGCCACTGCCAACTGTTCTAGCAGTTCACCCCTGTTTCATACGGGAGAGCCAGCATGAGGGTAGCTGAAGGGCTGTGCAAGGAGTGCATTGCAATGCAGTGAGCAGGTAGTAGCAAAGAAATGGGAGCGTTGAAGCTGGCAAGGAGGCTTGCGCGATTGCCAGTGAATTGTTTTCTGCCGCCTTGAATTTCTCCGTCACACTCGAAGTCCTCAGCAGCTGACAAGGACCAAGCCAACCAGTCTTGCCTGTAAACACCAATGTGCTGCCGGACAGACATTTTATTTTGCTGCGAATTTTTCCATACTGGGAGCATGACAGCAGACGGAGGGCATGGTGGGCCTCTAAGCAGCTCTGCTGTTAGAGGTCTGTTCTTAACATTCATTGCCGCACCTTGTTTTGAATACAGTGCTGCGTTGGCATGCTTTTGTTTGGTGTGTTTTTCAACAACCTCCTTGTCTGAGAAAGGGAGTGTGGAGCAAATGCGGTTCTCACCCGTGCCCGTGCAGCCACTGCTGCCATGTACCGCCGAGTGCCCGTGCGCGGGTGGGTGTCCCAGGCCCTGCGCCGCCACTACGCCAAGGACGTCCGCTTCGGCCCCGATGTGCGCGCCGCCATGCTGCAGGGCGTCGACGTGCTGGCCGATGCCGTGGCTGTCACCATGGGACCCAAGGTGGGCCTGCCCCTCTCTTTTTCTCATGCCCCCCTGCTTCTTTTGACGAGTGCTTATACAGCTGACTCTCGATAATTCCTAGTTGCTTGATTGGAATTTGGGCTGGTCCCGGCAATGGTACGTGCAATCCAGTGGCAGAAATTTATCGATACTTGCTAGATAGTTGCTAGTTAAATCGGGAGCTGCTCCAAGTGTGAAGCATGGAGGTGACCACCACTTTTCGACAAAATTCAAATTGTCTAGCACAAAAACAGGGCCGTGTTCTGTACTGTTGTTGGCGGCACTGCAACTGACAAGCTGATGAAGCGACAGGCCAGTTGAAACACGCGTCTCTTTTTTGAGGTTCTCAGCCGGCTTTGTTGCACAGTGGAAACTTGGGCATGCTGGTTTTGATACTTTATGAAAAGACTGCGTCGCAGAATGGAAAAAATATGCAGGAGACTTTGTTGCACACAGCACTGTGTGAGCGGTTTACATACCTGCCAACTCTCTCAATTTTCCCAGACTCTCGATTGCACGGGAGCAGTCGTAAATGTCCCGAAAAAGTGCCCCAACCACGCTGCGACTGACTCTGTTGGAGGGTCAGCGAGCCACGCAGTAGTAGCGCACTCAAGCCACGCCATCTCCAGTGAGCGTCGTAGGAAATTGGCACGGAGGGTGCAGAGAGGAGGACAGCACTCTCAAATTGATTTCTCTACTAAATAGTCACGTAGACACAACGAGGGGTCGAAACATGGCCTAGAGACTCCAGACTACAATTTGCACAAGTAATTCAGCAGTGTTTAGAAATCGCCGTAGTGTCTCTTTTACGGGTGTCGACTGTATCTCAAAAAGCAAACAAACCAACTAATCGCATTTTGAAGTATACAGTCTTATTCTTCATATGGAATTCCGGGTAAAATTTGAAGTCTTTGCTTGAGTGGTCTTTGAGTCGGAACACATGACTGCCAGCCTTTCAGCTGTGCATGCCATTTGGCATAGCACTGGGTCTCTCCTCAAGATGAGAAGGCAGCAAGTCCTGTTTACATGATGTTTACACTGTCAGATAAGATAAATAACGTTTGTGGCATCCGTAAAGCACCTCAACCGGCTACAGAGTACGCCAAACAAACTCCAAAAAGTAACAGAAACTTACTGGTTACCCCTCTAGGAACTGAGCTTCAATAATGTCGCATCGTCCACATCCTAATTTCTGCTTTTAAAATTGTTGAAATTCACCGAAGACGCAGTGGTATCGCGCGATTTGTGGCATTTTATAGCTTGCATCACACTGCACACAGGGCCATCTTGTTCCGCAACTGATATGCAGTTTCACCTTTTGCTGTGGGTTTTAAAAATTTCTTTATTTATTTATTTATTTTAACATACTGCCAATCCCATTTGGGATTTTTGCAGGATTGCCACCTGGCTGCATTTTTCTCGCAGAATGGTAGATGGCACGAGGGGCTTGTTAATTGAAACACCCAGCATTGTTTTCGAATCTGCACTTGAATGTAACGGTAGCCGGCTGTCAGCGCTCTGTGGGTGTAATCTGAAAAGGTTAGTGGGAAAGGCTGGAATGCCCATGCAGTGCAGATTGAGCAAGGAAAAGCATGCCTGGCGCCTCCAGCTTTGTCGAACTGAAGCAGCAGATGGGGAATCGCATCGCTTTGGGCAAGCTTGTACGCTTCTGTGGGCGTGCTTGCATTGCGATGCTTTGCTGCAGGACACAGAGAGGACACTGCTGAACTGGCCCAGTGTCTGTCAGGGGGGTAAAGCGAGCTCCGAGACCGTACGAATCGTGGGCGCTGACATGATACAATTCCCATGGTTGCCAGAGCAATTGTATTCAGGCCTCTAAAAAGTTGTTCTGTAATTATTTATCTAAAACAATGAACTGAAGGAAAACGGTTACACACAATTGCCTCAGTAATTAAAACTAGCTTTATAAAAAACTTTTAGTGAAATTAAGCTTTAATTAGCAAACAGTATTTATTTATTTCAGTACCCTAAGGGCCCGTCAGGGCATTACATAGGGGGGGATTTTCTACAACACAGAATGCAAAAAAAGTAAAGATAAACAATTGATACAAGTGTGAACACAAAGAAACATCGCAAGATAAAGGTACACAGGCGGCAAAAAAAAAAAAAACATGGAACAGTATAAACGGTGTGACCAAAGTAAGGTAAGGAAAAAGAAGCGCTACAGGAAGAATTGAACAGCACTTTCCGCTTGAAGGTGACCGAGTAACGCGGCCTCAAATAAAGAAGCATCCGCTAGGGATGCTATACTGGCGGGTAGATGGTTCCAGTCATTTATTGAAAGGAGGAGGGGAGATGATTTGAATTTTTCTGTCCGGGCAAAAACTGGTGACACCTTGTGCGCATGATCAACACGTAACGAGATGTGATGCGCTGGAAAAAATATGTTTTGAAGAAAATAGCGAGCCGTTGTAATACAGTGAGTGGAAATAAACAAGGCGAGATAATTTACGACACACGTTAAGGTTTACAAGACCTAGAGAATTTTTAAGGGCCGATACACTTTGGTCTCGAGAGTAAGAACGCAAAATAAACATTGCAGCTTTGTTCTGGACTGCCTCGAGTATGTTAGTCAAATTGTCTTGTTGAGGATTCCAGATGATCGATGCGTATTCTAGAGGTGACCGGATCAGAGTAGTGTACGCATGAAGTCTAGTATCAGCATTGGCTAAAAATAAGCTTCGTTTAACTCTTTCGGGACCGCCGGAAGAAGTGATGAAAAAGGGAGGTCTCGGTACAAATTTTTTATTACATAAAGCAAAGGCACCATCCTGCCTTAGCATATACCAAAATGCAGCTAATTATATGTTCTTTGACATAGAATACCAAGTTTTACTTCAACACTGACGACAGAACCATGAAAAAATCTGAAAGTAAGAACTTCGTAAAGAAACTGAAGAAAAAGATAGAAAAAAGCGCAAATATAAAAACATTAAAAAAGAATAAAATTATTTCAGGATATACAAAATCCAACACAATGCTTTGTTTCTTTATCGCGAAAGTTTGATGCGGCTAGGTGTGACTGGTTTTTTGTTTTGTGCGTGATCTCTTTGGCACTAGGGCCATGGCTACGTCGTCGCCCAGGTACACGCCGGGCTTTCGTCTCGGCGAAAACTTGATCCCTTTCTGAGATGGTGGCAGGAGATCACCACCATAGGTAGTTAACACCCTAGCGAACAAATATAAACCAGCCAGAACATATTTCAAGCGCACATACCTACTCCAGAGACAATTGAAATGGAAACCAACATTCACCTTTGAGCGCGATTTGATGTTCCAGGCTGATCGACATTCGAAACCTCACTCGAGCTGAAATCTGATCTCTAAAGCCGCATTCGGACTCTTCACTGCCACTCTCATCGTTAAAATCAACAGTAGAAGGCGAAGATATGCGAGACGAGACGAGGTGGATGTCTTATCGCGCTCGCGCGAGTATGACGCCATGTTTGTTTACATTCGAAACCACTGCCCGTCAGAATAAAATATCTGATGCGTTGCCGCCTGGCGATAAAAAAAGAAACTTCACAGAACAGAAAACTCCAGTTTTCAAACTATCTCCTAGATGTCGCTAGGTGTTCCATCGAGCGAAAATTTGTATTCTGCAGGCTCTCGAAACCATCGATCATATGTGATTGATGACCTATGGAGCGGTCCCGAAAGAGTTAAGAAAACCTAATTTTTTCAAAGCCTTATTGGTAATTGATTCTATATGAGCTCGCCATGACATATCAGACGTTAAGAAGATGCCCAAATATTTAAGTTTAGTTACGTTTTCAATAACAGTGCCGTTTACTACATAAGAGTTCGTAGGGGTTCTAGAAAGCACAGAAAATGTCATGTGTTTTGTTTTTTCGGTATTTACTTGCATTTGCCATCTCTCACACCACTCAGTTATCTTATTTAGGTCATCCTGAAGATCAGTAGCATCATCTGGGGTAGATATCTGCCTGTACAAAACACAATCATCAGCAAAAAGCCATATAGTTGAAGTCATGTTAGTGTCAATGTCATTTATGTAGACCAAGAAAAGCAAAGGACCCAAGACAGAGCCTTGGGGAATGCCAGATTTGACACATGCAGTCTTTGAAACAAAGTGCAAACAAAGAGTACGCTCAGTTTTGGTTTCGATTTTTTTTAAGTGTACTAGGAAGTGGCGAGGCCCTTGCGCCTGGCTTGCACAGTGTCTGTGTGTGCAGTCTCCAGCTCAGATCGCGTGCGTGCAAAACGTGTACAACGGGAACAACTCGGATGCACGCGCTGAACAACTGCCTCCCTGGGCGCTTGCTAGGCCGTCATTCGTTTCTTCACGTTAAGCACCTTATCTATTGCCCCTGAACTGACGCTGGAACAGTGATTCTGATCTGAACTTGACTACCGCAAGTTCACTACAGGCTACGGAGTGGCAGCCAGTGGTCGTTCCCATTGGAAAAGAAATAAAAGGAGCTTTTATAATCGTTCCGCTTCAGTTGTTTTATTCATGGAACGGCTCTCCGTGCTTCGAACTTTAGCGCAAACCTTCGTGAAGGTAGAACGAAAAAATATGTAACGAAATGAGGTTTCTTTTTTTAATCAGTCACAATAAGTCAATATTCTCTCCTCGCGCGCTCTGTGCGGCAAGTTACGCCCCCATTCAGTCCCGCAAGCTTTTCGTTTGAAGTGGTGGAAAGCAGCTACAACTTGACGAATACAGACAGAAAGGAAAACGGGACACGCCGCTGATTGTATTTCGCATACTCCCTTGGCATGCATTCTGCCACTCCGTTGGCCTGCGATCGACCGTGCTCTTTCGTTCCTGTGCTTCAAAGGGACCGCGACTCACCGGCAATATGAGCGTTGGCACATGTGAAAACGTTTTCTTTTTTGTGTGTGTGTCAATAAAGGTTTCACATTCAGCTAAAGCCACAGTTCACTTCACTTCATTTGAAAAGCATTGAGCGCCTTGCAAAATGTCACAGAATGGCAAATAAAGCGGCACAGTGCAAAAATGCACGAAGATCGTGATGGAGATTCATTTTTCTGTGCATCTCAGTGCGGATCAGCTGATTCCTTGGCGTCCTCATGCATACGATCCGTCGCATTCGAGCTTAAGTGTTGTGTGAGCGTTGCCACATCTTGTTCAAATAGTATCAGTACATATATGTCGCACGCTAAACCGAAAGCACGTTGGTTACCTACCCACAGGAGATAAACTACGCAATGCTGTCGACGCCGCCTACACAACATCCGCCTGGCCAGCGGGCCGCCATGTTACAATTAATCCCGACATGCTTCGCTAGCCGGACGCGGAAACGCCACAGCAGCACATTGCCGGATTACAACCCATCGCTTTTGCCGTTTTTAGTAAGCAAAAGCTCAGCTGGCAACCTTCAAATCGTTGTATCATGTCTGCCACTGTGTGTCATACGGTTCCAATGCATTGGCTCAGCGGCGCGCTTTCCCTCTAGAGTCAGTATATTATCTCTATGGTCACTGTTCGTGCTGAGCATGCACTCGAGAACAACTTCCGCAGTCCGACAGCACGCTGACCCTACCACTCTTTTGTGGGAGATCAGAGCTGAGGCTTTAACTCCATGTGTTATCGTCTGCTTGGAGTGTTTGTCTTCCATAGAAGTAAATGGGAAAGAAAAAAAAAACCTCTGCCTTGCACCCCAGCCCCATGTTTGACCCTCCTGCCTGCCGTCTTTGCGCAGGGCCGCAACGTGATCCTGGAGCAGTCGTGGGGGTCGCCCAAGATCACCAAGGACGGCGTGACGGTGGCCAAGGCCATTGAGCTGAAGGACCGCTTCCAAAACATCGGGGCCAAGCTGGTGCAGGACGTGGCCAACAACACCAACGAGGAGGCCGGGGACGGCACCACGACGGCCACGGTGCTGGCGCGGTCCATCGCCCGCGAGGGCTTTGAGCGCATCTCCAAGGGGGCCAACCCCATCGAGATCCGCAAGGGGGTCATGCTGGCCGTCGAGCGGGTGGTCGAGGAGCTGCGCAAGCTCTCCAAGCCCGTCACCACGCCCGAGGAGATTGCCCAGGTGGCCACCATCTCGGCCAACGGGGACAAGGCCGTCGGGGACCTCATCTCCGACGCCATGAAGAAGGTGGGCCGTGACGGCGTCATCACCGTCAAGGATGGCAAGACGCTCAACGATGAGCTGGAGGTGATCGAGGGCATGAAGTTTGACCGGGGCTACATCTCGCCCTACTTCATCAACACCAGCAAGGGGGCCAAGGTGGAGTTCCAGGACGCGCTGCTGCTGCTCAGTGAGAAGAAGATCTCCTCGGTGCAGTCCATCATCCCGGCCCTGGAGCTGGCCAATGCCCAGCGGCGGCCCCTGGTCATCGTTGCCGAGGACGTCGATGGCGAGGCCCTCAGCACGCTCGTGCTTAACAGGTGTGCACCTGGGGCCGTTGGGAGGGCTGTTCAGAGTCGCTTTGTCAGTGCAGTCAAACCTTGATGTAATGAAGTTGGTGAAACTGAAACTTCACTACATTGAAATTCGTGGTTAAAATGAAGTGTTAACCGTGTGGAACAGTTCCTGCTAACGAAAACGTGGCTGGCGCACTGTTTGTGTTTGTGCTGGCACTGTCAGAGCCAAGGATTTTTTTTAACCTCATTAGTTGGAGCTTAATCATCTACGCGGCCATAACCGCATGGAGCATTTTCTGCATGCAACAACGCGCCTCGCGAGTCACGAGCACGCTGATGCATACGCGCAGGAGACCACTTGCGTGTTGTGGGTAGCTCAAGCGACCGCTTCTAACCGCTCTCTGAAACGCTACACGTGCGGCAAACGAAGTTACTCATGCAGGCAAGAAGCTAGTAATGTGGCCAAAATTACACTGTAAAACGGCATCCGCACCGCTTAGGAAAGCACCCATCGAATATCCTCCGCAGTGGTAGGCCTAATCGTCTGGCGGGGCCAGCCGGCATCCCCGCACGCTTCTAATCTCTTGCCATAGTGTGTGCACATCCCCATTGGCGAAAGTCGGGCTCCTCCCACTGCTGCGCACGGCGCGAGTCGCTTTCTGGCCGAGGCAGAAGCTGCCGCCTGTGCACTATTGCGGACACAGCCGTGAAAAAACGGGAGCAAGGGGCTGATAAAGGCCCACAAATGCTTTGCCGCGCGCTTGCTGGAACGATGGAACCCAACAAGCATGAGCGAACTTGATCGAAGGCCATACACAGTAGGCAAGGAGCTCGCTCGTGGCATTGGGTGGCCCGTGTTGCCGTTTGAGTTTTATCGACACCTGTTTCAGCTCTTGTGTCTCCCAAAATCTACTTCTATAACCAAACTTCATTACATTAAAATTTCAGCAAACGGGACTTTGGGGTTCTCAAAAGACTTTGAAACTGTAGTTAGAAAAACAATTATTTAAGTCTAGAACGATTTTAAAGAGCTTGATCGTAATAACTTTTCACTTGTTTCTGTTTTCCAACACTTGATATGGGATTAGAGTGTGACCTGGTTCGGTACACAGGTGGTGCAAAAAAAGAAAAACTGCCTGTTTGAGCGTGCTGGTAGGTTTTATCAGTTCTGCCACTAGTAACTGTTTTTTATTTTTTAGCCAAGTTTAACTCTAATATTGAACTTTTTGTCAAGTTACGAGAACAAATTTGGGCAGCTGTGGCGACACCAAAACATGGCAGGGGAATGTGAAAACTCAACTGCCCTCAAATTGTCGGGTAGAGCAGCGGAACTCCTTCCAGTTCCAATGGCATTTCAAGCTTCAAAGGCCATTCGACTAACTCAAAGGAGCTTTGAAACACTCGTGTGGCACTGGTATTGTCACCGGCCCGCTTTCTGGCAATTGTGTAGCAGCCCTTTCCTTTTTGATTTTTTTTTACTGTTCTGCTCACTGTCGGTAACAGCGGCCAGATTTTATTTTTTTACATGATTTTGAACTGAAACAATTCCGTGCAGTGCACCAATCCAGCTGCCGTACTCGTTCCCACGCAGGCTGGCTGTGGCAACAGTGTACCGCCTCGCATCTGTTGGTCTTGCTTGGTGGTAGAGTTGACCGGTTGTGCCAACAGTGTATCATCTTGCATTTGCCGTACACATGCCTTGCGTGGTGGTAGAGTTGACCGGCTGCGCGTGTGCAGTGCACTGCTTAGCTGTCGTACCCATCCATGCGCTGACCGATCGCATGGACAGTGCATCATGATGCGTCGGCTGTACTGTCTTGCGTGCTTGTAGGGTCGACCCACCTTGCTCCAACAGTGTGTCTCGCTTCGGCCATACTCATTTCTTGCGTATTCGTAGAGTCGACCAGCTGTGTGCGTGCAGCTGCCGCAATGAACCCCGTTCCGAATGGCCGCACCAACAGTGTATCATCTCGTATGGTCGACTGGTCGCACCAGCAGGGTACCGTCCTCGACCGGCTGTGCACGTGCAATGCGTTGCACGACTGCCGTACTCGTTCCCACGCCAACGGTATTGCCTTGCATCAGTCATTCTTGTGTAGGCGTCGAGTGGATTGGCCGCACCAACAGTGCCTCGCCTTGCATCGGTTTTACTCGTGTCTCCCGTGGTCGTAGAGTCGACCCAAAACCACAGAATCGGGCATCATGCAACTGCAGCACTTGCCAGCTTTCCGGTGGTGTATCACCTCGCATAGACTCCTCGCCCAGTCTGTATTTGAATTTGCTGTCTTCATCGCGGTAACCCAGCTCTTCTTCAGCTTCTCGCATTTCGAGAAGGCACGAGAACTTATTCCTGGTGTTGCCGAGGGGTTCTTTGCTGGAGAAAGTCACGTTGTGGTTGGCATTGCGTGAAGATTTGTCCCCAACCACACGAGGCACGAGTTACACTGCCCACTCATGACAAGGGCTACTGAGGAGAGACGAAGGGATGAGACTTCGACATCACGTATTTCAGTTTGCTGTAGTGGCCACACTTTGCTAGCTGATGCGTCAGCTGCTGTGCATGTGTGGAACTTAAAATTGGATCACAAGAAACTTTAGGCCTGTATTCCACACATTGGATCTAAATTTGGTGCAAGTAAATTTTTACTTTGGTTGGTCTTAGGGGCCATGAAGACAAAACACAGTTGAACCTCGATATAACGAACCTCGATTTAACGAAATTCGCGATACAACAAATTTTTTCAAGTTTTCTATCAAAATTTTGCTAAATGCATGTATGTTTATCTCGATTTTACGAAGTAATTTCGTGTGGCGTTTCCGATTTAATGAAGTTGCGGCAAGAAAGGAAGAACAAAATTCCGGTCGAGGCAAGTTTTATTTTGCCTCTCAGAGCCTACATTGAAAACATTCAGTACCCGCATTAACTCTTAAACGGCTAAGGTGAAAGAAAAGCGGTGAAATCTGTGATTGACAACAATTTAAAAGCGATGAAAGAAGCTGCTCAAACCGCTAGCGGTCATAGACGGTTGAATAGTGCAGCCACCATTTTAACGTCTCCATCGTTGCCTACGCCAGCGCCCTCTATGCTTAGGCTGCTGAAGCCTACTTCAAGCTTTTTTTGTACGCGTCCTTCCTCACGGTGCTGCTGCGCTAGGTTGTGCTCACTGATAACCACATTAATATTTTGTTCGTGCATCATTAGGTGAGTCTTGTAAGCAGCGTGAGCACTCCAAGGGAAGGAAAAGTGTTCCGAACAAGAGCCTGAGGAAGTGTCGGTGAAACCGACGGTAGGTCGATGGCCACTGAAGTGATATGGAAGGGACGGATGCCATCGACGTTCTGCGGAGGCACGCAGGCGCACGCGAATGTTTACGAGCAAGCCTTGTTAGTGCTGTCAGCATACGAGGTCAAGAAACGCCAAGCACAGCTTACGGAATTCTTCACTACGGCTTAAACATCGAGTGCTGGTGGCAATGCATTGCTGTCTTTGAACGTGGTCATCTTCGTTTCACCCATGTTCGTTAGACAGCTGTGATGTGGAGAAGTCGGCTTCTTTAGGGCTCAGTGGGCATAAAAGTAATTGCTTAATCGAATTTGCCGGAAGACTGAACAGAAACTTGGCCAAGCGAAGCAGCGAAAATGAACTCAAAACGCGCAGTACGGAGTTCACGCGGCTGCCGTCTTGCGTTGCCTCCGCGACACCCAATCAGGAGGGTCGTATTAGTGCACCCCGACCAGAGGGCCAATAGTGCTTCAGCATCTATTCCTAGCTTCGTTTGTGCATCGTTTCTTTTCTGCCGTTTGTGCGTTTGTGAATGAACGAAGATAAAAGAGATGAGCAAAACCGGAAAGACAATTGCTCGGCCGATCTAACAATATCAAAATGGCCACGCACGGTGGCACTGCTGCGCAGATACAGCGCTCCGAAAATTGCCATTTTTTGTGGCCCTTTTGCGCTGATATTTTGTCACCGCGCCTGGCAAAAGTATTTTTTTGTCACTTTGCGACGCTTTTCAGTGGAAAAACTTTGCAGACGCACAGAATAGGAAACATAGAAGCCGAATATGTGGCTTTCAAAAAAACGATGTTTTGGTCATTTTTCCGAAGCTGAACGCCGCGTCCCCCCTTGAAGGCTATTGTCAAGTAGCTGCACAGTTCGCCACTGTGAACACGCCGGGTCGTGGAAAGCCGATGAGGAAAGACCGGCAGCAGGTTTTTGGGTGGTTCACCTGAGCGCTGAAGCCGGGTTGTGTAACAGCATCGCAACGGGACGTACTAGTGGAAATTAACAAGAAGAAATGGACGTAGGCAGGGCGTGTAATGCAAAGGCTAGATAACCGTTGGTCATTACGGATAACTGAGTGGATCCCTAGAGAAGGCCAGCGTTGGCAGGGGGGGGCAGAAAGTTAGGTGGGCAGATGAGAACAAAAGGTTTGCGGGGAGAAATCGGTCGCAGTTAGCACAGGACCGGGATAATTGGAGATCCATGGGAGAGGCCTTTGCCCTGCAGTGGGCGTGGACAGGCTGATGATAACTAAAGACAGTGGCATTGTGCTGCTGAGCACGAGGATGCGGGTTTGATTCCCGGCTGCAGTGGCCGCTTTCCTGATGGGGGCGAAAAGCGAAAATGTACGAGATTTCGGCGCAGGTGGTCAAAACTAATGCGGAGCCCTCCACTACTGCGTCGGCGCGTTAAATCCTAGCTGATGTGGGCCAACACCGCCCTGGCCGTGAACGGTGGTCCGGTTGCCTTGTGCGTGCAGGCTGAAGGTGGGCCTGCAGGTGGCGGCGGTCAAGGCGCCTGGCTTCGGGGACAACCGCAAGGCCACCCTGCAGGACATGGCGGTGGCCACGGGGGGCCTGGTGTTTGGCGACGAGGCCAACCTGGTGAAGCTGGAGGACGTCCAGGCCGGGGACCTGGGCCAGGCCGGCGAGGTGGTCATCACTAAGGATGACACCCTGGTGCTCAAGGGCAAGGGCAAGAAGGAGGACGTGGACCGCCGGGTGGCCCAGATCCGCGACGAGATCGAGCTCTCCAACTCCGAGTACGAGAAGGAGAAGCTGGGCGAGCGCCTGGCCCGCCTGGCCAGCGGGGTGGCCGTGCTGCGCGTCGGGGGCTCCAGCGAGGTGAGGCTCCACTTTGCTCTTGTTACTGGAAACCTAAATGGGAGTCGGGAACATTTTCGATTTAGCTAACCTTTCCCTTTGAGGACAAGGTGGCCGGTGTGGCCTACAAAGAAGGAAGGCAATGCTTAAAACACGAGATAAGAAAGAAAAATGGGACCAGGCGGTTAACTAAAAACACAAGTAAAATCAGACAAGGTTCACCGTCCGTCATATGGCGTAGCATGGCTTGAGGCAAATCATGTGGATGACTTCAAGCCACGTGCATTCTCGGGATGTGCCGCAGTCGCCATCGGACAACCTCGTAGACAAATTAGATGTATGGTCCAAGATGCGAGAAGCTTCTCACTGAGGCTGCGTCATCGACATCACATCTCTGCTGGCGTGCGCTGGTCAGTCGGTGTTTTGTGGGTGATGCTTTGGTCACGTCGGGTTGTGGGGGCCAAGCCCCTCAAATCGGGGCGAGGAGGCGCTAGCGATAGCGACGTCCTCCTCCTTGGTGGGGCGAGGACGATCCTCGCGCACTTCCCTCCTCTCCCTACGAGGCGACGGGGGATGCGCGCAGGAGACTCCCCGGTGAGACCGCCCTTGGGACGCGCAGCGATCGCACAGTACGTAAATGCCCTTTGGCCACTTTTGGCCGTGTCTTGCATTGGCCGTTGTTTCCCACTTCCTTGGGTCACGGTACCCACCTTGTCGATTAGCGCATGCCTCGATTTGCATCAGTGCGTTTATCTAGGATGCTCGGCGAGTCTCCGCGGGCATATTCCACTCATTGATGGGTTGCCCCCACGTCCGCGATGTGACGGCTTGCGCTGTCTAAGGTCAGTGGACGAGCGCCGATGCCGCCCGGTCGAGTCCAGTGGCTTGAAAAGTGTAGCGGCCACAGAGAGCCCCCTTCTCCTACGTCAGCGAGCATTGCGGCCGGCCAACGCCCGCGGACGCTAATTGCTGCCCGACTACGGACTGGGCACACGCTGACGGCTGTATGCCCCAGGGGCTAGGTGCGTAGTGCGGCGTAGCGTTTGTATCATGGTTTCTCGCGTATAAACCCCTGTACTATGAAATATCTCGCTTCCTTTGAAGTGACTGACAACGTACGCACGCGGCAAGAGTCGTGGCTCGCTCTCGAACTCGTTGTGGGCAGAGTCTCTCGGCAGGCCAGTTCGGTGCTGCGCGAGAGCAGTGAGAATAACGACGGCGCGTTATTCTATTACTCTATCCTGTTCCTTAATGCTAATGTCAAGGATTAAGGATACGGAATGCCCACAGGGTTTGCATCATCAGGGTTTGTGTCGTTGCGGCGCTGGAGGGTTTGCATTCTGTCGCTGCTGTCCAGAAGCTGCTGCTTTTAGTTTCCCTTCTATGTCAACTGGGCGACCTTCCGTGCTCCAAGTCAGTGCCGTTGCAGCAACTTGGCAATCTCTGCATATGGCGAGCAGTTGAAGCGCTGCAGGCGTCAGCTGGTGTGCGACAGGTATTCGTCTCATTCGGGCGTTGACCGGAAAACCTCGCAGACTGAGTTTATTGTAAGGGCAGTGACGCTAGATCTGGCCAGCTTGCACAGAGGACATCTATGGGGGTAAAGCATTGATTTGCCGGTCGTCCCCCCTTAAGTGCATGTCAAGGGCCTTCTTGATCCTGACTGCATCTGAGAGAAATTTAGCAGTTTTCAGTAGGCTGTGGGCAAGGCCAACAAAGAATTCTTGCTTTATTCCGCGCATCAAGAACTGCACTTCTTTCTCTTCACTCATATGCGGGTCAGCATGGTGAAATAGTCTCGTCCCCTTAACAAAAATAGGGACCACTTGATTGGGGTGTTGCGTGCGTGTCTGCAGCGAAAGCTCGGCTCATTCCTTTCGTACGACGGCAGTGAATGTCTTCAAGAACTCGCTGTTGAAAAGCACCCCAGTCGTACGGGAGCCTATCATGGACACGGAACTAATTTGGAGCAGAATAAATAAATAAAGAGTAAAGAATAGAGAGTAAAGAGACCACGGAGCAAGATATAAAGAGGAGCGCCGACTGTGGCCCAGAAAAAATCTTTTGCTCGGGCCGATAATGTCCACGCGCCGGCGGCCGCCCAGCTTTCCCTTTGCTCTCTTCCTCCTTCGTTCGCCCTCTCGTCTCTGTGCCTCTGTACATGGCTCTTCCCTTCTTCGCTCTCCCCAGAGGCATCTTTTCTTGCGCAGCGACGTCTGTCTTATGCCTGTCCTACTATGCAGGAGGCATGCGTGCACGCGCGGAATTTAAACACCCGTGAGCGGCCGCAATAGACGGCGCAGATAATCGCACGCCGCCGCATACATGGCGATCGCTTATTCCCGGAACGTTTAGTCTGACATTATGAATATCCACTAAAAATATTGTACTAACCCAGCACATGTAAGACGCAACTGAACGACGACGACTTCAGAAGCACCAAAGAATGAGCAAGAGTAATATGGAACGCCACAACACAGTCTAGCCTGATTCTGCTTACGACGAATCGATGCAGCGCAAAGGTTACCCTCTGTTGTTATCCCGCTCTCCGGCCGCGTGCTTAATTATTTATGCTGCTTCTGCGCACGGACAACGCTTACGAGGGTCGCCCGGAGACTCCATCGGCAAACGGCAATGATGCACATTTCTGTGCCAATGACTGAATTGGACAGCTGCCCTGTTGTATCAAGTGTACAAAAACACTGTCAGCTTGATAAGGAACCCAAGAATATCAAACGCATACTTAATTTTAACTCATGCCGCAACTTACCGCCCGATGTTCACTGTCGCTCTACGGTCGTGTTATCTCGTCGGTAACACCGCGGTCTCCAAATAAAATGCTGCGATTTGTATGGCTGCAATTTTTTGGCCTACCAGGGTTCCCGGCGTTTTTTTTTTTTTTTTTTCGTTAAGCGGCTGACCAGCAAAACAAGCGGCTCGTTAAACCTTTTCTTTCGGCGAGTTATCGCGAAATGAAGGCTTGTGAAAAGACCGCACTGTCAGGGACTTGATCTTGAGCAGATTGCTGCGTCGCGGGCAGTCGCGGGTGATGTTATCGCATTTCTGTTCTTTTCTGATGAGCGTGTAAGTGCCGGCCCGTGTTCTAGGCGCACTCTGTTTTGGACGCAAGTTGCAGAACTGCGAGAAAGCTGAGGGAACTTTTATAATCGCCAGTGATCAGAACCAGTTGCTCCTTTCGCCTTTTGTAAAACCTGTTAAAACACAGCCAAATTGGTATTCCCAAATTTACAAAACGGAGCCACATTTTCGGCAAGCACCGCGCCAAAGGTAGTGTTTGTATAGCAGCCATATGTTTGTATGTGGTCTCTATATTTTGTTTTCCCGCCATGCAAACCAATCCTTAACGTATCTGCCGTACGGCCACTCAATTCCTTCGGGCCCGGGTTACCCGGAAGGTGCTGTCGAACAAGTTAATCAACTGTGCGGAGGAGGCGCGCAATGAACGCGAAGCGGCGCCAAAGCAGGCCCAAAGCAGTCCGTGCCCAAAACTACCGTCGCCGAAGCAGACGACAGAGCCGACGGAATGCGTTCCGCCAACTCGCCCGCCGGCGCACGGGGAACGCCGGCCGCTTAGCCGCCGCCGGCTAAGGTCCCTTTCGCTGCGCCATCTACATTGTGCTCCGCGAGTTATGGACATTAAGAGCCCGCAGGAGAGAGCGAAGTCGGCGCTCCTGTTTATCTTTCTCCGTGAAAGAGACTATGCCCAAGTGTTGGGCCACCTGTTTAATATCTAGATGCGCACCAGCCTCTCCAACCGTTCTTCCGGGCCTTCACCAGGGGACCCCTGAAGGGTGGTGGTTCTCGGGGCTTGAATGATGGCCAAAGTGGCTTCTTGCACTGTAGTGTTGGTGGCGGCAGTGTTTGCCTGGGTTCCTTCTGGCAGGACAGCAAACTTGGTTAACTCGGCAGCTGTATCAGCCTTGAAGTGTGTAGAGAGCACTTACCTTAGAAGAAAGAAGCGAGGTTCTCGTGTGTCCAAGGTACAGCTGTCCATTGATAGATTTGACATAGGCATGGGAAACTTAGTCATGAAAGGCTCGTTTGCATGCGAGTTGGGAAAGGTTGCACTTTGGGGCTGCCTGCACATGCGCCCAGCAGGACGCCATCTCGTAGCAAGCGGAATGTGCCCATCGCGTGTCACTGTACCCAGTGAAAAGCTAACGGAGGTTCTTTTAGGAATTGGCGTTTATTGCGTCGAACTTGTGCTCAAGCACCGAAGAAACAGTCAACAGGCTGGCATGCATCGTTGGCGGTGCTTGTTTTCCACTGTTGTGCTATTTTTACTGAAAAATCGGTTTAAATTGAATTCAACGAGAAAGTGGTAGTGATTGCAAACCCTTTTCCTAACAACAAGATTGCGGCAAGCAAGTGAGAAGGAAATGCCTTGAAAATGCACTGAAAACAAACCAGAAGAGGAGGTTTGTAGCTGTGTAAATCCCTGGTGAATTACGGGCAGCTGTTTCCTTCCTTGTATCACAAATCTCAAGTGCGCCTTGCAAACAAAAATTTTTTCATACGTATTGTATTTGTTTGTGCCTTTGTGTATGCCTCATGTGGCACTGCAATCCAGTCATTTGCATGGAACACTTGTCAGCTCTCCCGTGCTTTTTGAACACGCAGACCAGGTCATCAAAGGGACAGTAGAAGTTTGTTCAGTAAATTACACATTGCTTGTGTGCCTTGTAATTTAAACAGGCTGTGGGATTCACGGTCAAGAGGACAGCCAGCACTGACTGTCAACTATTTCGATGAGAGCACTATTTAGAATCCTTCACTGCCCCGTGAGGTCAGAAAAGTTGAGAAGCCATGCCCTCCATTACGAAGCTGGAAACGTCGGCCCTCCCACTAACCTCTGGATTGGGCTGGGCTGGGGCTTTTGTGGGCCAGCCTTTCGGTGCCATTGCTAGGATGCATCTGCGATAAACTTGAGCAGGCGGTGAAAAAAAAGGAAAAGCTCTCGTCTTGTGTAAACTTGTTGCACTTCCGTGGTGTGAGGCAGCAAACGAGAAGGCCTGTGTGTGGGGAGCTACAACAGCTGGTGAACCCAGCTGACGCTGTGGTGTGCGTGCAGGTGGAGGTGAACGAGAAGAAGGACCGGGTGAACGACGCGCTGAACGCGACGCGGGCGGCCGTGGAGGAGGGCATTGTGCCCGGGGGCGGCACGGCCCTGCTGCGCTGCCTGCCCGCCCTGGAGGCCCTGGGGGCCGACAACGAGGACCAGCGCACGGGCGTGGGCATTGTGCGCAAGGCCCTCAAGCAGCCCTGCATGCAGATCGCCCAGAATGCGGGCGTCGACGCCGCCGTCGTCGTCCAGAAGGTCGTCGAGGGCAAGGCCGACTTCGGCTACGATGCCATGCGCAACGAGTACGTCAACATGATCGACGCCGGCATCATCGACCCCACCAAGGTGCGTCGGGAAGGGCGTTGGTTGGTGTAGGGAGACAGGGTTCCCTGGAGCAGCAGTGCTTTCCCCTTGAGGGCTTTCAAAATCAACTTTTTTATTTCTTTGTGGATTCCGATGAAAATTGGCACTGCAACTGGTAATACTTCTGTGATAACACCGTAAAAATTTCAAGGTACTATTTTGATAACTCTTTTATTTAATAAATTTTCTTTCTGTTCCGCTTGTACCGAGCTGGAGCAACTTATAAAACATGATAGAAAACTTGTTCAGAGTGCTTTGCATTCCAAAATGAATGGATGAGGTCGTGACAGTTCTAGAATTTTTTTGTACAACACAATGTATTTTAGTTTTCATTTTTTTAGAGGTTAATGTGCAACAGGCATGTCGACTGTGAACGACTATTTGATTAAAAAAATCACAAAAAACAAACCGGGAAGACCAAGAGTCACGACCTGAACTGTTCACTAAGGAATGTAATGCAATAAAGCAAATGAACAACTTGGTTGCGTAAGTCACGCTGATTTCAAAAATGCGTTTACTGACCACGAAAACAAGCAGTCTTGACAGAAGGGCAATAACGGCAAGTTTGGTTTTGAAACCTGCAATGCCTGCGTCGTCTGGCAACAAATGCAAGCCAGAAATCCAATATAATCCAATACGATCCAATATAATAATTATATCAACGGGCGGTCGGTACTCGGTCCGTGCGCCGGTCTCTCGTGTCATTTTCAGCGGAGGTTCGCGTTTGTGCTGCGTGCCATGCCTGCAACTTTACTTTGATGGGATGCCAGGCGCAGAGTGCCAGTTTCAGTCTGCGTGGCTGGAACACAGTGAATATCGTCACGGGGTGAGGCCGGAGGCTAGCGGTCCTTATCGAGCGAAGTGCGCAGTATGTCGGAAGTTGGTTGACATTGCAACACAATAATGGGGGAGTCTGCCTTGAAGAGCCATTAGAAAAGTGCCAAGTACCGATCCAAAGTTGTGGCAGGCGAGGGCTGCTCTTCCACCACGAGGTTTTTGCAAGCGGCAAACATCACAGAAACGACTTTTCAGTGGGAAAACACGGAAACATCCTCTCGAGCTGTGACCATTGATGAAGATTGCGGAAGGCATGACTCCGTGATTGAAGCCGAAATTTTGTGGATGATGAAAGTTGTGCGTTATACAGCTCCAGTGGGTCAGTTTCTGAACTATTCTACAAGATTTTTCTGGATAACGATGTCGTAAAAAACTTCACTTGTTTGGAAACAAAATGCGCGCACGTCGCGGGCCATGGTCTGCGCTCATTTTTCACTTCTCAAGTCTTAGACATGATGGAGAAATCTGACCATTTCGTTGTCCTTTTCGATGATACGTTGAACGAATACCTGCAAAAGAAACAACATGATGTTCACGTGAGACTGTGGAACAATGCTGAGGTGACAACAAGATATGTGTCATCGGCATTCGTGGGTCACAGCACAGCGGGCGTTCTCATGAAGAATTTGACGGAAGCGCTGGTGTCCTTTCCGATGAGCAAAATTGTACAGCTTTCCATGGATGGTCCCGATGTCAACCGGAGTCTTTTCCACAAGTTACAGCAGCACATGAAAAATGACTTCTAAGTTCAGTGTTTGGATAATGGATCGTGTGGCCTTCACACAGTGCATAATGCCTACAAAGCTGGAATGCACGCAACGGGCTGGCCAGTTGACGCGTACCGTATTCTCACTGTTTCATGATGCACCGGCCAGGGGTGAATATTTTGTTCAAGAGACAGGGAGCAGTTTGTCTGCATTTGCTTTCGTATCTCACCATTGGATCGCGAGCGTGCCCATTCTGGAAAGCGCTCTGGCCACTTGGGAGCACTTGAAGCGATACACTGAAGCAGTGAGTGGCCGCAGGCTACCCGCGCCAAAATGCAGAGCATATGAAAACGTCGGTGCTTTTTTAAATGACCAGCTGCAAAACTGAACTTTTCCCTAAATGTTGCAGCCTTTCCTGGCTGTTTTTCCAGAGTGATTCTCCCGAGACATTTTTGCCGGCAAAAGAACTTGAAAGTGTTCTGAGGGGCCTAAAGCGCTCCGCAATGACAGAAGCCAGCAGCATCACGAAGCTGCTGCGAATTGATGTTGAAGATGCTGCTTTTTACCATACCTGCCAACTCTTCCGAATTTTCCGTAAAATGTACGCATTTTGACGCGTCTTACGATTTTACAAATCCTGCCTGAAATCTTGCGAATTTTCAAAAAAACTGGGACCATCCATTTAAACGACACTGTGGAACCTGCGCCACCACGAGAAAGCAATACGTAGTCTTGTTATCACCATCTGCGAAGCTGCGATTTCTGTCGTCTTCTCGGGGTGGGCTACGCAGCGGGGTGAACTCGCTGCTACCTCGGCAAGCCTGCTTATAGCATGTTGTCCACGGGCCGGTTACGACTTCCATGTTCGTGGCGCTCTTTGTATGACTGCCACGTCCTGTGCGTGGTACGACTGCGGTAGTTGCTTCGCAGTGCAAAGGCGGGCTCGAAGCCGCGAAAGCACTACCAAGTGTTCTCGAAATCGTAGATATCCGAATTTGCTGCCCTTCCCAATGAAGTTGCTGCTCATTACTCTTCAACACTGACAATTTTCATGTATGGTTCTGAAAACATGAGAACACGTGAAGAAAAGGTGAATCATTTTAGACTTAAAAATTCAAGTGTGCTGCCCACCACTTCTCCCAGTCCGCAGATATTACGAATTTCTATGTCACCAGGTTGGCAGGTATGCTTTTACGCAGAATTTGAAAAGGTGGAGCAGCTGAGGAGATTTTGCAAAGCAGCAAAGCGAGTGCCGGAAGAAGAAGAAAAAAAGAAAGGAAAGGCCGGGAGGTCAACCAGGTGTAGAGCCCGGTTTGCTACCCTGCACTGGGGGAATGGGGCTCAGGGAATAAAGGGGGGGGGGGGGGAAGGGGGGGGGAAAAGCGCGCACTCTAGTCCCGTTTCGGGCACTATAGTCTTTCACGCAAGTTCGTTTCACTCGGGAAATGTAAAAGGGCTTTCGTTGCCTTCTGCGAGGTCGATGGTAAAGACCGATGACTTGGAATAGTTTCCACCGTAAATGGTTGATTGTCCAATCGGCTCAGCGCGGTGGCAAGCACGCTCCTCTCTGACGAGTATTCGGGGCAGCGACACAGCACATGTTCTATAGTCTCTTCCGCCCCGCAAGCGTCACAGTGGGCGCTGCTGGCCATCCCGATGAGGAAGGAGTAGGCTTTCGTGAAGGTCACTCCCAACCACAGTCTACAAAGTAGAGTGCCGGAAGTTCCTGGTGAACCTGATCCGGGAAGTGTGAGGTGCCCTGTTGTTCATGGGCTCATGTTTCGACCCCTGCCTTGGGAAGCTGAGAATTGTGCCTGACTGCCTGATCGACAACCCTGAGCACAAACGAGACATTGTGTGCGCACGGTTTTGCCTTGGAAAACTGTGGAAAAGGTCATGAACGTCAGGGCACTTTTCTCGTGCGGCTGCTGAAGCACGATGCTTCTTCCTCGCAGTTCTGGGGCAGGCCTCAGTGGAAAGAGGCTTCAGCATCCACAGGCAGGTTGCGGTCGAGAATTTGGCAGAGCTGTCGCGTATCTGCGAGGCTGCAAAAAACCATGGCGGCCTGCTGAACGTTCCCATTTCAGAAGAGTTAAGCCCGGCATAGGTATCCAGAAACAAGCACTGTCATGGCAGACAACTTCAAAGAGAAAAGAGCCCAATACAATGCAAGGGAGGAAGTCAAAGCTTCAAAAAACTCAAGTGCCTGCTGGAATCCACGGACCGTTTTTCGGAAGGGGCTGTAGCGAAAAACGACTTCACCTACTTAGTCAAGGCAAACAGCTTTCGCCGAACTACAAAAGAAAAAAAGCTGGAGATAGCTTCTATATCCGTACTGCCCTCCAAAAGCACGGACTTAATGGCATCTGTCAAGTGGCCACGGTAGGAGTCCAGAACCAGGAGTTACTCCTTAAACAGCAGAGCACCGGCACATCACTGCCAAACAGTCCCGACCCAATCTTCGACGAGGGCACCACTCATCCAACCATTCTCGTGGGCTCACACAACGCAAGAGTCCTCCTCTTAAAGGGACCCTACAACACTCTTTGAGCAGTGCAAATAAACCTGCACGACGTTTAGATTACACTGTCAGGAATACCTGAGCCAAATATTACACGTGCACGTGAAGCGGTGAGCGCGCAAATCGATGTGAAAGACGCGGAAAAACCAACCGCTCTCTCTTCAGTTGCCCTCATTATGCATGGCCTAAGGGACGTCACATAGGCCATGGCTGCCCGACCGGCTGTCACTGGTCAACTTCGCGGCTAGATTCTCCCATTTCCGTCGTCGTCATCGCTGTGTACGAACCTCTTCTATGCCTGAACCTGTAGGCACAGTTTTGCCGTTTCTTTTGTGTTTTGAGTGCGCGCGGAGTTTGAGTGATGAGCTCAATACTTCCCTTTCAACGGGATCACTCGACTACAAACGTTTATTGCTTCAAAAACGCCCTACCAGCCCGAGCGCGCACTTGCGAACAGGCACCCATGCCTGCTTTTTTTGTGGCACCAGACCGGAAATAGGCCCCTCCGCGTTGCGGAGAAAAGGAGAAAATTACCCGGCATGTGATATATCGAAGGCCGCCGAAGAGAACGCCGCGAGCCGCCCCCCTCTCCGGGAGAGAGCGCGCAGCTTTCGTCGTGTTGACCACGGTCGAGTTGAGAGGGAACGATTATGCGCGATTTCTCATCGCACGTAGTTTCGTTAATTGTGAACGGATTTTCATAATTCTTGCGGGAGGAGATTTCTGGGACAATAGACTTTATCCCAAAATACATTACTAGTAGTCGATGGCAAGTGTTGCAGGGTCCCTTTAAAAATAGTGTACGGTGGCAGCTTTTGCCTCTCGGCCATGCAACGGTGGCGTGCTGCTTCTCGTGGCCTGCAGTTTTGACCTTGACTTCTTTCGTGCCCTTGTCATTCACAGTGTAGGTCGAAATACACCGGGGTCCGGTCGGCGTTGCCGATCTGGCCCACTCGGTACTCCTTTTCCACCTGCTTCTTGATGACAAAGTGCTGGAATGCAAACAGCTTCTCCTCAAAGTCAGGGGGCAGCTTTTGGCACACAGACGTCCGCCGTCACAGGCTAAACCCGAACCGCTTCGTAAAGCGAGTGACCCAATCCCTGCTGGCCTTGAACCGAGTCCGCGCAACGCCTCGTACGCTTGCGATCTCCCTCGCCTTCGCCTGATTTATCCGTCGTCACAGGAATTCCACCCTCTCTTTGCTGCCAGATAAAGTCAACGAATTCCTTGTCCACCTCGTGGTGTTGACCTTTCTTGGGTCCTGAAGGCCATTCGCTTGGCAGCTCAGCTGAAAAGTTCAATTCGTTGCTTCCGCCATCGGCGCACGTTGTTCTCATCGACGCTGAATTTGCGCTGTGCTTGAAGGTTTGAAGTTTTCTCGATTTCCAAGACTACCTTCCGCTTCAAAGCCGCGGTGTAGTGGCGCCGCTTGGTGGGTGCCATTTTGCCGCAAACACGGGCGCTTCTCGAGGTCACGCAGCAACGAACGCAAGCAGACACAGAGCACTCAGAGCCGAGTTCACAACGTTCAAATGAACAAAATGGCGCCTGCAATCCTGCAGGCTGCAAGCTTATGGCCGCGAGAGGGCGTTGAGTGGCTAGTGGTGACAGGAAAGCCGCACCCTCGAATCTAAGCCGACCCCCCAACTTTCGTAAACGACTTTTTTTTTTCAAAAGTATCGGCCTAGATACGAGTAAAGACGGTACCTGAGTGCGGACACGGTGGAGGTTGTGAACGATTGCGCAGTTTCTTGCGCACACAAGGTGTCGGAGGTTGGTCAAGTTCCTGTGCCCGCCCCAGGCCAGTAGACGGGCACTATTGACTGGCTCAGGCGCCTTGCTGGGGCTACCTACGAAAAGTCTGTCTGCCCAATGCTAGCCAAGCGCATGTAGGCAAGAATCCCAGGCTTTCGTGCGAGGAAAGAAACTTGTTTTTCCCAGAACCCCGAGCCATTTATTGTTATTTTCACCGTGCACTAGCTAAAATTATCGGCAGGCGAGTGCCGCCGCAGTTGGGTGTCATGGCAGCTGCGGGGATGTGCCTCACTTTAGACATCGAATTTAGGAACCAACTGCCTGTAAACTGACCGTCCTGATTTAGCGAAATAATTTTCAGTTGCCAGTGACTTAGATGGTGTTTTCTGTTGGAGTCATCTAGCGTCAGCGGGCAAAGTGCCCGGCCAGTGTCTACAGACGAGGCTGAATGATAGGCAGGAATGCAGCCAAGCCGCATGCGATGGGCCAAGAAAGGTTTGTACAAAAACTGCTTGTGGTTGCTGAGCAGAGCAACCAACGAAGGCTGCTCGAAACTTTTTTTAATGGGATGCAGGCCAACGGGGGCACTGGCGCAGTGGTGACTGACCCGAGTCTTTGCGTGTGCAGGTGGTGCGGACAGCGTTGCTGGACGCGTCGGGCGTGGCGTCGCTGTTGACAACAGCGGAGGCCGTGGTGGTGGAGCTTCCCAAGGAAGACAAGGCCGACCCCATGGCCGGCATGGGTGGTGGCATGGGAGGCATGGGGGGCATGGGCATGTGAGCAGCAGAGTACTCCCCTTGGGCCCTGTCTGGCAGCGCTGCAGCTGACTGGGACTGGCCAGTCTCCCGCTCGCATCGCAGGACTTGTGGGATGATGTAGTCCGGAGGCTCCGAGAAGTGCAGCCGCCCCCGTGTTGAGTGGTGCCTGGTTGGCTGCAGTGCTTGCCCACGGTCGTCAGGACATCAGTGTAGTGACTCGACAAACTGCTCGGGACCATCCCCCCCACACCCATTGTGTGCATAGTCTGGGTTTTCCCGCTGTCGGAGCGGGGAAGCCGCCCATTTTCGCCCTGTTATTATTGTTCATAGAGATGACGTGTAAAAATAAAAGCGCGATTTTGTCATTTTCATATTGAATGGGGACAAGTGTGGTGTCTTTTTCTCGCATGTGTGTACCAAAGTACTGCAGACCTAAATTCACATTCAAGATTCAACCTTCGGCAATACCCCTTTTTTCTCCTGTGCATAAGCCACCAGTGCGGCGCGTGTCCGTCCTCTAAGCTGTTAGACGAATCACTCTTGTTGGACTTGTGCCAACAACCAGTAGTCTGTGGCCTGAACTTGTAGTCCGGCAGCATGCGCATTCCAACTAGGAAAAGTGTATTAATGCACTGAGTAAGAGTTATGGTTGTAAGTGTTGTCAACTTTTTGTAGCGTAAGCTACACAGGCCGAGGTTGAGCAGTTTCGCGTGGGCCGTGAAGGGCCGTTCTGCACAAGCGAGGAGCATTAAGATTGGTTTGGATCGGATTGGATTGAATTAAAGTGGATTTTGTTGGATTGCAATGTACTAATCCAATTGGAGTACGGGTGTGTAGAGAATTGGGTATGCACATTCGCCGGTGTGTGCATTCCAGGGGAGTGACATCATAGCCGCGGCAGACGCACTGGCGCCGGCGCGTGCCTAGCTGTGCGCCTCCGTTGTGCAGTAGCAAAGTCTGACGCTGCACAGGAGCCACTTGATAGCCGTTTCGCGTGGCTCCTGAAGAGCTGTGCTGCGCATGTGCGAGGAGCAGTGACGACTGGACCAGATTGGATTGGATTGGAAATCGTTTTAGCAGCAGTAAGCATAATCTGCTAATCCTAGACAACCAGGAAACCTCAGAATAACCAGCTGAGCCTTGGCCCACGATACGTATACCCTGGCATAGCCGAGCTAAGCCACTGCTAATTTTTCAGGTGGTGGTAGCTTCAAACTCTCAATGGCTTGTTTATCACAAATGTCGGCTAGTGCCGGGGCATGACCAAAGTTGGTCTGGGGGCGTAGGAGTTGATGAGGCACAATTTGTGGCTGTTGCCTGCAGTGTGTCCAACGGCTGCAGCATAGTCCCTGCACAATTGCCTTAGCTGCCACAGGCGAAGAATGTTCGAGCTCCCCGGAAACGGCATCGAGCACGGTTACGGGGGTAGCTCTGCGAGAAGCGTGTGCAGAACTTCATTCACCCTGCTGGTATTCCGAGTGCCCCCTCCACTCGAGCCTCCAGTCTAGGAGATCCTCGGAGGAGATTTTCGCATGCAAAAGGCATCGAGGGAGCACATTGAGTGGAGGACAGAGTACAGTCACTCATCTCGTGATGCTTACCCACCTCGCGTTTTGCTGGTGTAAGACTTTTTATAACACAAAACATCAAATCTTTTGAATGCACTCGCGGCGTGACTTGCACTATTGTTGTTTTCCTTTTATCTCACCGGGGCATACATTGCTGGCTTCGCAAGATGCCGTGCAGAGGCAGAGCTGATTATTGCTAAGACTTTTATCATTATGTTGAGATTCATGTTCTTGTGGAAGGGTTAAACATGGAACGTGGAAGGGTTAAACATTACAGAATTCCCATCTGTGGTCTACGCATTGCTGTCTACAGAGAAAGTATTGTTACAGAAAACAGCTGTATTGTAACTGATTTTACCAACGCTATCCTGAAATCACTTATGTGGCAATTGGCTTCCAAGGTGACTTCAACGTTGTGCAAAGTTTTATCCGCTTTCATGATTGCATAGTTCGCAGTGAAGTTGTAAATATTGCGGAGTTCCCATCTGTTCCCGTCACTATGTGTGCTGCGGGAGGGGCACGGGAACTTGCCGTGTTTGTCTGCTAGACAAGCACGACAAATTCCAGTCCTTCAAAGTTTTAGTCAGCTAATTTCTGGGAAGCTGGCAGCATTGCAAAATACAAGCGCATTTTCTTTCGTGCACTCCGTAGGCTGTGCTATATGTATATAATACCAATGCACGACTTGGGTAAAAAAAGGTTATAAATTTTTTACTGGGTAGCATTCCCCAACAGCTAAGAGCATGTAACACCTTTGCACAGGGATGCGCAATTGGTGGAAGTAACACACAATCGTCGTAACTGAGTAAATGGAGAAAACAAATTTTGAACAATCGAGCAATATTGAAATAATATTTTATAAAAACGGAATAAAGAATATGCATCTCCCAAAATCATGCTAGAAAAATAGTCTGGAAAAAAGCACTCGAAACACGAATAAATAACGGTGACCGCGGACCAACTGTGTAATCCTGCATTTGTACGATAACGATTGGAGGAATTAATCCACCTAATCGTCATAATGGTGTAAATGGTGTAATTAATTGGGCAGAATCCCTGCTCGGGGCACCTTGAGCAATCTTGGTGATGGTATTGGCGACACCACGGATCCCGAGCCCCCCAACATAAGTTGTGACCTACCGTGGTAATGTGTTTAGAGGTGAAGGGTAAGAAACCACAAGCGGTGGCCGTCGGAGCCCAGGGCCCGTTTGCCCGAACGCAAAAAGTGTGGGAATAAGTTCTCAACTACGACTGTAGCGCTACGTAGGTAATAAGTCGTTTGCTCAAAACATACAAACGCTAGGTTAAGGTAGCATTTGTGTCGGGTTTTCTGGCAACCGGCTTATTTGCCGTGGCCGAATTCGACTTATTGGCGTCTTATTCGTTAGCGGGAATTAAATGGGGAACTTATGCGTATGGGCAAATGGGCCCAGGTCAAGCTCCAGCAGATGCGCTCCCCGTCTGTTTACCAGGCAGGGGCCTCCGGGACCTCTCTCGGTATCAGGGTAACCCGAGCGAAGAAAGTACCCCCGTCCCCTGCTATAGTATGCTATGCTATACTATGCTATATGGTATTGTCTAACCTAACCTAAGCACTTCAATGAACTTCGTGTTCATTGAAGTGCTTGTAGATGGTCACGTGCCATCGTTCAAGGTGCCCAGTTGTTGAGCGTCCAGTTGTTGAGTCTCAGTTGTTGAGCGTCCAGCATTTCCCAGCACTTCTGCCAAGCTTCGGGATCCTGAGGGCAAGCTGAAGGGCCTGGGCAATGACGTCCTACCAGTTCTGGGAGTGGGAACCAACAGCCCTACTTTGACGTGGCATGGCAATTAAGTTGGCCAAGCGGCAGCTTTACGTCTTGGCAGTGGGTACAGTTCCTCTGCTTGGCTGCCCGCCCATTTAATCCCTGGGCGTCTGCAAGTTTTTAGACTACGTCTCCAAGGCTCTATAACCCTGTGGTCAGCCGAGACTTGACTGTCGCTATTTTTTAAGAACTTGGAACGCTTCCTACACTATCTGCCTGAAACTTGACGCGACTCTTAAGCATACGGGACACCTGCCCTTGCGAGGTGGAATTGGACAAGCTAGAACGGGATGGTGTGATTCGTTGCGACCAGTATGTCCGTTGTCCAAGCTTCTTCACTGAAACAGACTGCCAGCCAGCGCTCGTGCTGCCTCCGCGGATTCAACAGTTCAGATTGAAGCTGATACGGTTCCAGTTCCAGGTCCTCCACACACCCGGCAAGCTTCTAGCCACGACAGACACTCTCTCGTGTGCACCGCTGGATGATCCTCCACCACGGCACTCTGCTGATCAAGTTTCGCTCTTTGTTGGAGAGCTCACTTCATCTCTCCCCGGAAAGATGCCCAAGCCGACGATGGCGAGTGCAGCCTTCTACTTAAATACTGCACCAGGGGCTGGCCTAGGCAGTCAGAGCTGCCGCTTTCCTGTCAAGGAGTAGTGTCCACGACGGGGGGCTTCTGAAAGAAGTCCGCATTGTGGTGCTGTTCTATGCTTGATCTCATTCCTGACACGCATCAAGGTATCAACCGACGCAAAGCCATTGCTTAGGAGTCGGCATGGTGGGGAGCAGCCACATCGAGACCCTCGTCTCTGTGTCAGATGTGCTGAAACCCAATGATGGCTTCTCAGATTCCAAGTCTTCCCTGGGAGGAGGTTGGAGTAGACCTTTTCCACCTGAAAGGTCAAGGTTATGTTTTGCTGGCTGACTACAGGTCACACTTTCCTGAAGTCATCAGTATGCGCTTGACCACGTCACCGGCTGTCATTGCAGCAAATCATGGCGTCCCAAAGGTGGTCCGTAGTGACAAGCCACAGTTCTCAACCAAGCACTTTTCTACACTCACACAGGCTTCGAGCATGTCACCAGTAGCCCCAGGTTCCCGCAGTCCAACAGCGAATTGGAGAGAATGGTGCGGACCATCAAGGACCTGCTGCGCAATGCGGATGATCCTTACTTGGCACTGCTTGCCTAGATTTTCTGTGCATATATATGCCTTCTTTTCCTAATAAATCTTAGTTGGAAGCAACGCGTGTCCCTGTGCTCTCTCGTCGTCCCTCGTTTATGTTTTGCGCTTCAAACGGTTTTGCAATGGAATACCAACTTGCCCAGAAGTCCGCCTTAATCAGCTACAGGGACACTCCGGGCATCAACAGGGTAAGCCCTGCACGACTCCAAGAGTTCGAGAGAGTTCCAAGACTTTGCAGCAGCTCGAGCTACCATGGCCTCAGTCCTTCAACCTGGGTAATCAAGCCAGTCGAAGGAAGCAGGAAGCACTGGACTTCACCGAAGGACAACGCCCCCTCAAGTATGATGAGCAAGTCTGGGTGCGAGACATAAATAGCCCCATGTTGGTTCTGCAACCAGTGTAACGTCCCCGGTGCTAAGTCTTGGAGACCCCGAAGGGAGTTACCCGACGTAATCGGCTACACCTCGTCCCAGTGTCCAGCATCCCCGTGTTGGAGGGTCTGTGTTGGCAGCGAGTCTAATGCCAGAAGGCCAGAGCTAGTTCCTCCTACGCAGTCCGTTTCGCTTCACCCCAGTCACAGTCTTCAAGTGTTTGCTTCTTCGTGTGTCTGGGCATGGAAGAGTGATCCCGAGGCCCAGCAGGCTGCACTTGCGATTGTGTGGTGAAGCACCGTGTGTGCAGTGCTCATCCCAAAACAAGGGCACTTTTGCGACCAAGAGAAATAAAGCCGTTGTCAGTTCGTGCTTGGGGAACGCACACTTCCTACAACAGCCAGTGCATATCAAAATCGACCCAAATCATCAGATCAGCTGTGCGCCGCCAGACTGAGCTGTATGCACCAAATACCTGGCGCTCCATGTTCGCATTTTCCCCCATCGCGATTGGATATGCTGCGGCTACACTTCCCCAACTCACTGCCGGCAGCGCATTCGCGCCAGTCGACGACGACCCCTGCTAGCTGCTTGAACCTCGGAGCAGACGACGCGCTGGAGGCGCGTCTTCTGCTTTCGCAGGGCACATGGACAGAACACAGTGCGGGCGAGACCAAGTGCAAAAAAAAAGGGCCAAGTCAACCTTCTTCCCTCCATGCCTACAGGCAAACGTCATTTTTATTTACTTTCTGAATGAGCAGGTGAACGCTGAAGTTTGGGCTTGAGCCCAAATAGCAAGAGAGCATGGTTCCCTCAATTGCACTTTGGTACTATTTTAGTAGTACTGTCCATTTCTCGTGTGCTGCCATCATGTTTGCTGCTGTGTCACCGCAGCACAGTTAGAAAGTGCTTTGTAGATACGAAACTATAAAAATGGCGCAACATGTTTTTGAAGCCCCTAATAGAGAGCAACTTTCGCTTCGATTAATGAAAGTTTGGAAGAACTCGAAAATGTCCTTTGTTTATATTAGGTTTTTAATTTGAGAAAAATGAGACTTACCTGCAATGCAGCACATTTTTCACAGAAAATCCTTTTTACAAATAAACTAAAATTTGCAAGAATTAAAAAGGTTGGGGGAATAATACTTTAGAAAATACAGCTCCCTAGCTTGTTTAGATACAGAGAAACAGGGCCTGACATTTTGGCAATATTTGAAGATGTGTTGTTTGTAGATTTTACTGGGAACTTCAGTGAAAATAAAAAATGAGCACATCGACTCGTTTGAAAGTATGTATGCAAAATGTCCACAGAAAAGTACCTGCGGCAATAGCTGCAACAGTTTGTGTTTGATATCATGCAATGCATCCAACGTGGCTTGTGGGCCGAGCCAGCTTTTGCAGTTTTACTGAAAAGGGGAAATGTCTTTTCCCTACTCACAAGGTTAACCTGTGCTCAAGGAATAAAATTTTTGCCACCATTAAACGTGCATGCATGTCTCGCGAGAAAAGCCTTTTCCTCCACAACACTGCCGCAGGCTTCGCCCGAAACAGGACTGCAGGATCGTGCTCAAGGCGGCACAGAACTTGCCTGCCCTCATCCAACTAAGAGCTTGCGGTGCTAGTCACACGGAATCACGGGGAAAAATCACTTTAATCATGCGCGCCCAGTGGCTGGCACGACACACACCACAAAGTTCACCAGTTGCTCTGAACAGCCGTGCATGTGCAGTACGTACACAGCACCCTACTCTATTGCGACACGCATCGCGGACACAGCCCTGCGTAGGGCCATAGGCCAGAGCGCACGCTCATCGTAGGCCCATAGGCCAGAGCGCACGCTCATCGGGACTTGCCCTTCGCAGGCCACAGCAGACAAGAGGGAAACACAAGGGACATGCGGCACGGCTGAGCTTCACCGATCAGTGGGGAATGCCTACACAAGCAACAAGCTTGACATGGGCCCGCTGCACGACTGCACCTGGTTGCCCGTTTTCTTCCTAAAATATTCCTAGGTGGTCAGTTTGGCTCGTAAGATCCACGATGAGTGTCTCGGGACGACAAGTGCTACCATGTGGGAAGAGCTGCAAAACCAGGGTTCAACTGTGTGCGTACCACATTTTCAAGTGTACAACCAGCCCCTGCATTTAACCCACACGCCATGGGGCATCCTAAGAGAAAAACAAGAAACGTCTGTGCATATTTCCCGCAGAAGTGACCGACCACAAATGCAACCTTCCAGTCATACCGTAAAGTTACGTCATACTTAAAGAGCACTCAAGAGGAGACCCTGGTATAATCGGCGTAAAGAAGAGAACTACAAAAAACAGCTTACGCACAATGTTTGCATAAATGACCTCGTTTGCCTCCATTTCTGACCTACGTTGCTCGAACTTGCTCCCTTTCCCACGATGTGCTGTGGAATCAGCCGCTGCCCGCAATATCCCAGCGTGTGCAGGTCACATTTCACTTTGCCGCATGTCAAACCTCACCAAATGGATTGAGCTGTGGAAATGATCCACGTCACGGCAGAAGTGTAAGACGTTCTGCACTTTATATTGCCCCTTTGTAACACGAAATTTCACGAAGCCATACTTTATGTGGCGTGGAAAGTAAAGACAACTCCTGGGTCCTTTGATAATGCAGGCAGGTAGCATCTGGCAGATAGCTGACCAAGAACCTCGCTGCAATGGGGTGGCGCAGCACGGCACTGCATCCTGGTGTCAAAACCGATTGCGTACTTGTTGTCAGCCTGCAAAAGATACTCCGGGTGTGTGGCTCCCATCAATACAAGAAAGAATCGTGCCTCGCTGCTGCGTCTCTGCTGCGCCCCCTTATGCTGGTGGACCTTGGAATGGCAACACGGCCTGGGCTGAACAGGGGAACTTTATTTGCCGCAGTGGGAGCAGGGGCGCTTGGGGGACCCGTAGAGTGCCACGGCACACACGCTTGGAGGTAGTGGTGGTTGCTGAGATCAGGCTAGGAGGAGACAAACCAGCCGGCCGCCTCGTACTCCTCCCGGGTGCGGGGCTGCCCCACAAGGATGGCCGAGCCCCGGAGGGTCGTCTGCGTGCCCGTGGTCTGCGTCCGGGGCCCCGCCGTCTGGGAAGCGGTGGACAGCACCTGCGCAGCACGTCCAGCTCCTGCACTCCCGTGCCGACACACCCAATTGGGGCTGCAAACTGCAAAACCCTTCTCCCCTGCGTGGCCACGAGCTTCTTCCGTGGCACACACCGGCACTGCCACACTGCCCTGCAACGCCCCTGCTGCTCACCCGGATGGTGGTGTCCCTGGCGGCCCGGTCCACCTGGTCGGTGAGCATGACAAAGGGGCTGGTGGCGTCCCGGGTGGGGCCCCCGTGCGACGAGGGCGGCGGGGCCCCCTCCTCCTCCTCCCCCGCCCGGCAGATGGGCCTCCTGCAACAGCGCAGTCCACTCGTGAGCCGGCGCGGCAAAGCAGCGGCCGCCGAGGAGCTTGAAGCGGTGGTGCTACTCACAGCGGGCGGCAGATGCACAGGGAGCCCCGGTTGGTGCCGTAGATGAGCCCCTCTCCGGGACGGGGCAGCCAGCGCACCGAGTTGAGGCTCACGGGGGCTCCTCCCCCCCCGCCCTGCTGCTGCTGCGGGGGGCCCGGCTGGCTCAGGTTGCCCACCTGCTGCAGCTGGCCACGGGGGCACTGCCGGGGGGGGGGGAACAACACTAAATGGTTGGGGTCGCATAAATGGTTAGCTGAAGCGTGACCGAAGCAGAACGGGAAAGCAGCCTGTCTGGCGATGTATAAAAGCTCAGTCTGTGTTCTTTAAATAAGATCAGCCCACAGAAACTTTTGATTCCCAATCACTTCACATGCCCAGCCACTTAAAAACTGTTTATCTGAGGAGGTTATTTTACACTGGCAAAGAAGAAAGGGTGTCCTTTGCTTGAGGGAGGGAGGTGTCCTCATTCCGGGGCCCCTGTAGCTCTGGCCGCACTCGTGGCCCGCATCAGCGGCTGTCGCTAATCTGGGTCCGAGCTGAGCAGCGCAGCCTCCCACTGGTGCTCAAGAGCTGGGTTGGGTATTCGGGGAATGTTAGGGCAGGCCCGCATCATGTGGTGAAGGGAGGCATACTGAGCCATGCAGGAAGGCCATCTGTTTGAAGGGTGCGTGCAGTTCCTGGGAGCGGGAGGGTGCGTGTGTCTCTCGTGAAGGACTTGTGCAGAGGAGGAAAGGCTTGTCGGGTGAGCCACCTGCGCTGGGGCGGCGCTGGTGACCACGAAGAGAGGCCACGCTCTAGAAGAGAGCCCAGCATAGCTCTAGCCGGGGGTGCGTCTTCTGCAGGTGTGGGTCGATGACAGGCGTTGCCATCGCTGGCCAGTGCACATGCTTGGCTGCATCCGTGAACCTCAACCTGACGGAATTTGGCTCTCGCCGATACTCGCCCCGTACGCTGCTCGGGGTGCCACGCTGAGTTTCTCCCCGAGCTCGAGGTCTTTACGGCCCAGTGTTGGTGGAATATCCCACACGTCTGCCAGTAGGAGCGAGCGTGGGACGTTTCTGCTGGCTTATAGGGTGTGCTTTGGACAACTAAAGACAGGAGCTTGCCAGTTGCTGCGGTGGGTGGTAGGCTGAGAGCTTGCTTGTAAAACATTTACTGATGCTTCCACAGGCGTCGGCAGGGGGGTGCAAAAGGGGCCCTTGCACGCCCGAGCCAGCCCAGAACAACTGCTCCCGGCAACGCTCAATACAATGGGTTTGCCCCCTCCAAGACAAAATCCTGCCGATGCCCATGCATGCTTCTCCAATTAACTCTCACCGTTTACAACTCTGGTGACGTCACAAAACGTAGCACCCAAAAGCATATGGGGTGTCGGCAGCTGTTTTCACGTTTCTAGGATTTTCTGCCTTATTTACACTGCTAGTAGCGAGAATGGTGCATTTACATTGTCAGCACCGCAATCTGTCGATACAGGACAACTTGTTTCCACCCTCTAGGGTCTCTTTAATGGCAATGATGGCAACTTCCCCCACGTGTACGCACGTGCCTACATTGCATCTTGGAGTCTACACAACTGGATCACCTCCACACCCCCCTTTTCATTGTGAACAAGGCTTCCATTCAGGAGCTGAAGCATCTTTGTTTTTAGAAAATTTCGCGCTCGGAGTCAGTTTTTAATTGTTGTCCCATGTTATCCCGACCAGATCCATCCAACTCTTAATTTCAATAGCTGAGAATGAGTTCTGAAAGGCCCAACAGTACACACCCCATCTGCAATGTCAACTTTGTGCCCTTGAAGACACTTCGTAACTGTGCACCCGGGGCACTTTCAGGGCACATTCTGAGCACAAATACGTAATGGCTGTGCGGCCCAAGTCTGTACTGCTGTCCTGCTGCCCACTTTTCACAGTGTACCCATTGAATACTGGAAGACCCGACGTCCGCCTGAGGGCGAGAAAGTGTGCACGTACATCACGGCAGTAACTTCAGCAGCGTACCACTGAAAGTGCTGTGCCCATCATCCCGTTAGCAAAAAGGTTTCCGTGGCCCTTTTGAGTGCAGCAACTGCTACGCAGCAGGTCGCGACAGTCTGGGCCCCAGAGCACTACTCACCGACGACGACGACGGCCCATCCGAGTCGGCAGGGCTCAGCTTGAAGATCTGCGCCACCACCTGCACAGGCCAGGGCCCCCAAGTGTGGGTGTGCCGACTATGGTGGAAGCCAGCGCAGGGAGGGAAGGAGCTGGGACAGCAGTGGACGTGCTGCTGCTGCTGCTTACTACCTCTGCAACGCTTTCCTCACAGGTACTTTTCTCGCCCCACATCGGCTCCTCATGTCGTTCAGATACAGACGCAAAAATAACTATCAGGATCGGTGCCAAAATAAGAAAGGTGTTCACTTTTTACACCTACAAATACAAGCAAATGCGGCACTGCCTACGTCACACCCAAAGCCTCCGGATATGACAGCGCAACGCGCACACCCTACGATTGGCTGAACTTGCAATATTTTGTACAGGTCACTTTATCAACCTAACGAGCCTAAATGATGCTGTAGGGCACATTTTAAAGGAAGCATAAAACTTAACCGCAGATAGTGGCAAGGGCAGACACTTCAAGCGCTTGTGTGCCCTTTCAAGTACTTCCAAGCCGTGTTACGATGAGCCGCTTTCTCTGCTCTCAGCACCTGCAAGCGTACGGCAGACTCGGTGCTTTCAGTCCGGCCCAAGCGTCTGAACGTTCGGGGACGTGCTCTTCACTGGGAAGCACCATTCCATTCACCTTCTCCTTTTTTTCTCTCTCTAGCAGCAATCGGCTGCCATGAGACAAATTCAACCAAGCTATTTTTGATGGAAAGGCCTCCTGCGTCGGGAGTATTGCAACTGTGCGATAGCTCTCCACGAGTCAAACGAGCGAGCTCTGGCTTCACTTCTGGCAGTGCCAGCACGACGGGGCTCATCTGCAAGACCCGGTCGTGATGAACAGACGTCATCACTGCCAATATCTGAAAAATGACAAAAACTGCACACACACATGGTGCACAATGCAGTGGTGCCACTGATGAACGGTGATTTGGAGCAATTTTTGTATCAGTAAATTATTAATTTTGGAGCAATTTGGAGCACCTAAATGCCAGTTTTGGAGCACCTTGGAGCAACTAAACATCAACTGCTAGATGTGTCCAAAGCATCTCTCAACACTAAAAATTGACCAGTATCGTCCAGTAATTGATGTGGAGGTCGCCATTGAATGGGCTTCAATGTGATTTTCACACATGCGATCACAAATGGTGGACACAGCTGAAGAATAATGGTCTCCTTGTCCCTACCAGTGGAAGACTTTTTCAAGAAGTCACTGAAAACGCTTCATAGTTGGCAGGCTCAAACATGCATTAAAAATAGCTTTCACAGTCAGCTCTCCCAATAGCCCGAGAATAGCCAAATAGCCAATAAAGAAAATTTCTACTACCACAAGAAAAAGTAGCCAAATTAGGCTCTTTATAGCTCAAACTGGCATTCCTGGGGCAATGGGATTTTTTTTCCACTTATTTTGAAACAGTCGCTAGAAGTCGCCAGAAGTTTGATGCAATCAAATCCCCTAAGTATCCACGCAATAGCAAAAGTGCAACAAAACATAATTTTCAAGGTATTTAGTTCCTTTCTGGTGTGGATAAAAGACAACCTGCAACACGATAATGAATTTTGAAAGGCTTCGACAAACCTGCCTAGCAAAAAAACAACGCGCCTCTTTTCTAGTTTATTAATTGTTGAGGCAAGCCCTCGTGTTTTACTTTTTCATTTTATTAGATGCAGGCGCTTGCTAGCAGTCCTCGTGCGCATTTCCACGCTAGCTGGAAATGTGCATGAGAAATGCGCATGGAGCTTTTGCATGCGATTCGTGCGCGTCGGCGTTGCGCGTGCGATTTTTTCACGCCCGCGTCGACGATTCCACGCACGCGGCAGTTTCTGCCACGCTCAGAAAATGAGGCGCGTCGCGCGCGGCAGTGGGAGGAGCCTGGCGACTTGCCCCAATGGGGAGGCGCGTGCCTCATGGCGGCGGTTTTGAAGCGCTCGAGACAGCCCCGTCACGGCCGGCTGGCTCCGGTTTTTAGGATTACCACACCGGCAGGTATTGCATGGACGCTTTCACTAGCGACGCGCATGATGTTTTATAGTACCGATTTCGCCCACATTATAAGCTCCTTTACCACACAAGCAACTTCGTGCGTGCCTTGAGCGATGTTTTAGAGAGCGCTTAAAAGTGGTCGCTCGAGCTCCCCACACCACTTCGCGGCCGAAGCCGCCACCATGTTGCCACGCCGCGCGCAGCGTATTTACGCGGCGCGTTTTCGCGAGCAGAAAACGCTCCATGAGGTTCATGCTTTAGAGAGACTGGCCGTTTTTCACAGCCCGCTTCACTTGCGGCGGTCCCCTCCGCGAGCCCAACAAGCGAAGCGAGAGCTTGCAGCCGAGCGCGTCACGTATGCCGCGAAACGGCGCTCCCACTGGATCCCGGAGCGGAGAGGGCCGGCAATAAACGCCACCTAAAGCTACCTATTGTTTATAGGAGGAATTATTGGAAACTACAGCAAGAAGGAAAGTTTTTAACCACGGTACGCCAGCGCTGCAATGACTTGCTAGACGAAAACACTGTATCGGCGGTACAGTGACGGCGCCAACCAAACTCACCGCGGAAAACACGATGACGGGTGCTAGGGAGTTCAAGTTATCAACCCGAATTAGTTATACATGTCTAGAGACCACTGTGAAGTAGTGCTTGTAACAGGCTGCACGCGATTTGCGCAACACAAATTTTGGCGCACTTTTGGCGCACTTGCTTGCAAAATCGTGGTTTTTTATCAGGATGGCGCAGGATACCTCATTTGGCGCAAATTGGCGCATTTGGCGCAGGAGTGGCAGCACTGACAATGCCCAGGCATTGTGCACCAAGTTCTTGCACCTTGCCCGTCGCCCGAATGGAGGATCGGCAGTTCGACCCCGCCCGAGCCAAAATTTCTTTTTTTATTTTAAAGGAGCCTCCCAGGAGCGGGAAAAGTTTCACATTCACATTCGAAATCGGAAACACCCCCAACTACAGCCCGCTATGGTGACTCCATGTGAAGTTCTTTTGGCGCGCAGCGAAAGCTACAGAGCCGAAACACGCTGTCTTTCTGCGCAGCGGAATATAGTGCCGGCTTGCAGTTAAAAGACACTCTTAAAACGGGGTACAATGTCTATACTCGATACTTAAGACTTAATCTGAACACAGACGTGAACTTTTACAGTTGAAAATTGAGAGAAATGTGCTTTTATTATTACGCCAGATTCACAACTCAAAGATTCGCGACATGCGTCAACTCACTAGAATCCAGAGTAGATGGTGCCAGGTGTTCCTGTAGACTCCCTTGCCACAACAAGCTATCGTGGCGCGCAACATTTTCTTACACCTTTCAGGAGTCTGGGAAACAAGCCAGAACATGAAGGGAGTGTACACGGGGTTGGCAGGGGGCGGGGAGGTGACTTGCAAGCTGTATGAAGCTAGTTCTCACTGGAGCCAGGCGGCGCCACCAGCGACAGCTCCGGAGGGCTGTCCACCTTTGATTTGCTGTTACTTGAGCCAGCATTACCGTGAATTTCACTTCCTTTATAAAGTACAGCTAATTTTCCCTGATAGAAGCCCAAATTCCATGAGTTTTCCCCGAGTTTTTCCAGACTATTCAAAATCCCTGAGAATTCCCGGTTTTCCCTGTTTTCCCGGTTGGTTGACGCCCTGATAAGCCTATCTCGGGGCGTCCGTTAGCAAATCTATTCAATAAATTTTTTGTGAATCAATGCGCAGGCTCAAAATTTTGCCAAAACGATTTGCATGTCGCAGAAGATCGCTCCTGCTCAAAGGGGCCCTAAACAAGCTTCTGAAGGTCGCCATTTCAATCGTGCAATCGCTAGAGTACCCCATCACAACAACGTATACCAAATATTACACCCCTGCGTAAAGCAGGGGCTGCACAAGGATGATGCAAAAAAGATCCCTTCTTTTTTTTCCTTGCTTACCTACCGATCCTTGTTGCCATACTGCCAAGCTCTGACGTGCGGCAGAATGCTCTCATGCAGCCTTTATGACGCACGAAGCACCGAACAGTACGGCGCCGCTATTGGCGGGCCCTTTAAATACTGTACCCAATCAGTGTGCTTGGCTCTGGGGGAAACGCGAGCGCGGTTCTGGTGAGCGGCGCTCAGGCACCGACGGCACGGCATACCTCAAGTAGGGATGAATGCCAATCGTCGCCATCCGTCACACGAGCTTAGCCAAGTTTGTACATGTAGCGTGTCGTATGATGCCGCTACACGCGCGACCGCGGAAAACATCTGCCTGCTTGGTTGACAATCAGCCCACTGTGCAGTGGTGTATGCTTGATACAGCATGCACCACAGCTGCTAAAACTTGTCACCGCCCGCCAGAGCGGGACTATCGCTGAAGATCTGTTTATAAATGCGCGAGAGGGGGTGATAGTGCAGTGAAAGACTACGCTGGTGATGGTCGTCGGCGTGGCTTCGTAAAGCGGTGTCTGAATGACTGCGGTGATGCTAAGCCTTTTCTCCGACCTCGGAGGGACCAGTTCCCCGTGACCCGCACGCAGAAACGCTTGCGCAGGGGTTTGTCCACAATTTCTATTTTCAAGGGGGAGGTGGGGTTGAAATTCTTCTGGGGGACCTGGTGAAGTAGCATGGAATAGATGGGACAACAAAGAGACTGCACAGGACTAGCGCTGGACATCAACTCATCCCATCTATTCCGCGCAACTTAACCATGTTTCACAGTTTGAACCAACTAGCCCACATTTATGCGTTGACAAGTTTCCTCAGAGGGTGTTGGGGGATGTTGGGAGAGTGTGCATAAATCCCTGGGCTCGTGGTTGAGGAATCTTTTTTTTTTCGAGGGGAGTGAGGTGTTGGTATCCTCCTGGAGGGGGAGGTGTTGGGGGGCGTATAAATCCCTGCACTAGTGGTAATCTCCGATATCGCTCCTGTTTGGAACCCCCCTATGTGGCCTTCAAGAGCTTGTTTCCGCTATTATATGGGGCATACAGCCGCACGGCCTTTCCACACAGGCCGACCACTGACCGGCCCCTCGGAGCGGCAGCGGCTGTCGTAGGCGGAGCCAGTGGCTGCGTGCATCTCGAACTGGCCCCGTTTTTCTAGGTGGCCAGTGACGTCACAGCTTCACAGCTTCGGAGGCGGCCGTGAGGGGGTATTTTATTGCGGGCCCTTTTTAACGAACAATAACTCGGCTAATACTCAATGCTTTTAAACCATTTTTGCGGCAGGACATTCCTCGGATAGTACTCCGGCAATTGCGCACATAAAATCGCAACCTTTGGAACCCTGTTTAGCGCCCGCTTAGCTTCCATATTTTCTAGTAACTAAAGCTTGACTTTGGGGTGGTTGGGTACACCCGACACCTTAGGAAACAGCGCGACAAACTTGGACAGAGAGAGGGAATTTGATTAGAGTTGGCAATAAATAGAAGAAGGAAACAACATAATCAAACACCAGTGCGAGAAAGAAAATCGAGATGAACAAAGAAGCGCCGTGAACGTAGGGGATGACATTGAGGCGGCCCCTGGCATTACCTTCAGACCAGGGGCTGCCTCAACGTCATCCCCTATGTTCACGGCGTTTCACACCCCCTGAAGATAGGCGACAAGGCAGGAGTGCGGACAGTTTTTTTCAGCGCCCAACAAACTAGCCACCTTGTGCGCCATAGTCAATGATGGAAAGGATACCAGGGCTAAGAAGCATGAAAAACAGTGTGTTAAATGCGTGGACTGGATAGTATACGAGATCCCACTTTCGTGCGAGCGGCTCTACACAGGCCAGAGTGGCAGGTGCGTTAATGACCGCCTTCGTGAGCACGCATACGACATGCGCACAGGAACAGCCTTACACTGCAAGAATTGCAAAGACTGCTACCCCAAGCTCAACGAAACCCACATCTTAAAACGGTACCGGGATGCCCGATCCCGCGAAATCTTTGAAGCTTCAGTTATAAGCATTAAGGGGGAGGCATGCGCGAATTCGCCTTCTGTGGCGCTCGTTGAGCGGGAGATTTGTGTAGCTGGCTGGATGAAAAGAATGTTTGTGTGTTTTATCACATTTTATAGCCGACGCCGCTTTTCAAGCTTTGTTTATCTCGATTTTTTTTCTCGCACTGGCGTATGATGACGTTGTTTCCTTCTATTTATTGCCAACTCTATCAAATTTCACCAGTTGCTCGTCAGCGCTTCAATATAACCCGTTTTTTTCGAAGGCGACTGAAAAGATTACATATTGTAGGTTCTCTAAATATCTCTTTAAAAATAGTTTGCTTCCCTGTTTTCAACATGGTTTTCGCACGCATTGTTCTACCGAAAATGCGTTACTTAAACAAAAAAGAAACAATAGTACTACCGTATAATGCGGAATATAGGTCGAGATTTTTTACAGAAAAATGTGTCGAAAAGTCACCCCTCGACCTATATTGCAGTCACTGGCAGTTGTCATGTGGCGACCGGGCCACCGGGCAGCCCATTGAGCCCATCCACACCGCAAGGGCACCATCGCCACCACCATCAATCGTATGCGACGCCATCTTTGTTTTGTTGCTTCTCTCACTGTCGGCGAATGTGACCGTGCTATTTTCTTCTTGCTCGAAATGAGTTTAGGCACTTGGTGCGAGTTCACAGCAGCATTTAAAAGAAAAGTTGGGGGTTTCCCAAGGCCAATGACGTGTCCGCCTTGCGCCAGTTCGGAATCACCAAAAGAAGTATTGCTAGCGGCGTTAGCTGAAGGGGCAGCTCTGGGTATGCAACGCTCGGAAGGCATCATTTCATGGGCGCTGCTCTGTGCACCTGTGCTGCTCTACAAAAGGGGCAAATTTTGTCCGCTAGCGTCGTGCGATGTCTCTACAAATGGATACCCCAAGATGTTTGCTGACCGCCTGCACAGACTGGCTGTCGCTCCGGTCTGCACACGAGTGTCCCATGCTTTGCCCTCGCTTCACGATGACATTGTCTTGAGTGTGTTTAAGAAGTGCCTGGACTGCACCCAAGACGACCTGCTGTGTGGACAACAGCGAGCCAGAAGCAGTCGTCCGACGATACTTCAGACAGTTTTAAATGAGTAATCTGAGACGAAACAAGTTATAGTCTCAATAAAAACATGGTTGTTACCTAATTATTTTTTTGGCATTTTTCGGCTACAAGGTAAGGGGGTCGACCTATATTCCGCCTCGACCTATATTCCGCATTATACGGTAAAAAATTTTCCCGAAAATTTATTAATACTGGGAATTTATAGTGATTTATCCAAAGCTTTTGATTCATTGAGTCATAAGGTTCTGCTTAATAAATTGCACACCTATGGAATTCGCAGTACTGCTCTTACTTACATCTTACTCAAATAACCAACAACAGTACATATCCTTCGGTAAATTTTCATACCAACTTAGATGCGTAAAAACAGGAGTACCGCAGGTCCCCTGTTATTTTTTCCTGCACATTAGCGATCTGCACTGTATTGTTACACGCCCTGAAGTTAACCATATGCTATGCTGATGACACCACTCTTCTAATTGCAAGAAAAAGTACAATGGATATTGACAGCATTTGTCAAGAAATGTTACCCATTTTTCTAAAGTGGACAGATACTTGCCTTTGTATTAATGCTGACAAAACAAAAGGCATACTATTTAGGCCGAAAAATATAGTACCTCTTCCTAAATCAATGCTTGGTACAAAAGAGGTGGCTATAGTTGAGACTATGACAGTGCTAGGAGTGCGCTTTTCTAGTACCTTGGGACATTAATGCTAGCGAATTCAAAAAATAAAAATGTGTAGAATAATTGGGACGCTAAATAGAACCCCTCATATACCGCGTTTACTCGCGTAATGAACCCACTTTTTTCCAGAAAATTCGGCATGCATTTGGGGGGAGGGTTCATTATGCGGGAAGAAATGGCAACAGATTTTTTAAAAGCTGAAATTCCACACAATCAAGTTGCTAGAAGAAGCGCGTCAGAGCCTTATTAGTTTCGTAAAAACGCCTGGGTGATTATGTAATGGAATTTCTTTCTTATTCTGAACATGCCAGTGGCCCCCCCCATACTCGCCATGGAGCTGTCCTCCTCACTGAACCCGATTGTGGCTTCACATTCGTAGTCTGCCCACAGCGCACTGTCTTCCGGGCCGTCAAGGCACCCCAGATGTTATTTTCTCACCCGGAAACTTCCCTTCTTTGGGCCCACGAAACACACGACAATCCTTGTTCACCGACCAAAAACCTTGTTTTCGCCCGTAGCCTACACGCAGTGGGTCACATGAAGTGGCGCCCAGCCGCGCGGTTTCCATGTGCATCAACGCATGCCCCACCACAGTCAGTTTAAATCCGGCTGTGCAGCTCATGCACTGGCCCATCGTAAGGCACGCACCAGGAGCACAAAAAAAGGTCGGAACACAGCTGAACACCACCACCACGGAGCGTCATGGCGAAGTCGTGGAACAGCAAGAGGAGGGCAGTGCAGAGTACATTTAGTGCTTTGTTCGCATGCCGCCAAAACCAGCCGGAACGGCAAAGAGCAGGGAAGGAGTGCGGAGTACGTTTTGCGCTTTGTTCGCACGCTGCAACGTTTGTGTGGCGCAAGGTTTGTTTTGTGTGCGAAAGTGCGCAATTTTTAAATTGTGAGCCACGGCATTCCCGCTCACGTCTAGGGCTACTGTTGAGATTTCTTTTTGTTCGAAGGCGTTTTTAGCGTTTCTGCGTGTTCTGTGGCATGATACCAAGTTACTGCGATCGCCTACAGCATCAGCAACCATGCTGAGATGAAAACAGATCCCCCCTGCATTTTTTATTCCAAGGGACAAAAAAGTAAATTCTCAAGAAGAAAAGTGGGGGGGAGGGTTCATTACCCGAATGGGTTCATATGCGAGAAAAAATGGTATAACCTGAAAAAATAAGGCTTTTATTTTACAATTCCCTATTCCCTGCCTCGGCTGCCTCGCAGCTGCCTCGTCAGCTGCCTCGTCGAGCTGCCACGCAGTGCAGCTTTTTGTGGCTGCTGCATGCTCGGGGAAAATAAATTTGACTTGATACGTCCCCTGACCGGTGCCAGCAAACTCCCCCTGATATAATGCTCGATTGCAAGCGGTCCGCTTCATACGACGAACCCTCGGTGTTTTTCCCTCGCTTTTACACCGCTCCACCACCTCGTCTCGACCCGTCTTTATTCTTGGCCCCCGTTCGACGCTGCTTGACGTGCAAAGCTCCACAGGCAGCCGGGTACTCGTGAAGTAACACAGAAAGCTGGGAGAGTCGCTAAGAGCTCATAATGAAACGGAAGCGAGCGACAACCAGAAGGAACGATTACAACGGGATGGAGCGCTACTGTAATCAATTAAACTTTTATTGAAAAAAAGAAAACACGAAGAAAAGACACAAATAAGATGCTGCATCACTTGGGCCAGACACAAGCGAACCTTTTGTTAGGTAACATCCAGGTAGCCTACTTCAAGATTAGACAGAGATACACTTATCACCCATTTTTGCGATGTGAGCTGCCTCCACGATTTCTTTCGGTCACGGTGTCGATACAAGACAGTAGTTTCATTGAACAAGGGACGGCATCCACATGACAAGAAGAGAGGGTCAGAGAACGGGCCTTGTGGGAGGAATGAACCTCCAAGGCCTCTGTTGTAAATAGTTCTGAAGGGCTTCACCTCCAAATCTTTTTTTCCGCAAAAACGCACAAGCCTGACATCCCTTTTCGTGCTACTGTGTCTGAAAGGGGCCCCTGGCAACACGTGGTGTCTGGGTTTCTACAGCGCCATCGTTCCTCGTTGAAAATTCGGGACCCGTTTCGCGTACGCAATTCTGAGACTGTAGTTGAATTCCTACAAAATGAAAATCCCGGTTCTTGTTATGGTTTCAGTATCCTTTTACTCCCTGCCGCATGATAAACTTATGGAGAGTGTGAAACTGTGCATCACTGAAGAAAATGGCCTTCAGGACTATGGAAAGTTTTCTGGAACTGTTCTCCTTCCACCTTTGCAGGATGGCAGAATGAAGTTATTTTTTTGGAAAAGCCGGGTGTTTGCACAGGCTCGAGGGTTGCCCTTATCCTTTGTGAAATCTTCCTTAGCAGGGTGGATCGCCTATTGGAGAGGTATCTCCATGGGCTGCATAAACGTGTATTTCGTTGCATTGACGACTTTCTAGTTCTGTCAGGTAGGCACGATTACCACAGAGTTTGCGTTGGCATCTTAAAAAATTTTTCCAGAGTGCGGCTTTGGATTGAATTTCACCTTTGAGTTGCCTAAGGACAATGTTCTCCTGTTTCTTGATTTACGATGTTGGTGGTTCTGGCTTAGGTCCTCCAGACCGCTCCTAAAGTACGGATCGGCCCACTCAAAAGTTGTTAGGAATGGCATCGCGCTCTCGTGCATCACGTCTGCCCTCTCAAAATTCTGTCCCCATTCTGTGAGGTTGAAGGCTGCTGGGTTTCCCGATAACCTGTTGTCGAGTGTACGTGAGAAGCGTGTGAAGTGGGTAAATTCTGGTGTTGTTCCGAGCCCAACCGAGACAGGGATGAAATTAGAAAAAGAAAGATAGCGGCGGTGCCCTGCATGCATAGGATTGGAAAAAAGTGGCAAAATGTTTTGATGTTGGTTGATGTTTTGTTTAGTGCTCCGGGTAAGATTTCTCGTATTTGTGCGGCAGCTGTGAAAGAAAGGCCATATCATGCTCAGGGTCCGGCCTTTGTTCTGTCAAACACACTCATTCATGCGTGGGCTGCCGCGTGGCGGTGGTCTACAAGATACCGCTGAAGTGCAAACTTGCCCAAATTGGGAAAACTGGATGCTGTTTGAATATCCGGCTGCACAAACATGAAAGGGCCCTAAAAACAGATAAGCTTTCAAACATGTCCACGCATTGCTCGTCGTGTGGATGCCATCCCTTGTTCAATGCAACTACTATCTTATATCGACACTGTCACCAAAAGACCGTGACCGTGTTAACTCTTTCGGGACCGCTCCATAGGCCATCGATCACATATGATCGATGGTTTCGCAAGCCTGCAGAATACAAATTTTCGCTCAATGGAACACCTAGCGACATCTAGAAGATAGTTTGAAAACTGGAGTTTTCTCTTTTGTGAAGTTTCTTTTTTTATCACCAGGCGGCAACGCATCAGATATTTTATTCTGACGGGCAGTGGTTTCGAATGTAAACAAACATGGTGTCATACTCGCGCGAGCGCGATAAGAAATCCGCCTCGTCTCGTCTGGCATATCTTCGCCTTCTACTGTGGATTTTAACGATGAGAGTGGCAGTGAAGAGTCAGAATGCGGCTTTAGAGGTCGGATTACAGCTCGAGTGAGGATTTGGGTGTCGATCAGCCTGGAACATCAAATCGCGCTCAAAGGTGAATGTTGGTTTCTGTTTCAATTGTCTCTGGAGTAGGTATGTGCGCTTGAAATATGTTCTGGCTGGTTTATATTTGTTCGATAGGGTGTTAACTACCTATGGTGGTGATCTCCTGCCACCATCTCAGAAAGGGATCAAGTTTTCGCCGAGACGAAAGCCCGGCGTGTACCTGGGCGACGACGTAGCCATGTCCCTAGTGCCAAAGAGATCACGCACAAAACAAAAAACCAGTTACACCTAGCCGCATCAAACTTTCACGATGAAGAAACAAAGCATTGTGTTAGATTTTGTGTATCCTGAAATAATTTTATTCTTTTTAATATTTGTATATTTACGCTTTTTTCTATCTTTTTCTGTAGTTTTTTTACAAAGTTCTTACTTTAAGATTTTTTCATGGTTCTATCGTCAGTGTTGAAGTAAAACTTGGTATTGTATGTCAAAGAACATATAATTAGCTGCATTTTGGTATATGCTAAGGTAGGATGGTGCCTTTGCTTTATGTAATAAAAAATTTGTAGCGAGACCTCACTTTTTCATCACTTTTTCGGGCGGTCCCGAAAGAGTTAACTGTATGGTTCCCCCCCCCCCCTTTTTTTTTGGTTCCTTTCCTTTCGTTTTTGTTGTTTTGCTGGTTTTTTTCTTTTGCTGTCAATTATCCAACTCTTGACTGTTTTTTTTTTTTCAGTGTTCTTGCTTTGTATCATTTTTTATCACTTTCACTACAGTTAAACCTCGATGTAACGAAGTCGGTAAAATTCGTAATTTACTTCGTTACATTGAAATTTCGCTACATTGAAATTCGCGGTTTTAATGAAGTGTTCATCCCGTGAAGCATTTCCTGCAAAAGAAAACGTGGCGCGCATACACGGCTGGCGCACTCTTTCTGTTTCTATCGGAGCTTAATCGTCTACGCGGGCATCAGAGTGAACCGCATGGAGCGTTTTCTCCCCGCAAAAGCGCGCCCCGCAAGCCACAGGCGCGCTGACGCAGCCGCGGAGACGACCCGCGCGATGCGAGTAGCTCCAGCGACCGCTTCCGCTCGCTGAAACGCAACTAGAGGGGCAAACGAGAGGGGCATGCGAGAAAAAAAAACGGGTAACGTGGGCGAAATTTTCACTGTAAAGCGCCATACGCGCCGCTTACAAAAGCGCCCATCAAATATCCTCGGCATGCCCGAGCGCTTCGAAGCTCCCGCCATAGGGAGCGCGCCTCCCCATTGGCGAAACTGGTCAGGCTCCTCCCACTGCCGCGTGCAGCGCGAGCCGCTTCCTGGCGCAGAAGCCGCCGCCGGCGCGCAATCGCGGACGCGGGTGTGAAAAAAAGCGCGCACAAGGCTCATAAAGATTCACAAATGCTTGCTGGAACGGTGAAACCCAACAAGCATGAGCGAACTCGAACGAAGGGCGCATGGCGGCCCCGCAAGAGGCGATTAGGCTTACCACCGCGGAGGATGTTTGATGGGCGCTTTCGTAAGCGGCGCGCATGACGTTTTACTGTGAAAATTTCACCAACGTTATCTGCTTTTTTTTTTTCTCGCGCGCCCCTCTCATTTGCCCCTCGAGTTGCATTTCAGCGAGCGTTTGGAAGCGGTCGCTGGAGCTACCCACATAGCGCGGGTGGTCTCTGCGGCTGCGTCAGCGCGCCTGTGGCTTGCGGGGTGCGTTTTGAGTTTTTGCGGGGAGAAAACGCTCCATGTGGTTCACGCTGGTGCCCGTGTAGACGATTAAGCTACGACAGAAACAGAAACAGTGCGCCAGCCCAGCCGTGTATGCACGCCACGCAGTTTGTAGGCAAGGGGCTCGCTCGCAGACCCGTGGCTCGCTGCATCCGCGGCATTGGGCGGCCCGTGCTGCCGTTCGCGTTTTATTGAGACCCCATTTCGGCGCTTGCGTCTCCCAAAATATACCTCTACAACTTAAATTTCGTGCCTAGTTCTCCATGAAACTTCGTTACATTGAAATTCCGGCAAACGGGACTTCGTTACACAGAGAGTGAAAATACATGGTGTGCATACACTTGAAGTTAAAAAACATTTCCGTGGTTCGTTACATCGAGGGTTTCGTTACATTGAAGTTCGTTACATCGAGGTTTAACTGTATCACATTCACTGAACGTCTGTACCCTTGCAGCGTTTTTTTTTTGCATATGTTACTGGCATTTTCTTTATCAACTTTTAATCATTTTTGCATAAATTACATTTAAAGAGTGTTTTATTTTTTTGCATTCACCTCTGCTGCTACCCTGCATATTGACTGCATTCGTTGCATTTCCTTATCGAGGGTCCCATCGCAGTCCCTGGACTTTGGGACCCTTGTCTGCAAAACATAACCGCCTGTATTCTTTTGTTGAAATAATAAGCTTCATTTGATTTGATTTGAAAAAAAAAAAAAAAGATGCGCAAAATCGTGGAGGCAGCTCACATTGCGAAAATGGGTGATAAGTGTATGTCTGTCTAATCTTGAAGTAGGCTACCTGGATGTTACCTAACAAAAGGTTCGCTTGTGTCTGGCCCAAGTGATGCAGCATCTTATTGTGTCTTTTCTTCATGTTTTTTTTAATAAAAGTTTAGCTGATAGTAGCGCTCCGTCCCATTGTAATCGTTCCTTCTGGTTGTCGTCGTTTCTTCGCGCTTCCGTTTCATACGGGTACTCGTGAGCAGGAGTTTACCTTGGACGGCCCCGCGTGGGAGCAGCAGAACGCCAACGAGCCAACTGCGAGAAGTCAAAGTTGAGGTGGCTGGCGGACTGTGAATTTGAAGCTCCCAACAAGCCGCCAACGAACGCGAAAACATTCGACGCAACTCCACGGCCATGACTGAACCCCCGCTTTCCTCGCCCGTGCGATCTAAGTTTCTTCTTTTCTCGACGCTCTTTCACTCTCTACCTCTGCTTTCTGCTGACCAGTGTCTTTGAAAGCGGTGTTGTTGCCCCCCTTCTTTCTTTGCCGCATTTTTTCCATCGCCGCCTGGTACCCCCTCGTTTTGCTTGGCCTTGGCAGATGCACACTCACTTGTTCCCCCGCTCAGTTTGCTCGACCACGAGGGCCTCGTCTTGCGCACACACGGCTCTAGGCCGGCGGACTACAAATAGCGCCGGATGGCATGCGGGTCACGTGGTGCACGGTGCTCGGCTGGCGGGCTAGCTCGGACTCCGTGGGTGGGAGGCACAAAATAGGCATTTTGTCTTTTTTAAACTTGGGATTTTAGCTAAAGGTTCACAAATCACGCAAGAATGTGCTAAACATAAGGATTTAAATAAGTTCTTAGTGTGTGACCGTCCACTAGGCCGGCATTTATCCGCACCCCGGTCATATGCCGCTCTTGCACAGTCCCTTGAAAGCCGTATCATTGGGGTTACACTGTAACTTGCAAAGACAATGAAGGGAGCTCGCACTTATAGCAACAATGGTGGAGTAAAGGTCGTTGTGACAGTGAAGAAGAAGTAAATCGGCTGCAGTTATGGACTGAAACTGTGTCATGATGGCTGTGAAGCTTGTGCATAGCTTCGCTACTATCAAGCCTTGCGCGTTAGAGTGAGCTTCCTTCATTTTTTTCTTCTTTAGTTTCCCGCGCGTACCTCTTCACGAAACCCCAGAGAGAACCACGGGCCCCGTGCCTCACCTCGCGGTCGTGCGGGGGCGGGGGGGCAAAGTAGCCCTGGTGGTGGTGGCGGGTGGAGGCAAAGCCGACGACCAGGTAGCGGGCCAGGGGCGAGAGGCTGACAGAGATGGCGTTGGCCCCGAAGCTCCAGGTGTGCAGCAGCTGCGGGGGCCGCTGGTGCAGGCCGTAGACGCACAGCGAGGCGCCCAGCAGGCCGCAGGGCACCAGCGCCGCCAGCAGCTCCCCGCACAGGGCCACGCTCGAGTCGTTGTGGATCTTGCACCGGGGGGCCACCACGCACGCCTGGGCTGCGGGGTGCCACCGAATCGCATTGGCAAGGTCAGCCGCACGCGCTCCGGCATTAATCGGTGACCCAGATCCCCGCTTCGCCTGCCCTCCAAATGGAAGCGCACTTTGTCATTCACGACACGACCGACGTTGTGAGCAGGCACACACCACAATGACGACGCATCAGCCCCTGCTTCCTCGCATGCAGCGCCCCCCTGTGCCCTAACAACTCTCCAACCCAAGAGCAAAGGCACCACCACCCGGCCACTTTCTCCGTGCCGAGCCACTCAACTCTTGGTGCTCCCACCCTTTCACTCCTTGCCACCTTGCTGCCGTTCGGCCCCAAGAACCTCGTTGTGCGACTCGGGCAGATGGAATGCTTCTTTGACTGTATAATAGCGCAGCAGGACCGTTACTCACTGGTGTACAAGCTTAGCCTCCACTCTGCAACAGCCTGAAGCCCAGCCCTACGACAAGCTCAGGGCAGTCCTGCTTGAGCGCCACCGTCGGTTCCTAGAACCACACGTGCCAGCCGGCCAGCCTTGTACCACACCCGTTGAGGGCCTCTTGTCAAGCACCCTGCCCCATGGATCGACAACAAACACCGACTGCATGCCAGCAGCCCCACACAATCAAACCCCGGGACTGTCTCTGAAGAAACCTTGTTTACCACCTGTCACGAAAGCAGCTCCTGAGGACCCAAGTGAGATTTCGGCAACCACCCCGCCCTGTTTGTCCACCTGAAGAATTCAGCTGAAGACACTGCTTCACCACGCATTTCGACCATCTGCGATGCTGCTGGCGCGTCTACTAGCGCTCAACAGTTCCTGCCACACAGCACTCACAAGACGCACACTGTGGTACACACTACCAAACACAACGAAAGCCCCATCTCCGGCAAGCTGCCCCTGTCCCGACAGGAGGGACATCACCGACAACCCTCTGGCCCATGCAACAAACTCCAGCCAGATGACTCTACAGTGCGGCGTTCACATGCATGACCAGCATGGCTTAGTGGATGCAGAGTTTGCGAGACACGGGTCTCGGCATGTCCCAAGAATTGACCACAAGGTCACCGTGTCGAAAACAAACCTTCTCCGAACGTTTCCCTGCCAGGCCGGGACGCACCCCCAGAGCCGGCTCGGTTTCCGGAATATCAGGGAAGGAGTGGCTTAACGTAACACGTCCAAAGGAAACAGCAAGGGTGAGAAATCGCCTTTTCAGTTTGTTGTGCACGCTTCCGGGACGTTGAGCCCACCGTTTCAACATCAGAATCTGACACTGCGGAACTCGCGTCCCTTCCTTGGATGAGAAACTCTCAGAATGCGAATCCGAGCTCAGCTCGTATTCGGATCGGAATCGAAAGAACCATCGCCCCCGTCCACATTCAAAGGCCCCGCGCAGTCAGCCAGACAAAAGTAGCTGCGCGTATGGAGGGAGCACTTTCAGCAGCCCACACGGCACACAGAAATGATGCGTTGCAAAATTATGATCGCAGATAGAGATAAAAAGGGGATTGAAACAACAACCTGGTTTGCTCCTGACAGCGGCAAGTGAGAGCGCAGCGGACGAGCGAAACCCATGATTGAGTCACGTTTCAGTCTATTGGAGAGGCAACGGTGCGCTGGACTTACCTGGCGCGTTGTAGCAGACGTGGAAACAGAATGGGGGAAAAAAAAATTTAAAAAAGCACACGTGCCGCATGGTCACTCATCTCGGCGTGCGGAGCAGCCATGGCCCCCAGAAACATAGGGTCGGCATGGTCGCTCCGTGCTCTTCAATACTGTCTACACCTGTTACAACAGACCATTTTAATTCGGAAAACAAACAAACAAAAAAAGTCCGCTATAGCCGGAGCATGCAGTACCCAGGAAGGGAGGGTATATGAGCGCAAAAGTGGGTACTCTGACAGTATTGCATAAGCATATTCTTTCTACACGTCCACAGCACCTCTGCAGAGTGCTCGCTTGAGGGCAAATAACCGCCTACAAACCGTTTCCAAAGCTTAGCACAAAAGCCTTGCGCATGCGGTCAATTGTGGAAAGATGCACGATGAGCTGAGCAAATACAGAAAGAATATAATTTGGAGCAATTATTAACCAGCTATAAAAAATCAGTCGTGGCCATCAGAATTAGCTGGGCTCTTTTGACCCTGTGAGGGTCGAATTTTTTCGTCAAATGCGACCCCCCAGGGTCGATCCTTTTTATTGCCGATTTAAATTCTTCGGATGAATCTATTTCGAGAAAAAATTATCGTAATTTTTTTAGGGTGACCATAAAGTGACAAAAAAATTGTGTGTTGTAACATAGATGTGGTTTATTCACAGGTAACACAAGAAAAATTCTAAATAAAAACGGGAGAGTAACAAGCCGGCACCTTTCGAGTGAATCGAAATCAGATAGACATCAGTTTCGCGGGCGCAAAAAGCGGGAAGCGCCCGGAGGAAGATACCAAAACCAGCTGCTACGTCTGCGCACGCGGCCGGATGCGCGAGTGATAGACGGCGCACCGCCTCTAAAAATACACACAAAAAAAGGAGAAAAGAACCTCATCAGTTTCGCAGGCGCCCTTGGTCTGTGGCAGGCGCAAAGCTGGAGGCGCCCGGTGGGCGTAAGGGGGCTTAGGTGGGCGATACCCAGCGCGCCCCCTCGTTACCAGATGTGCAGCGATAGCCGGTGCGCCGCTGAAGTAAATAAAAAAAATAGAAAGAAGAGCCATCGGCGCAAAAAAATAATTTGACGTACCGTATTTACACCATTTTTCGACCCTTTTTTTCAAATTTGACTACCCAGTGTTGGGAGGTCGACTTAGAATCGAAATCAAATCGTGCACCGCTAGTAACGGCAAGGGAAACGAGAAATCGGGTGTGCTACAAGATGGGGAGAGCCTTGCACCCTCGTTTCCATGGTTACGGTCGAAGCGTAGCGTATTACGGGGGGACACTGGTCTTGAGGACATTTTTGTTATTTTTTAACTTATGAGCTTCAGATTTACACATTGAGTGTATTTCAACGTCCTGAGCCCAAATAGTTTTCATCTATGGGGTGTAAGTTTAGCGTTGTGCAACATGTTATGCCACTCCATTTCGGGCAATATTTTCATTATCTACCTATGAAGTACTCAAATAACTTTTATCCCTTTGTGCTCTAGAAGGACCAGGGAGTGCAACTATACCATAGCAGTAACTTTAGCCTTGTGTCTGAAAGCGCTGTGTACTTCATAAATGTCAGGTCATCAATTTCCAATGTTTTTGTGAAATTAACTGCATAAAATCTCGCACCAGCAAAAAGAAATTCTAAACTTTTGTAGTTTTATTGCATTGTTCAGTTCATACGCTTTCAAATGCAGTGAAAATGATACAAATCGAACCAGTACATCCCAAGATATTGTACCCGACAGCTGACCATGTGGGGAAAATATTGGTTCTGAGAAAACAGGGCACAAAGTTTGGAAACATGGGTAAAAATGGTCATTTAGGTGACTTCAAAGGGCGACAGCTTTGTGAATACTTATGAAACAGCTATAATATTTTGCAGGTACATTCTTTGGGACCTGCAGACTGCAAATAAAATTAATACAGAAAATTGATTTTTTGGCAAATTTTCGGTCCTCAAGACTAGTGCTCCCCTTAATTTACTGTTGCATACATTCTAGCGTCAACAAAGGTCATACCGACATTGAAAGTTAGCGTTCGCGATCTGTGCCCTTTGTGCGATTAACCTCCCACCATTGCGTTTCGGAAGTGTACTGAACAACGTGATATGATTGTGGCTCCATTAGCGCCGCGCACTGAATCAAGGAATTCGCTAATACTTAATTTATTTATTAGGAACGAACAAAACGCTTCTTGAATGCGAATAATGCACTCACGAATAAAAGGAAATCGCGAGCGGCCGCTTCTTCAGCCGCCATATTTGTTTTGATATCGCGCGGCAGTGGCCGCTGCCGGTAGTTTCTATCGTTGTGATCTCGCAGCGAATGTGTTCTCATGATTAGAAGTGAAGTTTCCCGCTAAACCCACAGCACATCGTTATTCCGCCTGCTCACACAGAAGCTTCTCTTTTTTAACATCTACTGTACGCACCACAAGCGTACGGCTCTTGGGGGAGCATCGATCATTGATGGAAGAGCCGCCGTAGGGGCAGTTGACGGCAGTTGATTGGCAGTTGACGGAACAGCTTCTCTTTCGGCATTCGTTTACAGCAGCGTTCAATGGGCTGCTTTCTGCGCTCGCATTTCTTTCTTTTTTTTTTTTATTTTGAGAGACGCGATTTTGGGAAGGTCAACCTACATTCGAGTCAACTTACAATCATGTAAATACAGGTATTTCCGCGGTGTGGCAGCACATGCCAAGCAAGAGAAGTTGGCGAAAAAGGCGTGCTTTTTAAACATACAAGCGATGACGTACATGTACGTTATTGACCTTTCTGAAGATGTTTGCAGAGGACATACATGTACGTCCTCTGTACGTCCTTCTTGTACGTCCTTCATGACAAAGCAGGTTAACCCGAAACCGTTCATGAAGCAAATCAGATCGCTGCCTGACGTTCCCCCAAGACAGCTCCCACATTTTTTATGATTTTAGTCTGGTCACTGAAACAGCTGATCTGATGGACAGCTGTGAAATCGGAAGTTAGACCTGTTGGATTGCGCACAGCCACTGGCAGATTGCACACAATGGATGGGAAGCAACCCCCTGCTTTTTACCTTTTTCACTGAAGAAACGCGAACGATGCACGCGTGGGAATAATAAAATAAAGACCGAACTTCACTGAACCCAAGTTCTTTATTACATAAAAAAAAACTGTGACGAGGGCAGACTCAACCCCGGTGCACTACTTTACGTATCCGATAGTGCTGTAGTTCAATGTCACTGGAATCGCGTTTAACGGCACCGGCCTTCTTCTTGACAGTCGATCGTACCGTCCGTATAGATAGGTCTCTACTTCTGGCGATGTCGGTCTGTTTTTCCCCCATGTTCGACAGCATTAATTATGCCCAATTTATCCGACAGTGAAATCAGTTACCCTGCCGCTCATGCCACTGGTCGCAAAAAAAAAAAAAAAGGCCACTGGCTTGGCTTGGCTGCACCAACAAACCAGCTGCCAACAATGTTGCCAGACATAACAGTTTTCATACCAAACTAATCAAAGAAGAAGCATATTGGATGCTGGCCCCCGCAGAAGTCCACTATAAACATTCAGTCGAAACAATTTTCGCCTAAAATAGTCTGCTCTAGTCCGTTATGAGCGGAGAGGACCCTATTTAAAATGCATGGGGACCAAACAAACGAACAGAAATAGTCTCTTGTAACCGGAAGTCCATTGCTACTGGATCCGCTGTAACAAGTGTAGACCATACACCGTGTATTGAGCTTGCGAGTGAAAATACGAGCTACTAGAAAGATTCGACAGATGGCGCAAACAGTCCAGGCAAGGCAGCTTTGCGCTATGGCACGAATTTCTGAACGCAAGATGGAAAATGTCCCGGTATGTCAGTGACACTGCAGAGGAGAAATGTGAAAACATACCGGTACGTCAGTGACAGCGAAAGGGTTAAGCGACCCCGGCTAGCATTTTGCCCCATCGAGCTTAAATGTCACCAGTGCTGCCCACGAAGGCAGTCTCCTGCGCTTGCACGACAAGTTGGCCGACTGTACCAACGATGAGGGCACTGGACCCATCGTCAGTGTCACCCTCGTCGTCGCCTCCTGCACACAGGGACTGCCCCACAACAGGCATGCGGTGGAAACCATCGTCCCGATTCCTTGTCAAGCCTGCCGCCGTACTCGCGACTTCCCTTGGACAGCCACGCCGGCAAACTCGCGGTGTGAAACGCCTGCCTCTTCACATCTGCATTGGCGCAGATACCCGAGGCCACCTGAGATGGGACCAGCCGATTTCTACCCAAACTCCACTCCCAACCCCGGCCACCGGAGGGCGTCATAATACGCCCTGGAAGCCCTCATGACCACGACTTGGACATCCAGCGGATGCTCTTTATCTTAGATACCCCCTTTGACTTGGACTGTTTGAAGGGACACTAAAGGGTGGAAACAAGTTGGCCTCCATTGGTAGATTATGGCGCCCAAAATCCAGATTCACCATTCTGACAACTAGCAGTTGTGTGGGACCTCTGGGTCCTCCCGCTGCGGCGCGATGCTCAGACAGCGGAGCGACACGTCTTGATAGGATGAGGCTCTAATGGAATCTGCTAGAAAGCGGGCGCTCGTGCCGATTAGCGTCGTCAGCTACGATGCTGATGAGGAAGTCGCAACAGTCCGCCCCGCAGGCAGATGACAGATGAAGCCATCGTGTCTGTCCGCCGATGAAATCTTTTCTTTCCGAAACTACACAGTTTTGCAGAGTAGCATACTGTCTTGCTTCAATGAGTAGGCGCTTTTCTTGTTTCCAGGAGAAATTTCCGAGCATCGATCCTCCAGCTTTCTCCGCCATCGGTGTTTACACCGTCTGACAAATTGCTGTTGCACCTTCGGGTCATGACACAGTGTGTTTGCAAGCCAGGTTCCTGGTTAGAGCGCCAGAAGTGTTTGTGCTTGTCTGGACCACGTACATTTTCCCTAGAAGCCTCACTTTGGGAAGCATGACTTCTCCTGGCTCGCTCTTTCTTTTTGCGTTTGTGTCTCTCCGACTCGGTTCGTATTGCAGACGTTCACTCACGAAGATTTTCTGTTGCCTTTGTTTCCTTGATGGAGTGCAGGATGTTCTGGGGCTTGAACGAAAAGGTATCCAAGCACTGGTTCTGAAGAAGGCCGAGCAATTTTAGGGCTCCAGGAGGGAAGTAGAGGGATTTTTCCGGCGGAGTCATTCCTTGTTCGAAGGTAGAAACTACAGCAGGGGTGTTGCTGGCCGGTTCGTGGCCGGTTCGTGGAAGTCATTCCTGGTTCGCCATCGTTTCTTCGTTATGAGCGGATCGTTCGTATATATGGAGTATTGTGCTGGTCGGTCTGCCAGTGGGTAGCGGTTTTCAGAGAGTTGAAAGTGGTGCTTCAAGGTAGCCTTCATGAGGACAGGACTCGAATTAGCTCCAAAAGGCTAGTCATTTTCCAGGCGTATAAGCCGGGTAGCGGATGCTCTGGTTGTGGGGATGTCTTTCTTTGTGGTGTTTTGCTCGCAATTCGGCAGCACCAACTCCGATGATGCTTCCAATGTCCCAGAAAGGAGGGAAAAGTTTAGTACGATCGCAGCACAACAGCACTGGCTACAGGCAATGGGCCTTGCACAGTCCATCCTAATTAGGTCTCTAGGCCTCACTGATAGTCTGATCGGACCGCAATCTGTTTATCCTCCAATCCTTGTATCGATGTGCATATTATCCATTTTCTTTAGAACTCTTTCTTCTGGTACAGGAACCTTTTTGCTGCAAATCGTGTGCATTTCCAGGGCTTCGATACTGATCGCCTCCAGCGAAAATGAAGACTCGCACCTTTGTCATTGTTTTCCGCACGTGTTGACCTCCAAACACACCTACGGCCCTCGCCCAGCGGTTGGCAACTGAGTCTTTACGAAGCACTGGCTATAATGAGGCTCCGCTGGCTTCCTCCATCGAAGAGAACTCGGTAGCGTCCGGACGTTTTCACGCCTCCCACTTTGGCTGTGAGTCTGCAGCGGCACGACTGAGCCCTCTTGTTTGGAGACCCAGTTGAGGGGGGTCGAGGTAACCTTGCCCTCGTCGTTCTCAGTACTGTCTGAGGCGCACACGCCTGTTGCATGCCTCCTCGAGCCCTTGCCACACTTAGGCTGGCTTCTGCACTGTTTAGCCATGTGGCCCCTCTTCCTGAGGCAAGGGAAGCCTCGCCCTGTTTTGGCGAGTGTCTCCTTTTCGCGTGAAAGGCCGAGTTCTGTCAAATCGCAGGCTTTCCCGAGTGGCAGAAAAAGCCCTGCCGTGGCCTGCTCACGTAGCTTTGCAGAGCAGCTGCCGTGGGAACGTCACACGGGCGGTTGGGTTTTCGTGTTTCTTTCTCTGGGGTGCGTTGAATTTTCTCTGCCGCGCGTTCAGCCACGACTTCTCGACACACAAGCTGGTGGTCGAAGAATTCCAAAAGCACTTCAAGCTCCTTATCTGGAGGGGCCGTTCCACTACAGGAGTCGCGGTATGGGCTTGATAAAGCCCCATCTGAGGAAAACAGCGTCCTGTGCCCCTCGTGGAACTGCGGGACCATGTCTGTCGGCAGGACCCTTAGCAGGATTTCACGCAGCATAGTGCACTAGGTCGTGGAGCTCATGCCAAGCGCCTTGAGGCTCTGGATATGAACCTGGACCCGATCGTAAAGTTGCCTCAGTTGCCGGACGCCGGATGACGACGACACCGGCTTCAAGTCCAGCAGGCCCCACAGATGATATTGCACGATGGTGCGGTCATCTCCGAAGCACTTCTTCAATATCTCGATGGTGTCCTTGTAGCAGTCTTGGGTAGCCTGCAGTTCGGCTGTGGCTGCTGCAGCTGCTCCAGTCACGAGGCTGCTCAAGTAGTTAAACTTGTCAGCCGTGCTGAGCTCGTCGACGGCCGCCGAAAACTGAGTCCAGAATCGCTGCCATGATCTGCGGTTCCCGTCAAATTTGAGGAGCTCTAGCTGGGGAAGCTTGCATTTGCCGGTTAGTAATGCGTGGACGGTCGTCGGACGTGGTATTGAAAGCCGGCATTCTTGCAGCTTGAGACGAAGATTCGCGGCAGTGCTGACCAGCGTCTGTCGTCCTGCTGTTCACTAGGTCTCGTCCAACTTCTCTACCTGGCCACAAAGTGCACCGATTGGCTCGAGCCGTACACTCAGCGCTCCTGCCGTCGCCTCTGCATGCGGCCCTCCGCTTCCGCTAGAAGGCCATCCAGTTGCGCCCGTAGGCTGCCGTTCCATTCGGTCGCACGCAGCTGAGAATTCGCCAAGATCGCAGTCTTTTCCTCGGCTTTTGCGGCTCCGTGCGTTGATGGGCTTGGCGTCGTCCAGAAGTCCCGGCACCATGTGTTCGAAGTCTGGGTCCTCCAGCTGCAGCGCGATGCTCAGACACGTCTTGATAGGATGAGGCTCCAATGGAATCTGCTAGAAAGCGGCGCGCGTGAGCCGCTCGTGACGAGCGCAATGAAATAACGATGATTAGCGTCGTCTGCTACGATGCTGATGAAGAGGAAGTCAAACCAAGTGATTTAATAAGGCAGAAATGTGAGAACAGGGGACGGAGCCCAACAAGCATTTGGGTACTACGGTTTGTGACGTCACAAAAGTGATGAACGGTGAGCACTCATTGGATAAGCACCTACAGATCTTTTCCTGGGAAAAAAAAAGTTCCCAAGTGGTTGAACACGTGAAATAAACATAAACCAAAGCTTTCCGTGAGCTCATCATATCCAAACACAAAGTACAGTTTTTATACACTGCGAGGCACGCTGCTTCCCTCAGTATTCAGTCAGCCATGCCGGTTTCAGTTTCGTTTTTGAAAAGCCTTGGCATGCAATTAGCGAAGTCAATAACCTACGACTAAGAGTGCCCAAGCTCCTGCAAGCGATATACCTGGCAGGAAGCAGCTAAAGTGGCTCCACAAGAATCGGCAGAAGGAACAAGATGCACAGCAGGTGGTTAGGGCTCTTGAAACGGCTTCAGAGAACGGGTCCCCGAGAAGGCACTCACCATCGCCAATGTCGGGCAGCTGGGAGCCCGTGATGTCCCAGCACTGGATGCGGTGGGTCAGGTTGGGTCCCGCCTCGTACACGCCTGGCAGGGAGAAAGGGGAATCACTCTAGTGGCCATCATCCCCAGCCCCAAGGGAAGGAGAGGCCCCACTCACTACTGAGCCGTGGCCGGAAGCTGCCCTCGTAGGGCACGGACACGTAGGCGGGCGCACTCCACGGGTCTGGTGGCGGCGGCCGCGAGGAGGGCCCTGACAGGATCACCGGAGGAAGCGGGGGCGAGCGGGCCCGCGATGAGGGGGCCGGGGCCGGGGGCCGCCGCCGCCGTTGCCGCAGGGTGGCCGCCTGCACGGGGCAACAGTGGACAGTGCCAATTATTCCCCTGGAGGAGCCATTCATCCAGAAATGCCCAAAATCGCCTTTACTGCACTGAAGGCATGCCACAGTGGACCGATTACCCTTCATTCGGCCAGCTGTTGACCTCCGAGTGCAAAACAGGCCCGAGCAAGCGACCAAGAGTGGGGAACGCAGACAGGCAGGGCTACGCTTCACAGCCACATCCAGCAACGCACCATCCAAGCGGGCCTCAACATGCAGCAGCGCTGAGCAAGCACTGAGCAAGCTCACTCCCCTGCCAGCTGATGATTTCAAACTGGTGTTACACCCAATGCACTGGCCACTTCTGATCCCATCCGCACTAACGAAATTCGGTCAACATGACTTGGAGAAATGCGGATCTAAATATGCACGTGGACCGTATTCAGAGTACAGCTTTTTGCGAAAAGACCAGAGTCCAGAACCCGTCGAACAGTCCCATCGAACATGAGGTGTTTATTGACACATACCCCAAAGAAAAGAAGAAGTTTGTGCGTGCGTTCCGACTAATTTGGTAGGGAACCTGCTGTCCAATCTCTGCGTAGGTATGTGCCTGATTTGAAGCTACGAACCAGAATACATTTTCTAACATCCTCCCGCCGGCGAAAAGAGGAGCATTAACTCGAAGCTTCCACGCGATACAGATGTTGCACTGCACGTCGAATACGAGATCCGTCCGACTTCTTGAGAAGGCAAAGACGAACTTTGTTGTCAGAGCCCGGAAAAGTTTTTTCGATCACCACCAGATCCCAAAGCGACCTAGGTGTTTTCTCGTTCACAATGAGGACAACATCGCCAACTTTAGCGTCGCTTGAAGATGCATTATATACAGTGTGGGCGGATGGCAGCTGCAGTATGTATTCTCTACGCCACCTACTCCAAAAGGCATCTAGTAACTCTTTCCGTCGTCGCCAGCGTCCCCGAAATTCTTCTTGTGATGACTTCTTCTGGATGTCTAAGATTCCACCGTCCGGTACCGACAGCAGTCTTCTGCCGATCAAAAAATGTGCAGGAGTTAAGGGTTCCTCCTCTAGGGACGCTGAAAGGGTAGTCAGTGGCCGCGAGTTTACAATGGCTTCAACTTCTATAAGTAAAGTGTACAGCTCATCATAGTCAAAACAATTAGCTTTTAAAACTTTTCTCAGTGATTCCTTGATCGTTCTTATAAGTCTTTCCCAAAATCCGCCCCACCAGGCGGCTCGTTTGGCTATGAATTTCCAGTGGATTTGGTTTTCCCTAAAGTACTTCAATGTTCCCTTGTCTCGTATCGTCCTCCAAATAGTTTTCAAATCTTTCGAAGCTCTTTTGAAAGTGAGGCTGTTGTCTGAATACACTGTCTTGCATATTCCTCTCCTGGCTGTAAAACGACGGAATGCATCTAAAAAGTCTTGCATGCTGAGGCTTCGCACAAGCTCGAGGTGTACTGCTCGCACGACGGCACAAGTGAAGATGACAACGTAACATTTCTTGGCTCCGTCTCCTTCTCGATGGTACAATGGTCCAGTAAAGTCAACTCCAATGATACTGAACGGTTCGCATTTGGTGACTCTATCCCTTGGGAGAGGGGCGAATGGCTCGCTCATTGCCTTCGCTGAATGTCTCTTGCATGTACTGCACTGACTGATCACTTTTTTAACCATTTAACGACCTCTGATGATCCAATATTGCTCACGTAACTGCACCAACGTATCTCGAACGCCGGCATGAAAAAGCCGTCTGTGCTCGTTTTCAATTATTAATCTTGTAAATTCGTCGTCTGGAGGAAGTACGATTGGGTGTTGCTCGCTGGTCGTGAAGTCGGAATTCTGTAGCCGTCCTCCCACTCTAATCAAACGATCCTCATCACGGTAGGGCAAAAATTTGCTGATGGGTCAAATATTGAGGACAAAACACCCGTTCTCGAGCTTTGTAAATCCAAAATTTCTTGGCGTTTTCAGTTTCGTAAGTGATTAGGGGTCCAGTTATTTTTCCGCGAGGGTTACGAGAATTGTGGACAAACCGCATTATCCAAGCCGTGATGTTCAAGACCTTTGTCAGGTTGTTGATCCTTGCGAGGTCAAAAAGCTCGGAAATATTCCTTTCAGTTACGGGTAAAACTTGTGTCCGTTCTTCTGTGGTTTCCGCATACGGTTCGCCGCGAAATGTTCTATTTGGCCATTTGTCACTTCCTTTGAGCAGCCAGTCAGGTCCTTCCCACCAAAGTTTGCTTTCTTGCAATTTCTTAGCCGATATTCCCCGCGTTAGTAAATCTGCAGGGTTCTGATCTGTCGGGCAGTAACGCCACTGTTCAATATCGGTTAGGGAATGGATCTCACTCACTCTGTTTGCCACGAACGTATTCCACTTTCCTGGGCTCGAGTTCAACCATCCTAGAACCGCAGATGAGTCTGTCCAGAACGAAACTTGGCCGCGGGTACCATACTCCTTCTGTACGGTTGACATCAGCCGAACTGCTGTTAGAGCCCCAAGAAGTTCCAACCTTGGTAGGGTCTGCGTTTTCACGGGGGCGACTCTTGTCTTGGCGATGAGCAGTCTAGTCATTATGCCACTGGTAGTTTTGACTCGCACGTAGACCGCAGATCCATAAGCTGAGGTGCTTGCATCAGAGAACACGTGGAAGGTTGTTTTGCTGGGTTCATTTGACAGCACAAAGCGTGGTACCTGTATCACTAGGGATGGGCGAATATAGATTTTGAGGTTCGAAGCGAATTCGAAGCGAATAGTGATTTGGTCGAATAATTTCGAATCGAATAGTTCGAATAGTGCACATTGCAAATCACAAAGACAAATGAGCAACTTGTGACCTGACTAATGTACACATTTTTTTCTAATAATTAGAACACACGTAGTCACAGCATTGTGTAAAACTATTACCAGTTGAACATGTATTGCGAAATCTTACACACAGCTTTCCTTTGCTGTATTCACAAGTTTTCATGAAGAAATGCCTGTTGCGCCACATGCTCTAGGTGCAGCAGTTTCCGCCGGCTGCTCATTCACAAGTTTAAGCGCCGCCTAGAAACTCGCAAAGTTAAGCGCCGCCTAGAAGTAAGGGGGCACAAGGGTCTTTGATCAAAAACTTTATTTTTGCAGTTATGATGATGAAAATTGGGGGGGGGGGGGGCACATGTAGTTTCTCATTCTAATTGTAGATATCAAATTTGTTTTTGAGTAAAATGATTATGTTCAAATTTATTTGGATTTTTATATTCAATTTTGTGACAGCCTTTGTAAAAGAACTGCTGGAGGGATGCAGCTAAACAGGGAACCAGTAAACTGCGCACAAATCAAAGAGTGCAATAAGACTAACATTATCATTATATCTGGTCTGTAGCAGAAGTTACGACCACTTGAAGTTTGGGCCTGGAAGGCAAAACCGGTTTTTCTGGTTGCCATCTTCCAGGCCCAAACTTCAAATGGTCGTAACTTCTGCTACAGACCAGATAGAATGATAATGTTAGTCTTATTGCACTCTTTGATTTGTGCGCAGTTCACTGGTTCCCTGTTTAGCTGCATCCCTCCAGCGTTTTTTTACAAAGGCTGTCAAAAAGTGAATATAAAAATCCAAATAAATTTGAATATAATCATTTTACTCAAAAACAAGCTTGATATCTACAATCAGAATGAGAAACTACATGTGCCCCCCAATTTTCATCATCATGACTGCAAAAATAAACTTTTTTGGTTTAAGACCAGTGAGCCCCCTTAAAAAAAGAAGTATTGTAGCCACTAGTATCCTCGGCCGTAGCCAAGCAAAGCGCAAGTGGCTGGCCGCCATTTTGAATAGGCTCGCTTAGTGCGGCGTACTGCCGCGCTGTGCGAGCCTATTCAAAATGGCGGCATGCCTATTCAAAATGGCGGCCTGTACAAGTCTGCTGGCTTGGTGCCGCGATGTTCGGAGCGGTGTCGTTTCAGTGCCGCCTTTTTTTTTAACCTAAAGTGTGCTGGCGGCCGAGAGCTTCGTCGAACCTTTAGGCAAGGCAGCAACTCGGCAGTGCCGGCACTGATAATAGAAATGTCCGCGTCGGTGGGTCTTGAGCCAAGCCTGGGGTAACTCTCGGAAAGCTTGACCGAAAAGCTTGGCTTTCAGCTGCCTATTCGGGAGCATCGAATAATTCGAAAATATCGAATACCTGCATTCGGATCGAAGCGAATAACGAATAGAGAGCTATTCGATCGAATATTCGACAATACCGAATATTCGCCCATCCCTATGTATCACGTTAAGAAGACGAAGGTCTTCGCACCACTTGTCCCATTCAGTTTTTAAGTCATCCGGCAAATTTCCGTCCCAGTTCACCTTCCTCTTCCAAGCCCTCTGAAAGAGTACCTTCGCCTTCACTGTGTACGGAGTAATAAAGCCGTATGGATCGTATATTTTGGCTATGATTTTCAGAGCATATTCCTCTTCGTGCTTGGAATTGAGGCTACCAGTTGCATAATTTCAGACGTGTCGAACCCGTAGGTATCCTCGTCCGGGTGCCATAACACGCCTAGAACTTTCTTCTTTTGAGGGATCGTGAACTCAACATCAAAGTTAACGTTGTTGTCCCCTTCAGTAGCGGCCTTCAGTTGCGGTTCATTAGTCGTCCATTTTCTGAGGTGCATGCCTGCTTTGCTAATGACTTTGGCTGCATTGTCACATAACAACAAGGCATTCTCGGTAGAGTCGGCGCCTGTCACAAAATCGTCAACGTAAAATTGATTTTTCATGGCCTTTGTAAGTTCATCATGCGGACCTGTCGAAGTTTCAAAATGGTAGTGCAGCGTGGCGCTCAGTAGAAAGGGACTTGAGGTAGCACCAAAGGGAACACGGTTCATTCTCCAGACAAGTTGTTTCGGCAAGGTCTGTCCAGGAGTCGGCGGGTGTTCATACCAAAAGTACCGAAGTGCGTCACGGTCGTTCTCCGACAACAAAATTTGCAAGAATGCTTTCTCTATGTCGGCTGTTACGGCGACTCTGTACATCCTGAACTTCAGAAGCAGGGAAAGTACCGATGGATTCAGGTTCGGACCAGAGTGTAACACGTCATTCAGTGACAGTTTTCCAGGTGAACTAGATGACGCGTCAAAGACAATTCGAGTCTTGGTTGTTTCCCTGTCGTTGGGGATGACTGCTCGGTGCAGCAGGTAGTAGACTGGACCGGCTGCTTCTTGTGTCGTTGCGGGTTCGGCGAAGTTGTTCTCAACATATTCGCGTATCGTCGCATCGTACCGAATGAGAAGCTCTTCGTTTTTCTGAAGACGTCGCGTGAGCTTGGCAAGCCGATCTTTCGCTTCCTTTACACTGCAATCAAGCTCCGGAGCGTTATCCTTCCAGGGAAGACAAACTTCGTACTTTTCATCCTTTCTCCTTATTTTTCTTCTGAATTCAGTGAGAACTGGATCCTCGACAGATTCTTCATCCTTGTGGTTAAGGATACCCATCTGCTCAACCTCCCAAAAGGCTTGCAGCTGTTGAGACAGTTTTTCGTTGTCGTCACTGAAATTCTGGGCCAATATATTCATGACGCTAGTGGAAAACGTTCCTCGGATATTCTCCGTGCTTTTTACCGGGCCCTGTAGCGTCCACCCGAAAGACGTCTCAACGGCAGTTAAGCCGTTTGTAAGCCGCCGAATTTTTCCAGTTGTGACTTTCCAGTAATAGTCTGATCCTATAAGTACATGAATAGTGTCATCTGTTGGAGCATCAGCATCATCAGCGAGGCGAAGATCCCGAACGTCCTCTCCCATGCAAGAAGTAGGAACTGAGAACGGAGTTCCACCGCATATTGTTGGCACCTCGAGGGCTTCGATCAGAATGGCCTCGGTGTCGTGATGGCTTGTAATCGACAGTTCCACGCGTCGTAGAGTCTGCTTAGATGGGCCCATTGCTCCGAACGTTTGCACATTCAGAGTCTCCTTTCCGACTTCCTTGCAGCTAAGGTTCTTGGCTGTGTCTTCCGTGACGAACGTTCGTTGACTACCACCGTCCAGAAGGCAGCGGACAAGTCGTGGCTGAGTGGAGCCACGTGCCCAAACTTTAGCTGTTTGTAGAAGAATAGTATCTTGGGCCTGAGTCACAGCACTGGTCACTTGAATTCCTTTCGTGACGAACTGCCTCTGAGTGTCAATTGCCGAAGGAGCAACGTATTTGGAGTCGCAGAGGAACGTGAAGTGTCGGCCTTGGCAGTTCTGACAACGCAGAAATCTCGAGTTTCGACAGTCCTTGGCTCGGTGGAATTTTTTGCAGCACTTAAAGCATCGGCCGCTTCGCTTGAGTATGTTCTTCTTTTCCTCAAGGGTTAACGTTTTATCACACGCAGTAAAGGAGTGTTCTTCAGAACTGCAGAAATAACACGGTTCTTTGTCCCATCCGGAAGTGGTGGTAAAGGTGGCTGCTGAAGGTACATAGTGGCGTCGCGCTTTGTCGTGGAGTTTCTTGTGGACTGTTGACCCGTCCGATGCGATTTCTATGGCCTCCTCCCTGCTGCGAACTTCCTTCTTCAGGAAGTCTAGAAGCGCTGAAAATGTGCTATGAGTGTCAGCTTCCTCAGGCTTCTGTTGACAGTACCGAAGTACAAGCTCGTGAGGTAGCCGCTTCTCGATAGCCACCCTGAGCAGAGCACTGTACTGCTCCTGCTTCACCCCTAGTGCTTCAAGACTCCTGACGTTCTTTCCAACTTCATCGTAAAGGCGTCGCAGTGCCCCAACGTCTTGCGCTGAATCAACAGCCTCCAGTTGTAGGAGACGAGTCATGTGGTCGTTGATCGCAAGGTCCTTCCGTCCAAAGCGCTCCTCCAGTAGATCTATCGCTATCTGGTAGTTACTTTCAGTCAGGGAAAGTCCACTGATCGTATCCTGCGCCGTACCAACAAGGCAGCCTTTGAGATATTTAAACTTGTCAATGGTCGACAGCTGCGAGTTCCGGTGTATGGTGGCCTCATCTGGTCTCAAAAGGAACGCCAGCCTTGAATGGTTCCATCAAATTTTCCTAGTTCCATTCGAGGGAACTTAATAGAGGCGCTTGAGTGCACACGAACTGCGCTCGATGGCTCTACGTTGTTTATTGGGCTGTTGGATGCTTGTGGGCGCTGAATTTCTTCGATTCTTCGGGAGAGCTTGGACTTTGCCACACATATCGAAACGTAATACCCTTCCGCAGCTTCCCACTCTTGTTCTAAATTCTGTTCATCAACGGTGTCTTCAATTTGTTTGTCTATGTCTCGGAGTGCTGATTCTTTCATCACAAGAACATTCAAAAAGTCCTGCAGCTCACCGATAGACGCAGTCTGGGAGTCCAACAAAGCGTTGCTGTCACTAATGGTCTTCGTCACGCCAGCTCGAAGGGTGGCCCGCTTGCGCTTGTGTCGATCCATTCTGTGGAGGGCTTTGGCGTGGAATCGACTCCGCGTAATCAGGAACGGCGTAGCACACCACTGCGTTGAGGCGGAGGCGGCGTGAGGCTCGAGGGCAGCTAGAAACGTCGGGTCAGGACTAAACACATTGTAGAAGCGCCGTTTGTTGCTTCAGTCGTGCAGGCTGCTTCTTCAGTGGTCTTCAGGAGAGGTTTCGTCGAGTCTTCAGGGGGATTTCGGCACCAAACTTTTGCGAAAAGACCAGAGTCCAGAACCCGTCGAACAGTCCCATCGAACATGAGGTGTTTATTGACACATACCCCAAAGAAAAGAAGAAGTTTGTGCGTGCGTTCCGACTAATTAGGTAGGGAACCTGCTGTCCAATCTCTGCGTAGGTATGTGCCTGATTTGAAGCTACGAACCAGAATACATTTTCTAACACAGCTACTACAGCAGCCGAGCGTTTTTCCGGACTCCGACAATTCGGACTTGCTGGATATTCCAGACTTTCCCGAGGGACCGCCAGTTGTCCTACATGAGTAGTGTATATGAACCGATATTTTGGACAAAATAAAGCCAAATGTTCGATTTTCCAGACAACAATTTCGGCGACAAAACCACGGTGCGACTTCCGGGACAAGGTGGTTAGAAGGGGAAGTGCGAAGACCGGCCCCTCCCGAAGCTGGCTCACTTGCGCGGGCCTGTTGGTATCGGCGCGGTAGGCCCATGGCAAAACGACGAATGGAGCGGTACAGGGGGATATGGGCTGGCCGTCCTTTGAGGCAAGGGAGGCGCAGAAGAAGACAAAATTTGAGGAAAGGCTACGAGACATGTGGGAGGAAAAATGGGCCATGGGAGTGTTCAGGTGCCTGCGTATGAGGAGCATGGACACGCGTGGAGACGGAGAACCAGACAGCCGACTAACCGGTACGGAAAGTCGGTAAGGGAAAGTGGGGTATACGCAACAGTTAAAAAGCAGGTAAAAGCAGCAGAGACTACGAATTGGGTACAGAGAATGGAAAGGGTTGTCGCAAGGCAGTGCATTGCTCTTTGAAGCATGGGCGGGGGCGTCTCCGAACATGGACAAACACGGCCATCTACAGGGAGCAGGACAAAACTTGTGTATGCTGCGGCTGGGATCGGGAAACCGTAGAGCATATTGCCATATTGCCATAGCGATTTGCATAAAGCGCAAATCGCTCGTTCGTCTAGTTTGTAAGCTCTACCTAATTTGCGTCTGCTTCTGCCAGCCCAATCGCAGAGCTTAGCTCATGTGACATCATAGGTTCTGTTGCGGGAAATGAGCTGGTGGGTCACATGACCATTCCCGTTTTTCCTAATTATGTAGCTTATTTGAGCGAAGTTTACGTTAAAAGTGGTGTCAGTATGATTCTAACGAGACAATCTTTTGAATGAACCAAACTTGTGTTTTCTCTTCATGGCTCCTTTAAAGGTGATAATGTGATACGGTGTGGTGAATTTGCCAAATATCTCCGCCGTACACTGTCCAGACCCTGCACATCAAAGTAAAACTGCAGTCGTCAGATAGGAAGCACGTTCTGGTTACAGTTGAACCCCTTTATAAGAGACACGTACCGGGGAGCAGTTTCTGTCTCTTATATGAGATGTCTCTTATAAGCAGGGAACCATGTTTTCACTTACTAATCAGACCCTAGTTCAATGTGGGCACCGTATGACTAAAACAAGCTCAAAAGAACGCTACAGTATGTTTCAAAAGATGCATTCTAATTTATGTTTGGCCCCCAGAATTTATGAAACAGTTCTGAATCTTTGTTTGCTTCATGACTGTACTTACACTGTTTTTTACAACCGATTCTACAAGCTTTTTCTTCTTTCACTGTTTGTGGAAGATGAATCGTAGATGTTGAGTTCACAAGCCTGATGAATAGCCAGGGCGCACAGCTTCTTCCGCTGTGTGCTCAGGCTATTCGTTATGCTTGCAGGACTCAACATTTGCGATGCTTCTTGATTGGGAGCTACGTGAGTGGGAGAGCCCGCATGTGCAATCACGCTCCAATGGATGGCAGTAAGCTTCAACCACTTCTGTAAGATGCATTTCCATTGGCAGGGCTTCTCATTGTCATTTCATAGCTGACTGAACCACTTTGTGTTTTCTGAAATTATAATAAATAGTGACTGCAGGCATTTGTCATCCACCTGTGTTTCCAGAATGGAAGCAACTGCAATTAGTGACCGGTGGCTCTGCATCTGAAGTTAAAATGTCTGTTACAAGTGAGATTATTGATTAAAGTTCCAGGATGACCTGTCCCTTATAACCAATCTTCTACATCCGATGTCTGTTATAAAAGAGGTCAATTTAATGGGAAAGATAGGGCAGCCAACCATGTCGGTGAATAGTGTCTCTTATACCCATTTGTCTCTTACATCCATGTCTCTTATAACGAGGTTCAACTGTATAAATACATAGCGAAGTGAAAAAATTGCGCCCACCTCCCCACGAGGGGAACCCTGTGTAGATGCGACGCATCGTGGGGTTCACTTGGTGTTTCCGTTGGATTGGTTCTGAAATCGCGTGAAACGTGTCGGGAACGTGCATGATTATTATGTTTTATTATTATTATTATGTTTTATTGGCCAATCTTGGTCAATCTCTCTAAGTGGTATGCTTGGGGCTTCGCTGTCGCAACGACCTTTACTCCATCATTGTTGCTGTAAGTGAGAGCTTCTTTTCTTTTATTGCAAGTGTTAATCATTGCCCCATCATGCGTTGTATCAGTAGCTTCTTGACGTAGTTTGAATGAGTCAAGGATATAAGGCGCGTTCGTAGCATTTGATTCTGTCTCGGTTTTGTGGCGCAGTGGGAACAGCACCATGTACCTCGCGTTCCGCCCACAGGGTCGTGGGATCGAAACCGGGCGCCGCTAACTATTATTTTTTTTATAGTGTAGAGGGAGGGGTGTGGACGAGAGAGGGGCATCGGAGAGGAGAGGGGGTGAGCGGCGGAGAGCGCAGCTCGCGCGGCGAGGAGAATGGGGGAGGGGCGGACGACAACAACGCCAATGCTGCATGGACAAGGCGAGTGAATGAGATGCAGTCGCATCTAAAAATGAACCCACCTGGCAGCACCTGTCGAAGCCCGAGGCATTTGAATGGGAGCGCCTTCGTCAGAACTAAAATCTAACAAATCCACATCGTTGGCGGAGTCATCACTGCTGCTGGGGTAACAAAAATCATCAGCAGCAGCAGCTGTCGAAGTCCCTGCCACAGCTTTCCCCTTTTGTGGAGCGTGCCGTGAAGCGGACGCCATTTTTGCACAACTCGCCGTTATTGGGGGTTCAAATTTCACCCACAGCGCTGTCTCCGCACGTGAAATGTCAACAAGACATTCTCTTGTTGCCAATAAATACGCCAGATGGTGTCAGTTGTCCACAAGGCGCAGTTTTTAGCTTTCGCGAGATGTTCCGATGCATCGGAACTCTGTGTTCGATGGCTTATGACCCTGTAAGGAAGGAGTTAAAGGGACACTGAAGTGATATGTAAACATTGCGGGACTACTTGCGCAAATTGTAGTCCGGAGTCCCCAGGCCATGTTACGACCACTCTGGGCGCGTCTACGAGATTTTATTTAGTAGAAAAATTAATTCGAAAATGCTGTCCTCCTCTCTTTACGCTCGCCCATTTTCTGCGGTGTTTTCGTGTGACGTCGAAAGGAGCCGAGCTCGCAATCCGCCTCTTTCACAACCCCACTGCGCATGCGCAATCCCCTAGCGGCCAAGTCCCTAAGCAGTCCAGTAGGGGCAGCAGACGACATTCCCCACAGCTCCCGCACAAGGGGGAAGGGGTCGTGGTTGTATTTACATCGTTTGATTTTTTGTGTGCGCTCGTTGTGCGCGGAACAATGCCCACAACTTGTGCTGCGTTCCGCTGTAACTCGGAGTGCCGAAAAGGGAACGGTGCCGGCTTCTATCGCTTCCCGTCGGCCGCACGCGATCGGCTACGGTGGCTTGCGTCGCTCGCGTCGGCTCGGGTGATGGGAACTGTAGGCTTAGCATCCTGGCGGATATTTGATCGCTGCTATCTGTGCAACTGCGAATGACAATCCACAACACAACTTTTCACTACACTATAATACCCTTTCTCGCATGTGGAACTCTATTTAAGTTATAACTGCCGTTTGAGCGATCGGTGACCAAGACATCTGCGTAGCCTGTTTCGATGCTTCTGCGCAGGTATCGCCATCTCTCGGCTGCTCGGCGCACCGCGCGCCGCGGCGAGCGGTCAGCGTAGGCTTGCATCGCGGCAGATATATCTGATCGCCGCTTTTAAAATAAGCCCTGACAACAATCCCTAGCACAATTTTTCACCACACTAACACCTACTTTCTCGCATGTGGAGCTTTTTAGCGATCAGATTGATTCAGAAGAGCAGCGACAAGCGCGGTTGCTACCGTGGTCTGCGCCGGTTCGAGCCGCTGAGTGTGCCGAGCTGGCAGGCGCGGCCGGCGTGTGCGCGGACTGTTTCCGAAGGCAGAAAACGCTTCACGATTGCTTGCTTTATCCATTTCTTGCGAACAAACGCGCAGAATCTACAAATTCAGCTCAGCGATCGTCGTAGTTGACCATGGTGCAAAAACTGTGGGTGGAGCGACGCCGACGACGCATCTCATGCGCGCATCGGGCCGTCTCAAATTCACGCGTACGACTAGTGGCGACAGTCGTAATGATCAGTCGCATGCGAATCGCGTGTACCAATCGTACATGTGTCCAGCGCTTAAAGGCATTTTGCGAACTGCCGGCCTTTGTTGAACTGGCGATCGCACTTCATGCCAGACGACTCCAAGTACTGCTCGAGCTGCCACTCGGACGGCATACGGATCTGTCCGAGATTTCTCTGCCAGCCCTCATTCAGTGATAAGAAGCCGCCTGGCATTATGTGATGACCAGGGGCTGTCGTCTTAAGGCGTTAAAACACCAACACAGAAGAAAAACTTCGGCTGCTCCTCGCCGTAATGTGGGATTGCCGTGCATACAACGAGAACGCAGCCGGAGGAAACGCCGGCAAACCCTACGGCTTCAACTTCCGCTAGGCACGCTAGGTGGCAGCACACCGCAATGAAAGAGGCGGATTGGCTGCGCTACTGCACGGCTCCCCGGCCTTCAGACAGAGTCAGTCGGCGCAGCGTTTCGTCCGCCGGCCGCCGACGGGTCGTCGCAATTCGTTCGCTCAGTTGAAACGAAGCCAGGACACGTTTGTGAATGGAAGAATGGGCCTTTCTTTACTTGGTTAGTTTGTACACTGTATCTAGCTCCAAGTCAAGGTCGCTTCACACAAGCGCTGCACAAGCGCACATGCGACGCTTCGCTGACTGGTACGCCAGTAGGAAAATATAAGGCCTCTTGAAGGCGGGAGAAGAGTCAGCGAAGTCAATATAGGTACTAAGGAAATAAAATCAACTGATATTTTTACCGTACAGCGTAAAAATAGGGTGCGGGAAGCACTTTTTTGCGCTGGGCGAACAAGCAGAGTGGTCAGCAGCACGACTACGCATCTGCGAACGCTTTTCCGTCTACGAAATGCAATTGCTAGACTTGAGCTATTGTGGAAACTCGGGGGACGCTTACTGCACGAGCGCAATACAACAAATAGTCACCTAAGCTGCTTGAAATGCCAAAACTAAATAAAAGTGTAAACTTGTTGTACAATATATATCTTATATTACCAAGGTTGGCGGAGCCCGTCCCATGGCCGAGTGGTCTGGGGCGCTAGGTATGTCACCACAAGTGTTTTGCAAGTCACGAGTTCGAGTCCCCGCAGGTACGTGCTTTTTTTTTTTTTTTGTAAGTTAACTTTTTCGTTTTCTGCCGATGTTTTCTACATTGAGTTCACCTTTTTTTGGGCCGCATTGTTCATGACTCCACGAACTAGTTCATGGCTCCACGAACGCGCGCAGGCTGGCACTGGCGCGCTAGCGAGTTCTCGTTGGCGTGCTGTTGCCATAAGCACCGACTGCTTGCAGGCAGTGGGCACAGGCCAGAATGAACAGACCTTGGCCTGGTGCGAACACGCTTTTTACGGTACAGGCATGAGTGAGGCAAGCTCCAAATATGGGGGAAAAGCGCATGACATTTGGGCGTCTGCGGGTACGCGGAGGGCGTCCATGCACTGCGTAGGCCTCTGCTAGTGAATGCTACGATTCCAAGCCGTCCTAGGAGGCTTGTCTTTATGCATTTTTACAGCTGACAACATGGCAGAAGCGCGGTACGATGATTACTGAGATATTGAGAATGCCCATCCAACAACGCCATTGGTTATGTTTTACAGAACCGAAACCGAAACCGAAACTTGTGTGATTGCTAACCTTGGGCATCGTCCAATCACGGCGCCCCTCCTCCCAACGTCACAGCCTTAGTTGGTGCGACCGCCGCAAACCGCGCATGGTAGTTTTTCTTCTTTCGCGCTTTGTAAAATAATTACCGATTTGTCAACCGGATAAACGATGAAAAGTGTGCTAATTTGAGCCAGTCTACGCAGTGCAAGCAAAAACGGGAGCTTGACAAATTCACTTCAGTGTCCCTTTAAGAGTGCCAAAACGTCGACACGCAAGTGTTTGTCTTTCCAAGATGGCCATGATGTCTGAAATAGGTGCTGGCTCCCCTATAGGCCAAAATTTTTTCATTTATTTCCCGTTGTTGTTTTCAGGAATGCTGCCATTCTTGAGTGTTAAGCCCAATGGACCACACAGGGTGACCTTGGAGTGAAGTTTGAGTGGGAAGGCAGCAGCTCGAAAAAAGTTCGCTCATTTATCGCTGTGCCACACTGTAGCTAAACGCTGTGAGTGACACCATGTACCACTTTCCGGGGGGAAGAAAGCAGCCGCCTGACCTTCCCAATTTGCGAGGGCCGAGTGCCTAGAAGTAGCCTCGTCAAAGCGCCCACCTCGGGAGCGGGCTGGTGGTCGCCGGCCGGGGGTGGCGGGGAGGCCACCCAGAAGCGTCCCGCCGCCAGCCGCTGCACCCGGGACCTGGACAGGGACCGGCCAAAGCTGAGGCTCTCCTCGTCGGACGAGTCGAGCGAGTCGGAGGACGACTCCTCCCCCCCGGGCCGCCGGCCGAGCCACGGGGGCCCGGCAGAGGCCGAGGCCGAGGCCGGGGGGGACGACGAGGCGCTCAGGTGCAGCTGGGTCAGCCGGTAGTCGGCCGCCAGGATGCGCTGCATCTGCCGCGTCAGCTGCAGGCTCATCTCTGCACCGCCACAGTACGCTCGAGTGAAGCTTCGGTTCCCGGCACATTCGGACCATCTAAAGGCCCTGGACTTCTTTGTTTTTTATTGTCACTTTCAACATTTGATGCAAAAAAATCTCATAGCCTGGCTGCCTAGTGTCGGGACCAATGGTTAGACACCGCATAACTCGGCAAATGGTAGCCAGTGGCAAACGGAACAGGTACAAACACATACTATACTGGATTACACAACGCATTTTTGGGGACAAAGGAAAGTGCAGATTATTACTCAAACTACAGTAACTATCCTATAACATAAAACACTTCATGGCCGCAGAAAAGTTGTGTGTGGCTTTCACATCTGCCTGTACAGCACTCCAAATAAGAGCACCATGAAATTCTATTGGCCGCCGACTGCATACATTTTTAGCAACCGGTAAATTAAAGCAATCGTTCATCGTAGCTCTTGTACTGAGCGCCGGTAACTTAAAAAGGCTCAGTGGTAGAGGGTTGTCATGTTCTGTTCTGTTCATTATATCCGCAACGCTTATTAGGTGAACAGTTTTTTTTGTCCGTGCAGCGCCCATAGCAACTGCGGTTCCTTCTGGCACTCGGTCCACTGCACGTGTCCTCTCCTTTCTCGGCGCACAGTCGACCTGCGCAAGGGCTGCCCCAACAGGGCAAGTCTCCCCTCGGGAGACGGGCCAAGTGAGCGGCTCAGCGAGCTCCTGGAGATCCACGCTCTCGGCCAAGCCCGGGACAGCCGCTCTCCTAGTATGCCTTTAAGAGGCACACACCACTTAGCGCCACTTAGTGTATTCGAAAGAGTGTTCTTCAATCTCACCGGAGTCGCGTTTTTCGGCAGCATCCCTGTTCCTGATGGTCGAGTGGACCGCCTGCTTGGACAGGCCTACACTTCTTGCGATGGCGGCCTATTTTTTTTTCATTATCGACAGCGTTAATTAATGCCTTTCTGGTCATGAAACTCCCGCCCAAGTTTCGGGGAGGGCATCGGGCAGCCGCCGCTGTTCCATGTGTGCACCCACGCGGCAGAACCAGAGCCCACCTTTGGCGGCACTTTCTCGACAGAAACGCACTGTTGGTAACTATACCCTGAACTTTTGCTACAAAACGAAGCCGTAATGAAAGTCTTTTAATTGCAACCCTTACAAGAAATCCGTATGAGGCAGAACGCAAGCTCAAAACTGTTGACTGATGTCTGGGTTCGATTCTGAGAAACTTCTCTGAAGTCCCCATGCGTGGAAGACTTTAGGGGGAATCGGGTTTCGAGATGGTGTAAATTCTTTCCCGACTTCGTTCCCGAGTCACATGCGGAACTAATTTCCGACGCCTGCAAGGACTGAACCCCAAGGACTGAAAGACATATTGACGCGGTGCAAAAGGAGGAGTTTGCACCGGAAGACAATTATTTCTTTTGAGCTCCTTTCGGACTCGCCTTCTTCAATGCTTTCCTTTTATGCACCACTGAGGTGAAGTGGGGTGTCATAGTGCACTTTTTTAAGACTCAAAGCCTTGGCGTTATTGGACTCCATGAAACAAATATCACTCTCGCGAGCGCTTCTGGTTTCTGATGGAAACAATTGTTGGTTGTAGAATTCAAGTTTAGAATGGGAACGGCAGTTGGAGTATTTCTTAATAATTCTCGGCTTTACACATTGCTCCTCACGTGTGCACTCATAGAAACTCATTCACAGCGAACATTTAATATTCACATTTTCACATATTTATTTTACATATGATTAACATAGTTGACACAGCTACAGGCATATGGTGACGGGCCTGTTCTCGCTTAGAAACAAAGGTTCTCAGAGTGATAAGAAAGAAAGATGTCCGCAAGACAAAAAGGTGGCGGTTTTAAGTTACAGTCCAGAAATGTGCCTGATTACAAAGCAACCCTCCCCTAACCAAAAAAGAGAAAGCGAAGACAATGGCGAAAAAAAAAAAAAAAATCTGCAGGAATGCAGAGAATTGTCCACTGATGTGTAGCATTCTTGTGCCGCTTGTCTCGAGCGCGAGTTCCTTATGCCGAGATGTGGTTATGAGTAGCGAAAGCCGTTGCATTACTTTATTCGTTTGAGGTTTCCTTTTGTGTCTTTTTGCCAAACATGTAAATTTATACCATTATAGCGATCAAGTGCCTTCACGTCAGAAATTATGATTTTTTTACCGAAGATGCAAGGCGCACTGCAGATTTGGTCCATTTACGCTATTTTTTTTTGTATTTTTAATGTTGTCTTGCAGAAAGTATTGTTTATTGTCTTGTTTTGGGGGAGATGTACAAGGTGCATAATTTTGATTTTGTCAGATTTTGATTTTGTCAGATCCCAATGAGACCAATGATCTCCATTTATGCCATTATAACGATTAAAGGTGGAACTTCCACCAAATCTGCATTTTGGTCACAACTTAAATTGAGGACGACTCAGCGGGCAATGGAGCGGAAGATGATAGGTGTAATATTAAGGGACAAGAAGAGAGCGGAGTGGGTCAGGGAACGAACGCGTGTTAAGGATATATTAGTAGAAATTAAGAAGAAGAAATCGGTGTGGGCAGGGCATGTAATCCGAAGGCAAGGTAACCGCTGGTCATTAAGGGTAACACAGTGGATGCCTAGAGAAGGCAAGCGTTGCAGGGGGCGGCAGAAAGTTAGATCCAGCGATAGTTTTCAAAAACTTCAAAAAAACCAACGATCCAGCTTTGCTGCGTTTGCAAAATTGCCGTAGCAACACTTCAGCTACTGTATTTATTCGAATCTAAGCCGACAGTTTTTTTGAAATACTGATATATCAAACTCCAGGGTCAGCTTGGATTCGAGGATTTTGAAACACGCGCCAATTTCCAAGTGAAATTGAGGGAAGTGGCGCGTAGCTAGCGCCAACCAGAAAAGAAAGTATTGTAGCCATTACTAGACAAACCAGTAGCCACTTAAGGGGCCATAGCTGGGGGCGATGCCGCCATTTTGAACTGTGCGGATAGTGGCCTGCGTGCGGTGTGGCGTTTGGTTTTGACAGCGCAATAGCACCAAACAAGCGGTGCCATTATAGTGCCGCTTTTAAAAGAAAAGTTGTTTTAGCCGCGGAGTTGTCGTCGAACATTCAAGCCGGGCGGGACTTCGGCGTGGATGAAAAAAAATGTCCGTCGTTGGAGGACGCAACGGGAGAGGATATTTGCGTGCGCCGCAACGAGGATGGCATTCAGAGGCTGGCAGCGATGACGACTTAGAATGAGCACCGCATCTTCATGTTCAATAAACGTGTTTTCTTTTTGTGAACGCTGACTTCGCCTTTTGTTCGGCCTACATTCAAGTTTTTTTTTTTTTTTTTCGTGGCTTCGGATTTTCGGGGGTCGGCTTAGAATCGGGGCCGGCCTAGATTTGAATAAATACGGTATTTTGATTTGGCTGTCGTTTTAAACTACTAACTGTGTTTTTTTTTTAATTTCAGTGATAATTCAACTCATCGAACCAGTTTGTGAAACCGGTTCAAGCTCCCGAACCGGTTTGCAAACCGGTTCGGTTCGTGATTTTGTTGAACCGGAACTGAACCAGAACGAAATGGTTTCGCCTGAGCCAGAACCGTAACCGAACCAATATTTTTTTCGGTTCAACACACTGATTAGTAGCGATTGCAATGGTTAAGGCCCAAGCGAATCTTGGGGAACAGGCAACACCGATGAAACACAAGAAAGTGGCGCTGACTTACAACTGAATTTTTATTTTTCGTCATGCCACATATACACGCTGACAGTCAAAGAATCAAGAGAGCAGAAATGACATGATTCGAAGCTGGAGATAACCCAAGCACACTGTACCAACACCTTGTGCCACACACACGTGCTATCTGTGGAACAAAAAATCCCTGGCACTCTATTTCTGCAGCCTCAACTATTTCTCGGGTTATTTCATCCTTGTGTTTTGTGAAAGATCGGGGCGCAGCCTTGGCTATCCTGACAGTGGACAACTAAGTGGCCACCAATCACCTTATGTACACCATAGTCATGTTCTTTTATTCTTTCACTCTGGCATCATCCCGTTTGGCATACAATCGTTTTTCCACAAGACAGCGGAATGGAATACATGGTACCTTCGACACACTCTGCAAATTGGTTTTCATGCGCAACAATCGGTTTTTGTGCATTCTGCTCCTAGCTACAGTAGTGCTTTTTCGAAATTGAACCGCCTTGAGCCCAGAAACTAAAATTGGCCCGAAGATTGGGCAATAATAGAAAAATAGCACTAAAAATGTTGAACCACCTAGCTTGTTTAGATGCAGAAGAAAAAGGCGCGACATTTGGCCCAATCTTTAAAATTTTTCTAATTCAAAATTTTTATTAAGAAGAATTCGCTCCGCAGGCCAACGATGAATGCGTTAAATCATTTGAGAGCACGTAAAATCCTCACATTAAAAAAAACTAGGGCAGCTGCTGCAGTAGTTTTTCTTTTACAGTAGCAGAAGTTCCAAATTTTCCGCAGGGCACTCAGTGACCCGAGCCGACTTTGGTAATCTTTTTGAGGAAGGAGAAATTTTTTCCCCAAAAAATAACTTCAGGCTTGTTTTCCCCTGTGCACAAGGAGCTATGTATACGGCCACGCCTGTGCCATCTCTCATGAAAAGCGCCAGTCGTCGTTCTCCTATGGCCAGGAGGATGTCAGGAGGATGGCATTAATGAGTTCGGTACCATTACAGTGTACTAGAACAGAGAGGTGTGTCGTTCGGGGCTGATTAGGGGCGTCCCTTTTGCGATGAAAATTTCTACAGGTGGACTCCCGTTGTAAGCGGTGCTCCTGGTGGCCGCTGCTTACCAGTTGGTCTTAGAAGCTTTGTTTGTTAAATTTCTCCTTATCCATGGCCCTAAACAGTTCTTTATTTCATGATGTAAAGTTTTGTAAAACCTGTCAAATAATTGTTTAGTTGATTTGAAAACTTATACGTGGCGCTGGATGCAACACGAGTTCTCCGCATACATTTTTTTTTTCATTGAAAAAAAGGGACCCTCGCTCCCCATCGGTTCTTTCCCCCGCACGACGCAGCTTGCCTTCTGGTACCGCCGTTCTGCCCATAGTGCCCCCACTCACCGACGAGCCAGAGGCAGTAGGCCAGGTCCCAGTGCTGGACGACCACTCCCTGCTGGGGGGGCTCCTGCTGCCACGGGGGCCCTGGCCAGGGGGGGCCCGCTGCAGCCGCTGCGCACGAGAAAGCAGGGCTCCACTGGAGGCACTGGCAAGAGCCACGCAACAGCGGCCCACTCACAGCGGCACTGTTGCCAGGCCAGGATCGAGGCTGCCTACCAGGCTGCACAGGTAGGCGCAATTCTACGCGCCTGCAGCTGCCTTCTCCTCCCAACTCACGCCAATGTCCGTGCAAGCGCCACTAACGGGTGCACCTATTTGCCCCCTCTACAGCCAAACCTCGCCACACCAAAGCCACCGGGGAAAGCCAAAAAAACTCCCTTCTGCAAGAATTTCGTTGCCGCGTGAATGAAATACTATAAACGACAGGAAAGTCCCCCCAAAACCGGATATTTATTTCGAGGGGTAGGCCATACTACTTTGCGAGCCTTTCCATGCACCAACTTCACAGCTCAGCTCACAAACTACGAGAAGCGCCTACCGACGACCCCACCATGTCCGACGCATCCCAGGCATCCCTCGGTACCCAGCCCCGATCATGCCTGAGCATGCAAGCAAAATCCAGCAGCTTCTGCAGATGGCCTCTGCCAGACACTCGTCGTTCCAATGCTGTTCATGAAACAAAGTGCACTCCACATTATCAACAGCTGGAAAGGCTGCTGCCATCACTGCTTCGTTTTGCTGTGCGCCCCCACAGAGTGGCAGCCTTGCTTTTCAAAATGGTAGTGAGCTGCACACAGTTCCGAACTCTTCCACTTGGGCCACTGGCTTGGGCAATGATGGCTGCCACACCTTGCAGCGATACAAACTCCTGCTCTGGGGCTTGCGAGAACACCATCTGCATACCCCAGGTGGCGCCGCTGTTCCAAGATCCGCTTGCACTGGCTCGCACATCAGAATTGGCTGCCATTTTCCCACAGGCGAAAATCGTTTTTGCTTATTTTCAGAACACAACAGGTGAATACCGTCGGTGTTAGATAGACCACAAAACACAAAACAAAATAGACCACAAAATGTGACCTTCGCTTGAAGTTTGAGTGCGAACCGAGCGACGGTTCGCTCATTAAAAAAAAAAAGCGTTCCATTGTCGTAACAATCATATTCCAATTACCGTCGTAACAACCATACATAAAATGTGAACTACATAGAAAATGAGAACTTCGGTGACCCCTTTTGACAAGATAACTGATTGTGGGCGGCAGTTTTGTACACATGAGATGGCAAGCAAAATGGTGCCGAGAAAGACGGTCTTCCGATAGGTGCTTTGATATCGGGCAGAGATGGTGTTCCATTGCAAGTGCATCACCTGCGGGGAGTGCAGCAGACTTTTGGGCGGTGCACTTTCGGGGGCTTCACGCAAGGCAACCAAGGTACATTTCCTGTCACATGGAGCTGTGCACAAGATGTGTTACTGTGCTTGCAGCATTTTTTACCATGCCAGATTTCGAAAGAACTCAGCCTTCATCAGTGCAAGCCCTGTGTACACAGAGTTCGAGTACAAGTGGGGAATGTTGGTGAGCTGTTCATTGTGGGTTCTTTGTTACATTCCTATTTAATGCCTTAATGTGAAAAGTATTACCGCTGTTGCAGGTCTCACACCTCTCGGCTCAAGGAGTACGCCGGAAGCTCAACATTTTTGTTGTGTGCAGTGAAACCAATCACCCAGCATTTATGCCTTTGTGGTTTTTTATTGTCCACATCGTTAGGAATATTGCTAGGCCTACTGCAGCCTAGCAGTAGGCCTACTGCCTGCATCCTAGAAATTACGAATCTACGTCTAGCAATCATGGTGATTCTAGCTAGAAATGGCAAGGCTCCAGCTAGAAAAATGATTTCTACTCGGGAATGAAGCTTGAAACATTTTCAGCTGGTAACACTGCTTAAACTAGAAAGAAAAAAAAAAACATTTCTAGCTAGAAAGAAGCTGGAAATGTCCGCATTCCAGCATGAATTCGAAGTTTTCCAGCTGGAAAAGAAGCTGCTGCTTTAGCTAGAAAATTTCTAGAATGATTTCTAGCTGGACGGAGTTTCTGGTGCAATAGTCCAGCTAGAAATAAATATTTTCACCTAGGTTGTAGCAAATTTTGCTAGTGTGGAATATGAAATACATGGGCTTCAATGGACGTTTAGTGGGGATCCAAAAATGTCTCATTGCCGTGAGAATTTTGTAGTCGTGGCATCTCGTTATTGCGGGGTTTTGAGTAGCCGACCGTTTTTTCGAACTCCGAAAATTCTGACTTGCTGGATATTCCGGACTTCCCCAAGGAATCGCCAGTTGTCCCATAGGAGTGACGTATATGAACAACGAATATTTCGGACAAAATCAAGCCAAAAGTTGGATTTCCTGGGCGAGATTTTCCCCAACAGAGCCATGGTGCGGCCCCAGGATGCCAGTAAGCCACCTGGCTAGCTTCAGATTGCATGGGCATTGGCTTAACTTGGGGTAACAAACTTTCATCTTGGAGGCCATAATTTTGCATGTATATTCTGCGGCGAAAGCAATCTCAAAAGCCGAAAATGGGTCATACGTAGCCAGGGTCATACGTGGCAACATCATGTTTGTCCCGAACCATTCGCGACTAATTCGGTCCTATTTAAATGAAATAAAAGCTCGTTCTTGCAACTGGCGGATTTTTCTGACTGCTCTTTCATTCGGACTATTTTTCGTTCCCCTCCAGGTATGAAAATCGGTTGGCTACTGTATACAACTGCTATGATCATACCTTGTACAAATAGCATGCCCCCATTACACATTTTTTTTTTTTTTCAGTACCCTAAAAGCCTGTCAGGGCATTCAGGGGTTTGAGACTGGGGTCGCTGCATGTGGGGAAGGAGGCCATGTGCAATGCCAGCCCCCTCTTCTCCCCTTGGAGGTCCTCCCCTCCTGGGGGTTTTTCTGCCCGCTGCTCGACCCCTTTTACCAGTGGTGGCTCCAGAGAGTGTTCCCCATTTTGACCAAGCAATGACGCACGCCAAGCATTTCTGTGGCCCCTCCTAGGGGACAGTGGCTTCGCTTCTCGCACTCTAGGGTGCTGGCCAGGTAACGCAGCAGCCTCTTCCTTGCTTCCCTCTGGTGGCACCCAACCAGGTTTGGCAATTAATCCCGCAGGCCGAGTTGACTGCGTTTCCCCCCACAAGGCAACCTCCGGGCCACGTCAACCCTCTCTCGATTCCCCCAGGATCCGTGCGGCGGCCTTTTGGCCCCAGCTCCTTTGACGCACAGCCCGCTGCTGCAGTTACACGTGCAGGGACCGCCCTCACGCCTCGCGGTGAAGCAGTTGTGGCTAAAGAAGGCCCCTGCTGGTGCAAAGCGGTTTGCCACAGACGCGCCTGGCCAGAGCCTGACTACTGGCGTGCCTGGCAGCAGCCGTGGTGCCTCTCGTCCCCTCCGGGGCCCAGCAGGGCTAGTGGAAGGAGCACAAGGAGGCCAGAGAGGGAGGCACCACCAGTGGCACACAGGCAGGCGCACACCCGAGCAGCCACAGAGCTGCGCGCACGAGGGCCCACCTTCGTAGATCTGGTCGCGGATGCTGGTCAGGCGCGCCCGGTAGCCGCTCACATTGGACAGCCGCTCCAGAATCTCCGTGATGCGCAGCCGCACCTGCACCACCCCACCGGGTCCCCACTCAGCACCCCTGCGCTGCTGCATGCACCCCAGGCAAAGCACACTTCTCACAACATCCCGAGGCCCTCCCACTGCCCACTGATACACCTCCTTGTTTGCCAGAGCTCTTCCATACATGTAGGCTAGTCGCCAAACTCCGCTTCAAATGCCCCCTGCTCCACTGAGGGGCACCACCCAGGAGACACTGGGCCAAACACTCAATGAACAACCAAACCTAATAAAGCTTGCTTGTAAAATTAGAGAGCATCAGCTTTATCCTTTCAAGACAGCAGCCTCGAGTACTACTCCCACTTCCTGCCTACGGACGGCAGGCTCGCCAGCTTGTCCTTGTTTGCCCCAGCACAGGGGGGCCCACTGCAGACTGTCTTTCGATACAGTGACTCTGCCTGTTTACTACAAAGGCCCCTTTGGAGCGTCGAAACCATTTTCAGCCATTTCCGCCTGCCCACACCACGTCGCCCCTCTCTTCTGCTCCACCCCACCAGCTGGCACATGTCGCGAGGCCATTGTGTCCCCTCTGGAACTGGCCCCTAGAAGCACACATCACCCGAGCCGCAACTCAGTAAAACAGTGCACAATGCTTGCCGTGGTACCCACACTCATTGCCCCATTCCTTGGTGAGCTTCCCACAAACTTCACACCAGCTTCACCAGCAACTTCACAAGGTGTCAGTTTTCAACGAAAAAAAAAAAAAAAGCCCTCGTCCCCTCGACTTTGACTCCCTCCAGCAACGTGTACACGCATTACACGACTCGATACCTTTGTGGTTATTGTCTACGTACAGACTTGAAGAGTGCATCTCTCGCATGGGACAACTTGAAGCCTGTCATTGCAGGCCCTGTCATTTTTTCTAAGGGCTTGCGCAAGCAGCTCTTAAATAAGCCCGACTGGCCTATACAGTCGAGCCCCACAATAACTGGGTGTGTTGGCACATAATCTAGGCAAAACAGTGCAAGAAAAACACGAAGACAGAGACAGATATGCGACAAGGACTGCGCTGAACTAGCGAATGGTTTTATTTTGAAAGAGAGACAATACATAGAGCCATCCAACCTAAGGCTTATCTGCGCATGCGTAGAAAATTTCTTCCTCAGACAAGGTGATAGAGGCCACGCTGACGCATGCCTCACCAAGCGTTAAAATCCATTCGGATTCTACAATTTCACGTGAGCTGTGATTTGCACTTTATAATGACGGTGAGTGTGTTGTAATTCTGGCAAACAGTCCTTGCAATTCAAACAATGTCTTGCCAGGAAGCCTTCTGCATCTTTCCCCTCCCGCGCATTTTTTACATTGTTATCGTTAATATAGTAGTCCAAAGTCCGACGAAAACTCATCTGGCGAGGAAATAACATTTCCGCGAACAAACTGACATGGCGAGGAAATAACATTTCCGCGAACAAACTGACACTCGCCAAAAAGCTAAAAATGATAGGTAAAAACAAATGACGTTTCGGGGCCCGTACGGGTTTCTTGTTCACATATGAAACGAAAAGGGGCTCGGCCGTAATTATACATGCGTGGAACGTTGCAAAGCGCACGCGTATGTCGTAGGCATGGCCCATGCGTCCAATTAAGAGTGTGCGGGGTTGATTGGCTGTGGAATGATTCTCGGAGTAGGCGCGTTGATAATATTTTCTCGGTGGCAATGATTCTGGCTGAGTCCCAAGCAATGACATGACCGGTTACGTTTCAGTGTTCTGCCAAGGCGTTTAGCTGGGTGCGGCCGTTAGCAAAGTCGTTTTTGTGCTCCTTTAGGCGCCTCTTGAAGTTTCCGGTTTCACCAATATAGGCTGCGTCGCAAGTCTGGCAAGGGTTTGCTGGCCGAGCTTACTTGTAGGCATACTTAAAACTGCACATACGGACGGGACAAGGAAAAGAAGACACAGGACGGGCGCAGACTCACAACTAGTTTATTGAAAAATGGAGCATGCTAATATACCCACACCAGCACATGCGCACACATGTGACCACCTTTATCACATGATATAACGGTTTAGAAATTCATATTCATTTCCATACAAAGATATGGATGGTTCACTTACACACTTGTCACCATGCTTTCGAATGAAAAAGGCCTCGATTAATTCCCTTGCCAGCTGTTCTCTGCTTCTGCTCAGCACCTTTGACTGAGTCAAAAATGGCTCGCATGGCTCGCTTTCACAAGCCATGCAATGGTGCGGAAGGTGGGATCCAGTTTTATTACGCATATTCAGCTGGTGTTCCCTTAAACGGTCGTTCAGACAGCGGCCCGTTTGTCCAATGTATACTCGCCCACATGTGAGCGGGATCATGTACACCACGCCGATTGTGCACTTCACTTATGGCGTCGCATGTCGTTTTAGGCAGCCTGGTGTCTGTTCCATTCCTTTCAGGATCTTGAGGCACAGGCCAGCCAACTTGTTAGGCGCAGAAAAAAACGGTAGCCACATTTTTGAGGTTGTGTTGTGCCACTCGATGGATGTATGGAACCACCACGGGTTTCTTGCGCCTAAGGCCGTCTGTCCTTTGGGGCGTGTTCCCTTTCAACTTCTGAAGCAAGGACTGCTGTCACAACCATTAAGGGAAACCCAGCAGCAATCAATCGGGCAACCTTAGCATCGAAACTTTCCTGAATCTTGTGATGGCAAGATTTTGTTAGTGCTCCTTGAAAGCAAGAAGAAGCAACTGCCCTTTCTACTGTCTTCGAGTGCGCAGACAGGTAAGGCAACAACCGTAAAGGTAAGGAAGACAGTAGAAAGGGCAGTTGCTTCTTCTTGCTTTCAAGGAGCACTAACAAAATCTTGCCATCACAAGATTCAGGAAAGTTTCGATGCTAAGGTTGCCCGATTGATTGCTGCTGGGTTTCCCTTAATGGTTGTGACAGCAGTCCTTGCTTCAGAAGTTGAAAGGGAACACGCCCCAAAGGGCAGACGACCTTAGGCGCAAGAAACCCGTGGTGGTTCCATACATCCATCGAGTGGCACAACACAACCTCAAAAATGTGGCTACCGTTTTTTTCTGCGCCTAACAAGTTGGCTGGCCTGTGCCTCAAGATCCTGAAAGGAATGGAACAGACACCAGGCTGCCTAAAACGACATGCGACGCCATACGTGAAGTGCACAATCGGCGTGGTGTACATGATCCCGCTCACATGCGGGCGAGTATACATTGGACATCCCTTCCAGCCGTCAGAAAACGAGTCGACTGCGCCGCTTACAAGGAGGCAAGAAGAGGAAGGGAGGAGCAGTGCTCCTTTCGAACCCCCCCTTGCGCCGACCCTCGCGCTCTCATTCGTGTTGGGTCACTTTTGCCTGCGCATTCCCCTGTTGGGTCACTTGCTGCACAGTGCTTGGAATTTGACGGGGTGCCTCTTCAACTGCACCCGTCGTTTTGTGGATGGCACATCAGGGACGATGTTTTGGAAACGTGCTTCACTGAAGAGGCGATCGTTGCGTGGATATGTGCTGGGACATCGATGGCTCTGAAGACGCAGTTGCGCTGCTTACTCAGGTTGCACCTTCGCCAAAGAGCCCCTCAGGGACTTCATTTCCATGCCAAGGATCCTTTGCTCAGCTAGGTGAAGCCCCTACAGATGCTCTGGAAAAAGATGTGCGCCCATGGCTTCTTTTCTGCAAATGAGGAGTACTAGTACCAGCTTGCTTGATTGTGAATAAAATTGGTTAAGCTCTGTTTAAGTCTTTTTTTTTTTTTTGCAACCCACTCACAACAATTATCGGTTATAAGGATAGGATTTTCCTGGCACTTGGATGTTGTTATAAGTGAACTAGACTGTAATTTGTGCCTCTAATAATGCCAAACCACCAGATGTCTTCCAGAGAACCACCCACAATTGCACATACAGTCTAGTCCACTTATAACAATATCCAAGTGCCAAGGAAATCCCATCGTTATATGCGGGTTGCTTAATAAAAAGAGGGAGCAGAGCTCAAAACATTTTATCTGCAGGCAAGCAAGGTTGCACTGCTACCAATTTGTGTAAAAAAAGCCAAACTCGGTCAGCTGTGTTTGCTGCACGTGAAACTGGCGCACATTTTTTTCACCCAGCTGAGCGAAGGGTCCTTGGTGGATGCAAAGTCCACGAGGGACTGTGTCACGCATTGGGCCTCCTGCAAAGGTGCTACCCGAGTAGGCTGTGCAACCGCGTCGTCAGAGCTGTCACTGCCACCGCTGTCTGCAACACGTATCCGCACAACGGTCGCCTCTTAGGTGAGGCACTCGGACGTTTTTAAAACATCGTCCCCGACGTCTGATCCGCGAAAAAACAGACGTAGTTGAAGAGGCGCCTAGTCAAATTCAAAGCAGCAGGACGGGGACGGGGCCAAAGCGGCGGCATCGGGAGGGGGGTTTGGAAGGATCCCCTCCCCCTCTCGCTTCCTCGTAAGCGGCACAGTTGACTCGTTTTCTGAGAGGTGGACGGGATGCGAGGCGCATCGCGGCGCATGGCGTCGTCGTGGTTGGCGTAGAGAGCCGGCAGCAGCTCGCATTTTCGGTGCTTGCTGTAACCCGATTCAATTGTTATATCCAATATCGCGGCCCTGGAGCATTGCAATAAGCGGTTTATTTTCCCATGAAAAGCATACAAAAGCGGACGGTGCCATAGCTGTTCATCGTTATACCCGATATATTGCTATAAACAGTATCATTATAAGTGGACTCGACTGTACTCAAATGGAGGTTGGGCTTCACCCCGCATGATAACATTTATTGATATATCAGACAAATTGCCTTTTATGTGCTTTCTCTTCTAGGATGGGTTTTTGAAAGGCTCTAAATTTTTTTTACTATTGGTGGTTTGTTATACACATTTTTTTTTTCTTTCCAGTACCCTGTTCCTCAAGATCCTGAAAGGAACAGACAAAACACCAGCTTGCCTGGAAAGGCATGCAACGCCATATGTGAGGTGCGCAACCGGGGTGGTGTACATGGTCCCGCTCATATGCGGGAGGGTTGGCATCAGTCGGGCCGCTGTCTTTAAAGGGGCACTGACACAAAAATTTTGCATCTTGTTTTTTTTTTTTTTGTTGCGATAAGTAGCTAGTGACCTACTTATAACCTGTAGAAACCTCATTTGCTTCAGCGTGCAACGGTTGTTTAATTAGAGGCATTTTCAATGTGGCCACTCGCAGTTTCGGTTTCAGCGAGTGCCGCGAAACGATGGATTTTGTGGATTTTGTGTGAACAAAGATGACCACGTGACCGTCGGAAGGATATCACAGAGGAGAGCCGCCATAGCACTGTCGAATCCGCATCGACGGCAGTTTCTGCGAATGCCCCCACGTACTGATCTCGTGAGGCGCTTAATTAAAAAGCGACCATGGATGTGACGCAGGCGCTGCAAATGCTACCGCGGCTAAAGAACGACGCGCGACGCTCGAGACGGTGGGTGGCAAGACGCGCGCTGGGAGCAGCCGGCCGGTCTGCCTACAGGTCCGCCTACAGATGTGTTCGGCTTAGCACTGCGGCGGATATTCGAGTGCCGCTCTCGTAAGCGGTGCAGATGACAATTTTTAATGCAACCCGCCATCGCATCATTAACTCCTTTCTCATGTAAGCCACCATGGTCGGAACTTGGGGACAATTTCGTGCAGCGGTAACAAGCCACCACTCGAGCTACCTGCGCCGGCCTGGGCCACTTCGCGGCCGTGGCCGCCGCCTGCACAGCGACCGTGCGGCTAGCTCAGTGGGCTTTTCGTGCCTCCAGCGCGTTTTCGCATCCAATGGTAATAAATAGTAATAGAAACAGAGTGCCTGGAATCGCTGTAGAACTTTGGTCGCGGCCAGCTGCCCGATTAGCTGACGAAATCACGGCGCCTCCGCCGCCAACGATCGGGTCGTTGTTCTCGAGAGCAGAAGCTCCGCCCTCTGGCCCTCCGATTGGAGCGACGAGCCGGGCAAGCCAGCGAAAAACGCCGGCAGTGCGGAAGCGGCAAACACAAACTCGTGACGTGTTTAGATGTTGTTTATTTACACCATATCCTCGGGATGTCGATTGCACGTGGTCCTCTGCTGGCTGCTCGGTTGCGTTTCGCACACTTTAAAATTGATTTTAAATATGTTCTAGGCTGTGTTCGCCGCTGATATTTTGCAGGTCATGTGTATGTGTTCTCACCAATCTACCTCCGAAGTTATCTCGCCTTCAAAATTTTGTGTCAGTGCCCCTTTAACTCTTTCGTTACCGCGGGAAATTGACCAATTTTGAAGGGTCTAACAAAACATTTTTTTGTGCTATACATATTGGTTAGGCACACATTGCAGTGACATACAATGCAGATTATTCCACGCGCTTTCCAACGACACCAGTTTTATTAATGTTTTCCTAAATAATGATTCCGAAAAAAATTATCGAATTCGAAATTTTTGTCCGCGCGTTGAAGAAAAAAGAAAAAAGTAAGTTGTGTATAATAAACCACGTGTAGTAGAAAAAATTTAGAATATACATTTTGTAGGCAGACATTTCAAAAACCCGTCCTAGAAAAAAAATTGAGTTGCGCAGTACAATTTGTCAGATATAAAAGAAAATGTTAGCCCACGTGGTGCCCAAGCCATGTGGTGAAGCCCAACCTCTATTTCAAGTTTTGCTATTTTGGATAGTTCTCTAGAAGAAATCTGGTGGTTTGACATTATTAAAGGCCCAAATTAGCCTCCACGTGATGTAAAAACACCTTGTCAATGATTATGACCGGCACAATATTGAAGGCAAGCAAGCGATGTGAAAAAATCCGCTTGGAGTTGAGAACCAAACTCTTTGGTGGATGCTTGTTGACGTTCTGATGATCCCTCATCAGTCAGAACTTTCACTTGCGTTTTATTATCATGTTCGGACTCACTATGGTAGCCCTGCTTGCAGGAATAAGGTACGATGTTCTAGAATCATGCCCAGCAAGCTTTCACCAAGCCGCCGTCGGGCTGTGAAGCGAGTTCAGCACTACGAGCCTACTACATTGCAGCGCCACCTAACAATTTCGAAAAGAAACAAATACAAGGCTGTTGGAGACTTTGTCAGAATAAACAGTACTACTAAGAAGCGACACTAGACTTCCGGAAATACCCCCGTATGAAACCGAAACTGGCCGGTGAACAGCTGGCGGTGTTCAAGGCCAATTGGAAGCGTTCTCCTCGTCTGAACTGATACCCGACGACTTGGTGTTATCGTTTGACTTTCAGCGGAAGCTCTTATCGCAGAAGCAAGGCGTAGATAGAGTGGAAGCGAGAGCGGCATGCTTGTTTTGAGGAGCAGTAGCGGGCAACGGAGGCGCCATGGCAAACGAGCTTGTAGTTGGGTAACTGCGTAGTAGCGCCAAATATGAATTTCGCAATGCGAAAACGAAACCGAAACTGCTGGAAACTGGCTGAAAATGCCAGGCACACTTGCTAGACATGCGGGGGACCATCAGAAATAAGCTTTGGGAGAATAAAGCTGCCCTTTGTCCGAACCAAAGATCATTAGTGAATAGCTGGGGCCATTTTCAAGTAATTATCACCTCTCAACGCTGTCGGATTACAAAGCTGACCCCATTATTTGGTATTTGACTTGCCAGGAGCCTTTTGACAAAAAAAAATATTATGGTAATGCAGCTTAACCACGACCTGCATCCTTTTTTCTCAAGTGCAGCAGCCACGCCCCCTTCGTCAAAAACACGCGCACCTCAGCCCGCAAAAAACGCCGCCAAAAATCTCAATGTCGCCGGAGCGGGAAAATTTAAACTGATTCTAAAAGGGCAATGCCTAGACTAATCACTGGCTGCATTAGGTGTACGAGAAACGACTACAACATGTCGAAATAGGCAATATAAATCATCGATCACCGGTGATCGATTTGAATAGGCGTGGTAACGAAAGAGTTAAGGGAACCCCAGTTGTTTATGCGGAACAAAACAGGCTCCCACATTCAGCACAACTGAGTAGCGTGTGAAAGCAAGCCATGCAAGCCGTTTCTGAATCAGACTAAACCACTTAGCAAAAGCCAGAGAACAGGTGGCAAGGGACATAATTTAGGCCTTCTACATTCGAAAGCATGTTGAACAGTGTATCGGTGAACCATCTATATCTATCTATATCTTTGCATGGAAACGTGTACAAATTTTTAAACCAGTCTTTTATGCGATTAAGAAGGTGACATTTCTGCAAAGTGCTGGTGTGGGTAGGCACGTAAAATTTTTCAATGAACTAGTTGCGGTTATGCAATCGTCCTGTCTCTTCTTTTTTTGCTGTCCTGTCCGTGTGCACAGTCCTATGTATAAGTAATTTTTTTTTTTGATTTTCTTGAAGATCTGGACAGATTTTAAATTTAATCTTTTTTTTTTGCAACCATTATTTATGAAAACATTAAAACTGCTGTTGCTGCCAAGGGCGTTAAATTGTTTGTATTTTTTGTCACTGCAGTATGTGACTAATCGATATGTTTAGCACAAAAAAAAAAATGTTTTCTTAGAACTCTGAAATTCAATCAACTTTTCTTGGCAACGAAAGAGTTGAGGAATAACGAGGTCCCTGCAGAGTACTGGGGCTCTGCCTTCTCACTCATTGTGTGGCGATTCTGATGCAGTATACACACGCTCGAAGCGTCAGCTAGTACGTGCCAGGCATAGCAAAATGTGTGCCTAGCCTTGTCTTCGTCTCCTTCGTTTGCTTTCTCGATCGCCTATCTTTGGGAACCCGTATAATGGGAACCCCGCGTGATGCAAAGAAATGAGCAACCGTAAGCTCTTCAGCATTCATCTTTCTGGCTGCGTGTGCTTTGTCGCGACGCTGCTGTTGAGTACAGCCTCCTTGTCCAGTTGTCTGTGGTAGGCGGATTTTTCCCAGCACTCCTTTTTCTGTGTCTGCATTTATGCAGTGGAAATAAGGCCTCATTATTTATTACCCGACATAGCAGCCTCTGCTGGAGAGGCTGTGGCAATATTTTGCCCGTGCCTTGAAATGGAGCGACACTGGGCCTCTCGGAAGAAGGCCCCAGGGCCCACCTGGTGTATCTGGTCGCGGGCCACGGCTGTGGTGAGGGCGGCGCTGCTGAGGCTCTGCAGGGACGTCTGCAGCCGGGACAGCAGGGACACCAGGGACAGGGACTGCTGGCTGTCGCCCCCCCTCGAGGTCGAGGGCCTGTGCAACAACAACGGCTGCTCTGTTGCACCCCGAGCTTCCTCCCCACAGAACAGTCGCAAATGGCCAACAAATGGGTGCTGGTGCCAGCTCAAGTGACACCACAACGTTTGGCATCCTTGAATCGGCCGAGCCTTAACTTCCACTTTCTGGTCGCTTCTTTTATCACCGCTCGCTCACAAATGCACAGACGGCCGAAAAAGAAAGACAGTGCTACAAAGCAGCCGATGGATTCTAACACGCAATTTTCTAGCCCGCCGCGTTCACTGAAGCGTTTCTCTCAATTGGGCGTTGCCATGACAATAAAAACCTGGCCGCTGGTTGGCTGGGCTGATGCGCATTCAGGTGCCCCACAGTGCACTTTGCTGTTGCTTTCCTTGGGTAAGGTTCCCCTTTAACTGTTACAGTACCCGCCAGAGAGTGAGTCGGTTGTGCACTCTCAAAGGTTCACGTGCAAGAAAATGGCGTGCCGCAAGGTAATGTGTTGAGCTGCGCTCTCTTCATAGTAAAGATGACCGCCCTTGGAAAGGCACTGCCACCTACAATCTCTTATTCCATGTATGCCGACGACGTCCAGATATCCTTTAAATCATGTCATATGTCCATATGCGATCGTCAAGTCCAGCTTGGTGTCAACAAACTTTCCAGCTGGGCTGACAAGAATGGTTTCAAACCGAATCCTGGAAAAAGCTCTTGTGTTGTCCAGACCCAGACATAACTCTTAACAGCGTGTCGATATCTGTGAGCAAGGAGCATAAGTTTTTAGGTATTTTATTCGATGAAAAGCTTACATTCATACCGCATATCAAACAGCTCAAATGCAAATGCTTAAAAACAATGAACATTCTTAAGGTCCTCTCACAGCAATCTTATGGGGCCGACAAACAACTCCTGCTGCACCTTTGCACTGCCTTGGTAGGGTCTCGGCTTGACTACGGCAGTGTCGTGTATGGGTCGGCAACAAAAACAGCACGGAAAATGCTCGACCCAGTGCTGCATCTTGGTTTTCGCCTCTCATGCGGCGCTTTCCGCACTAGCCCTGTCGAGAGTCTGTATATCGAGTGCGACAAATGGTGCCTAGGGCATCAGCGGGAGTTGTTCACTTGCTGTATGCATCTAAGATCGCGTCTCTCACCAACCAACCTGTTAATCCTATCGTGAACGATACATCAAACTCGCAACTCTTTTTAAACAGGCCATCTATTTCCTTACCTCTCTCTCTGAGAGGGGGGGAGGAGGCTTCTGCACTCAATGTCCCCCTTTCAGACATGCACAAGACTCCCATCCATAATTTCATTCCACCATGGCATCTTCGTCCTATACCATGCGATCTGTCATTCACGCAACTAGAAAAAAGATAGGGTACCCAGGAGTGCAATTCTGCATCACTTCCTGTTCCTGCAGGACAAGTACGGGTGCGCAGAATTCTTCAGCGACGCGTCGAAAACTGCTTCTACTGTCTCTTGTGCAGCACACGGACCAAATTTTAGTGTTACTAAAACAATGAATTTTCATAGCAGTATTTACGCAGCAGAAGCGTATGGCATCTTATTCATTTCAAATCACGTCATCAAACATAAAATTCCCAAGTCCATCGTTTACACAGATTCTCTAAGCGTTATGGAGGCACTGTCATCAGGAAGGTCGTCTAAAAACTATGTAATCAATGTTCTTTTAAAGGTTATAATGACTGCACATGCCTCAAATCTTCAAATAACTATATGCTGTTTACCAGGGCACTGTGGGATCCCTGACAATGAGGCCGCCGATCAAATGGCTGGTGCTGCTGCTCTCATGACCACAGTTGACATAAAAACAGTACCGCACACTGACCTAAAGACGCACATCAAACGACAGCTTCGTAACACGTGGCAACTAGGTACACTGGAGTCAGCAAACAGACAACAAACTACACGTAATAAAACCACAACTGGGACGCTACACAACTGACTCACACAACAGATACACTGAAGTCGCCCTAGCTAGGCTGCGGATAGGCCACACACATGCGACGCACTCCCACCTGCTCACTGGACCTTCGCGACCCATGTGCAGCAGGTGTGGAAGGGACCTATCCGTAGTCCACATACTAGTCACATGCAAGGCACTTGACACAACACGACACAAACACTTGCCTGAACTATACAGACGGCACATTCCACTGCACCCATGATACTTTTTAGCCGACGAACCAATGTTTTCTAGTCAACGTGTTTTTAAGTTTTTAGCTGAGGTAAAGTTTCTGCAACTCTTGTCATATCACGTGTAATCATCCTGGCCCTATACACCAGCCATCTCCATTGTATTTTGTTTTGCGCAACTTTTACTTCTACAGTGGAATCTCGATGATACGAATTTCGGGATGATACGAATTTCTGATATGTCCCGGCGAAATTGCATTGTTTGCGATGGGAAAAATTTCGGCTCTTACACACGAACCTGCGCGGCCTGGTGGATGATACGAACGAGCCGGCGAGGCGCCCGACTGCCGAGCGAGCAAGCAACGGCGACGTACGGGCTCTCTCTCCCCTTTTTGTCGCTCGTTCTACAGGAATGGCCAGGGTTTTGTTTTCTGCTCGTGAAAACGCGCCGCGCACTCCACAGGCGCGCTGCTCCGTGCTTGGTCCTGCTCCGTGGCATGTACGCCAGACACTTGCGTTGCTACGAGCTCAGCTTGTGGAATGCGGAGGCGGCATTCCACCAGGGTGAGCGGCGTTGCACGTAGGCGGAGGATGGGTAAACACAGCAGCTTCCGCTGCTACACGCTGCCCTATCGAGGCGCCAACTATCGGCGCTCATTAGCGTCCTGATGCACTACTTCACTTCACCTCTCCTAGATGGCAGCACCATCTGAGTGGACAAGTTGCAGGGAAGGACATCAGCCGCATTTGTACAGCTACCCGGGCATGACTTCATGGCTCAGTCGGTAGAGCCTTTCTCACCTCACGTTGCAGCCAGTGATCGGTGGGCTCGAAACCTGGCGCCACCGTGCCAATCGAACTTTTTCTGGTAATGTCATTTCTGTGACGGATATGACGTCGGTGAGGTTCGTGTACTCCGGCGGAAAACACTTTCGTGTTAAAAGAAGAAATGAGAGAAAGAATTATAGCTTATTAGAGTTTGGGTTCGGGCTAGCTGGTAGCGGTAATCCATGACTTCATGTAGCGCCAACAAAACGACAAAAACAAAGGGGGCGACGGGCAAATGCGCGTCGCCCCCTGATTGTCCTTGTCATTTTGTTGCCGCTCCACGAAGTCATGGAGAGAAAGAGAACTGGCTGTAGGTAAAGACGTTCTTCTCATGGAGTAAGGACGTGCGAGAGCCTTAGTAACCAGCTCATGAAAGAGGCTACAAACTCCACCGAGTGCACTGTTGCAAACTTCAATGATGGCCCCCAAGGCTTGCCTGGAAGTCAGTTTCCTATGCGCATGCCTCACGGGAACAATGAAATTCCCCCTTGAAAAGTGCTCCTGCTCACCCAGCGGTGGTGGCGGAGCTGAGTTGGTGGTGCTGCTGGATGCGGCGCTCCAGGCGGGAGCAGATGGAGCGCAGCCGGTAGAAGGTGGCCCAGAAGTGCCGGCCGCTGCCCACGCGCGGGGCGGGCCCCTCCTCGTCCTCGGCCGACGAGCCCTCCTCCGCCCAGCCGCCGCCGCCGCCTCGCTGCTGCTGCTGCAAGGACAAATAACGCCCTCTGGAAATGCTCTTTCAATTGTTTGCTGTGAAAGGTGGAACCTGGAAACGACATTGCTTAGGCGTTGGATGCGGGGCCACCCATGGACTGCCCCTTTCAAAATGGATTCCCCGCCTGCAGATCCCCGGAGGGTCCCAGCTTGCACTGTCCATGCCTTTGGCTCAGCCAAGTGGAACTCCACGCACACGCAAGGCCTTGGCCGTAGGCGGCAGGCCAGCCCCCCTTGCAGTTTAGTTTTGGAAAGCAGGCGCTTATGTTTTGGCACTTGGGCTCAATTCTGACCGCCTGCACGCATGGCCTGCCTGCACCCAGGGGAGACTGACCTGCTGCTGCAGGTTGTGCAGGCGCTGGGAGAAGCGGGTGACGTCGCGTGCATACTCCCGCGCCTGCTGCAGGGCCTCGTCCACACCAGGGCTGGCCACCGGCTGCGGCTGCTGCCGGCTTTCCACAGACACCTGCAGCCAGTAACCCCAGCTTTGCAATGAGGATGATTCTGGGTTTTCAAAGAGCGCCACGACAATGGTGGGATGCCATGGGGTGATATTAAAATGGGATCTGTAAACTATGCAAGTTGGTGTATAGGGCCATAATAAAAAAGTAAGAAATGTTGGCATGCAAGGTGTTTTTTTTTTAAACTCCACGATACCACCACTGTTTTGTGACGGAACATGAGGCCAAGTGAGGTCATGGGGAGTATGATATGTACCTTAAGAAGTCAACATCGGCAAGGTAATTAAAGACACATCTGTAAGAAAACATGGGACTATCTGATAAAAATAATGAAGGGTGCAAGGGTATGCAATGAGTGTATATTTCATGAAAGTGATGTTTTCTCTCTATGTTGCACATCTCGCATTCAATAAGCATATGAAGAACTGAGAGCTGCCCCCTCCACCGATGACAGTGCGACTTGTTTGAGTCTGTTAAAAGGTACGAGTGTGTGATGTGTGTGTGGCCAATTCTTAATCTGCAAAATGCTACCTCTACAAATCTGTCATGTCTTCCAGCAGGTGGCTTTTCTATTTTGGGGTTAACGATATGTAGTTTAGTCTCTACTTCTCTGTCCCATTGTTTCTGCCAGTGGTCCCGCAGCTTCCTTTTTACAAAAGGTTTCAGATCTTGATATGGGACCTCATTTATGTCTATGCTGCTTCGAAGGGCGGAAGCTGCGGCACTACGGTCAGCAGCTTCATTTCCAGCAATGCCGCAGCAGCCTACAGTCGGCCTACCCAGCAGACTGTGACAACGAGTTTCAAGCCATAAGCCAAGTAGAGAGTTCTTAAAACACAATTAAAAGTAGGTTTTCTACTGACCTTCACAGATAAAAGCTTTGAGACGACACTCGGAGAGTCTGTGTACATAACCGAGTTCTTAATTTTGTTTTGAAGAATGTGGTTCAAAGCCAGTAGAATACCGTGCACCTCCGCAGTAAATATACTTGTGTTCCTGTTCATTGTTTTGGACATATTAAGTAGGGGGCCATTTGCAGCAACTGCGTAGAATTCAGCTGCCTTGTGTATTTGTCGCAGAGGAACAGAAAATGCCGAGTGATGACGAAGCATGGTACATTTTTCTTTTGTATTTCTCTAAAGGACATGTCACAGTGGATTGGGAAAGTGTCCCACGGAGCAACCAAATCATAAATTGAGGTACAGTAGACATCAGTAAGAGGAACTTGGAACTCGCTGACGAGGTGTGATGCGGCCAGCGGAAAAGGTGGAGCTATGGATGGTCGGTTTTCAGAGATGATCAGTTGCGTTATTTTTCATTACGGTATTCAGAGGGTGTTCCTTCCGAGAAGCGATCTTTGCGGCATACATCAGAGCAGCGTAGGCGTGCTGGTACCCTAGAGACCACTGATTTGATTCGACATGAAGGGATGAAATAGGACTTGTTCGATATGCACCTGTTCGAACGAAGCCCCAAGTTGTAAACTGGGTCCAACATTTTGAGTGCTGTTTTGATTGCAGACTGGTATACAATGCAGGCGTAGTCTATTCTTGACCAAACAACACTATTAAGAAGTGCCAGCAGATATTTTGTATCCGTTCCCCAGGGCGGATGAGATAGTACCTTTAGAATGTTCATCGTTTTCAGGCATTTTACTTTTAGTGTGGTTACGTGCAGTAGGTATAGAACAATTTTCTGCAACGACCTGGGAATGGCTACGCGGTTGTTTTAGAGAAGACAGGTCATTTCCAATGAGAGCTCATACCTACTGATGACTGTAACATTACCATATTTACTCCCGTAATGAACCCACTTTTTTTTTAGAAAATTCGGCATGAATTCGGGGGGAGGGTTCAATATGCAGAAAAAATTGGAACATTTTTAAAAGTTGAAATTTCATACAATAAAGTTGCTAAGAAAAGCGCTGTCAGAGGCTTACCATTTTCGTAAAAACACGTAGGTACCGTATTTTCCGGTCTATAGGTCGCACCTTTGTATAAGTCACACCCCCCTCAAAATGACAGTTCTTCCGAAAAAAAAAAAAAAACGTATACAAGTCCCACCGGTGTATAAGACGCACCGGTGCACAAGACGCACTTGTTAATTAGGTAAACTCATAACGAAGCAGATCGTTAGAAAGTGCGGCGAAAGTACATGGTTGTGGCGGCCGCCGCCTATGAATGCATCCCCCGGTAAGGAGGGCTAGACACGTGCATATAGCGTCCAAAGTCTAGACAGAGTTGTGAAAAGGACGCCTTAGCAGCGGCCTCCTTGAATGCCTCTGGCATGATGGTCATTTGCATGTTCAGTGCTGAGTTCTATGTCTTGCGCTTGCCAGACATGGCTTGGTGGGTTTGCCATAACTTGCGAGCGCTGTGTGCTTGCCGGAGGTTTCGCAGTATTTCAACCACCTCGAGCGGGTGAGCTGCTTGGCGAATTAGCAGGCCTGAGCGGTTTTGTTGCGCCCTCGGAGGAGATCCCTGTATTGCCGGCCATGGGCCAGGTAGGCCTTGTGAAGGCTCTCCCGTGTGGTCCACACGTTCGGCAAGTGCTTAACCGTGGTAGGAGCTGATTTGTCTACCATCAGATGTCGAGTAGCCTCCTGTGCTGATCTAAGGAGCTGTCGGGTTACCGGGACCCTCTTGTCGTTCTGCTTTCCGGAAGACATCCCAGTTTATCGCTTTGGACTGGCGAGGGTGTGATAATCAGCAGTTACGTAACCAACATTTGCATATGCTCATCACAAACTAAAAAACTCCCACCTCCCCTCGCAGGAACCCCTGTGTAGATGCGACGCATAGGGGGTTCACGTTGCAGCGTTGGACAGCGGAGGAGGAACGGCGCTGGAACACAATCAAACACAATCCACTTTAATCCAATCCAAATCCAATCCAAGCCAATCCAATGCCCCTCGCGAGAGAGTGTTTGCTATCGGAGAGGAGAGGGGGTGAGCGGTGGAGAGCGCAGCTCACGCGGCGAGGAGAATGGGGGAGGGGTGGACGCCGCAACAACGCCGGATGGATGCAGGGACGAGGCGAGTGAATGAGATGCGTTCGCATCTAATAAACGGGCTGCTGCGATCACTACCCAGTTGTCCCGGCTTCTGAACCAATGAGCCTGGCCCGAGTTGCCGCCGACGCCAGGGAAGCCAGCCATACCTTGGGCCTCTTCAAGAATTATCTCCTGGCATCAGGGAGCCACACCCACCCACCTGCGAGCCGTAAAGCTTTAATGCAGCGCTGTTTGGGCATGGAAGGCCTGTACTACTTATTGCCGGCGAAGAAACCGTCGACGCCACCTTTTAGGTTTTCATCACCTCCACCCCTCAATGGCCGGCGGTCCCCCTTTTGCCACCACCAATTTCTCCACCCCCGCCACACTGTGGCGAGTCTTTGCTGCATTGAAGTTTTCCTATTTAGCTCCACAGGTGGAGAACGACCGAGCCGGCCAATTATGCTCCTCCTCTTGAGTGTCGGGGAGAATAATAAACAAGAAGACAGCGCGCTTCCTGTCACAGCTGAAGCCGTCCACATCTGCACATGAGCAAGTGCAGCAATCCCACTGGGGGGGGGGCCTCGCTGTGCCCACCCTTCCTTGCACTTCAGAACGCTCCCATCGTGGCTTCTTTGCACTAATCGGGACTTCCAAAGTCGTCACTGGCATGCAGAAGCAGTATCAAGTGGCTCTCTTCGTAAGCAGCTGCCCAGGAGCTCATTCTTCTAGATTGCGCCGAGGGTGCTCAGTCAAAGCCACAAGGACAAATACCAGTCGAGTCTAAAACTCTTCTCGCCTTGCGTTTACCTCCCGTAGGCCTTCCTGATCTTGAGAGGCTTTTGCGGGAAGCCGTGGACACCCCGAAATTTCGGCACAGGAGGACACGAGGCAAAGCCCACTGCAGGCAGCTGATGAAGCCCCCGTCCAAATGCTTACCTTCCTGAACAGCAAATTTACTCGGAGTAGCACTGCACGAGGCCGATGTTAGTGGAACGCTGTCCTACGTCATGGAAGACATCTGTGGACAACGCAGCTGATCACGCGGACGACAAGGAGCCTCGAGGACAGAGATGCTGCTGCACCTGCTTCGCAACAAGGCAGGATGTAGCGGTGGTGATCAACACTTGAGGCGATGCACTGATCAGCTTGACAACGCTTTTCTGGGACCAGGTGCGAACGCAAAACAGGTGAATATCACGCAGTTATTCCTTCCGAAATGCAAACTTTTTTGCCTTTATCACAAAAGTTCCCCTGTGCCATGGAGCTTGTTGCCAGCACTAGCCCTAATTTCTGTGACCTGGCCACAAATTTTCAGCATTTCACTTTACTCGAAACTCTGCCTATCTCACAATTTTCACCGGATTGTACGACTCGAGTTGATTGAGTGATTGTAGGGTTTAACGCGCCGACGCAATGCAGGCGATGAGGCGCACCGTAGTGGAGAGCTCCGGATTAATTTTTACCACTTGGGGATCTTTAACGTGCGCCAAAATCTCGCACTTCAAGTTAACGAGGGATTACTGCATATTGCATTATCCTGTGAATTGAATTATTTCTGAACATGGAATGCACACAGTGACCCTATATAGCAAAAACTGTGCTTACATCAAACAGGAATGGCAGCGAATCATGATACAGTTAAACCTCGATGTAACGAACTTCAATGTAACGAAACCCTCGATGTAACGAACCACGGAATTTTTTGTAACTTCAAGCGTATGCACACCATGTATTTTCACCCTCTGTGTAACGAAGTCCCGTTTGCCGGAATTTCAATGTAACGAAGTTTCATGGAAAACGAGGCACGATATTTAAAGGGACACTGAAGTGATTTGTAAACATTGCGGGATTACTAGCGCAAACTGTAGTTCGGAGTCCGTAGGCCTTGTTTCGACCACTCTGGCCTCGTTTACGCGAATTTATTTAGTAGAAAAATCAATTCGAAAATGCTGTCCTCCTCTCTTTACGCTCGCCCATTTTCTGTGGCGTTTTCGTGTGACGTCAGCAGGAGATGAGCTGGAAAATGGCTGCGCTACTGCACGGTTCGCCGAGCCGACCTACCGATCGAGTCAGTCGGCCCAGCGTTTCGTCCGCCGGCCGCCGACGGGTCGTCGCTATTCGCTCGCTCAATTTAAACTAAGCCACAACACCTTTGTGAATAAAAGAATGTGCCTTTCTTTACTTTGTTAGTTTGTACACTGTGTCAAACTCAGTGTCCGGGTCGCTCCACACAAGCGCTGCACAAGTGCACATGCGACGCGTCGCTGACTTTACGCTAGTAGGAAAATCTAAGGCCAATTGCAGGCGGGAGAAGAGTCAGCGAAGTCAATATAGGTACTATGAAAATAAAATCAACTGAAACTTTTACCGTACAGCGCAAAACTAGGGAGCAGGAAGCATTTTTTGCGCTGGGTAAACAAGCACAGCGGTCAGCAGCACGACCGCACATCTGCGAACGCTTTTCCGTCAAAAAAATGCAATTGCTAGACGTGAGATATTGTGGAAGTTTGGGGGACGCTTACTGCAGGAGCGCTATACAACAAATAGTCACATAAAGTACTTGAAATGCTTAAAATAAACAAAAGTGTAAACTGATTATACATTATAGACCTTATATATCCAGCCCGGTCAGTGCCCGTTCATGGCCTAGTGGTTTGAGGCGCTGGATTACCGTTTTGAAAGTCGCACGTTCGAATCCCCGAGAGTACATGTTTTTTTTTTTTTTTTTTTTTTTCGTATGCGGCCGATGTTTTCTGGACTGAGTTCACCCTTTTTGGGCCGTAACGTTCACTGCTCCACGAGCGAGATCGCAGAACGCGCGCATACTGGCAATGACGCGCTAGCGAGTTCTCGTTGGCGTGCTGTTGCCACAAGCACCGACTGCTTGCGGGCAGTGGGCCCAGGCCTCAATCAGCACACCCTTGGCCTGGTGCGAACTAGCTTTTTACGAACAGACATGAGTGAGGCAAGCTCTGAATATGCGGGAAAAGCGCATGGCATTTGAGAGTCTGCGGTGACGCGGAGGGCGTTCATCCACTGCGTAGGCCTCGTCTAGTGATTTCTACGATTCCAAGCCGCCCTGGGAGGTTTATCTTAGACATTTGACAGCCGACAACATGGCAGAAGCGCGGTACGGCGATTACTGAGATATCGAGAATGGCCATCCAACAACGCCATCGGATGTCAAGCATGTTGTTTTACAGAACCGAAACCGAAACCGAAACTTGTTTGATTGCTAACCTTGGGCATCGCCCAATCACGGTGCCCCCCCCTCCTGACGTCACAGCCATTAGTTGGTGCGGCCGCCGCAAACCGCGCATGGTAGTTTTTCTTCTTTCGCGCTTTGTAAAATAATTACCGATTTGTCAACCAGATAAACGATGAATAGTGTGTTAATTTGAGCCAGTCTACACAGTGCAAGTAAAAACGGGAGCTTGACAAATTCACTTCAGTGTCCCTTTAAGTTGTAGAAGTAGATTTTGGGAGACGCAAGCGCCGAAATGGGGTCCCAATAAAACGCGAACGGCGACACGGGTCGCCCAATGTCGCGGATGCAGCCAGCCACGGAGTCTTTGATTAAGTCCCTTGCCTACAAACTGGGTGGCGTACATACACGGCTGGCGCACTGTTTCTGTCGGAGCTTAATCGTCTACTGCTTAATCGGCATCAGCGTGAACCGCACGCAGCGTTTTCTCCCTGCAAAAACGCAAAACGCGCCCCGCAAGCCATAGGCGCGCTGACGCAGCCGCGGAGACCACCCGCGCGATGCGGGTAGCTCCAGCGACCGCTTCTAACCTCTCGCTGAAACGCAACTCGAGGGGCATATGAGAGGGGCGTGCGAGAAAAAAAGGGGATAGCGTGGGCGAAATTTTCATTGTAAAACGTGACACGCGCCACTTACGAAAGCGCCCATCAAATATCCTCCGCGGTGGTAAGCCTAATCGCCACTGGCGTTGCCGCCGCCGCCGCAAGCCGCCGCTTTGCACTTCGTTCGAGTTCGCTCATGCTTGTTGGGTTTCGTCGTCCCAGCAAGCATTTGTGAATCTTTATGAGCCTTGCACGCGCGTTTTTTTTTCACACCGGCGTCCGCGATTGCGTGCCGGCGGCGGGAAGTGACTCGCGCTGCGCGCAGAGGTGGGAGGAGCCTGACCAGTTTCGCCACGGTTTCGCCAATGGGGAGGCGCGCACCCTACGGCGGGAGCTTCGAAGCGCTCGGGAATGCTGGCTGGCTAGACGATAAGGCCGCCGCGAAGGATATTTGATGGGCGCTCTCGTAAGCGGCGTGTATGACGTTTTACAGTGAAAATTTCGCCCACGTTATCCGCTTTTTTTCTCGCATACCCCTCTCGTTTGCCCCTCGAGTTGCGTTTCAGCGAGCGGTTAGAATCGGTCGCTGGTGCTACCCGCATCGCGCGGGTGGTCTCCGCGGCTGCGTCAGCGCGCCTGTGGCTTGCGGGGCGCGTTTTTGCGGGAAGAAAACGCTCCATGCGGATCACGCTGATGCCCGCGTAGACGATTAAGCACCGATAGAAACAGAAACAGTGCGCCGGCCGTGTATGCGCGCCACGTTTTCTTTTTCAGGAAACGCTTCACGGGATGAACACTTCATTATAACCGCGAATTTCAATGTAGCGAAATTTCAATGTAACGAAGTAAATTACGAATTTTACCGACTTCGTTACATCGAGGTTTAACTGTATACCTAAAGTCAGCTGCCGCAGGAGCTCCACTTCAAGCTGGTCTTTCCCCACTGTGGAAAAGGTAAAAGTGGTTTCGCCCAGCTTCTTCTCATGGGCGGCAGAAGCCTTTTCCCCCTCTTCTCCATGCCACGAAAAAGAATGATTTTGGCCCACTCTGCGCTTTCTCAGACAGACAAGCTGTCCCCATGCTTTTCTCATTCACTGCCGTTTTGCGTCCTTTGCGCACTTCTGCAGTGTTGCTGCAATGGATGGCACAAAGCAGCAAGATTAGCCTTTCAGAGTGCAGTGGAAATGGAGTTGATCGCGGTGACAATTCAGGCGCCTGTAGTTGGGTCTGACTGTATGCCCATCCTACTGTCGGCCACACTACACGTCCTCATTTTGTGTTAATCCCACCTTACTAATTCGTGTTGCCAGTATTACGACTTATGCAGCCATACTTTCTGTCCCTCCTTACTAAACACCAATCACCACCCAATGGGGTCGCTCAAGGTGCACTTGCCCGTCTGACTACAGGTGGCTCCATTCTGCACAGCCCCAGCCAGCACTCGCTCGGCGGGCCTTTCCACAATTGCAGCACCCACCTCCTCGAGCCCCTCGAGGTGCTGGTACATGGCCATGAGGCGGGTGAGGATGCTGCGCCGCTGGCTCGAGCCGCCCACGTCCGCTGCGGGCACCCGCAGCGCCCCCACCTGGGGCCCCAGCAGGGGGTCCAGCACCCGCGGGGAGGCCGAGGGGCCCCCCTCCACGTTGGTGATGCCCGTCACCAGCGAGTCCCCCCGCGGGCCGCTGCAGAACTGCACAAAGCGCACCTGCGCAGGGGGCGCCACACACACCATCAGACACCCCGCCGCCAATCCACACGAACCATCGGCCAACTGAGTTGGCCACACTGCGCTGACATTCCCTGCGCCAGCATCGTGGGACAAAGCAGCCTGGCAGGCTAGGCCCAACCACTGCACTTGGCACTCTCCGTTCAAAAACGTGCACCGAAGCCTGGCAGGATCCTGCGGTGTTGTGGTGGGCTGGCACCAGGTGCCGCCGTTCAGGTATTCTAGGTAGACATCAAGAGGTGACACGTGTGTCCTTGAATGAATAGCACAGCCACACAGTCGTGACTATGCCATAGAGGACAGGCATCCTTGAACAAAGAGTTCCGTTTTTGTCTGGGCTACAATGAGTGGTGTAGCGCGTCCGTTTGGCCGCACCGTCCGGCCAACATAACGAATCCCACCGCCTGTAGTCTCTTCCCAGGATTGTGCTCTATTCATCTGACAAAGTTTCCTAATGAAAATACATAGTACAGCAAGCAGTTCCAGCCCGATATCTCCTTCCTCCTTTAAGGGATCCACGGTTGCCCTATCGTCAGCTGCAACTTTTCCTCTTTTCCTGCCTTTGCGAGTGCCTTTTCTACTTCCTCTCTAGCTACTAGTGGGAACTCACAAGCTAGACTTGTAGGCCCTCCATTATGGTTGTGATGAATGGCCACGCGAATGGTTGACCGCACAATCGAACCAGCAGGAACTGCAGCAATGACGACAAGGAAGAGGAGCCGCGTGGTGTCGTGATCGCGAGGGCTCAAACGACGACGGCTGTAAGGCAAGCGGCGGACCAGGGCGCGGTTGCGTGGGGAACGACCCCGGGGGACGCCTGGTCCACCAGTTGCTGACGCTCCGTTCCTGCTGTTGAGCGGCGAGAAACGCATCACGACGGAATGTGAGCGCAATCGCTCCCGGGCACTGCCCTCGGACCTTCCGAACTGCCAGAGTATATCGTGTAGAGTAGACTGTGTTGCGCTTTTCCCCATCGTGTCTTATGCTCCTGTCGTGTGCTTGTCCTGCATCTTCAACGTGTTAAACAGCGTTCGTCTCCGCCTGCGTGCTCCTCGGCCCATTGCTAACAAAAGTGGCGAGCCTGCCAGGATCACACCCTTGACATCTGCAGGAAGAAGTTGAGTGCTGTGAAAACACGTGATTGAAGATTCCATCATGGATGTGGAAAAGCTCGTGGTGATCGGGACGCAGCTGGGTCTCTCATGACTGAACTTCGCCAGTGGATCGACACCCAGCGGGCAGCTGAAAGAGAGGCACTCCGTGAAGCTGCAGAACAGGAAAAAGAGGGACGGCGAGAAGCTGCCGAGGTAGCCAACGAAGTTGCCAAGAGGGAAATGCCAATCCTGGAGCTGAAGATTCGTCTTCAAGCACCACCGCCGTTACTGCCGGAAACGAAATCAACCCAAATGTGCCCGTCGTGAATCCGCAGAAGCTCCTACCCCTGTTTGATGAAAGACACGACGACCTACACGCGTACTTGCAGCGCTTCGAGCACGTGGCGATTGGACAGGGGTGGCCGCAGGAAAAATGGACCAAGGACCATGCAGGGGGAGACGAACACTGCTTAACACGTTGAAGATGCATTTAACAAGATGCAGGACAAGCACACGACGGGAGCATAAGATACGATGGGAAAAAGCACAACACAGTCTACTCTACACAATATACTCTGGCAGTTCGGAAGGTCCGAGGGCAATGCCCGGGAGCGATTGCGCTCACATTCCGTCGTGATGCGTTTCTCGCCGCTCAACAGCCGGAACGGAGCGTCGGCAACTGGTGGACCAGGCATCCCCCGGGGTCGTTCCCCACGTAACTTCCACCGCTTGCCTTACAGCCATCGTCATTCAAGCCCTCGCGATCACAACACCGTGCGGCTCCTCTTGTCGTCGTTGCTGCAGTTCCTGCTGGTTCGATTGTGTGGTCAACCGCTCGCGTGGCCATTCATCCCAAGTATGTTGCTAGCGCATAGCCTGGTATAAAATAACCCTGCTACTAGTATTACCTTACCCATGCTGTGAATAATGTTACCTTGTTCATCTATCAGTGCATACATTACACCTTTGCTTCCTCTTCTCTTCCTCAATCCTTGCCAAGTTGTAGGCACAAATGCATCTGTTACTCAACAGCTCCACCAACTGAATTGTGCCCAGTGTCCTCGACAACTTTCCCCTCCTACGTTTTGCAGTGGCCCACCTTGTCAGTTACCTGCACCTTGCCCAGTCCATCTCTCTCCTTCCTACGTTCAGCTTCTTCAACAACTGACAACCCCACACAGATTACCGCGTGGGGTTGTCATTTAGTGTGCACATGTCTCCAGTTAAAAGCCCAAATTCGTTCTGCACTCGTGCACTCTGGCCGACTCAACGCCGGGCTACTCTCCCTCTGAACGTCCGGCCTTCTGCGATCCCCACTGCCCACTGTCCTGTACAGGACCCAGGTCGTCGTCGGTACACTGCCAGCACCCATGCCCCTTGTTTGCAGAAGCAGCACCTTTCACAGTATTCGCTGCCGATTCCAACACCTTGTGGGAATTCCGTGCAACCTCATCGCCCCACCTCTAACGTAACGCTGCAGAGTTCCTCCGCGCTCCCTCTTGAGCCCATTCCAGTGGCGGCCAGTTCAGACACAGCTGGGGACCGAGCTCTGCGTGGCCATGGAGGCTGGTCAATCAAAGACTGCAAAGGTGCCCCCAGCCTGATGCTCGTTCCCAACAGGGGAGATGTGGGAGAACTACAGACCCTCAGGGGTGAGCAAGCAAGGCCTTCATTTCCCACAACTGAGAGAAACGGCTGGGTTTAGAAAAAGATCACGGCATGTCCGCAATCGAGCAGTCTACAGGGTTTACACGGAAGTAAGAAAAGAAATAAACGAAAACTATTTTTTAATGCTCAATTTTTTGGTCTGTATTCGTTCATACGAATTTTGGGTGATACGAATATTCTTCGCAGTCCCGCAAGATTCGTATCATCGAGATTCTACTGTATATGAACTTGGGAAACCAAACTGATGCAATATTCATAGACTTTTTGCAAGCTTTTCATACAGTGTCTCATGGAAAACTCATCTGCAAATTAAAAGCCATTTTCAATAACAGCAAATTGTCACTGGATTTCACATTTTTTTAGCAACCGCTTGCAGTATGTAGACTTTAACGGCGCCAAATTATCAGTTTCAAGTGTGCCTTCCGGTGTTTTCTAGGGTTCTGGGCTTGGCCCTTTATTATTCATACTATACATAAATGATCTGCCTTGTAACATCAACTCAAAGACTCATCACCATAAAAACGCGCGATTGCATCTCGCACGAAACCATCACAACGAAGCAAGGGTGTCTTAACACATCATTTTCTGCATTTTGCGCATGGTGCGAGTCATGGCAGATGACTACTGATTTTAGCAAAACTGTCGTTTACCCACACGCATCCGACTTGACAGGGCCAGTCATTTGTCATCTCCCCTGAGGCGCACAGAAAACGTGGCTGCCCGAAAGGCACACCGAGCCCACCTTCTCACGCTGCGAGGCCGTCTTGCAGGTGGCCAGGGCGGCCCCCCGGCGCCAGTGCCAGAGCACCACCCGGTTGGCGGTGGCGATGGCCAGCAGGGGCTCGAGCGGGTGGAAGGCGAGCGAGGAGATGACGGTGCCCTCGCGCGAGCGCCACACCTCGCTGCCGCCGCGCAGGTCCCACACGCGCACCTGGCCCGCCAGGCAGCCCGAGGCCAGGATGTGGTTGCAGGTCGGGTGGAAGGCCAGGCACCACGGGGTGCGCGGGTGGCCCTCCAGGGTGTGCGCCAGCCGCCCCGAGGACACCTCGCACACGTGGATCCGGTGGTCCCCGTGCGTCGAGGCCACCCGGGTGCTGCACAAGTGCACGAATGACCCTGTCACCACACCTCACTGCCAGCGTCAGACTAACGGCCCCTTAGCCAACTCCAGAAAGCAATGCTATGTTCTAGTTGAACATCGGACTGTAACAGCCTGAATGCTGAACCCCCAAAAGGCGGGCCAAGAGCAGCGAGGACCACACCAAGAGAAAAAAACAGCACCGACACCAGACTGGAGAAAGCACTTGTCACGAGAGACTCGACATCCGAGAGCTTCCGAAGAGGCCCCCTGAAGGCCAGCCAGTGTGCGGCCAAAGCACCACATGTGGAGTGAAAGCCTCTCGCTCAGCGAGCGCCAAGGCTCAAGGGAAGACAAGTAGCACAAGCGTAGTGCTCCTGAAACAAGAACGAAAACGTCACAGCAGGTGTTGCCGCCCCTGGCTATGTCTAACACTGGACGTGGTTAAAATTGCTCGACAACCATCTTCACAATACGGTTTCACAAGTTCATAAAAACTTAACTTACAAGATTTTGTGGTGTGATGTTTGAAAATCAAGGAAAAAAAAACAAAGTACAGCCAATAGATCCCGCAATGACCCCAAACGCCAACAAGTTCATTCCGATTTCGGTGCAATATCCGGCCAGACAATTGTGCCACTCTTGTACAGTGCTGTGGGCATAGCCACATTTACCCGGCTGTTGCACATCACGTGGATTTCCGAACTGGTAGCTGGAAGTCTTCTACGACTGGCAAGCCTGGATCATTTTTTCTGCAGGCGTTCGCATCTCTCCCAAAGTGTTAGCACGCGCTAGAACTTGCAGCAGCCGGCTTCGCGAACTCGGGGGGGGGGGGTCTGTGCTCCCCACTTCAGGAGCGGATGCACGTGAAGTGGCGAGGAGAACAGCACACGCCACGAACGCCGAGAGTTCTCGAAGGTCGGAGGTCGCGCACTCCTCACGGGGCGCACGCTCGTGTGTGCTCAGTATTTTTTCTCTGTATTTTTTCGCTGGTAACGCTAGATGGTGCAAGCAAAAGCTTAACCAGCTCTGACGTTTCAAAACCCAGTCCTTTCAGGTGTACGCACACCCAACGTCTTCCCTAGCTGCTGCTCAAAGGCGCCACTTCCCCGTGCGAAGAGGCACGCCTGTGGGGGCAAGCTATGCATGGGTGCTTGGTTCACGATACCATTTTGCCGAGCGGTCCATAGCACAAAGGAACAGCTAGCTGGGGATGTGTGGTATTCGGTTGCTTCTAAACCACTCCACAGTGCCTCGCTCGATAGCAGTTCAGCACGACGCTGTTTGCGTCGCACAATTGCTGCAAGGTAAACGAGCGAAAGTTGTTGGAGTGGCAGTTTCTCAGCAATCGAGGCATCTTTCCACCCCACACATGGCTGTGAGAAGGCCAGACTGGCTTGGAAGCAACTTGGTGGTTGCCTTTAGTGCCCCTTCAACCTATGGCCGGTATTCAATGGTGTGGAATGCATGCAGGCAACCATGCGAGTGCGCCGCCATATCTGTGGCCAAGCGTCTGTTGCTAGGCGACGTTGTGCACACAACCCCCAGGTCAGGCACCCCTCTTCTCCTCCATGGAACCCTGTGAGTGCGCCGTCACTAGTTACGTCGGGCTCCGCGGGATGGCGGTACTTGTCCATGTCCGTGGCGCATCGGCCATGTCTGTGGCCGTTTCCAGTGTTGCCAAGAGAAGAAATTGACCGCTAAACTTTTCAACGAATACCATCTACAGGAGGGGAGATCAGGAAGAGGAAGACAAAAGACGAAAAATGTTGGAACACACATACATCATCTGAAAAATATCAGCGGCGAATACAGCCTAGAACGTATTTAAAGTCAAATTTTAAAGTGTGCAAAACGCAACCGAGCAGCCAGCAGAGGACCACGCGCAATCGACATCCCCCGGATATTTTGTAAATAAACAACATCCAAACACATCACGAGTTTGTGTATGCCACTTCCGCACTACCGGCGTTTTTCGCCGGCTCGCCGCTCCAATCAGAGGGTGAAGTTTCTGCTCTCGAGAACGAACGACCCAATCATTGGCGGTGAAGGCACTATGATTTTGTCGGCTCATCGGGCGGCTGGCCACGACCAAAGTTCTACAGCGATTCCAGGCACTCTATTTTTATTACTTTTTATTTACATTGGGCGCGAAAACACGCCGGAGACACAAAAAGCCCACTGAGCGAGCCGCACGGTCGCTGTGCAGGTGGCGGCCATAGCCGCGAAGTGGCGCAGGCCGGCACAGGTAGCTCGAGTGATAGCTTGTTACCGCTGTTGCATTAAAAATTGTCAGCTGCACCGCTTACGAGAGCGGCACTCGAATATCCGCCGCAGTGCTAAGCCGAACACATCTGTAGGCGGACCTGTAGGCAGACTGGCCGGCTGCTCCCAGCGCGCGTTTTGTCCCCCACTGTCTGGCACACGTCGTTCTCTAGCCATGGCAGCATTTGCACTCGCAGCGCCTGCGTCACATCCACAGTCGCTTTTTAATTAAGCGGCTCACGAGATCAGTACGTGGGGGCATTCGCAGAACCTGCCGGCGACGCGGATTCGACAGTGCTACGGCAGCTCTGCTCTGTGATATCCCTCCGATGGTGGTCAGCTTTGTTCACACAAAATCCATCGTTTCGCGGCCCCCACTGAAACCAAAACTGCGACTGGCCGCATTGAAAATGCCTCTAATTAAACAACTGTTGCACGCTGAAGTAGAGGTTTCTACAGGTGATAAGTAGGTCACTAGCTACTTATTGCAAAAAAAAAAAAAAAAAAAAAACAAGATACAAAATTTTTGTGTCAGTGCCCCTTTAAGGCTTCGGTGGGGCGTGACCCTGACGTCAAGATCTAAGATGCGTGTCTGGCTCGGGAAGTTTGTTGCCTGCTGCTGGGCATTGACTTCTACCAGCAGTTCTCCAGTTCTCTGTTTCCTTGCTTTGTAGGACTCTCCGATTATTCCTTCTACCAACTTAGTGATCAACCACACGGACAGTGAGGCAACAAACTTTTCTTTTTCAGCAGGTTCAATGATCAGGAAGCTGGCTTTGGGAAAGGAACGGTTGATAGAGACGGAAAACAAACTTGGGTGTGGCCCCTTTTCGGAGGGGGGAGGGGGTGTAGAAAATACCATATGCTATAGTATAAAGCAGTGTTGCTCCCTCCCTGAGCCCGAACACCAGAGCTTGACCCCCACTCCCCCATGGTTGGCTCCAGCTCATGTTTGGGGTCCGCGGTGTCGCCGACACAGTCACCATGAATACTCGAGGTGTCCCACGCGGGGAAAGTGTTTGTACGCGGGGAAAGGAACTGGACGCACGTGGAAAGCTAGTGCAAGTGTAGTGATAGTACCTGGTCTTAGAGTGTTGCGTTAACCAGGGACATGCTATGTGTCTGGCGTGAATGTGTCAGTTCTGAACCTACTGACGTCAGAAGAGTACTCCAACTCGGCCATTTTGCTTCACGAGGTGCTCAGGGGCACCCCAGGCTTGGCCTGGCGCCTGCCTTAAAGGAGCCATGAAGACAAAATACAAGTTGGGTTTATTAGAAAGACGGCTTAGTCCCGATAAGAATAATACCAATATCATCGCAATCTTCGAACAAATAACGGAGATATTAAAGAAAACGTGTGAAGCAGTCGCGACCCCCTAGCCAATTTCCCGCAACTTTTCTCTGACGTCACGGTACCTTGTTTGTGCGATTGGCGGCCGCCTAACTGACCTGTCGCGACGACACTTGACTGGACGTCTGTAATGGGGCCTCTAGTTCCATTTGACCGCATCACTTGAATGCTAACGTGCAGTTAACGCACTCAAAATTATGTTTTATTGTTGGCCCGTATGACGTCATTCTTGCTCATAACACGTCACTGTGGCGCAAAATTTGAAAGTTTTTAAATACTTTTTGCTTCTTTTTCGTTAAAAATCATATTTTGCGGCTGTAATGGAGCTGAGTGAGATACTGAATCCTAGTTCTTTCAAATTAAACGAAGTTGTATTTTCTCTTCATGGCTCCTTTAAGTCTCGTCCCATCACAGTGGGGCTGCGTAGAGCGCCAGAGGCCTGCGGAATGAGCGTTTGGGGGGCGCATAGGTGTGTTATGGATGTGTAGTGAAGTTTGGATGCTTCTGTGAATGTTCACACTAGCGTCTTCGAATATCTTCTGGGAAGGCAACTTCACCCTGTAATAAAGCCATTACCATAAGGGCTTGTGCCCACTCCACTGATGGAAAGAGTACTGCAGAGCTGTGTCAAAGTGCGAGTGAGTATTGTGTCCTATACTCTGGCATGTAGGCTGTTCCTTGCTAAAAAGGCATGCTTTTGATGGCATCAAGAACCTCCAGAAAAGGCGATCTCTGGCACCTATGCGGGAAGAGCTCCCTAGGGAATTATGTGCTCTGATTTACGTGGAAAACTGGGCATGTCGGCACAAGGATCGGAGAAAGAAACAGTGCAAAAGAGAGAGAAAAGGTCTGCGCTGCACTTCCAACTGGCCTCATATGGATAACCGTCCTACCGGGGGCTCATCTCTGCGCATGCGTACAAGTTTTAGCTCTTTTCCAGAAAGCGTGATTGGCGGCGAGATGTTTGAGTGGCGCCCCCTGGCTCTGACATCGGCTTAGGGACTCTTGCCGCTGTCGTCTGCTACACTCCGCTAGTGAGGGGCAGCAGCGTCTGTGCTAGAAATCGCCCGCTTTAATTGCTTTAGTACATTAAAATCACAGTTCTAGTAACTCACTTATTTTTGCCAGCTTCTGGCACATCTAAATAATTTCAAGCTGTATCTCCCACAAGTTTGCAACACACGAGGAGATAGAGAACTTTCTTCAGAGCATCGGTCAGAAGATCGTGTGTAGCTCGTCCTTTCTAGCTTACTCGCGAGGTTCAGTCCTCATACCTACTCGAGGATTATTCAAAATGCGGAGGCTTCCCTGAAGTACTTTTGAGATGCTCTTATGAACACTCAACAGTATAATGCTACGTACCAAGCACACACACGCATCCACAGCAGGAAACAAAACGGCCGTCTTCTATTTCTTTTGTTGTTGTTGACTTGTATCAGATGAGTGTTGTTTTTTTTTTCTGTGCCCAACGCATTAATTTATCTGCACCGCCACAAACGTCTTATTAGGAGGTTTGGGGATGTTTGGGAGGCTCACAAAGATCGTGTGGATATTTTCTTCAGGCTGTATGGCATACATTCCCTTCCTCAACAAATTGGCTTTCGTTACGGCTGTGTGCGAGAAGGTGCATAGCCGAAGCCTGCGTTGTTTATTCCCATGCAAATACAATGGGAACGTTTGTGGAACGCCACCACACGATCGCGCCCCAGACGT